>NC_060087.1:92613536-93940202 GCF_922984935.1 Meles meles | reverse complement strand
TCCCCTGCCCCGGAACAGCAAGAATGATATATTTTCCCTCTAGCCTCCCTAGGAACGAGCCTCCCGGGAGGTGTGGATGCATTCCAGAGCTGGCAGGGCTGGAGTATGGCTTATAGGATGCTGTGGGGTGTGACTCGGAATGGAAGGCTTGGAGATGGGGGTGCTCCAGAATGAAAGGAAGCTGGAACTCTCCATCCCAAGCAAGTAGGTGGCAACATGACATCCTGAAGTAGTATCTTCCCAAGTCAGTCTTTCACTGATTCATCCATTCATTCACCAGTTATCAGGCACCTATTACATCTCCAAGCTCCGTGCTAACCTTTGGGGTATAGGAAGATAAAGAAGACAGGCTCCCTACAATTCCAGACTCCTGGTCTATGGGGAAAGGCAGACATGCCAATCGACAATTAGAACCCAGTACAAAGGTAGGGTGCCTGTGTTCTGTGCCCCATTATCAAGGGAGGACAGAACTCAGCTGGAAGCGGAGGAGGGGGAAGGAAGATGTAGGAACAAGGACTGCTTCTTAGTAGATGGGGCACAGAGCAATCCCGAAGGACCAACGGGACTTAACCAGGGGCCCAGGCATTCTAGAGCCAGCGGCTTGTGCAAAGGCAGACATGCAGACATGAGCCCCGAGTGTAAGGCAATTCAGAGAACTATAGGTAACAGTTGGGGCTGCAGTGGAGAGTGTGGCGGGGCGGTGAGCAGGAGTAAGACTTGGATGTTGGTTGAGGGCTGGCTTGGGCTTCAGCCCATACCTGCAGGGTGATGAGCCCTGATGCCATAAGGCTCAGGTAGGCAACTGGGAGAAGAAAGCCAATGCCCCTTCTAAAGATGGCAACCAACACTCGGCTCCATCCAACCACTGCCCTACTGGGACGTAGTCCCAGAGTTGCCAGTTTTTTCAGTTTTGCAAGAGGAGCCAGAAATACGAACCTGTGTGTGGAATTTCCTGATTTTTATATGTTGGCAAATAACTCAGAATGTTTTAAGAATGCTCAACGGACCAAACAAAACATGTCTTCTTGGATGGATTTCAGCACATGGATGGCGAGCTCGGAGTTCTGCTGCTGAGCCACAGGAAGGAGCAGGAAAGTGATGTGATCAGACATGTGCTTGAAAAAGGTCCCACTGGCTGGTGCAGGGGAAGGACTGGAGCAGAGAACATCGAGCCAGGGACACGGATAAGGAGGCTGCTGCAGGAACCCAAAGAGGGAAGGGGACAGACGGCCCTCAAAGATTATAGAGGAAGGGCTGGAGAGAACTGGAAGAAGATCTCAGCAGATGTGAGTCATGGATGCTGGGGAGCAAGGATGAGGATGGACAAATCTAGAAAGGCCTCCAGCTTGGGCCTCATTGGGTTGATGGTGCCATTGATTGTGATGGAGAAGAAAGGAGAAGTCAAGAGGAGGCAGAAGGCAGGGAGATGATGAGGCCAACTTCAGACATATTGCAATCGAGGCATCTGTGGAATATCCGCGTGGACACGTCTCAGTCAGTTTCACTCATCTATAGAATGGCATACCACTGCCCACTTCATAAGGCTGTTGGGTAGATGAGATGACTTAATGTAAGTCACGTCACACACTCAATGGAAAAGATGGGGCTGAACATCCAGATGTAGGTGTCAGCAGCACCCACCAGCTACTAAAGACACAAGGGCACTTGTGGACTGAGAGAGGAAGGCCAGAGACAGAACACCAAGGAACACCACAGGGGCAGGGTGGGGTAGGGTAGGGTGGGGTGTGGCAGGAAGAAGGAGTGAGGTGGGGTGACTGAAACCAGGTAGGTCTACTGGGGGAAAAGCTCGGGCTTATTATGGGCACATGAGCCAGGCTCACAGCATCTGTAAGTCACAAGGCCCTTGAAGAGCATCAAACTCATTCTTCCAGGTTAGAGATGGAGACACCAAAGGCCAGGAGATTGGTGGTGCCACCGCCAAAGTAAGAACGTAAGAGTAAGGGCGCTGGGCTCTTAGACGCTGCTAGGCCGCTCACTGCTCAGTGCCCCTGTTGCCACTCGTCCAGACCGCCACCAAACCAAGTCATAAGGTCTCTTTCCTTGTCTGTTTTCCTCTCTGGACCAGAGCTCCACGGGGAGGGGGACCTTGTCAGACTCGTTTCTGTGCCCCTATCATCTAGCACAGCGCTTGGCTTGCGAAAAGACACTGAGCTGCACACTGACACTTTGCGCACCTTCCTGTCTGCTGAATGAATGGGAATCGGGCACCGTGTTGTCTCCCTGGTTGCTGGGGTATTAAGGGGAAGAGAGGACCTGGAGGACCCAACAGGTGCCTCTCAAGGCTGGAGCTATTTCCCTCCATCCTCTGCTTGGCTCCCCCTAGTGGCAGCTGGGCAGCAGTGACCGGTCCAGTGGGCCACGGGGCCCCTGGAGGAGAAGGACAGGAGGGGGCAGCCAGGAGGTCCTCAGCCTCGAGGTAGCTCAGCCACCGACCTGGGGAAAACTGGGATGAGGCCCCTCTCCTCATCATGTTCCTCCTTACCCCACAGTCCCTGCCACATGCTATGGGGGAGAGGCACACTCAGATACAGCCAGGGGTCCACGTTTTCACTGTCCCTTGCCCCAACCCCCACTTTCCTACAACCACTTTGGGTTGCCCCATCCGCCCCATACCAGATTGTCAGTTCCATGAATGAGGGGCCGTTTCAGAATCTCCCCTTTATCTCCAGCACCTGGTACACAGTAGGCACTCCAAAATTCAGCCTGGTGTGAGCGATCGAACGGCACAGCCCTTCAGGAGAAATCATCAAACTCTATAAAACCCTTTGGCCTGGGAATCTTCCGTCAAATACCTAAAGAACCCAAAAGACCACCCTTATTTGCACAAAGATATTTACACCTGCGCCACCTGTAAAACTGAGGACCTGGAAACATACCAAGTGGGGAAATAAGGTGAACTCTGGCCCCTTGGTATTGTGCAACCACCATTCAAATGACAACCAAACCATGCGCAAACGGAAAAGTCCCTGGCTGGTAGTGGCAGATGTCAAAGGCAGAACACCAAACAACATTCCAGGGATGGAAAATAGAGCTGAAGAGGTGAAAACAAAGGGCTTGGAGGTGGACAGCCCTGGGTGTGAATCCCCTGTCTGCCACTGCCTGGGGTCGGGGCAGGGGGACAGCGGGGGTAGGGGGTGTCCCTGGGGCAGATCCTGTTGCATTGCCCTCTCGGACCGTTTCCTGTATGAAGACTGGAGGTAGCATCCACGTCTCAGGGCCTTAACATCTACCTCTCAGGGCCGCCAAGTAGAATAAGAGATACAGAAAAGTAAACAGAGCAGCTTGCTTGGCACACAGCAGGCGGCTGCTACTTTTATCATGGAGAAACCACAGCCATCCAAAATCTCCAAAAAGACTGGGAGAAGCCAGGGAATCTTGCAAAGAAGTGATCTTCTCTGTGAAGGGCTGGGGGAGGGGAGCTTGCCTACGGTTTCCACTGTCTTCACTGTTGTTGGTTCTTTTCATTGTACAGATAACCAAAGATTCAATTTCTCAGAAACTTAAAAAAAAAAAAAAAGGAAAAGAAAAGAAACCAGAAAGAGAGCCAGCCAGGAAGAAAGCAAGCAAGCACCCTGAGAATAAATGATCCACCCCACATAGATATATGCAAATGGTATGCAAATGTGCATCATTCATTTTTTTCTCCATATACCTGATTGTGGCCCTTGGGATAATCCAAGTGAAAAACCAGTTTTCTTCTAAAGGAAAAGAGAAACTTAAGCACTTCTGGAAAAATTAAACACATAAAACTTTTTTTTTCTACTCTAAGAAAGAAATGTGACATTTTTCTGCTAGCATCGTGTCTCCCAGGAGGATAGAAGCATTTCATCTCTAAAGGTGGGGGGAGCGAAAATAGTAACTTTTTCTGAAATCAATTTCTGCCAGAAGGAAGCGTCGCACGTGCTGGGAAAGAAGTCACCTGCACCACCAGCGCAGCAAAGACAGATCCCGAAAGGCCTCCCAGGGGCCATTCTCTCATCCTATAATCCCACCCAGGAAGGACTTGAGGCTGGGCAGGGTGGCATCCTGTCCTGTTTTCCGGTCTTAGTCCTGCTTCCTTCGACCCATTCACTTCATCCAACATTGGGCACTAGATCCCATGGCTAGGCGGTGGGGAGAAGGGGGCAAAGACAGTCCCCGCTCCTGACAACTGCCTGGCACTTACAAGTGAACAATGAGGGGAGTGCCTAGGTGGCTCAATGGATTATGCGTCCAACTCTTGATTTTGGCTCAGGTCTTGATCTCAGGGTCCTGGGATCGAGCCCTACATCGGGCTCTGTGCTAAGCATGGAGTCTGCTTGCCCCTCTCCCTGTGCCCCTCCCTCCACTCATGTTCTCTCTATCTTAAACAAATAAATAAAATCTTTTACAAGTAAAAGAGTGAATCATGAGATGGTGTAGGCAGGTAAGCACAGGAAGTAAGGGGGCACAGAGGAAGGGTAGCTGGAGACGACAGCTGGGGTGGGTTTTGAAGAAGCACAGGGAGGAGCTGGGGTCGGAGCGTGCAGGAGGGAAAGGGTACTCCACGTGGTGGGTACAGCCTGCCAAAAGGTGTGGAGGCATGACGTGGCACACTGTTTGCATATCATCTCAAGCAGATCTGTGTCATGGGAGCATAAAGTGGGAGGCGACACGTGCCAAGAGATGAAGCTGGAGAGACCAGCGGGGTCTCTTCTTCATGACCTGACCAGTGGGGTTAGGTCATAAAGAACCTCATTCGCCATGGTCAAGAACTTGGCCTTGATCCTGAACAAGATGAGATGCCACTGAGAGATTTTACACAGGGGAGTACAGGTCAGATTTCTGTTCGGGATGGCTAGGGAGGCAGGCCAGGCAACTTCCAAGTCTATGACTTCAGAATTTACTACAAGTCTTACTTCAGTAACTGAGTTGAATTAGGGGAAACAGGAGTTCAACGTGGAATGAGCTGACACCGAATTCCTATGGGGTGTCCCCGTGGAGAGCTTGGGAGAGAAATGGCATGGACAGAGCTTGGAGCGGAGAGATCAATGAGAAGAGTCCGTGGAATGAGAGTAAAGCACCGATCGTTGCCAGAAGAAAGTGGACCCCCTGCCCAAGAAGACAGGATCGAAGATAAGATGAGCCCGCCAGCCACACATGACAATTTACACGTAAAGGAATTAAAATTAGATAAAATTAGAAATTTGATTCCTTGGCTGTGCCAGCTGCATTTCTAAGTGCTCACGTGAGTAGTGGCTACCCTACAGGGCAGGGCAGAAGCAGAACGTTCCCACCATCAACGAACATTCCACTGGGAGCACACTTCTCTATAGAGGTAGAGACCAACACCTCTCCTGGCTTTAGCGACATGCTGGCCATGTACTCGCGGCAATAGCAATTTCAGGAAAACAGTGATACAGGAGCTAGGTGGTCAAAGCTAAAGAGGAATTTTTTCAGGTGTACAAGGAAGGGAATTCCAGGTGAAGGGAACAAGATCTGCAAAGGCACAGAGAAATCATTACTCAAATCCCCAATACTTCATTCACATCTCTGAATGTCCCCTTCATCCTTTGGGTCACACCCACCCTACCTCTGCCCACGAGGAGCCTGCTTCCCTTCTGGCCTTCAAAAACAGTCTCACTGGTTTTTCTCCTTTGGCCCATGTAGGCAGCGTGGGTAACTTCTTACTTTGCACTGCTGTTCCCAGACCACTGGCCCTCCTCTCTCCCTGAACCCTTACAACCACCATCCCATACCACCCCACTACTCTTCCCTTTGATGGCTGTCTACAAACATCTGCGTCATGGCCCTCAATATCCCTTGAAGATGTTAGTACCTGGCTTGGTACCACTCTCTCCAAAACCATCCCTGTCCTATTTCTTGATAATTTCCACACATGTTTGGATAAACCTTCTAGGACCCTGGTCTCTTGGTTCCTTGCCACCCCCCCCGCCCGCCCTCAGTCCCCTTGTCCTCTCTAGCACATCAGCCACTCACTTCCATGCCCATGCCTGAGACCTCAGAATTGTGAATATCTGCAACCCCCTCTAAGTCAAACATTCCTTCTTCAACTACGACTTCTTCTTTCAGGCTTACACTCTCACCCTGACCCCGACACTTTGACACAGCCAGAATCTGTGATCAGTAGGTCCCACCATCTCTCTGCTGTCTCTCATGGCTCCTGCTTCCCTCCTTACATTCCGTGGCCCATCATTCGAAAGATCCCTGGCACCCTCCTTTCACTTCACAGTGCCTGCCAGGATTGTACTCATCTTGGTGGGGGCGGGGGGACCCAACAACCCAGCCCTGGTTAAATTCCAATGTGCTCCTCTTCCTTGCTTTCACCCACACAGCTGAATGTGTCTGGAAAAAAACAAGAGCGCTGACTGTTCTCGCTTCGAATTTGTGATCACAGACCTCAAGTGCATCCTTCATGTTGCCAGGCAATCACGCTTTACCTCCCCTAGTCCATTCACTCTCTCAGGCAACAATGTCATATGGTCTCCTCTCTTCTCAAACCCTCATTCTCAGATGATGACCTTGCCTCCTACTTCACTGAGAAAAAAAAGAATCAGGCAAAAAAAAAACAAAAAACAAAAAACAAAAACAACAAAAAACCCTCTTAAATCTGGGGCACCTGGGTGGCTCAGTCAGGTATCTGCGTTTGGCTCCGGTCATGATCCTGGAGTCCCGGGACCGAGCCCCTCATAGGGCTCCCTGCTCAATAGGGAATCTGCTTCTCCCACTGCCCCCGCTCGTGTTCTCTCTCTCTCTCTCTTAAATAAACACAATCTTTAAAAATTTTTCCCTCAAAGCTCTCATGATTGCCTCTAACTACGTACCTGCCTCAGTGACTGATGTGCTCTGCCTTCACCCCCCTTGCCATGGATGTCCTGCCCAAGACCCCAGCCAAGGTCAGCCTTCCCCTTTGTATCCAGATCCCATTCCCTTTCACCTAGTCGGTATTGCTACAGCTGCTGCAAACACCTGACTTTGCTTCCCCTTCCATCCTCAGCCCCTCTCTAGAGCAACTGACGCGGCTCATCCAGTATGGCAGCTACTGGCCACGTGTGGCTACTGAGCCCTCGAGAGGTGGCTAGTGTGAACTGACATGAGCCGTTAGTGTAAAATACACACTGGGTTTCAAAGGATGTAAAATATCCTGGTAGCAATTTTATGCTGGTTACATTGCAATGAGAACGTTTTGGATATAGTGGGTTAAATAACATAGAAGAGATGTTGTTAAAATTAATGGCACCAGTTTCTCTAACATTTTCTGAGTGTGGCTACTAGAATATTAGATTATATTCACGGCTCACATCTTTTTTTTTCTTTTTGACAATACTTGTCCATACTTCTTGTCCACAATTCCTCTCATCCCATTCTCTCTTAACCTGCTTTAATTCGGCTTCTGCTCCTACCTCCCCCCTCCACTCACTCCCCCCAAAACGGCTCCCCACAGGGTCATAAATAACCTTTCCACTGCTGAATCCAATGGTCAATTCTCAGGCTTTATCTTACGCATCCTTTTGTTCTGGAAACGTTCTTCGTCTAGAGTCCAGGATACTGCTCTCCCTTCATTTTCCTCCTGCTCCACAACCTGCTTCTTCTCCGTCCCATCTAGCAGTTCCTCCCCCTCTGTGACCTCTAAATGATGGAGGGTCAGGCTGCAGAACTCAGAGGTTTTCTCTTCCCTATACACTTTCATGCCCTGAGCAGTTTCAACCGATCTCATGGCTTGAAGGCAATCTATGCGCTAATGAATCCAAAATGCACATCTCAGCCCGGACCTCTGCCTCGAATTCCAGGCTCACACATCTCAAAGCTTGCTCGTATCTGCACTGGGATACGCAAATGGGCATCTCACGTTCTCGAACCCAGCTTTGGACCTTAGCTCCTATGGTAGATGATTACTGTACTGGCTCCAAGTAAGTCATACCCTCCCAGTATCCACACCCTCATGTGTTCCTCTCCCACGCTGATCAGGCCACATGACCCATGTGGCTCAGCCATGCAACTTGCTTTGACCCATGGGATTACATCAAAAAAGTTGCCACTAGAGGCGTGATAAGCACCTGTACCTAGGAGTGTGCCCTCTTGGAATGATGCCATGAGAACCCCATGCCATGAAAGGCCATGAGGATAGAGGGGGCCAGCTATCCCAACTGCTCCAGGTAAGCCCAGGCAAGACCAGCAGAAAACTATCTCAGTCAGCAAGGGCTGCCATAACAAAACACAACACACGTTTCTTTTTTCAGTTCTGAAAGCTATAAAGTCTCAGATCAAGTGCACAGGCAGATTCATGTCTAGGGAGAGCCCACTTCCTGATTCACAGGACAGCCAACTTTTTGCTGTAGCCTCACAAGGTGGGAGGGGCTAGGGAGCTCTCTGGCCTCTCCTTTTCCAATCCCATTCATGAGGGCCCTGCCCTCATGACTTAATTGAACCCCAATTACTGCCCAAAGGCTCTATGTCCAAATACAAGCACACTGGGAATTAGGATTTCAACATAAGAATTTGCCGGGGCTGGGGCACAAACATCTGGTCCATAACAATGAATGACACAGTCAACCCACACAGTTGTGAAAAATAGGATGTCACTAGGGTTTATTTGGGTACCTCTTAATCCCTCTTCACCAATTTTGCCCATCCCCCTCAAAGCCCCTTCCCTCTGGCAACCACTAGTCTGTTCTGTGTATTTAAGAGTCTGTTTCTGGGGCGCCTGGGTGGCTCAGTGGGTTGAGCCACTGCCTTCAGCACAGGTCATGATCTCAGGGTCCTGGGATCGAGTCCCGCATCAGGCTCTCTGCTCAGCAGGGAGCCTGCTTCCCTCTCTCTCTCTGCCTGCTTCTCTGTCTACTTGTGATCTCTGTCAAATAAATAAATAAAAAATCTTAAAAAAAAAAGAGTCTGTTTCTGTTTGTTTATCTGCGTTGTTTTTTAGATTCTACATATAAATGAAATCATACAGTATTTGTCCTTTTTGGGGGCTTTACTTAGCAAATTACCTTTCAGGTCCATCCATGTTGTCACAAACTGCAAGGTCTCCTTTTCTTATTTTTGAGTAATATTCCTGTGTGTGTATCTCACAGCTTCTTTATCTAGTCATCTACTGATGGACACTCGTCACTTCCCTACCTTGGCTATTGTCAACAATGCTGCAATAAAAACAGGAGTGTGTAGATCTTTTCCAATTAGTGTTTTCAGTTTCCTCAGATAGATGCCCAGTAGCGGAATTACTGGCTTGTACAGTATTTCTATTTTTAATGTCTTGAGGAACCCCCATACTGTTTTCCACAGTGGCTGCACCAGCCTGCATTCCCACTAGCAGTGTAGGAGGGTGACCTTTTCTCCCCGCCCTCGCCAATACTTGCTTCTTGTCTTTCATACTAGGAATTCCGACAGGTACAAGGTGGAATCTCACTGTGGTTTAGACTTGCATTTCCCTGATGATGCGTCATACTGAGCACCTCTTCATGGGTCTGTTGGCCATCTGGGTGTCTACTTTGGGAAAAAAATGTCTATTCAGGTCTTTGGCCCATTTTTAATTGAATTATTTGGTCTTCTGGTGGTTAGCTGTGTAAGTTCTTCATAAATCTTGGCTACTAACCCTTTAACAGATACGTCATTTGCAAATCTCTGCTCCCATTCAATAGGCTGCCTTTTTGTTTTGTTGATCACTGCCTTCAGTGTGCAAGAGCTTTTTAGTTTGGTGTCATCCAATAATAAGTCAGTGCTTTAAGCCACTATGTTTTGGGATGTTTGTTACTTCCATTCCTTATCCCCCCCCCCCCTCCAAAAACCAATGAATAAGAACAGAGCCCTCCTCCTAGTCTCCCTGATCTCAATTAATGGTCTTCCACCTAAGTTACTCAGGTCATAACCTTCAAGAGTCACCCTTGACCCCTCCTTCTCTCATACCCTATATCTGATCCATCAGCAAATCCTGCTGGCTGCACCTTCAGCATGTATCCCAAACCCAATGACTCTCCTGTCAGTACCCCAGCCACTAGCTTCTCCTGCTTGAGTTACTATACACATCACTTACAGGTCTTCCTGCTTCCATCCCTGTCCCCCTGCGGTCTAATTTCAGCATAGCAACTGGGTGACCCCTTTAAAAATTCATCTGGATCATCTGAGTCCATGGCTCAAAACCCTCCAATGGCTGCCCATCTCCCCAAAAGTAAGCTGCCAAGTCCTTCCTGTGGTCTGTGAGGTCTACAGCACCTTTCTGACCTCATCTCCTACAACATAACCCCTTCCTTCACATGGCTCTAGACACACTGACCTATTGCTGTTGCTGGAATATTCTAGAAACATTCCATGTCAGGGTCTGTACACTTCTTTGCTCTTCTTGGCATATTCCTCCTCTAGGTATCCGATGGCTCAGTCCCTTGCCTTACAAACCTTCACTCAACTGTCACATTCTTAGTGAGACCTTCTCTTTAAACGAGGGTACCTCATTTAAAACTTCAGCCTCCCTAGCCATTCAGCATCCCTGTACCCCTTACCCTGCTTCAGCTTTTCCTCTCTGACACTTAACATTATCTGACTTACTAGACACTTCACTTGATTCTTTACTGTCTCCTTCCACAAGAATGTCAACTCCCTGAAAGCAAACATATGTGTCTGTTTGGCTCACTGCTTTATCCTCAAAGTGCTTGATGCAAAGTAGGGGTTCGATAAATATTTGCAGAACAAATGAAGTGAGCAGCCCCACATGTTCGAGAATTTTCTGCAGCTCAGTATCACTGAACTATCATATAGGAGGGAGGGATAAAGAGGAGATGGGAGCTGGTTCGTGAAGAATTAGATATTTTGGACATTACAAATCACCTAGAGATCTTGGTAAAGGGCAGGTGCAGTGTGTCCGGGGTACAGATCTAGGGTCTGCGTTTCTAACTGACTCCTGGGTGCTGCGGGCCCACAGACCACACTTTGAAGCAAGGGGCAGAGCTTGCCGTCTGGCTGCTGATGAAAGTAGAGCGAGGCTAGAGGTATGGATTGAACAAGTCAGGCATGATCCAGTCTGAACTAAAAGTGGAGTACAGGGAATAAATTTGAGAAATGATCAGGAGGTTGAATTGACAGCATTTGGTCACTGACTGGATGTGGGGGAGAAGGGGAGTCAAGGGCCGATGATTTTCTGCAGATCTCCGGCCCGGGTAATGAGTGGACGATGGTACCACTCGATGGGATGGGGACCATGAGAGAAGGTGAGGGCTTGGGAACAGGGAAGAGAATGACTAATTTAGCTCCCAACAACAATGCCATCCTGAACCTTTGTGCCCAGGAGACGCCTCCATTTCGAGCTTTTGCAAGGCTACACCACCCAGGGATGATCCCAAGATGACCACGGATATGGGATTTTCCATTCTCACCACTGAGCACAGGCCCAAGTCAGGTTCCCCTTCATCCAGGCATTTGACCAAATGAACTGTGCCTTCTAGTCTATTTAATGTGTAAGAGGCTATCCTGAGGTAGATGTCCAGGTGGAAGTTTCATCTGGTAACCTCCTATCCTGAGGGGCTGGAGTGCCCCTCAGGCTACGCCACCTCTGGCTAAGGCAACTTAAAGACCCCCCCAATCTCCAAGGATCCCAGCCAGCCCTCTGACAACCGCCCATGGAGTGAGGGCCCTGAGCTGGCAAAGTATCCAAGAGATGGGCCTGGCCTAGCAGCTTCAGCGCTGGAGTCCAGAGACCCCGCTCCCAGTGTCCACTCTCATCCGTGCGGTGCCGATCAAAACCCCTCTAAGCAGCACTGCCCCACTTGCAGGGAAATTTCAGGCCCTCTCTACCCTGCAGGAGCACATAGAAAAGCCAAAGGAACATGGAGCTATTCTACACAAAAATGGTATTGAAACCCATAACATACCATGGCGCCTTGCACACGTTACGCGGTTACTGTCAGCAAGTAGGGGGCGACTCTTGGATCATTTGAGGCAATGAGGGCTTCAGCCTGTATCTGAATCCCTTAAGGGAGTGGTGCTCAGACTTCAGCTGGCCTTGAGGGCTTGATACAAGGGAGCTCTGCAGCCACCACCCCAGGGTTTCTGACTCAGTGGGTCTGGGGTGGGACCCAGGATTCTCAGGAACCTGAGAATCTGTATTCCTAATACGTTTCCCAGCTAGGGGGCAGCTACTGCTGGTCTGGGGAGCACCCTGTGAGGACATCTGCCCCAGAGACCTCAGTCCAGGAGAGAGGCCCCAATCTGGCCCTATCTGAGAAGCAGTGCCTCCTGGAAGCAGGTAAAATTACAATGGGAAGTACTTGCCTTAATTCTCCAAAGCATGCTTGAGCCCCAATTCCTTCCTCTTCCAGGGGGAAAATCCCACGGTTGTTAGAAACTCTCCAATCCATCCCTCAGCACAAGCCTCAGCCCCTGGCCAGTTTTTCAAATTCCCCAGCCGTTCCCTCACTCCATGGGCCCTGCAGGAGCCTTCAGAATCTGCCTGAGCCCGAGCCCCCGAGCCTTTCCCCTGCCCTCCGCCTGGCCTGCAAAGTGGAAGTGGGAAGCCAGAGTCAAAGAACTTTCCCAGCACCTTAAGGCTAGTTAGTCAAGAGAGGGGGATGAGCTAATGGGCTGGGCAGGGGAGAAACAGGCAGACTGAGGTCAATATGACCTTGGGGTCAGTTTTCAAGCCCTCACTGGCCACAGTACTCTTGCTTTAACTGTCCTAGAAACTAGCACACTGGCTGTGTCCCAACCCTCATCCTCCAAGAGGTAAGCTTAAAGCTTATCTCCAGAGACATGTGGCTTGCCCATGTAAACCTTGGGGTTCTCACACCCCAGTTTCCTGAAATGTCCCCAAAGGACATCTGATCTGCTGTGCTTCAAAACACCTTTCTTACCCTATGTCAGGCCTCAGAGTCCCTGGCTCCCCAATTTTGAAACAAGAGCTCCCTCTAGTGAAGTAGAAAGGGGTTTTCAAGTAGCCTGGAGGCTCCTTCACCCTGGGGTGCCCCTCCAGGAGCCCCTCTGGGAGCCCCTCCAGGAGCAGGGCACAGATCCCGCTGGCAGCATGGGACACCAGTGAAACCCTCCCCAGAAGAGGGTTTTAAAGGCATAAAAGGCAAAGTGTTACAGGAGAAGCCAGTGATATCAAAATAGGAGAAAAAGATCTTTAACACAGTCCTCGTGTGTTTCTTTACTAACGCATTTAATGAGCTCTAGCAGCAAGTAGAACCACTACCATGATTTCAAGGCAGTGGTGAGCATCAACTTTTCTCACCCAAGTTCATGAACCCCTTATTCCCTATTCATGAACCCCACGTTAAGAACCCCTGCCTAAAGAAAACCGCCGACCCACCCAACCGAAATCACCCTCGGGGATGAAGAATAGGGAGGGAGTTCCTGGAGTGGGAAATTGGGTCACCAGCCCCGTGGGTCCGAAAGCAGGGTGGGCGCTCTCCTCCACCCCTCCTGCAGCCTTCTTCCCTCCAAACCATTCCACTGGAACCCCTGGAAACCTGATCCTGGTACTTCCTCACCCTGTGGAGCCCTGGATCTCCCCCAGGACACTGCTCCTCCCTCGAGCTGCTCTGAGCCAAGGCTCTTCCTCTGCCTTGCCCTGTGCTCGCGGCCAGCTTGTGCGGGGAGAATGGGGGTTGAAGATCCCCCCTCCTGTTACTGCTTCTGGATGCTTACTCTTGTCTCCTTCTTGCAAGCTTCACCTTCTCTTTGTCATCATGGTCCTGCCCCACCCAACCTCATCCTCCAGGTCACTGTCAGATTCCTCCCAGATCTCTCTCACTGAGCTTACAGTCCCCCTTTGCATCAGGCCTTTTCCTGCCAGCACTGCTCTGGGGGATCTCACCACCCGTGTGGGGTCCACTTCTAACACCCTAACCTCCAGGCCTCCTTTACCTCCTTAACTCCACACACCCGTACCTTCACACCACCTTCCTACCCATAACCAGCTTCAGGGAGCACTCCTGGCCAGTTTGCCTCAGTTCTAGTCCTCTGATCACAACCTCCTGTGGTTTCAGATTCCATACCCTCATTTCTACTGGGCACGAGCCCGCTCACCTCCTGGTAACCTCTGATCCCTTGATTCCGACCCCACCCCCACCCCCATGGACGTCCTCCTCCCTGTTCCTTCCATACCATCTGCAACAGCATGACCGATCACTTGAACTAGCCCCCTCAACTCCCAGCCTGGCAGAGGCTGCTCTTTATCCCTGTCGCTCCACACTTCTCCCTACCCCCTCACTAGCTCATCCCCAAGGGGTGACCTACTAAGGGCAAGAAACTAAGAAACGGCTCAAACCACAGTTTAGGAGACTGGTAGGCAGAGTCATGGTACCTTAGCAAACAGAAACCATATGAAGAGCAAATTTACATAGTGTGAACAAAGTGATGGGCATTATTCTTATTTTACAGATAAAGAAACTGAAGCCCAGGGAAGTTCAGGAACTTCACTAAGGTCACATGGCTCGTAAGCCACAAAACCGAGGTTTGAAAGCAGGTTAGTCCGGCTTTGACAGGGCCGTATCTCAGAACTGTCTCATCCAACAGCCAGCAGCCAGGCCTGTCCAAATTTCCTCTAGAGCGCCTCAGTTCCTTTGCCTGGGCTGGGAAAAAGTTCTAGGCCAGTGTACAAACCTGGCCACTTCAGACGGTCGGGGTCCAGAACAGAAAGCTCAAGCAGGTGTCTAGACCAAAGCTGCAGGCTCTAGCCTCACCTGCCAAGGCAGCCTCACTCAGCTCATAGCAAAGTAAGCACTCTGCTTCCCGTTCTGTTATTGTTCCTTGGGCGACCTGCCCTTGGTCAGAAAGCCAAAAGGAGGAAAGTGAGTGACAGGGTTACCAAAACCCTGTCCCAAACGCCAAACACCCCCTGCTTTCTGGATCTTCAACACTATCAATCCAACCTCGGATAGATACCTCAAACCCGATGTTCTGCCCCTCCACGCAGGCTGCTAAGCTTTCCTGGAGAAAACAGGGTCACTGTACAGACCAGTGCCAGAAAACTGCAAGGAAATCTGTTTCAGGAGGGTCCCCTCGGTGCAACTCACCAAATTTCTGGAGCTACACTGTTGGACATGGTAGCAAAACCATGCCTCGGTCCTAGTTCCTGGGCTGTACTAGCCCTGTGCCCTCTGCTCGGGACCACACGGACAAGTGGCGACCACACTGAGCACAGCAGATCTAGACCATCTCCGTCAGCGCGGAAAATTTTATCGGGCAGTGCGCGAACAGTCCAGACTTCTCTCCTGCTCCCATCTCCCACCACACCCCACCTCCATCCACTGCAAAGCCCCTTCCTTCTCAGCAGGGGCCAGCACCTGTGGTTCCTCCACTCCCCTGCCTCCCTAGTACCTTCAAAATACTCCCTCTCACCACTGGCCTTCACCTGAGCACCTAAATGTGCCCAGCCTTGGGCAGAGAGGGAAGGGGATGAGGGAGAAAGGAAAGGCAGGGAAAAGGCTGGAGTAAGGGGAGAGAAATTGCTCCCTTAGCTCTACAACACCCTTAACTCCTCCTTCCTTAACACCCTGCCCTTTCCCACCCATCCCCACTGCTCCAACGGCCTTACTTCGCTAGAACTCTCTGAACCGACGTGGTGTTCCTGATCACTACCACCTGATGAACCTTTCTCCTGCCTCAGTTTCCAGGACAAAAGCCTACTCCTTCTTGCAATCCCCTAACACTCCTCTTCCTTTTTCTCCTATTCACAGGTTGATGTTCCCTAAGGCTTTTTCTCCAAGTTCTATTTCTTCCCCACCGGACGTACCTACTCCAGACCATCTTATTCACTTCCCTGTATGTGTGTGCACCACCTTTAAACCAATGATACAGAAGTCAGCCTCCAACCCAGACTCCCCTAAACGCCTCCAGAATATTCCATCCAACTGCATCCTGGACATCTCAGCCTGATAGCCTAGAAGTGTGTCAAACTCAAGTTAAAAAAAAATCTTCTGGGGTGCCTGGGTGGCTCAGAGGGTTAAGCATCTGCCTTTGGTTCAGGTCATGATCTCTGGGTCATGGGTTTTAGGCTCATGTCAGGCTCCCTGCTCAATGGAGAGTCTGCTTCTCCCTCTGCCTCTCCTCCTGCCTGTGCTCTCTCTGTCTCTCTCTCAAATGAATAAATAAAATCTTGTTAAAAAAAAATCTGCCCTCCTAAAACATAATCCTTTCCTTCAGTGGCCCTTGTCCATTAGTGGTACCCTATCTCCCCCCACAACCCGGGCAGAAATCCTGAGGCCTCAGACTTTGCTCTCTCCCTCGCTCCCATAGCATCTTAACTATAATAAATACTATCAGCTTAATTATTTAGGATTATTAATTTAAATGAACAATGATCTTAATTTGTAGAACCTCAGTTCCTGAAAAGACAAAAAGAGGAGACTACTGCCACCTTGTGGCAAAACGCTAATAAACACTCTGATGAGGCCGTTGCAGTGCTCAAGGCAAATGAAAGTACAAAGAGAACGTTCAGGGGGCACCTGGGTGGCTCAGTGGGTTAAGCTGCTGCCTTCGGCTCAGGTCATGATCTCAGGGTCCTGGGATCGAGCCCCACATCTGGCTCTCTGCTCAGCAGGGAGCTCTCTGCTCTCTCTGCCTGCCTCTCTGCCTACTTGTGATCTCTCTCTCTGTCAAATAAATAAATAAAATATTAAAAAAAAAAAAAAAGAGAACGTTCAGGAAAGAGTGCCTCAGGCTGCTTAAGGAAGTCAGACACAACTCCGGAGGGGGTGGGGCAGCATCGCTGAGCTAATGTTCAAGAAGGACATGGAGTTTTCCAGGTTCCAGGTAGACAAGCTGTTGTGTGCGCGGACATGGTGTTGGGGGCAGGTGGACCAAACCCAGCAACAGATTTATTCATTTGGAAGGTAAAGTAATGGGAGTTGAAATCTCATCGATGGGAAATGAGGTCAAAGAGACAGATAAGGGTAGAACTGCAACCATCTTGAATGCCATGTAAAGGAGTGTGGTCTGCCTCCCGGACAGGATTTTTAAGCAGGGGAGCAAAATCTGATCGAATAGGTCATTCTGGACACTGGAGGGAGGACAGACAGGGGGAGACGTAGGGGGCAATCGAGGGGCAGGGACCTGAGAGAGAAAATGAACTAGTCCCTGGCAACAGAGGCTGAGAGCCTAGACTCGGGCAGGGAGGGATGGAACCAGAGAAGAAGAGCTGAATATGCAAGCATTTTGAGAATCTGGATCATCAGGAAACTTCTGAACTGATTGGCGTCAGGGCTGAGGCAGAGGAAGAGATCCAGAAAGTTTCTGGCCAGGTTTTTAGCTTTGGCCCTGGGTGGATGATGGAGTTAGTAATACAGGAAAGAGAAGAGGAGGAGAAAGAGCAGCTGGGAAGAAGGCATATGGAACTAGTAGTCTAACTGTAGACAAGTTTCCTTTGGAGGACCTGTGGTGTTTCTTGAGCCTGGGGTGAGATCTGGGGTGGAGAACACCAGGATCTCTGGGGCAGGCAGAGCAAAGGGGCCCAAAGACCACCCAACAGAGGAGAGAACCAGGAGACAGGGGTGTCATGCAGCCTGAAGGAGAATTAGGCATCGAAGGGATGCCATCAAGGTTAAACCTGCTGACAAATACGCACGCCATAGGAACAAGGCTCTGTCACTTCAGAATTAAGCAAGGACCAATCCTGACCTCAAGAGCCACAGTGGAGGAAGACAAATGCATAGTTAACAAGAGGCAGTACTGCGATGGTCAATAATAAAAATACGTAACACCAGGTGCCAGGCATTGTTCTATGTATTTACATATATGAGCTCATTGAACCCTCACGGCACCCCTGTGAGATAGGGACTATTCCTGTCCTCCTTTTACAATTGAGAAAACAGATGCAGAGAGATTTAAGACACCAGCCTAAGTGCCAGACTCAGGATTCGAACTCGCAATCCATCTGAACCCAGCGATGACATGCAAAAGCAGCGCTGGGTGGTGGTGAAGCTTGCTCGCCTGGTTTCCGATGCCAGGTGAAACTCTAGAGCTCTTAACCTTTGTGGTGCTATGGATTCCTTGGGCAATTTGGGGCCTCCCCGCTCAGGATAAAGGTTTTGGTTGTTTGGTTGGGTTTTTTGTTTGTTTAAAGATTTTATTTATTTATTTGTCAGACAGCGAGCACAAGCAGAGGGAGTGGTTGGCAGAAGGAGAAGCAGGCTCCCTGCTGAGCAAGGAGCCCAAAGCAGGGCTCCATCCCAGGACCCTGGGATTATGACCTGAGAGCCCAAGGCAGATGCTTAGCCGACTGAGCTACCCAGGCACCCTGGCGGGATGAAGTTTGTAAGGAGACAAAATAAGAGACACAGGATTCGAAGAGAAAACAGTAATACTGAAATAGCAAAATACTTGAAAAAATTAAGGCTTTGAAATATTTAGGTAATAATGAAGTGCAAACGGTTTTGTGAAATCCTTACAGCAGCCAAAATGGGAGAACAACTGACATTGACAATAGCACCCCAAGTCCTGTGGACGGATGCCTACAATTCGGCACTGAAGGACGTCAGTTGCAGTTAATGCAAATGAAGATGTGATTTTTTTCTCTCATCCAAGGTCATGGGCCCCATAAGTCTCATGGACTTAAAAGGATTAAATGGGATCAAGATCAGGCAAGTAAAACACTTACCCAGTGCCTAGTTGCTGGAAAGTACACAATAAAGTTTAGCTTGTAAGATATGTACAATGTGCTGTGTGTGGTGATAGAGTCTTTCATTCATTCAGCCCCAAAAGACCAAGAACAGAAGAAGGGTTCCTGTCCTCATGCAGACAGGCAGACACCTGCACTGCAGTGTGAGAAGGACAATCACAGGGGCGCCTGGGTTTCTCAGTGGGTTAAGCCTCTGCCTTCGGCTCAGGTCATGATCTCAGGGTCCTGGGATCGAGTCCCACATCGGGCTCTCTGCTCAGCAGGGAGCCTGCTTCCCTTCCTCTCTCTCTGCCTGCCTCTCTGCCTACTTGTGACCTCTCTCTGTCAAATAAATAAATAAAATCTTAAAAAAAAAAAAAAGAAGGACAATCACAGAACAGTTCCAGGGCCTGCCTGGAGAGACTAACAGCCAAGTTTGAGTTCTGCAGACAGAACGGGTCCAGGCCACCAAGCTGGAGAAGGGCATTTCCAGTAGAAGTCTTGCCATCTTCAGGGCATGGAGGCATGAAAGTTACATGGGAAATATAGGGGACCCTATGGATTTTGGTATTCCCTGAGTGTGGGGTACAAGGAAGGGAGGAGCATAAAGAGAAGAGGCTGGGGAAAAGGGATCAGGCCAGGTCACGCTGGGCCTTTTGTGCCTCCTGGAAAATCCACTGTGATCCGAGAACAAGGGGGAGCCACTGAAGTTTCTGGAGCAGGTTGTTGGGTGGAGATGGGGAGGGTGGAGGTGGGGGGAGACCACGTGGAGTCAACTGTCATGTTTGAGGTGAGAGAGGAGTAAGGCCCAGGCCAGGGTAAGAAGACTGATGGACTTGAGAAAAACTGTGGAGGTCAAAGCAGAAGAACACGGCGATCTCTCTGTTCAGCAGCCAGAATGATCTTTCCCAAAAGCATACCTGATCATGCCCGACTGTCTGCTCAACCGTTTGGGGACAAACAAGAAACCATCTGGAAATAAAGTCGGATCCTTGTTGCACATTGTCTACTGGGATAAATTCCAAGTGGATGAAAGATTAAAAGCTTTAAAAGAAAAATGAACTATTAACACAGGAAGGGAAAAATATGGTATATATTTTTTGTAGCCTGGTCGTGGAGAAGGATTTCCTCATCATGACTGCAAATTCAGAAGCTATATGGTAGGAACCAGATAAATTACACAGAAATGTAAACACCCTACCCAAAGAAATCGTAAGTAAAGTTAAAAGACGATTGAGAAAATGGGGAAAAATACCCACAGCTCAGACCACAAAGGGTGAACTCCTAATATTCATATACAAATAAATAGAAATATATATCAATTATAAAGAAATAGAAATAGAAAGTATATAAATAGATATAAATCTAGAAATAGAAATATTTATTTCTATTACATATGAATATACAGAAATATAAACAAATATATAGATTATAAAGAGCTCCCAAGATTCAATTTTTTTGAAGATTTGATTTATTTATTTGAGAGAGAGAGAGAACAAAAGCAGGGGGAGAGGCAGAGGGAGAGCGAGAAACAGGCTCCCTCCTGAGCAGGGAGACCAATGTGGGGCTCGATCCCAGGACCATCACGACCTGAGCCAAAGGCAGAGTCCTTAACCCACTGAGCCACCCAGGCGCCCCTCCTAAGATTCCATTTTATTAAAAAGGCCAATAACACAAGGAAACGATGAGCACATGAGAGGAACATGGAGGTCAAAGAAGAGGAAATTGAATGCCAGTTCAAACATGTAAAAAGATGTTCCCCTTCACCCAAAGTAAAAGAAATTCAAATTAAGTCTGAATTGCTACACCGTTATTTTTACCCATCAGATTGGCCAAAACTGAAAAATGCTGAGAATCCTCTCTTTTGGGGAGAGTGTGTGGAAACAGGCACCCTTACCCACTACCGTTGGGCATTTACATTCATATGACTTTTATGAATCTGGAAAAACCCATCAACATTATGAACACACATACACTTTTGATTCAGCAATTCTACTTAGGGGGATTGATCATATTTGAGACCCTCACACACACACAAATTTGCATGGGTACCAGATCACACGGCACAGTGTTTATCTGTATTAGCCGAAGATTTGAAACAATCTAAATGTCTACCAATAGGAGACAGAATAAATAAATTACGGTGTACTGTCACAGCCTTATGTTTAACACCAAGACAAACCAGTGGGTTCAAATCCCTGGTTTTCCCCTTACTAGTGGAGCTTCAGTTTCCTCACTGTAAAAGGGATGTAACAGCAGCCCTGCCTAAGAGGACTGCGGTGGGGATGAAATGAGTTCATGTATGCAAAGAGCTTGAAACAATGGCTGACACCTAGCTATTTCTATTAGACTGTATTTTATCATCCACACAATGGAACTCATGGGCTACTGTGTAAAAGAACGAGGAAGCTTCCTATGGGCTTACAGGAAGAGCTATCTAAAGAAATACTGTGAAGGCAAAACAGAAACAACAACAAAACAGTTGTGCAGTATGCTATTTTGGGATGTGTGTCTTACAGAGGAAGGAAAAGAAAAGAGTTTTTGAATTTAATTATATATGTGAGAAGAAACTCTGGGAGGAGATGCAAAAAACCAAAATGGCGGCTACCTGGGGAGTTGTAGGGCATACCGTGTGGATGGGTAAAGGGTGGGAAGGTGATCTGTTACAGAATGATCTTCTGGATTTTAGAGTTTGAACTCTATATTTACATAGAGATTTACATAGGAGAAGAATCAACAGGAAAGCAAGCTGGTGTTATCACCCTTCTTAAAACTTTCACTGGCTCTCCATAGTTCTTAGAATAAAGGCCAAATCCCTGACCATGGCTGACAAAGCCCTCCATATCTGACCCCTGCCTGCCCCTCAAGCCCTGTCATCCAACTTCTCCCTGGCTCTCCCTGCTGACACAGTGCTGTCATACGTGTGTTTTCATGAGCTTATAAGGGTGCACCCCCCACCCTACTCTTGCCTAGTGAACCCCCAGTGATACATAACCTTCAGACTTCAGATGAAAGGTCACTTCTTCATAGAACTCTCCCCAAACCTCCAAAGTAGGTGTAAGTTTTATTCTTAGCCCTCATTAAAGCATGTTCCCTTCCTTCAGAGTACGTACCTCAGTTGTCACTATATATTTATTTGATTATTTGATTCATACCTGTCTCCTCCCACTACATTATAAATTCTATCAGGGAAGGGACGGTATCTGGTTTTCACTGATCAGGGCATCCCAAAGGCCAGTGGAGAGCCTGGCAGAAAGAAAGAGTGTACAAATAGGTTGCTTTGGTTTGAATGTCTATGTCCTTCCACATTCATATGATGAAATCCTCACCACTGAAGAAGAATGGTTTTGTGGGTGGAGCCTCTGGAAGGTGTCTTAGGTCATGAGAGTGGAGCCCCCACGAATGGGATTAGTGCCTTATAACACGGACCCCCGAGAGCTCCCTTGCCCCATCTACCATGTGAGGATGTGGCAAGAATGGGCCAGCTGGGAACCAGGAAGAGGGTCCTCCCAAGAAGGCAACCATGCTGGTGACTTGATCTTGGACTTTCCAGCCTCTGGAGCTGAGAACAAGAAATTTATGTTGTTTATAAGCTACCCAGTTGGTGGTATTTTGCTATGGCAGCCAGAGAGGAGTAAGATGTATGTGTCAGATGAAGGGATAAAATAGGTGCAGGGGTAGGGGGATGATCTCCAGGTTCTAGCTAGGGTGATGGGGTGGTACCATCTATCAAGGACCACAGGGAGAGTAGCAGGGCTGATGGGGAAAATAACAGAGTGCAGCACAGATAGGCTGCGTTGGAGTTGTGCTGGAGCTTTCAGGTGGAGATGCTGAGTAAACTACACGAAACTAAAATCTCATTAAGTCTGGGCTGCGGACAGCAACATGGCGGCCATGACTCTTCTGGCTGGTGGCTGACCTGTGTGAACACGTGACTACTTGGGGAGCAGCAGAGCCAAGAGGCAAGCCCAGAAGAGAACTCTGGGGAAAAAAACATGTCAGGGGGTCAGAGGAAAAAGAACCCCCAACGGAAACGGGTGGAGGCATGGTCAGTGAGGCAGGCGAGCCAGGAGTGGGAGAGACTTCGGAGGCCCTCAGAGCAGAGCCATCCAAAGAGGAGTGATCAACATCCACCATAGCAGAGAACTCCAGCAGGAGCTGAGAGGGAGCTGTTAAGTTTTGTCAGGTAGACACAGTCAGTCATCGTCAGCAGTGTTATTTCCGTGAACAGGTGGGCCACGGGGGCGGGTAGATACCCCATGGCAATGTTCTAACGGATGGGAGGTGATTGAGTAGACAGGGTCATGAAATGCAGGCAAGTGCCACCCACGGTTATGTTCTGTTCCTGGGGTGATTTCAGGTGGTAAACAGGGAAACATTTCATTTCTAATAGCTATGTATTTAAAAACATTAAATATGTACTAAAAATATTAAATATTAAAAATATGTCACCAGTGTACTGAATCTTGGATTTTATTGAGTACAAACATATTTTAGAAACAATATATATTTATAAATTCATATATAAAACATATAGTTTTAAGTATATATAAATGTATATATATTTATAAATACATATATAATATATGCATTTTTTAAGACTCTTATTTGAGAGAGAGCAGGGGAGGGGGTTGTCGGGGCAGAGGGAGCAGAATCCCGCTGAGCAGGGAGCCTGGCGCGGAACTCAATCCCAGGATCCTGAGATCATGACCTGAGCCAAAGGCAGACACTTAAGCGACTGAGCCACCCAGGTGCCACGCAAACAAATATATTTCAGGAAAAAGAAAAATCAGTAGATTTAAAGATATATGTAGATAATAATACAGACGGCTCTGTGGATAAGGCACAAATTATCATACCCAAAGAACTGAGTTTTAGGAAATCTTGTTTGGCTAATAATCTTTGAAGATGCTTAGTTGTGGAGGGAAGATGAAAAGAGATGGTGTAGGGTCTAGAGAAACATTTTTCTTTTCTTTTTTTTATAGAATGGAAGACTTCAGCATTCTTCTTGGCTGAAAAGCCAGGAGTGACAAAAAGAGTTGAAAATCCAGGTAAACAAAAACAAGAGAAGACAAAAAGAGAAGAAAATCCAAGTAAAGGAGTGAGACTTGATGGCATAAAGTTCCAGGGGTTGGGGAGGGAGGCCAGATAAGGACAACACGGCTTCCTCCAAGATGCGGGCTGGAGTGCAAGGACAAAGGATGGGAGTGGGGTGAAGCAGCTTTTAGAGCAGAGGGAAATAACAGAGGGAATCCCTGTCAGGAAGTCACTGTCTTTTCAGTCCTTGGTTGACAGCAGGGAGGACAGGCAGTTTGAGGAGGGTGGTAAAGGTTCAGCCCATGACTTCTCAGGGCAATGTGTAGCAGAGCTGACCAAAGACAGAACACAAGAGCAATGGTGTTAAGAGCACAATTAAAACAGACCATGAAATCTGAGGGGCCCCAAATCTGAATGACTTGAGAGATTTCCCCCAGGAGGCCAAGACTGGGCATTGGGACTGGACAATGATGCCTGTGAGAGGGATGAGGGGCTGAGGCACTTTTAGGAGCTGGTGAAAGGAAATTTCCAGTAATTGGTTATAGTGGGATGAGCTGATTGGGAGGGTGAGGAGGCTGGAAGGAGTAGAGATTCGGGTCACAGAAAGGGATATAGGGGCTAAGGATCTTAGAGAGACGAGTTTTAGGGGGAGGGGGAGGGCAAGGCCTGTTGGCGAAGTCAAGAGAACACGAAGTCACCGCAGGGGAGAAGTCCAAGCTCTGAGAAGCAGGAGTGGTTAGAGTGGTCTTCACTGGAAACCTCTACGGTTGCTGGCCAGAGTCGGAATAGAAAACTTGAGTGCCAGGCATCTAAAGGCATCCAAAGGCATCTAGGAATATGGGAGAAGTGGCCAAGAGTGGTCATAGTGAGGAAAAGAAAAGGTGTAAAGAATGGTAAACGAGAAAGCATTTTCACTGAAGGGAGAGATGGAATATTAGTCTGGAACAGACAGGGGCGCCCCCAACAGGCCGTGGAGCTGAGCAGGGAGAGCGACCTCCGTTAGAGGGCGCTTCAGGCAAGAGATTGGAGGACTTAGTGTTCCATAGAGAGCTGGTTAAGTCGGAGGGGATGGGGTTCTAAAACACATATGGTTGACCCTTGAACACCACGGGTTTGAACCTGGCAGGTCCACTGAGATGCGGACTTTTTTCTGACAAATGCAGAAAAGTATCATAAATGTGTTTGCTCTTCCTTATGATTTTCTTCAGAACGTTTTCGTTTCTCCAACTTATTTTGTTGTAAGAATATAGTACCTAATACATGTGGCATACAAACTAGGTGCTAAGAGACAGTTTCTCTTACCGGTAAGGCTTCTTGGTCAAGAGGAGGCTATTAAGGATTTAAGTCTGGGGGGAGTCAAAAGTTGTGCATGGGTATTAGGGCTGTGCCGTGGGGAGGGGACTACATTCCTAAGCTGCACATTGTTCCTGATCAACAGTAGCTCCAGAGAGCCAAAGGTAAGGAGCTGGGAGAAAAAAGGAAACAGAAATCAAGAGGCAGGCTGGAGGAAGAATAGAACAGTGGGGAAGAAAGGATGTCCTGTTTCCTACAGCGGTGCCAAAGGACCACAGAAGTGAAGGAGGGACGGGATCCCACTGAGCACCAGCCAGCTACCCCCAAGCCACAGAAAGCAGCGGTACCTTGCCTTTCAGGAAAACAGGGCTCCTGGCCGTGGGCGGTATCTACAGGACAGCTGTCTTGCCTTGGGTAGACACTTAGAACTCAGTTATTTCTGGAAAATTACACGACTTCTAGGAAAGTGAATCCCCCAACCCCTCAGCTGTTTTGATTGATAGGGAATCTTCTTGTCCTTGCTCACTCCAAATGGATTTGCCCTCTGCAAGGCCCAGGTCCAAGGCTCAGGAGCCAAGGTGAAATCAGCCTTAGGAAACCTAGCCTTTTCTCAAAGTGCACAGAATTTCCCCCAAGCGAACAGCAGATGACAGCAAAGAGCCAGAAAGGAAGCAGAGGCATCACAAGAGCTTAGAAATGGTGAGGAGTAAATCGGATTATGTTCCCCCAGTGCCCTCTTGCACTTAACCCTGATGTAGTACAAATACAACGCTCTCTTCCCCCCTAGACAGGAACTCCCTGCATGGGGTGTCTCTGATTCCCTAGTGCAAATGCTGGGCACGTAGGAGGTGTTCAACGAATACGTTGTGGGGGCAGCTGGCTGGAAGGGAGACCCCCTGACCGGATGTGGTTAGGAGACAGACACCTGCCTTTTAGGACAATAAGGTGTGTGGGGGGAAAGTACTCATCTGAAAGGGAATCTAGGCCAGGCTTTGAATCCTGGCTCTGCTACTTAAGGCCGGGAGCAAGATACCTAGCATTTCTGATCCCCAGTTTTCTCCTCTGTAGATGGGCCATTTTCCACCAGGGCTGGTTATGATGAGAGAACACATAAAACAGGTCTAGCAAAGCATCTCACACACAGGAAACACTCAAAAAGTTGGTGTTCACCGTGATTATAATTACTGTTAAGAGTTTTTAGAGGCAGCAGAGGAGAGAGGAAAGGATCACTAACAGTTAGTGAGAAATAAATTGAAATGAGGCCTTGGAATCCCTACCTCCTCTGCTCGGTTCCCCCCAAACGGTGCAACAACAGATCCAACAGAAGGCTGCACTGGCATCTATCACTTCTAGAAGCTGCAGCTTCCCAGACTGTGGGGTTTTTTTGTGGGGGGGTGGGGGGGGTAGTGGGGATGCCTACTTGGTATTTGCCAGGTCAGAATAGTCAGCTCAGCTACCTAACAGATTGTTGTGGGCACCTCAGAGCACCTTTGGCCAGAACATGACTCACAGGCCCCAGAAAGGGGGAGTGGTTCTGGGGCTCCCGAGGCAGGTGTCTGCCTGGTTCTAGTCAGAATGAGTGTAACCCTCAGACTCAAATATTATTACGAAGCTGTTTCCTGAGCCACAGGAGACAGACCTGAAAAATGGCCCAGGGCTCCTGGCTGCTGAGACTTTCCTTAGAGCTTACATGGGGGAATAGTGCATTGAGAACAAATTAAAAGGAAGTGTTGACTTGGTGAGACCCCAAGTGGCTGCACATCATAAAAACAGCGTCAAAGAAGACATATCCCAAGATGCTGACAGAAACCAGGGCACAGGGGGCCAGCCTGTCCACCAGCAGGAGACTCCAAGGGGAGCAACTGTGCCCATTCTCCAGTGTGTGTCTTGAGGCTGACTGGTCCTTGAGGCTGGCTTAGGCCAGAAGTTCTCGAGATTTGCCAGGATTCCTGAGTTAGAGGAAGCATGGCTTCCAAACTGTCCTCCAGTGGCCCCAAGGGCCTGTGCAGCTGCATGTCATTTTTAATGTGTAGAAATGAAGCCCTTGCTTGCTTGAATTAAGGTGTGTGTGGGGGTCTGGTCTCCCTGAAAAGTCCCAGCAACTAACACAGAGGGGCTAGTAGCTGAGACTAAAAGGGGATGCCTTCCAGGTATAGGCCTTTGAGGAAGGTTAGAGCCCCGAGAGGGAGGGCTCTCACAACTCTTCTAGAAGGGACAGGAACTCCCCTTTCATCTACCACATGATAGAGGAGGGAAGGGATACTTTAAGGGTCACTGTGAGGTCACAAAGAGTTCAGTCAACTTTCCTAGGCTGTCTCAACCAAGTTGGTGGTCTCTCCCTTGTGAAGAAATCAAGGTCAATGGTTTACTTTACAAGGTAATCCCTGTTCTCTTACTTGCTTCTCTCCATCCTATAACCCCACAGTCCCTGAATTTCTTGCCACTCTCAATATCTTCTTTGTTCCTGAGAGGATAGATATAATGAGCAAGGGCATACGGTCCCCCTCTTGAGAGGGCCAGGGGGCTTCCGTCTCTCCTACTCTACGCTGTACACTAAGGCAGGGGGAAGGCACAGCGTGAGCGAGTGACAAAGTGTGTGGGTATAGGGAGGCTCCATGTAAGCCCAATGCCACCAAAGACAACGAGCCCAAGGCCTAGACCTTAGGACACACAATCAGTGGCACTGTGCTAGCCCACAAAGGATGGTTCTAAAAAGCCCCCCAGGGCTCTTTGCAGGCCTTATCCGTGCCCATCTCCCTACCCTCTGGCGTGTGGCAGAAGACATCCTGCAGACACCCAGCCAGGCAGCAGCCCAAGATCCTGGTAGGCACCCAATACACTGCGATTCCCCCAAACAGAAGGGAGCGGCGAGGTGTGACAGGGGCATGAAGGTGTGGTTTGCCGGCCTTACCTCCTTTCCAAAGCAGGTAGATGGGCACCACGTAGAGCATAACATGCTGAATGTAGTAAATCTCCAATTCGAAGGGGAGCTGGAAGGACAGGAGGAGGAGAGGTGTTTCAGAGCAGGAAGCACTCACATCAATAGCTTCTCAAGTTGAACACCCTTGCTCTTTGGGACCGCATAAGCCCCCCCCCCCGCCACCGTAGCGAGTCAGGGGCTCACTTCCCTTTACCATGAGGGAAAAAAAGAATGGAAGGGATAGACACTTAGGACCTAGGCTGGCATCTTCCAAAACACATTTGGCAGAGATGGTGCTTGCAGAATGTTCCACGAAGAAAGCTGGTTACAGTGGAAGAAATGTCATACAGACCAGGTACTCTGGGGAGCCACCGTGTATCCTCGTGGTAGAGTGAGGATCTGGGTGGTCTCTGCAACTGCAAAACCGGCTTACCATGGTCTACCTAGTGTTTCCCCACCTTAGTGAGCCTGTGCCTTTTTGTTCACGTAACACTCAGAACTCTGCGGGATATACTTGAACAAACACAACCTGGGGAGGAGGTAGCAAACAGTTTAAAAGCTTATTCCTTGGCTGACATGAAGAATGTGTGGAGTAGGATTTCTTACTCCCATTTTCCAGGTTAAAAAAAAAAGTAATTGCTAGGTCTGGCCTGGTCTAGATCCAAGCATAAAGAGTTTCCCCGCTGGATAGCTGGGGTCAGTCCAGAGTTAGCCCTCCTTTTGGGTGAAGACCAAGCAGCTGGGCCAATTCTGACAATGGCTTGCCAGAGAGAGCATCCCCACCCTCTCTCCCTCCCGGGGCCGGGCGGGCTCGCTCACTGCTGCTTTCCACCTCTCTCAAAATGGAAGCTCCAGGTTCTCGAAGCAGAGCACGGTTTCCACCTGGCACAGGGAATGCGCTACGGAGTTTGGCAGAGGGCAAAGGAATGGAAACAGCTGGATGGCTAACTCAATTCTAGAGGAGGGGAAAAAAAAAAAACTTCGGCAGCTGGCACAAGGCCTGGCCTCTGGGGCTTCCACAGCGCACAACACACACACACACACACACACACACGCACACACACACACACACACACACACGCACGCGCGCCTCTCTAAAGGGAAGCCCAGAGAGACAAGGACACCCCGGGGGAAGGGTCAGCTGCCTCCTTGTTCCCTACAAGGCAAGCACAGAACCCAGACTGTGTGCTAATGACAGCCCAAGCCTGCCTTGTGCCAAGGGCTGGAACCAAAAGATGGCAGAGCGCCCAGAATGGGGGCTGGGACGACTGTGGACCCTGAACAGAGACGCTGGCTCTGGCCCTTGAAAATAAAAGCCCACGCAGAAGGAAAATTTCCCGCAGATCCAGACAAGGCCCAACTACTATTTTATGTTCACAGAGGGATGTGAAATCTCCAAAAAAGAGATGAGGTTCTACGGGGCTCTGTGGACTGTGCTGGAATCGCTAGAAAAGGCCTGATAATGGACATCACTAGCATGAGCTCTGGAGGCCTCGGAGGTCTGCGTTGGAAGCTGGCTGTAAGAGGATCTGGGCTTGCCCTCCCTTCTGGAATTGGGGACTGCTTCATGCTTTTTCAACTGTTTCCAGATCCATGAGCCACTGACACCTCTCGAAAACCCCATGAGGTAGGCAGGCCAAGTATCCCTATCCTTCTTTGACAGATGAGAAAAGCAAGGCACAAAAGGGTCAGCAGGCTTGACTGCCATCACACAGAAAACAGGCAAGGGGGATGAGGTCCTACTTAAGGGATTTGACCTCTCCCTGGAATAGGTCTGGGGAGCCAGGCAGCTGTACCCCAGCACAGAGCCAGCCATGTCCTCAAGCAGGACCTCTGTTTGCTGCCTGAACTCGAGCTGCTGTACCCCTCTGAACTCCCAGTGCCCACTTGCTTTTCCCTCCCGGCCTCCTGGAATTGCACCCTTCACCTGCATGTCCCCAGAGGCAGTTTAGGACTGTGGCTACGAGCCCCAATTTGGGAATCCATCAAGTCTGTGTTTCTAGATTTCGTTATGCCCTTAATAGCCTGGTGGACTCACTCTGGCAAGCCATGTCACCTCTCCACCTCTTCCGGCACCAGTAAAATGAAAACGGTTATATTGTTCTCAGATTATTGTAATTTTTTTTTTTTTACTTTTAGAGGTTGATCCTTTTTTTTTTTTTTTAAGATTTTATTCATTTTTATGCCAGTACCACGCTGTCTTGGTGATCACAGCTTTGTAGTAAAGCTTGAAATTGGGTAACGTGATGCCGCCAGTTTTGTTTTTGTTTTTCCACATTTCCTTAGCAATTCGGGGTCTCTTCTGATTCCATACAAATTTTAGGATTATTTGCTCCAGCTCTTTGAAAAATACTGGTGGAATTTTGATCGGAATGGCATTAAAAGTATAGATTGCTCTAGGCAGTATAGATATTTTTACAATGTTTATTCTTCCAATCCAAGAGCATGGAACAGTCTTCCATCTTTTTGTGTCTTCTTCAATTTCTTTCATGAGTGTTCTGTAGTTCCTCGAGTACAGGTCCTTTACCTCTTTGGTTAGGTTTATTCCCAGGTATCTTATGGTTCTTGGTGCTATAGTAAATGGAATCGATTCTCTAATTTCCCTTTCTGTATTTTCACTGTTCGTGTATAAGAAAGCCACTGATTTCTGTACATTGACTTTGTATCCTGCCACGTTACTGAATTGCTGTATGAGTTCTAGTAGTTTGGGGGTGGAGTCTTTGGGGTTTTCCATATAAAGAATCATGTCATCTGTGAAGAGAGAGAGTTTGACTTCTTCCTTGCCAATTTGGATACCTTTTATTTCTCTTTGTTGTCTGACTGCCGTTGCTAGAACTTCTAATACTATGTTGAACAAGAGTGGTGAGAGTGGGCATCCTTGTCGTGTTCCTGATCTCAACGCGAAGGCTGCAAGCTTTTTCCCATTGAGGATATTTGCTGTGGGTCTTTCATAGATAGATTTTATGAAGTTCAGGAATGTTCCCTCCATCCCTATACTTTGAAGCGTTTTCATCAGGAACGGATGCTGGATATAGACCAGTGGAACAGAGTGGAGAGCCCAGATATGGACCCTCAACTCTATGGTGAAATAATCTTCGACAAAACAGGAAAAAATATTCAATGGAAAAAAGACAGTCTCTTCAATAAATGGTGCTGGGAAAACTGGACAGCGATATGTAGAAGAATGAAACTCGACCATTCTCTTACACCGTACACAAAGATAAACTCCAAATGGATAAAAGACCTCAACGAGAGAAAGGAATCTATCAGAATCCTAGAGGAGAACATAGGCAGTAACCTCTTCGATATCAGCCACAGCAACTTCTTTCAAGATATGTCTCCAAAGGCCAAGGAAACAAAAGCAAAAATGAACTTTTGGGACTTCATCAAGATCAAAAGCTTCTGCACAGCAAAGGAAACAGTCAACAAAACAAAAAGGCAACCCACGGAATGGGAGAAGATATTTGCAAATGACAGTACAGACAAAAGGCTGATATCCAGGATCTATAAAGAACTTCTCAAACTCAACACACACAAAACAGAGAATCATATCAAAAATGGGCAGAAGATATGAACAGACACTTCTCCAACGAAGACATACAAATGGCTATCAGACACATGAAAAAATGCTCATCATCACTAACCGTCAGGGAGATTCAAATTAAAACCACATTGAGATACCACCTGACACCAATTAGAATGGCCAAAATTAGCAAGACAGGAAACAAAGTGTATTGGAGAGGATGTGGAGAAAGGGGAACCCTCTTACACTGTTGGTGGGAATGCAAGTTAGTGCAGCCACTTTGGAGAACAGTGTGGAGATTCCTGAAGAAATTAAGAATGGAGCTTCCCTATGACCCTGCAATTGCCCTGCTGGGTATTTACCCCAAAGATACAGATGTAGTGTAAAGAAGAGCCATCTGTACCCCAATGTTTATTGCAGCAATGGCTACGGTCGCCAAACTGTGGAAAAGAACCAAGATGCCCTTCAACGGATGAATGGATAAGGAAGATGTGGTCCATATACACGATGGAGTATTATGCCTCCATCAGAAAGGATGAATACCCAACTTTTGTAGCAACATGGACGGGACTGGAAGAAATTATGCTGAGCGAAATAAGTCAAGCAGAGAGAGTCAAGGATCATATGGTCTCACTTATTTGTGGAGCATAACAAATAACATGGAGGACATGGGGAGATGGAGAGGAGAGGGAGTTGAGGGAAACTGGAAGGGGAGACGAACCATGAGAGATTATGGACTCTGAAAAACAACCAGAGGGTTTTGAAGGGGCGGGGGGGGTGGGAGGTTGAGGAACCAGGTGGTGGGTAATAGGGAAGGCACGTACTGCATGGAGCACTGGGTGTGATGCCAAAACAATGAACACTGGTATGCTGTAAATAAACAAATAAACAAATAAAAAAATTTTAAAAAAAAGATTTTATTCATTTGTCAGAGAGAGAAAGAGCACAAGCAGGGGGAGCAGCAGCAGGCAGAGGGAGAAGCAGGCTCCCCGCTGAGCGAGAAGCCTGATGTGTGACTCGATCCCAGGACTCTGAAGAATCTGAAGGCAGATTCTTAACTGACTGAGCCATCTGGGTATCTCAATTTTTAATTTTTTTTTTTTTAGATTTTATTTATTTATTTGACAGACAGAGATCACAAGTAGGCAGAGAGGCAGGCAGAGAGAGAGAGGGAGCAGGGTAGAAGCAGGCTCCCCGCTGAGCAGAGAGCCCGATGCGGGACTCGATCCCAGGACCCTGGGATCGTGACCTGAGGCGAAGGCAGCAGCTTAACCCACTGAGCCACCCAGGCACCCTCAATTTTTAATTTTTAATATAACAAACATGCATACAATACTCATGTACCTGGAACAAGTAAGCACTTTCTTCACTATCAAGTCACCCAGTCCTCATAACAACTGTGCTGTTCCAGTCATCTCCAGATATGAGAAACTGAGGCACAGAAAGGTTTGCTGACCAAGTCTACCCAGCTCATGTGGTAACAGAGCCAGGATCCTATCCCACGCAGTCTGGCTCTAGAGTTTACAGGATCATCCAGCACCCGGCACTACCCCTGTCCCGCTCCTTCCTCTACACTGCTGTGATCAGTGGGTGTGTGGTAACCCTCCACATGGAAACAGGGCCTAGCCCCTCCCTGTTCACATGCTCCTCACCTCCATGGCCTGCGCTGGCCCACTGTGATCCCACTGTGAGCCCACATCATGCCATGGCCAGGCCTGGCTGACCACACAGGCCTCTCAGCTCCCGAGGCTCTTGTCACTAGCCCTCCGAGGCTCTGTAGGCACCCTGGTGACAAATCTTACAGTGGCCTCCAGAAACATTTTCCTTCCTCAGAGGGCTGCCTCACCCCCTATTCCAAGAGTTCCCCACCTCAGAAGGCCACGGAGAGTATAAAACAAGGTGTGGGCACTGGCGACAGCTCCGGCCAGAGAGGAGAAAGAGGATAGAGGCAAAGGAGGGTATGTGTGTGGCGGGGGAGGGCAACAGGGAGTGGAAGGGAGGGAGGAGATGAAGGAGAAAGGCGCAGCATAAAAACACCCAAGTGGCAGGAAGAAGGGAGTGGAATGGGAATAAGAAAATGACTCCTCGTCATTTCATAATACTTACTAAATCCTTATGTGCCATGCGTGGGGTTACACAATTTTACATGCACTATCTCACTTAACTATTACAAGTCTCTGTGTAGCAAGAACAATGGTCATTTCCATTTGACAGATAAGGAAACTGAGGCACAATGCTGTGAAATGACATCCAAAGAAGAAACAGGCCAGGGTGCCTGGGTGGCTCAGTCAGGTGAGTGTATGAGTTGGATTTCAGCTCGGGTCATGATCTCAGGGAGGTAGGATCGAGCCCCATGGCAGGCTCTGTGCTCAGCATGGAGTCTGTTTTGAATTCTCTCTCCCTCTACCCTTCCCCCAACTTGAGCACACTCTCTCTGTCTCTCAAATAAATAAAATCTTTAAAAAAAAAAACAAAACAAAGAAGAGACTGGGCAAGGACGGCATTAAAGGACATTCAGCATTGAAGAAAATGGGTAGTTTTCTTTACTGAACACTGGATCTGTCCTGAGTTCCCCAAAACTTTATCACAGAGCCTCCCCCATCTTCTTTTCCCCATTTCACAAACATGATCTGGAAAGTGCTATTCTTCCCTCAGCAGAAGTTCCGCTTCGCTGATTCATTTTTGCTCTATAGAACTCACATCTGGAATGCTACTCCAACATACCTATCCTGGTGCCTTTTTAGCTGGAAGATTCTGGAGGCTTTAGACCAAAAGTCCTATATCATCACAAGTGAAAGCCAAAAATCACTAACAGTGTTTTAAACCACACAGGTCATTAGCTTCCTTCTCACACCCAAGTCAACATCTTTATTTTATTTTTTAAATCCAAAGAGCAGACTGATAAACCCCAGCAGGCCTCTGGACTCAGACTGCGTAAAACATGAGGGGCATGGACTCTGTCCATGATCAGAGCATGACCTCCTTTCTCCCAGTGAGCAGCCCTGCCAGCCACACGACCACACTATGCCATGGAGACAAGCAATCCCATCGTGCCCTCCATCCCTGGTCACCTATGTCACTGTAAGAAGCCCCAAACTCTGGGGCACCTGGGTGGCTCAGTCGGTTAAGCACCCAACTCTTGGTTTTGGCTCAAGTTGTGATCTCGAGATTGTTGGATTGGGCCCTGAGTTGGACTCTGTGATCAGCATGTAGCCTGCTTGGATTCTCTCCCTCTCCTCCTCCTCCGCACCCCCACTTGTGTGTGCACTTGCTGTGCTCTAAACAAATCAATAAAACCTTAAAAAAAAAAGCCCCAAACTCGCAGGTCACCATATAAGACCTGAATTCTAACCCCCCCACACCACAATCTCACCTCATCAGCCACCTTCCCTACCACCTGGAACCCACAGACTCTTCATTAGCAAAATCCCCTGTACCCTCACTGTCCTCTAAGTAGTCCCTTCATCTTCTCGCTTTACCAAAAACCCGGTTCCCTCTCGCTCTGAGAATGCTGCCCTCCCAACAGCCCCTTCCAGTGCTGGGTGGTTTGCCTGCCGTGTTGACTGGTGCCATGGGGGCCAGGAGGGGTCCTTCCTGCTCCCTTCTGCTGCTTCTTCATTGGTGCTTTCTCAACCATTCTCTCTGCTTCCTTCCTTACCACTCCCCTGATTTCAATCTCATGCCCTTGGCCTCTGCCACCCACCACTCCTCCTGCTGCAGCCACCTACAGACCCTCTCCCCAGGCAGTCCCCTTCATCCTTGAAGACAGTGCCTCCTGCCTCCCTTGCCATTTCTTTGCAACACTCCCATGTCAAAACCCGTGTGTTCTCAACCGCCACCTCCTACCTAGCCAACTCACCCGCCTCTTATCCACCTTCCAACCTCACTGGCACCTCCGGTCCACTGATCCCACCACCTTTTTACTGCCCCTGACTGGCCAGCAGTCCTCAGTTCCACACTTGCTTACCAGTCCCTTTGCCATATTCTCAGCTCTCCCGACACTCTCTCCCGCTGCATCCTACTTGCCTTGCAAAGCCACATTGCTGGTAAAATCTGCCAGAGAAAAATACGAAGCTATGCGGTTGACCCTTTAAATTCATGACTACCAGTTGGGAGCCAGCCCCTAATGCTACCCTATCATCCATCTCCATCCCCAGATGCATTCGCTCTCCTCTCTCCTGGACAACTATTTCACAACCTATCCAACTTTCCTCAAACCTTCCCCCATCCTCCTCCATGGTGATAAGGTGTCTTATTCCATTTGAGGGGGTGCAACAGGAAAAAAACATCCACGAGCTCCCACTTCCACATTTCCCTCCTCTCTGCACCCATCCCCCCAGCTGCCTTTTCATCTGTGGCTTTTCAGAAACCCCCCACCACCACACCCCTCATTTGTAGCTAGATCCTATCTTTTCTTGCCAACTCAAGGACATCACACCAGCAATCATCCCTTTTTTCCCACTGGCTCATTCTCATCAGAAAACAAATAAATTACAATTTCTCTCATCAGAAGAGAGAAAAACTCTTGCCCCACTTCACCCTTGCCCAGGTGACTTCTTTGTACAAACTTTAAATAGCCACCCCTTCTTCACCCCCATGCCAGGGTGTCAAGAAGATCTTCAGCACCTTGTGCAGTCAACAACATACTGGTCCTGCAGGTGATCGTTCTCTCGTCCTTGAAACACTTTCTGCACTAGGCTTCCAGAATACCACTCTCTGTTCTTCCTCTGCCCTAATGACTCCCCTTTGGAACCCCCTTTACTACATCTTCCTTCTGTGCCTCATATTGGAAGGGCCCAGAACCAAGTCCTTGGCTCTCTTTTAGAGCTACTCTCACTCACTAGATCATCTTACCCAGGGTCCTGGCTGTAAAGGCCATGTGGATACTGATGACTTCCAAACGAGTATGTGCAGCCTAGAGTCAGGCTGCTAAGACTGAACTACAGCTCCATCATTTGGTTGCACTGTACTTTGGGGCCAATCCTTTAGTCTTGCTGAGCTTCACCTGGCTCATTGTAAAACGGGAATGATAATGATGGCGATCGCATCAAGTTGCAGTGAAACTGGGTGAGGTAAGGCATGTAGGGTTCTTGGCCCAGCGCTGGCACATGGCACATACGCAACATTAGTGATTGGTCCATCCTCCTCTTTGGCATTAATCCAGCCAGTAAGCAGTAAAGGCAAAATTTCAATTCCAGCTAAGACTTGTTTTCTAAGATTTTATTTATTTAACAGAGAGTGAGTGAGTGAGAGAGAGAAGGAGCAGGGGGAGGGGCAAAAGGAGAGGGAGACGCAGACTCCCGGCTGAGCAGAGAACCCAATGTGGGGCTTGATCCTAGGACTCCAGGATGATGACTTCAGCCAAAGGCAGACGCTTAACCTACTGAGCCACCCAGGCATCCCTCCAGCCAATAAGACTTAATGCCAGGCCTCTCTGAGTCAAAAGCAGAAGGTCTTTTTACCTCGTCATCCTGCGTTAGCAAGAGCCCCTAGCAAGAGATGGTGGAGTTTGGACCTGTCCCATAGCCCTAAGTCACAGATCGATGTATTTGTCAGATGACGACCAAGATAACTTTTAGCTTCCCAATGTGATTCATTCTTTGGGCCCATCTCTAGGTGAGTTTTCCCTGGAGACTTATTTATTTCTCAAAAGAATGTCAATACCACTCTCCTCTTCTTAACCATGACAGTCCTATTCTTACTATCATCCAGTTAGTAGAAACAAAAAACACTTACTGAGATACTACTGGGTGGCAGAGAATGTTCCTGGCTCTGGATATACAGCCATGATGAAGACACAGTCCCCACCCTAAGAGAGTGCGTAGTCTAGTCAAGGAGGCGAATGGATAAAGGGATGAGGTCAGTGTAGCAAATGATCATGGAAAAACCTACAGATCAAGCATGGGATCTGGTTTGAGTTTTCTCTGAAAGTGAGGTAGAAGGGTGGCTGGGTGGCCCAGTTAGTTGTGTATCTGACTCTTGAGTTCAGCCCAGGTCATGATCTCAGGGTCATAAGATCAAACCCTGCATGAGGCTCCATGCTCATCAGGGAGTCTGCTTGGGATTCTGTCTCCCTCTGCCCCTCCCCACCCTCTCCCACCCTGTCATGCTCACTAGCTCACAGGGGACACGCAACAGAAATGTCTAAATCAAACTCAAGGTGGAGGGAGCAAGAGAAGGGAGGGAGGTAGCTGTGAGAGAAGGTAAGGGAGCTGAATCACCAAGACTTTGACTGACTGGACAGCAGGAGGAAAGAAGCCAAAGGTGACCCTGGGACCAAGGGCCTAGATGGTTAGCAGGATGCTGGGGCTTCCACTTACGTTGGGGCCTACAGTCAAGGAAGCAGACTGAAGGAGACTAAGAAAAGCAGCTAGGATCATGCTGAGTTTGAGGCCAGTCTGCTAGCCTGGCAGAGGAAAGCATACCTCACTGGGAATGTGGGGCTACATCTTAGGGAGGCCGGAAAGTTGCAAGGCAAGTGATAAACATATGTAATGGTATGTTTTGATCGAGACATGTACATTATAAAACACTGGCGTGGAAAAATAAGAAGATGAAACTCTGAGACGCAGAGAAGTACTAGTATTTTCTTTAAGCTTCCCGAGAACATCTATGCACTCCACTTCGCAGACCCCTGGGCCATGGTCCTTTCAACAAGAGAGTGTGAGTGGACAGAGATGGAAATCATAACCCCAGGTTAGTAACCACAGAGAAGTAACTGTGAAGGATGGGACAGATTTGAACATATTGTTGGTGTGAGGGAAGGAGCCAGTGGAGAGGGAGAAGCCGGAGAAGCAGGACAAGCAGGAGGCACTGGACAGTGAGAGGGCCTACAGCAGGCACAGGCTGGGACTGGGGGCATGGGAGAGGATTAGCTTGGACTCCAGGAGACAAGGAGTGAAGGCCGAGCCGATGTGAGAATAACATAACTGTATGAGGGAGGAGCATGGAAGAAGTCCAGGGAGCTCACAACCCCGGAGCCCATGCTACACGGCAAGAGATTTGGCCTTACCAGAAGAATCCACGGCTGATGATGAAGTACAGAATTAGGAAGAGGTGGTTACAGAGGGCAGACTCTGGTCTAAGCTCAGCCCCACACTGCAGAATCCCAAAAGAAGTCAGAGAATCAGACAAGATCATTGCTGACATTCTGAATGTTGTGTCTCTTCCCCAAGTTCATGCCCTGATGTGATGGTCTTAGGAGGTGGGGCTTTAGGATGTGATCAGGTCATGAGGGGGGATCCCCTGTGAATGGGATCAGGGCCCCTGTAAGAGGGCCCAGAGAGCTCCTTCACCCCTTCTACCCCGTGAGGACCCAGCAAGAAGCCTGCAGTCCAGAAGAGGGCCCTCACCCAATCACTCAGACTTCCAGCCTCCAGAACCATGAGAAATACTTCTCCGTTGTAGAAGCTACTTAGCTCGTGGTATTTTGTTATGGCAGCTGAACAGACCAAAACAAGAATCTATCTCCTGTAGAGGGGAAAGGGAAGGGGAAAGGAGGTGACCCACTCTTAACTGAGGCCTTGGGTAATGTTCCTGCCACTTGAGTCTGGCTTTGGAACACTTTGTCTTCATTAACTGACCACAGACTTGCACTGTGGCCTACGGGTGCCACAAAGTCCTTGCCACTAAATGCCATTTGTTAGAGGAGCTGCGAAAGGAATACCCACAACCAAAAATAAACCGCAAGGTACTCATGGAACAGAATAGCAATCTGCCATTAAAAACAACAATGTGCCATGAGCAGACAGCCTGGCAAATCCAGAACGTGGAAGAGTCTGTAAAAAAGACTGGCCCGGATTCGGCAGGATTTCAGTGCCATGCAAAAAGAAGGCGGGGGACCATTTGTAGATTTTAAAAAAATAAACAAACAAACACTAAATAAAACAGTCCATTCGTGGAATGATTGGGAGAAATTTCAATATAAACTGATTATCAGATAAAGTAGACAGTATTATAGAATTGTGGATAATTTTCTTGAGGGCAATCACAGTATTGTGGTTGCACAAGAGCCCTTCAAAAGTCTTTAGAACTGAAGTGTCAGGATGTCTGTGACTCTGTTTTGAAAAAGAAGAAATTGTGATAGAAACAGAATATGGAGAAATGTTTAGTTGTTACATCTAGCTGGAGGGCACATGTCATTGTTCACCATACTAACTATCATTTCAACTCTTTGCTACCAAAATTCCAACAATAAGAAGTTGGGAAATTTTAAAAATTTAAATAGATTTAAATTTAAATATATTTAATTGAGATAAATTTGTATGACCTAATATGGTAGAAACCCTAAGATATAGGAATGGGAGGGAAAAACAAGGTGCATTCATTTTGGAGAATAACTGGTTAATATTTACCCAAACTTTAAAATGCCCATTCACTTTGACTTGCTTTTACGAATTTATATTAACAGCAATGCTTGTACTCACACCCAGAGCCGTATGTGTAATGATGTTCAATGCAAAGTCATTTGTAATAAGAAAAAGTACACAACAACAAAAAAGTAAACTGCCCATTAGTGGGAAAGTCATCAAAAAATACTGTGGAGGACAAACTATGCAACCATTTACAAAAAAAGTTTCTCGGTAAAACTGAGCAAATCTAGGGGCGCCTGGGTGATGCAATCATTGAGTGCCTGACTCTTGGTTTCGGCTCAGGTCATGATCTCAGGGTTGTGAGATCGAGCCCCATGCCAGGATCCATGTTGAATGCAGAGTCAGCTTAAGACTCTCTTCCTTTTCCACTGCCCCTGCTCTCACTCGTTCTCTCTCTCTCTCAAATCAATAAATAAATCTTAAGAAAAAAAAGTCTGAGCAAATCTACATTGTACAAAGCATGATCCTTTTTGTAGAGGAAAAAGGACTGATGAGTATTTGTGCTTTTAGGTGTATGTAAAATGCACAGTGAAAGGACTGGGAGGATATTTAGCAAACTGGGCAGAGGGACAGGGTTGGGGAGGAGAGGCTGGGATAGGGGAAACCACGACTTTGGATCCGACAGACTTGTACAGTTGGAGCTTTGTGACAAATGAATATATTTCTTTATTAAGCACGAAGCTAAAAGTTTTTAAAAGTCAAAGACAAGGTCAAAAGAGGAATGTACTGAACTGTTAGCAGCAATTACCTCTGTGGAGTGGGAGGGGAGAAGTTTCCTGTTACATAGCCTCCTTATCTCTACACTGCAGGAATCCTTACCTAGGAGGACGCATTCAGCTATTAGGGATGATTACAGTGAATTTTTCTAGTTTCTATGAAGCCCCCTCTCAGAGTATCTGAGCACACAGAGAAAAGAACATGTAATGTAATGAGAGTGGGGGGAGGGTCTCTAGACACCCCCCACCCCCCGCCAAAATCCTTTGTTCTCCCAGTATCTTCCCTTATGACCCACCTCCGGCCCCAGTAAAGACAGCTTCCCACAGCCTGACCAAACCCAGGGTATTCCATCCTATTCTCATGGTCTGATGTGGAGAGAGGGACTGGTGAGGGGGAGACAGGTAGGAGGGAGACTGATCCAAATCCCATCAGGGCTGCTCCTGACTTCCTCTGTGCTCAGAGGTCAGAGGAGAGCAGAACAGAGTCGTGGTTGTCAGGAAGCTGCCTCAGGTCAGCTCCCTAATGTCAGAACAAAATATTTTGACCCATGAAAGTTGCTGTCTGCTATGGTGGCCCTGCTACTTGCGGAACTGCCTTTTGGGGTTTGAGATACAGCAGCCCAGAGTGGCCTGCCTCTGCCCAGCATGCCTGAAACAGGACTTAGACTAAGTGGCAATCTGGGGTCAGTCAGCCATCGTGCATGTTGCAAGGCCTCACTCAACTATTCCCTTTATGTAAGATGAAAATGATATCCCCTAGCTCTTCTTCCTTCTCCTACCTCTAACAGACTCAGGAATTAGTCAGGAGGGGAGTTAGGGCTTAGGAATTGGGAGGACAAGGTAGAGAGGGAAGATAATGGTGCTCATAATGGTGTATGCTTACTAACTTTTATGGGGTTGTGTCCCCACCCCCGCCAAATTCATATGTTGAAGTCCTAACCCCCAGTACCTCAGAATGTGACTGGCTTTGGAGACAGGGCCTTTCAAGAGGAAGTAAAGATAAAATGAGGCCCAATGGGTGAGGCCTAGCCTAATGTCTGCTGTCCCCACAGGAAGAGGAAAGTAAGACACAGAGACACAAAGACCACGGAAAGACAGCTGAAGAAGACCGCCATCTACAAGCAAAAGAGAGAGGCCCTCAGAAGAAACAAACTACTGACACCTTGATCTTAGACTTCTAGCCCCCCAAACTGTGAGGAAATAAGTTTCTATTGTTTAAGCCATCCAGTGTACGATATCCATCATGACAGTGCGAGCAAAAGCAATGAAGACACTGACCCACCATATACTACTGAGCCAGGCCCTGTACTAAAGCACTTTCACACCTGTGAACTCCTTCTCTCTTCCCAACACACTTATGACGTAGCTCCCACTGCTATTCTCTAGCTTTAAGAGGAGGAAATTGAGGCATAGAGAGGTTTTCTTGTAATAGCAAGGTACTAGGAATGACCAAATGCCCATCTAAAGGAGAATGGAGAAAGACACTGGGGTCTATTCATAGGACGGAATGCTTTGCCCCAATGAAAATGTAGCTAGAGTTATACTCAGTAACAGGGATGAACCTTAGTCATATAATGTTGAAGAAAATAAGCAAATCCCAGAAGACTATATACAATATAATAACATTTTCATGAGGGTCAAAAAAAGAAAAAAATACAACTAAAATGTACAACGTAATACTGTTTTTTTCTTTTTTTTTTTTAAAGATTTTATTTATTCATCTGACAGCGAGAGAGAGAGAGAGATCACAAGTAGGCAGAGAGGCAGGCAGAGAGAGAGAGAGGGAAGCAGGCTCCCTGCCGAGCAGAGAGCCCGATGCGGGACTCGATCCCAGGACCCTGAGATCATGACCTGAGCCGAAGGCAGCGGCTTAACCCACTGAGCCACCCAGGCGCCCCCGTAATACTGTTTTTATAAGGGTAAAGAACAACTAAAATTAAATATCTTATGTAGGAATATATATATATGTATATGTATATATTCATTCATATGTACATATGAGAGAGAAAGATAAAACTTTTCAAAAACAGCAAAGCAATAATGACCAAAATTTGGTTAGTGGTTCTGTCAAGGTGGATAAGGACGAAGGGAGCTGGGTGGGGGAAGCACACACTGCATATGTCTGTATTATCAATGGGGCTGGTTCATGGGTTGGGCGCATAGCAACTGCTCATTACGGTATGCATAAATAAATAAATGCACCCATGAAGAAAATTAAAGCAGGCCATGCACGGACCACTGGTGGAATCCGCTAGGAGTTAAGGATTATAAATATGATTACAATTGTGGGCACCCCATGTGGGTTTAGAAAGAAAAGGGGGTGGGGGTTCAATCAAATAACTTCCCCCAGATCTCAAGGCTCATTAAATGGCCAAGCCAGGACGGGAACCCAGGAAACCTGGCTCCAGAATACATGATCTTGAGTACAGTTGTCCGTCTATACTCTACACTGTTCCCCTGACAGAAAAGAAATGGGGTCCTACTAAGAAACTACCGAGCTACCGTGAAACAGACCCTAGGCAGTAAAGAGGATCCAGGGAGCGTGAAGTCACTAAATCCACACGTAATTATTTCTTCAGACTAAGCCAATGCCAGAATTTCATGTGGAAAAAGGAGAGAAGCTTTGAGTACCCAAGAAGGGACTCCAGGACCTGCAAGTCCAGCCCTGGACACATTACTGGACTTTTTACTCAAGGAGGAAAAGTAAATATTTGTGCAGCTCTCTCTAGAGAACTCTGGAGGAAAGGCTAAGGAGACTGTTCAAAAGCCCTTCAGAGGAGCCAGGGCCGCTGCAAGTCAAAAGACAACCAGCTTGTGTGTGGAGGCCAGACCGCCTGCAGAATGGCTTACTTGGAGGTGGGCCTTCTTGGTTTAGGTGTTGTGACAAGGGGGCTCCATGAGGGCCTTCTCTATCACTGACAGGAGCAAGGCATCATCTCCCCTGACTTGGGTTACAGATTCCACCCAGAATATGTCAGCCATGTGGAGTGGGAGGTACGAGAGGACAGCAGCGAACTTATAGTCCCTCATGGGCCCAGGTAGCCTGTGGTACCATCTGTCTATGTTTTAGTGCCTTCAGAGGACTTGGGTATAAGATGACTTGAAATAAGAACAAGCCCATCCTAGCACGAGAGCAGAGAAGGGGACAAAGGCATCTGAGACTTGGTTCTCAGCCCAGTCAAAACCACTCAAGGGCACTCAGCACCCAGCCTATCCCCTCCCCCCACAACTGAGCAGGGAGTGTGCTTAGTATTCTCCTCTTTGGGGGCCTTGCCTGGAGGGAAGGTGAATGTTGCGTGTCCCCTGGAGGTGACCAGAGATGGTACTGGGCCACCTCCTGACATGAGCAGACTGCTCACTGCTCTCCCTACTTCTGGTCTTCTCTTCTGTTTCTCCAGCTCTTCCCAGGCTCCAAGGCTACTCCTAGGTTTTCTACCAGCACTGAAGAATAGCAAGCTTTGACTTGCAACAGCTCCTGGCTAATCCAACACACAGAGATCACATGGTTTCTTCACTTTCGTCACAGATTTTTAGAGGAAGAGTCTTCTTTGGACCTACTGGGATGAGGCCTAGCATTCTGGAGTTCATTAAAGCTCCCTAAGGTAATCGGGATAGAGGAGCATTTAACCTATGCTTAGAGAAATACTAGGCCAGGTTCCAAAAGTCTAAGTGGTAGGTGTGAAATCCAAAATAGTTTCTCATAGAAATGACTGGCATTCCCCAGGAAAATGTACTGATAGAGATATGACTCATGTTCAAAACAACAATAAAGATAATGAGAATAAGAATCATAATTAATAATTAATGGTACATAGTGCTGCTCTGCCAGGCATTGTCCTAAGTACTTGATATGTATTAAAACAAATACTTATGGCAACTGTATCAGATCATTGCTACAACCTTCCGTTTTCAGAAGAGGTCACTGAAGCACAGAAATGAAGCAACTTCCCCAAGGTTAGTTTAAGAGCCCGGAGGTAAGCCAGGGAGTCTAACTTCAGAGTTCATGTTCTTAACCTCTGACCGACCTTACCCTGATGTGTGCTGAGGCCTGTTACAGTACAGAAGCAGCCCTTGACTTTAAAACTTGACTTATAAATGACTCAAATCCATGATGGTTTGGTCCCCCTGCTATTGAAATGTCCTGTCTTCCATCCCCACCATGTGAACCCAGACCTGGACTGTTCTAATTATACTGCCATGGAACTAACCAATATGGGATGCCACCTTCATGATCCCCCAGACACCGACCCATTCATTTATTCATTCATTCAATCAACAAATATTTATTGAGCACCTGTTATGAACCATTATGAACGAGATAGGAATGCTCCCTGCCTGTATGCACGTTATAGTCTTACACCCAACTCACTCTAAATACTGATTTCTAGCATTTTGAAGGATTCATGAAATCCAGAGATGATTGAAATCTATATTCCAAAGGCTTATGTTAGCTACACAAAGGGTTAAATGGACTTCCTGATACCTCCTAGAACTTAACACAATACTAGACACACAGATTAGTGGGTATTCATAAACTTATTTAGAGATATGGCAGGAGAGCACTGAGAACAGACAGATGGCCAAACCCATGGAGAGAATTAGAATGCCCTCCTGACTGCCCCCAACAGTAAGGACACCACTGCAGAAGGCTGGACTGTGTGGACCACACAAGACCCAGACTTCCATTTCTGGTAATACTCAATGGAAGACCGAATATAGCCATGAGTGGCCCCTGGGGCCTCACAGACAGGGTCCCTGGAGCTCTCTCTCTAGGGGAGCCTACTGTCACAGGATACAGTGTTGTGCTGTGGTTGTTCCACCTACTGAAACTGATTGATGGGAACGTGGTCTATTGGACGAACAGACCAGAGAAGGCAGAGCTCCACCAATCCTGGCTGGAGAGCGGGGATCTCAGATCTCCCACCCTTCTCTCCCAGTTCTTTTTCCCTTTCCACACTGCCACTGCAGCACAGAGCGAGTGAAATTCAAATGTATCTGGAATGACAATTCTCGCCTAACAGCCTATTTGGTTCAAGAAGGAAAAGAATTTTTCTCTTGGTTCCCACCTTTGGTCCTAAGAGCTGGGTCTTGAGGCACACCAAAACACCTCGCCAGGACCAAGTTCGAGGAGATTATTTTCTCCGGACAGCTCAGCTCAGGCCACGCATGTGTTATCAGTGCCACCTGGATCTTGCTCCATGGAAAAAGCACCCATCTCTCCTCTCAAGACAGGGCCTGTCCTATCTGGCCCAAGTTGCAGCTGACCTTTGGCCTAGCTTGGAAACTGAGCAATACCAGTTGCATGCAGTGAATGTGGCATGAGGCCCAAATGGGAGTGGTCTGATTCTTTCGACACCATCTAGACCAATGACAAACTGGCCTCTTCATCACCAGTCACATCACGAACACCCACTCCATACAGAACCTCGTGTCCTCCCACCTCTCCAACACATACAAAGATTTCCCAAAGCCCTCTTCATGAATTCCTGTTTGCACTGTTTGTGTCTCAGGGTGGGCCTCGGGAAAATGGAGGGGGAGAACAGTAGTTAATGTCTACTTGGAAGAGAATTCTGGAAAGCAGAAAGCCATAGATAGGCCTCTTTCCGAGCCAAAGCAAAGCCCGAGCTCAGCAGAAGATGTCCAGATGGCTCCCAGAGCCAACAGTCTGTCACTGTCACAGGGCAGGAGCTGCTGGGAGCCCACAGCTGAGAGTTCCTCATGCTTGGAGACTCCCTGTCCTTGGGAGAGGGGAGAGGTATGTTTGGGATCAGCAAGAGGAAGTGAAGTAGGACTCCCCCGACCCTTCTGTCAGCCCCCGCTCTGCCCCTATGGAACAGACCCCAGAGGGCAGCCCCCGAGTCAGGTGAGAAGCAGGGAGGAACCAGGGAGCTTCTGAAAGATTCCGTCTCTTCTCTTCCTTTCTGTTTCTCCACCAAAGAGGCATTTTAAGTTGCTGTCATCTCAGAATAATATGATCCTGGTCTATATAGACATGTTTCGCTTCTCTAGAGCCCACTCCCCCCCTGCCACCCACAACCTATTTTGGGCCAACATAATTTACAATTCCCAGAAATGTCTGAGAAGTGGCGTACACACTTCTGGTGCCAAAGCCTGGCCGGTTTTACAGATTTTCATTTAGCAGGTGTCTGTTGCTAAATCAGTAGCAGCTGCTAATTGCTTTTCCTCCCTCAAACCTTCAGACAGAATGAAACATCTGGTGTTCTCTCACTTCGGGTTAAAATCAGATACCTTATCATTCCTCCTTTGGGTGCCATTTTTATTAGAACGCTTTCAGTTGACGCCTGGAACAGGCCACACACACCACTGTCACCTCAGAAGATGGGGGGGGGGGGAACAATTCAAAGGACACCACCACCACAGGACCCCTGCCTTGTGCCTCCAGGCCTCCTGCCCAGCTGTGGGGTTGCTGGCCGGTCGCCACAAGGTGGAGCTTTAAGCCCATAACCGCCCAGGGGACCAGGGCCTCAGGATGGTCCTGGTCACCAGAAAGCGGTGAGAGGGGAAGGGGATGCGCGGAGTGCGGAGTGGGGAATCCTGAGCCAGGCCCACTGACCTCTGCAAAAGGGTGGCTATGGATCACGTTCTGTAAGAAAAACTCTTAAACAATAAGAACTGATGAGCTTGTAGGCTGGTGAAAACATCTGCCTGTCAGGTGAATGGCACACTCTCCTTCCGTTGTGGAGAGGCTCCCACACTTAGGACCCTTCTGAACTCTACCCTATATACCTCTTCATCTGGCTGCCCTCCAAAGATCCTTTCCAATAAACTGGTAAACATCAGTCCATGTTTCTGACTTCAGTGAGCTGCTCTAGCAAGTTCATCGAACCTGAGGAGGGGGTCATGGGAAACTCCAATTTACAGCCAGTCAGAAGCACAGGTCACAAGCTGGACTTACGACTGGCACGGGAGATGGGGGCAGTCTTATAGGATGGAGCCCTTAACCCGTGAGATCTGATGCTATCTCCAGGCAGTGTCAGAATGAGTTAAATGGTAGGATACCCACCTGGTGTCACACAACTGTCTGGTGTAGGGACACACAACACACACACACACACAGCATCCCATTCAGTACTTATGCGACAGGGGAGGCAGAAAGAGCACTGGTCTGGGAGTCAAGAGACCTGAGTTCTGGTCATAAAGCTGTCGTTCACTGGCCATACCACCTAGTCATTCCCCTTTCCTGGGCTCTGTCGTGTGCAGTATGATATAGTTAGATAACCTGAATTTCTCAGGAAATTCGAAAGTGCTAGGATCCAGTTGATTTTCTGAAGCCAGTATTTGACTCCCATAAAATTTGGAGCCACCTAGACTCCCATAAAATTTCCTTTCTGTTCCTCAGGTGCTACCTTTTAGGATGTTTTGGAATATCAGCACTGTCCCCAACACAGCCGTCTTTCCCAGCTTTGGGGCACAAGCAAATCTGGCCCTTTGGGGAGTCCTCTGTGCCCTGATCTGAGTCACCATCAGCCCCTTAAATTAGTTTAACAAACCATGAAGCCAGCTTACTGCACTGTCTGTTACTAAGACCTTATCTCTAGCTTGTCTAGCTTGGTTCTTGGGAAAATGACTTACCAACATCCAGATTATACTCTGGCTTCCCCTAATAAACATCAGAGTAATCCTATCAAAACAAAACGTGGTAAGTTTCACAATAATGTATTTTGGGGAGCCTACGCTGGCTCCTGGTCCTGTTCCATGTGGCTGGAGACCAACTGACTCAGACACCGTTCCTCAGTTTGGCTGGAGGCTGTTCTGAATGGGTATCTCTTCCATCTAGAACTGCCAGTGTTTAACCTTTGCTCCTCAAAAATCAAAAGAGCTAGGGCCCCTGGGTGGCTCAATGGATTAAGCCTCTGCCTTCGGCTCAGGTCATGATCCCAGGGTCCTGGGATCAAGCCCTACATTGGACTCTCTGCTCAGCAGGGAGTCTGCTTCCCCCTCACTCTCCGCCTGCCTCTCCGCCTACTTTTGATCTCTCTCTGTCAAATCAATCAATCAATCAATCAATCTTTTTAAAAAATCAAAAGAGCTATTCAACCTTGCTTTGGGTCCCCTCACCTAGTTATGCTCAATGAATTGTCAAATTCACCTGCAGTGGATTTTAGGATTTCAGGTCCTAATATTCTACTTTCTTTTTTGTTGAGGTATAACTTACATACCATAAAGTATAGAACACCTCCACTTTTGTCAAGCCCCACAGTCTGGGCCTCAGTTACAACAGCTTGGTCCCTGATCAGGAAGACCTCCATTTTTACCATGTATGCTTCACCCACACCTGCTGGAAGATGGGGCTCCTTAAAGGACAGAACAGTAGCAGAACAAGAGCTAAGTAGGACGGAGTTGCCTTTGCTCCTCTGTATACTATCTCGGTCATTTGCTTCCTCTCCATCTTGCTTCCCAGGCCTTTTAAAAATTTCGCCTGCTCACCAATCCCCAGGAGATCTTGTTAAAACGCAGACTATAGGTCTAAATGGGGCCCAAGACTGAATTTCTAGTAAGTTCCCAGGGGAGGCCAATTTTGCTGGCTGGTGGACCACACTTTGAGTGTTAAGGACCTAGGATACAGGATGGAAGGTGGGGTGGTGTACTGGAAAGAGAACGGCTTTGGAAACAGAAACATGGGTTCTAATTTGCAAGTTGGCCACTCACTAGTTCAGTGCCTTTAGGTGGTTTGTTCAATCTCTCTGCTCCTGTAGGCAGGCAGATTTTGCCACCCCAAAATATGCCTCTTTGGCAAATTGGTTTTCTGAAGCCAGTTAATTCGAAAAAACCTGCAGACACAAAAGCAACTCTGAAAATGGAGTCCATTACCCATCGTAAGAGACATTATGTTTGTTATGGTGACCTGAACTGACTAATATACCTACCCTAAGTATAGGGACTATTCTGTAACCAAAAGCCACTATATGCCAGCACTGAATGATTTTTTTTTTTTTAAGAATTTATTTATTTGACAGAGAGAGATTACAAGTAGGCAGAGAGGCAGGCAGAGAGAGAGGGGGAAGAAGGCTCCCTGCTGAGCAGAGAGCCCGATGCGGGGCTCAATCCCAGCACCCTGAGATCATGACCTGAGCCAAGGATCCTTTTTATTTGCCTTTAATTCTCTCAGGACAATGCAGTAGCACTGTAATTTAAGAGAAACTCCATTAGCTTTATCTGTTCTTTCAAATATGCTTACACTTCCATATTTTAATTTGAATGTACATGACTCCGAGCCCCTGAAGTATTGCAATGCCTCCCTTGGGACGAAGTGACCTTTTCTCACCCAAAGCAATTCCAAACTTTGAATGACTAACTCACACCAAGCAATATCCTACCACCCACAGTTCTCCAATAGTGAACATTTATTAAAGGTCACTGAAGAAACTTCCTCAACCTGATAAGGGCATCTGTGAAAAACCCAGAGTTCAAATCATACTTGATGATGAAAGACTGATGCTTTCCTCCTAAGATGAGGAAAGACAAGGATGTCCACTCTTGCCACTTCTATTCAACACTGTACTAAAGGTTCCAGCCAGGGCAACTGGGCAAAAAGAACAAATACAAGGCATCCAGATGGGAAAGGAGAAGTAAAACTATCTCTATTTGCAGATGACATGATCTTATCTATTTAAAAAAACTGAAAAAACACATATACACAAAAATATTAGCAGTAATAAATGAATTCTGAAAGTTTGCAGGATACAAGATCAATTTAGAACAAATGAACTGTATTTCTAGAGTAGCAAAAAGCAATCTGAAAACAAAATTAACAATTCCATTTGCAATACCATTAAAAGGAAGAAAATACAGGGGTGGCTGGATGGCTCAGGCGGTTAAGTGTCTGCCTTCAGCTCAGGTCCTGATCCCAGGGTCCTGGGATGGAGTCCCATGTCGGGTTCCCTGTTCAGCAGGAAGCCTGCCTCTCCCTATTCCTCTGCCCTGCTCGTGTTTTCTCTTGTTCTCTCTCTCAAATACATAAAATCTTTTTTTTAAAAAAGAGGAAAATACATAAGAATAGATACAACAAAAGAAGGGTAAAGCCTATACTCTAAAAACTACAAAACATCAATTCAAAAATTAAAGAAGACCTAAATACATAGACAGAACACATCCTGTGTTCAGAGACTGGAGGGCTTAATATTGCTAAGAGAGCAATATTCTTCAAACTGATCTATGTTTAATGCCACCCCTATGACTGCTTTGCAGAAATTGACAAGATGATCCTGAAATTCATGTGGAAATGCAGGGCACCAGAATAGCCAAAATAACCTTGAAAAAGACGAACAACTCTGGAGTACCCACACTTCCCAGTTTCAAAGCTTTCTACAAAGTTACAGTAATCAAGACAGTGTGGCGCTGGCATAAGGAGAGACATATACGTCAATGGGATAGAATTGATGGCCCAGAAATAAACCCTTACTTTTACTTTTGAATGAGTTTTGACAAGAGTTCCAAGACATTTCAACAGGAAAGAGTCTTTCAACAAATGGTGCCAGGACAACTAGATATCCATATGCAAAAGAATGAATTTGGACCCCTTCCTCACACCATATAAAAATTAACTTGAAATGGATCATAGACCTAAATGTAACAACTAACACCATGAAACTCTTACATGAGAACAGTCATAAGACTTCATGGCAGTGGATTTAGGCAACAGTTTCTTAGACAGGATACCAAAATTGCAAGCAACCAAAATAAAATTAGAGATTTGACTTCATCAGAGCTTAAAGATTTTGTGCTTCAAAGGATACCATAAATAAAATGCAAAGGCAACCCACAGAATGGGAGAAAATGTTTCAAATCGCATATCTGATAAGAGTCTAGTATCCAAAATACATAAGAACTGTCACAACAATAAGGAACAAATAACCCAACAAAAAAATGGGAAAGAATCTGAAAATACATTTCCCCAGAGAAGACATACAAATGGCCAATAAGTATATGATAAAGTATTTAACATCATTCATCATCAGGGAAATGCAAATCAATCCTACAGTGAGTCATTACTTCACACTAATTAGGATGGCTATAATAAAAAAGGCCCAACAATACAAAGTTGGTGAGAATGCAGAGAAGCTAGTGCCCTCATATACTGCTGGTAGGAATATAAAATTGCACGGCCACTTTGAAGAACAATCCGGCAGCTCTTCAAAAGGTTAAAAAGCAGAGTTACCATATGATCCAGCAATTCCACTTCTAGGTATCTACCCAAAAGCTGACATTCAAACAGATACTTTTACAAGAATGTTTACCACGGCATTATTCACAATGGTCAAAAGGTGGAAACAACCCAATGGCCATCAGTGGATAAATGGAGGAACAAAATGTGGTCAATCATACAAAGGAATATTATTCACCCATGAAAAAGAATGAAGTACTGATACATGCCACAAGAACAGTGGATGAACTTGAAACTTTATGTTGAATGAAAGAAGTCACTCAGAAAAGGCCACATAGTATATGATTCCAATTAAATGAAATGTCCAGAATAGGCAAATCCATAAAGACAGAAAGTTCATCAGCAATGGGCAAGATCCTAGAGAGGGAATAGCGAAACAACACTAATAGGTAGTGGGGGCCCAGGGCAGTGGCCCCAAGATATGCTTTGGTGGCATATTGATTATTTTAAATTAAAGTTACTTAAGAAACAGCCAGTGTAAGAAAACTCTGTCTCCCCGCCTTTTGTCTCCAGAAAGCAAGAAATAAATACATTTTCCATGAGAAAGGTAACTTCCCTGCACGAAAGCAGAGGGACATCCTTATCAGCAAAGGCAATGAATCTAGGGCCAAAGAAGCCTATATAAAGAAATCTTAATACTTTTGGTAATTTACTACCCAAATTCTGTTTAGAATGCCTTACAAATTAAAGGTCTCAAACATAAGTTTTCCTTGTCTTGTCAAGTCCTCATAAATTTATTGTTTCTTTGCAAAAGTATAAAAGCTGCCTCTACAGTTACTTCTTCGGTCCCATATTTATGAGACCTCTGTATGTACAAAGGAATTTTTTCTCCCGCTAATCATCTTGTGTCAGTTTAATTCCTAGACCAGCCAGAAGAATATTGAAGGGTAAAGTGTTTCCTTACCAACAGGTACACAATGCTGCTTTGGGGGATGATGACAATGTCCTAAAATTAAATATAGTGGTGATGACTGCACAACTCTGAGAACACACTAAAAATATTGAATTGTACATTTTAAAAGGATAGATTTATGGTATATGAATTACGTCCTAAGTAAACCCCCCCCTTAAAGAAGTGACCGAAGGGAGAGGTAACAAGCAAGTACTCATTTGTGTAGCGCTTTCACCTTCCAAAGCTCTTTGCTATCTCTTTGTTATCTCTTCTTATCAGCTATCCCTTGTTCATGACCAATCTGTGAGGTATAGAGAGCAGATACTACTAATCGCATTTAAGAAATGAGGAAAGGGGTGGGAGGCTCCATGAAGCAACATATCATTCAAAGCGCCAAGTGGCACTCAGCAGCAGGTTAGGACTGGAACAGGATGTCTGGCAGAGCTGCACATTGGATTGACCTAGGGTGATTTTTGAAAATGAGCATGTTTTTAAATCGGCTCTGGTGTTTCTAACTATGTGGCTGGGGTCAAGAACAACTGCTCCACAGGGGCGCCTGGGTGGCTCAGTCCATTAAGCGTCTGCCTTCAGCTCAGGTCGTGATCCCGGGGTCTGGGGATCCAGCCCTGCCGTGGGCTCCCTGCTCAGCAGAGGGGGCTCTGCTTCTCCCTCTTTCTCTGCCCCTCCCTCCCACTTGGGTGCTCCCTCACTCTCTGTCTTTCAAATAAATGAAATTTTACAAAAAAGAAAAAGAACAACTGGTCCACAGACTGGAGAAGAGTGATATCACCCACCAGAGAAGCCTTTTATTGCATAAAGATACACTGCTTGGGGTTAGTGGCTCAAGGCTGGATGAGAAGCACTGGTTACTGCTTGAGGCTGGCCCTTCTAATCTCATTTTAAGAAAACAAAAAAAAGGCAGACAACTGCAAGCTTTGGAAGCAAGAAGGCTACTGCCAGGTGCTCCCTGCTGCCCCTCCCTCCACAGGCTGAAGGGCTTGGGCCTCAGTGGCAAACCCAAGGTCTGGATAGTTTCTTCCAACTGAAGAAAAACCAGGAGGAGGCCTAATTCACCTGTCAGCATGGAGGAGAGAGAGCTGGCCAGTTCTCAAATCAAACAGGTGGTCTTTGAAACACATGCAAAAAACAATGGTGCAGTTAGTGTGGAAAAGGAAGACTGCCAGGGAATTTTAATCTTGCTCAGCATGGCTAATTCCGAAACAAAGCCCCCTTTGCTTCAACATCACCCAACAGCTTAAGGGGGGGCAAAGTTCTGAAGATGAACATCACAAAAAATGCATGCAAGCAGGAACGCCCCTCGCCCCTCGATTTCTAAGATAATATTGGGAACTGCAGTAACAACAGCATCTGATACTATATGCCAGGCACTGGGTGTGGACTGCTTACCACACGTAATCTCCATTCACCTGCACACCTCCTCGTAGATAAGAAAACAAGTTCACAGAAGCCAGGGAATTTCTGCAAGGTTCCATGGCTAAAGGCAGAGGGCCAGGCACAAAACCACAGACAGGGTGGCTCCAGCATTGGCATGTGTGACCCCTGCACCAGACTAACTCTTTACATCTACGCAGAGACAGACGACTTTGAGACTACACTGCAAACAATGATTAACCATCATTATGGCTCAATGATGTGCTTTATTCTGGTGTTTTTCTGTAGTCTCTATTTCTTTTTTCCATTATGAACTGATATTACTTTTGTAAATAAAACAGTTATACATTTGTAAAGACAAAGGCACAAATGTCTCACGCTTATTGTTGTTGTTTTTTAAATGCATTGAAAAGGGGCACCTGGGTGGCTCAGTAGGTTAAGCATCTGCCTTTCCCCTCAGGTCATGATCCCGGGGTCCTGACATTGTGCCCTGTGTCCAGCTCCCTGCTCAGTGGGGAGTCTGCTTCTCCCTCTCGCTCTGCTCCTGCCCCCTGCTCATTCTCTCACTCACTCTCTCAAATAAGTAAATAAAATCTTAAAACAAAATAAAATGCATTGAAAAGTAACCACCTTTGCACTGATGGTGATTTTTATTTTTCACTTGTACTTTCATGTATTTCATAAATTCTCCCCTATACACATGTCTTTTGCTAATCAGGAAAACAGTATTATTATAAGTGGTTCAAAAAAATAATTCACCTGGAAAAATATCATCTATCATCCCTCGGTTTTCACTCTCAAGATCTCAAGACACGTGTGAGAGGGATCCCTAGGATGTCCCTGAGCAGAACAGAAGGTTAGATTGGCCAACTAATTTATTTATTCTCTCTGTGGATACTTACTATATACTAGGTGCAAGGTCCTACAGGGAACAGACTCCACAAATGTCTCTACCCTTGCCCACCAAGACTAGTTAAGATGTAGTGCTGGGAACCCAGAGGACTGACTGAATACAGAGTCCAACCCAACTACAGAGTGCTAGGCAGCCACTAGAAAAGAACGAGTTACATCCATTATCTACAGTGATCACTGATTACCCACTGTTAACTTAAAGGAAAATACACTGTAGCAGTGTTTACAGTGTAATGTCAATTGTGTAGGAAACGTACACCCAAACAAACCAACCACCCTAGAAATATGAAAATTCTTTCTCAGCATTTATGAACAAAAAAATGTAGAAAGATACACATGCCTTTATCACAGCTTATCCCTGGGGCGCAGCGCCGGGTGGGGGAGTGGGATTGAACATCTATGGGTAAAATGATGAGCTTTCTCTTTATATTCCTATTGGTTTTGCAACGAGTATATCCTACTTTTATTAAAAAGAAGCCTAAAAGTATAATCAATCCCCCAAATCTCTAATGGGTATTATATAAAATTTACCACAAAGAGTTGATTTGGCTCAATAATTGAAAATCAATGTAAGTAATTAAGAAAGAGGAGGAAGTCCATGAGCTTTGAATCAGTAAGACCAAAGCTCTCAGACCAGCTCTGTCTCTGTGTCCCTATACAAGCTACTGGAAACTTTGGATGGTTCAAGGCACCTGGGTGGCTCAGATGGTTGGGTGTCTCCCTTCAGCTCAGGTAGTAATCTCCAGGTCCTGGAATCGAGTCCCACACTGGGCTCCCTGCTCAGCAAGGAGTCTCTTTCTCCCTCTCCCTCTGCCTCTCCCCCACCCTTGTGTGCTCTCTCCGTCTCTCTCTCTCTCAAGCAAATAAATAAAATCTTTAAAAAAACAATAATTTTGGAGGGCCCAATCTATAAAACAGTTATGCTAATTCTACCTCACAGGATTTCTGTGAGGATTCCAGACTAATAACTACCAGCTAACCCTGATTGAGAGCTTCCAGTTTGCCAGGTGCTGACCTACATGCTTTACCCATATTAATAACTTAATCTCAAGATAGTTTTAAAAGGTAAACATTACTATCAACCTTCCTTTTATAGATGGGAGAACCCTGGTGCACATAAGTTAAGTAACTTGGCCAAGTTCCCTCCCTCTTCTTCTTTCCCTCTCCCTCTCCCTTTTCACAGGTGTGCACATACACAGGCAGGGGCACGGGCATGGCACACATACACGCACATGGGAGTAGCACAGCCAGGATGTGAACCTGCATCCATAACCTTGCTCCCGACATCCACATTCTTTTTTTTTTTTTCTCAGATTTTTTAATTTACTTATTTGTCAGAGAGAGAGAGAGAGAGAGAGAGCGCGCGCACAAGCAGGGGGAGCAGCAGGTTCCCTGCTGAGCAGGGAGCCTGATGCGGGACTCAATCCTAGGACCCTGGGATCATGACCTGAGCCAGGGGCAGACGCCTAACCAACTGAGCCACCCAGGCATGCCCCACCCCCACCCCGGACATCCATATTCTTAATATACTAGGGTGAGATATTTGTGCAAGAGCTTTTCTGGCTACGAAGTCCCACCCACCTATAAGGAATTCTTATCAGTTGAGGTGGAAAAGATAAGAAATGCCCAGGAATCCAAAGGCGGTGATAAAGGGTTGAAAAGATGTTAACAGAAGCAGGGTTGTGGATATCATCAGGTGGCCTGCAAGTAAGTGCCAATGTCTCCACATACAACGAGAATTATGATTCTCTATCCTGCTTCTCAGACTTTCGGGGACAGGACGGAGATGAATGCTTGGTATCATACCCGCCCCTCACCCCCCCACCCCCCCGCCCTGTGCTCTGGCCACGGCCATGGTATTCTCTTAGTTGAACCACTTTGTTCCTCTGCAACTACATGCATATTCTAATCACCCTTCGAGGCTCACCTGGGGCTTTCTTTCTCAGTGAGACTTTTTCAGACGGCTTAATCCACTGGTCTCTCCAGGAGGCAGTGTATGAGTATGCCGGGGTGCATGGGTTTAGCTGCAGCATTTTAGAAACCACGTATCTCTGGTGCCCGCGTGGCTCAGTTGGCTAAGCGACCGCCTTCGGTCATGGTCTTGGGGTCTGCATCTCCCTCTGACCCTCCCCCTTTTCATGCTCTCTCTCTTATGCATTCTCTCTCTCACTCAAATAAATAAATAAATTCTTTAAAAGAAGAAAAAGAAAAAGAAGCCATGTAACCCTGAGGAAGCCATTCAAACTCTCTGAACCCCAGTTTTGTCCTAGGTAAAACAGGGCTCTTGTGCAAGTTAAATGATAACATATGTAAATCACGTGACACACAGTAGGTGCCTGAGAAATGCTAACATTAATCCTCTTCTCATCTCAGAGCTTGGAACAATTGTAATTTAGCAATTAAGCCTGAACTGTCTTGCGATATACACTTTTCATGATTTCAGTTATAATGCTGTCATAGTTTAGGCCTCAACTTTCTAACTAAACTACAAGTTCCTAGCGAGCACACCGAGGCTGTCTCTGAATCCCCTGCCGCACACAGCACAACGCATCACATTGCTTCTATGAGCAAAATATGCTCATAGAAGTCTGGATGGACTGCTGGGTTGGGACAGACTCACGGAGGACCGAAGACGCTCCAAGATTAATCTTGAAATAAAGGCAGGGATTAGACATATTCTAGAATAGTCCCTAGCATTTGCTTTAGTTTGGCCCAGGAACACTGGACTCTTATCCACATCTGAGGCACAGTTTTGCCCACATCGAGTCTCCAGAAAGCAAAGACCTCTTCTGAAACTAAGCTTTTCATCATTTAAGTACTCTCAGGAAAGCAAAGGGACATTCTGTCCCTAGTTGAGGTCCAAAATCCAAAGTATACATTTTTTAAATAGCTCAATTTGCCAGTCACAGAAATAACTTTTCTAGGTCAATTAGCACATTTCAATGCGCCAATTAGCAAAGAGTAAGATTCTCAAGGCGAAGAGGCAGACATGGGGATGAGGTGTGCCAGTGGCAAAGCCGCATCTTGAGTACATTAAGATAATGACTGTGGACGTCGGGGAGCCGCCCCAGGAACGAAAACAATCATTACTAACCCATTCCCCTTGGTCTTGGAGTTAGGGGCATTCAGGAGAACCATCTAACAGCACAGTAGCCGGGCATAAAGGGAAGGAGGGAAGAGAAAGGAGAGGAAAAAGAACTAACATGAGAGATCAACAGGGATGCACAATAATGGGCAATTTTGATAATGAGATAATAATACACACAAGGCTTTGGGCCTTGAAGAAGAAAGGAACTTGATGAAAAGAATCATTACCATTCTTCTTCTTCTTATTCTCGTAGAAGACAGATGGCTGCAACCGCAAACAGAGGCCCGGCTATAGTCTTCAGTCGGGGAAGGGGGCTGATACGGTGTTTTGGAAGTTTGTTTTCTGTTTCCACTCCCCCTTGCTCAGAACACTCTGTATTCTGAAGGGACTCTTGTGGACATTTGAGAACAAAAGGCATAGGGCTGGGGATGCAGCTTCTGCCCAGTGCCTCACTCTGAGAACCAGATCAACCTTGCAAGGTACGAGATGGAACTGAAAATCTAATATGTAACCAGGTTCCATGGGCGCCCTACTTAGCTCCCACCTCTTGGCTTTCACTTTCCAGAAGGTGTTTTGGCCTTGAAAAAACATGTTCTGTTAAGTTACAGGCAATAGGTAAGGAACCCAGCCTCAACACCAGCTGCAAAGCCAATGGCTATAACAAGGAGCTCATAACCCAGGCAGCATCTGTTCTTCAAGCCATGGACTACTGTCAGCTTGGGTGGGGGATCTTAACATGGGCTCCACGGATGGGCTAGCGTTCGGGGGAAGTCATGTGAGTCAGGAGAGCTGGATTTTAGAGGCACCCAACTTGGCTCTTAAGGCAAGGCATTAATCCATCGAAGGACCCCCTCTAGAAGATAAGATGAGACCAGACAAGCCTTTAGCTCCCTGCTAATATAATAATCAATAGTTCCATGATGCATTTCCTCTCCTTCCCTCTAAGAAGCAAAACAAAAATTGTTCTTAAGACACTTCATCGGAAGCCAGAAACAGACCTTCTCCAGAATCCCGGCAGCAAAGACCATTTCCTTGTAATATGAGCCGTTGGAATACTTGTTCCTTCCTCCAAGGTGTCAGCTGCTAGGATGGAGAGCCAGGAGAAACTGGAACCCAGGCATTCCCTAGCTGGTCTGCAAATCCCAGGGCCCATAAAGCACACAGGACAGAGCTCAGCAAATGAAAATGCACTGACGACCCCAAATCTTTCAGCTGACCATGGCAACTTCTTGGAACTCCCTCCTCTCTGTCCTTATATACGTGAGTATATGTTTGACTGTGTTACTGATGTACACACTAGCTCACTGTCTTTTCCTTGCTTCCATATAACAACTCAGAAAAACAACAAAAGAAGATTAAAAAGAAAGGGTCAAGAAGAAAGAGCAAAGAGAAGTCAAAAGCTAAGTTCTTACCTAATTGGATCATCAGGCTTAAAAATGAGTTGCCTGGAGCACCTGGGTGGCTCAGTGGTTAAGTCCCTGCCTTCAGCTCATGTCATTATCTCAGGGTCCTGGGATTGAGCCCAGCATCCCGCTCTCTGCTCAGCAGGGAGCCTGCTTCGCCCTCGCTCTCTGCCTGCCTCCGGGCCTACATGTGATCTCTCTCTGTCAAATAAATAAATCAAATCTTAAAAGAGTTGCCTGCTTCCTGTGTCTTATTTTAAGTCAATCTGAGCTCAGCTAAGGGGTTGCAAAGCAGAAAATCCTAATGGCCAAAGGTAGCCCAGGAGAGGTCCCAACCATTTAAAATAACCAAGCCAATACCAGCTGACAAGACACTTGCATAGAGCCCTAACACTGAGCTCTTCTCAGCTTCAGTTTAGAAAAAAGGGCCACAAGATTATTTACCAGAGTGACTGGAATCACTCATTAAGCTCATCAAGGAAGTTTCAGTGTTAAAGAAAGTTACTTGAACATTCCTGATAAGCTGGTTGGCTATAGCTTGATATGTAATTAGAAAGTACTAGGTGTTACAGCAACTATAATAGCGAATCTGCCATGAGAAAGGTAAAGAAGGGGAGAGAGAGAAAGAGAAAGAAGGGCGGGTGGGGAGGAGAGAGAAACATTGCTTTTTGTACAGAGTAGAAAGCCGTTAGGGGCTGAATTATGTCCCCACCAAAATTCGTATGTTGAAGGCCTAATCTCAGAAAGTGACTATATTTGGAAATATCTCCTCCTTTAAAGAATTGACTAAGTTACAAGGAGGTCATTAGGTGGCCCTAACCCAATCTGACTGGTACCCTCATAAGAGGAGAAAATTTGGACACACAGAAAGGTACGAGGGATGTGACTGCACAGAGAAAAGTCCACATGAAAAGGCATCAAGATGGCGGCGGCCATCCACAAGCCAAGGAGAGAGGCTTCAGAGAAAACCAACCCTACCAGCACCTTGATCTTGGGGATAATTATCAGTGCCTTGCCTCAGAAGTTTATTGTGAGGATCAAATACATTAACCCACATAGAGCACTACCAGACTAACGGTAAATGCTCCGAAAGTGTCAGCTGGCCCACAGACAGGCCACTGTGGTGTGACAATACAGGCTGAAGGAAAACTTCACTGCTGTTCTGACTTCAGGTGTCTGAATGAGCTCTGGCAGGGGGTGGGGGGGCTTTATTTTCAAGCTCGCATGATGGGAATCATCAAGTCTGCTGATGCTCAATGGTTCTGCAAGGGGAAGACTATCTGGCTTTCCTTAGGGAGAAGGTCCCACTAGGAAGAGAGAAGCACGTGACCTGTTTAGAGGAACCACACCCACCTCCACTGATGGCAGAGATGGACAAAAGCTGTGGGCTGCAAGCTCTCAGACTCAGGGCCACAGACTACATGAGCCCAGGGCATGGGGAGAGGCATTTTCTGACAGAGCTGCTGAAACTGAAGAAGAAGAGCAGCTTTTTCTCTGCCCTACCTCTTCATCGGAGAAAATAGTGACAGAGTGAATGGACATGTGGGATAAGAGAGCGTGGGATCCTCCGCTGTGCCTTAGCCTGGGACCTCCACAGGCAGGGAGCAGACCCCGCCTCCAGCACTGTTCCATGTCCCTGAGCCAGGGAAGAATCTGTTTTCAGTGTGTTTGCTTTGCGCCATTCTTGGGTACCTCTCCCCCACAGCTCTGAGACCACTGCAGGAGTTCTGCTGAAAGACTTGGATGAAGTCAGGCAAGTCATAGATTGTGGGGAATACAGAAGGCGGCGCAAAGGTAGCTAAGTTAGCAGCCTGTGCCTGCTGGTCCCAGTTCACAGGGGAACACTGGGCTGAGTGTGTTGACCTCTCATGACAGAGACGATCCCACCTGCCCCTCTCCCACCCTGGTGTTATCCTCCTCAGGAGGTCCTACAGTGTCCTACACAAAGATGCTCTTTGGAAGAAAGAGGGGGGGGGGCCCTCTAAACCACCTGTTAAAATGCAGATTCCCACGCAGCAGGTCGGAGGTGGGGCGGAAAATTCTGCCTTTCTAATAGGGAGCACCTGCATGATGCTGGTCTTCAGACCTCAACTTGAATTCCACACTTGGAATAACTTGGGATCATGATCACCTAGGATGCTGATTCTCCAAGAGTGGTCCGAGGACCCCAGCAGTCAACAACACTGGGGACTTACTACCAGTGCTCATTTCCTGGTATCATCCCAGACCCTCTTAATCTGACCTTCTGGGGATGAGGTCTGGCAAGTCTCATTTCTCAGCCATTTCCTCGGGTGACTGCTATGGACAGACTAAGTTTCAGAGCCATTGATCAAAATTGGTGGTCCTCAGCTCCACATTAGAAACACTTTTCAAAAACACTATGCCCAGGCTGTGTCACAGATTAAGAACTCAGACACTCAAAGGGAGGGGCCAGGGTGTCAGTCCTTTAGGTCTGTTTGGTTTTCATTGTTGTGTTCATCTTTTGGTTTGGTTTGGTTTGGTTTGGTTTGAAGCACCCCTACATGAGCCGAAGGCAAAATTTTGAGCCTGGGTTCAAAATCACTGCTTTAGATGAATGCTTCTTCTTTTAATTTCTATTGATGTACAATATGCACCTAGAAACATACAACAATCATAGGGGTATATATGAATATTTGTGGTGTGACTACATCTTTGGAGAGAGCGAAGTATATCTGTGCTTATAGGGCCTAGAGACTTCTCTACTCCTAACTCTGCCACTCAGAACTTCTGTATCTCCCTGAGCGTCAGTGTCTTCCTCTGTAACAAGAGGCCATAATGCTTGCCCTTACCTACCTCACACAGCTGTCATGTGAAAAAACCCTGTAATCTATAAAATGCTATCCAAAGAAGATTATCATTTTGAGATTTAAACTACGATCTTTAATGCATGAGGCAAATTTAAGCCATGAAAGTAGAAAGCAGTAGGAAGGATTTTACAGGTGATCTCTTTCCCTGTGCTTTCTAACATGGCTGGCTAATCCCTACAGTCCCACATGAGGAAGTCTGAGGACAGGGCCCTGCCACCCCAGCTCTATAGCTCCCTCTTATCTCTATGCTCGCTTAATACCCAGCCCCTCGCTACAGCAGGATTCTACGGGCTAGCAACTGGGTGTGGGGTGGCCCAGCCCACCCTGTGGGTTTGGCTAAATGGGGAAAGAAATTAATTCTTGCCCAACAGGGCCCTTGGCAAAGCAGACAGGCTTTGAGTCTCCCAGTCGGGTTATTCTGGGCCAATGTGGCTGAGTCCAAACAAGAGGCCCTTAGAACATCTGGAAACCTCTAATGAGTGGGGCTCCCAGCCCCCCTTCTCTCCACCAAACCTCTCAAGAGCTCCTGGAGGCTTTTTCGGTCTCTTCTGGTTCTGGCCTGAACATTTAACACAGCCCCAGAGCTCCATCAGACACTCCCACACCTACCTACCAAGCTCCCCTGCACCCAAGAAGGGTGATGTCGAAGTTCAATAGTAAATACACATGTATTGTAAAGCTCACATGGGTACATGAGCCCAGGCCAAGAGCAAGCCCTGGATAAGGATAGAGGGAGCAAACCACCGGTTTGTAGGTTGGCGGTACATTCTTACAAGACGCTACTCACCAGCCGGGTATTTACCACAGGAAACACCAGAGCCAGAAGTGCTCCATTCAGCATGTGCATCTGGAGCCTGGAGGGGGAGAAAAGAGAAAAAAAAAACGTTAAAATCCAGGTCACACTCTGACTCTGTTGCACGGGCAGGCAAAAATGTGTCACGTTATGCCCTGCCATATGGGAGGGCATGTAAACAAGTGGCTCTCAGTGCAAGAATGGCCCTAGAGCTGACGCGCATGCAGAGTCAATTTCAAGCAGCCTATTCCACGCTAATGAAATGTTCTGAGCACTGCCTCAAAAATCCCCCAGATGCTCCCTGAACACACTTGGGCTACAACACTCGATTACAGAATGAGCTCCGTGCTCCCCAAATGTCCAGTGGGCCGCCGCAGCTCAGGCAAGAGGTGAAAAGATGGGCTCCACCCAGCGAGGGCCCTATGATTCGAGCACAGTCCTGGGGTACCTGTTTCGTGTAACACGGCTGTTTGTTTACATAGCCAGGCCCAATCCTTTCACCCCAAACAGTGTCCCAGGAGTGAAAAGGCGAGTCAAACCAGCCAGCAGACTGCAGTGCTTTGTCAACTGCAGTCCCCAGCTTTCTTAGAAATGTCCTTAGGGCTGCTGCAGGAGGTGGGGACGGCAGAAGTGGCAGGCTTCCAGGCTTGCTCTGATTGATTTTACAGACTGAGTTTTATGACTTAAAAACAAAACAAAAAAGAAAAAGTTCGGGGGGAGGGAGGCGGGGAGAAGAAGAAGAAAACCACTGGTCTCTAGCATCGGGTAATAATCATTTCCTAATACCAGACTTGTTGAAGCGTATGCTAGAAACCATTTATAACTCAAGAAAACCAGGCCAGGAACCAACTGCCTGAGAGCTCGGAGGAGGGACTTAAGCAGCTTCTTTCATTATTCAAGGCAAATGGTCCTTTACAACTGAGGGAGAAGAAAAGAATGACACACAGTCTTCCTCCTGAAGAAAAGCAGATTTGATAGGTCAGCTCAATCTCTCTCTCTCTCTCTCTCTCTCTCTCTCTCTCGTGCACACACACACTCTCACACACAGCAGCACTGCAACACCAGGATTTCCACACTCCCTGAATGGGAAAGCAGTCCATATTTTTTGTTTTTTAAGATTTATTTATTTGAGGCGGGGAGAGCACACATGCACAAGAAGCGGGTAGGGGCCGAGGGAGAGGGAGAAGCAGACTCCCCACTGGGAGACCAATGCAGGACTCGATCCCAGGACCCTGGGATCATGACCTGAGCCAAAGGCAGACACTTCACTGACTGAGCCACCCAGGTGCCCTTTGAAGACACTCAAGTCCTCTAGGTAGTCTCTTGAAGCTCACAGATGTGTGCCTAAGACTGAGAGACATTACAAGGAGACCCACAAGAACTTCACAGAAGCCCCAAGGATGGTTTTCATTTCCCACAGTCTGTTTATTACTGTTGCTCATTTTTACTAGTGCCACAAGGATGGCGATAATGTGTACTTAGCATCATCTAGGCAAGTTATCTAATTAACTGCTTTACATAAATTCTCTCACTCAATTTTTACAGCAATCTTCTGAGACAGGTACAATTTCTTTTCCCATTTGTTGATGAGGCAACCAAGTTCAGAGAAGCAAAGTGGCCTGGTTCATGTCATACATAAGCTAGAAGAGCCAAGATTCAAGCCCAGGTTTATCTAACTTGAGACCTCAAATTCTTATATCTCTCTTGCTGCCTGATACCAGAGCTCCCCCTTCCCTGCCACCATCTGTCACAAATGCGACCTCAGGTGGAGAGTCAGAGAGGCTCCTGTCTCCTCCCTTTGGGTTTCAGGCGTCTCTCTACCACCTTAGCCATCCCCTGGCCTAGGCGTTAATACGCTTTCAGGGGGGTGACCAAGGAGAGAATGCTCCGAGAACTGACTGCTGAAGACTCTTGTTTGTACCTCAAGTGCCTACACCAGGGGTCATTAGTGGCCATTCCAGGCCTGGCCTAACTCTGTCCCTGGGCCTGCCTATGCGAGGCCCGGGCCATAAGTATTCTTGGTTAGCCACAGCCTAAACATTCACCCCAGGAAAGAGAAACATCACATTAATAGTCCAGATAAAGCTGGACTCTGGTCCAGGCTTTGCCACTGGCCTTAAAAGAATTCTGGCATATACACAAAGCCAATTAGCTAGGTGGGCACCGTAAGTTAGTCATCATCATGAGGATGATGGAACTGATTCCAAGGCCCACAAAAGGCCAGAAATAGAGAAGATAAAACCAACGTCCAGATTCCAAACAACTAAGAAAATCCCAGATAAAGACAAGCCTGTTCTGGGTACTCAAAATTCAGTTCTACAGGCTACTATATATACCAAAGTGTGGATTGTCCCTAATACTCAACAAGGTCTTATACATCAATAATTACAAAAGGATTGAACATGTACAGAGAATTTCTACATGCCAGTCACTGGGTTAAGTACTCAAATGCATCATCTGATTTATCCTTCAGTTTTTATTATAATCATTATCATCTTCTTTAATTTCATGGCTGAGAACATCAAAACACTGAGTGATTACATGACTTTCCACAAATTGCTGAGTTTCGAGACTGTGTTTTTGCCACCGTACCCTGCTTTAAATCCAAGACCTGAACCATGAACATTATACATGTCCCGTGAGTGAGTGTGTATGAGAGAGAGAGAGAGAGAGACAGAGACAGAGAGAGAGAGAGAGAGAGTGTCAGACTGTAGGACAGGTAGGAAAAGATTCTGGGCTGCCCACTGAGAGAGAGAGTCGCTCCTAAGGGCAAAAGAACTCCCTGGTGTTTTGGGGCAAAGCTATCCCTCAATTATATACCTGCTCTGCCATCTATAGACCTGAGCACAGCCCAACAGGTAAAGTGACTGGCCATATGAAAGGCAAAGGCTTTTGTTTTCACTTTATATCCACCTCTGGCCTGCTACTCAGATTTCTATTGTGTGTGGGAAATGGATAATGGACCACTAGAAAGTCCTGTGGGAGCTGCCTCATCTGTACAACGGGAACAACAGTACCCAACTCATAGGACTGTTTTAAGGAGTTAACATGTATAAAGTGCTTAGAAGAGCACATGGTATACAGTAAGACTCACATATGTGTTTCATAAACAAATGGTGAGGAGTTTGCCTAAATCTTCAAGGTGTAAAGGGTGGAGAGGGGAAAAAAGGAAATCATGTGAGAGAGTCAAACTGTGAAACTAATTCAAAGTATGAACAGGAGGTCCACAGAGAGCAAAAGGACAGACTGAAGACCAGAACTAAAAAGCACAACCTGGAGATGGACTCCTGTTCAGTCAGTCATACTTGTACATCTCCTTGACAGCTCAAAGCCTTGGCCATTACGATTGTCACAAATATTTTGTCAGCCTTTTTGTTTTTGTGCAGGAGAGTGAGCTAAATTAGCTTAGTTGGTAAGAAACTGGGGCAATATGGCAAATGTCACAGGTTTAATTCTCTTTCAGGTCAGTTCATGCCATTAAATTGAGTTCCACAATCATAAATCAATCCATTACTATGTGTCTAACATGGTTCCAGGTGCTGTAGAGAAAAGGAGATCAGTATAAGACACAGTATCTGAAAAAAAAAAAGACACAGTATCTGCCTTCAAGAACATAACATCTTACTGACAAGGCAAGAAATGAAATAATGAAAGGAAATGTAGTATACTGGTGAAGAAGTCAGGGTTTGGCAACAAACCTACACTCAATTTCCAGATCTACCACGTTGTGGTTGAGTGACTCAGGACAAGTGACTTAAAATACTGTGTCAGTTTCCTCAATCATAAAGTGGGGCTAGTAACAGTACCTCGCTGAAAGCTTTGTTGAGAGAATTTAATGAGACCATGTGAACTGATCAACACAGTGCTTAGAACATAGTAAACACTCAATACATGGCAGCTACAATAAAGCAATGTAAATGAGTATCACATTACTATTCATAACAACAAATTAAGCTACAAAAAACCTTCGTGAGATGACTTATATTTCAACTTAATGCACTAGATTACCACAAAGAACCAAAAAGTGTAGAACAGATGGCAAGTTATCCAAGAGACTAAAAAGGCAAGTTCATAGAGAGGAATTCTCAAAGGGAATTACGAAATACCTTGAACTGGACAAAAATAAAAATACAACATATCAAAATGTGTTGGATGCTTATAACATAAAATTTAGAGATTAGGAAAAAAAAGAATCATCTCAACTCAGTAATCCAAGCTTCTGCCATAAAAAATCCAGAGAACAAAAGCAAGATAAACCAAAAGCAAGCAGAAGGAATGAAACAATAATAGGAGCAATAATCATTAAAAGTAGAAACAAGGGGCGCCTGGGTGGCTCAGTGGTTTAGGCCACTGCCTTCGGCTCAGGTCATGATCTCAGGGTCCTGGGATCGAGTCCCGCATCGGGCTCTCTGCTCGGCAGGGAGCCTGCTTCCCTCTCACTCTCTCTGCTTGCCTCTCTGCCTACTTGTGATCTCTCTCTGTCAAATAAATAAATAAAATCTTTAAAAAAAAAAAAGTAGAAACAAAAACAACAGGGAAAAATCAATGAAACTGAAAGCTTGCCTTTGAAAAAGTCAATACCATTGATAAACTTCTAGGAAGAATGACATGCACAAAAGGAAAGAAGACAGGACTTCACAATGTCAGGAAGGAAAGCAGGGATATCACTGCAGAACACCCCCCCCCCAGGAATTAAAATAATAATGAGAAACTCGGAACAATCTATGCACAGAAATTTGACAACTTCGATAAAATGGAGAATTTCCTCTAAAACCACAAATTTCCAAAACCCCCCAAGACAAAACTGATAACCTGAACAGCCCTACTAAAGAAATTAAATATATATACAACAGACTATTACTCAGCCATAAAAAAAAGGAAATCTTGCCATTTGCAACACCAATGGCCCCTGAGGAAATTATGCTAAGGGAAATAAGTCAGATGGAGAAAGACTGATACCATACAATTTCGCTTACATGTGGAACATAAAAAACAAAAACAAACAAAAACTGAGTTCACAGGGGTGCCTGGGTGGCTCAGTGGTTAAAGCCTCTGCCTTCGGCTCAGGTCATGATCCCAGGGTCCTGGGATCGAGCCCTGCATTGGGCTCTCTGCTCCGCAGGGAGCCTGCTTCCTCCTCTCTCTCTGCCTGCCTCTCTGCCTAGTTGTGATTTCTCTCTGTCAAATAAATAAAATATTTAAAAAAAAAAAACTGAGCTCACAGATACAGAGAACAGACCGGTGGTTGACAGAGGCAGAGAGTCAGGGTGGGCAAAATGGGTGAAGGTGGTCAAAAGCCACAAAGTTCCAGTTGCACAATAAATAAGTGATGGGGATGTAATGTACAACGCGGTGACTATAGTTAATAATACTGTATCATATATTTGAAAGTTGTTAAGAAAGCAGATCTTAGAAGTTACCATCACAAAAAAATTGTAACTGTGTGGTGATGGATATTAACTAGATTTATTATGGTCAGTGTTTCAGAAAATATAAAAATATCAAATCATAATGTTGTATACCTGAAACTAATATATCACTTGTCAAACATATGTCATTCTTAAAAAACTGAATTTGTAGTTAAAATCTTCTGAATAAGAAATCTCCGGACTCAAATGGTTTCTGTGACTAAGTCTACCAAATATTTATACAATCTTGTCCAGAAAATAGAATAGAAGGAAACATTTCCCAACTCATTTCATGAGGCTATTATGCAGACAACAAACCAGACAAATATGGTACAAAAAAAAAGAAAGAAAATCAAACATAAATGAATATCCCTCATGAATGCAGAAACAAAACTACTCAATAAAATTTTAGCAAATCTAATGCAGCAATATAAAAAGATTAAGATTCTGCAGGCGCCTGGGTGGCTCAGTTGATTAAGCGTCCAAGTCTTGATCTCAAGGTCATGAGTTCAAGCCCTGCACTGGACTCCACACATATGGAGCCTAATTTAAAAAAATGAATAATATTTTGTGACCTAGTGTTTTTTGTCCTGGTAATGAGAAGTTGATTCAATGTTCGAAATTCAATTAATAAATTCCAACAGGTTAACGGTGTAAAGACTACAAAGTGCATGGTCATATCAATTGATACAGAAAAGACATTTGCCACAATTCAACATCTATTTATGATAAAAAATAAATACCAACAAATTAGGAATAGTAGGTCACTTCCTCAACCTGATAAAGAACATCTAAAAAAAATAGTACATCCAACATCATAATTACTGATGAAAAACTGAATGCTTCCCCCACTAACATCAGAACAAGAGTGTCCACTCTCAAAATCAATAAGGCAACAAAGGGAAAAGAAGAAATAAAACTGTCCCTATTTGCAAAGAACATGATTATATACGTAGAAAATCTCAGAGCCTACCAAAAAACTCTTAGAACAGATGCATGAATTTAGCAAGGTTTTAGGACTGTAAAGCCAACACAGAAACATCAATAATATTTCTACATAATAACAGTGCAAAATTAGAAACAATTTTTTTAAGATTTTATTTATGTATTTGAAAGAAAGAATGAGCAAACAGGGGACAGCAGAGGGAGAGGGAGAGACAGATAATCTCTAGCAGACTCTGCACTGAGTGGAGAGCCTGTTGTGGGGATCAATCTCAGGACTCCAAGATCACCACCTTAGTGGAAACCAAGAGTCAGATGCTTAGCAGACTGAGCCACTTATATGGCCCCGGAAACCAGTTTCTTTAAACTATAATACCTCCCCCCTCCAAACTGAAATACTTAAGTCTAAGAAAATATGTCTAGAACCTATATACAGAGAACTGTAAAAAGTTTATAAAAGAAATGAAGGAGGACCTAATATACCACATTCAAAGATTGAAAGGCTTAGCACAGAAAAGATGTCAATTCTCACCAAAACTATCTGTAGATTCAATGTACTTCTGTACATTCAATACACTATCTGTACAGGATATTTTGCATTCAGATAAACTTACTCTAAAATGTATATGGAAGGGTAAAGAACGTAGAATAGCTAAAATAATTTTGTAAAAGGAGAAGAATGATGAAAGAATAATATTATCAGATTTTAAGGCTTACTATAAAGCTACAGCAAGCAGAATAGTATAATACTGGCCAAGAAAAAACATCAATCAGTGAAACAGAATAGTCCAGAAATTGACCCAGAGTGATACAGTAATTTGATTTTTCACAATAGTGCAAAAGCAATTCAGTGGAGAAAAGCCATAGCTTTTTCAAATGGTATTATAGTAATTTGACATAATATATAAAATAATGTATTTAGCTTAAACCTCACAACTTACATAAAAGCTAAGTCATAAATCTAAACAGAAAATGTAGGGGCTCCCGGTGGCTCAGTCAGTTAAGCATCTGCCTTCAGATCAGGTCATGAGCCTGGAGTCCCGGATCGAGCCTCACATAGGCACTGGGCTCCCTGCTCAGTTGGGGAGTCTGCTTCTCCCTCTCCATCTCTTTCTTCTCCTCCCCTTGCTCATGCTCTCTCTCAAATAAATAAATACAATCTTTAAAAAAAATCTTCAAAGAAAATATAAAATTATAAAACTTTTATAAGAAAACATAGAAAATCTCCACGCCCGTTACTTAGGCAAGTAGTTCTTAAATATGACACCAAAACACAAAACATTCAAAAAGTGATAAACTGAACTTAGTCAAAATTTAAAATTTTACTCTGTGACAGACACTGACAAAAATGACCACACAAAGCTATAGAATGGGAGAAAACATATGCAAATAACATGCCCAACAAAGGACTTTTATCCAGAGTATATAAAGAATACTCACACTCAACAGTAAGAAAACAAGCAATCCAACATAAAAAATGGGCTAGAAAACTTGAACAGACACTTCACCAAAAAGGATACATAGAGGGGCACCTGGGTGGCTCATTGAGTGACTGCCTTCAGCTCAGGTCATGATCTTGGAGTTCCTGGATCAAGCCCTGCTCAGCAGGGGGTCTGCTTCTCCCTCTGCCCTTCTCCCTCTCATGCTCTCTCTCTCTCTCAAATAAATAAATAAAAATTTTTTAAAAAGGATACATAGATGACAAATAAGCACAGTGAAAGAAGTCCCATATCATTAGGGAAATGCAAACTAAAACCACAACAAGATACAACTCCTCATCTATAAGAATTGCTAAAATAGAAATACTAACAATAGCAAATCTTAGAGAGACTATAGGGAAATGGGAACTCTCCTAATACATTGCTGGTGGAAATGTAAAAATAATTTGGAAAAGAGTTTGGGAGTTTCTTCTAAAGTTCATAAAAGACTTTAAAAGTTAAAAATATTCTTATCATTTGACCCAATAATCCTGCCACTACGTATTTACCCTAGTTTAATGAAAACGTATTTACACAAAAACCTTCACACAGATGGTCACAGCTCCTCTATTCATAGTAGCCAAAGTCTGGAATCAGCCCAGATGCCCTTCAAGGGGTGAATGGATGAACAAACTGTGGTACAGACATATCAGTAAAATGTGGTATAAACATACTCAGCAACAAAAATGAACAAATCATACATACAAGAACTTGGATGAATCTTAAAGCTGTGTGAATAAAGCCAGTCTCAAAAAGTTACGTATACGTATTACAGGATTCCATTTTGATGATATTCCCTAAACAACAAAACTATAGCAAAGGAGAACAAATCAGCGGTTGCCATGGTTTAGGGATGTGCTAAAGGAGTCCTGTAGGTTGAAATAAAAGGACACCCGACCATCACTCAAAGCCATATAAAGAAATAAAGATCATGGTAAAGGTAAATATATGGGCAATTATAAAAGCTGGTATTCTCTTAACAACAGTTTATAACTCTGACATTTTGTTTTTTACATAATTTAAGAGATTAATACATTTAAAAAACCAGTGTGTAAGAACTAGTATTATAATTTTTGTTTGTAACTCCACATTTTGTTTTCTGCATAATTTAACAGATTAATGCCTTTGAAAATAATTACTTTACATTTGGGGGCACACATTGCATAAAGATGTAATTTTGTGCCATTGATACCTGAAAGGGGTAGGGATAACACTATAAAGGTGCAGCTTTTTGTATGTCATTTAAATTAAGCTCATATAAACTCAAAGTAAAATGCTATGACTTTAGATTGTTAAATGTAATCTCTGTGATAACCACAAAGAAAACAGTTAAAGAAAATACACAAACAGAAATGATAAGGGAATTAAATTGTTAGACTACTAAGAAATCAACCAAATACCAAAGAAGACAGTAATGCAGGAAATGAGGGACAAAAATATTATACAACATATGGAAAACAATTAGCAAAATTACAGAAGTCTCTCCTTATCAGTAATTACTTTAGATGTAAATGGATTAAAATTGTCCAACTAAAGGACAGAGACTGGCTGACAAATAAAAAACATGATTCAATTCTAGGCTGTCTACAAGGGACTCACTTTAGATTCAAAGATACAAACAGGTTGAAAGAGAAAGGCTGGAAAAAGATATTCCATGCAAATGGTAACCAAAAAAAAAAAAAAAAGAGCAGAGGCAGCTATACTAATATTAGGCAAAACAGACTATAAATCGTAACAGTTTATGAGAGAGAGGATATCATTTATTAATAAAAGGTTCAATACCGCAAAAGATGCAACAGTTATAACCTTTTACATACTTAGTAACAGACCATCAGCATCTATAAAGCAAAAACACAAAGATTCAAAGGGAGAAATAGCTCTACCATAATGGCTGGAGACTTCAATACTCCACTCTCAGTACTAAATAGAACAGCAGAGAGAAGAAAAGCAAGGAAATCAAAGACCTGAACAACACAATAAACCAACTATATCTAACAGACATTATAGGGGACACTTTAATCAGCAACATAGAATTCATTCCTCTCATGTGCCCATGGGACAGACCATATGTCAGGCCATAAATTAACTCTCAACAGATTTTAAAAGGTGGGTATCAGGGTACCTGGGTGGCTCAGTTGGTTAAGCATCTGCCTTCAGTTCAGGTCACGATCTCAGGGTCCTAGGATTGAGCCCCACATCCGGCTCTGTGCTCAATGGGGAGCCTGCTTCTCCTTCTCCCTCTATCCCTCCCCCTACTAATGTTCCCTCTCTCTCAAATCAATAAATATTTTTTAAAAAATTTAGAAAAGGTAGGTATCATACAAAGTATCTGCTCAAACCACAACACAATAAGGTTAAAAATCAATAATGGAAGAAAAATCAATAATGGAAGTAAAATGGGAAAATTCACAAATTTGTGAAAATTAAGTAACGCACTCTTAAACAACCAATGGATCAAAGAAGGAATCACAAAGGACATTAGAAAATGAAATGCAGAACAAAATTCCAATCAGATACTATCTGACACTATTCGAATGGCTACTACCAAAGAAAAATCCACAGAAAATAACAAATATTGGCAAAGACGTGGAGAAACTGGCACTCTTGTACACTCTTGGTGGGAATGTAAAATGGTACAGCACCTGTGTAAAACAGTTTGGCAGTTCTTTGAAAAATTAAAAATGAAATTACTGTATGATCGAGCAATTCCACTTCTGGGTATATACCCAAAAGAAATGAAAGCAGGGTCTCTAAGGGACATATGTACACCCACATCATAGCAGCATTATTTACAACAGCAAAGAAGTGGAAGCCACTCTTAGAACTGTACGCCAAAAAGTTAATTTTATAGTATGATAATTAAATTCAAAAATATAGATGAAAAACAAAACACTGAACTCTCCCGGTCTCAACAACCACAAAATAAATATCCCGAGATTCTAAGAAGCCTTTTAAACTATGTTTCTTCCCTCTAGTTCTTTACATAAAAATTTTCTTACATACAGAAAAGTATAAAAAGAGTAAGAACCTCTGTGCCCACCATCCTGCTTTAGACAATTTGAACATTACGGATTCAGCTGAAGCCCTGTGGACCCCTCCTGAACGCTATCCATCCCCCTCTACCCCCTAACCAGAGGAAACTTTTATTCAGAAATAGTGGGATTCCTTTCTGTGATTGTATAGATTTATTACATTTGTATGTATCCACAAACCCCATACATTGTTGCTTCCTGATGTACTTTCTATCTTTCTGCAAATTACATTTTTCACTCCATACAGCTTGTGTGTTGATGGACACCTGGGTCTACGTTCTTTCCCTTCAGCCAGAAGCTATGTTGAGATTTATTTTCCACAATTTGTATTATACAAACAACAGATCTATTGCCACTATCCCAGAGCCCAGGGTCCTTCTACTCTGACATTATCTCTTCCATCAGCCCTTGGCCTGAGAGCATTCACCTTTTTTTTTTCTTTTAAAGATTTTATTTATCCACTTGTCAGAGAAAGACAGATTAGAAGCAGGGGGAGTGTGAGAGGGAGAAGCAGGCTCCCCACCAAGCAGGCAGGCTGACTCGGGGCCCAATCCCAGGACCCTGAGATCATGACGGGAGCCGAAGGCAGAGGCTCAACCAACAGAGCCACTCAGGCGCCCTGAGCATGCACTTTCTGCCCGCCCTGTGAGCTCTGCAGGACAGTCCTGTCAGACAGCAGGAAATGCAGTCAGGACCTCACATTTTTTAACTCACATATCTGAAACCAGGACAAAAATCGCTGATCTTAGGTAGAGATCATACAAGCGTTTGGTGTGCTGCCCTGCTCCCTTTTCTGTATGTTTGAAATTTGTTCAGGATAAGAGCCAGGAAAGAAAAAAAAACAAACAAGAAAAGAAATACTAACAAGTATAACAAGAAGGTCTGACTGGCTTTGCCTGTGGGCAGAAAGATAGAAGACTTGAGAGACTATTAAAGATAGAATACAGGACTGATTGTAACGGGTGGCTTCCCACCTGCTTGCTCTCCACCAAATGGGGCACCAACTACCACGGTCACAGAACCTCCTTTTCCTGTGAAGTCCAGACTGCCAAAGCCCCAATGTGCAAGGCACTCAACCAGTATAAGGGCTACTTATCTGAAAGCAGTCTGCATTCTGAAATTCAGCTTTTTTTTTTTTTTTAATGAAAACGACTTTCATTCCCTGGGACCCTAATTCTAACAGCAGGTAAGTACGCAAGACGGTGAAGCATCAAGACAAAACTCAGGCTATGTATTTTTAACATTCACTGATTAGTCTGTTAGGATCCATGCTAAGAAATGAACATGGAGCAGCCCATTTAATTGTTACCACCACTCAAGGAAGCAGTTGCTATTCATAACAATCTCTTACCAATGAGGAAATGGAGGCTGATGACTGTCAGCCTTGCTCAGAAGTCTTAAGAAGTAGCCAAACCACACTAGAAAACCTAAGCCATCTACTTGCACAGCACCATGTAAGGTTCCTTTAAAACAATACCTGGTCATCGAACCCCATGCGAAATAACAGGGCACTGTTTAAATAGATCATATTCTGTTCATCCGAATGATCAACTATCAAATCTATGCTGTCATCAGAAATCATGTACCTTAAGGAGGGCACTTGGAATGAGCACTGGGTGTGATATACAACTGAAGAATCACTACACTCCAGCTCTGAAAATAATAATGCATTCTATGTTAATTAATTGAGTTTAAATTAACAGCAAAGAAATCATGTGCAGTAGAATACTTAATGACCTGGGGAAACAAGTATATTAACTTTGGAGAGATTACAAATCGTATCTTTGGAGATACCTAGAAAAATCCCAAATTCAGTTTTTAAGAAATGGGTATGGGGGCACCTGGGTGGCTCAGTTGGTTAAGCATCGGCCTTCGGCTCAGGTCATGATCCCAGGGTCCTGGGATCAAGCCCCGTATCAGGCTCCTTGTTCAGTGGGGAGCCTGCTTCTCTCTCTCCCCAGCATGTGCGCTCGCTCTCTCTCTCTCTCTCTCTCTCTTGCTCTGTCTCAAACAAATAAATAAAATCGTTAAAAAACTAAAATAAAAAATGGATATGTACACGCAGAAGCCTGGGAAGACATTATTCCCACATATTTATTACCAGACGAATTATTGGGTACTCTCATTTTGCACATGATTGCTTTCTGTAACATTTGATGTCTTTCTTCCAGTGATCATAGATGACCTTTATAAAAACAAAATATTTTTATCTCTTCATTACCCACCACATAGCACCTACAGATCTTGCCCAAACCTCATCTATTATGCTGTACTGCTTTTTTTTTTCCCCTGGAATCGCTTTCGCCTGATACATAGCATCACAGATATGCCACTTAGCTTCTCTAAGGACTGGGCAGGCTGGCAAAGTAAAAAAAAGGCCCCAAATGATCAGTCCCTATTGTTCTGCTGAATACTGCTTTCCACGCTTTGCTGGGCGGGAAAAGTTACCTGCGTCCCCAGCACTCCTTTTACTGGGAGATGATACATCCAAACACATGTTTAAAGCCAAGAAGCTCGAGAGGAAGGAAAAAGGAAAAAGGAAAGGAAAGGAAGAAAAGCAGTCCCAGCTCCAGAAACCTTCAGAGAGATTTCCTGGAGAGGATCTGGTTGGGGCGCTGTGAATACTCAATCAGAAAATATGGGCCAGGACTAGAGCAGTCAAAGCTCCCAAGAGAACAAAACTGAATATATACACGTGGGAAGAAAGGCAGCTTTTCGGGTGTACAGAAGGAGAGGAGGCCCGCGGACAACCTGAAAGCATCTTCCCCCTTGTAAGCACTAAGAAAGATAATGTATGGATGCGAGGCAGCAAACTGACGGTTAATGGCTCCTAGGAAAGCAGGCGCCAGGGAAGCATTCGGTGTAAGATGAGAAACTGGTCTCCTTGCACGGCTACTTACTTAACGATGGATTTTCTCGGTTCCTGGTGTCTCCCCTTTTAAACCTGCAGCATTCACACATAGGGCTATCTTTCCCTTGCCAAGAGCAGTCTTACTAAAGCTGCTCAGATCAGAGACAGTCTTGCAAGCACGCTGTGCAGTGAGGCCAAAGCTAAGCCCCAAAGCAGCTACCTCCCAGGTAAGGGTGCCAAAAGGCTGCCCTTTTGGGGGGTCCCAGGGCAGCTGATGGATGTCCTGTGTACTAGAAAAGGGGGGTGCTGCGATGGTCAAGACATTCCGAGACATTAAGGCACAGGAGGTCCAAGCTGAGGCCCCCCTCCCCTCCTGAACTCGGGAGGGTCCTGGCAAGAGAAAGGCTCCCTGCCCCAAGTCCCACAGTTTAAAAATTGGAAAGTACAATAAGCGGGATCTAGGAAAAGAAAAGGTCACAGGACTAGCGAACTCTCGTAGTATCACATGGCCCAAAGGCCAACAGGGCATTGATCTTGCAATGTCAAGATCACATGTCAGGCTGCCCTCATTCCCCTCACCCAGCCCCATGCCTCCCTCACCTACCTTGGCTCCACACCCGGCCTACGGTCCTCTCTCCAGCCAGCAACGCGCCCCCTGCTCTCTGCAGCACAGATGAAATTTCATCTCATCTCCTTCAAAATCCTTGCCAGACTGAGTCAGCAGATACTCATGACCACATAATCCCACTTGCATCACAGATCCACTCCTCTCCATGTGGACAAGAAAATGAGCAGATTGAAGGGTTTCCGCTTGCTCACGGGGGAAGGGCCATGGTACACTTCCTGAGGCAGAAGATGTGCGCTAGTTTCTCCGCTATGCACTTTTCTTATGGGGAGGGGCGGGGGAAGAGTGCCCTGCCATTCAGTCCGCCGGCTCAGTAACTCACTCCCGGAGGGCCCCCTACCCTTGGGGCACACACTCAGACAACCAGGCTCGTTAAGTCGTGGGTGCTCACAAGGCAGCTGAACTGTCTGATCACAACCCAAAGCCAGGGAAATCTTAACAGCCACTCCCTTTCCCTTCATTTGGTCCTTTGAAATACCCCAGCTCAGACAGAAGAGAGTTCCAAAAGGCTGGCTTCCCTAAGCGGCCCCCAGTCCCTGGTGTAACCAAGGATTTCACCCTCTTCAAAAAAACAAAAACAAAAACAAAAAAACACCAGCAGCCAGGATGCCAGCGAGTAAGCTGAAAACTAAGAGGCTGACTGCACTCAGAGCGCTCTGCGGCACTGGGATCCATGGAGACTGGGAAGGGGGAGCGAGTGCATGCCACCACGTGGTGACAACACCCTCCTTCATCCAGGATAACAGACCCACCAGAGACCAGGAAAGTCCAAACCACTGCGTGCTGGGAGGGGGACCTCCATTTGCTAACTCTGCTCTAAGAACAGCATGAAATGCACCAGAGACCAGCTTGGGGCTCGTTCAAGGTCTTGGCTAAGCTAAGCTCAGGAGGCTGAGGCTGGAGCCAGAAAGCAGGAGCCTCCTGTCCACACCGCTGACATAAAAGCGGTGTGGGGTCCCCAGAATGGCATTTTTCCTGGTGCCCAGGGCCCGGGTCTCCAGTTGACAGGTGAATCCTGATGGCTCAGGAATCTTGGCAAGGAGGTGCAGAATCAGCTGACTCTGACCCATGGCTCCTCTTTTTTATCCAGAGAGTCTGCTATGGTTAATAACTAAAAAGCTAGGATTCTCTAGCCCCGGGAAGAGACCCCATTACCTACAGGAAGCATCACCAGTCACCAAGAAGGAAGGGCTGGCTGGCTGTTCAGTTGCCTCCGGAAGAGAAAAATCCTTGATCTGATCCTTATGCCAAAAAGTGAGACTACGAACTCTGTGTCTCTCTATCTCTAAAGACCAAGGGCTGATGTCACCACAATGAATTGCAGTTTTCCGGAACCTGGCCCCACTCTCGCTGAGGTATTCCTCAAGAGTGTCACTGTCCTGCTGAATACATTTAATTTCTTCCTCCCTCCCTCCCTCTCTTCCCATGTACTAGATTTAATTGCTCTAAACTCAGGGTCAGCAAGATATGGTCTTCCTCTTATGTTCTGGGTTTTTGGCGGGGTGGTAAAATACTCTTATCACAAAATTTACCATCATAACTATCTTTAAGTCGACAGTTCTGTGGCATTAACCATTCACACTGCTATACAACCATCACCATCATTCAGCTCCAGAACTTTTTCATCAGGTTGTTCTGTGTTTATAAATAAAGTTTTATTGGAACATAGCCAAGCCCATTCACTTAGGTACTATCTATGGTGCTTTCAAGGTACAAAAAAATTACATGGGTAAAACACAGATCACATGGCCCACAACATTCAGAAAGTTTACTATCTGGCCCTTTACAGAAAAAGATTGCCGACCTCTGCTCTAAACCAAAATATACACTGAATTTCTACTTTAAAGTAGAACTTGGCTAACATCCAATAACACAGCCCCTCCCAGCTTTCTACTAAAATTCCTATGAAAAGACAGTTAAAAGACCCTAAATCACTGCAAACTTAGACTGATGGTCATCCTATTACAAGACTCTGGAAGAAATCTCCACTATGAATAAGGCTAATGCTGAAATGAGAAAAAAAAAAATCTGTGGCCAATGCACACAGCAGAAACCTGAAACAAGACAGGAGGACACTGAGTCCTTCCTGCCACTGTCGGCCTCTTGGTGTAGAAATCCCACAACTAGCACGCTGGGCAGTCATGTCTCCACTCCAGGACTACTGCTTGCAAAGGAAATCAGACTGCTCTATATGCATCTGGAGACTGACTCCTACTCCCTCAAATCCAAAAGGCCAGAAGTGATGGCTTTGGGGCTGGCATACTGTGTCCTGGGAGTGGGAGTCTGCCCAAGTAGAACTCAGGTGGCAGTGCGTGTGGGAAGTTGTAGTTTCTCGTCTACTGTATCTGCTCAGAGTATCAGAGAACCTAGTGGTAGGGGTAAGTGATTCTGCCCAGCTCTGGCAAGAACCCACTAGATGAAGCCAGCAAACAGGCTAAGAAGCCATGGATGTCTGTCTACCTTTCACCAAGATGAGGAGCTGAGAAGGGCTTCTGGCCAATACCAAAGAGAAAATGAGAATACTCAAAGGCAATCCAAAGACCCTACCTTGAACAAATAATAAATAAATCCTCCTTTCAATATGTATAAACATACCCAAAAAACCAGTATGGTTCCTGGGAGAGCCTCTAGCAGCAGAAGTGCCCATTATTTTTATTTTGAGGAAGCACAAAAGTCTAAATTTAGTGTCTGAACCGGAAGAAGTATTTTACAAAACCGGAAGAAGTATTTTACAATACAAAAGTATTTTACAGATTCCGTAGAATCTGAGAAAACATGGATTTGCTGAAACAGGTAGAGAATGCCATCAGAATAAAGCATATGGGGGAGGGGTGCCTGGCTGGCTCAGTCGGTGATGTGCGCGACTCTTGATTCTTGGGGTTGTGAGCTTAAGCCCCACGTTGGGTGCAGAGATGACTTAAAAAAAGGTACTGAGAAGGAAAGACACCAAAGTGGGGAGAAAGAGAGTAGCAAAGCAAGAAAGAATTAGAAAGAAATTAGGATTGTAGCAGCAGAAATAAGTATCACATTCGAGATGGCAAAGAGCAAAATCAATCAAATTCGCAGTACGGGATCCAATCCTGAATCTCTCCCAGACATACAAAGGGAAAGGAAAGCTGACCTTAGAAACCCAACAAAGGTTGTTATTAGGAAATCTATTCATTTAACCCATCAAATGGGGCGGTCAAAGGAGAAAACTCAAATGAACCTCTCAACTTATTCTTAAAAACCATTAGCTAAATTAGCTACATTTGACAACCAATCCTGATTTAAAAAAAAAAAAAAGGGGGGCGCCTGGGTGGCTCAGTGGGTTAAGCCGCTGCCTTTGGCTCAGGTTATGATCTCAGGGTCCTGGGATCGAGTCCCACATGGGGCTCTCTGCTCAACAGGGGGCCTGCTTCCCTCTCTCTCTCTCTGCCTGCCTCTCTGCCTACTTGTGATCTCTTTCTGTCAAGTAAATAAATAAAAAAATCTAAAAAAAAAAAACTTGGTAATTTAAGAATAGGAGAATTCCTTAACATTATAAAGGACATCTAAACTAAACCAACAACCTTCATCAGAATCAACAGTGAAACACTAGAACCATTTTCATTAAAATCAGAAGCAGGGCAACAATTCCTGCCAGTATCACTATTATTTAATACTGTCCTAGAAGTTCTAGCCAATACAATCACCCTTGAAACAAGGGTGGGGGTGGGGGGTAAGGAGCTAAGATTACCATATGGGTGTTGATACCATTAATTGCCAAAATAATCCAAGTGAAGCAACTGAAAAAACTATTAAAATAGTTAAGCATGGTGGCCAAAGATAAAACGATTATGTAGAATCAAAATCTGCCCTGTGTACCAGTAATAACTACTTTGAAAATATAATAAATAATAAATTATACCATAAACTACAAATTGTCCACAAATGACCCTGATGAGAAACCCGTGGGATACGCACATACACATTCACCCTTAACACAAAAGAAGAGTTGGCTACATTAAGAAATTTACCACATCTTTTCCTATACGTATATACTCTATTATAGTGATGTTAATGGCATTTTAGGTTAAAGTCATTTGTGTCAAAACTAACAGAATTTGAAGGAGAATCTGACAAAAAAATTCTAAGTTCATTTGGAAGGAAAAAGTGGTTCAGACTAGCTAAGAAAAAAGTGTGGGTAAAGTAATAGGCTATGAACAATGGCAAAGAGAAATCGGGCCTGCTAGCTATTGCAAAGATGAAGAGTATGAAACTGGCGAGAATCCAAAAGAGAAATCAATGGAATAGTACAGGCCCCCAAAATAAATCCTAACATACGTAAGAATTTAAGTACACAATAGCCATTATCACAGGGAATGCTTATTCAATAAACAGTGCTCCAAAAAATGACAATTTGAGAAAAAAAATATAAAGTATATCCCTATCTCATACTAGACACAAAATGAATTTTAGATGAACTGACAGCTAAATATTTTTTTAAAAACAATTTAAAAACCAGAATGTCGGGGCACCTGGGTGGCTCAGTCAGTTAAGTGTCCAACTCCTGATTTTGGCTCAGGGCATGAACTCAGGATTGTGAGATTGAACCTCACGTCGGCTCCACACTCAGCATGGAGTTGCGCCTGGGTGGCTCAGTGGATTGGGCCGCTGCCTTCGGCTCAGGTCATGATCTCAGGGTCCTGGGATCGAGCCCGGCGTCGGGCTCTCTGCTCCACAGGGAGCCTGCTTCCTCCTCTCTCTCTGCCTGCCTCTCTACCTACTTGTGATCTCTCTCTCTGTCAAATAAATAAATAAAAAAAAAATCTTAAAAAAAAAAAAAATTCTCTCTGCCCCTCTGCCCCTCCCCCCTGCTCTCTCTCTCTTTCTCTAAAAAGCCCAAACAAACAAAAAAGAAAACCAGATTGTCTACCTGATCTTTGAAGGGGAAAATTTTCAGGCATAAAAACACCAGAAGAAATTACCATGGTCTGAAGGCAGCTTGGAAACCAAGCAATTTGTCCAATAAAAGCATCAACTGTGTATCAGAAGCAACATCAACAAGTTAGGAATACAATCTGGGGCAAAAACTTCCTGCAAAGTTGATAAAGGATTAATGCTCTATATATGGATGATTTGTGCAGACCAACAAGAGGAGAAATACCCCTATGTAATAACTGGGCAGAGAACACAAAGTGACAATACACAGATTAAAATATATAATGAGTAACTGGCATAATGTGTACAGGTTTGGAGCTTTCTATAATGAAATGTGAAGGGTGGGGAGAGCTGTGCAGGATCCGGCTACCCTGTGACAAGGCCCTCCTTCCACTCCCTTAGGTTCACAAAAGGGTGTCTTATGCATCAAGAACCTTGATCCATCAATGGATGGATAGAAAAGCTACAGTCTGGAAAGATGGTGGAATATTACCCAGCCATCAAAAAGGATGATATCGTGCCACTTGCAACAACTCAGATGGACCTAGAGAGTATTATGCTAAGTGAAATAAGTCAGTCAGAAAAAGACAAATACCATATGACTGCACTTACACGTAGAATCCAAAAAACAAAACAAAGAAACAAACCAAAAAACAAAATCAGAAATAGACTCATAAATGCAGAGAATAAACTGGGGATTGCTAGACTGGAGGAGGGTAGGGGAATAGGCACTATGGGTGAAGCAGATCAAGAGGTACAGACTTGCTTTTATAAAATAATAAAGTCACAGGGACAAAAAGTACAGCACAGGGGCTATAATCAATACTAGCATAATAACTTTGTGTGGTGACAGATGGTAACTACACTTACCCCAGTGAGCATTTTATAATACACATAATTGTTGCATCACTATATTATATACCTAAATTAACGTTATATGTCAATAATACCTCAATTAATTAATTAATTAATTATGAACCGGTGACACAGCCTGGTTCATATTATGGGGCTGGGTATGTGTGATCAAGGTGACTGAGACACGTAGCTTTTTTTGAAGTTTGTAGCAGGATAGTACACCCAGAACAGTCTCTAAGAATATATGGGTTTTGCTCAAAGCTGAGTAAGAGAGGATGAATTCTGTGGCTTGGATATCGAAGGTACCAGGATATGGCTCTTCAGGGAATAAACACATAACACAACAGGCAGTTTGGGTGCTGCCCTATGAGCATCTGCCTGTTGTGTTGTGTGTGTACCTGGAACACTGTTCTCTACCTCTTTGAATCTGAGCCACTTTCTTTTCACTCATTTTGGCTGTTTTGAGTGATTCTTCCCTGAAGAGCCATATCCTGGTACCTTCGATACCCAAGCCACAGAATTCATCCTCTCTCAAAAGACCACCATGCCCAAGGTTGCTGTGATGGTGGGCCAGGGAGGAAACCCTGCTGACTTCGGCTCTGTCCTCCGCATACATGCTTTCTGCTGAGGAAGCCTTTCTTATAAGTTGCAGACTTGGTCAGTCACATATCAACAGAGGGGCACATAAGTGAAGCACCCTGGGATCCAGCCAGAACACGGGGGAACCACCATTCCCTCTTGTCAAGTGCACTACAGGAACCCTGTGGAGAATCCCGCCCCCTGCCCACCCCAAAAAGAATCGCCAGGCCCTGCCCAGCATGGGGTAGGCAGCCTCCTGGGCACACGATACCCCTTTCCTGCAGCGTCTGGGCATGCTTCCAAGAAGAACACGCCAGCCCCTGCTTTGCTGGGAAGCAGACAAACTCATGCTTGGCTGGCACAGCAAAGGGCCAATAGAAAAAACAAGAGATGGAGCTATAGTGCTAGTCAATGCAACCTCCAAAACATACTGGCATAAAGACCGCAGTGGTGCCCATTGGTATACACTGAGATTTTGTGGAGTTTTCAATAGGATGCTTCTAATGCCTTAAATAATAACAGAAGAGCAGAAGAGCAGAAAACACCAAGGTCACTTCAACTTCCTGAGCCTCCGTTTACTTGATGTAACTGGGGATACAATTTCTACCACCCACATAAGTTTGCTAGAAGAACTAAATGAGATAACCCATGTTAAGTGTTTTCCCCCATCCCTAGGCACACAGTAAACCTGATTATGAGCATTAGCAAAAAAGGAAGAAGAGAATCCCGGTTCTGCCACTCTGTAATGTTAGGCAAGCTATCTAATCTTGGCCCCAACTGCTTGATTTGTAGTATGAATAATATAGTCCCTATCTCATGGCATTATTTGAAGGATTAGATGAGCTCGTTTAAGACAAAATACTTTAAAAACAGGAAGGACCTATACTGATGTAAGGTGCAGTTATTATTTTGAGAACTATTTTCTGAAATACTGATTTTTAACTTTGCATTGCATGTTGTATTTCCACACAGTGGAATAATATGTACCCATGAAAACTTATGCTTATGATTAAAACCTTGGATGGATCTGCCAGGAATTGTAAGTTTAAAAAGGCGAGTCCTGGGGCACCTGGGTGGCTCAGTGGGTTAAGCCCCTGCCTTCGGCTCAGGTCGTGATCTCAGGGTCCTGGGATCGAGCCCTACATCAGGCTTTCTGCTCAGCAGGGAGCCTGCTTCCCCCTCTCTTTCTGCCTGCTACTCTGCCTACTTGTGATCTCTGTCAAATAAATAAATAAAATATATTTTTTTAAAAGGCCAGTCCTGAAGATAACACACTGTGTGATTCCATTTATATAGCATTCTTGAAATAATGAAAGTTCAGACATGGAGAACAGATGAGTTGCCAGGGGTCAGAGACAGGATGCAGGTGGGAGAGTAGTGAGCGTGGCTGTAAAAGGGCAACAGTAGGGGCGCCTGGGTGGCTCAGTCCCTTAAGCATCCAATTCTTGGTCTCAATTTAGGTCATGATCTCAGGGTCATGAGATCGAGCTCCAAGTTGAGCTCCACACTCAGCACAGAGTCTGCATGAGATTCTCCCTCTTCCCCTCTCACTCATGCTCGCTCTCTCTTGCTCTCTCTCAAATAAATAAATAAATCTTTAAAAAAATTTTTTAAAAAAATGGCAACAGGGAAGACAGGCATGGTGACAGACCTATGCTATACCTCAACAGTACCAATGTCAATATCCTGGTTCTCACACTGTACTACAGTTTTGCAAGTGGTTACTACTGGAGGGAACTAAGTGAAGGGTACCTAGCATCTCTCTGTAGTCTTCTTACAACTGCATCCGTATTATGATATGATATTCATTATATTATATAATTATCTCAAAATATAGAAAGTTTAATTTTAAAATGATGTGGATGATGAGTTTGTAATAAAATGGAGGTAATGATATTAAGTAAATAAAACAGAACAGAAAATGATGATTAAAAAAGGCAAAGAGGAAAGGAATAAATACATACGTTTTGACCATGTAGATATACCACTATATCCAAAACCAGGTTCTACAAAGCAACCAAAAATAGATAAAGTACTTACTAACCTGACTAAACTATAAATGATGAAAACACAAAGACAGACAAGATTAAACCCAAGAAAGAAGACATGACTATAGATGAGGACAGAGTTTTTAAAATTATAAAATAAGAGGCTACTACATACTCCACTCAACTCATGGCAACAAATGTGAAAACTCAGAAGAAATGGGTAACTTCCAATAAAAGATAAATGACCACAATTGACTCAAAGATCTGAATAGATAGATGGAAATGTGATTATGGGTATACCAAATGAAAAAGGCACTAGGACTAGATGAGCTTTGCAGTTGAGTTTTACCTGACCATTAAAAAAAAAACCCATATAATTTCTAAAATAACAACCACCACGCAAGAAAGGAAAGAAAAGTAATCTTTAAAAGTAGAAAAAAATTAACACAATTAACACATAATTTCCATGGGTAATTAAATTATTCCAGGCCAGAGAATGGGAAGAAGTACTCTGCAATTCCATTTTAATCCTTACACCTTATGAAAAGAATCCAAAAAAATGACTCCCATCTCACTAATGAATTCTGAGGAAAGGGTTCTAAAGAACGGATTGACAAATGGACTCCAGCAATACATTATAATAATATACTATGACTAACAGGACTTACGTCAGTATATAACAGTAATTTGAAATCAGGGAATTCTTCAACATAACTCACTGTATCAAATACTTAAACAGAAAAAAAAGCATACTCAAGAAACATGAAAAAGCGTTTGATAAAATGCAGGAACTGTTTTGTTTGAAAATACCTCTAAGTAAATTTGGAAACTCGTTACATGTAATAGGCTAACAAACATCAACAGCAAATACAGAGACACACAGAGACATTTTCCATTTAAAAATCACTTTAGAGACAGTGGCCCACCAACACCATTTTTATTTCACCCTGAGTTTCAAGCAAAAGCAAAAACCGAAGAAAATAACTGGTGTAACCATCGGAAAGACGGGATAAAATGAAAATAAATTTTACCAAAACTAATAGGAGAGTCTGGTAAGATGGTGAAATATGAAGACTACTGTTAAAATCAATAAGCTTTTTCTATTCTAGCAAGAAGCACTTCAGAATGGAAAGGAGAGCAATATTCAACTCATAATGTACAGAAAAGCTATTATTCTTTAGGAATAAATGTATTAAGAAAGGCATAAAACAAGATCTGAACAGATGGAAAAAAAACACACTTTCTTAGATTACATTATATTACATTATATCAATAATTTTAAAACATTAGCTCTCACAAAACCAAAATATACATTTAATGCAATTCTAATTAGAATCCAAACAGGGCTGATGGGGAGGGTTGAATAAAAGTGATCTTCAAATTTACATGTAGGAAAAAAGTGCTGATAAATAGATAAGAAAAATATTTCTTTAAGCTAATATAATCAAGTCAATATGATCTGAGTACACAAATAGACAAACAGATAGAACCAAATAGAGAAACTATGAGTAGAGCCTCATATGTAAAAAGTTTAACAGGTGAGAAAAATGGTAGTCCAGTTCACGGGGGAAAATAGGGATTATGTAACACATCATGCTAGCACAACCAGGTAGCCATCTTTAAGAAAATCATCTTAATAAAACTGGGAACCCAGGGGCGCCTGGGTGGCTCAGTGGGTTAAAGCCTCTGCCTTCGGCTCACGTCATGATCCCAGGGTCCTGGGATCGAGCCCTGCGTCGGGTTCTCTGCTCAGCAGGGAGCCTGCCTACCCCCTACCCCCCAACCCCCGCCTGCCTCTCTGCCTACTTGTGATCTGTGTCAAATAAATAAAATCTTTAAAAAAAAAAAACCTGGGAACCCAGAAGCTATAAGAAAGTAATCATACTTGAATATAAAAAAATGTAATAAAACACACAGCAAAATATACTATCAGCCAAGTCAGCACATACAGATTTGGAAACTATATCTATCATAATGCCGATAGACAAAGGGCCAATATCCAAAACATACAAAGAAGTCTTACAAATTAAGAAAACCTAAGCAACCCATAAGAAAGGGGCAGATGGTATGAACAGACAATTCAAAGAATAAATTTAATTAGATAAAAAATTATGAGATAATACTGAAATTCATTAGTAGCCAAGGAAATGCACCCATTAAGTTGTCAAAATTATAAAAGAATCATAACACCTTATGCTGGTATGGATGTGAAGAAAAGAATAATCTCATGTTTTACATACAAAAGGGAAAAGTGAATTATTACAGCCTGTTTTTGTATATCAGAATGGAAATATCTATTAACATAAATATGTATATTTATATGTAAACATTTGTGTGTTTATGTATATATATTTATAAATTGAAAGCACCAGTATTTAAGGGCATATGCACAAAGATGTTGATTTCAGCACTGGTTACAGTAGCAGCAATACGGAAAGAATGAACGCAAACATTCAAGAATAGAAGAATAACTAGGGAACCCTGGATGGCTCGGTCAGTGGAGCACATGACTCTTGATCTCGGGGTCATAGGTTTGAGCCTCACATTGGATGGAGAGATTACTTAAAAGTAAAATCTTAAAAAGGAATGAGAAGAATGGCTAAATAAGTTGTGCATCCATGAAATATTTCACAGCTTTGTAAAGAAATAAGATATACCAATAAACTTTAATAGATTCCCGTGAGATATTGTTGAGTGAAAAACCAAGATGTATTTCAGTTAATATAAGATTCTATTTTTGTAAAACCATCAATGAACAACAACAGTAAAACATTCCAAAATCCCTCTGTGTGTGTGTGTGTCTGTGTGTGTGTGTCTGTGTGTGTGTGTGTCTGTGTGTACCAAATGAGGACAGAGTAAAATCTGGAAGGATACATACTGGTTTGGTAATCTGCAGGTCTGGAAAGGCAGAAGTAGGAGTCAAACAAAACAAGGACAAGAGGGGAAAAAAAAAAGAACCACTCTAAAAAAAAATCTAGCAGTCATGTTTATGTACTTTCATATGCAAACACATAGACAAATCGAATTAAATTTAGAAGATACAGTAAGAATCCTAAATATGATTTGTTTCTTAAAAAAAAAGCAGTAACCAAAATTATGTCTTAGTGGTAGATTAAGGATGATGTTTACTTTCTTTTTTATGTGTCTCTGTATTTCCTATAATGAGAATTGTTACTTTAATAATAATGAAATAAAACCAATAAACATTACTTTAAAACATTACACTGAAAAATAGAGCTCATTTTGGGAAATGAAGGGAGGGAAACAGGGTTAAATAGCCTTCCACTTAGGAGCTTTTCAAGTACAAGATATGTGAGATCAGGATCCATTTGCCCTCATCCAGTAGAAAGTTACTCTCCTAAGGCAAGAGACTAAGTGGCTATTCCAAGAAGCTGTTCAAAGCAGTAAATGGGGTATATTTCCCCCTACCTAACACTTTAATGACTTAAGTAAATCAGAAAGCCATTTACACCACTCTTCCTTTACCAAATGATCTGCTGGGCCCCTTACTTCCTGTCTCCTCCTTCTGGCCTACAGCCATTTCACCGCTCAGGAACAGCTCCAAAACGGGGGCCAGGGAAGGGGGAAAGAGATGAAATTAATTTGGTCAATTTAGCTTCTCATTAGCAACTCCAATAAAAGGCTTGATAAATGAGATGGTCACAACTCATGGATAAAAGGTGGGTTCTGGGTCTCTTGAGAATTTCCTTGAAGCAAATTTGCCTTCAGATAAACATGATTTGCCTGCAGTACACTTTAATGGATTTGATGCTTGCTATTTTTAAGAAAGTCAGGACTGGTAAAGGTGATATTTTCTTCCCCTTACTTTAATTTGCACTTTAAGGGGAAAAAAAACCACAGAAACAGAAGAACAAAGGTCTTCAAAGTATAGAAGTACCAAAACAGAAACAAAGTACAGAAACAGAAGAACAAAGGTCTTCAGGGGAGCAGCTGGACCACAAAGCAATGATTCTTAAGAGGAGGGAAGCTGTGTGGCCCCCAGCATACTCTCAAGAGAGACTGCAGGAAACCAGCAACCTTCCAAAGGAGCAGGACTTGGCCAGAAACCACCACCACAAACACTCGCTAAAGAGGACTTGTCAGGGCTTGACCAAAGCCCAGTCTCGACATGTCATAGCCCAGTGTTTCCCTGGGCCGCATAGACTTTTGTTCCTTGGGAAGCCCGGAGACAAAGCAGGGCAGGCCCAAGATGTTCACATCAACGCACTCATCACCCTTTGTTATCATAAAGACCGAATATTTGGGGGCGCCTGGGTGGCTCAGTGGGTTAAAGCCTCTGCCTTCGGCTCAGGTCATGATCCCAGGGTCCTGGGATCGAGCCCCGCATCGGGCTCTCTGCTCCGCAGGGAGCCTGCTTCCTCCTCTCTCTCTGCCTGCCTCTCTGCCTAGTTGTGATTTCTCTCTGTCAAATAAATAAAATAAATAAATAAATAAATAAATAAAAGACCGAATATTTGGAATAGCAATGGCAACAGAGCAAAAACCCATTTTCCCTTACTTGAAGACGACGATAGCTCCAGGACATGGAGGGCAGGCCAGGAGAAAGATCTGCAATTGAAAAAGAGTTAAGTATGGTTATCAAGAGCAGTACTGGACACAGACAATGTGACTTCAATAACAACAGTAAAATGATCATAGTAACAATAAATAACCAGACTCTAACACAAAGAATGCAATATAAAATAAAAACTTGAAAAGGCAAGCACGGGGTCTTCCAAACGTGTTTCTGTTTGCACAGGCATCTAGGTGCGTGGACGTGTGCATGTGTGCATGTGCGTGCGTGTGTGTGTGTGTGAGAGAGAGAGAGCTACAGTGGGGGAGAGGGAGAGAGACAGAGTGAGGGAGTGTTTGGGGGCAAGATGGGAAAAGCCCTTCTTAGGCTTTTTTTGGGGTGGGTCTCTAGAACACTTCCTTTTGATCTCTAGAACAAGACTCAATTTTTCAACTCCTCAACGTCAATATGATATAGTAGCCAGTCTGAGAAGCTTTTAACCGAAGACAAACAAAAATATATTCCATGAATGGGACAAAGCATATAAATGCCAGCTGCTTTGCCTCCCACAGGGGAAGGTGGGTTAATCAATACCCAGCACTGCCAGATTTAGCAAATAAAAACACAGGAGGCCCTGTTAAATTTGAATTTCAGATAAACAATGAATAATGTTTTTGTGTAAGTATGATCCATGCAATATTTAGGATATACTTATATAAAAACATTATTCATTGTTTATCTGAAATTTAAATTTAAGTGGGCCTCCAGTGTTCTATCTGGCAACCCTACCAATATTGCCACCCCCAGGCTCCAAACCTGCCTTTGATTTTGAAGGGGAGTAGAATTTGCCATCCCGAAATATGTCTTTTTGGCATAAGGATTATTTTAGGCTGGTTATTTTTTAAGAAACAGCAGACATAGGAAAAACACTGAAAAGTAATTAGAAATTACCCTTTTGTAGGAGATACTTACATTTATAAGGAAAATCTCCATTTGTAAGAATTGCTACCCCTCTGTGCCAGGAAAAGAAGAATGATTTAAACTCTAGACACTCTTATCAATGGAAAAGACACTGACCTCAACCTGTATAATGACCTTACCCTTGATTACCATGCTTTTCCTGGTCCCCTCCCATAACTGGCCTTCTGCCCTACACAACCCCCACCACCCAATGTCCTCCCTTTGTCTCTAAGCTAGAGATGGTATTTAAGATGGTGGCTTGAGCCATTTCAGGGATTTACTCAATTTTCCTAGGTCTCTCCCATGTCTGCAGGAGGTACACATGGTATTAAACCTCCATTTGTCTTTCTCCTGTCAACTGGTCTTTTATTACATTGGCAGGGTGGGTTGGAGGGCTAGGGGAAGGAGGTCTCAGTGAAGAACCTAGAAGAGTAGAGGGAAAATTACTCTTCCTCCCCCACATTTGACTGGCTTATTTCTAACCATGACCAGGTAGTTCTACTCTTCTATTCTCACCGGGGGCAAACCAAACAAGAACCTTGTCCTTCTAAGAGACAAATCGGTTCCATGCTACTTGGTTTGACCTAGGCCTGGGTTATAAAACAACTGCATCTGTATGACCTTCATCAGAGCACTGGTTCTCAAGTGAGACAATGAAACCTCTGCAGAGCAACTGGTTGAACATACAGATTCCTGGGCTCCCCCATTAGGAATGTTGACTCCAGAAGTCTGGGACTCCAGGAATCTGCATGTTTAACAAATGCCCCAGGAGACTTGACCACTCCTGGCAGCCAGATATGATGACTGTTTGACCTTGGCCTGGACTACTACAGGAGTCAGAGACATTCAACAGGACTAAGGATTAATGAAAGAATGAAGCTCATGTTTGTGGAGTTCCTTCCTCTACAGTGATTTAATGGTGTGGTTTACAAAGTCACTAATACATGTCCCTCTCTAGTGAGCATTTATTAAAATAGATTATCTGCGGGGCACCTGGAAGTCTCAATTGTTGGGCATCTGTCTTCAGCTCAGGTCGTGGTCCCAGGGTCCTGGGATCAAGCCCTGCATCAGGCTCCCTGCTCAGCGGGAAGCCTGCTTCTCCCTCTCCCACTCCCTCTGATTGTATTCCCTCTCTTGCTGTCTCCCTGTCAAATAAATAAAATCTTTAAAAAATTTTTAAAAATAAGCTATCTGCATTATAAACTTGTTTGGCTCTGTCATGTGTATATTCTTTAGCATTTGTCTCTTTGGTTTCCTTGAAATCTACATCTAGAAATAAAGGGTACTATAAGAAAAATCACTACAAAGAAAGACACTTGCTTGAATCCCTACCAAGAGGAAGAGAAAGAAGAATGGAAAAGAGAATGGGTCTTGAAAGGAATGTGGCCAGGAGTCCATCACCTGAAAAATACCTGATCAGAGAACCCAGAAAAGGAAATATCCACTGAGAACAAGCCTTTCCCCCTGTGGATCAATTTGATTAACAGTGCAAAATCAATGACAGTTATAGGCCCACAATCCCTCACTGGTAACACCAAATCCAAAAAGCTCTAAAAACCAAAAGCTGGGTTTTTCCAAAGCTAATTTGATAGCAAGTATGACTTGAACCGAGCTGAAACTATTCATGGACTCCTTTATTCCACTTATGCTGAGTATTCATATAGCTTCCATAAAAATAATATCTTTTGGCACCTGGGTGGTCAGTCCATTGATCATCCAACTCTTGGTTTTGGCTTAGGTCATGATATCAGGGGTCCTGAGATCAAGCCCTACATTAGGCTCCTTGCTCAGCAGGGAGTCTGCTGGAGATTCTCTCTTTCCCTCTCCCTTTGCTGTTCCCCTGCTCATGCTCTCTTTCTCAATCTCTCTCTCTCTCTCTCTCTCAAATAAATAAATAAATAAATCTTTAAAATAACAATAATAGTAATAATAATAATAAGCTTTTGATTATGGGGTGTTACCCCAGATCCTACTGGGAGGATATATAAAATACTCCATATTCACTGTATTGCCTTTCTGATTTATTTTAAGTAAGCTCTACACCCAACACGGGGCTTGAATTTATAACCACGATATCAAGAGTCAAGTGTTCACCCAAATAAGCCACCCAGGTTCCCCTGTATTACCTTGAAATCCAAAAATTTCTGACTTCTGAAATACATCTGACCTGAATAGTTTGGGATAAGGACTCTCAATTTGGATTCTCAATGATCCGAACATTAATTTATCCCCACTCCCCACCCTGTTCTTCAGGAGCAATCCAAGAAAGAAAGAAACAAAGCTGGTATTCTCTACCCCTGACCCAGAAGTAAAGTTACTCACCTGAAGCAAGGGACCAAGTTGGAAGTTGCACTCAGTTACCCAGCATCAGGCCCATCAAAGGCTACACTCACAAGGTACAGAATACAGAGAACAGACGGGGGCCCCAACCACCTTGGAAAGGTCCTCAATACTTTTGGAGTCACCTAAGAGCCATGACAGCAGCCTTCCTGAGATTCTGGAATAGCCAAGATACTTCATGCTAACATGCTACACAGAGAAGCAAAAATACAACACTGGGCCCCACAGTTAACTCTTAACTTTTCCCACAGCCAAGGAGAGATGACCAGATTCCTGGGACAGATTCCCCTACACCTGCTCCATTTGGCTGCCTCTGACTCATGATATCCCTATGGCAAAAGCCCAGAAACCTACTAAAGGGAGCAAAGCCTCCAGCCCCAACCCAACGATGGGTCTAATCTCTTTTGAGGCAGCTAATCAATCTAGTTTTGACCCTAAATGAGTTCTCCAACAGTTTCACATGTCCAAGCCACTCCCATCAACACTTTGGCCTTTCTCATCTGATGCGTCTATTCCCATCACCAAGATAGAAAGTATCTTCTTTGAGCAACCTTTACATCAGGTACATGTAGACATGCCACATCAGCAGATCTGAAAAAGGACCCCAAATCCATCCTATTCCATTTCCAGTAAACTCAAGGCCTCCCTCAGCAACTTCAAAGATTTATGACATTAAACCTCTCTGCCCTAGCATTCTGGAGCCACATCCATAATCACCATTAACCAAAGGAGCCATGTGAAAATAACATTTTAATTCAGAGGCCCAGTGGGACCGCAGCCTTGGACTGAACATCCCTGCTTTCTTCCTTGCTGGGCTGCCATTTGCCTCCAAATTTTAGTAGCATATTTTAGACCAGCAGATGGAAAGTTAATGGATCCCTTCAGTTGCAAATAGGGTGGGAAGAAAGGAGACTCAGAAGCGCAAACAAGGACAGTAGGAAGATGGGAATGTGTCTGAGCATATCCCATCACCAAGCTGGTGCTTCTACAGAAGTAGTCATGCTGAAATCTACCCAGTTCAGCACCTGAAGAAAAGGACAAGGACAGGTAAGCAGGGCCTTGTTATTAAATTACACTTTGCAGATGAAGGAACCTAAGGGAAAATGTTCCAACAAGTACCCAGATCCCCTAAACTCCCAGTTCAACACACCTTCCACCTCACACCTGACACAGTCCACACCTTATGGTGTTCTCTTCTTTAGACTCTAGCCCTGCCCCTTGACCCAGTGGCACATGGAGAGTCACCCCAATGCCCCTACACCTGTACCACCACACAGTTCACAAGATGTGGTCGCTATAAGGTGAGACCTCTCTAAACACAACCAAACTAGGCAGCAAATTAAGTTTAGATAGATGGGCTGCAGAGTCCAGCATTCCCTAAAGACGTGCTCATCTTATCCCCAAGCCACCTCATTCAGAACCAGGTCTGCTGGGCTCTGATACTCTTTGGATCCTTACAAAATGGAGATCTTTTTCTGGAAAAAAAGGTACAGGTTCCGTTCAAAACCATACCCTCTCAGATTCCCCAGGAAAAGTCCCTGTACTACTTCAAGGTTCTCCTTCCCACTTCTAAAAGAAAGCCACAGGCCCAAGGTGGAGTCACTCACCTCCAAGATAACAAACCAAGACTTAATTGCAGTTTCAACTCCCCCCAGTAGAATTTTAAGCCAATCAATCTGGAATTTTCTGGCCATTACCAAAGAAATACTCCGTTCTCCAAAGAAAGATGATGTAATCCAGCTAATAAAACCCTCTGCCCTTCCCCCTAAGGGAAGGGGACCTTGCCTGAAACAATCCTTTCTTTCCTTTTTTTCTCCTTTGTTAATAACTCCCTTGCCCCACCATACTTCCTAAAGAAACCAACTGTTTTGTACAACTCCCCTCCCCTGGCTGGATGGGATACTGCCTGACTCATGAATCTCTTAATAAAGCCAATTAGATCTTCAAATTTACCCTGTTGAATTTTGTTCTTTAACATTGGCAATTTGTAAATTCAGCTCTTTTCAAAGCACCTAGTCTAGGCAGCTGTCCCAGTTCCTCCTCTACCTCTGAACTGCTCTGGTTCCCCACCCAACCTACCCCTCTGGTATCACTTGTCCTCCTTCCTGTTCCTGTCCTCACAAGTTCCAAGTTCATTGGCACCATTGTCCAGCCTCCCATCAACTGCTTCACCCCAACATTAAACCTGATAAACCCCCATCTTCATGACGCCTAAGGAAGATTAAATTTTGTTCACAGGAGGAAGTGTCGGTACTATGGCAATGTAATCGGGAAGAAAGGCCACTTGCCAAGACCATTCTAAATGAGGGACTAGCCAGGTAAATCAGTGGAGAGGGTAGGAAAACTAAAACAGAAACCATGGAAGAGGCCCAGGTGAGTGCTGTTTGGCCTGGAGCACAATCTTCTCAGGCCCCGTCCTCTGGCTCTAGTTCCCCTGGTCCCATCTCCTATGATGGTATACAGCGATTTAGGGATTCCTGAGTGCTTATAACCGTTACCAACCATAGAGAAGATCCATTCCTTGAACTGCCCAAAGTCTGTCCTAGGCTCTAGTCACTAATGATCATACCCTTGGACCCACATCCTCTCTCCCTGGACCACTGAGATAATCTCTTCACTGGTCTCCCACCTCCAGATACACTGCTGGAAGAAAGATCTACCTAAAACACTGTTCTGATCTGCCACTTAAAATCCTACAAAATGACTTGCCAGTTTCTACGGAAAAATCCCAAGCTTCTTAGCATTGCAGGCAACACTTTCTCTGCTCCAGACCCTGTCTACCTCTTCAACCTGGAAGCTTCACGCTTTGTGCCAAATTGTACCCTGAACATACTCCATGTCGATAAACACATTTCTACAACCTCATTTTCTAACTGCTCCATTTTGTTCAATTATAGATATGCAACAATTTACTCAACCAATCTCCTCCTACTGCACATGTTGTTATGTCTACGTTTTCAGATCCTTTACTATTTCCTTAGTCTACATTTGTGCAAGGAGGATTTCTAGGTCTTCAAAGGGAATATACATTTTAAGGCTTTTAACCTATAATTCTAAACTGCCTTCGAGAAAATTTCTTTGAATTTATACTCCCACCAGCAACATATGAGAAAGTGTTTCTGCTACAACCTGTTTAAAAGGCAAAACACGGAATGGGAGCAGAATTTGCCACCCTGAAATAAGTCTCTTTGGCATAAGGATTATTTTAGGCTTGTTATTTAAACACACACACACACACACACACACACACATACACACACACAACAGCAGACATGGGACAAGCTCTGAAAAGTGAGTAGAAGTTACCCTTTTGTAGGAGATATTTACATTTATAAGGAAAAATCTCCATTTGTGAGAATTGCTCCCCCTCTGTACCAGGAAAAGAAGGATGACTTAAACTCTAGACACTCTTATCAATGGAAAAGACACTGACCTCAACCTGCATAATGACCTTACCCTTGATTACCATGCTTTTCCTAGTCCCCTCCCATAACTGGCCTTCTGCCCTACACAACCCCCACCACCCAATGTCTTCCCTTTGTCTCTAAGCTAGAGATGGTATTTAAGATGGTGGCTTGAGCCATTTCAGGGATTTACTCAATTTTCCTGGGTCTCTCCCATGTCTGCAGGAGGCATATATGCTATTAAACTTCCATTTGTTTTTCCTCTCCTGTTAATTGGTCTTTAATTATGGGGTTGGGGAGAGGTCTCTGCCAAGAACCTAGAAGGGTAGAGAGAAAATTATTTTCCTCCCCAATAATACACACATTCAACTTATTCCTTTAATTGGCATGTTTCAAATGAACGAAAATGTTTGACTATTTTCTAACATGTTTTTTGGACAGCTGTATTTCTTCTTTGGGTATGTGACCACCTGTGACCTTTGCCTATTTTACAACTGGTATGCTTTTTTCCTTACTGGATTGTAAGAGCCATTTATGTTCTAATGATATTTTATACAGATTATTTGATATTTATTGCAAATATTTTCCCCAGGATGTCAGTGTTGTCGCTTTACTTATGTTAGTTTTTTGATATATAGAAGTTTTTTATCTTTATGTAATCAGATATATTTGTTACTTCCTTTATGGCTTGTCTTTAATGTCATGTTTAAAAGTCTTACAACCCTGGGATTACAGAAGAGTCACCTACTATTTTCATAATTTTATTTTTTTTTTAATTTTTATTTATTTGACAGAGAGAAATCACAAGTAGGCAGAGAGGCAGGTAGAGAGAGGGGGGGAAGCAGGCTCCCTGCTGAGCAGAGAGCCCGATGCGGGGCTCGATCCCAGGACCCTGGCAGCATGACCCGAGCTGAAGGCAGAGGCTTTAACCCACTGAGCCACCCAGGCGCCCCATAATTTTATTTTTAAAGTTTCAATCTCTGCTGCTAATATGATTCACTCTTCCAGAATGGCCTTCTCATCTTAAATTTTCTGGCCAATCCGTATTTATCCTTCAAATACAAAATTAAGCACCATTTTCTCCAAGAAGCCTTTCATTAAATGCCCACCCTCTATCCTTCCATTAACTCCTTCTGCTTACCTCTTTCTGAGAAATTACCAATTTTGTCAGTGTAAAGAAGTTATAAAAAGAGAGCTTTTTCTTTTTTTTTTTTAAAGATTTTATTTATTTACTTGACAGAGATCACAAGTAGGCAGATAGGCAGGCAGAGAGAGAGGAGGAAGCAGGCTCCCTGCGGAGCAGAGAGCCCAGGACCCTGAGACCATGACCCGAGCTAAAGGAAGTGGCTTAATCCACTGAGCCACCCAGGCTCCCCAAGAGAGCTTTTTCTTAAAAATTTAGGAAAAAAAGGAAATAAGCATACTTATAAAGAGTTGGGTTTTAGAATCAACCTAAAATGAATTTAAAAGGTTATAAGGTCATCTTAAAACCAGAATGGTTCCTAGACTTCAAAGAACAGATTGTAACCTGCTTGAATTATACCTTAAAAAAGAATGGGGTGGGGCGCCTAGGTGGTTCAGTGGGTTAAAGCTTCTGCCTTAGGCTCAGGTCATGATCCCAGGGTCCTGGGATCCAGCCCCACATCGGGCCCTCTCCTCAGCAGGGCGGCTGCTTCCCTTCCTCTCTCTCTCTCTGCCTACTTCTCTGCCTACTTGTGATCTCTGTCTGTCAAATAAATAAATAAAATCTAAAAAAAAAAAAAAAAGAATGGGGTTGGTCAACCACTGAGATATCAAATAAGGAGAGTCACAGAGAGGTGTATTTTGTCATGTCCACACCCAAGCACTAGCAAGGGGCCAGAGAAACTTAGCTCATAAACACCAAGCTTTCCGGTCCCACTGGCAAATTCATCCCTATTAAGAGAATGAAAGCAAGACAGGTAGCATTGCTAAGTGGTTCAGATTATGGGTTTTAGGGTTAAAACAAACTTGGGTCCACAGGTTGGCTTTGCCACTCACGACACAGTGAGTTTGGGCAAGAAACTGGAGGAATTCCCGTTTCTCAAATAGGGACAAAAATAGTATCTACGTCTCACGAGGTTTTGGAGAGGATCAAATGTGACAGAGCAAGCAAAACTCTTGGCACAATGCCTAGCGTATAGCTAGCACTCAATACCTAAGAACTATAATTGTTCTGATCTCAGTAGAAAAATCCATCCCTACTGTGAGCTACATCAGCATAGCTCATGTTAAATTTCCAGGAAAAACAGGAACTTCATGGTGGAGAAATCTGGCAGACACTGTGTTGACCGAATGACTGTGGTTAACATCACCGGTAATAAGACATATCATCGTGTACTCCCTGAAATGACACACAAAAAGGGTAAAGCCTCACTTCTGTGCTGTTTTTGTCTGTAACAGCCAAAATCTGAGCAAGAAAAAAAAAATCAGATAAATCTAAATTAGGGACGCTTTACAAAGGAAATTACCAGTGCTCTTCAAACTGTCAAGGTAATGAAAGACAGAATGGTAAACTGTCGTGGACAGAAAAGACTAAGAAGACATGACAACTAAATATAATGTGGGATCCTGGACTGGACCCTGGAACAGTAAAGGGACGTTTGTGAAAAAACTGGTGAAATCAGAATACAATCTATAGTTCAGTTCATAGCACCAATGACAATTTCTCAGTGTTAATAATTTTACCATGATTATGCAAGATGTTAACATTAGGGTAGCTGAGATATACAGAAATTTTCTGTAATACTCTTTACAAATCTTCTGTAAATCAAAAATAATTTTAGGGGCATCTGGGAGGCTCAGTCAGTTAAACGTCCGACTCTTGATTCCAGCTCAGGTCATGATCTCAGGGTCATGAGATCAAGCCCCGCACTGGGCTCTGCACCAAGCGTGGAGGTTGCTTAAGATTTCCTTTCTCGCTCTCCCTCTGTCCTTTACCCTCCCCCTCAACATGCACGTGCATGCACATGCTCTCTCTCTTTCAAAAAAAAATGAAAGAAAAGAAAGAAAAATAAATAAAACACAGAGTTTATAAAAGTACTGTCATCTAATCAGTTAGCCTATTTTCAAACTTTGGAGCTATCGTTCATGGCACCCCCTTCCTCTGCCTCCACATGTAGTCAGTCCCCAAGCCCTATCATGTTGACACCTCAACCTTTTCAATATATCTCACATTTATCCTCACCATCTTTTCCTCATTTAGTCCTTCTCATTTTCTTCAACTACTATAACAATTTCCTATCTGATCTCCAGGTCTCCAGTATCTCCCCTCCTTTACTCTAGGGTTCATACATTACTGTCAGGTTCTTGTTCTTAAAATAGAGCCCTCATAATGTTATGTTCCTCCTTAAAATTTTCAGATGACCAATTCAACACAATCACTATTGGAATCTCGGCTTACTTCTTTATAGAAAATGAGAAGCTAATTCTAAAATTCTTACGGAATTGTAAGGGACTCCAAATAGCCAAAAGAAGGTGAAAAGAACAAGAAGAAGGACCCACATGACTTGATTTCAAAACTCCCTACAAAGCAGTAATAAAGACTGCATGGTACTGGCATAAGAGAGACACACAGGCTAATGGAATGAGTTGAAACTCCCAAAATAAACACAACTGATTTTCAGCAAGGGTGCCAAGATTGTTCAATGGCGGAAACAGTCTCTTCAACAAATGGTCCTGAGACAAGTGGACCCATGCATACGGATGGGTGAACCCCATCTCACAACCACACACAAAAGTTAAGTCAAATTCAACGAAAGACCTAAATGTAAAATCAGAAACTATAAAACTCTTAAAAGTAAACAGAGTAGGGGTGCCTGGGCGGCTCAGAACTGCCTTCGGCTCGGGTCATGATCCCAGGGTTCTGGGATGGAGGCCTGCATCAGCAGAACTGCCTTCAGCTCGGGTCATGATCCCAGGGTTCTGGGATGGAGGCCTGCATCAGGCTCCCTGCTCGGCGGGGCCTGTTTCTCCCTCTCCCTCTGTTGCTCCCACTGCTTTTCTCCTGCTCTCTCAATCTGGCAAATAAATAAATGAAATCTTTTTTAAAAAGTAAACATAATAGTCAATCTTCACGACCCCAGATTTGGCAATGGATTCTTAGATGTCACACAGAAAGCAAAAGCAACAAAGATAAAAACAGCTAAATGGGACTTCATAAAAATTAGAATCTTCTGTGATTCAAAGGACACCATTAAGAAAGAAAAGAGACAACACAAAGAATGAGAGAAAAATTTTGCAAATCCTATCTCTGACAAGGGTCTCTTATCCAGAATATATAAAACCCTTGAAATACAACAATAAAGTGACAAACAATCCAATTAAAAGTAGGCTCAGGATGTGAATAGACGTTTATCCAAAGAACATATCCAAATAGCCAATGCACTCATGAAAAGATGCTCAATATCATCAGCCGTTAGAGAAATGAAAATCAAATCCACAAGGACATACCACTTCATGCCCCTAAGAAAGGCTAAGATAAAAGACAATCACAGGTGTTTGTAATGATGGGGAAAAACTCAAACCTCATACAGACACACCTCATTTTATCCTGCTTTGCTTTATTGCACTTTGTAGATACTGCATTTTTTAAAAATTTAAAAATTTTTTTTTTTTTTTTTTTTACTAATGGAAGGTCAAGGGCAAACTTGCACTGAACAGGTCTATCAGTGCCTTTCTTCCAACAGCATCTGTTCACTTTGTATCACCGTGTCACATTTTGGTAATTCTTAAATATTTCAAACTTTTTCATTATTTGTTAAGGTGATCTGTTATGGTGATCTTTGCTGTTATACTGTAATTTTTTTCAGACGCCACAAACAGTGCTCGCATGAGACAGCGAACTTAATCGACACATGTCTGTGTTCTGACTGCTCCACTGACCAACTGTTCTCCCATCGTTCACCCTCTCCTTGGGCCTCCCTATTCCCTGAGACACAATACAGACGTTAGGCCATTTACTAGCCCTACAGGGGCATCTAAGTGTTCAAGTGAAAGGAAGAGTCGCACACCTCTTACTTTGAATCAAAAGCTAGAAATGATTAAATTTTGTGAGAAAGGCATGTTGAAAGCCAGTAGGCCGAAAGTGGGGCCTCTTGAGCCAAGCAGCTGGCCAAGCTGTGACTACAAAGGAAAAGTTCTTGAAGGAAATTAAAAGTGCTACTCCAGTGAACACATGAATGGTAAGAAAGCAAAACAACTTTTGGTGGATACGGAGAAAGTTGGAGTGGTCTGGACAGAAGATCCAATGAGCCACCACATTCCCCTAAACCAAAACCTAATCCGGAGCAAAGCCCTGACTCTCTTCAATTCCATGAAGGTCAAGGGAGGTGAGGAACCTATAAAGAAAAATGTGCAGCTAGCAGAGGATGGTTCATGAGGTTTAAGTAAAGTTGTCTCCTTAAGTGCTGACGTAGAAGCTGCAGCAGGTTCTCTAGAAGGTCTAGCTAAGATAGTTAATGAAGGTGGCCACACTAAACAACAGATTGTCAATGCAGATCAAACAGACTTTTATTGGAAGAAGATGCCATCTCGGGCTATCATAGCTAGAGAGGAAAAGTCAACACCCAACTTCAAAGCTTCAGAGAACAGGCTGACTCTCTTAATAAGTGCTAACAGCTGGTTACAGATGTTTGAAACCAAAGCCTGAAGTCGAAGCCAATGCTCATTTGCCATTCCAGAAATCCTAGGGCACTTAAGAATTATGCTAAATTTCCTCTGCCTATGCTCTATAAATGGAACAATGCCAGCCTGGAAGACAGCACATCTGTTCACAACATGGTCTGCTAAATATATAAAGCCTACTGTTGAGACCTACCACTCAGGATTAAAAAAAAGAAAAGACTCTTTTCAAAATCTTCCTGCTCACTGACAATGCACCTGGTCACCCAAGAGCTCTGGTGGAAACGTGTGCAATTAATGTTATTTTCATGCCTGCTAACATGATATCCATTCTGCGACCAGTGGTTCAAGGAGTCATTTTGAATTTCCAGTCTTTTTTTTTTTTAAGATTTTATTTGAGAGAGAGACAGTGAGAGAGAGCATGAGAGGGGAGAAAGTCAGAGGGAGAAGCAGACTCTCCAAGGAGCAGGGAGCCCGATGCGGGACTCGATCCCCGGACTCTGGGATCATGACCTGAGCTGAAGGCAGACGCCTAACCAACTGAGCCACCCAGGCGCCCCATTGAATTTCCAGTCTTATTACTGAAGAAATACATTTCACAAGGTTATCTAGCTGCCATAGAAAGTGATTCATCTGATGGATCTGGGCAAAGTGAATTGAAAACTTTCTGGGAAGGATTCACTCTTCTAAACACTATTAAGAATATTTGTGATTCATGGGAAGGAAGAGGTCAAAATTCCAACATGAGTGGGAGTTTGGAAAAAGTTGATCCCAACCCTCGTGGATGACTTTGAGGGGGTCAAGACTTCGATACAGAAAAGAACTACAGATGCAAAGGAAAGAACAAGAAAACTAGAATCAGAAGTAGAGCCTGAAGGAGCGCCTGGGTGGCTCAGTGGGTTAAGCATCTGCCTTTGGTTCGGGTCATGATCCCGGGGTCCTGGGATCGAGCCCCGCATCAGGCTCCCTGCTCAGCAGAAAGCCTGCTTCCCCTCTCCCACTCTTCCTGCTTATGTTCCTGCTCTATCTCTGTCAAATAAATAAATAAAATCTTTTTTAAAAAAAAAGGAAGAAGTGGATCCTGAAAATGGGACTGAACTGCTGCCATCTCATGACTGAACTTGAACGGCTGAGGAGCTACTTCTTATGGATGGGCAAAGAAAGAGGTTTCTTTTTTTTTTTTTAAGATTTTATTTATGGGGGCACCTGGGTGGCTCAGTGGGTTATGCCACTGCCTTCAGCTCAGGTCATGATCTCAGGGTCCTGGGATCGAGCCCCACATTGGGTTCTCTACTCAGCAGGGAGCCTGCATCCCCCTCTCTCTCTGCCTGCCTCTCTACTTGTGATCTCTCTCTCTCTCTCTCTCTCTCTCTGTCAAATAAATAAATAAATAAATAAACCTTTAAAAAAAAGATTTTATTTATGTATTTGACAGAGAGAGATCACAAGTAGGCAGAGAGGCAGGCAGAGAGAGAGTGAGAGGGAAGCTGGCTCCCTGCGGAGCAGAGAGCCCGATGCGGGACTCGATCCCAGGCCCGTGAGATCATGACCCGAGCCGAAGGCAGCGGCTTAAACCACTGAGCCACCCAGGCGCCCCAAGAAAGAGGTTTCTTGAGATGGAATCTACTCCTGGTGAAGATGCTGTGAAGAGTATTGAGATGACAACATAGGATTGAGTCCAATTTTTGTAGAAGTTCTACTGTGGTTAAATGCTGTCACACAGCATCACGTGCTACACTGAATTCATTTGTGAAAGGAAGAGTCCATCAGTGCAGCAAAGCTCAGCGTTGTCTCATTTTAAGAAACTGCCTCGACCACACCAGTCTTCAGCAACCACCACTCTGATCAGTCAGTGGCCATCAACATCGAGGCAAGACCATCTACCAGCAGAAAGATTATGACTCACTGAAGACTCAGAAGATTAGCATTTTTCACAATAAAGTATTTTTTTAAATTAAGGTACATGCATTGTATGCTTGGACATAATGGTATTGCACACTTAGCAGACCATGGCATAGTGTAAACATTACTTTTTTTAATATTTTATTTATTTGACAGAGAGAGAGATCACAAGTAGGCAGAGAGGCAGGCAGAGAGAGAGGAGGAAGCAGGCTCCCCACGGAGCAGAGAGCCCGATGCGGGGCTTGATCCCAGGACCCTGAGATCCTGACCTGAGCCGAAGGCAGAGGCTTTAACCCACTGAGCCACCCAGGCACCCCAAACATTACTTTTATATATATGGGGAAACCAACAAATTCGTTTAACTTGCTCTACTGTGATATTTGCTTCACTGCAGTGGTCTGGAATGGAACCTCTGAGGTACGGCTGTACACTGTAAAATGGCGCCACCACGCTGGAAAATGGTCTGGCAGTTCCTCAAAAGGTTAAACATAGTTATCATACGACCCAGCAACTCCATTTCCATGTATATGTCCAAGAGAAATGTCCACATAAAAACACATACACAGATATTTATGGCAGCCATATTCACAACCGCCAGAAGGCGGGAACAATGCAAACACTCCTCAGTGAATGTATAGATAAACAAAATGTGGTCCATCCTCACAATGGAACATTACTGGGCCACTAAAAGGTGTTAAGTTCTCATCCATGCTACAATATGGACAAAACTTAAACACATACTAAGTGAAAGAAACCAGTCAGAGAAGACAGTGTATTATATGACTCCAGCGCTATGAAACGTCTAGACCAGGCACATCTATACAGACAGAAAACAGATTAGTCATTGCTTAGACCAGCGGCAGGGGGAAAGAAGGTACAGGAGTGACAGCTAAATGGTACGTTACTTTTTTCTGAGGTGGTGAAAATATTCAAAATTGTGGTGATAGCCGCACATAACTGTGAATATACTAAAAACCACTGACTGAACACTTTAAATGGGTAAACTGTACAATAAGTGTTATATCTCAATAAACTTTTAAAAAACAACAAATTTAGGTTGGCTCCTTAATGCTTATTAAATGAAGCCCAAACTCCTTAATTTGGCATCCAAGATCCTCCCCTTCCCCTTCATCATTTGACACCACCTGCCCCCACCCAGCATTACTGCTTACTACTCTTCTTCATGTGCCTTTCTATAAAACCAAAAGAATTTCTCCCCATTACCCACATATCCCACCATGCAGTTCCCCATCTGTCTTCCCTCCCCCTCTTCTCTTTCCCCTGGAACTCTGTTCTCACAACCCACTTTCACCTGTTATTTTCCTGCTTCTTTCATAAAGCCCAGTTCAAATGCTTCCTCCTGTGCAAATCCTTCCCTGTTCTTCACCCCTCATATGGTAGTCCCTCAAAAAATGATTTACTGAAAGAGTGAAGGTCAGTAGATCTCCCACAGGAGAAAGGACTTCCACCTCAAAACCACAAGCAGTAATGCAGAACTCTCCAAAGGCTGGAGATACTGGCAGAGGATAATCCTCTCAAAGCCACAACTGCACTTCTCTCTTCCTTTCCAAATTACAGTGGCAGCTCACTGCTTCAGCCCCCTTACCAAGTCCTGGAAAATGTTCCAAACTGCTACTCTCCACCTTTCTCAAAAACCCTGCCCTTGATGAAAAAAGCACTGATATCATGCCAGGGCTGCCGAGTACAGTTGTATAGGTTGTGCACTGCACAACCCTAGTGGCGCCATTCAATTATAGTCTATGTGAATGGCACCCTCTCCTAGGGTTGTGCAGTGCAAAGCCATTCGTGGCAGCCCTGCTTAGAAACATCAGTACAATTAAGGAACAAAGCCAAAAAGAACCCCCAATGAGAGAATCACTCCATCTATATTGCTATTGAGAAGTGGGTATTATCCACTTATCTTCTTATCAAGAAGATTTTTAAAGGGGGGGGCAGAAAAAGAACATGGTCATAGCATGCACACAGTGTTACCATGGAGTTAGAAAATGGAAACACCCAAGAGAAAAATCATCATTAATGTTTTCCCAGCACTGTAGAGAAAAAAAGGATACACTTTCTGGTCAATACAGTGGTGTGATGTACCTATGCCGTCTCTCTTGAAACACAACCCCTGTTAGGTTCTGATTTTAGGTTACCAAACAAGTCCCCGATTAATCTGGCTTCAAGAACCTGGTTATCAGGAAGGATATGACCCGACTGATAGACACAAGAGTTGTCTCTACACAGGTCCCTCCCCCATTGTCAATACATTCTCCCACCTTGTGGTTTATTGCAAAGTCTTCCCTAAGGTTGCAGAGTGTGAAACCAACCTCCCTGGGTTAGCTGATAAAAACTAGGCCTTGAGGGGCGCCTGGGTGGCTCAGTGGGTTAGAGCCTCTGCCTTTGGCTCCGGTTGTGATCCCGGGGTCCAGGGGTCGAGCCCCACGGGCTCTCTGCTCGCCAAGGAGCCTGTTTCCTCCTCTCTCTCTCTGCCTGCCTCTCTGCCTACTTGTGATCTCTGTCTGTCAAATAAATAAATAAAAATCTTTTAAAAAATTAAAAATTAAAAAAAAAAAACTAGGCCTTGCCCCCACAAACCAAGTTGCAGAGTCAGGGCCCACATCAAACCCTCTAAAGCTCAGTCAGAGCAGCCAGCCAATAAGGACCCCCTCTAAACTGCAAGTAGTAAAGCAGGACCCTCCAAATGGGAAGTCATAAAGGGCTGGAGGTGATTAGCTGTAAATATAGGTGAGCGGCTGGTCAAGACTAAATATGCCCGACACCGACTTGGTCCCTTCTTTTGGGCCCCCGCTCCAACTCAGTTCAGCCTCCCACATTTTATTCCACTTCTCCTCCCTCCTTGAGAGACTTCCCCCGGATCACCCACCAAAACTGATCATTCCTTTTCTGAACTACACTGGTGCTTACTGGTGCTATACACTTATCACTCCATTAGTCTCCTACAACTGTGAAACAATAATGACAGCAGCAACAGCAGTAATAACAATAGTAATGGCAGTACCTGTGCCTGGCCCTGCATTCAGCACCTTCCGTGTGCTGTTTCATGTATTCCTCACAGCCATCCTAGGAGATCAGGGCTATTCCCCACCCCACCTCTATTTACACAGGAGGAAATGGAGCTAATAACGAAAGTAACTTGCCCAAGGTCACACAACTACTAAGTGGGGGAGTCAGGCTTGGAACCCGAGACTGGTTCCAAAGATCACGTCCGTAGCCAATACCACCTTCTATCCTCCCTATATGTTACTTTGGCATTTAAAGAGTTGCCTCTGCCTCCACTCCTCAAAGTGTATAACACAGTGTGGGATGCATAAAAGTTCCCCAGGAAATATATGCGACTGCGAGTCTGCTCCCCAGCCAGAACCCAGCTGAGGACACCAGCTGGAAGAGAAGGGAAGAAGGGTAACGTGTCCGGAGAGGCTCAACCTTTCAAGGAGCCATGGGAGTCCGCCTCCTCTGACCCATTTAAAGAAAGGATCATGCTGCTGACTTGACCTCAATCCCAGAAAAATATTTAGAACAGAATGACCTGGTTGTCTTAAAAACCCTTCCAGACAACTGGGAGGGAATAGAGCCTAGGCCAGCTCATGGGAGGGACGGAGGATATCCAGTTCCCCCCAGGAAGGGGACCAACTATGTCAGGGTCACAGCCACGCGGACCAGCAAATATTGGCGGAGCCCTGCCACAGAGAAGCTACCCGACTGTGGTCAAGGATCTGTGGGGCGGGAGGAGAAATATAGGAGCATTAATTTTAAAGGAGGAAGGTTTTCCAACTTCCTTGGGCCCCAGTTGTTTTCATCTTCACATCTGCCATGTGCATTGCGGCCAAGGTATCAAATAGGAACGTAAATCAAGTATATGGGGCCTGATGCCTATGTCAGCTTGTCCTTGCTGGGGTCCTGGGCTTCCAGCAAGATGAAGGACACAGTTCCTAGCTACAAGAAGTTCACGGTCCGTCTACAAAAGTCTTCTGATCTACAGTACCACTAGCACTCCACCAACCAGTGACAAAGTGGCTGGTGGATTACCCTAACTCCCAGTAAGGCCGTTTTGTCAGACAAAAATTCTGCCGGGGAGAGAAGAAAATCGCTGACAAGGATCAAGGCCGGGGAGTTATGTCTCTGCTGCCAATCTCCCATCCACGCCTCTGTATCAGGAAACTGGGGAAGGCGACTCTGGATCACTACTCAGAAAGCAACGCATATAAACTCTGTTCTTTTCCTTCACAACACTTGCTACTGTTTCTCACTTTATAGCAGCCATGTTCCTTGTTTGGTTTTGTTGGTTTTTTTTTAATGTCCATCTTCCCTGCTAGAATGTCAGCTCTTGGAGGCCAGTGGCTGTGTGATGATCCTTATTGTAGATTCAGAAGCTAACACAGTGCCTGGAACATACGAGTCGCTCAACACGTACCTGTGTGCTCCTTGCATTTATTCACGCGACAAGTATTTGTTGAGCATCTCTGGTACATGGGATAGTGTTGGACAGTCTGAAATACTCAAGCCTTGCTTATGTATAGAATGCCTCTCAAGAGTTCTAAGCAACTGGTAATGGTGGTTTGTTTGCAGGAAAAAGAAATAATGAGGGAGTCAGGTCAGGGGGGTTGGAAGGAATCCTACATCCTAGTCTGCTCCTTTCAAATTGTTTGAGTTTTTAAATAACAACTAATTGAACATGAAACCTGCAGGGAACACATGCTTACAGGGTCTAATCTCTGGGAGATAAACTTCTCAGTCAGGGGCTTTTTATTTGTCATGTGTCCTATTCTTGTCATGTTGCAGGCTTAGGTCGGGAGCTTGTGCTGCACTTCTGATAGAATCACACGATAAAAAGGCAATTTTGCAAAGAACAAAGATACGGTGCCTAGCTCTGCTAACCACTCCCTGTGTGGAAAGGGAGACCGCTAGAAGTTGGGGTGGGTTCAAAAACCCAGGAAGCTTTGTCCAAATGGCAGTGGGGGAGTGAAACTCCTGGTCTTCCCCACAAATAAGCTCCTTCTTCAAGCAAGTGGAAAGATTTATTTTAATCCCTGAGACAGCCTCCAGCCACTGTTAAGAGCCCAGACACCAAGCCAGCTAGATAATTGGATTTTTTTTTCCTGAAGGGAAGGTGTTGCATTTTTGTCTGCAACAGTAATGACAGGGCCCTCACAGTGGGCTTGTAAGTCCTCAAGATTTCCTGGTCCCATCTTCTAAGCAGGAAACACTAACGTACAGAAAAGTTGATCCTCTTTCAACAGCCCAGAACCCAGGTCATTGGCTTTGCTGTTCAAATGCAATGATTCTACATGCTGAAGCACCTTGGACTCATCCGGACAGTTCACTGAAAGTAAAAATACCAATTCTTGGGGCCCATGCCTCAAGACCCTGACTCACCTGGTCAGGCCTGGGGCTGGGGCAGTCCTATCTTGGAGGTGATTTTCAACATACAACCACCTTTGCAAACCACAGCTCTCTCCACTGCTGAACAGCCTGGCAGCCTTGAAGAAGAAAGTCCTTACTCACCATTTTTAAAACTCTCCTTCGAGCAGTATATTCCCCCTCCAAAAAGGGGGGGGGGCAGGATGAAGAAGTCTGTAACTAAGACAACAAGCCAGGAGCAGCACAAAGAGATAGGTCTTCTGTGATTTGAAACCAAAGGAAGTGGAAGAAGAGGAGCAGAGGAGGCTGAACACAGACCCAAGTAACAGACCAGGAAGCTAAAAGTTGAACAAAAGCATGGTGTCCGAGCGAGCACCCAAATGCCGAAACCTCAGGCTCCTGCTCCATCGTCCCAACTGGGTACCCTAACTGAACAGAGCCACTCAAGCTGGAAAGGAACCCTGAATTAGCAAACTATACCCTTTTAAAAAAAAATGCTTTCTTCTGAATCAGACTTCTGGGAAGAGGTAGGGGGGAGTGGGACTGGAAGGTCTGCTTTGGCTGAGATTACAAACTACCCCCCCCCCCCAACCCTTCCTCCCTTCCCTGACCAGGATGACAATGAAACATGAAATTCGCATGTGCTCAGGTTAGTTTAAAAAAAAAAAAAAAAAAAGCGCTCCTCGTCTGGCTGCGCCCTGACCCTGGAGCTCAGGTTTTGTTCCCAAGCAGGGAAGCCCGGAGATGGATAAAAGGGCTGCGGCGGCTGCAAATTGAAAGGCGCAGAGTTGGCCTTTTGTTCTCCTTTTCAGGCAGGGACTATTCTGGAAAGCAGACATCAAAAGGAAAATTCAGTCTGCGATGAGCTGAAATTGGACAAAATATGATGAGGCCTAAGTGGGGGGGGAATAAAGCAAAGAAAAGAAAGAAAAGAGAAAGAGGAAAAAGGGCTTTTCATTACCAGAAGGGGCTCTTTTCTGAAAACTGCCTCAAATTACAGTGCCTTCCACATTTGGTGCGCTCCAGGAAGCTTTGCATTGTACCTAGAACCAAGATATTTTTGGCAGAGTGTTATGAGGAGGAACTGAGGCAGATGCAAATGGCCCAGAATTTTGTGGTTTGGGAGATACAAGGGGGGAGGAAATGCAGGACTTCCGGGCACATTCTGCTTCCCTCTACCCAGACGGACAGAGGAGCATTTCAGAGTGATGGCAAGGAAGGTTCAGCAAGTAAAACTGCCCTGGGAAGCAAACTACTGGTGGCTGGAGGGAATGCAAAGCCAAGCATTACCTTTCCTTAAAGGGACTCTAGGAATGGTGCTTTCCTTTATTGTCCCTTAGGATATGGACCCATACGTCTCTGGAGGGTTTTGGGTGGGCCCCATGGAAGGACGCTTGGCTCTCATAAGCCCTTGAGCTTTTTGGCTTCTGGGCTTATGATTTTTTTTTTAATTAGCCATGTGCCAGCAGTTTCCTTTGCCACGGGGAGAAAGAACCAGCCTGATGGGGGACTCCCAAAGTGTATCCTACTGGAAGGCAGGTAGAGAAATGAGCTACACTGTCCAGCCACGTACCTTCTAACCCTGGGTCATAGGCCTACACCTGGAAAAGCACTGCTTTCCTGTCCTCTCCAGGGACCTACAGATGGGCCTTTTTCCTAAATGCTTTTGAACTTGATCTCTATGACCCCTTAGGCTGTGTCCTTTCATTAAGTCCTATGGTAGTTTCTATTCTGAGCAGAAGAAACCTACAGGAGTACTAATGAGAAACACAAATAACATTTAGCAACATGTAAGGCACCATATAATTTTTAATAGCTGAAGCAGACCCTCAAACCAAATGGCCTGAAGGCCCCTCCTAGCTTTATGGAACTACATAAAATTCATGACAGAAACAACTTTCAGCAAATCTCCTGCTGACCAATTAAATGCTTGGTGGTGTAAAATAAATAAATAAATAAATAAATAAAATAAATAAACTCTAAACAGCTTTCTCATCACACCAGCAGAGCAATTTTGGTCGATCACATAATCAAGAAATACCCACTGATCATAGAGTCATGTTCTCCACTCTCCATAGCTATGGAATTCTGGAACAATGAAAAGCCACATGTTATGTCTCAACTCCACAAGCAAAGCTTTGTGTAAGCTGTACTCCCTTAGCTCTCCTCCAGACCCAGCATTAATAAGCCCAACCTAAAATACAGAATATACTTTCCAAATTACTTCACTCTCCCATTTCCCCCTAACCCAGCCCCAGCAGTGACTCCAGCCAAGTGATTTGAGACTGCCTCCAATATCCACAGACAAGTTGTTTCAGGGCCGGCAGACTTTATTTCAAGAATGACTACTTCTAGAAGAAAATACAACGGCCTGAAAGAACCCTAGGCCATAACCCCAGAACAGCTGCTAAAGCGGGCCAAAGACTTGCCCTTCCTAAATCTCAGAGCCCACATCTTTGAGAGGGTTGGACTAGACTGGGGCTTTTCTCAGCGTAGCTCAATATCTCATTGGGTGAGAGAGGTGGGGCAAGTGATTGGTTATGAATAGTTAAAACACTGAAGTTTGCAAATTACTTGCATATATATTCCTCTGCATGTTCTCCCTCTCATCGTTCACTTTCTTGCTTGCATTCCTGTAATGCTCTCTTCAGTAAGAGAGCAAAGGTAAGTAGCAGAGACAGCAGGTGGGAATTCTGCATAACCTACATATTGCCTTCTTGTTGATGTGGCCCTTAGCTGAGTCTGTTGAGCACATGAAGACCATCCATTATGCACAAAGCAGCCACAAAAAGGTTGGGAACCCCCAAACTAAATGATTCATTCACCTACCACATATTAGTAAGAAACTGCCATATACTAGGCTAAGTGCTAGGGGTACCAGAGCAATTAACAGACATGGTAGTTGCTTTCGCGGTGTGTTCAGGTTGGCAGGATGGAAGGGAAATGGCATAAAACATACAAATCATATTCTAAAATAAAAACTGTGATCTGGGACGCCTGGATGGCTCAGTCGCTTAAACCGCTGCCTTCGGCTCAGGTCATGAACCCAGGGTCCTCGGATAGAGTCCCGCATCAGGCTCCTTGCACAGTGGGGAGTCTGCTTAGCTCTCCGCCTCTGCCTGCCACTCTGCCTGCTTGTGTGCTCGTGCGCGCTCTCTCTCTCTCTCTGACAAATAAGTAAATAAATAAAATCTTCAAAAAAAAACCAAACTGTGGGGACGCCTGGGTGGCTCAGTGGGTTAAGCTGCTGCCTTCAGCTCAGGTCATGATCTCAGGATCCTGGGATCGAGTCCCACATCGGGCTCTCTGCTCAGCGGAGAGCCTGCTTCCCTTCCTCCCTCTCTGCCTGCCTCTCTTGTGATTTCTCTCTGTCAAATAAATAAATAAATAATCTTAAAAAAAAAAAACTGTGATCAGATTTCTCAGAGCCTGTAACTGAGCCATCACCTGGGCAGCAGGCAAGGGGAGGGGGTTCTAGGCAGTGGGAAAAGCATGGGTAAAAGCTTCAATGGCCCAGAGGCTACACAGACAAGTTTAGGGAACTTGAAGGAGCTCCTTTTGCCTGGATCATATAGAGTGCCGGGGAAACATGGTAAGAAATGATGCTGTAGGGGCGCCTGGCTGGCTTAGTTGGTAGATCACGAAACTCTTGATGTTGGGGTCATTGAGTTCAAGCCCTACATTGGGCATAGAGCTTACTTAACAAAGAAGAGAGAAAGGAGGGATGGAGGGAAGAAAGAAAGAAAGGGGGAGGGAGGAAGGAAGAGGGGGAGGAAGGAAGGAAAAGAGGGAGGGATGGTGGGAGGGGAAGGAAAAGGAAGTAAGGAAGGAAAAAGAAAAGAGGGAGAGAAAGAAAGAAAAAGAGAGAAGGAAGGAGGGAGGGAAGAAAGGAGAGAGGATGGATACTGTAAGAAAGAAAAGGAAAGAAAAGAAAGAAAGAGAGGACTGGGGGGAAGGTGAGAGCATGGGAGGGAGGAAGGATGGATGGATAGTATAGAAAGAAAGAGGGGGGAAGAATGAAAGAAAGAGAGAAGAGAAGAGAAGAGAAAGAGGGAGGGAGGGAGGGAGGAAAGATGGATAGATGGATGGATGGATGGATACCGTAGAGGTGAACAGAAGCCAGATCATACAAGGCCTAGGAAGCCAGGTTGAGGAGTCTGAACTGTTCCCTCCTACCCTAAATCCCTAGGTTTCTGTCCATGGACTGATGCTTGGATGTGTGTCTAGCACCACAGGCCTGAAACCCTGGTGCTTTTTTCCTTAAAAAAAAAAAAAAAAAAAAAACCACTGTCCGGAGCCCTCATTCATGGCTAGAGGATTGCTCTTCCATTCTACTTCACATTAAATAGACTTTTGCCAGCTGGTCTGGGAACCTGACCCTCAAGTATACTGTGTCCACAGGAAAATGCAATCTGAATTCTAAACAGACTTCCAAAGAAACTTTTGGAACAAAACCCATTCAACAGTTGTTTGGGAATGCCTGGAAAGCAATGAAACACAGGACCTTGCTTTACTCCTCAGAGCCAGTGTTCAGAAAGGAAAAGAAAGAAAAAACACTGAACACTCTAACCACAGTCTTAAAATAAACATAATATCCTCATTTTGATTAGGAGGGTTATATTTAGGTACAATCACTGAAAGGCATCATGCAATTCCTATTTATATATTTAAATTACCACAAAACCCCAAATATGTTGGCAATCACTAGCTGTCCTTACTTGAAGTACAGACAATGCAGAAATGGAGAAGGGGGTGGTCTCTTTCAAAGGAAACATGCAAAGCAAGCCTGTAGCACACACACACATCGTCCTGCGTCCCTGCTGAACCAACTCTCAGTCCTCAAGACGGTAATTCAACCAATACTTGAGGGTTAAGAAGCGTTGCATTTTGCATGGTGGCTGGCAGCACCTGTTCTTCTGGCATTCCTTTCAATGGAGAATCCCTACCTATTTGTACTCAGAAAAACACCCCGTGACACCCGCCATGGTGTCACTTTCTCCCCACCCCCTCACTTGGTCTACTAGCAGCGAGGGTCACAGGAGTGCTGGCAATTTCCCAGAAGTGCTGGCAATTTCTCAAATGCTCACGGGTCATTTTACAGCCTGGTCATTCACAAAGTGGGGTGTGCCTAAAAATCACCTGGAGAGAGGGGTGGGTTACAACTCAAATTCCCAGACTGATTCCCTTTCCCCAGATCTTGGCTCTATAGGTCTGAGGTGAGGCAGAAGAATCAACATTTAATAAGCATCTCCCCATGCCACACACACAAACACATACACACACGTAAGTAGCTCAAGGACCAAACTTCGAGAAATCCCACCACAGTTATCTTCACTAGCTGAGTCCCAAATCCTGAACTGAGAATAATGGCCACCAGTCAGAAAGCTGGCTGGCTCTAAGGCACAATGCCAACACAGGGTAGAATAGATGGGAGAGAAAAAAACCAGCATCCCCAACGACTTGCCCCCAACTACATTTTTTAGTCTTTAAAAATCCCATATTTTTACTTCAATTAAAACAGATGGTGTCTCCTTTCCGGCAACCTTCTCCAGGCACCAGAAAAGGAACTCAAGAGGGACCATTTAGAAAGAAGGTATAAAAGTGGGTGAAGAAACAATGTTAATTTGCTTGGCCCTGCCCCAGCTTTGCTGAGCCTCCTTACCTCTTCTGCTAGTTGGTTTCCATTTCTGGAACTCAGTGCAGCTGTGGCAGGGAAGAGAGGCCAAGGTGGGGCAGTCTTCTATTATTCACATTAATGCTTCCCTCTATTACATGAATAATCAAGAGTTGACTGGAAAGAGGAATAAATCAAAGGCAAATATTCCACTGAGAGGTTAAATAGGATAAAGAAGGCCCCCTGTTGGTTGAGAGCTGTGAGGTGATAAATGAACAGTCAGGATCCCTGCCTCTTTCCATTCTCACCATTTGCCAGGAACACAGATTTAAAACTTGGACGTCAGCGCTGAGCTTGAGAGAAATAATGAGGTATCTGTGTTTTTCCACTGCTCCCCATAATACCTAGAACAGACTGTGGCACTTAATGTTAACCCTAAATATTAACCAACTTTGTCGATTCACCTGCAATGTCTACAGTCGGAACAGTCGAGGCCTAGACCTGGCCTGATGATTTAATTTTATTTTATTGTGGTAAGAACATTTTATGTAAGATCTACCCTCTTAACAAAGTGCACAATACAGTATTAACTGTAGGCACTGTGTCGTACAGCAGATCTCTAGAACCTGTTCATCTTGTATAATCAAAACTTTATGCCCACTGATCAGCAATTTCCCAGCCCTCCATAATGCCTAGTAGCCACCCTTCTACTCTTTGATTGGATGAGTCTGACTCTTCAAACACCTCCAGTATTTATCCTCCTTTTTGAAGGCTGAATAATATTCCATGGTACTTACATACCTTCTCTTTATCCATTCATCCATCAATGGACATTTAGGTTGTTTCCTACATCTTGCCTATTGTGAACAGTGCTGCAGTGAACACTGGAAGGCTAATGTCTGAGATCTCAATTTCAATTCTTTTAGATAAATAGCCAGAATTGCGCTTGCTGGATCAAACGACAGGTCTGTTTTTAAATTTTGGAGATAACTACATGCTATTTTCCAGAGTGGCTGCACCATTTTGCTTTTCCGCCAACAGTATACAAGGGTCCGGGTTTCTCTACATCCTTACCAACCCTAGTTATCTTTTCTTCTCCACTATTACCAAAACCACAGAAGACAACAAGGGCTGGTCTGGCAATTTTTATTGCAAGAAAACAGAGTCCTACTCAAGCTGGCTCAAGAAAAGGGAGGTTTACAACTAAAAACAGAAACAGGTATCCCATGAGAATCCTACTGCAGGATAAAGCTTGGCCTCGGGAGAACTGGAAAGCGGTTCTGGGTTCAAGGTGGTTGTGGGAAACAGCTGCTCTGTCTCTCAGGGCATCTCTCTTTCTCTTATTAGCTTCTTCCGCTTACTCATGGTTTCTGTCTATTCCTAACTCCAGCATGGATGTGGCCTGATGTGTCCCCTCTCCATCATTTGGCTCTTGTCCCTGCTGTGGACTGTCTTAGTCACTCAGCTTCATGAATCTAACTTCCTAGGAGAGAAATACGATTGGCCCAGCTCATCCTGTTAAACCCTTGTTGCTTGCCAGGTGATGAATGGGCTGTTTTGGGGACAGATGGCCAACTCTTGGTCCAATCAACCAGGAGGCAGGTTCCTCACAGATCATGGCTGCTGCCTCCCAGCACAGCTGGCACAAAGCAGTTTGCTTTCAAAGGGGATATGGGCCGGAAGGCACAGTAAAATATGTATGTACAAGCCTGTTGCTTAGCATGTGATCTAAAAGATCACGGCAAGTCCATTCATTAACTCCAGACACCCATATTCTTCTTACCTTCTTAGGAAAAATGATAGCACCTGACCCCCACCCAAACCTCTTAGCACCCGACCCCACCCCTACTAAACTAACTTCTCCAAGCCGGTAAAAGAATGAGAATGTGTCCTATTCCAGGAGGGAACACCACGTTGCCAACTCTCTGAGGTAATCAAGAAAGGGGAAGAGAGCATGAGATAGACAAATGTTGATCAACTGATACCACTGGCCTTTGGCCCACGTCTGGGCAGGCCTTCAGTCAGTTCCCTTTAAGCCGCGTGATCATCTCATCTTCCTCTAAGTTTCCCCGAGTGCCGGGTGAGGTCAGCATTCAATGTTAACCAGAACGAGGCAGGCAGCATCACAAACTGACAGATGGCAATTGGTAGCTTATCATTCTTGGATTATTTCATTCCCTGGAGTAGGGACAGGCTGGAGAGTAAAGCATGTTATTTTGACAGCCACCTAATAACGGCTGTCAGACACTTCTACTACGTCTACCCTTCCCCAAGAAAACCTTCTTTTCTCCTATCAATTCCCAGGAGCAACAATAATAAATGCCTCCCCGGATAAAGTCAGTAGGAGCTTTGCTAGTGACAGGGCCTGGACAGAGGAGAAAACAAAGAAACGCTGATGACCACTGAGAACGAGGAAACCCAATAGGTTCTTCAGATGAAGAGGAATTAAAAGGCTGGGCTGCCTTCAGGACAATGTTTCTTGAACTCAGACCAGAGCGTGCTGGACTTGAAGAGATTTTTAAAAAGATTTTATCATTTATTTATTTATTTATTTGAGAGAGAGCACGCATGTGGGGGAGGGGCAGAGGCTGAGGGAGAAGTAGGTTCCCCACTGAGCAGGGAGCGGGATGCAAGGCTCAATCCCAGGACCCTGAGATCATGGCCTGAGCCAAAAGCAGAGGGTCCCCGGACTAAGCCAACCAGGTGCCCCCCTGGAGTTGAAGAGATTCTCAATAGGGTTTTGAAAGACCAGAGCTGTCCACCTGAAACTAATATGACACTGTATGTTAGCTATACTGGAATTAAAATTTAAAAAAAAAAAAAAAAGACCAGAGCTGCAAAGCGCTGTGCAAGAATTTGATGCATACTTTTACCTCACAACTATCCCTATGGGGCTTAAGAGATTTCCTGTAACTCTTGACATGGACTTTCACCTTATCATTCCGGGTAAGTTACGGTAACTCTGGAGGGGGAGAGCAGGAAAAATGATGCTGTTTGGGATACCCAGCAGTGGTTATCAACCTTTTTGTGCCATAAGCTACCTATCACCGCGTCTTCAAACAACCCTCAGGATCCTTTACACTGCTATCACATGACAGATATTACGTAGCTGGTAAAAGGAACAAAGTAGGGCTATAGGCACGGGTGTCTGACTGTGTCGTCCAGTGAAGGAAGTTTCCAACTGTAAAGCAGCATCCCATTTTTGTAAAACAATAAAGATGTAAAGAAACAGATGTGACATCATAAATGTTCACTGTTAATGATGATTTCTGGTGGGTGGGATAATGGAGGAGTTTCACTTTCTATTTTTGGCCACTTTTGACTTGCTTACATTTTCCTCATAAAACATGTGTGTTTTTTGGGTGGGGGGGGTGTTTATCTGTTTGGAATCCAGAAAAGAATATTTGTGAACTTCCACAGTCCATTGACAGGTGGATGACAGCTTTAGCTTTCACTTTCAGTCCTCCAAAATAGATTTTTAGAAAGGGTGGAGGGTACAGAGTAACAAAGGAGTGTGTCTGGGGGTTAGAAAAAAGTCATTCGCTCTTGTTTATGGTAGTGGGCACTCAGGAAGTAAAACCCATGTGTGGGACACAAAGTAGTGACACGTGCATTAAACATCTGGAACATGCCCAGTATATGACATGCTCAACAAATGGTAGCTATTCTTACTTTCAATGAGGGAGCTCAAGTATTATAACTGAAAGTCATTCTCATTTACTTCTAGTTGCGACGTCTGCAAATTCATTTAAAATATGTTCAACATAGACACTGTGACACGTGTGTGTCTATGTGTCTGTGTATTAGTTTCTTTCTACACTGTAGGGTGGTTGGAAACCTAGCACTTGCTAGCCAGAGTTGATTATGTGCATCTCTTCCCACTCCCTTATTACTTTATTATTTAAAAGATTCTATCTATCTATATATGTATTTAATTATTTAACAGAAAGAGAGATCACAAGTAGGCAGCGAGAGAGGGGGAAGCAGGCTCCCCGCCAAGCAGAGAGCCGGATGCGGTGTTCAATCTCAGGACCCTGAGATCATGACCTGAGCTGAAGGCAGAGGCTTAACCCACTGAGCCACCCAGGCAACCCTCTTTTGTTACTTTAATAAGGACAGACTGGTAACTTGAAATGGACCATGGAAATTGGCAAATGCTCTAAATCAGGGCTTTAAAACATTTACCAGAACACTGCAGTTAACATCTAAAAAACCCTAATTGAGAGCACACACTCCAGGGGTGATTAGTTAATAACTGAAATCTCTAATCAAAGCCCAGAATCGTGAACTTAACAACAAAAGGACAAACAATTCAGTTTTTAAAAAATGGGCAAAGGACACAAACAGGCATTTCTCCAAAGAAAATGCAAATGGCTGCTGAGCACAGAAAAAGGTGCTCGACATCATTAGTCATTGGAGAAATGCAAAACAAAACTGCAAGGCAATACCACTTCACAGCTACCAGGAAGGCAAGATTTTGAGAGATGGAAAGTAAGTGCTGGAGACAATGCTAAGAGCTTGGAATCCTTGTATATCACTGGTGTATCAAATGGCTCAGGTGTTGTGAAACTGTGAAGCTCCTCCACATGCTCAACACCAAATTACCATGTGACCCAACAACTCCACTCCTGGGTACACACCCCCCAAGAATCAAAAACAGGGACTCAAACAAGACACTTGTAAGCTGGCGTTCATTGCACAGCAGTATTCACAATGGCCAAAAAGAAAAACAAGCCAAGTGTCCACAGATGGATGAGTGGGTTATTCATAGAGTACCATTCAGCCTTGAAAAGGAATAAAGGACTGATATATGCCACATGAGTCAGCCTGGAAAACGGTATGTGAAGTGAAGTAAACCAGACATGGAAGAGCAAATACTGTACGGGTCCACTTCTATGGGGTACCTGGTTTAAATATAGCCTTAGAGACAAAAAGTAGAACAGTGGTTGCCAGCGGCTGTGGGAGGAAGCAATAGGCAGTCATTGCTTAATGGGTACAGAGTTTCTGTTTGGGGTGACAAAGAAAAGTGGTGATGGTTGCAGGACACTGTGAATGTAATTGGTGCCACCCAGTGACACACTTACGAATGGATAAAACGGCACATTTTAGGTCACAGATACATTTTACCACTGTTTTAAAAAATGGAATAATTCTCAAAAATAAAACCCCACTGAATTGTATACTTTAAATAGGCGAATTGTACGGTAGATGAATTCTATCTTAATAAAGCTGTTTATTTTGAAAAGCCCACAAGCAAGTAATGGAGAATTTAGGGGATGGGGGGGGCTGATGGAAGCAGTTCTCGATCTTGATTAAGGCATATGCCTTTGCCCAAACTCACAGAACTATATCCTAAAAAGGTAAATATGCCTTAATTTTTTTTTAATGGGAAAAAAGCCACACTCAAATGCTTCAGCTCCAAAATCCTTCAGATGACTTGTTAATTAGAACAACAGATAGTAGAAATTATGCTTCATTGGGGGATGTCTTGGTGCTCAAGATAGGTAGACCAGTTAGAAACGTCATTCAGGTAAGATCCACCCTTGCATGAATTGGAGAGAAGACTCTGGTTGGCCCAATGTCCTTCACCCCTTCAGAATGACACCTTCAGGCTCAGGAGTTGCAACAAATCTCATGCTCTGACACTTAATTTGAATTCGCCCTTTAATGAGAAGGTAAGCTGAATCCTATTACTAGAAGAGAGTCATGTCTGCCTCCAGGAACCTTTCACCTGAGATAGTGGTTGGAAGTAAGAGGAGATAGAATGGCTCTGGACATACAGATCAGGCTGTATGACTGTTTTCTGCCTGACTGTTCATAATGTTTGTGGGGAAGAATTAATCTGAACTGCTTTCACTGTAATACACTGGTTGTGGAGAAGAAACGTATAGCTCTCACGTACCTCTTTACGAGAGATCCACGATACACACCAAAATAGAATCTAGAAACTATAGACAACCAAACTGGCTTTTCAGATCAGTTTGCAACAAAAATTATTGAGACTTCTATACAAACAGGGATGTGTCTGATCTGAGAATTCACTTCAGGCACAAATCAACCCAACGAAATATTAAAAAAAAAAATGGCCTACTTCCCCATTCTGGCTCTACCAACTAGCAGGGAAGAAGGAATGTGCATCATTAGTGTTCGTTACTTATTTACAAGGTCATACTGTCAAATGGATTTGTTTCATGGAAAGATTTCCCATTTGACCTGTTGTTCACAGAAGTGTTTTATCCAAAGAGTCAGAGCCAAAACTCACAATATGGATCCAGGAACAAAAGAGGATATCTAGCAGTGGCATCTCCCTAAATGCAGCTAAAAGTCAGGGCCCAAATGTCAGTTTTCAGGTGTGTCCTTTTAGCCTCAGAAGCAACGTGGCTTTAGCATCTGAGCCCAAGCAGCAGTTAACCTCAGATGGTGGGTGAAGAAATTCAAAGACCATAGAAGGAAGTAAGCAAAGGTCACTCAGTTCTTTTTTTTTTTTTAATCATATCACTCTGTGTTCTGTCATCATGAAAAGTGATACATACAACTCCTTAAAATAAAGGTAGGGAAAAGCTGCTGGGAACCCTCATTCTAACTGAACTAACCGACTTACTGCTATAACTCTAAGGTCTTAAGTCTCCAGGGACCTAGATCAAGTGAAACCATGACACTGGTTCCAGTTCTCTGAGTATTTTATAATACCCTCTTGTTTCATGAAAAGGAAGCTGTAGCCTAAAAATTAGGCAGACTTTGCTTGAAGCAAATCTGACACATTAAAATCAAGATTTAATAACCAGGAAATCCCAAGGCTATAATTCATATTACCAACGGATTTTTTTTGTAAGGTGTTCCATGGAAATTCCTTACTTTCGCAAGCTGCCCCTCCACACCTGAAGTAGGATTTTAACACACACATTTCTTCTCATGATTGCAAAAGAAATTCTGGTCCCGGTAGTACAGAAAATCAAATCTACACCCACAGCATCCCAAGAACGTGACTCTGCTAAGTGAGGGCTAGTTAGTGTTCTAAGGGAGGGGATAGTGTAACTGATTTCCAGTGTAATTTCTGAAGATTAAGAGATAAACTGGAAAGCTTCCCTTAAAGCCAGGCCAACAGAGCATCCCAAGGTGGGGCAACCAGGACTCCCCAACTCAAAAGCAATATCCCCCACACACCACCCCATCAACTGCAGAAAGTAGAGGCCATTTTCCCTGGACCTGATTCTTTTTTTTTTTAAAGATTTTATTTATTTATTTGACAGACAGAAATCACAAGCAGGCAGAGAGGCAGGCGGGGGGTGGTGTGCAGGGGAGGCAGGTTCCTCATGAGCAGAGAGCCCGATGCAGGATCCTGGGATCACTACCTGAGCAGAAGGCAGAGGCTTTAACCCACTGAGCCACCCAAGCACCAACCCCAACCTGATTCTTAAAAAGGCCAGGAGAAGGTACTGTCATCAACCACACCCCACCCAGGCCCTCAGGGCAGAAACCTCTTGGACAGGTGGCAATTACCTTAGGTTTCCTTAGCAAACGTGGCTCAAGAGCTTTCCTCAGTCATCCGCTACCTAGGTAGGGCCCCTCTCTCTGTCAAGAAAATCTTTCTTATTAAATTCATCACATTCTGATAATATGTAGCTCCAGGAAGGCAAAAGCAAGCACCCCGAGGAATGAGGGAGAAAGGACACTGGGTCACTGGGCTTGACCTTGAAGCCATTATAAACAGGATAATAATAACTACCTCCTACTGTCCTGAGTCTTTACTAGGTCCCAGGAATTGTACTCTACAGACCCTCTCTAATTCTTACAACAACCATTCAAGGGAAGCATCCTTGCTTCCATTTTACGGACAGATAAACTGAAGTTCAAAGAAGTCAGGAAACTCACCCAAGCTCCAAGAACTAACAACTGGCAGAACCCAAAGTTTAATCCACTAGGGTCTGATCCTAGTGTCTAGCAGAATTACTAGCAGATAGTAAACACTCAGTAAGCACATGCTCCAAGAACCCACACTCTCGACCCTTCAACCACACCACCTCCGTGATCGGGAAAGAAACCAGAAGAGATCATTTATTTTTGCGGAAATCTGCAGTGTGCAGCTCAAGGTCAATTTTTGCTTTGAAATCTCCCCTTTTCCCCCAATGGCAAGTCAAGACAGGAAGTGCTTGCTTTCTGTGCATGGGGCAATGTAGCAGGGAGGAAGGTGCTTCACCACGCCAAGAGAGGGAAGTGCTACTCACTCTTAACAGCTGTGTCTCAAGAGAAGGAGGTGAGGGGGGAGGCCCGCACAGGACTACCTGCTCTTTCAGCCACTGGCCCCTCAATCTGAATGAAGGGGGTGCTCCGTTCTCAAGTGTAGAGCCCCACTGACACATGGAGATGAGACAGTCAAGGCCTTGCCCTGGTCTGTGCTTTCTGAAGACTTCTTTCTAGGTAGGATTTAAGTGGAACGTGTTTTCCCAATAAGGAGGTGGCTTCTGAGCTGGGCTATCTCCCTGAGCCAAGCTGGACCTAGAGGATGGGCACCCAGGCAGGGTGGACGATGGTCGCACTGGCATTCGCTGGGTGCCTGGAGAGGGTGAGGATAGGGACAGTCCCTTCAATAATGTTTTTTTCTTAAAAATGACTCTGGGGGCAGATCTGTAGAACGGTCACAGCTAATTATTATTTTTTTTTGAAGATTTTATTTGTTTATTTGACAGAGATCACAAGTAGGCAGAGAGGCAGGCAGAGAGAGGGGAGGAAGCAGGCTCCCTGCTGAGCAGAGAGCCCAATAAGGGGATCGATTCCAGGACCCTGGGATCATGCCCTGAACCGAAGGTAGAGGCTTTAACCCACTGAGCCACCCAGGCGCCCAATGACAGCTAATTATTAAGCCCACATCTTAAAAAGTCATGCCAGGGTTATGGAAAGATAAGCAACGTAACAAGTAAGGAGCAGACAGAACAAAGAAATGTAACTGGTCGATGTAAGTGAAAGTGACAAACAGAAATTTCCAAAGGGCCCTTCAAGAAAGCAGACAGACCAGGATGGAATGACTGAGCTCCCAGACTGTTTCTGAAAGACCGGAGAGCCTTTCAAGGTACCAGGGCCCCTGAGAGCGATCCTGCCCCTGGAGAAGCAGTGGTGACGGGCCTGCCTCCCCTCAGACAGACAGCCACTCTCCCCACCTCCCAACGACAAGCCGGTGGCACTTGATGCTGGTGTGTTTCTGAGACACAGGAAGGCACACAATAACTGGAAGCTAATGTGAAAATAAATCACTTGTGTTTTCTGATGTGGCTGGGCTTGATGGAGTTGGTGAATCACTACTGCCCAGCCCTATCCAATAAAGGAGGGGCCAATAACTCACATCCTCTCCCAGCAGTCTGCATGCCCCCGGGCACGCCTGACCTTGCAACACCACCTTCATCTGTCACTCCCCTTCTCATGAATGTTTAATGGTTCCCTATTACCGACCGTATCAAGCCCAAATGTCTGCTCCTGGCATGCCAGCTTGCCACACTCTGCCTCCAAACCAACCTGTCTGGCACTATCTCCCCCTCCCCTCCAACACTGGAGGCAGTTGCCACTGTGAACCAAACTCACAGCTTCCCCTCTCTCCAAGGTTCTCCCAAGATCTGGGATGCCTCTTCAGACTTCCAAGCAGCCCCTGAAGTCAACATCACTGCAGATTACTATGAATCCCAAGCTCTTAGAGACTACACCTTTAAATATTCTGTATGATCCTGCACTGTCCAATATGGTAGCCACTACTACCTGTGGCTACTTCCGCTTCAAGTATGTGTGTATATATGTATCTATTTTTTTTTTAGATTTTATTCATTTATTTGACAGAAAGAGAGAGTAGGAGAGCAGAGGCAGGGGGAGCAGCAGACTCCCCATTGAGCAGGGAGCTCGATCCCAGGACCATGGGATCATGACCTGAGCCTAAGCAACTGAGCCACCCAGGCGCCCCAATTTCAACTATTTAAATAAAATGAAGAACATGTCAAGTGCACAGTCACTACATGGGGCTAATGGCTACCATACCAGAAAACACAGACAGGAAATGTTTCCATCATCACAGACGCTTCTAACAGCATTATACAGTACTATACTATATATGCGAGAGAGGAGTAGCCCGATGGGTGCTAAAATTGTTGTGTATCGGGGCGCCTGGGTGGCTCAGGCAGTTTTCCCTCTCCCTCTGCCGGCTGCTCCCCCTGCTTATGCAAGCTCATGCTCTCAGTCAAATCAATAAATAAAAGCTTTAAAAAAAAATTAAAATGTTGCATGTCATCACTTGGAAAACTTGACAGCCCACATTTCACAAAAAGGAGTGCACAGGACTTAGGGATACAGTCCATGTGAAGTAACCAGAAAAGCATTCTTACCAGTGATCCCAACTAGTTCTGTAAACATTGTAGGCGATTGCAACACCACGCTTTTAATTTTCTTCCAGAATGACACATGCAGCAGACCTCAGGAACCTCTCAACAAAGTTCTAGCAGATTAGTCCGGCCCCTGGATACTAAGCTCTCTGCTACGTTCTGGGAACCAAGAAAAATAACATGGTCCAGTCCCTGCTCTGGGGCAAAAGCCCATACAAAGAAAACCACACGGAGGCAGGAAGTTATATAAAGGTCCTAAAAGATACTATGAGGAGCAAAGAGATCAAATAAGAAAGAAGAACGAGAAAGGACTGCATGGACAGGGAGATGAATTCAGCTTTGGATGGGGCCCTAAAGGATGAGTACAATTTTGATGCAGGAGCTCAGGGGATGAAAGGGGAAAACTGTATTAGCAAAAGCGGGAGCAAGTTAGGGCCCAAGGCGCATTAACAGACAAGCAAGCCAAAGAAGAAATATGGCAGCTTATCAACCATCACTTGAAATCTTTTTCCAACCACCCTAATAATCAAAGAATTACATATTAACTTAGATGCCATTCTGAAAAAAGACTTTGCTTTTGTGAGAGTATCTGCAGGCAAGACGAGGAGGAACAGGCTGTCTTCTGCACTGCCGGTGGGAACATAAATGGGCACTACCTTTTCGAAAAGCCAATATTAAGCTTCTTAAAAGCATTCAGACCCCTGGCCTGATCATTCCACTTCAAGGAAAAGGGGTACAAAATAATTTGAAATACAAAGATTTATGCACATGGCAGCTTTTTTCAATGTCATTTATAATCAAGAAAACAATAGGAAATGATTAGGTAAATTATGATCTAGTTGTAGGATGGATTACTATATAGCCATTAAGAATTATGCTTCTGACAAGTTTGGGACACTTGCGTGGCTCAGTCGGTTGGGCATCTAACTTTGGCTCAGTTCATGATATTGGGGTCCTGGGATAGAGCCCCGAGTCAGGCTCCTCGCTCAGCAGGGAGTCTGTTGTCCCTCTGCCCCTTTTCCTGCTCATACACACACTCTCTCTCTCAAATAAATAAATAAGGGCGCCTGGGTGGCTCAGTGGTTTAAGCCGCTGCCTTCGACTCAGGTCATGATCTCAGGATCCTGGGATCGAGTCCCGCATCCGGCTCTCTGCTCTGAAGGGAGCCTGCTTCCCTCTCTCTCTCTCTCTCTGCCTGCGTCTCTGCCTACTTGTAATCTCTGTCAAATAAATAAATAAAATCTTAAAAAAAAACTAAATAAATAAATAAAATCTTTTTTTAAAGAAAGGATTATGCTTGTGACAAGTTTTAAATGACAAGGAAAATGTTACAATAATGTTAAGTGAAAAAAAATCTGGGCACAAAATTGGTAGTATAGAATACAGTCAACAACCGTGCAAAACAATATGAATAAAAGGAGAAAAATAGCAAAAATGTTTACATTTTGGTAGCACGATTATAAGTGATTTTTATTCCCTATACCAGGATTCAGCAAACTATGTCCCACAAACCAAGCCTGACTGATTTGTCTATAAAGTTTTACTGGAACACTAACACACACATTCATTTCCATAATGCCTTTGTCCATGGCTGATTCTGGGCTATAAAGGCAGAGGTGAGTAGTTGTGAGACACAAAAATATCGACTATCTGACCCTTTACAGAAAAAAAGTTGCCAACTCTTCTACTTTCCAAATTTTCCATGAGTATGTGTTACTTTTGCAATCTTTTTCCTAAAAGGCCTATTTCCGCACCGCAGAGGGCCACAAGGAGCAGGCAAACATCAGTTTCATCTTGTAACTGGGAGCACTAGAAGTTTCTGAGGACGGTGGAACATGATCTGACATGATGCCCACTAAAAAAACACAAAACATCACATCTTTTAAAGGTATGGAATTTAAACAGCATGCCAGGCAGAGTCTGTGATTCATCAACAGCTGTGATTCTGGGCTACTCCCCATTTAAAGGGGAAGGTTAACTTAAGATCTGGCTTGTTATTGTTTTCAAACTTCCTCCTCTTACTAACCCCTATGTAATGGCCTCCTCCCCATCCTAATGACCAACCAAATTGTTCCTTCCAAAGAGAGGGGGAGGCCATATGCAAATTTGTGACTTCTGCCATTTGAAAGTTTAGGGTGGTACTCCTGTCTTCTTGAAGTCAGTCCTCCATCTTCCAAGCTTTTTCCCTTCTCCTACTTTTCTTTCCTACTCTAGGAGGACACAGGAAGAGAGATGTGATAATGGGTAAAGGGGAAGGAGGGATGGAAAAAGACACAAAAAGGAAAGAAAAGGAAGCATCTGAAGCTTCCAGTCTCAAAAGCCCTCAAGGAGCCCCTGGGATTTACCCAGCCTTAGAACCTGGTCAAGACCCTAAAACCTGCCTCCAAGGAATAGGAGCTAAAAGGAAGTCTCTACACTCACAGGCTTTCTGTGGGTTCTCTATGCCTTGACCACCTGCCCCAGACGTGCTGCAAATAACCATTCCATACAAACTACTGTTTCCTTGTTCTCTCAGGCGAGAACACGGTAGAAGTATGGAAATGGTCTTAAGAGTAGTTTCCTTTCAAATAAACACACTCCCAATCACCAAGATGATTAACTACCTACAGAAGGAAAAACTCCAAACTACCATAATTTTAGGTCTGGATGGAATAAAGCCAAAGGAAATAGGTCTCAGGACGTGGTGTTTGTTGTTGCTTTATTTTTAATTTGAAATACATGACATTTTGGGGACTGGTACAAATTAAAGCTGTGAATTTCATTTGCGGCACCCTTGAAAACAGAACAATTCACCTGTAAATCCGCTAGCTGTTTTTCCTAAAATCTATTTATGTTGTGTTATGTTATTGGTTCAGGAGAGAGGAGATATGAGAAACGCACCAAGGTACTCAATTATTTAACAGATCATACTTAACATTTTATATTTTAACATATACCCACTGCCAACAATTGTTCTCACGAGCTTTTTGAAACATTAAGCTGCACTGCGCTCCTTCTTCTAAATCAAATATAAGTAATTTGTTGTCATAGCAATGCTTCTTCCCACTCCAAAATAGTTCAATACAGGCTTTGTTTCAGCAGGCAACTATCTATCTACCCAAAATTGGTCATTATCTTCTCTCTTCTTGACAAATGTCTTATTAAATTTAGCTGCCTGGTTTTACAGTTATCAGGAGACTGCTTTTCAGTGGCATTTTCTCACACCTGGATGGGAAAGGAGCTCATAGAACTGCCTGGAAGCATATTACAGTTAAGTCGCTGGGTAACAGCCAATCTCGCTAGTCATGATGACAATGGTCCTTTGCATTATTACCCAGCTTTACAGTTTAGAGTGTTGTCTGTCACCCACTTTATTGAACTAGGAGATGCTTACACATTTCTTCAATTCCTGACATTAGGTGGGTTAATTTCACCGTGCGCATCAGCAGGAAGCTACACTTGTTCTGGGTCTTTCTTCTGGAAGCTTGAATTCTGCTTTACTACCCCATTGTTATGGTACATTTTAAGATAATGAGGGCAATTAAAGTAGCTTTTGGAACTGCCAGTGGATACCATTTTGTCCGTTCCCGTGCAAAGGTCCATTGAGAGATATTTATTAGCTGTTCTGATGAACACTCAAGCCCACAACCCAGGGCCAGTACCAATATTAATGCTAATCTCAGATTCATAGAGCACATTAGAGTTTACACAGCAAAGTCACAAAAAATGATCTAATTTGGACTGCCTCTCTTCTCTACCCATCCCCCCAACACATATGAACAGAGCTGGATCTTATTCCAGGCCTTACAAAAATTTCTCCATTTTTAAAATAATGGTGAAGCCACTGGTGTTTCCAAATCCGGTTCCTTCCAGCCTTGACCTTTATTTCATGCAGCCAGATTCTGTGGAATCTAGAGTTCTGCCCTCCACCCCCCAACATCCCTCCACAACCATTAGGCTGGAATTTCTTTTGCACTAAGCTCTTGGGAGAAAAGCAAATTTGAAGAATCAGGAGGTAGGGAGGGGAGATTCTTTGACATGAGCCAAGGTCTTTAAAAAGGAAGAGAACCAGGGTGGGAAGATGAAGTCCCAGAAACTTTCATTTTTTAAAATACATCCCTGTATTTTTTAAAAAGTTTTTACATTTATGATCATGTGTTACTTCTGTATTTCAAATAAACACAAGCTTGTTTTCAAAAATGAAGAAGGGGGGAAAAGAGCAGTATAGTTGCATGTAAATGAAAGGACAGCCAGAAACAGGGGATCCTAACTGGCTCACCTGCCCCCCCCCTTCTTTGAAATGCTCTGGGAGGGAAGGAGGTTCTAGTGGAGTACCAGCTCAAAGCGCTCAGTTAGGAAATATAATCAGAATCAGGGGTTGCCCTAACAGAGCCTGAAAATGAGATTTCACAGAACCATGTAGGCTCCAGAGCTGGAGCTGAAAAGTTCCATTCCCACCCAAATGTGACCAAATGTAATTTGTCTCTCTGTATGACTTCCAGCTTCATGTAGTCTGATTCCCCTCGAAAATCTAATAAAAGGTGCAGTCATTGCCGTCATTCCTGTTGCTTGGTCCTTGTGAGCACTTGTCTCCCACAGACTTTATTTTTTCCTGAAGAATGAGCAGAGGAGCTGATGAATTATTTAGAACCCCCATGCAACTATTATTTCAATTTCTGCACACCTCACCTCTGTCAGGTGGAAGGGGAGTGAGGACTACCCACATAATTACAGGCACTGAGCCTTAAAAAGGCAGAGAGGTAAGAGGATTTGGGCCAGGTCCCACAGAAAACCCTAGGCAGTAGGAAGAAAAATACCGAAGGGTCTGAAGCCTGTCTGACCAGCCAACAGTAATGTCTATAAGGCCCTAGAGAAATAAAGCTCTCCTTCCCAACCTCTTGCCCAACCCAAAAGGAATAAGGCTTTCAAAACTGTTTTAATGATGACAAAAGCCTCTGGCACTAGAGGATATGAGAGTGTTAATTTTGTTTGGCAAAGTCAAATTGCTTTAAGAATTTAATTCTATAACCAGGAAGGTGCAATTCTGATTCTAAATGTGTTTCTTCCCTGGAGCTCAAAATCCAATTTACCAGCCCACCTAGAGGGATGCTTTTGCTTTCACCAAGTCATCCTTATTAATCTATCTACAGGCTAAGCTGCAATGGGAACCCCTATATTGAACATTTGATCAATGGATGTAACAAAGAAATGTAAAAAGTAACCTACTACACCTAATAACCTAGCTTCAAAAAATACAAAGTTACACTGACAGTACTAAAGGAAGAAATAGACAAATCCACATTTGTGGTGGGAATTTTAACAACTCTCCCAACCACTGACAGAGGAAGCAGGCAAAAAAAATGGGTAAGGATGTCCAAGAGCAGCAAATTTAACAAGGTTGATCTAGTGGACACTGGCCTCATGCCAGGGCACAAAGCAAGTCTCAACAAATTTCTAGAAACAGACCACGCAGACTACATTCTCTGACCACAATATTATTAAGTCAGGAATCAACAAATCAAACATTCTAAACAAATGCTCAGGGAAAAAATGTTTTAATCCTTCTGAACACCAGGGGTTACGTTAAGAAATCACATTGAAAATTATGAAATACTGAGAAACTGACCAACATAACAAAATACTACATATTGAAATTTGTGGGATCTAACTGAAGCAGTAGGCAGCATAAAATTATTAGCCTTTCATACTTACAGTCAAATAAGAAAGCCTGAAAATAAATGAGCTAAGCATCCAACTTAAGTTAGGATAAGAACAGGAGATAAAAACTCGAAGACAATATGAAGGATAAAACCATTTTAAAAATGAGCAGAAATGAACAAAATAGAAGACTAACATACTCCAGAGAGGATTAACAAAGTCCAAATTGCTTCCTATAGAAGATAAACAAAACTTAAAGTTTCAGGAGAGACTGATTTTTTGAAAAGTAAGAAGTCAGTCAGAGAAAGGTAAATACCATGTGATTTCCCTCATATGTAGAATGTAAGAAACAAAACAAATGAACAAAGTAGAAAGAGACAGAAAATCAGACTCTTAACTATAGAGAACATACTGATGTTTCAGGGCAGGAAGTGGAGGAGAAAGCAAAATAGGTGAAAGGAATTAAGAGTACACATATGTGGAGCCCCTGGGTGGTGCGGTTGCTTAAGCATGTGATTCTTGGTTTTGGCTCAGTTCATGATCTCAGGGTTGTGGGATCAAGCCCCACATTGGGCTCCATGTTCAGAGTGCAGCCTGCTTGAGATTCTGTACTTCTGTCTCCCCACAATTGCTGAATCACTACATTGTACAACTGGAACTATTATAACACTGTATGTTAATAGTACTGGAATTAAAAAATAAATACAATTTTGGGGGGCGCCTGGGTGGCTCAGTGGGTCGGGCCTCTGCTTCGGCTCAGGTCATGATCCCAGGGTCCTGGGATTGAGCCCCGCATCGGGCTCTCTGCTCAGCAGGGAGCCTGCTTCCCCCTCTCTCTGCCTGCTGCTCTGCCTACCTGTGATCTGTCTGCAAATAAATAAATAAATAAATACAATTTTTTAAAAAGTTAGTAATATTAGGAATGGAACGGGGATATTGTTCTAATATCTGCAGTTTCTACAGTTAAGAGGCTTTTATCAACAATTTTAAACCAACTGATTTGAAAATGCAGACATGATGGTTACTGTGTTCATAGATAAACAAACCCACAACACTAACTAAAGAATACTTGAAAATTCCTATTGCCATGAGAGGAACTGAATCAGTAGTCCCAAATCCTCCTACAAAGAAGACACCAAAGCCCAGATAGTTTTACTGGCAAGTTCCAGCAAGCATTCAAGAAATAAATAACTCTAACCTCAGACAAACTATTCCGAAGTTCAGAAAGAGAGAAAGCACTACCCAACCCTTTTGATGAAGCTGGCATAAACTTAATACCAAAACCTGACAAGGACAATATAAAAAAGGAAAACAAGAGCCAGACTGATTCACAAACCTAGTTGTAAAAACATCAAGTCAAATACTTGCAATCCATACTCAGGAGCAAAAAAACTGAATATATCATGACCATGTTGATCTGATTCCAGAAATGTAAAGTTGGTTTAATAAATCAATATATGTAATTCACCACAGTGAAAGATTAAAGAACCAAAGTCACCTCAATAGATGAAAAAAAAGGCCTTTGTTAAAATGCAGTATCCACTCACGACTAAAAAACAACTTAAGAAACTCAGGGGAGAAAGGAACATCTATAGTCTGGTAACAGACACCAACAACAAAATCTACAGCAAACATCACACTTAATGGGGAAATACCGTAAAGATCTGAAAGCCTATCTTTCAACACAGGGATCAAGATAAAGGCACCCACCATTGCCACTTCTATTAAACATTATCCCAAGGGTCTTAACCAGACCAGTAACACAAGAAAAAGAGATTTTAAAAGACAATGGCTGCCAAGAAAGAGACAAGGGTATCATTATTTGTAGATGATGATTACCAACATAGAGAACCCAAAAGAATCCTCAGATAAATTAATAAGCATTAATGTAAAAGCATTTAGCAAGGTCGCTACATACAAAAATAATGAACAAAAATCTATTGCATTCCTAGACACCAGCAACTGATGATTACAACACCTAAGTTAAAAGAAAGAAAAAGGGGCGCCTGGGTGGCTCAGTCGATTAAGTCTCTGCCTTCAGCTCAGGTCATGATCTCCAGGTCCTGGGATTAAGCCCCACATAGGGCTCCCTGCTCAGAAGCTCAGTATGCTTCTCTCTCTCCCTCTCTCTGTGTGTGTATGCCCTCTCTGGCTCTCCCTCTCTCTCAAATAAAAATCTTTAAAAACAAAAACGAAAAAACGAAAGAAAAATGACTAGATCCTGTACAGGGTAGTTGGTAAAGGCCCTGGGTCTGGTGTCTAAAACCAGCTCCACCACTAGCTGTGTGACCTTGGGCAATCTATTCAGTTGTTCTGTGCTCTACCTGTTAGAATTCTTGGGAGGATTAAATGAGTTAATACATGTAAGGCACTCAGACCTACCTGGCACAAAGTAGGCACTAAATAAACGCAAGCTGATCTTATTAATGTGAAGAAGTAGCTAATGGGCCTATTATCAAGAGCTCCAAGGTTCTAACTATTGGACTCCAAGCCATCTCAAGAGGAAGAGATCAGGGAGCCACCTGTCACAGGAGCGAATGACACTCACCCATGTTTTCCCTAAGGCTGGGCACCGAACTCCCGAACTCCCACACCCAATACACAGCTCATTACCCACACACCCTGCAGTCTACAAGGCAATCAGCAGAAGCACATGCCTTTTCTCTGGAGGCCTCTGCCCCGATCTTAGCGACTCTGTCACTGGCAGCACAACAACGTCAGACTTCCCCCAAGCATGCAATCTAGAGCTCTTGAGGGCTCCTTTCCATCAAAAGAAAAGGGTAAATCTCAGCCTCTTCACACCAATGCCAGAAAGCCTTTGTGAGGTTTTAAGAAGACAAGCTTTTTTACCACCAGCTCCATTTCTTGGGGGGAAGGAGGAACACAGAACCAAATAATCTGAACACCTACCACACACTTTTCTCCCGGCTTCCCAAGTAAGAACTCATTTCATTTGCTCCATAACCTGATGCCATAGATGGAATTCTTGGCCCCATTTTATTAGTGAGAAACAGGTGACGGGGAAGATATGACTTGATGAAAGGCCCAGAGCTCACGAGTGATAGAAATCAGCTTCAAACCCAGATCTGTCTGACTCCACCACCACACCCCCCCACCGCCACCAAGCTTAAAGAAAAGAAAGAATGGAAACTCATTCCTGAAATGAATGAGGGGAGTGGCACTGCGTATAGGAAGCTATGGAGTTTGATTCTCCTTCTCCTTCTGAAAACAGAGGCCAAAATTAGAAGGGGAATGCAAACAATCATCATGAGGAGAGAAGGCTAAAAATCAACAAACCAGCAGGGTATCTGAGTGAGTGTTTGTGATGTCACCAGATGACACACTGGTGCCATTTCATGGGATGACTGAGCAATATTTGAAAAAAACTCACAGAAAGCCTGCCATTTCACCAAACCTGTTCCTGAAAGCTAGGCTTTTAGGGCCGGAACATATATTCCATATGTGCCGACCCAGACGCGGGTGCGAAGAAGGTAATATTGGCTTGGGGTCTGGGGCCGGGAGCTGAAGAACAGGATGCGTGCACAGCTTCAGTTTTGACGCCTGCTGGGCTAACGCACTTGATTGCCCACAAGGGATGAGCATCCCGAGGGCTTTAATCTGGGGCCGGGAAGCTTAAGGCTCACATGTGTGCGGTGCTGATCACGAACCAAGCGCTACTGCCATCATAACCCACCTGTCAGGCCTTCCCATCTCTGACCCAAGGTCAACGAGTCTGTTCCTCCTAATGGTGGAATCTAATCTGAATAGACAGAAGAAGCTGGCTCTGGGGGGAGCCTTTCAGAGCCCTTCCTGACCAAGTGGATACACACACCATCCAAAGTAAGGGCCTCCAGGTTTGAGAACACACACCCCCACAAGCACATAAAAATATTTCTAAGATCATAGCTACCGTTCTAACTATGGCATCACCTATGCCTTATAGATTATTAACCTTAGGGGCACCTGGTGTCTCAGTCAGTTAAGTGTCTGCCTTTGGCTTAGGTTAAGATCCCAGGGTCCTGGGGATCGAGCACCACGTTGGGCTTCCTGCTTAGTGCACAGCCTGCTTCTGTCTGCCTTCCCCCTGCTTGTGTTCTCTTTCTCTCAAATAAATAAAATCTTTCAAAAAAAGATTATTAACCTTCAGTGTTCTTGAATACAAGGTGGGTTTTTTTTAATGACAAAACAGATAGATAAAAGGTAAATTGTGCTAGGCCTAGTTATTGTCTACCTGCTTTTAAACCCAGAAGGGAGATAAAGTTGCATAACTGTGCTATTTAGATTGCTTCTCTCCTAGAAACCACCATCTCCCAAAGCCCTCTTGCAAAACAGAACTCAAACTCTAGTAATTCTAACTCTAGTAATTCTAGTAAACTCTAGTAATTCTAACAGAGCAATAAAATATGAGCACCCCATACGTTAAATGCCCTATTACCGTTCAGTCTTCATTTGATATTTAGAAATACTCTGAGAGACTACAAGGCCTGAAATTAAATAATAACCTCTATAAGAAAGCTAGTAGTTTCTGATGTGGGTAACTGAAAAGAAACTATTTCTTCACAAATTCCCAAGGGAACACAGAACCAACGTGTCACTGCCTAAGCATGGTAAAGCCATTTGAGGTTAATTGTTCCATCCAGGAAGCTCCTGGGAGCACATTTGATTCTCCCTGCTTTTGCATTTCTCCCCATGATGCATTTTGTCCGTCATCCAGTTCTCTGATTTTTTTCAGTCTGCCAGGAAGAGAAATGAACCAAAGTGTCACGAAAGTGTCAGAGGTGGAATGGAGCTCAGGTGTCTGGTCCAAACCTCTGTTTTACAGATGCGGAGAGTGAATCTGATGGAAGGGGAGTGGCTTAACCTCATGTGGCAGGTGTCCTGACACAGTGTGCCAGACAGTGGAACAGAACTGCACCCGGGACTCTTCTTATTAGTTAGCTCTTAAATGGGTTTTGCAGAAAACTGGCAGATTGTTCTTCATCAATACAAATATATGTACACACACACACACACATACTTGGTAACCTCTTTAAACGATAGGCTCTCTTACCCTACTAGTTAACAACACCAGCTTGGGAGTTGGCCAGACCTAGGTGTCCACTACCAGCTTGAGCACTTTCTGGCTGTGTGACCTTGGATATGTCACTTGACTTCTCTGAATCTTGTGATCTTCACCCATAAAATAGGAGTGCCAGTAAAAGCATCAACCTACAGAGTGCCTGGACCATCATAAGCATTCAATTAATATTAGTTGTGACTATGCCCACCGGACGGCCCTAATTCTGTGAGTGCTAGGAGAGGGTTCTGGGAAGAGCAACCCAATATCTCTATGGTGAATAACCTACCCCCCTGCCTCTTCAGAGAAAGTCCCAGACTTGGAAGTGAACTTCTGATTTGGAAATAGACAGGGAACAGGGCTAAAAGGACCACCCCAATGCTGGCACCACTGGAAGCCCACCACGTTGCACTGATTCTCAGGGGCACACACCAAACCATGCACCTCCTACCCCTCGTGTACATTTCACAACCGGTTTATCTTACAAAGAACAACTGAGGGGTGCCTGGGTGGCTCAGTTGGTTAAGCGTCTGCCTTAGGCTCAGGTCATGATCCCGGGGTCCTCGGATCAAGCCCCACCTTGTGCTCTTTGTTCAGCAGGGAGCCTGCTTTTCCTTCTGACTGCTGCTCCCCCAGGTTGTATGCCTGCTCACTCTCTCTTTCCGTGGCAATAAATAAAATCTTTCTAAAAAAAGAACTGAGGAAGAAAAGTCATCAACACACTAAGTTTGGGAAAGCCCCCTAGAAAGAGTTGTAAAGTGCCATGATTAGACACGGGGACCGGGGACTGGGTGGGTCTCAGAGTCGTAGAGTCACTGGCTGTTTCAGGAAAGGGAAAATTTGCCATCTTTAGGCCTCTTGGGCCTGAGTCTCAGCACTGGCCCTCCCCAGGCAAGGTTTTAAGAAAGACTCAACATCAGAGTCCCGCTCCCTCAACTGTAAGGAAGCCTTGGAAGCATAAAGCACTAAAAGGAAATCCCGTTCAAGTTTTCACATGGGCCCTGAGGTTCCCTTATCTCTCAAAGGAGGCACAGAACAGTGTAATCTGACCACGAAGGGAGGCAGTCTAGCACACCAGCCCTGGCTGCACGGTTCCCTAGTGGTGTGACGTTGGGCAAGTAGCTGCCCCCTCTGGACTTCTTTCCCTAGCTGCGAAATGGAGGGCTTGGACTATAGGCACTTGGAAGGGCCTCCAACATTTTCCTGCTTGAAGTTCTGCACCAATCCAGCCACCTAAAAATGCAGGAATTCAGACCATAAATGAGTCTTGATAATAAGTTCCCTGGGGAGCAGAAACCTTATCTGCTATTCCTTGTGTATCTCAGGGTCCCCAAGATGATGCGAGGCCCAGAGTAATTGCCTAATAAACAGTGAGCGATACCGGTTCACGGCATGGTGCCTCTCGCATCCTATAAGCTTTTCCCATGCCAGGCAGCACTCCTCTAGGCTCTCCCCCAGCCAGACTTTTCGAAGAGGTCAGATTTTCCCATTCTAGTCTTTTAATTGAAAAAGCAGCATTGCATAAGAAAACAAAGCTCCTTGTGACTTCACGTGACAATGATTAAACACCTAGGTGCCAGGCACTCTGCTCTGTACTGGAAAAGGGGAAGGCCAGGGCCACAGGGCTGGCACTCATCCTACAGGCTGTGTGGGTCAGGGCGAGGCAATTCACCCAGCCCACTGCCAGGCCCGGTAAGTGCAGAAGCTATTACTGTGGAACTCCTGAATCTTACCGGCCGCAATCTCTCCTGGCAGGCTAGCAACCATGAAATGGGATGCGCCCTCTACCAGAGATCACCCACTTCAGGCTCCAAATGCAGTTCACCCCATCATCCCCACTAGCAGTGCGTCACCCAGGTGGCCCATCGGAATCACTTAAGGAGCTTTTAGAAAATGGTTGATGCCTAGGCCCCTGCCCAATTATGTAAGAATGGGGTGGACAGGGCAGGCATTGGCATTTTTCTAATGCTTCCCCAGTGACTGGATATACTTCTGGCCTCCTCCCATCTTCTCTGCTTCCACTTCTAGCCCCCAACTCAGGGACAGGTCCAGCAGATAACTAACTCCAAGGCCCACAAGGGCCCCCAGAATTCCACCTCCATCACTCACCAGACTGTTCTCTGAGCCATAAGAGAAATCTATCAATGTGGCCACATTTCTGGCAACCAAAACTTAACTGAAAAGAGGCTTTCTTAACCAACCCTCAGTCTCAGAGAAGGCAATTAGCTAGTCAGTCTATGCCCCAACCATTCCGTTTACTGGAGGCTTCATTGGCCTGAGATCTCATCCTTCTTTTTGGAAGCTTCTCTACTCCTAGGATTGACCCTTAATTTGTCCCTACTCCCTGCCCCATAGTGATGCTTCTCACTCCCTCCGCCCGTGCGCAGTCTCTCCCTGACACCACTTCCACCTCCATCCCTACTCCTACACCACTCTCTCCCTCTCCCTCTTTCCCCATCTCTCTCTCCCTTCCCACCTCCCCTGGCCTCCCTCTGGTGGTATTTGCTTTTTTAATTCCCTCTTAATCAGCTTCCGCCTACTCTCAGCCACTTCACCATTCTTTCCCCCCCTCCTTCCTCCCCCTTTCAGCTGAACCTCCCGGCAACAAGGTAGCTGCCACCTTCCAGTGGTCAGTCATCTCTCCCTAACACGTGGCAACAAACATTTTGCCAAATCTTCTATCGTGAGCTGGCCTCCTTCTTCCACTGGACCTCTTCTAGTGAAACAGTTTTCCCAGGCTGCCAGTCATCTCCTTTCTTTCTTTAAAAAGTCTTTTTTTTCTTAACTGCCCAAGAAATTTGTACTTGCACTGAACACACATGACACAGAAGTGCATTAAGTAAAAAGTGAGAGTGCTTCCCCCGATCACCCAGCACTAAGCACCATTTGGGATACGTTCTAGACTTCGACAATGCACCCATAGCCATGTACACATAAGAAGGGTTTGCTTGTTTTCTTAGGGAGTGGGTTTCTATCACACATACTGCTCTGCAATTAGTTTTTTTTTTTTAATCTTTAGGTAATCTCTATACCCAATGTGGGGCTTGAACTCATGACCCCAAGATGAAGAGTCACCTGCCCTACTGACTGAGCCAGCCCGATGCCCCTGCCACTTATTTTTTTTTATTTTTAACAATACACCATGTACATCTTTCAAAGTGAATGCAGAGGTCAGCCTCCCTGTGAAAAGCTGCAGAGTACTCCCTGGCCTGATGGGCCATTCTGCTACTGGTGGGCTGATTCCCAACATTCTCTATTTACCAACACTGAGGCCACAAATGTCCTTGTATGAGATGCCTCACACTCAAACATTTCTAGGTGACTATTTAGAAGTGGGTGGGCGGCTGGCCACAGGACCAGCCTATACTCACCAATTCCAATCGCCCTTTCTCAAGGCCTCCCGGGTCTCTCCCTCTTTACGTCATATGGCACAGGGGACCTGCTCCTGCTTCCTGAACCTCCTTCCACTTCCTGGATGACTCCTTCACTGAGTCTTCTCTCTGCTCCCCAGCACACGCATTCCACGGAATACTTCTCTTCCTTCTAGTCCCTAACTGGCATGACCTTCTCACCTTCTCTTTTTATCCCCTCTAGACAGCTTCCTAAATCGACATTTCTCTATCCAACCACAACTCAACTGCCGGCTGGCCATTCGAGCCTCCATGTCTCAAGCCTCAGAAACTGAACAAGTCCCACAATGAACTCGTGACCCTTTTCCTCTAAGCCTCAGTTCCCTCATCTGACAAACACAGGGATTTTTCCAAACTAGGAGTCTAGTAGGCACTAGAGGGTGTGAGTGATGCAGCAATTCATAAAAACACAGTCTTTGCATTCAGGGAACATACACTTTAAGGAGCGAAGATACATAAACAATTATGTAATACAAGGCAGAATTAAATGCTAAAATAGACAAGAGTGGCTAAATCTGGGGTGGAGGCTTGAAGAGAGCTTCCAAAGAGGCAGTGTTTGGGCTGAGCCTTGAATGATGACTAGCATTTCAACAGGAAGAGGAAAGAGAGTATTTCTGGCTGAGCGTATGGCATGAACAGTGTATAAACTTGGAGCGGCGCACAGGGGAAAAGAATGCACTAGAGCATAAGGCGGGCAAGAAAGACCGTAGGAGACCCTGAATCCTATCATCATAAGGAGTTCAGGCTTTCTCTACAGAGTTTATCTATTTGCCAGTCCTAGTCTATGTGCCAACTCCAAATGACTGACCATCACTGCTTAAATGCTATGCTAAAACAGATTTGGGACCTACATGGAGACTCATTGGGAAAGCGTGACTATGAATGGCAAAAGCAGCCCAGGGCACCATCAGGTATATGCATAAGATGTAAGGTAACAGGGAGCTATGGAAGGCTTTTGAGCAATGGAGTGCCATGCCCCTGCAGGTGAGTCACTTGTGTCATTCTGACAGCTGTGTAAAGGATAAACAGAGCAGGAATCAGTCAGGAGGCTACCATAATAAGCCAGATGGCAACGGTGATGGTGACTAACAACCAAATGAATTAGGGCAGAGAAATCAAAGAAGGAAGAGACAGACGGAAGAGATGATGAAAGACAGAATCAAGATCACTCCAACACAGTGATGAAAGAAGGCAGGAAGAGGGAGGAACGGAAATGTGTCCCGGTTTTAAGGGAGTTACCCGGGGTCACAAGAAGGCCTGTAGGGCCATCAACTAAGATAGGAGCATTGAGGGAAAAGTATAACTGCTTCTCATTTCAAGTCTTCAAACCACTTTACTGGAGGTGCCCGACTCTCAACACAGTATGCATGACTTGATGGACTCACATTTTCATCAAATATAAGCCTACCAGATCACCAGAGAAATACCTGTTAAGTATCTGATCGTATACACAAAATGCGAATAAACCTTTAAATGCGCGTGCTCTCGAAAGAGAATGCCTCCCACTGAGCAAGCGCTTGTGATTCACAGACCTTATTTCCCATGTTGCCCATGCTCACCCTGTGAATTAGGAAAGGCAGAAATCATCCGTATCCTATGGTGATGACAGCCATCGCTCATACTTACGAAGTTCTTGGGGCGCACCAGACACCATTCTAAATACTTTACGTGTAGGGTCTCCTGGGTAGCTCAGTCAGGCAAGCATCTGACTTTGGCTCAGGTCATGATCCCGGGGTCCTGGGACCGAGTCCGGCATCCGGCTCCTTGCTGAGTGGGGAGCCTGCTTCTCCCTCTGCCCCTCCCCCTGCTCATGCTTTCTTCCTCTATTTCTCTCAAACGAATAAATAAAATGTTTAAATAAATACTTTACATGTAGCCATACATTTCATTCTCACAAGAACCTTACAAAGTAGATACTATTCTCCCCATTTTACAGAGTAAAAAACAAATAAACAAACAGTCCCAGAAATGTCACTGAACCTGCCCATGGCCTTGACACAGTCGGAAAGCAACAGTGCTGGAATTTGAACCCAGCCGGTCTGGCTCCAGAGCCTGCATTCTTAACTACCATGCTCCAGGTGTTCTAAGACTGGAGCACAGAGAGGTTCCCCCTGACTAGCCAGCACAACTAGGTTCCCTCAGCCAGTTAGTGATGAGTTCTATAACCAAGGCCCAGGGCTGGTTTCGATGACTTCATTGTTTACCTACCTCTCCCATGGAGCTGACAGATTACTCTGACCGTCTTCCCCTTTGCCCTTTGTCACCCCTGCTGTTAGTCTAGCCAAGGTTTCTGAGTCCTGCTCAAACAACACAAGGTTTCTCTCTCTACTGGTGGGCAAGAACAGAAGTCCAGGTCCTTTCCTGCTGGATTGGTTAGGGGTGGAAGGGGGCCATGTGTGGCATGAGAGAGAGATCGTGAACAGGGGAGCCTGGGAAACTCGGCTGTGCTTCCCTGTGGCTGGATGACTTTGTACACATGACTTCACTTCTCTGGATCTCAATTTGCTCTCACAGAACAATGAGGGAGGAGGTGAACCAGATGGATCCCTGGGGTCTCCTTCAGCTCTGACTTGGCACCACTCTGCCATTTTGGCAAACCTGAGGAAGGATCGCTAGAATGTTATATGGGATCTTTTGTCAAACAAAGGGAAAGTCGGTTAGAGTGGAGGCAAAGGAAGAATTAGATAAAACAAAACTAACCTTTGTCGAAGGCTGCAAATGAGGTACTGTGTGGGCAGCGTACCTAGCACCTTGCCTGGGGAGGAGCCTAGGCTCAAAAATGTTACAAGGGTTATTATTGCTACTAACTTTTGGAGAGTATACAGAGATGACAGAAAATTCCAGTGAGATCTTTCTCCTAAATTTGATTCTTTTTTGCCCACTTAACTCTGCTCTGGGATTTATATAGTGTTTAAAAGGTCTGGGCAGATGGTGAAGTAGGGGTGGGGGGTGGGGGGAGGGTGGCGTACAGGAGCCGAGGCGTGGACTATCCTCATGGTGATGGACAGCTGTGACTAGAGAGCAAGACCCTGAGCCCAAGGGGAAAGTAAAGAGAGAATGTAAGTGCAAGGGGCCAGGGTTAATCCTCAGTTCACTGAGAACTGTCCGTGGAAAGAGAGGGTGTGGTGTGGGAAGGTTACCAAAAAAACAAACAAACAAAAAAAAAAAAAACAGGTGCGGACCACAGTGTACTCTGCAAATTGTTTTTCTAGGACAGACCCAAAGCGAGGAGTAAGAAACTTGGGAAGATGATCCCAGCCTGGTTTCCATGTGTGTCCATCTGAGCAAACACAGCACACCCTCCACCCTCCCACCCCACCCCACCCCCGCCTCCACGCTGTGAAGTACAACCAAACACCCCACAGCAATCAGGAGCCCCGATGTGGGGCTTCACATTCTTTTCCAAGAGTCCACTGCAGCCTCGGCCCAAAGGACATCCCTGACCTCCTGGGTCCAAGCCAGCAACACCCGCCCACCCCCTCCCCAACAGGGTTGGGCTCGGGGAGGACAGCCTGGGGGCTGGGGGGGGCAATCTGTTCTCTTCCCTCACTGGCCAAAAACCTCTCAAGCAAACACAGAAACATGACCTTGGCTCGGCTTGCACAGCTATTCTGAGGAGGGCTGAGCTGGAAAATCCAGTGAGGTGCTAAGAAGGTGAAAGCAGCCCCACTCCTCGAGATGTCCCACTCTTCTTGCGGGCCAGGGAGCCCAGGAAGGAGGGAGAAATGCCCACTTGAAGCTGCAGCCAGGGGAGTTAAGTGGAAAAATGCGGAAGATAATAAGGCACTTAGGCACATGACCCTCAGCAACTTTCCTGCAGGGCTCTGAGAATAAAGGGCAGTGACAGGCGCGCGGGCGCACACTAAAGTGCCTGGAACTTGAAAAAGGAAACTCTTTTAAGCAATGCAAGCGGACGAGGAGCAAGTAGTGATATGAAGAGGGCCCTTTGTTGCCATCTCCCGTAGGTCTTGGAACGGGCGACCTTCCATTTCTGGAGGGTGACCTTCCATTTCTGGAAGCTACCATGTCTTCGGGCCACTGTTTGTTTTAGAAAAGCCCTCTAAACCAGCTCCAGCCAGGGAACCAGGATTGTTACAGAAAACATGACCTTGGCCTTCCCAGTTCTCTCAACTCCAAAGCTAAGAAACTGCCTATTTACCGACAATGCTTGGGAATATGCCTGGAGGCCTTCCAATGGGGGGGGGGGGTGTCTAAGAGGAGCACACCCCCAACTCTAAGACTGTGAAGGCACATGACCACGGCCTTGGTCCTGGAAGGCCGCACTTAAAGGGGGCTTAACCCCCAGAGCAAAGGCAGCTCTGAGAGAGTTAGCCAGTCTTGAAAATGTGAGAGGTTAACCATATCTCAGTGTTATCATGATTATCTACTTTTTCTGTCCATTCGCTGACAGGTAAGGCAAGGCACTTGTCTACTTTAAACCCACCTTCATCATCCCAGGAGCTTTGGGAGCAGCCCTCTCTCCTCTGATAATTACCTAACCCCAGTAACAAGTGGCACTTGAAAAAGTTACAGGCCCCTCAATCAGAAGGAATTAATATTAAAGAAAATAAATAAATAAACCCACACACCTGTCTCTGTCCACCCCTCAAACCACTCCTTCCATACTTCTGTCCTGCACTCACTGGTTTCCTAGGCTACCAATCTCAAGAGAGTCTGCCCCACATCAGCCCAGTTATCACTGACGTCACTGGAAAGCCAAACTTCCTACGAGGGACAGCCATCCTCCAAATTCTTCAGCCAGGACTGGATGATTGCAAGTAACTTTTTTAAAATTTTTTAAAAAACATTTTATTTATTTATTTGACAGAGAGACTAGAGAGAGCACAAGTACACAGAGCGGCAGGCAGAGAAAGAGGGAGAAGCAGACTCCCCTCCAAGCAGGTAGCCCAATGCAGGACTCAATCCTAGGACTCTGGGATCAAGATACGAGTACGAGTCCAAGGCAGACGCTTAACCGACTGAGCCACCCAGGCGCCCCACAAGTAACTTTTCAAATTACCCATGAAGCTGTCCTTAGGCCTCAGGCAGCCAAGCAACCCTGCCGCAAGGAGATTACCTGGCCACTAACACCATGCAACCAGTATTTTTGCCCACGATGTGAAACAAAGATGCCAGGAGAGCTTTTCTTAGATGAGTTTCCCTTACAGCTGCCTTCCTGGACCTAATCCTTCTCGTCTCATCCCAACATCAGGCACCCAAGCTCCCAGGAGCAGCAGCCATAATGATAATGATGATGGTCCTTGCTGGCATCCTCATCATCACAGCTGAAACTGACTAAATGTTTACTATGTGCCAGATACTATCTTAAGTGCTTTAGGAGTGTTTTCTCCTTTTCTCCCACTTCATCTTCACAAAAGCCCAGCAGGGTAGGTAGGTATGGTTATTAGTCCACATTACACATGTGGCAACAGAGGCTCAGAGAGGTTAAGTAACTTGCCCAGGGCTAGACAGCTGGCCATAAGATTTGAACCTGGGCTTTTACCCCCCTAGACTCTGGGCTCTCACCCAGTACACCACTGCTGCCTTGAAACACATCGAAGTAATAGTGCTACTATGAGAAACTGCTGGCATTTACTGCATGCTCACAGTGAGCCATGAGCCACAATGTCCCCTAAATGTTGAATGTATTTCGGTAAATCCTCACAACCACCCTAGGAGGGAGGTACTACTATTCCCATTTTACAGATGCGAGAAACTGAGGTTCAACACGGTCAAATAATGTCTAACATCACGTGGGGAAGCGGCTCAAATGCAAACCTGGGGAATACGGTCCAAAGGCTCGAGCCACTCGGCTGAACTCACATTAGGAAAAGGAGGCATTTCTGCTGCCCTACTTACTCAGGCTCCTTGCAGCTGCCCAGTGAGAATCTGGCAAGTAAAGGCCAATGAGGAAGCCTGTCTAGCCCTTCCATGTCAATTCGAATCAGATTCAGCTAGGACAAAAGGAGCAAGACCCTTTCCAGAAGCCTCTCCTCACCCCCATCTTCATCTCCACCCGACTTCTGAAGAAAGCCCTTCACATCCAGCAGCCTCGGCTACTGCTCTGCCCAGAACATCTAATAAGTGTTTACCCAGGGCTCCCAGAGCCATAGTTAAGGGCCTCACTGTGCAATCTGGCTCTGCGCCTTATTTAATCAGCACCTGAATGAAATGTCTCTTTGCCAGCAACAGCCAGAGCACAGGCAGTCAGAGTCTTTCTGCAAACACAGCTGGTCGATTGGCAAAGGCGATTCAACACACAGGCAAAATACACCCTGAGTTTATACCACCGCGGATATGTGATAGAGACGGGGAGACAGAAGGCATTGGGATGGAATTAGAATGGGCTCGTGCTTCCTGCTTTCTCCTCCAGAGGATTTTGCCTCTCCCTCTTCTACCCTCCTAAACACCTGCCCACAGGACAGAGCTCTCCAACCTCCTGGCTCCTGCCATCCATTCCCGGCCCTGAGAACCTCTGGGCCCAGGACAAAACTCATCCTACCTTCCTCCCTCTGGCATTTCCTCCAGCCGCTACTGGAAAGGAAGCACAGCCAGCTGAGAGATGCCCCAAACCCTCCCCTTCAGGATCTCAAGCTGGCGACGGGTCCTCCCTGACATACTGTGTGCTGATGGATGGGCAAGCCATGCCCTGTTCAGCTGGCAGCCCTTTCCCTGGGAAGCAGCCAAGTAAACAGAGGGGGCTGAGACCCAGGAGAGGAGGAGTCCTCCCCAAGCCTTCAGACTGAACTGCTATATCCAAGCAGGGAGACTTCCCCTGGGGGGTCAGCCAGTAGGGTGGTAAGACAATCTCTGTTCGGGGGGAGGGGGTGAGGGTTCAAAAACTGGGCAAGGGGGACGCCTGGGTGGCTCAGTTGGTTGGACGACTGCCTTCGGCTCAGGTCATGATCCCGGAGTCCCATGATCGAGTCCCACATCGGGCTCCCAGCTCCATGGGGAGTCAGCTTCTCCCTCTGACCTTCTCCTCACCCATGCTCTCTCTCACTGCCTCTCTTTCAAATAAATAAATAAATAATCTTAAAAAAAAAAAACTGGGCAAGGAACATGGGAAGGGCCACCTGCTCGTAAACACTGGGACGTACCCCACCAATTTAAGACCAGGTTGGGGTAGTGAGACCCTTTTGAAAAATCGTCTCCTAGGGTACTCGGTGAAGCATCTGCCTTGGGCTCAGGTCATGATCTCCCGGTCCTGGAATCAAGCCCCGCATGGGGCTCCTTCCTCAGCTGGGAGCCTGCTTCCCCTTCTCCTTCTGCCCACCCTCCTCACCCCACTCACGTGCTTGCTCTCTCTCTCCCTCTCTCTCTAATAAAAAAATAAAATCTTTAATTAAAAAAAAATCTTCCCCCCACTCCCGATTGGGTCTATGAGCCATTCATGCTTCCTTATGAACCTCTTCAATGGAACTGTTTTCTTCTTCACTCCCCTGTGGGTATCACCTCCTCTGATGGAACGGGCATTTTGAACTGCAGAAGGGATTGTTGTGCAACCTGGATTATTCTGGAAGGGGACAAGCTTGGATGGGCAGGGCTGGAGGAGAGACCTGGAGCAGGGCAGAAGGAATAGGAAAAGGAAAGGCATTGCGATAGCATCACACTGCATGAGTTCAGTTCTGCTGTGGATCTTAGTGGGGGGTAGCAACCATCCCAGAAGCTGCTAAAAATTATCTTCTGGTCACAGGTGGGATGCCTGCTAACTCATTTCCTGTATTTAATGCCTGCTCGCTCTCATCAATGTTCTTTGTGTCTGTCCTTGACAGGGCAGGCCCTCCTTGGGACAGTACAAAGAACTCAATGCTCCAGCTCACAAGAGCTCCCGCCTGAGCACTGATGAGCAACTGCTGTTGTCTTATCAAAGGCGCAGAAATGACAGAGCAGTTCTGGAGTTTTATTCCGTTCGCCAAGGGAGAAATAAGATGCGATATGCCCCCTGATAATCACGTGCAAATGACTCCAGGTTACAGTCGAGATGCTTTCTTGTGCTTTGTATATATATTGGTTCCTATGCCTGCAACTCCCTTCCTTCCTGCGACACCCAACGAACACCTACCCATTCATTCCCATGTGTTTACTGAGCACCTACTATGAGCCAGGGCCTATTAGAGGCCCTGGAATAGAAAACAAATGAGTCCCTGCTCTCGTACACCTATCTCCTTCATGAGCCAGCTCCAACAGTCACCTCTTCTAAAAGGCCTTCCTTAATTGCAGTAGGTAAAAACAAACAAACAAACAAACAAAGAAAACACCCAGACCCTCTGTGCTCTGTGTTTTGTTCAAATCTGTTACTGTACCTGTAATATTGTTACTTAGTTGCTCTCCTTCCTGTCTCATCTAAACTGAACAACAAGAGGGGAAAGAATGTTTCTTATTTATCTTTGAGTCTCCAGCAGCTGGCACAGTGTATCACACACAACAGGCATTTGAAAAATAGGCACTAAATGGGTGCAAGAATGAATAAATTCCCGTGAGCCTTTAAAACAAGTGTCCTGGAGCGCCTGGAAGGCTCAGTCAATAGGTTAAGCGACTGACTTGATTTTGGCTCAGATCATGATCTCAGGGTAGTGAGATGGAGCCCTGTATAGGGCTCCACACTGGGTTTGGAGCCTGCTTGGGATTTAGGATTTTTTTCTCTGCCCTTCCCTTCCTCTCCCCCTCCTTAAAATCAATCAATCGATCAATCAATCAATCAAACAGGCGTCCTGCAAACAAAGAGTTAGCATGCAATAACTATCTGTCAATATCTCCTCCCCTGGGTTGCCAACAACCTTAGAGACTGCAAGGGAGGGAAGGAATGTAGAAGGACTGGAAGGTGATGGTGGCCTGGCTGAAATACTTCAGTGACAGAACTCTCAGTCACCAAACAAGCCACTGGAATGCCAAAGCTACCTTAAAATCTACCTCACAATAACTGGGGGCCCTCCACTTCTAATTGCAGCCACATTATTTAACGCCTACATAATATACACTGAGGCTCTGCCAGGAGGCTAAATGCCCGGCCCATAGGCCACCCAGATTCATGCCAGTCAGGAGGAGCTTCCAAACCAACTTGCCACCCAATACTTTAGCTACTAGATAATGTTTCTCAACGTAGGGTCTAAGGCTCACCAGCATCACAATTACTAGGGAGCTTGTAATAAATGCAGATTCCCTTCCTTGTCCTCCACCTACTCAGAGTCCGCGGTGCTGTAGAGAGCCAGGCATCTGCATTATAACAAGTTTCCAAGGACATCTTTCACAAAGAAAGCTCCAGAATCACTTCTCTCTCCACACAGTCTCTTCATGTCCACTCTGCCAGTTACTGGCAGAAGAGGGAGCACCTAGGACAAGATATTCTCAATCTAACAAAAGATACATAAGACTATGAATGCATTAACTCAACGAGAGGGAGCCCTTTTACAATATGTGTACATTCAAATCATCACTTTGTACACTTTAAGTACCTTACAACTTTGTCAGTAATACCTCATAAAGCTGAAAAAAAATGAAAGTATCAAAAAAAAAAAAAGATCTAAAAGACCAGAAGTTGACAAACCTGGCTCTTCCTCTAAAGGGTACTTCAAAGAGGCAGGATGACAATGAGCTACCCACAGAAAAATCCAGAAAGAGATGGAAAGTGAGTCACTAGCCTAATAACATTTCTTTAATTTATAGGATATTAAGGAAGGAAAAGAGAAAAGTAGGCCCATCCAGATGTCTGCCAAGGGATTAAGATCAAGATCCAACAGCATAATTTCTTCACTAGGATGAAAGCGAGCAGATACTTTGGGCAGAGAGCAGGCTATAGGTCTCATAACTGGCTCTTTGTGATGGAAATTCAACAAAAAAATTTGTGTGAGCCAGAGCGGAAACCACCTCTCTCCTCTGGCTATTTCAAAAACCAGACAGAAGATTCTCCTAATGGACACAAGAGACACAACACAGGAGCCCTGCCCATCAGACCTCAAGGCAACATAGGACCACCAGAGGGAAACAACAACAACAACAAAAAACAATTTAAAAAAAAGGTAAAAAAAAAGACAGCTCTGTCAGTCAGTCAGTCAGCATTATCCAGGTACACATTAAACAACTAATAATGTACACATACGGTATTGTATTAAACTCTGCAGGGAGTTACAAAGGGTTAAAAAAAATACTACCCCTTTCCATTAAAAAAAATTTGTTTGCGCTAATGATGGAGACTGAATAAACATGCAAAAACAGGCCAAACACAAAATTACCTAAAAGTATTCAAAGGTGTATATCAACCAGCCAAAAAGTCTGAGGAACTCTGCGGAGGGTTGACAAAGGGAGACAGAAGGCGTTACCAGAATGACTGGAATAACTGGACTCGGGGCCAGGTCAGCACCCCGTGGGCAGGAGCCAGCAACATACTGGTACTTAAAACAGGCGCCACACTGGGCTGTATCAGCAGGTGCTGGGGATGGATTGATGGGGGCGCAGTGGCCAGTTTCAGAGGCTGTACCTTAGGAGGGTACGCAGGCGTGGGCTAGAAACCGGAAAAAAGCACCAGAAATGCTTAGAGGAATGAATTCCAAAAGCTAACAAGAAAGATGCAAAGGAGTTGAGGTTTGTCAGTTTCTGAGTTTGAGATTAAAAAATATATATATATATACATATGCATATACATACACACATCTCATCTGCCAGCTCTGATCAGCTCTGCCCAGCTTCTCTGTTTAAGTGACCACAGTCACTCAGAGGCTTAAAATGCTCTCCCCTTCTACACAGCCAGTTTCACAGAGAAGGCGGAGACAGGAAAAGATGAGATAATTTGCTCAGGTTCCCATAGCAAGCCATGAGCCAAACTCACATCATAAGGGTCAATCCCAGGGCCGTCTGTGGGGTGTTTGATCCACCAATCCATACCACTTCTCCTTAAAATGGACGCCCCCAAAAGACCGTAACAATGGAAGGTGGAAAAATTCTCTGCTCATTTCCTTGGGGGAGAAATAAAACAAACCAAAAAGGAATGTCATGCCTCACTGCTGAGGCCCACATAAACATCATCTTCTTGTGTCCCCCTAGACTCATGACACAGGACGCAGTCCATCTGATAAGCTGTCAGCAGATGGCTGGATCCCTCATTGTACCCATTTACCAACCAACGTCAATTCCAAGCAGAAGCTGTTATCCACGCTCCAGACAACAGATGGGGATGAGGAGGTGTGGCTGGTCTCTCAAGTCAAAGAGTCGGGGGTGGGTGGGGGTCACAAAAAACCCCATTCTCAAATCCATCAGGTCCTTCTCTAGAACAAACCCAAGACGGGGCAAGTGGAACACACCACTATTTATTCAGGCCGTTCCAAAAGGTATCATAAAAAGCTCAGCACCATTTTGAATCTGTGCCATTCTTCCACTTTCAGCAAGGAAGGAGGAAGTAGGATAATCAAACAGTGAAGCAAAAGCATGCCAGCCACATTTGGTGGAAATTAAACTTGGAATAGAGTGTAAAGAAGATAGGACACCCAGAGCAAAGGCAAATCTAAAAAAAAAAACTTGTATGAAACCATAAAAGATCCCATTAGTGGCATCTTTCTGTTCTGTCCCTAAGAGACGTGATGACTGGACGCAAAGGTGATAAAGGGTCACGAGTTGAAGAAATCCAGCCTTTCCAAGGTACAAGCAGTCAAATGTCTAGCGTTTTAACACTCCCGCTGAGAAGTTGTAGACTTTTGGGACTTGAGTAGCCCGGAGAATCTTTTTCTGCTGAGGCCTCCACTCCCACAATGGCAGCCCAGTCCTAAAGCCACCTCTGCTACTAACTTGCTGGAGTATTTGGGGCAATAAGCATAATTGGTGAGTAAATTCATTCCCTATCACTCCTACCTGCCCAAAATAACACGCAGGAGGGAAGTAGCGACGCTTGAAGAAATATGTACTGGTGTGATTGGTAAACATCACAGATATTCACCGAGGGGTCCAACCACGGTGTGTGGGGCCTGCCGCTCCCAGGAACCCTCACACGTCCTGGCTTATGCTGACAGGGGAGATGCTGGCACTCAGACGACACAAAGCGCTGTCATCCACAGTCCTGGAGCCTTTGAAAAAGCAGATGAGACCAAAACCAAACCGTACAGCAGGAATATCAATCAAGACCAGAACTCGGCCGCAAGAATGGCCCTTCCTTCTGCTTCTGAGTCTGGCAGTCACCCAAGAGCAGCATGGCTATGATGAGGAGCTGTTTTAAAAGGCCTTGGGAATAAATACTTTACAGACTGAAAAAATGAGAGATGGGGAGACGAACCAATATCCCTCCAAGTCTTCCACTTCCTGGCCTAAAGCAGTACTGCCCTTGTTAGAAACGTACATAGACTCTGAGGAACAAGGCCTTTCTATGAAGCCCAAATGGAGTCATCCTGTGGCGAGAAACACATCAGAAATGTTTCTGCTAAGCTGTCCCTTTCATTTCAGCCAATGTCTCCCTTGCCTTTTCAGGATCTCTGAACTCCACAGAATGTCCTGCCATCGTGTAGCCTAATTCAGCAAGTTCACTTGCCAAAGCATTTCTCTGTACTCAACATCGCCCCTTTGGAATATACACAGCCACAGGAAACATTTCACCATCTCTCTTTCCAGGCCCCAGCTAACCTAACGCGGCCCTGCGCAAGATCATGTCAGTGGAAGGGCCTCATAAACACTGAAGTGTCAGGGAAGTGTGAGGTATGATTAACCAGATGAGCTATCCTTAGTCCTCGCTGCAGTCAAGTCAGAAAACGGTTTCCAACCATCTGCTGTTCATTTGTCTTCAAGGACTCATACCAACTTTCCAAAAATCCCAGCTTCCCTGCTTCCCAGGAAGAGCCATAGGTAGGGTATGGGCTGTGGAACTGACCGAAGGCTGTAGCCCACAGCAGGCCTGAGGAGACTATTTAAATGACACAAAGCAGTGTGACAGGAAAAAAGAGTAAGGAGAATAATCCTGTTTGAGATCAAGAATTCCTTAGCCTGACTCTGTTCTCTGCTTCGACCCTAGGGCTTCAGAGTTGAAGCAAAGCACAGGACAAAACAAAGAGTATAGGTGACAGGAATCAGTCCCTAGAGTGCCACACCCCCCCACCCCCACCCAAGTGTCCACTCCTCTGCCAGCCCTACATGCATGCCATCATCATCTACACGTGCATCTAAGGGTGGCCTGGTCAGGTTGACTTTATCGGAGAGATACAGGAAACAGAAGATGAACAAGGCCCCCTGACCTCAGCAAAGAAGAAACAAGTTTCCTTTTCCCACACACGGAGGCCAGCAGCATTTCCAGAGGACCTCTCTGTTGCTTCCCTGGCCACTGCTTAAGGAGAAAAGAATCAGAGAATGCTGACTGCCCCGAGCTGGGAATGCAGCTCTGTCTCATTTTGTAGATGGGCAAACTGAGGTCCAGCAAGTGGACTTTTCCTCAAAGTTGCACAACTAATTAATGCCAGCACCAAGTCTCCAGAGGCTTCTGAAAGCTTCTAAAAACCTTTCCACTGAAAAGCCTGGTGCTGCCAGGTTTGATGTCATCCCACCAGCAGCAGCCCCAGTCAGGCTGAATTTAGTCCTTTGTCGACCTTCTAGATATGCGGCTGCCAGAGGGCTCAAGACCCCTTTGTAGAAGAGGCACCCTCTGACCCTCACCACCTGCCATCCAAAAAAAGCACTCCTGTCCCAAGAGCCTCACGTAGCAGCGGCTGAGATGTGTTGTTTCCTCTCATTAACAAAAAGCCCATTCATATAAAAGAAAGAAAGAGGACTGGCTCAAATTTACCCAGAAGGTCTAGCTGGGAGAGACATGGGCTTCCTGTGAATGGCATCACATCCCAAGAAACCCCCTCTTAAAAAAAATGCTGCCCTCCAGCGCTGCTCGGTGCTGACAGCCACCCCACCAATAATAGCCTCTTTATTCCACAGCTATCCACACCTCCCTGCCACGTCTGCAAAGACCAAAAGGGCCGCTAGGCCACTGAGTACATTTTACAGATTGGGAAACTGAGGCCAGGAAACTGCAATCAAGAGTACCTGGAACACAGACCCAGCAAGCATCGGAGCCACAAGTAGGCAGTGCCATGCTGACCAGCCTCAGCTTCCCGTCCCCGCCCCACCCCCCCAGTCAGCCCTGTCATTCTACTGACACCCTGCAACCCCAAAGAGGGTGGGTTAGCTTTCCAACCCTGATGCTAATTCATCTTTTGGCTGCAGGTGAGTGACCTCTGGTCCCTGGGCCCCACCAGGTCTGTAAAACCAACATAATAATCTCAACCTCGTGCCCCACACAGGGTTGTCACAAGTCTCCTGAGAATAAACTTTTACAAATATAAAAAGCAATAAAGACGCTAATGACAGGTTTCCAAACCATCCCTGAATAAAACACACCAGGTTTCTCACAGCCTGAAATCTAAAAAAGATTTTTTTTTCCTTTTCTCCTCTTCCTTCTCCTCCATGATTTTATAGTTTTAGAACATCTTTCCACACAGGCTGAGTACAGAAAGACAGTCTCACTCTTGGTGCTCACCCAGATTATTTTTATGTATCTGGCAACTTTCCTTTTCAATCCCATGTTTTTCTTAGTACTGATAATGGGAGGTAAAGAAAACAGCTCTCTGAGCACCCCGGACCATGACAACAGGAAGCAGAGTACGAGCAAAAAGATGGAGAGGTCTGCAAAAAAAAAAAATAAACACCCTCTCACCATGGATAGAGGCCTCCCGCCCAAAGTTCAGGAGTCAGCCTGTTTCAGAGCGCACTTAGTAGGGGCTCAGAGTTCAAAGACAGACCTTGCCCTAAGAGCTAAAACTCCCAAATGAATGAGTCATTAAGGAAAACCCATTAAAGTATTTCCCCCAAAGTACCACAGTGGAGACAAGGAACCTTATATGACCACCTCCAGGAAAGAGTGCCAATAGGCCTCTGGGAAATTAACTGCAGCAGAGGAGATGGGGGCAGTCTATGGTCCCCAGATATGACCCAGAAAGGGCACCTGGCTAGGGCTGCACTTCCGGATTGTGAAAGGCCAGGGCAGGGCTGGGGGGGGGGTACGGGGGGGTGTGACAGACTACTAGCATGCCAGTGGGTTCCTATGGTTCTACCACTATGTTCCTCACCTCCACTGTGAGGCTGACACATTGTGCAAAGATCAGAGGAAGCCAGATCTGGAATCCACACAACACCAGCCACTCTTGGAAAACATTTTTAAGGGTCCCACTTCCCGCAGGATGAAGTGCCCTACACTTCCGAGTGTCCTGAGCACACAAAATGACTCTTATCACTACGGCTGCCAGGGAAAAAGTCAACAGACTCACATGCATCATGGTGACCAGGTGACAAGGGTTGAGCAGGTAGATGACGGTCTTGGTGGCGAACTTAAAGCCCACCTCCACCCCGAAGGTCAGGCACAGGGCTACTAAGAGCAGATTCTTGCTCAGGCTCTCCTTGCCTTCCTCTGGCCGCTGGGTCACCTTATCTGGCTGGCTGCCACGGCCACCCCTACCGTCCTCCTTCGTCTGCCTCAGGATGTGCCGCAGGGCCACCAGGATCTCCAACAGGGCCAGGGTCAGGACCACCACACTTTCCAGCAGCCGCTGCTGCCAAGAGAGGAAGGCAGCACAGTCGGGGCCCCCATTGCCTGCAAAGCTGGGGTCCACGCCCCCATAGAGCCAGTCCAGGAGACTTTGGTAGCTATACCGGGACATGATGCCAAGTGGTTCCCCTCTACCACCGTGCCGGAAGCGAGAGCGAGATGGAACACAAGCCCCAAGGGTTGCCCGGGTGCTGGGACATGTACGGAGGGCACCCGCGCCGCCCCCCTCCAGACACCGCGGCACCTAGAGCAGGGGGGAGGGAAGCTACACGCGGGGCCCGGGGTCAAGTGCTGGCTCTAACTTGTCCCCACGGCTGCCTGGGGAGCCCCCCGCGCTTCTCCAGTGGCCACCAACGAGGCAGGGTTGAAAGGAGCCGTTGGCCAATCTAAAAGGAAGGAGAGGAAAAAAAAAAAAAAAGGTCTCAAAGAGGCAATTGCATCGGGAATTACGAAGCGGGGCGGGGTAACTAGCGAGGGCAGAAAAGGGGAACAGGGGCAGTGGCGAAGCAGGCGGGGGTCAAGGGAAGCCGGAGGCCGGGAGGGTCAGGGCGAGGGCCGAGGGGACCCGGCAGCGCCGCGGGAACCAACCGGGGAGCAGCGCGGGTGAGAGCGAGGGGACACGCGGCCAGGAGAGGAGCTAGCGGAGCCAGTCAGGCGGGGAGGGCGACGGGGATGGCAGGGACGCCGGACTCCTCGTCTCACGCACTCGCCACAGGGGGATCGCTTACTCCTGCAACCGCGTGGCCGTCTCTGCCCCCAGGTAGCAACTTCGCCGCCAACGGGCCCCTCCAGCCAATTTAGCGCCGTCCCGGGCCGGCCTCCCGCCCCCAGGCCCACCCCCGAGCCCCCAGCTCCACCCTCGGCCCCAGACGCCCGCCCTCGGGCAGCACCTCCCCCCTACCGCCCGCGGCCCGCCCGGGACCTGCCCCCCTGGCGCAAGCGGCGGCGGGAGGAAGCCGCGGGGAGCGGAGGGGGGGCGGGAGGCCGGGCCAGCCGGGGGGCTGGGCTTCAGCCGGCCCCCTCCCTCCGCCGCGGCGCGGCATCTGCCCGCGCCTCCGGCCCGGCCCCGGGAACCGGCCGCCGCGCCCCTCGGGGCTCCACTCACCCGCAACTCGGCCCGCGGCCCCGGCTCGGCGGCCGCTCGGGTCCCTGCACTCCCCGCGCCCGGGCGCTCGGCTCCCCCGGCGGCCGCAGCTGCCGCCGCCACCGCGCGCGGCTCCTCCTCTCGGTCTTCCTCCCCCTGCAGCGGCCGAGCTTGCTTCCTCCTTCTTCCCCTCCCTATCTCCTCCCCCCTCCTCCCCTTCCCCCTCCCCCCTCCTCCCCTTCCCCCTCCCCCTCTACCTCCCACCAACCACCCCCCCCACGCAGTCCCGCGAAGCCTCGCGCCCCACCCCACAACACCCGCGGGCTGCGAATGCCCAGCCTCGCCGCCTCCCCGCCGCGACCTTCCGCGCTCCCCCCGACCACCGCTCCCACCGTTCACACCTCCCACCCTCCCTCCACGCCGTCCCTCCGCTCGACCTTCCTCCTCCTCCCTCCTCAGGCCTCAGTCCCCGCCTCCTTCCCCTCCTCCCCGGCCTGCCTCGCGTTCAGCGCTGCTCCAGCCAGCACGCGTGCACCTCCACCTTCCTTCACCGTCGTCTACACAGCTCGCCCCTTCCGTGAAGCCTTTTTGGCCGACTCCAGCTCCCGTGTCCCGGTTCCCCCCGGCGCGTCTTCGTCTGCCGAGCACATAGTAGGCGCTCAGCAGGCCCTCCCTAGGCTCCTGGGGAATAAATAAGCCTGTCTAGCGCTGAGCGGCAGTGCCGGCTTGGCTTCGCGGGGTGTTTGCTGGGTATGACCTTCTCCTCGGTGCGTCTCCTCCTTTCCGCTCTGAAACTAGACTCCTGCGGGACCACGATGTCCCCTTCCCGTCCTTTTTTTAGCCTCAGTCCCACTTCCCACTTCAGAGCCTGAAGATGAAGGCCCTTTTGCCCTCTTCTCTGGGCTCTTCCACCTCCTAGGGTCTGCTCCAGCATTTTTCTCTCTTTACCTCAGGCCACAGCCACTCCCTCTCCGGGCCCTCCTGCTCCCTTTTGCTCCTGCCGTGCCCTCCGTTGTAGACTTGCTGCGTCAAAAGAAGCTCCCCTGACCTTTTTCCCACCCCTCTCCCTTGCAAGGGAGCTGCTACTTCCCATCCCGCATGGGGCTGAGTGTCCTGCCGCTGAAGGCCAGCCAGGACCATGTGAGTATTGGAGGGACCCAGGAATGGGTAAGATCCTCTGATTGGAACAGCGTCCCCCTCTGCCTTGCTTTCTATCCTCAGACTTGGCTCTTCTTGGGACAAGGAAGCAGGACAGGGACCTCAGCACCTACCTCATGTTGGTTTAATATTGAAGACTCACAGTGAGTTAGAATATCCAGAAAAACAGTTAGGCACTTTGCCTAGGAAGCACTTTCGGGTGTTGGCTGCAAGCCAGACTCAAAACATAAAGCGCAATCTACTGTATTATCAGGCCATTGTCCTCCCATCCTTTCCAAGTCTGGTTTTCCGGACAAAAAGAGCTTCAGAGCTGGATAGCTTTATCTAATTCCAAGCTTTGTATGGTCTCCACCACAGGCCTGAGGCTCTTCAAGTGCTAATTAATAAAGAACAGCAACAAACAGGAATTAATTCTAGGGCCACTCCATTCTCCTTAGGTGCTTTGTTAAATCCTCTGCAACATAACCAAGGACCATTAAGGATCAGGTTGTGGGGCTCCTGGCAGAGACCTCAAGTTCCTATTTCCAAGGAAGTGAGAATGAGGCTATAGAATTCAGTAAATGGCTTCATTAATTGCTCCAGTTTTCATGCTGAAGCTCAGTTGGCAATGTGGCCTAGAGGGGCCCTGTGTTTGCAAAATGACCCTCTCTTTCAGGACTGTAGCCTGGCCAACTTCCACACCTGAGTCCTGAATTCCTCTTTTTCACAGGTAGGAGAGTCCAGTGGTTTTAGGCCCCGGGCTGTAATTGCCTTTAATGGCCCCATCATCCTAGGCCACTTATGGAACCACTTTGTGCCTCAATTTCCATTCACTGAAGGGCTATCGGTTATCCTCCAATTCCTAGGGTGATGCACTTATAAATGAGTTGAATTTTGTGGAACCCTCTGTAGTATCCTCTGCAGAGAAAGTGAATGAATGCTACCCATCATGCTTACCCAGTTCTGCATCTGCGTGTGCTGGCCCACATGGGGGCCTACACCCTTGAGTTTAGTGCCCTCCCCCACATCTACACAAATAGTCCTACGCAACCTTCAGATCCCCTGTGATGCTGCTGGCTCCCCAGCCCCCAGCCCCAGGTCCCAGAGCTTTCTTCCTCCTCTGAACTTCTATACCAGTTACTGCCTGCACTACTCATTTTATCCTGAATCACAGACTGCCTCCCATTGTTCTCGCATTGTTAGTCCTGTCTCCCACACTCAGATCTCTGACAGCAGGGGATGGGTCTTAATCTTTTCTAGTCCCCTCCCCCCACCGCACCTAGCAGAGTGGCAAGTACAGGAGGCACTGAGACAGAGGCTAGGAGATTGTCTCCCCCCTGGGTAAAAGGGGAGAAATAAATGAACCGAAATGGTGGGTCAAATTTTAGAAATATGAAAAGACTCAGACAAATGTCCTGATCATTTTCTTGCTGGAACACAGGCCAGGGGCTTCTTGTCTCCAGTCATAAGAGCAAATGAACTTTGCTTTTTAAGTGGAGATTTGCAGGACATGGTGAAAAGACAACCTGGAATCCAGCTCCCTTCAGGGAGACCATGGGGGAAAATCAGCTCTCCCTGCTTCAGGGTACTCGGGTAAAATGAGGAGGTCGAACTAGAATGGTTTCTAAGACATCTGCCAGCTCTGATAGTCTATGATTCGTAGAACTCAGCCTTCTAGCCTTTTCATCCAAATCCAGTTTGAATCTTTTTTTGTCAAGATTTTATTTATTTGACAGACAGAGATCACAAGTAGGCAGAGAGGCAGGCAGAGAGAGAGAGGGGGAAGCAGGCTCCCCGCTGAGCAGAGAGCCAGATGTGGGGCTCCATCCCAGGACCCTGGGATCATGACCCGAGCCAAAGGCAGAGGCTTTAACCCACTGAGCCACCCAGGCACCCCTCCAGTTTGAATCTTAAAGTAGAAAGCTGATCCACCCCGCCCAGCCTGGGCCTGCTGGTACAATACCCTAAATTCTTTTGTCCAAAGGACCTTCCCAGGTGTGAGCTCAGCTGACCTCCCATGGCAGAAATTATAATATCTTGTGTACCGTGGACAAATGGAGGCTCAGAAAGGTGAAGTGAGTTGCCCAAGATCACACAAATTAGTAATAGAACGAGAACTAGACCAGAGTCTAGTCTTTCTAGAGAAAGCTCTTTCTCTTTGACTTGGCCATCTGACCTTTTCTCCCCCTGCCCTTTTTTTTTCTTCTTAGAATATTTTATTTATTTATTTGACAGAGAGAGAGAGTTAACAAGTAGGCAGAGAAGGAGGCAGAGAGAGGGGGAAGCAGGCTCCCCGCTAAGCAGAGAGCCCGATGTGGGGCTCTATCCCAGGATCCCGAGATATTGACCCGGGCCGAAAGGCAGAGGCCCAACCCATTGAGCCACTCAGGTGTCCCATCCCCCTGCCCTTTCTATTCTTCCAGTCCACTCCTGTCCCTCTACCCACAGTCTAACCTGAAAGTCAAATGCGTGCGTGACCACCCACCAGCAAAAAAAAAAAAAAACAAAACAATGCACAATCCTGATATTATATGAAGTATTATCAGTAAAAATAAAATGCATGTGTACGGGGGGAAAACGAAGAGAGAAGCCATTGTCTTCACTATCTGCTTACAGCTTCTCCCCCCTGCCAACTCATTCAACACCAGCTTTCATTCCACCCATATTTACTGAACCTCTGTTCTGTGCATAGGGATATGCTAGACATGTGGGCAATTTCTGCCTTCAAGGAGTTTAAAATCCTGCTCAGGGGACATGACTCCGAAACAGGGAAGGTTAGATAGCAGTTCTTGTGGGAGGTATAAATAAATACAACAAAAGCAAATAGAAATCACCGCCACAAGAGCTAATCTCACACAGTATCGAGTGAGCTGCCCAGACAAGGAAGGGCAAGAAGAATTCAGGGGTAGTTCGACACCAGGCAAAACTCATCTATGGGGAGAAAGGTCCAGAGGGTGGTAAAGGGAAGCAGAACTTGTCACCCCACCTCTTTGGCATAAAGTATAGTTTAGGCTGATTATATTTTAAAAAACAGCAGACACCAGAAAAGCTCTGAAAACTGAGAAGTTACCCTTTTGTAAGAGACATTTACAAGGGAAATCTCTATTTGCCTTGGGTCCTTGACCTGCTGCCTTGACTTGCTGTCCTCATAGTTGGCAGAAAGGTACAAATCCCAATGTCTCTCTATTTCACAAGAATATGACTGAGACAAAGAAGATTACACAGATGAGGCTCTTCATAATCTTGCTGATATAGAATCCAAAAGATTATCATCCTTAAATCTTAAGTAATGGAAAAGTCATGCTTTCACAAGGAAAACCACTTAGAAGGACACGTGTCACATCCCTACTAAGAAAAGAAAAACTTCAGTGACAGGACACACACACATACCCCAAAAAATAGTCTTTGGTTTGGGGTAAACTAACTTTGAACAGAAACTGACATTATTAACGCTTTTATTTATAATCTGGAAATCGTGAGCCAAGTTGAAGAAAAAGTGCAAGACGAAATTTTGGTCCCAAGCTTCCAAATGTAAACCTGCCCTTAATTCTGTTCATTATCCATCAGTGGAAAAATGTTTTCTTGGCTTGTGGTCCCAAAGCTACCACTTACTCTGTCATCAGAAATTCAATTTGGGGGGTGCCTGGGTGGCTCAGTGGATTAAGCCGCTGCCTTCGGCTCAGGTCATGATCTCAGGGTCCTGGGATCGAGCCCCGCATCGGGCTCTCTGCTCTGCAGGGAGACTGCTTCCTCCTCTCTCTCTGCCTGCCTCTCTGCCTACTTGTGATCTCTCTCTCTGTCAAATAAATAAATAAAATCTTTAAAAAAAAAAAAGAAATTCAATTTGGCATTATTTAGCTATTTAAATCATGAAGAAGTCAGGTGGTTGTCTTTTGTCCAGCGGTTCCAAAAAAGGTCCATAGTTAAATGTCCCAGGCTCAGGCAGAGCCAAAAATTTGCTGTGGCATACTGGGCAAAGGAGGACCCTCTTCAGGACCTGGGCTGCTTCCTCCGCCCTTGACACAACCCAGTATTATATTGAAAGCACAGGGGACTGGCAGCCAGGACACCTGGGTTGGATTTGACTAGCTTGGGCCAATCGCTCCCTTTCTTGGGCATCAGCTCTGTCTTTTGGAATCCGAAAGGACTTCAGTCACTGCCTCTAAATTCCCTTCTGGCGTCAATATTCCCTGAAAATAATGGGGCAGTGTTAATGTGGGAGAACTGGCATTACACAGTCGGGCAGCAGTCTGGAATCCTGGATACCCCTTTTCTTGTCTATACTATGATGCAGTAATGAAGGAATTGCTTCATTGAATAGAGGCATATAGCCATTCATTGCAGGCTAAGTTAGTCACAGGTGCATGGAAATGACAGACCCAGCACCTTCTTGAGGGAGGCTCATTTCTCCTGGCTGTATTTCCTCATATCCTTCATTACTGTTTTTTTTTTTTAAATAAATACGTATTAAGGGACACTATGTGCCAGGTAAAATGTGCAAACAGGTATTTTATAGCTGAGATTTCACAGAAAACATCTTTTGAGCATTAGAATCATAAAAGCACATTCCTTTTTTGGGCAAAAGTTGAGTATTGCAGGAAATATTTTAAGACCCAGTGCCTAAATTAACATGAAAGTATCAACATTGTTTTATGTATCAATAGTGGAGTAACAAAGTAAATGAACAAACTGGCCCTGATATCAGATACACATGGATTCAATTCCTTGGCAACAATGAGCTTTTGCAACCCCAGGCAAGTGACTTAACCTCTCAAAGCCTTTTTTTCCTCCTATGTGGTATATTTTATTTGCAGTATTTCCCTTGCAGGGTGGTGGTGAGGATCAATGTGGTAATATATATGGAAAGTAGCTAGCACCCTGTCTGGCAAGTAAGGGACTCCATAACTGTTTGCTTTAGGGATTCCCCCCCTTTTTCAATTCCAAAAAAATTCATGCTTTAATCCTAAGGCAGAAATCAAATCTACCCCAAGTAGGTCAAGTGGACCAATTTTCTGCTGAATGCCCTTTCGCAGCTGTAGCCTCAGGTGGAACTGACATCCTGTCCCGCCACAACATAGCCGTGCTGTTATTAGGAACCACACTTTCCTGCAGGGGAAGAAGAAAGGAAAGAAGAAAAGAAAACCAAGCATCTGGTACATGTGCGATTGATTTTGAGATGTGGGCAAGCTGGCGGTTTGTAGTTGCTCTTTTCCTGAATTGCAACGCTGTCGGAAATCAATATGCTGAAAGCAGTTTTGGAAAGCTTGCCTGGGAACCCCTAGGGGCTTCTGAGAGCTGTAACCGCATCCTTTCTAGCTCTAGGCAAGTCCCTTAGCCTAACCTGGTTCTCCCTTTGTAAGATAAGCAGTCCCGGCACTATCTCCTCCCTGTTACAGTGAAGATAAAGCGATTGGGCTGCTCAAGGGGAGCCCAAGAGCTTTTTGCTTCATTGTTCCAGCGGTGGAGCCAGACAGAAGAAAAGAGATAGACTTCATTTGACTTGATATTATGAAGGAGTAGTGATAACAACCCCCCCCCTCCCCGCATGGAGCCTGTTAGAGAGTATCCAGGGCCAGGTGAATTTGCATCTCTTCTGAGAATTCATGAGGGGAAGCACGGCAGTAGCAATCAGCTTCCAAATTTACACTTAGTGTCTCAATCCACACCTGAGAATAACAACATTATTAACGATAATGAAAAAACAGTAACAACTGTCATTTATTGAGTAGTTAGGTGCTAAATTATCTCAGCCCTGGGGGCCAGGGGAACCAAGGCTTAAGGGGAGAGAGAGAGACAGAGACAGAGAATAAGTAATTAGCTTAAGGTGCCAGTGGTAATAGATGGAAGGACGAGTTTCCAAGCCAGATCTATCCAAACGCAGAGTCTGACCCCCTCGCCCTGCCTCCTGCCCAAAGAGTCTCACATGACCTGTGGCTTGTTTTTGCAAAAGAACTGACTGGGTGTGGAGGACTAATTTGTGAAGAGGAGTACAGTTTCTACCGTTTGGACCTGGGGAGTTGAGAGGCAAATGAGCCACATAGAGTTTGACCCCAGGATCTCAGCCTCATGAGCACAAGATTTTAATTATCTGAGCATTTGGTGATACCTCCTACCTTTCAAAATGGGTATGCTTTTTTATTTGCTGCTTCAAATCAGGAAATGATTTGCCCTTTCAAGGATTCATTTGGCATAGCTGGCATCTGTTTTCAAAACCCTGGGGGACTGAATATCTTCAGAGCAGTTCCCTCTTGGATGGGGTTCTCCGGATATTGATGGATTTGTTTCTAAGGAAACAGAGACAGAAAGACCAGAGAAATAAGATACAAGAGTCCCGATTTTGCCGATGGATTGGACATGCCAGAGCATGCTAACCACATATATACACCAAGAGTTCAAAAAATGAGCTTTCTGTCCTCAACTTCTTAGTTTATCTGCATGCACTCCCCCTGTTGGCATGACCCGTTGTGGCAAAGCCTTAACTTCAGGGCCACTTCCTGCTGTTTTCTTCCATCTATTTTCTTCATCAGCCCTCCATTTGTTCTTTCTGACCCATGGAGATCATGATGTACTGTTAGTCCCCTGCACAATTACAGATTCCTTTCCTTTCCATATCTGATGGTTCCTTTACTCTCTGGCTTTCGATGATTTGCAGGAACTCCATGGAGGGGAAGGTACAATTTATCTTCACGGCAGGTGACTAATAAGATGCGGTGACAGCATAAGACTCAGAATCTTTCTGTTTTTCTGCTTCAGAATGGGTCATCTCTGATGCGACATTTCCTACATTTTCAGAGGTCGTGTAGCAGAACATTTATGAACTTCAACATGCAGGTGAAGAGGGACAGGCAACTGGACTTTAAAAAGTAAATATAGTACAGCATCGTGCCTGTAATTAACAATACTGTATTACATACTTAAACATTTGCTAAGAGGGTTGATCTCATATGAAGTTTTTTTTCACATACAAAAAAAAATCGTGAAGAGGGTAAGAGGAAACTGCACATGAACCTACAATTATCTTCAAGTAAAGAGTTTAATTTTAAAAAAGCAAATAGAAAATTCTTACCTACAGGATTTGGTCCTGAGTTTCTAAAGGAGAGGGATGAGTAGATGAGTGGGTCCAAAAAGTTCTCTTTCCCTCACAGGTCAAAGGAACTCCAATTCTGAATGCAGAATCCATGCCTCTATTAATAGTTGATTATTTTAATTTTTAATTTTTATTGTATTTATCTTTTAGAGAGAGAGAGAGAGAGAAGCATGAGCAGGATGGGGAGGAGCAGAGAGAGGGGGAGAGAGGGGATCTTAAGCAGACTCTACACCCAGCGCGGAGCCCAACCCAATGCAGGACTCAATCTCAGGACCCTGAGATCATGACCTGAGTTGAAATCAAGAGTTGACCACTTAACTGACTGAGCCACCCAGGCACCCTTCAATTCTTTTGAGGTAAAAGAAGGAAAGAAGAAAAAAAAAAGATGCAAAAAATATAAAGAATGAGATCTATCTCATGGTGTTGTTTATTCTCTTTTTGCCCTAGATGAGATTTTTCCCCCCTCAGTTGGGTCTACTGCAATAACCAGAGCTTATTTTAACCCAGCGATGTCATCTGTTTGAGATGGTCATGTCAACCATCAATGGAAGATATCTTTCCAAAATGCTGCTTCTGGCAAAAAAAAAAAAAAGCATTTATCTGCCCTCTAGGGTCATTTGCATTTGTTGGCCCCCTCCTATCCCTGTCTGCTTTTCTCCCCACTTCTCAACACATCATCTGAAGATTGGATTTCATTCTATTTTCTATAGGAGACAGAACAGGCTTGCCTGGAAAGAAAACATCTCTGGAGAGATTAGACTCTGACTAATTCTCATTTCCAGCATCTAAAGGCAGAGGATTAGATTAAGAAATAAATAACATAATACTGTGCTCCAATTGCACTATTTGAGCTCTCTAATATATGGCATTTTTAATGGATGCCAGCCAAGGTGGTTCTTAGGAGCAGATGGTGAGTGCTATATCGGTCAAAAGACCCCACACACCTAGGAAGAGGACAAGAGGAATAACTTAGATTTAGACCAGAAAAATGACTTCTGGTTTTCCTTCTTGCTCCGATGTAAATGTTCAAAATTTTAAGTTTCACACAGAAGGGTGTGTATTTATGCAAGCTGGAGGGGATAGGGCAAAATGGCTATCTTGTTATAGCCAGCACCCAGGACTAAAAGGGACCTTCTTGCTTTTTTCTTTTCTCTTCCTTACCCTGTCTCCTTCCCTTACCTTCTCCTTAACTTCTCCTTTTCCCTTGGCCCAGAAAATTATACTTTCTTTTTTTAATTTAAATTTAATTAGCCAACATAAAGTACATCATTAGTTTCAGAGGTAGAGTTCAGCGATTCATCAGTTGCATGTGAGACCCAGTGCTCATCACGTGGCCTCATTAATGCCCATCACACAGTTACCCCATCCCCCACCCACCTGCCTTTCCCCAGCCCTCAGTTTGTCTCCTGGAATCTAGAGTCTCTCATGGTTTGTCTTCCTCTCTGATTTGTTCCCATTCAGTTTCCTCTCCCTTCCCCTATGAGCCTCTGTGCTATTCCTTGTACTCCACATATGAGTGAAATCATATGATAATTACCTTTCTCTGCTTGACTCATTCACTTAGCATAATACCCTCCAATTCCATCCATATTGAGGCAAATGGTAGGTATTCATCCTTTCTGAAGAGTGAGTAATATTCCATTGTATATACGAACCACATCTTCTTTATCCATTCACCTGTTGAGGGACATCTTGGCTCCTACAGTTTGGCTGTTCTGGACATTACTGCTATGAACATTGTGGGTGCCCCTTCAAATCACTATATCTGTATATATTTACTTTCAAACACAGCCTAAAATATTCAAATAGTGCCACCTCACTGGGAAACCTGGCTCGTATTCTTTGTCCATCTCTTGTCACTGGCTCACATCTCTGGGATGGGCCATCCCAGCCACCCCAAATGGCCCACAGAGTAAGCATATCTGTATCTCGCTGCCTTGTGGGAAAAATGACTTGCCTTTTGCTAAGAGGACTTCCTGGGTGATTCTCATACCCTACAAAAAAGCACAATTACAACAGAGTGGTTCTGACATTTCCCTGCTTCCCACCCTCTTTCTTGCTCCCATCTGCCAAGATTCTTACCTATTCTGGGCAGGTGAAAAAAACACCTGCAGAAATGACTATGGTTCCTTGCATTGCTATAATAACCAGCAAGAGCAACATTAGAGCTCTGTAGAGGATAAGAGAGGAGAAACAGAAGGGAGACAACTGGTACAATCTGCCCATTAGGCCGGTATTACAAATAAGACTGAGCAGTCACTGGCCTTTCTTATAGAGCCCATTTTTTCCCCATAGTGACAAATGAAATCAGACAGGGGGAAGGAAGGGCTTTTAAGGAATCAGAAGATAAGCTGAAATCATGTTTCCTCAATTTAATTCTTCCCCTCATGAAAGGCAAGTGGGAATGGTGGCCTGCATCCCAAGTGCAGGTCCTTGGGTATGCCATGAAAAGAGCAGAACCAACTTCCGGGCAATGCCTGATGGGTATTCTCCAAGTAGCCCTGTAGCATGGTGGTGGAGAGTAGGAGGTTTTGAAGGAAGGGAGAGCTCGCTTAAATCCTGGCTCCTTCACTAATTCCATTTGCACCCTTAATCTCACTTCCTCCCACCTGCTTAAGGACATGGCTCCAGAAATTTCACCTCTCTGGCATCAATAATTTCTTTCTATTTACATGCTGCAGCATCTACCATTTCAAAAATCAAGTCCTCCATTTACCCCACATCCCCACCACCGCCGATCCCCCAGCTTCTGCCCCATTTCTCTTCTCCATGTGACAGCAAAATTCCTCAAAATAGCTGTCTATATTCACTGTTTCTAATTTTTCTCCACTTCTCCTTTGAATCATCTCCAATCAGGCTACTGCCTCTTTCACTTCATCGAAGTAGCTCTTCCCAGGTCACAATTGAACCTCCATGTCGTCAGATCAAATGGTCCATTCCTAGTCCTCATCCTGCTTGATATTTCATCAGCATCCCAAACAGAAACACTCCCCCTTGAAACACCTTCTCCACATTGCTTGCAGGACAATATTCTGTCACCCTGGCTGCTCCTCCCAGTGTCTTTTCTTGGTTTCTCCTCTCATTCCCAACCTCTACCATTGCATTGCCGCAGAATTCAGATCTCAGACTATTTATTTTCTTGATACTTTCCCCTAGGTGGTCACATCTGGCACCATAGCTTTAACTACTCTGGATACATTAAAGATTTCCAAATTTGTATCAGAGGTTCCAGCTTTTCTCAACTCAACATGCAGTCTCTTCAACTCCATACTCAGCTTTCCCTCTTAGAGATCTAATAAGTCACATTTAATGTGACACACTGAGATTTTCTGATCCCTCTTCAACAAACTTGGTTCTCCTTCGATCCTTACCATCTCTGTTGATGGCAGCTCCATCCTTCCAACTGCTGAAGTAAAAAAAACCTTGGAGTCATCCTTGACTCCTTTTTTTCCCACACCCCATCCCCAAGACGCCTGCAAAACATATCAGACTTTTCTTTAAAATAATATTAGAATCGGACTGGGTATCCCCACCTCAATCCCTACCACCCTGATCCTGGCCGCCATCATTCTCCTCTTTGACTACTGCAATAGCCTCCCAGCTGTGCTCCTTTCTGCCCTTAATCTCTCTCAATTTTTAAGTTTTTATTCATTCATTTTAGTGGGGGAGGAGCAGAGGGAGAGGGAGAAAGAATCTGAGGCAGACTCCACACTGAATGCAGAGCCCAACGTGCGGCTCTATCCCACAACCATGAGATCATGACCAGAGCAGAAACCAAGAGTCAGATGCTTAACTGACTGATCCACCCAGCGGCCCTCTGCCCTTAATCTCTTAAAGTCTATTCTCACTCAACCTAATAGCTAGAGCAACTTACTCAAAATTTAATTCCTCTCTGACTATTCTTCCATGGCTCTCGGTTTCATTCAGAGTGAAAGCCAAAGCCCTGCGAAGCCCTACATGATTTTGGTCCCCCTCTCTTTCTTGCTATTTTAGCATTCTGCCCCAGTCACACTAGTCTCTTTGATGTTCCCTAAACATACCACACATGTTTCCACTTTTGGACCATTGCAATAGCTGTGCATCTGCCTGGAAAACTTTCTCCCTGGATATCCACATAGATCATCCCTTTGTTTTCTGCAGGTCTCTGCTCAAATGCTATCTCTACTGAGAGTTTTTACTCAGTTTATTGTTTCCCTTGAGAAATATCCCCATCTGCTATATTATAATTTTAGTTGATTAATGTCTTTCTCTTCCCAATGTAAACTTCTTGGGAGCGGGGACTTCATTTTACTCACTGCTCTACTCACCAGCACTTAGAATGGTGCCTGGCACATATCTTCAATTAATTCTTGCTAAATGAATGAATGAATAAATAAATAGATGGATTGAATAAGAATCTTCCAAACAGTATCACATAGAACAAGACCTCAGGAACTCTGTACCTACTTTTTAGCCTAATCCTCATACCTGGAAGTAGAGATGAAGCTTTATTTTACAGATGAAGAAAACGACGAGGCCCAGAGAATCTAAGCAACTTTCCAAGGCCCTAATCCTAGTTGGTAAAATTCCTCCCTTCATCCTTTCCTTTGCTCATTTCTTCAAGAAAAATTATTGAGCCCTTACCATCTGCCCAAGCACTATTCTAGACACTGAAAATACAGCAGCGAATAAGATACATGAATTTTCTGCCCTTCATGGAGCTCTTCATAGAGTAAGTGATCCTATAAGCAGAAAATGCTTAAATGTTGTTTCATTGACTTGATCCATTGATAGTGGGTTAGCCAATATCCGTAGATCAGATCTTTTTACAATGCGGATTCCCATCCACCAGGTTAGGGGCAGGGCCCAATTTTCTGCATTTTTCAAAAGCTCTCGGGTACTACTCATACTGCTGGTCCACAGACCACACGTTGAACAATGTCTTAGCATAAACCGGACCGCCCAGGAAATCAGAACCTCTATTTGGTCCTTGTCCTTTCATGTAACACACCCTAGACAGAAGGACTAATTCAAAAGGTAGAGGAAGTTTCAGGGGACCAGGACTTGGAATTTCCTGACAAGTGTGTTAAACAGAGCACTGGGAACTCTAGAAGCATTTGGTGTTCAGAGATACAGGAAACATTGGGGAAGTCACAAGTTTGCAAAGCCACAGCCATTGGAGAATCCCAATTCCTGCGGTGGGGATGGGAAACAACTGGCAGAACAGAACAGATTCCCAGTTATGGAGAATTATCAAGGCCCAAACATGCTCAGGAATGAAAGGCCAGAATCCGAACAGGGGCAGAAGATATGGGGCTTGGACTCAGGATGAAGTTTGTGTCATAGCAGGACTTGACTTGAACCTGAGCATTGACTTAGAGGCCCTTAAATTGCTGGAGGGCAGGGTTGATCCCAGAGATGGGGCAAAATCACTGCCTTGTAGATTGGGCGTTATGTGGCTCCAAGGGGGCACTGTGGAGACAAGAGGGCTTCAGGAACAGGGAACCCAGCAGATTCCACACCGCTCCTATCAGAAATTTTTAGAACTCATGAGGCAGCAAAAAGTATTTTGGGCTTTGTTTTGAATGGCATGATCCAAAAAGAGGAAATTTAATACTGACTATTGGCCAGAGATAATACACACACATACACACACACACAATGATTTCTTTCTTATCTGTCAGGCTAGAAAGCACTTGGATATGAAGAATATTAAACTAATATTGGAAAGGAAGAGATAGAAGAGAGCTGTGTTGAGAGTGAACTCCTGGAAGAGGTTGACAAAAGGAATCTGGTATTTATAAAACTATGTCCTTGATGAGATAAGAAATGTGGGAAGAACCTGAGGGAGCCCGAACATAAGGCCACGAATGTCACACCAGTCTGTGCACTCCAACTGACCTTCTCAAAGAAGAGTGACTAAAGCCCCAGGTTCCTGGAAAGTCACTGAGTAGTCACTGAACCAAGTGAGTCTGACATCTCTCCTTCACAATGAGCCAGAAAAGCAGCATGGCACCCCAAGTCAGAGCTACACAGCAGCCGCAGTATTGGTTACAAGCATGGCTTCTTGAGCCAGACAGGCATGACTCCATATTCCAGTTCTGTCTTTAACTTCTCTGGGCCTCAGTTTTCTCATCTGTAGATTGGGATGATAATACAAATCACCTACATCACGGAGCTACAGTGAGATAAATCACTCCACGAACGTAAGTGCTTTGAGTGGTGCCTAGTATTGTTAGCGCTCCGTCACTGTGGGTGTTAGTCGTTACTGTTTTCAACAAGGAAGAGCTAGAAGAGACACCCAAGTTCAACCCCCCTCATTTTCTAGAAAAGAAGCATGAAGTCCAGAGAAGTAGGGAATTGTTCCAGGTCACCAATAAGCTCATACACACCAAGGCTAAGAACAGAAACCAGGCCTCCTGAGCTCAACATCAACTTTTCAAAGGAGTAGCTTCCCAACTTCTCAGATCACAAATACCTTGTATGCAACAACCCGTACAGGTACAACATGTATATAATTGAAATGAAATGTGCATGAAATAATACTTCAACATACTAGTTCACTGTAATATTTTCTATTCAATTTTTGAGACCGAAACAAAAAATAATGATAGTAATTGGGGGGGGGGGGACCATGAGGGTCAGGAGCCAGAGTGAAGCCAGCTGGGACTATCACACCTGTGAGGGGTGACATACCTAAGAACCCATGAGATGCACATGGATGCCTATCACAGAACAAAATTGACCAAATCTGCCCCAGTTACACTGAATAACCAAATCCCTTTCTTCTGATTGGATCAGGTTGCCTTCATTCCGGAATAATCAGAAGCATTAGGGGAGGATGCCTGGTGGCTCAGTCAGTTGAGCATCTACCTTTGGCTCAGGTGATGATCTCAGGATCTCAGGATCGAGCCCTGCATTGGGCTCCCTGGTCAGTTCCCTGCTCAGCAGGGAGTCTGCTTCTCCCCCTCCTTCCCACCCCTGCTCATGCTCTCTCAAATAAATGAATAAAATCTTTAAAAAAAGAAGCGTTAGGGGAGAGGGATGGAAGAACAGACAGAGCTCAAATCCCTCATCATGACCACAGGGCATGCCTGAGCTGAGGGGCGTAGGAAAACAGCCCAAATCAGAAATGAGAGTGAAGATTTCAATTCAGACACAAATGGACTAAGCATATCCTATAAAATTGGCTAGAAAACCATGAATGCTGCCCACATGACCTTATTTATAGGAAGAGAAGGAACTTCGAGCTAATTTAAAACATTAATTGGAGAAGAAAATATTTCATGTTTGTCCCCCTGTGTTCAGATAGCTCACTAACTTCTTGGCATTTGTAGTAGTATACAAAAGTACATACTCATGCACAAAGAGAAACCATGTGTTCTTTAATAGAGAATTGATTATATAAATTACTATGCAACTGTATGATGGATTGAAAATATGATGTATGCCTGTATCTGCTGATCAAAAATCTCAAACATAGGGCGTCTGGGTGGCTCAGTGGGTTAAGCCTCTGCCTTTGGCTCAGGTCATGATCCTGGGATCGAGTTCCGCATTGGGCTCTCTGCTCAGCAGGGGGCCTGCTTCCCCTCTCTCTCTGCTCTGCCTCTCTGTCTACTTGTAATCTCTCTCTCTGTCAAATAAATAAATAAAATCTTTTAAAAAAATCTCAAACATATATATTCTTCTTGACAGAAAGAAAACACAGAGGAGTGTCTATGGATTCGGCTATTCTGGACATTTCTTACGAATGTAACCATGCAACAGATGATATGTTATGTTGGGCTTCTTTAACTTAACAGAATGTTTTTCAAGGTTCACCCATGTTGTAGAATGTGTCATTACTTTGTTCCTTTTGATGACCAAATAACATTCTATTGTATGGTTATACTGCATTTTGTCCATCCATTCACAAATTGATGGACATCTGGCTTATTTCCAATTTTGGGTTTTTTTTTTTGGTTTTTTTTTTTTTTAAATAATGCTGCTAGGGACGCCTGGGTGGCTCAGTTGGTTAGGCGGCTGCCTTCGGCTCAGGTCACGATCCTAGCGTCCTGGGATCGAATCCCACATCGGGCTCCTTGCTCGGCAGGGAGCCTGCTTCGCCCTCTGCCTCTGCCTGCCACTCTGTCTGCCTGTGCGTGCGCTCTCTCTCTCTCTCTGACTAATAAATAAATAAAATCTTAAAAAAAATAAAATAAAATAATGCTGCTATAAACATTGATGTACAAGTTTATGGATAAATATGTATTTTCAGTTCTCCTGGGTGTATACCTAGGCCTGGACTTGTTGCATCATATGGTAATCCTATATATAACTTTTTGAGGAATTGCCAAATTGTTTTCCAAAGTGGCCGCACATTCTCCCCAACAACGTACAAAGGTTCCAGTTTCTCCAGATCCTCATTGACATTTCTTAGTATCTGTCTTTTTGATTATAACTATCCTAATGGATGTGAAGTGCTATCTCATTATGATTTTGATTTGCATTTCTCTAATGATTTAGTAATGTTGAGCACCATCTTTTCATGTGTTTATTAACTGTTTGTATATCTTCTTTGGAGAAATGTTTGTTCAAATCCTTTGCTCATTTAAAAAACTGAATTATACAAATTTGAGATGACAAAATAAGAAAGTGTTTTTGTAATATTTTATTTATTTATTTGAGAGAGAGAAAAACAACGAGCAGGGGAGAAGGGCAGAGGCAGAGAGACAAGCAGATTTCCCACCAAGTGGGGAGCCCAATGGGGCCTCGATCCCAGGACCCTGAGATCATGACCTGAGCTGAAGGCAGATGCTTAACTGGCTGAGCCACCCAGCTGCCCCCAAAATATGAAAGTATTAGTAAAGCCTCAACTTGGCAGCAAAATTTGATGCAATGCAATCTCCAAATTAAAAATTGTCAAGGAAGACATTATTTTAAAGAGGATGGGTAGAGAGAATTTAAACTGTACTTAACCATTGCCACATGCTGTGATCCTACCTAGTGAACAGAGATTGCTGCTAGACTTTCACAGAATTATTCTTAAATTATTAGAGATTTAAATGTTGCAAAACCCTCATAAAGACTCTGGAATAAAATGTTACCACCTTCTGCAATCTAAAAACCTTTTCTTTTCTTTTTAAAAAAAATTTTTAAGATTTTATTTATTTATTTATTTATCAGAGAGAGCGTGCACAAGCAGGGGGAGGAGCAGACAGAAGGAGAAGCAGGCTCCCTGCTGAGCAAGGAGCCTGATGGGGGACTTGATCCCAAAACTCTGGGATCATAACCTGAGTAGAGGCAGATGCTTAACTGACTCAGCCACCTAGGTATCCCTGAAAACCTTTCCAAAAGAAAATACTGTGGTTGCCTTTTTAAAAAATATTTTAAGGAGCACTTCCATGGCTCAGTCAGTTTAAACGTCTGACTCTTAGCTTCAGCTAAGGTCATGATCTCAGGGTCCTGGGATGGAGCCCCAAGTTGGGCTCCATGCTCAGTAAGGAGTCTGCTTGAAGATTCCCTCTCCCTTGTCCTCTGCCTTTCTCCCTTGCTCTCTCTCTCTCAAAAATTAAAAAATTAAAAATATTATAAGGTGTCTGACATATACATTAAAAGAAAACCCAAAGTCCTAATCATAAGTAAACAGCTCCATGAAATTTTATGTATATATATACTTGTGTAATCCCTACCTGGATTAAGACATGGAACAATTTTGTAATTCCTCATGTCCCTCTCTAGCCTATAACCCCACCTCAGAAGTTAACATTATTTTGACTGGTGTTGCCATTAATTATTATGGCCTATTATCCACATCCACTTAAATGGAATCAAGAAGTTATATTCTTTTGTATATGGCTTCTTTTGCTCAATGTAATATTCATGAGATTCATACACATTGTTATGTGTGGAGTGAGAAGGGAATCTGCAGGCAGAAATGGTGATAGCAGAGATGGGAGTTTGGTTTACATACAGGAAGATTAAGGATGAAGGGAGTCAAGTGTCTCACTGTTCAAGAAGGGAGTTACAAATAAGGAAAAGGGTAAAAGTAAAATGAACCTTGAAATACTGTGTTGGACTTAGAAGTATTGATATGAACTTGTGATGTATGAATTTCTTGCTGTAGCAAATTATCCCAAACTTAGTGCCTTAAATGATTTGTTCTCTTACAGTTCTGGAGGTCAAAATTCTAAAATCAAGGTGTCAGCAGGACTGTATTTGCTCTGGAAAGTTCTGGAAACTTGTTTCCTTGCTTTTTCCAGCTTCTAGAAGCCACCTACATTCTTTGATTCATGGTGTCTTTCCTCCATCTTTAAAGTGTATCATCCCAACCTCTGCTTCCATCATCACACCTCCATTTTCTCTTGTCACGTTCCCTTCTGCCTCCCTCTCATAAGGACACTTATGGTTACATCAGTCCTACCCAGGTAATCCTAGAGATACCCTCATTTCAAGATCTTTAACTTAATCACATCTGCAAATTTCCTTTTACTATGTAAAGGAACATATCCATAGGATCTGGGGTGATTATTCAGCCTACCATAGGTGGTATAGATATATACTTGTCCAAGTATAGAAATAAATATAGAGGGACATCTGGGTGGCTCAGTTGGTTAGGTGTCTGGTTCTCTGTTTGGACGCAGGTCGTGATCTTAGGGTCATAAGATCTAGCCCCACATAGGGCTCCACACTCAGTGTGGAGTCTGCTTAAGACACTCTCTCCCTCTCTCTCTGCCCCTTCCTCTCTCTCTCACTCAAATAAGTAAATGAATATCTACCAAAAAAGAGAGAGAGAAGAGAGAGAGAGAAATAGCTACAGCTGATTCCAAAGCTGTGTCAAGAAAAAGTACAAGATGACCCTGGAAATCTTATTTTACTTTTAAAAAGCAAGGAAGTACTCAAAAGATGACAGAGACATGTCAAAAGAAATAACGAGCCAGGAAGCTCCTATTGGCCAAAGTGCGACACTCAGTGCATTCAAATAAACAATGAAAGTATCTGATTGTAACACACTGAATTAAATAGGAAACTATGAGTCCATACTGATGTATGGATGTATAAATGAGGAACTGGACAAAAATACACAGAGTGTGATTAATAACAGATTAGACATTGCAGAGGGAAAAAATAGTGAACTACTTATTGCATAATAAATCACCTCAAAATGTAGCTGCTTGAAACAGCACATCAATGTATTATCTCTGTTTCTATGGATCTGAAATCTAGGTACAATTTACCTGAGTCATTCAGCTCAGGGTCTCCCACAAGACTTCAAACAAGTTGTGGGTTTGGGCCTTGGTCATTTCAAGGCTCAACTGGGGCAGGATTCACTTCAAAGTTCATTCACTAGTTATTATCAGAATTGAGTTCCCCACTGGCCATTGGACTGAGGACCTCATTTCCTTGCTGGCTATTGGCCAGAGACCACTCTCAGTTTCTTACCACATAAGTTTTCCCATATGGACTTTCCTACAGCCTGTCAGCTGATTTCATCAGAACAAGCCAATGAGAGAGACCAAGAGTATGCACAAAGTGGATATTATAATCATTTATAAACCAATACTAGAAATGGCATCCCTTTACTTTTTCTAAATTCTGTTTGTTTGTTAGAGGCAAGTCACTAGGTCCAACCCCATCTCAAAGGAAAGCAATTACACAAGGATGTGAATACCAGGAGGTAGGGATCTTTGTCAGAAGCTGTCTAGCACAGTCTGCCCTCTACCCTCCAATGACTCATGTCCTTTCCACAGGCTAAGTATATTCACCCACTGCTCAGATTCCTTAAAATCTCATCTCATTGTACCAACAGCTCAAAGCCCAGAATCTTTTCATCTAAATGAGATCCAGGGTGCTTGATGCTCCTCAAATGTACTTTCTTATATACAACTACCAATGCCTCTTGAATTGAAGATCTGTAAAACAAAAGACACAAGTTCTCTGTCCCCTAACTCCCATGCAAACACCCAACAGACAATGGTGGATCGGGCATAGAATAACTGCTATAGATGTCCCTCTTCAAAATGGAAGGAAATGAAATGCACAAAGGCACCCCTGGGCCATAGCAATTCTGAAATCTACCAGGAAACTGTTAGCACTTAATTAAGTTTGGAGTCCCAGGAATAATTCTGCATGGCACATGGCTGCACCCTCTGGGCTCTTGGATCCACCCTCTGAGTCGTCCTTTTTTAATGAAAGGTGGCCATTTGCAGATGAGTAGTCTTGTCAGTCTCCTTATTGCCAGTAGAATTCTGGGCTGTTCTTGTTTAGTACCGTCTCTCTCTCTCTTTCAGACAAAGCCAAAAGTGTTTCTGCTGACAGGGTTGTCTCGAAAAGTTTGTGGGGCTTTTGTGAATCTCTTAGGGTTTACTTCATTAGATAAAAACATAATTTAAAATCTCTAAAAATTATTCCTTCTCTACCTTGAGACTCTGCTGAGCCAGCTGAGGGACAATGTCCTCAAGTTTCTGAGAGCCCTACTGTTCAATTAGAGAATTTGTGAAACGCACACTTAATTGCTTAGCGGGTCTTTGGTGTTAGTGAAGAGTACTCTGACTCCTTTGATCCTTCCAAGGTCCTAACAAAAGGTTGCATAGTCACACATTTAGACCATTTTTCCTCAGAGTGCCAGGAAGCTATTTCTTCTTCTTCCTCTTCCTCCTCCTCCTCCTCCTTCTTCTTCTCCTTCTCCTCCTCCTGTCTTCTTCATCTTCTTTTTCACTAACCTTCTGAGCACATAGTGTGTTCCTTTAAGCAGAGTACTCCTGCTGTTATATTTCTGGAAAATCTTAGTGTTTTCCTCCTAAAAGGGGACTTCTCGGGCACCTGGGTGGCTCAGTGGGTTAAAGCCTCTGCCTTCGGCTCAGGTCATGATCTCAGGGTCCGCATCGGGCTCTCTGCTCCACGGGGAGCCTGCTTCCTCCTCTCTCTGCCTGCCTCTCTGCCTAGTTGTGATTTCTCTCTGTCAAATAAATAAAATATTAAAAAAGGGGGCCTTTTCCATCACTTCCTTTATTTCTTCCTCTGGAAACTCATAAAGACATATGTTAGAGCTGGTCAACTCAACTCTCATGTCTTTTGATGACTCATGATTTTATTCTTCCTTTCTTTTAATACCACATTCCAGGTGACAGTCTCTATTTTAGTTCTCAATTCCCTATTTAGCAGTGAGTATCTTAGATATTATAGTGTCTGTTGGGTTATTGAAATGACTACATGTGGGGTGACTGGGGGGCTCAGTGGGTTAAAGCCTCTGCCTTCGGCTCGGGTCATGATCTCAGAGTCCTGGGATCGAGCCCCACATCAGGCTCTCTGCTCAGCAGGGAGCCTGCTTCCTCCTCTCTCTCTCTGCCTGCCTCTCTGCCTGCTTGTGATCTCTGTCTGTCAAATAAATAAATAAAATATTAAAAAAAAAGAAATGACTACATGTGTTTTTATTTGCTATGATGTAACATTTCCATTTATTAATCCAGATATGGTGAATAGAATTAAATATTTTTTATTTGTATGGATGTTGTACTTTATCTCTTTGAGGACTCTAAATTTACTTATTTTATAGCATCTGTATTGCATTCAAATTTCTAGATAAAATACATTTTTATTGCTTATTTATTGGTTGTCTTTCTTTAATTCTTGGATTTTAGAATGTTAGTTGTTGGTTCCCTTTGAATGCTTGTATGTGCTCGCATATGTGTGTGTACATGTGGGTGTGCATGTATGTGTGTGCGTGCCTGTGTGTGTGTGTTTCCCCCCTCTTTCTGAGATCCCTTTTTTCTTGCCTGGTAGAACCCTGTGGTTCTCATTCAAACCAGGCTCTACTATATACCTGGGAATCCTTTCCTGTGGCAATATTAGATGTATTGTAGACTTGATATCCAATCAGTGATCAATTTGTTCAGGTCTTAATTATGGACTGGTTCACCTGCCTCTCTAAAGTGATCTGATTCATATAATAAGTCAGGGACTCAGAAAGTGATCAGCTCAGATTTTTAAGCCATCTTCTTGGATGGGGGTGTGTCAACTCAGATTTTGTTTTAAGTCAATGAGCCCAGACATTTTTATTCCCTATCTATGGAGATATTATGTTGGCCCCTCTTTATCCACTATTGTGGTGTTTATTCTGATCCTTTGGGGGGGGGTAATTCAGTATAAAATAAAACAAAATTTATATTTATGCTAGGTTGGAACTTGGTGTCTTGGTGTCTCTACTTCTGCCTTATTCCAGTGGCAAAAATTCCAACTACTATGTTGTTGGAAGGGCAAGATAGGGTAAGTGCCCTTCATGGTTAGATATGCTTGGGTATGAATCTCAGTTATGCCATACAGTAGCAGCATAACTCATTATATTCATATGTAAAGTGGGGGTAGTCTTGTGAGAACTAAAAAAGATAATACATGTAAATACATGTAAATGCAGCCTCTATAAACAATGGATTGCCTCCACCTGAAGGATGCTTGAGTTTTTCCACAGCCCACACAACAAGGCATTTCCCCCCTCAACTTTGGACAACTTGCAATATCTTAATATTAGCATCTTTTGCTCTCTGGAGAGCCTGAAAATTTTCAAGACCACCAGTTTCTGGCTCCCTTTTGTTTAACAGTTCTATCCTTAATTTATCTCTCTCTTCTCACATTTTACTTCAAGAGGCAAGAAGAAAACAAGTAGTACCTTTAAAACTTTCCTTGGAAATGTCTTGAGCGTAGTGAATCAGGTGATTAACTATGATGCATGCATTCTGCTCTCCATGTAATTGCTGACAACAACATCACCAAGTTTTCTGCCACAATACAACGACGCTCCAAAGCCACTCTTACACTTTCATGCATTTTGATAAGCAGTGGTCACTCCTTGATAGTAAAATCTGTATTCATTATCTAATGCTGCAGAACAAATCATCCCCAAATTTGTAGAAGATTGAAAATTGTTTAGAACAGCTTTTGTATATCCAACAACCCATATATACCTTGCTGGGTCCTCTGTTTCTAGATCTGTCACAGGCTGCAGTCATCTCAATACCTGATTGGGAAAGAATCAGCTTCCAAGCTCTCTGATACGGTTGCTGGCAGGACGTGATTCCTCCCTGGTTGTTGGATGGATGGCCTCAGATCATCCATGGCTACTGGTAAGATGTTGCCCTTATTTCCTTGCCTCATGGGCCTGTCCAGAGGGTAGCTCACAATATGGCAGCATGTTTCATCAGAGCAAACCAGCAAGAAGAACCAGAAAGAGAGAGTGAGAGGAAGAGGGAAGTCACATTCTTTAAAACCTAATCTTAGAGAAGACATCCCACCAGCTTTGTTTTCATCTATTCATTAAAAGCAAGCCATTAGTTTCAGCCTACCCTCTCATCATCACAAGAAGTGAATACAGTATAGCAAACTATTTTGAGAGAGAGAGCATATTCACATAACTTTTATTACAGAATATTATTATAATTGTTATTTTGTTGTTGTTACTCTCTTACTGTGCCTAATGTATAAGTTAGACTTTGTCATAGGTATGCATGGATGGGAAGATAACATGGTGTATTAGGGTTCACTACTATGCATGCCTTCGGTTATCTACTGGGAGTCTTGGAACCTACTTCCCATGAACTGAAGGCAGGGGGACCACTGTATTGAAAGAGTAATCAACTTAGAGTTTCATACCAAGTGAAAACACCTTTCAAAACAAAATATTCCTTTCTATCACAAGAAAAAAGATTTTATAACTATGTATGAACATTTCACAGTGTGTACAAATATTGGATTATTAGGTTGTACACCTGAAATTAATAAGTTATAGTCCAGTTATACCCCAATTTAAAAAAAACCCATACCAGTGCTTTAAGAAATTAAAAAAGACATAAATAAATGGAAACACATCCCACGTTCATGGATTGGAAGATATATTTTGTTTTTTATTTCCTTCATATTTATTTTTTGTAATAAATGGGCCTTTTGAAATTGATAATAGTTAACTACCATATTAACTGTTCACTGAACATTTTTGGGTATCTCATTTTTTCTCTACCTGAAGTTACTTTTTCTCATTTTCTTCTCTCATTTGCACATTTCCCCAAAGAAACACTGAAAACTCTCTCCCTGTTCCTCACTAGGCAGCAATTCTCTTGAGTTCCTCTCAAGAAATCATGGAAATCAAAACACATTATATAAGAAGAGTCTCAGCATTATCTAAACAAAAGAATTCCAAGTCCCAGCACTTGAAGCAACAATATAGAATCGTAGAACTCTTTTTTTAAATATTTTATTTATTTGACAGAGAGAAATCACAGCTAGGCGGAGAGGCAGGCAGAGAGAGAGAAGGAAGCAGGCTCCCCGCAGAGTAGAGAGCCCGACGTGGGGCTCGATCCCACGACTCTGGGATCATGACCTGAGCCGAAGGCAGAGGCTTTAACCCACTGAGCCACCCAGGCGCCCCGAATCATAGCACTCTTGAGGTGACAGGTACCTTACAGATCACAGTAATGCAGTAAGGTCTTGAATACATTTAAAACAAGAACATCTTGTTAGAATTTGTTAAGACCATTGGTGACAGATCTCTTCCATCCTAAATCCTTATATCCAATAGCTGACAACTTTTCAGAAATTCCTTCTGATCCCAATGGAGGGAAACCCCATCCTGTCACCAAATGCACATTGAAGTCCTTCAGCTACCACTGGGGATCCCTTCCCTCATTCCGGGAATATTTACCAAAGATCTATCAAGTGTTGGCACTGAGATTCAATGGATCCAATCTCTAGGTGACAAATCTCTTTCCTCAATACCCAGATGTATTGAGGTATAATCGATAAATAAAATTATGTATGTTTAAAGTATGCAATATGATTATTTGATACATGTACACATTATTAAATGATTACCAAAATCAAGTTCATTGACAATCACATAGTTGCCTTTTTTTCTTTGATGAGAATGCTTCAGAGCTACTCTCTTAGTAAATTTCAAGTATACAATATAGTATTAACTATAGTCATCATGCTGTACATTAAAATTATTCATCTTATAACAGGAAGTTTGTATCCTCTGACCAACATTTTCCCATTTCCCCCATCTCCAGGAAGCCACCATTCTTCTTTCTGTTTCTATGAGTTTGGCAGTTATTTATTTGTTTGTTTGTTAATTTAGATTCCATATATAAATGCTACCATGCAGTATTTGTGTTGCTCTGCCTGGTTCATTTCACTTAGCATCATGCCCTAGGTTCAGCCATGTTGTCATAAATGGCCAGATTTCCTTCTGTTTTAATGTCTGAGTAATATTCCTCTGTGTGTGTGTGTGTGTGTGTATGTGTGTGTGTACCACATCTTTATCCATTTCATTTGTTGATGAACATGTAGGTTGTTTCCGTGTCTTAGCCGCCATGAATAATGCCTCAGCGAACGTGGGGGTGCAGATATCTCTTTGAGATAGTGATTTCATTTCCTTCAGTTATATACCCAGAAGTAAAATTGTTATTTTTAAATTTTTTTCATGAACTTACTTCCATACTGTTCCAAATTGGCTGTAGTAATTTACATTCCTACCAGCAGTATACAAGAGTTCCCTTTGCTCCACATCCTTGCCAACATTTGCTATCTCTTATCTTTTTTATGATAGTCATTCTAATAGGTGTGAGGGGATATAGCACTGGGGTTTTGATTTGCCTTTCCCCGATGATTCATGATGTTGAATAACTTTTCGTGTACCTGCTGGCCATTTGTATATTTTGTTTGGAAAAACACCTATTCAGATCCTTTGCCCACTTTAAATCAGATTATTTATTCATTTGCTATTGAGTTATGTGAGTTCTTTATATTATTTTAAGTATTACCCCCTTATCAGATATAAGGTTTGCAAACATTTTCTTCCATTCCATAGGTCGCTTTTGTATTTTGTTGATGGTTTCCTTTGCTGTGCAGAAGCATTTAGTTTGATGTGGCTGCACTTGTTTATTTTTGCTTTTTTTTTTTTTTTTGGTTATGTTTTAACGCCCTACCTAAAAAAAAATCATTGCCAAGACCAATATCAAGGGGGCTTTTCCTCTATGTTTTCTTCTAGCAGTTTAACAGTTTTAGGTCTTACATTTAAGTCCTTAATTCATTTCAAGTTACTTTTTGTGAATGGTCTAAAATAGGGATCCAGTTTTATTCTTTAGCATTTGGTTCTCCAGTTTTCCCAACATGACTGGAAGATTTAATATTAAGATGTCAGGCGATCAGAATCCTGGAGGAAAACATAGGCAGTAATCTCTTCGATATCAGCCACAGCAACTTCTTTCAAGATATGTCTCCAAAGGCAAAGGAAACAAAAGCAAAAATGAACTTTTGGGACTTCATCAAGATCAAAAACTTCTGCACAGAAAAGGAAACAGTCAACAAAACAAAAGGGCAACCCACGGAATGGGAGAAGATATTTGCAAATGCCCGTACAGACAAAAGGTTGATATCCAGGATCTATAAAGAACTCCTCAAACTCAACACACACAAAACAGATAATCATATCAAAAAATGGGCAGAAGATATGAACAGACACTTCTCCAATGAAGACATACAAATGGCTATCAGACACATGAAAAAATGCTCATCATCACTAACCGTCAGGGAGATTCAAATTAAAACCACATTGAGATATCACCTTACACCAGTTAGAATGGCTAAAATTAGCAAGACAGGAAACAACGTGTGTTGGAGAGGATGGGGCGAAAGGGGAACCCTCTTACACTGTTGGTGGGAATGCAAGTTGGTGCGGCCACTTTGGAGAACAGTGTGGACATTCCTCAAGAAATTAAAAATAGAACTTCCCTATGACCCTGCAATTGCCCTGCTGGGTATTTACCCCAAAGATACAGATGTAGTGTAAAGAAGAGCCATCTGTACCCCAATGTTTATAGCAGCAATGGCCACGGTCGCCAAACTGTGGAAAGAACCAAGATGCCTTTCAACAGACGAATGGATAAGGAAGATGTGGTCCATATACACGATGGAGTATTATGCCTCCATCAGAAAGGATGAATACCCAACTTTTGTAGCAACATGGACGAGACTGGAAGAGATTATGCTGAGCGAAATAAGTCAAGCAGAGAGAGTCAAGTATCATATGGTTTCACTTATTTGTGGAGCATAAGAAAGAACATGGAAGACATGGGGAGATGGAGAGGAGAAGGGAGTTGAGGGAAATTGGAAGGGGAGATGAACCATGAGAGACTATGGACTCTGAAAAAACAACCTGAGGGTTTTGAAGGGGCGGGGGGTGGGAGGTTGGGGAACCAGGTGGTGGGTAATAGGGAGGGCACGTATTGCATGGAGCACTGGGTGTGGTGCAAAAACAATGAATATTGTTACGCTGAAAAAAAAAAAAAGATGTCAGGCGATGCCTGGGTGGCTTAGTCAGTTAAGCATCTGCCTTCAGCTCAGGTCATGATCCCAGGGTCCTGGAATTGAGTCCCACATTGGACTCCTTGCTCAGTGGGGAGCCTGCCTCTCCCTCTGCCTGCTGTTCCCTCTGCATGTGCTCTCTCAATTTCTGACAAATAAATCAATAAAATCTTTAAAAAAATATTAAGATGTCAATACTATCAGGGCGCCTGGGTGACTCAGTCAGTTGAGTGCCTGCCTTTGGCTCAGGTTGTGATCCTGGGCTTCCAGATGGAGCCCCATATCAGGCTCCCTACTCAGCGGGGAGACTGCTTGTCCCTCTAACTCTCCCATGCTTGTGCTCTCTCTCTCTCTCAAATAGAGAAAATATTTTTTTTAAAAAGATGTCAATGTTTTTTGCAGAAATTAAAAAAAAAAAAAAGCCCATCCAAAAATCCTAAAATTTTTATGGAATCTCCAGGGACCTAAATAGCCAAAACAGTCTTGAAAAAGAAGAACAGGGGCGCCTGGGTGGCTCAGTGGGTTAAAGCCTCTGCCTTCGGCTCGGGTCGTGATCCCAGGGTCCTGGGATCGAGCCCCATATCGGGCTCTCTGCTCAGCAGGGAGCCTGCTTACCCCCTCTCTCTCTGCCTGCCTCTCTGCCTGCTTGTCATCTCTGTCTATCAAATAAATAAATAAAATCTTTTAAAAAAAAAAAGAAAAAGAAGAACAGGGGTGCCTGGGTGGCTCAGTGGGCTAAAGCCTCTGTCTTCAGCTCAGGTCATGATCCCATGGCTCTGGGATCAGTCTCTCTGCTCAGCAGGGAGCCTGCTTCCCACCCCCATGCCCGCCTGCCTCTCTGCCTACTTGTGATCTGTCTGTCAAATAAATAAATAAAATCTTTTTAAAAAAGAAAAAGAAGAAAAAGAAGAACAAAGCTGACAGATTCATGCTTCCCGATTTCAAAACAATACTACAAAGCTATAGTAATCAAAACAGTATGGTGCTGAAAATATAAAATGTTAGGATACTGAAAAGGTTTTCTGCAATTATTCTAAAATATTTAGCCAAGCTTATAGCAATTTCTATTCCATAATTGCAATACAAATAAAAATAATATGGTACTGGCATAAAGACAGACACAAAGACCAGTTAAATAGAATAGAGAGCTCAGAAATAAACTGTCACACATAGTCAAATGATTCATACCAAGATCACTAGAAGGGGAAAGACAGTTTTTTCAATCAATGATACTAAGAAAACTAGATATCCACATGCAAAAGAATGAAGTTGGACCCTTATCTAATATCAAATTACCAGTTAATTACCAATTAATGAGACAAATAACTAATTAACAAGAGAGTTGACACCAATAGAAATATTAAAAGGAAAATAAGGGATGTTATGAACAACTTTATTCCTAAAAAGTCAACACTTCAGATGAAATGCATGAACTGTGAAAGACACAATCTATGATAGCTCACTCAGGATGAAATCGATAACTTAAATAGCATTGTATCTATAAAAGAAATTGAATTTATAGTTAAAACCCTACACACAAGAAAACTCCAGGTCCAGATGGCTTTGCTGGTGAACCTAACCAAATATTCACAGAAAAAAATGATTTAAATTCTACCCAATCCCTTCCAGAAAATTGAAGTGGAGGGAAACCTTCCAAACTTACTCTATGAGAACTGCATTACCAAAGTTGGTACAAGAAAAGGAAGCTACAGACAAATATCCCTCATGGATCCAGATGTGAAGATTTTTTTAAAGATTTTATTTATTCATTTCACAGAGAGAGAGAGATCACAAGCAGGCAGAGAGAGAGGAGGAAGAAGGCGCCCTGCTGAGCAGAGAGCCTGATGCGGGGCTTTACCCCAGGATCCTGAGGTCATGAAGGCAGAGGTTTAATCCTCTGAGCCACTCAGCCCCCCCCCCAGATGTGAAGATTCTAAACCAAATTTAAGCGAACTGAATCCAATAATATGAAAAATGGATAATATATTATGACCACATAGCATTTATCTCAGAAATGTGAGATTTGGTTAATATTTGAAAATCAGTCAATTAATCATAGCAACAAAAAATGGAAAATCATAGGATCATCTCAATAGATATGGAATAAATGGATAAAATCTCTCATTTATTTCTGAAGAAGACTGAAAATGAACTAGAAATAGAAGGGAACTTCCTCAATTTGTTGAAGAGCATCAGTAACATCACAGTTTATGTGCAAAACTGAAATCGCATTCTACAGGCAGAATTTCCTCTTCCTGATGGAATTAGGCCTACCCAGATTATCTAGGATAATCTCATTTACTTCTTGTCAACTGATTGTGAACATTAATCACATCTACAAAATATCTTCCCAGCAATACTCAAATAAGTGTTTGACTAAATAGTTGAGGACTGTAGCCTTAGCCAAGTTTGAAACATAAAAGTAACAATCACCAACCCAAATGTCCATCAACAGGCGAATAGGCAAATTGTGCTATACCCATTCAATGGAATTGTAATTCATCAACAAAAAGGAATGCACTATTGATAGATGCAACAAGGATGAATTTCAAAGTAATTATTCTGAGTGAAAGGATCTATACCAAAAAAGAGTGTGTGCTACATGATTCCATTTTCATAAAATTCTAGCAAGTGCAAATTAGTCTATAGTGACAGAAGGTGGATCAGTGGTTGCCTGGGGACAGATACGGGAAGGAAAGTGGGGCGGGCCAGGAGCAAGGCATTACCAAGAGGCTGGAAGAAACATTGAGGGGGTGATTGGCATGTTAATTATTTTGACTGTATTGATGCTTTCACAGGCACATACACATGTCAAAGCTTATCAAACTTTATACTTTAAACATGTGCAATTATGTCAATTACACCTCAATAAAGCTATTAAAAATTAAAACAAAAAGTCAATTAGACATCCATGAAATTAATCTCCCAACTCAATAACATACGATTTGAAAAGCATTGTGTGGGAGGCTCAAAAGAACATTGCTTTGCTTGTTAGTTTACTTGCTTGCTATCTATCATTCATCCTCTTCCTATTCAAAGGGAGAGCTCCCAAGATGTGAGATATTGGTGGGATATAGTACCCTGTCGCAACTCTAGAAGTTGAAGGATAAAGATCTCTCCTTCTCCCTCTCCTGGGATGAAGAATCTGGAGAGACTAACTGAAAGACAGGGTAGTTAGTATCTGGTCACCTTAGTTTCAACAATGCCCAGCCTCACCAATAGTGTCCTGGCCACACTGTTTCTGCTAAAAGAAGGTTGTGTGCTTCCTGGTGGTGCCCTGGGACCCCTTTGATTCACGTCATCTTCCAAGTCTGATTCTCTAATTTCCCCGTTGGTTTTGGGAGCCATTCACCCCCAATATCCTTTCAATAAATTCCTTTTTTGGATTGTTTGATTTGGTTAGTTCTAGTTGGTTTCTGCTGTTTACAATCAAGAACCCTGATAATATAGGGGCGCCTGGGTGGCTCAGTCAGTTAGGTGTCTGCCTTTGACTCAGGTCATGATCCCAGAGTCCTGTGATCAAGCCCCACATCAGGCTCCCTGCTCAGCAGAGAGTCTGCTTCCCCCTCTCCTTCAGCCCCTCCCCCTGCTTGTGCTCTCTCTCTCTCTCTCTCTCTCGTTCAAATAAATAAATAAATAAATAAATAAATAAATAAATTCTTAAAAAAAGAATCCTGATAATTTAGAGAAGAAAGGGGAGAGGTATGAAGAGAAAATTCTGGAAAGCCTACCAAAACTCAATCAAGCAGGAACCAAATAGCCGTTTTTGTTTAGTAAGATACAAAACCACTGTCATGAAAGTCTAGGGTATCTTTACTTGGAGTTAAGGAAAAGGAAAGTGTGTTCAGTAATTTTTATTTAGTAAATAGAGCTTGCCAGTTTGCTCCAGGGACCTGTACTGTCATCCCAACTTCAGAGACTTTCGCACAGGTGGGCATTGAGGGTTTTTTTTTTCTTTCTTTTGTTAATAGGGACCAGGATGGGTTTATAGAGAGCAGAGAGAATACTAGTGATTGTTTGCCATTATTAGGTAGTGGGGAAAATGGCAGAGGGACCCTGGATTTGAACCTTCCCCAGTATGACTCAGGGATTAGGCAACTTGGTGTCCAGATCCAGGTTTCTTTATCCTTTCCTCTGACAGTGGAATATGCTTCCAAATCCTTACCCAACAATATGCCTTCTGGGCGATCTGGAGCAATGTTTCCTTTTGAAAGGCATGATAGGCACAGCAAATGGTACCATTTATATAACATGCTGTGAGGAACAAACAAGCAGGTTGCTTGCTGGTCCTGGTGACTGGCCTGGTGGCTTCTTTTTAATCCTGGCACACTGGTTAGGAAGCTGTGAGCTAAAGCTGTCAAGGTCAAATTCTGTGCCTGACCACTTGAAGGCCTTCATGACCTGTCCTAGCCAGCACTTCCATTACTACCTGTCCCTTCCACTCTGTGTCTTACTCACTCTTGTCCACTGATTTGCAGATTGTGCTCCAAAAAATGGCTCTAAGTTTTGATGGAAAGGAGACTCAAGACAGGAAAGTTTCAAAAACCAACTCTGGACCAGTGATCTCTTCCTCCCCTGAACTTGTCCTGTTTTGTCATGGATCACATTCAGCTTTGTATTTAATATTTCATAGGGTAGGGCACCTGGGTGGCTCAGTCGGTTAAGCATCTGCTTTTAGTTCAGGGTGTGATCCCAGGGTCCTGGGATCAAGTCCTGCATGCCCACTGAGCAGGGAGCCTGCTTCTTCCTCTGACTGCCATGCCCCTTGCTTGTGCTATCTCTCTCTCTCTCTGACAAAGAAATAAATAAAATCTTAAAAAAATTTCATAGGGTATATCTTGGCTTGCTTTCCCAGTGAGATTGGAAGATTTTGGAAGGCACAACATCTAGTTCATTTCCAGCAGTTAGCAACAACCATTGAGTAAATAAACTAATGCATGAATGAATATGGTTATCATTTATTGATTACTACTTGCCAAGCACCATGTTAAAACAGTTTGTGTGTGTTATGTCTTTCGATCCTTACAACAAACCTATAAAGTGGGTATTGTTAATACACTCATTTCACAATTGCAGGAAGAGAGGCACTGGGGATGGAAGTGACCAATCCAAGGTTACATGGCCAGTACGTGGCTGGCTGGTTATTTTATTTTAACTATAGTTGACCCTTGAACAACATGGGGTTTGAGGTGCTGACCCTGTAAAGCCAAAAATCTGTGTATAATATTTGACTCCTCCAAAACTTAACTATTAATAGCCTGCTGTTGACCTGAGCCTGATAACATACAGTCAGTTACACATATTTTGTATATGTATTATATATTATATTCTTATAATAAAGTAAGATAGAGAAAAAGAAATGTTACTAAGAAAATCATAAAGGGAGAGCCTGGGTGGCTCAGTCAGTTAAGCATCTGCCTTCAGCTCAGGTCACAATCTCAGGGTCCTGGGACTGAGCCCCATGTCTGGCTCCCTGCTCAGCAGGGAGACTGCTTCTCCCTCTCCTTTTGCCCCTCCCCCTGCTCATGCTCTCTCTCTCTCTCTCTCTCAAATATAAAAATCAAATCTTAAAAAAAAAGGAAAAAAATTAGGGACGCCTGGGTGGCTCAGTCAGTTAAGTGTCTGCCTTCAGCTGGGATCATAATCCTAGAGTCCTGGGATAGAGTCTTGCATTGGACTCTTCACTCAGTGGGGAGTGCCACTCTGCCTGCCTTTCTCCCTGCTCGTGCTAGCTCTTTCTCTCTCTCTTTCTGTCAAAATAAATAAACAAAACCTTTAAAAAAGTAAATTAAAAAAAGAAAATCATTAAGAGGAGAAAATACACTTACAGTACTATACCCAAAAAGTGGACCCATGCAGTTCAAAGCTATGTTGTTCAAGGGTCAACTGTACCACACTAATCTCAAGGTAGCATGATCCAGAGAGGGAGAATGCTAAGGATTTTTAAAACTTAGAGTTCTGAGATGCACAGGCAAAGGATCAAAAGAGCAGGGAGGGGCACCTGGGTGGCTCAGTGGGTTAAGCCTTTGCCTTTGGCTCAGGTCATGATCTCAGCGTCAGTCTTGGGATTGAGCCCCACATCGGGTTCTCTGCTCAGTGGGGAGCCTGCTTCCCCCTCTCACTCTCTGCCTCTCTGCCTACTTGTGATCTCTCTCTTTCTCTGTGTCAAATAAATAAATAAAATCTATAAATAAATAAAACCTTTTATAAAAAAAAAAGAGCAGGGAAAGCTCAGTAAATTGAGTTTTATTGAAGGAAGAAGGAAATGGAAATGATCACCAAATTAGGACCATTGGTTTACTCTGTTTTTGTACCCTCTGCCCATTCAAGCCCTTGCCAGATACACAGCAAGTGTTTGCTCTCTATTAAGTGAGAGCAGTAACCCACATTCATTCACAAAGCTCTAATTAAGCAACAATTTGTAAAGGAGCTTTCTATGACTCCCGGAAACTAAAAACTACACACATGAACCAGTTATTTATGTAGAAGCTAGTATACGCCTGGCACATACATAATGAGCAGTTTAATAAATGAATCATTCATGGTATTGTTAGTGTTAATACAAAGGATATTTATTGAGTGCCTAATATGTACAATATTCTGGGTGATTTCATAGTCCCTGGCTTGCATAGTTCTTGCAACCATCCCTTGACTTAAACGGTTTTACTGCATTTTAACAAATGAAGAAACTAAAGGTCAGAGTGAAGATTTCCTCAGTCACACTAATCTGTGCCAAAAACTATGCTCTTTATGATGGTAAATAACATGTATTCCAACACAAATAAGTGGACTGAAAAGAAAAATTGACAACCAGTTCTTTTTAACACCTTACCAACAATGCCTGTGGTTTGAATCCAGATGCATATGATAGCCCAGGTCAAAACTGCATTTCCCAACATCCCTTGCAGCTATATGTAGCCAAGTGACTGGGTTCTTTTTTATTTAAGATTTATTTATTTTAGAAAGAGAGTTGGGAGTGGGGAGAGAGAAACTCAAGCAGACTCCACGCTGAGCATGGAGCCTGATGCAGGGCTCGATCTCAAGACCCTGAGATCAGACCTGAGCCAAAATCAAAAGTCAGACACTCAACCAGCTGAGCCCCCCAGGCATTCTGAAGTGACTAAGTTATTAGCCAATAGGACTCAAGTAGAAGTGATTTGTGTGACTTCTGAATTGGATCCTTAAAAGAAAGAAGCATAAAAAAAAGAAGGAAAGAAACTTGCCTTCCACTGCCCATGCTCTGCCTTCCTATGAGGTGGCATGTCAACAGGGTGGGGAGAAAAAAAAACCAGGAACCTGTACTCCTCAAACCTCCATACCAGCCCTGGACCACGTATTTGGACCACGTAAATGAAAAATAAGCTATTTTGTCTCAAGCACAATATTTTATGGTCTCTTATTAGAGCCTTTGGGCATGTAACTAATAGTACTCATAGGAATATTTTTTTGGGAGGTAGACTACTTTGGGCATTTTGCACTAAAGGTTTAGAAATAGAAGGACTTTTATCTGTCATCTAATCCAAGGTCCTGCTATTTCAGATGAGACCCAGAGAGGAAGAAAGGACTTGTGAAGACTACCCAGGCAACTGGGATTGCCATCTGTTACCATCCAGAGGCTCTCCTCTTTATTTTTTTTCCTCCTCTTTATTTATGTACTTGGCATTATTAGAGGCCAATAATAAATGCCCTTTCTAAAAATAAGGAAACCAACTTGTGCTTGTTTCCAAATAGGTCAGTTTCTAAAAGCAGTCTATGGTGGCCCCTTGAAGGCCAGCATACTGGTAGACTGCGGTGGGTGTTTTTAAAAACCAACCATACTATGACGTGGTAAGTCAAACTGTAAAATAATAACACCCAGTTTGTTCAATGATAATCAGAGTTTTTTCATGCATTTTTTTTTCTGGGAATCAGTATAAGTGCACGACCACACCTCCAGGACTGATTTGGTAAAAGTGAAGAATCACAGAACTTGGCTGAAGGAAACTCGGAGCCGGTGAGGTTGGCAGTCAGATGGCAAGCACACAGAGTGTGCCAACACCTATCACATGGAAAGCATGCTTTGAATTCACTCGCTTTTGCAATGGACCTGCCACCCAAATATCAGTGTCCAGAATGCTGAAAGGTGAGGTAAGCGGAGGAGTTTGATTTACCTGTGGCAAGCATGGGAGAGGGCCAAAGGTGGTATAAAAGGAAAGAGAAAGATTTGGGGAAGCAAAAAAAAAAATAAAATAAAAGGTCTGGGGACAAAATGACATCAGAGATATGCTGTGTTCCTCCACAGCACTGACAACTCTGCATCCTACCATTTTCTGGTGTCTCTGAAGGACCACTAAGTGCCATGAGAGTCAGCTTTAGAATAACTATTAGAGTCAAGGTACAATAATGGCTCAGATCACCCCCTTTGGACATGGCTCCACCTGGATTGGAATCCCGGGTCTGCCAGTTACTTGCTGTTTTTCCTTTGCTTCTTCAAATCTGGATTTTTAAAAAAATCTGAACCACAGATAGCATCCCCTGCCTCACTTGGTCTTTGTGAGGGTTATATATGCAATAGTAATGGGCAGAACACTTAGCACGGTGGATTGCATGTAGTAAGTGCTCAGTTAATATGTTTGGCCATTATCATGGTGTTTCTCTGTGGTGCCAAACTTGAAACCTATTTGAATGGAAGGAGTAGGAACCCCTAAACCACCGTGCCTCACAGAAAAGGCAGCAGTTTGTATCCCAAGTAAATGTGAGAGAGTGCCGATGCTAGAGATTCTTACTCAGTAGTCTGAGATGAAGCATTTCCTGACAGGCTTTCCAGATGATTCTGGTACATGGGCTCCAAGGACTATACCTCAAGAAAGAGTGACCTAAGAACTTAGAAACAGGGGGGTGAAGGACTCCCAGCTTTGGGCTCTCTGGATTGCCTCAGGCCACACGTATTTCAGAGTTAAAGACAAACACTTACTTAAATTTAATTTCCTTCAGCTGCTTTTATCTGCTACTTTCTGAAGATTCCCACTCCCCTCCCTCAGGAGACACAAGTGATTGCTGACCAGACAAAAGGAAGGCTGTTATAGTTATGGTTGATTAAGCTGTTAAGTGAGGAGCACTCCACTTAACAATGGTCTTGCTCTCATCAAAATAAGAGCCATAGAGTAGCTGATAATGGGATAAAGAAGGCATGTTCTCTGGCTGGTGCTCACGGCCCCTGCAGTTCAGAATCCCAGGCTCACCCGATGCCTGCTGGGAACTCTTCAACGAGGATACTGGATTTTATTTATTTATTTGAGAGAATGAGTGGGAAAGCACGAGCAGGGGCAGAGGGAGAAACAGACTTCCTGCTGAGCAGGGAGCTGGACATGGGGATCAACGTGGGACTCGACCCCAGGACCCTTGACCCCAAGACCCTGGGATCCTGACCTGAGCAGAAGGCAGACGCTTAACCTACTGAGCCACCCCAGAGCCTGTTGGCTGCTTTTACACTGAGATCAGACCTAAGGACAACAGACAAACTGCCTCACCTTTTTGCACAGGACCTCACAAAATGATTAACCTGGTGAGCCGCCCCCCACCCCTGTGTGAGGGTGCGCTCGTGCACACACATACACACAGACTTCCATTTAATTTGGCTAAGATAGTGAGAACGAGGTTGAAGATGACACAAAAGGATCTGTAAAGCTTTAAGCTTGATGAGGTTTGCTTTCACCTCCTCCCACCTTACCTCCAAGGTAAATAAAAGGCGACAGAGACAGTGAGCATCACCTTAGAGGCCATCACTGAAACGTAAATCTCTGATGTTGGGGGAAGAGATTCTGGGATAGGGGGACTCTGAGAGGTCACTTGCTCCTTCTAGAAGACCTTGGTTTGCTAGAAGACATCTTTTGTACTTTGTGAAATGGGTTTCCAGAATTAGAACTGCACCTTCGTGGAGACTTACCAACCCCAAATCATCCCCCTCAGGAATTTGATTTTCAGTAAAAGGCACCAGCTACTTTCCCTTCCCCAGCAAGCCCATTAAGGAAGCACGGAAACCCACAGATGTCACTTTTTCCTGAATTTGGTTTAAACGAGATCTGTAGGGAACCATAGGCCTTTCTCCATTCTGTGGAAAGAAGTTGGGGGCTCCCAATGGTTTGTAGAACAGTTTGCCTGTTGAATTCTGCTATTTTCTGAAAGTCTGCCATGCCATGACCACAGAGATCTGGTATATTTCACAGAGGCTACGTATGTTGGCTTTCCAGGGCTTGGCTTATCGGCTCCAGCTAGAGACCCTTGCACACTGCACACGGCACCCTGTGTTTCTTTGTCGATGAAAATCACAGGCAGAAGAGCACTGGCTGAGGAGGAAGGAGACTGGGGTTCCAGTCTCAGCTCTGCTACAGACATGCTGTGTAACCTTGGGCAAGTTCCCCTCCCCACCTGAGATGTCCTCATCTGTAAAATGAGGAAGAAGATCTCTCAGGGTCCCTCCATCTCTGCCATTCTGTGAGTTCTAACAGCAAGGCTTTAAAGTAACTTGGTTCTATCACATCAGCAACCCTAAGCCAGTGGTTTGTAAGTTCCAGTGTGCACTAGAATCAGCCAGAGACCAAACTCTAGTTGTGGAAATGTATCCTACATCTGCAAAATGACTCATGTTCAAGGTCATCCATTCCATCCATTGATGGTATGAGTTACCCATGCATCCATCCAAAAGTGACTCAGGTGAAATAAAGTCTGGAACATCCACATAATGGAATACTATAGAGCTGTGAAAAGTACCAGGAAGTTCTCTGTGATGGATAGGAAAATATATTTTTTCCTTAATTTATGTAAGTATATTTAATTTTTAAATTTTTATTTATTTATTTTATTATATTTTTGAGAGAGAGAGAGAGAGAGAACCAGTGTGAGTCAGGGGGAGGGGCAGAGGGTGAGAGAGCCAGAATCTCAAGCAGGCTCCATGCCCAAGGTGGAGACCGACTCAGGGCTCACTCTCATGACCCTGAGGTCATAACTTGAGCCAAAACCGACTGAGCCACCCAGGTGCCTCTAATTTATTTTCTAGTATTTTTTTTTACTTGAAGTACACTTGATACAAGATGTTACATTAGTCTCAGGTGTACAGCATAGTGATTTGAAAGCTTTGTATATTATGCTCTGCTCACCACAAGTGTAACTACCATCTGTCACCATAAGACCCTATTACAACACCACCAACTATATTCCCCATGCTGTACCTTCCATCCCTGGGACTTATTCATTCCCCAACTGGAAGCCTGTACCTCGCACTCCCCTTCACCCATTTTACCCATCTCCCCCCATCCCTTTCTCCTCTGGCAGCTATCAGTTTGTTCTCTGTCCATATGGGTCTGTTTCTGCTTTTTTGTTTGTTTGCCTATTCATGTATTTTGGTTTTTTAAATTCCACACATAAATGAAATCACATGGTGTTTGTCTTTCTCTATTTCACTTAGTATAATACCCTCTAAGTCCATCCATGTTGCAAGTGGCAAGATCTCATTCTTTCTTAATGGCTGTTGTACATATGCATTGTATATATGCATATCTTCTTTATCCATTCATCTATCGACAGCCATTTGGGTTTCTTCCATATCTTGCTTATTGTAAATAATGCTGTAATAAACATAGGGATGGGTATATCTTTTCAAATGAGTGTTTCTGTTTTTGGGGGGAGTAAATAACTAGAAATAGATTTACTGGGTCATATGGTATTTCTATTTTTAATTTTCTGAGGAACCTCCAAACTGTTTTCCATAGTGTCTACACCAATTTATACTCCCAAAGATAGTGCACAAAAGTTCCTTTGGCTCAGATATGGACAGATTTGTAAGCTATATTATTTTTTCTTAACGACACAGAACAGTGTGTAAAGAGAGCTAATTTTTGTTAGGGAGGAAGTGAAAAACATATGTCTGCCTTTGCTTCATATCTAAGAAAGTATCTGTTAAAGAAACTCTGATGGGATTTAAAAGAAATGAATAGCCCCCCATCACCTAGGTTCCTATGACCAGTGGGGGCAGGGTAGGGTGGGAATTGGATAGCTGAGGGAAGAAACGGGTTTGCTAAAAGGCAATTTCACTCTATACATTTTAAGGCCTGTGAATTTTTTTGCCATGTGAATGTACCTGCTCAAAAATTATATAATAAAACAGAATAACAAAATCTACTTGGAAGCTACTTGAAAAGACTGAGCTTAAGGAGTCAGAACTCTAGGGGTTTAGAATCTGCATTTTTCACTAGTTCCCCCAGTAGGTTCTGATGTAAGTGCTGAGTAAACTCTACTTAGAAAAAACACTGGCATAAACACTGCAAAACAGGAAGGTTGGCCAAGATCCCTGTAGTGTAATGTAGGGCCTTCCCTTTAACGATTTTTTTGCCAAGCAGCCCCACATCATTCCAAAACTGTAAGGTCCCCAAATCCATCCCTTCTCTTTCTACCTCCCTACATATCCCAGGGATGTAACCAAACCCTTTGAAAAATCCAAATACTTCTTGATGGTGAGAAATAGTATGTCTCCAGCACCTATGTTTCTATGGAGTTGTTTTTTTCTTTTCTTTCACAGAATTAGGCCGGCAGAACCTGCTCGTTTGGAGGAATAAGCGTTGTTGGGAAAGAGAAAACTCCCATCAGTGCCCTTTGCAGATCCAGCTATAGGAATAGAGCTGGGGGTGCAACTTCTGCCTCCAGTTAAGGGGACCTGCCTACGTGTTCCCAGGTCAGGGTGTGGGTAATATGTGGGTTTCACCTGAAACTGTCTTACTCTTATCCACTGAGCCAATTGGACACCCTTTAAAGACAATATTCAGCAACATTTATTATTGCATATGTGTCCTAAGCATTTACCATGTTATCTTTCTTTTTCAACCCTGCGAGGTGTTTTCCATGTCCGTTTCACAGATACGGAAACTGAAGCTTAAGTAGGCTAAGTGATTAGCCATAGGTCACAGAGCTAATAAGCAGTACAGTTGGGATTTAAATTCTGGCAGTGTGATGTTATAATCTGTGCTCCTAAGCACTTCACCATACTGCTTCTCTTTGGTGGTGGGAGAAGGGTCATCCCTACTCAGAGTCAAGGCTACTCAAACCCAATAAAAACTTTTTGCAACTCTGTCCCAAGAGCTCAGGGAGTCACCACCAGCTCTGCCTTTGACCCACTGTCCCTGTCTCTCTTGTTCTGGTCTTCTGTGTCTGGTTTTCTCTGGAAGAGTCCAGATTTTCTTGTCTGCCCATTGGTATTGGCATTTCATTTGGACTGTCTGCCTGGATATTTTTAAAAGAGCTTATTTATTTATTTATTTATTTATTTATTTGAGAGATAGAGCATGCACAGGCAGTGGGGGGGGTGGGCAGAGGGAGAGGGAGAAACAGACTCCCCACTGAGGAGGTAGCCCCACTCAGGGCTCAATCCCAGGACCCCGGGGTCATGACCTGAGCCAAAGGCAGACGCCCAACCCACTGAGCCAACCAGGTACGCCTCTGCTTGGATTTAAAATTCAGCTTCTCCCTTGATCACTGGCTTTCAGATCATCCTTGGTATCAAGCTCTGAACCCCTCAGGGAGGCCTAATCTCCACCTAAGGCCCCAATCTCCACCTAGATTCCCAGCCCAGGGCCCCAGCATGGATGTGGTATTCTGGCATTCCTGTTTGTCCCACCAAGGAGAAAAGAACAGACTCTCTTTGTCTTTCTTGGACTTTTCTTTCTCAATTAGCTGCTTCTGCTGATCCCTCATCCTCAGTCATGTGCAGCAAGGTCTCCCAAACCTTGCCAACAAGTTCATTTCCTCCAGCACACCACTAAGGAGCCAAAGCAGCGGCCATGACTCATTGGTGGCCCAGGCTTGTATCTTGAAGCTATAATTGTATTTGATGTCATTTGCCGCCCCTCCCTACTAGCAGCTGGGATACAGCTCAGGCAGTGTGGAGACAGAAAGAGGAAGTGTCTCATAGAACAAACATAGTTCACACATTTTTTTTTTTGTTTTTGTTTTTTAAGGAGTGGAGGTGAATTGCCCCAGACCGGTGGCTTGTTATTGCCTTGTTCCTGGGTGGAATTTGAAAGACAATTGGTTCCGGTGGGAGAGAGGTGGAGAATTTGGCCACATAGCAGAGTAAATTGCACCCCCCTGGGAGTGAGCTGGAAGCTTTAATCCACAGTGTTACCCGTCCCAAGCGGAGAGGCAATAATGATGCCAGCTCATTTTTGGAGAAAACTTGCTTGCTTCTGTGAGCTATGGTGAGAGACTAACAATGCTTTGTTAATTTGTAGTTTTTAGTATCTCCTTGTCGTCAACCAACTCTTAGGAGCTATGTGAAGTTAGACCACTTTATCTCCTGTTGCTGCTTTGACCACTTCCTTCCTCTTCCCAAAACCATTCAGCAGTTCTCTCCTAAGAACACCAGAAACACTAGGTCCCACCTATGAACTCTTTACACCACATAGACAGCACGGACTGCAGAGCCGGAAAGCCTATGTTGAATCCCAACCCTGCTACCTACGATCTGTGTGACTTTGGGCAAGACGCTGAACCTCTCTGTTTCCCAGTTTCTCTTTCTGTAAAATGGAAATAATAATACTGCCTACTTTACTGGGTTGTATGAGGCATAAATAAATTAATATTCATAACGCAGTTGGGGGCGCCTGGGTGGCTCAGTTAGTTAAAGATCCGACTCTTGATTTCGGCTCAGGTCATGATCTCAATGTCAGGAGACTGAGTAGCACCTTGAGCTCTGTGCTCAGTTTGGAGTCAGCTTGAGATTCCCTGCCTCTTGCCCCTCTCGTGCTCTTCTCTCTCCCTCTCTCTAATAACATTAAATAAGTAAATAAAATCTTTAAAAAATATATTTGTAAAGCACTTGAAACCATGTTTGACTATACAAAGTGCTATGTAAATGGTTGCTAAATACATAAATAGGTATATTCATTCTTTAAAGAAATATCTGTTGAGCATCCAATGAGCTAGCCAGGAGTTGGCAAGCTTCTGCCATAGGGGGTCATGCAGTAAATAATTTTTAGGCTTTACAGGCCACACACTCTCTGTGGCAACCACTTAATTCTGCCTTTGTGTGTGAAAGCTATCACAGGCAACCTGTAAATGAATTAGTATAACTGTGTGCCAATTCAAATTTTATTTATAAAAACAAATTTTGGATTGGATTTGGCCCACAGGTCAAAACAGGTTGTGAAGCCCTGTGCTAGGGAATGAGGGATACAATGGTATGCAAAACAGACCCACTGAATCCTTCTGTCTAGCGTGCAAGACAGACTTTAATTACATACCTTATCAATTATGATACGTGTGGGGGCGGTCAGATCATGACCTGAGCCAAAATCAAGGGGGTTGAGGGTTGGAGAAACGGAATCTGATCAGCCAGGGCTTCTCTGAGGAAGTGGCCTCCAACTGTGATCCAAGTCGGGCATGAACGGTTGAATGGCAGTGTGGGAAGAGGCCTGTGTCAAATGACTTGTATTGTCACCATGCTCAAAGACTAAGGATGTTCTAAACATCCCAAACAGGTGCACCTGGGTGGCTCAGTAGTCAAGTGTCTGCCTTTGGCTCAGGCCATGATCCCAGGGTTCTGGGATTGAATCCCATGTCAGGCTCCTTGCTCAGCGGGAAGCCTGCTTCTCCCTCTCCCACTCCCCCTGCTTGTGTTTCTTCTCTCTTTGTGTCTTTCTGTCAAATAAATAAATAAAATCTTTTAATAAGATAAAAATCCCAAATAGCCCCATCTTCCCCTTCAGATTATGGAGAAATAATTAAGATTTTTTTTTAATGCAACCCTCTCCTGAAGTCGTTTTTCATTTTAGCGTGCACCACCTCTTGTGAGAATAGTAGACTCGTCAAGCACATAGACTAGCCCCCCGCCGCCTGGCCCACACACTGGTTGCTCACACTTGGGCAAGTGATTTAACCTCTCTGTGTCAAAGCTACCTTGTCCGATGGGGATGACAATGTTGGCAGGATCCTCCTATTCGGATTAGTATCTGGCTCATATGCATTAGTTCTTGTTGGCATGAATTATATGCTCGAGATCTTTTGTAAGGCATGCTAAGTTTTCTCTTTTTTTTTTCCTGCGAATATTACCTCCTTTATACTGTGAGGAGGACCACTTCACCAAGTTCTCTTATTTCAGGATTTAGTTGACAAGCCAATAAGCTAATGGGTAACATGTATTGAGCACTTAGGTTCCAGAGTCTGTTTATACACAAATCTCGGATCCTCAAAATCCAAGGGTTTTTTTAAAGGTTTTATTTATTTATTTGAGAGAGAGAGAGAGCTGGGGGTGGGGGCAGAAGAAGAGGGAGAAGCAGACTCCTTTCTCAGCAGGGAGCTCGATGCGGTTCTCAAAGTTGGGCTCGATCCCAGGACCCTGAGATCATGACCTGAGCTGAAGGCAGACACTTCACCGACTGAGCACTCAGGTGTCTCGAAATCAAAGTTTTAATAGCCCACTTAAATTGAGGAGACTGAAGTTCAGAGAAGTGAAGCAATGACCCAATTTGTAAATGTATAACAGCCAGGCCATGAAGGCAGCCTGCTATAAATTAAACATGTAGGAAGTCAGACTGCCATCTCTAGCCACAATCCAGGGAGCCAAATAATACCGCCTGTAACAACTGGCCCCAAATGGCCAGGATGTGATCAATAACTGACAGCTTCCATAACTGTTTCCCCTGTTTCTGACTTAGGGCCAACCACAGAAAGTCAGTTACGCACCTCTACCCAATCCCACAGGACACCCTGCTCCTAAACTGGTGCAGCCACTCTGGAAAACAGTGTGGGAGCTCTCCAAAAAGTTAAAACTAGACCTACCCTCGGATCTAACAATTGCACTACTAGGTATTTACCCAAAGGATACAAAAATACTGATTCAAAGGGACACATACATTCCGATGTTTATGGCAGCATTATCAACAATAGCCAAATTATGGAAAGAGCCCCAATGTGCATAGACTGATGAACAGATAAAGAGGCTGTATATATGGAATATATATATATATAATGTCAAGCAAAATAAGTCCGTCAGAGAAAGATAAACACCACATGATTTCACTATATGTGGAATTTAAGAAACAAATGAGTGTGTGGAAGAAGAGAGAAGCAAACCAAGAAACAGACTCTTAACTGTAGAGAACAAACTGAGGGCTGCTGGAGGCGAGGTGGACAGGGGGATGCATTAAATGGGTGATGGGGATGAAGGAGGGCCCTTGTGATGAGCACTGGGTATTGTACGTAAGTGATGAATCACTAAATTCTACACCGGAAACTAATATTGCACTGTATCTTAACTATGATGGAATTTGAATAAAGGCTTTTAAAATAATTTTTTTTAAAAAAGGATATCCTGCTTCTAGTTAGCCTGCCTACAGTTTGTCCAGGCCCACAGCATCCAATCGGGGCACACCTGACTCCTTTCCTCTCTCCACCATAAAATCGTTCCCACTCCTCTGCCTGCCTTTGAGTCTCTGCCTTAGCCTACGTGAAAGTGACTGACTCTTGCTACAGCAAGCTCACAATAAATAGCCTTTGCTTGTTCTTCCTTGGTTGGTCTTTGTTTAGATTCACAAAGACATCGTAAGTGTCGCAAAGATAATAAGTGACAGAGCCAGAATGTAAACCCTTGTCTATCAGACTCCGGAGTCCCAAGTGCTTAACCAATATGCTGTATGGCCTCTCTACCCATACTTTCTGGACACTCTTGAATTATACGTTTTGATGACATCCTCTTCTGCGTTTCCCACAGAAAAGAGATCATCTGTCTAGGACTCTCCTAGGCAACAGCCCATGTTTCCACAATTATTGGAGGCTTGCTTTCTGTGCCTTCTCCAGCTCATTGCATCATTGTATGTGAGTGCAGCCTACATATGATAATTACAGGGCTGGCAGCACCCAGTGTAAGAATATGTGTTGTTATTGTTGTTGTTTTTTCATGGCCACCATTATGAGTAAGTGGTGTAGTCAAGATGAAGATCTAACATTTGCTTAGTTCTTATGATGTGCCGAGCACTGTGCTAAATACTTTGTATGCATTTTCTTATTTAATCTTCAGAACAACACTAGGAAGTGAAGAAGGCTATTAGTCCCACGGTACAGCTGATGAGTCAGAGGCAGAGAGCACTCCAGCAATATTGGTGTGATCCAGGGGATGAAGAAAACTTCTTTGTTCCCCAGAACACTTCCGGGCAGCTTCCCTCCCTGGAAGAGCTAAAACATTTAGCCTTCTCAGCCCTTCACACTTCAGATGGAATTAACATACTTCGGTTCCATTCCTGACAGCTGTTTTTTTTTTTTTTTTAAGTTTTTATTTATTTCTTTGAGAGAGAGAGCTAGAGAGGGAGCACGAGCAGGGGGAGTGGCAGAGGGAGAAACAGACTCCTTGCTGAGCAAGGAGCCCGATGCGGGGTTCAATCCCAGGACCCCGGCATTATGACCTGAGCCGAAGGCAGACCCTCAACTGACTGAGCCACCCAGGTGCCCTCTGACAGCTGGTTTTGACAGGCAGAAAAGTGGCCAGAGCATGGACATACCCGGTCAGGGAGCAGAATTTGGGGCACTTATTGACTAATGCAATGCAGGCAAGAACCAGAGGACTGGCATCAGGTTCTGTTTCATTTCTGATATCCCTCCTAAGAACAGTGTCTGAGGCTTTCCCTGTTTTTCCCATAAGCTCTGAACCAGGCAAGTCCTTCCTCCTAATATCTCTCATGACTTCATGAAAATCAGGTTTTCAGACTTTTCTCTTGAAGTTCCTTCATACTGTCACTTCCTCCAAGCAGCCTTCTTTGATTGAGGTTAGATCTATTTTCCTGAACAACTAGAGCAGACCATTGCCAAAGCTTCTAGTACAGCCTGACCATTCAGCTGAGGACCACTGCATGCTCCCATCTGTGATTTGATAGAACTTTCTGAAGCCCACAGGCAGACTGGAGGGACTTGGTGTTGATATAACCCGGTTGTCTCATGTAGTCAGAATGTCTGGCGTCACCCTGTCTTCAGTCCTCGGTCCATTCTGTCTCCACTCCTCTTTTTAGGAACTTGCCAAATTGGCGATTTGGGCAAACGAGCTGCCACTCATTCAAAGCAGTTGAAAAAAAGAAAAAGAAAAAAAAAAACGAACAAATCAATATGCATCCACTAGTAGCTAAACCTTTTATCTGTTATCCAGATTTATCGGCGAATTGGTGTGTTCATAACAGCTGGCTTCCCCATATCGCCGCCCAAAGTTGCTGGGGGAAAGAGAGAGAGGAGGCTGGAGAGAGAGGAAAGAGAAGAGATGTCTGAAGAAATTCTCCCTACGTGTCCCATCTCACACCATCCCTATCACAAAACCCAACGCCTAGCTGAAAATGGGAGCAGACAATCGAAGATGGCTCAGGGTTGCAGGGGAGCAAGCAAGAGATTTAGTGACGTTCTTGGAGACCACCCCCTTATTATGTGTGCATAAAAGCACCGCTGCCCACACATGCTTTTTCATCTCGACCTTACCCCTTTGCCCCGACAAGTGGGCACCAAGAAATACTCGGTTCTCTAACTCTGTGTTCCACGTACAGGTGGCTTAGTCTGAGAAAGGCATTTACATCTGCTTTCCCATTCTCCTTCTCCCTTATCCTAGCCAGTACAGGTTTCCCTTCAGCAGTGCATGTGTGCACATGTGTGTGTGTGCATGTGTGTCTGAGGAGCATCAGTGGAAGGGAAGGAGGGAAAAAGAAGAGCAGGAAGAAGGAAGCATCCATCACTGGTATAGGACCAGCTCTAAAACGGGTCTAAGCCAGGGGCACCTGGCTGGTTCTGTTGGTAGAGCATGTGACTTGCAAGTCCCATGTTGGGCATAGAGCCTATGTTAAAAAAAAAAAAAAAAAGATTGGTCTTGGAGTACCTGGCTGCCTCAGTTGGCAGAACATGGAACACTTGATTTTGGGGTTGTGAGTTCAAGCCCCATGTGGGGTGTAGAGATTACTTAATATTGATAATAATAAAATTAAAAAATATAAAAAAAGAAATGGCTTAAGTTAGGAGTCTGCAAACCTTTCCTTTAAATGGCCAGATAGTAAATATTTTATATACAGTTTCTGTCACAGCTGTACAACTCTGCCATCGTCGCATGAAAGGAGCCATAGACAATATGTAAATGAGCAAAAATATGTTCCAGTAAAACTTAATTGCAAAAACAGGTGGTGAGTTGGATTTGACCCTTGGGCTCCAGTTTGCAGACTCCTGACTTAAATGAATGGGAAGGTTGGAGATCATGAACATGTGACCGTCGTTTGAGGCTCTGTTGAGGTGGGTGTTCTGCAAGTTCATAGGTCATAATTGTGAACACCATTCACAGTGCTAACCAGAAATGGGAGAGGAAATCATCCCAGGAGAAGGATTGCCGGGGACTTGGCCCCTTGTGGCCAGACCTCAGGACATATTCCGGTAGTATTGTTTTAAAATGGAAATCCTGGGGAGCCTGGATGGCTCAGTGGGTTAGGAAACTGACTCTTGATTTTAGCTCAGATCATGATCTCAGGGTCTTGAGATCAAGCCCCACATCAGGCTCTGTGCTGGGCTGGGTCGGGGGATTGAATATGCTTAGGATTCTTTCTCTCTTTCCTCTAAGCCCCACTCGTGTGTGTTTTCTCTTCAAAAAATTAGAAAAAAACCAGAAATCCTGATAGGGGTTTGTTTCCTTTCTCTTTCTTCTACTTCCCCAAAGTATACTGTGGGGGTTTTTTTGTTTGTTTGTTTGGGGAGGGAGGCTGGAGAAAGATCCGGAGGTTTCCTGCAACTTGAAATTCTGATGAATGGGATTCCAGTTAAAAGAGGTCTGCGTGCCTCTAAGTTCCCAACAGAGCCAGCTTGCCCACCAGTCGAGGCTTAGTACTGCCAGGGCTGGTATACTTGCCTTTCAGTGTCCAAGGTTCCCAAGTAGCCTGCTCAAAACTCTTGCAGGCCTAGAATATGCCTGGGACTCAATGCCCCTGGGAGGGTATTGCTGGCAGGGTACTCTGCCCTGGGAGGTATGAATCTGCTCAAGGCCTGGAATGGCAAATAGATTCTGTTTTCCTTTTAGTAGGTAGCTGCCATCTTCTGAGAGGGATGTTGAGGCCACATCTGGGGTGAGTGGAAAAGCGAGGTGACTCTGCTTGATTAATAAGGCCTGCTCTGGGCATGGGAAGAGAGAGCAGGAAGCATAACGGCCCCCACTCTGCTCCAGGCCTGGCAAACTGGGAAGGATATCGAAGAAATGCAGACTATTTGCTGAGTCCTGTCCACTAATGCCTGGCTGGCTGGTGAGAGACATTCCTTCAAACATCTGAGTGAATCAAGTGACTCATGGGAAGGTGGCCCAGTTAAGGCCTAATTTTGTGACTGTTATCACCCATCATGCCAATGTCTCCTGTAGAACAATCTAGAGCACACCCTTGATGGGGGTGTCCTGTAAGGAGGGCTGTGTTGCCTTTACTGTGAACCATCTACATTCATTATATTGACACTGAGGGGTATAGACGGAGATGGGGAAAAGAGAGTTCTAACCACTATGATTTTTTAAAAAGACTTATTTATTTTGGGGGTGTGGGGCAGAGGGAGAGGGAAGAGAATCCTCAAGCAGACTCCCCGATAAGTGCAGAGCCCAATGCGGGGTTCGATCTCACAACCCTGAGACCGTGGCCTGAGCTGAAACCAAGAGTCAGAGCTCAACCAACTGAGCCCCCCAGGTGTCCCCACTGAGATTGTTTTTAATCTGGGAGAAATCAGGATACAAAGTACTATCTAAACCATAAAGCAGACTGAGGAGAGATTAAAGAAAATGCCGTGGAAGCACAGAGGAGCGAAATGAGCTTTAACACGTAGGAGATGGGGTTGGGGCCTCAGGGAGGGAGGTCATGCAAGTCTGTATGAAAGAGTTAGCCTATGAACCAGGCCTTGAAGGTGAAGTTGATTTTAAGGTATAGAGAGGACAGTGAGGACCTGCTTGCTTTTGTGTTTTTTAAGATTTTATTTATTTGTCAGAGAGAGAGAGAGAGGACATGAGCAGGGAGGAGGAGCAGAGGGAGAAGTAGGTTCCCGGTTGAGTAAGGAGACTAATGCAGGACTTGAACCCAGGATCCCAGGATCATGACCTGAGCCAAAGGCAGATGCTTAACTGCTGAGCTACCCAGGTACTCAGTAACTGCTTTCATAAAGGTCTTACTTGGGCCCCAGTGCTTCTCAATCTTGTTTCCACCCAACAGACCTGAGGACTAGAGTATGTCACATCCATTCATCTTTCCGAACTTCTGGAGTACTGATGGCGTGACTGGTTGTGAACCAGAGATTGCCGTGGTGTGGCCTAGTGTCTCCGCTCGGGGGCCATGCTTCTCGGGAGAATCTCCACTCCAGTCTTCCATTCTGCCAACTCCCCCTTCACACTGCAACCAGAGCCTGCTTGCTTGGTAACTGTTCCTCGTGTATTCTGTTGGAGAGAGTCTATGCAAACCTGAGCAGCCGGGCCCATGCTCTTACCACCAATGGCATCATGTCTTACTCATTGCTCAGCAACTTGCTTTTTTTTGCAGAACCATGCATCTTAGCACTGCTTCCCATAAGTACATGCAAAGACTAGCCATTTTAAAGCGGCACCTATTCTTTTGTACAGTTTGTCGCGAATTATTTGACCAGTCTCCTGTTGACAAATATTAAGGTTTTCTGCCACCTTCTGCTAATGAATAATCTTTACCCGTGTGGGGGTATATTTGTATGATAAATTCCTAAGAGTGGAATGGTTGCATTGAATGGTGCAGACTTTTGTAACTTTGAGACATGTGGCTCCGTTGCCCATTATCTGCACGAACACAGTGTGTTATTCAACTTTTTCATGTTCCTTGATCTGGTAGCTGAAAAATGAGATCTCATCACAATATTAAATTGCATTTCTCTTATGATATGTGACATTGAGCATCTTTTCATACATTTAAGAGTCACTTATGTTCTCTTTTCTGGGGACTGTTTCCATTAGTTGCTCAGTTTTTCTTTATTTTTTTAAAGATTTTATTTATTTATTTGACACAGAGAGAGAGATCACAAGCAGGCAGAGAGGCAGGCAGAGAGAGAAGGGGAAGCAGACTCCCTGCTGAGCAGAGAGCCGGATGTGGGGCTTGATCCCAGGACCCTGAGATCATAATCCAAGCCGAAGGCAGAGGCTTAACCCACTGAGCCACCCAGGCACCCCTCAGTTTTTCTTTATTAATGTGAAGCAGCTCTTTACGGAGTCAGAAAATCAGCTCTTTGTGATGTAAATTGAAAATAGATTTCCCCCAAGTTAAAGATCCTTCACTGTAGTCCTGATACTTCTTATAGTTTCTCCCCTTTCTCAATCAGAGCAGGTAGCAAAGTGACTATACTAAGAATCTTTTCCTGCACCTACCTACAGTCTAAGGAAGTTTCTTTCCTTCTGGATCCTATTTTTGCAATTCCTTGCAAAATATTAGCTGGTTAGTGATGATCTTCTTTCAAGTCAAGGGATCTTTCAGAATCTGATTAAAGCTGTGGCTTAGAAAGAGACTCACACATAACACACCTACAAATTTACGTTTACTTTTAGGGAATTCCCAACCATCTGGAGTGGTGTTACCACGGCCTAAGGAGAATCTGTAGCAGAATCTCTTGGGAACTTGGGACACCTTGGTGGCTCAGTCAGTTGGGGGTCTACCTCTGGCTCAGCTCATGATCCCAGGGTCCTGGGATCAAGTCCCTCATCAGGCTCCTTGCTCTATGAGGAGCCTGCTTCTCCCTCTGCCTGCTGCTCCCCCTGCTTATGCTCTCTTTCTCTCTGACAAATAAATAAATAAATAAAATCTTAAAATAAAAAAAGAATCTCTTGGGGTGCCTGAGTGGCTCAGTGGGTTAAAGCCTCTGCCTTCGGCTTGGATTATGATCTCAGGGTCCTGGGATCGAGCCTCGCATCGGGCTCTCTGCTCAGCAGGGAGCCTGCTTCCTCCTCTCTCTCTCTCTCTCTCTCTCTCTCTGCCTACTTGTGATCTCTGTCAAATAAATAAATAAAATTAAAAAAAAAAGAGAGAATCTCTTGGGAAACTTGTTTAAAATCCAGACTCCTAAGCCTCTCTTTAGAGAGAAGGAACTAGATGCTTTGCAAACTGGATGAGGCCATAGAATCTGCATTTAAACACATCATGCTAATTGTGATATACACTAAAGAAGCATCCCACAACCTAGGGGCATCCATGGATCCAGGTTAAGAACCGCTGGTTGAAACCTCCATCTCCAACCAGAGTATTTAAATTCTGATGAGAAAATTTGAAAGAGGGAAAAAAAAAAAACCCTTAGGATTCAAGACAAACAAAGCTAGAAAGTTGGAGTGACGGATGGGGAAAATGACACTTGCACAGTGGCCTCTCAAATTATGCCATGGGGTCCGTCAGTTATAACACCATCCCACTATGTGTGTGTGTGTGTGTGTGAGAGAGAGAGAGAGAGAGAGAAGGACAGGGAGAATCACATGTGAAGCTCTATCTTTTTTGATATGTAGATCAGAAATGACCTTTTCAATATTGCTCCCTCTTTTTTCCTCCTCCTCTTCTCACCCCCACTTCTCTTTCTCTCTTCTTTCATTACAGTACAGGCAAAGCACATCCTCTTTCCAAGCAGGAAATGTGCTATTGAAGGGGGAAGTCTTTCATGGGCAATCAGGCTTTCATAGAGGCAGAGTCTTACTTAAATAAGCTATTCATATGGATGATCCGGTGGACATTTGATTTTTTTCACAGGGTTCCCCAGACCTTTTGCTTTTGCTTCCTGGTTGCCACAGTGTCATTCTCCTGTGTTGGTGGCACTTTCTCCTTCGATAGACAGTTTCCCCAAGGGGACCCCCTGGCCTCCTCTCTGGGTTGGTGTTTCCTTTTTATTCCCATGAAATAAACAGTATGTTCTGACTGCTCTCTTACAGTAGTGCCTCTTAATTGTGTGGGCCTCTACATGGACAAAAGCACCAAATACACAAGTTGCATGGGATGCTGGGGGTCCGTGGGTTTCCTGAAGCCCATCCATGAGCTCCCTAGGGCACTACTTCCCACACTCTAGTCTTGGACGGCTAAGCATCTGGATCACTCAGTCAGCTTTTTAGAAATCTGGGTCCTGAGATTGAGCCCCATGTCAGGCTTCCCGCTTAGCACAAAGTCTGCTTGGGATTCTCTCTCTCCCTCTTCCTCTGCTCCTCTCCTCTCTCTTTCTCTCTCAAATAAATAAATAAATAAATAAATAAAATCTTTAAAAAAAAAAAAAGAAAGAAAGAAAGAAACCCCAGGGCCTATGCTTCACCCCAGACCTACCGAACCAGAATCTCTTGGACCTCTGCCCGAACAAGCTCCCCAGATGGTTCCGATGCATACTGCAGTAGGGGACATACAGGTCGGACTTAAGAACCCTGCTGGAGGGTTCCTTCCTGTGTTAACTAGGGGGTATCCTTCTGTACCCATAGGAATCTTTCTAAGGGAAGTCAGTGAGTTCAGGGGAGTGCAAGGAGCTAGGGACCATCACATGGGCCCAATATGGGAGTCTTCGAGTAAGGAGTCTAACATGGCAATTTTGTTTTATTCCATGGTTAGACTGCATCAGGGAGCATGCTGGGAACCTGGGTATGCTTGGGAGATGAGAGAATAAGATAGGGCAGCCTGAAAGCTATTAAGAGATTCTCTTTATAGTTATAGTCTATAGCCCTCTATACATAAACCTGTGCTTGAACATTGAAGTGGACAGCCTGCATTGCTTGGCAGGGAGAGGAGGCTCAGGTGAACCAAAGCCCAGTTAATAACAGAGCATCTGGTCATGGCAGCCCGTCTCACTTCTGACAGCCTGAGCGTGTTTGCTGGAGGAGAGGCACCCTCTCCCCAGCTCCATTCCCCAGGCAGGGTCCCCCAGCCCCCTTGAGGGAGCTCAGGTAGAGGCTGCTCTTTGGGGAGCTGTCCGACTCCCCGCCTCTGCCCTCCTACCTTCCAGCTGATGAGCAATATTTGAGGAGACAGGGAGGGCAGCCCTCCTGGAGGACCACACGTTCTCCTCTCACCAGATGGCTGGAAGAACCACAGCAAGGGGGGGATGGAGGCAGGATGCACAGGCTGCTTAGTGTGTACACGGAAGATGGAAGATTCCACTGAACATTCAGTCACTGCCGGGTCTTGTGGTGAGAAAGGCCCATCACAGCTCATGGAATGACAGCATACCTCAAGGTGGTCACCTTTGGTACAGGATTTTCTCCATCACCCCGGAACTCAATTCAGCTATCAGTCCCAAGAAGAACCATCATGTCCCAATGGAATCAATCAAGAATAATATCAGCAAAGCACAGGACACTGATTTCCAAACTGACCTCCAATTTATTTACTTATTCTTCATTAAGTGTTTTATTTGAATTCCAGGATAGTTAACATACAGTGTTATATTAGTTTCAGGTGCACGGTACAGTGATTCAGTGCTTCCATACATCACCAGTGCTCATCAGGACAAGCGCTCTCCTTAATCCCCATAACCTATGTCCCCCATTCCTCCACCTCCCCACCTCCCCCTTCTGATAACCATCAGTTTGTTCTCTAGAGTTAAGAGTCTATTTCTTGGTTTGCCCCGCACCTTTGATCTTTTTTAAAATTCTTTGCTCAGTCAAAGAAAGACAAATACCATATGATTTCACTCATATGTGGAATTCAAGAAACAAAACAGATGAGCAAATGACCTCCCATTTATTAAGTATCAGTGATCTTTCTAACCACAGCAGCAGTATGTTCCATATTTGATGTGGTTTGGGTAGAGGGCTAAATTCTTCCAGGCCCTAATTCTAAAGCATCTCACAATGGGCTCTGCGCTTGTGCCTACAATCTTCACCATTGGAACTGCTTCTCTGCATTAGAGGATCCATTCTCAGTGGGAGCGGTATCACTCCTGAGGGGGAAAAAGTTGGTTCTTGGGGGTAGAGGGATCTTAGATGTTACAGTGGGGTGTGGCCCTCCAAAGGGCAACAGTGCATAAATAGATCTCTGCTACATCTGTAGCATTAACATTTCATGGGAAGACATTAGGGAATAAAAGTCTAAAAAGTCTTCTTGGTGGAACGATAATACAAAAAATAAAAAGGTTGAAAATCACTGGTTTAGGGGAAAGGTAAAGAACTTCCAACTCCAGGACCAGATCTGGTCCTTGGCCTGCTTATTTCCAGCTGGGCCTGTTATTTCTCCGGGCCCTGCTGTTGTAAGCCAGAAAATAACGTGTTCCTGGGCAGACTGCCCTAGCTGAGTCATTTACAGGGAACCAGTAGGTAGAAGGATGAAGGGCAGTTGAAGATTTGTGAAGGGTGACTGGCTAATAACTTAATTGGAATTTCAAAGGCTGAAGCCCAAAGCCTAAATTAATTTCAAAAAGCAGCTTATCTTGCTGCTTTTTGAAACACTTCCGAATTCTCAGAATTTTTAGTGTCTTTTTCTGCCTTGAATTTGATGAGGGTCAGAAAAGGGCTCTGAATCAGAGAAGGGCCCTAGGTAGTCTTTGCAATGAGTCAGTGATGCCAGATGACAAAAGTGCTCTCCACTACTTGGTTCAGGCATTGACTTCCTCGCCAAATGTCCTTCGGTCCTGATGCTTTAACTGAAACCTGGTTTCCTGAGCAGGCCTGTCTCTCGGAGGCAGCTCAGTTCCTCATAACCTACCAACTTCCACACGAGGGGGCTGGGTAGAGCCCCTCCTCGCTCCCCAGTGCTGCTTCCAGACCAGTATTCCTCCACATTCATGTCAAAACCTCTACCCCTTTGAAGCTCCTTTTAGCTAACAATACCCTGTTTTCCCCCTTGTACACTGTGGTCTGTCTGCTAAAGTCCCCATTACTCAAGGAAGGTGTAGACACCTACCTTTCCTCTTCAGACCAAATCCTGTAGTCTTTCTAGATCTCCACTCAGCACTTCACAAATTCAGTCTACGCTCTCCCTATAGTGAAGTGGTATTTTTAGAACAGAAATTAGATCATGTCTCCCATCTGCTTAAAACCTTCCAATGGCTTTCCATTGCTTTTAGGATAAAGTCTGTGTTTCTCACCATACATGGGTTACAAGGCCCTGCATGATTGGGTTCCCAACTACTCACAGTCTCCCTTCTAGGGTTCTTGGGTTCTCTTACTCTGCTCTAGCACATGAACTCACCAAGTTCATTCCTTAAAGTCCCTTATGTTTGCCCTTCCCTCTATCTGGCAAGTTTTGCTTCCAAATTTCAGCATGGATAAATATTTCCCATCCTTCCAGTTCACAACTGAAATGTAGCTTCAAAGAGCCATTCCTTGGCCACCATATACAAAATAATTCCCAACCAGTTACTTTCTTTCACAATAGCTTACTTTATTATTTTCATAGCCCAAATGACCTTAAATGATCTTGTCTGTATACTTGTTTTTGTCCGTCTCCCCCAACCTGAATGTGTTAAGAAAAAAAGCTTGGTCCCTGCTGTACCTCTAGCATCTAGAATAGTACCCTACACAAGATAGGTGTGGTAGGGAGCCTCTAAGATGGCTCCCATGGTACCCACCTCCTCTTATTCATGCCCTTGTGTTATTCCCTTTCTTTGAGTATGGGCTGAACTCTGACTCCCTTATAACAAATAGAATGCAGCGGAGGTGATAAATGTCACTTCAGAGTCCAGAGTGCTAACCATTACACCATGGAACCGCCATTGTCACTTCAGAAATTAGGTTACAAGACCGTGGTTTCTGTCTTGAATACCCTCTCTCACTCTTTCGCTTGCTCAGTCTAAGGGAAGTCAGCCACCATGTTGTAAGCTGCCCTGTGGAAAGACCTATGTAGCAAGGAACATCATGATACCTCCAGTCAACATGCGGAGAGCCCCTGAGGCCTGACAGCAGCCATGTGAGTGAGTTTGAAAGGGATTGGAAATGGATCAGGCGAGCCTTGAGATATAGCCCTGGCCAACTCCTTGACTGAAGCCTTGTAAGAGATGTTCAGATGGAGACGAGTAAGCCATGCTCAGACTCCTGAACCACAGACACTGTGAGATAATAAGTGCTTGCTTTTTTAAGCCTGTAGACTTTGGGGTAATTTGGAAACAGAAATAAATAGCTAATATAGTAGATTCTCAATAAATGTCTGTTGATTTACTGAATTCTTGGTGACCTCCCCATTCTCAATGACCCTGCCTTTCATCCCACTTGAGCCACCCACTCTCTTGGCTACCCGCTTTGTCCTTGTTGTCATCCAGAATTGCTCCACTTCTGAAATCACCAGTCAAGATATCTTACCTGGTTCCCACACCCTTTCATCCTTCAAACTCGATCACTTACTCCCAATATACTAGTCTTCAACCTCACTGTGACTCAGTCCAGAGACACCACGTCACAGGTTGGTTGCCCCAGAAAGCAAATTCTCAGAGAAAGTTTAGCATGCAAGACATTTATGAAGAAGTGCCCTTGAGATTAATACATACCTGTAGGAAGGAGGCAAAGGAAGCAGAACTGGGCAGGAGTGAGGATACACTATAAGCTCAGTGACAGCTTTGCTCAATCCCTCAGAGAGGATCTGAAGCTACAAAGGCCCTTTAAGTGTCACTTGGAGTTGGGCCAAGATAGCTGGGCCTTTATACCCCTGTCTCAGTCATTGGAAGTGGGCCACTGGAGAAGGGGTGTGGCTTTGGATAAGACAACTGCTCTCTACAGCTATGAAGCAATCCCTGAAAGACCTGGCAGGACAACTGAATGAAGCCTGTGACAGCATTCCCAGCAACTAAGGTATAAGTCCTTCACTGAAAGATGATCAGGGTTGCACGTCCCAACCCAGGTATGTGTATGTGAGGTATGTGTATCATACCTCAGTCTATTAGTCTCCTTCCTGTTCTCATTGTTTCCCCTACTCAGCTTATATACCATTGTTTATCCCTCCAATTGTACTCAAATTCTTGCTGCATTGCCTTTCTGTGTGGCCTGTCCAGGCAGAACCTCCAACCTTAAGTGAATTCAGGTGACCTTCCTTCCCATTCCTGTACCTGAGCTGCTGAACAGAGATAGAGAAAATCAAATAATTGTGCACAGTGATGTTTGTATAAATCTGTAGTAGTTGCAACCTCCGTATAGGTCCTCAATGCTGTCTGTCAATCCCAATATTGTTTTCCTTGTGAGCATTTCCCTGCTCACACCTCCAGCTATTTCCTATCTTCTCCATATCCTTCAAAGCACTGCACTTCCTACTTCTCCCAATCCCATCTGAACAAATGACCTCACCTCCTGTTCAAGGAGAAAATCATTATCAGAAGAGAGTTTCTACAACTTCTTTCCAACAAATCTCCAGGTAGACAAGATCTATTGATTCTATTTCACAAATAACTTCCAAATCCACTCACTCCTTACCACCTCTACAGCCCCTTTCCTAGTTCAAGTCCCTACCCTCTTACATTTGAATGGCTGAAGCTGTCTTTTTTTTTTAAGATTTTATTTATTTGACAGACAGATCACAAGCAGGCAGAGAGGCAGGCAGAGAGAAAGGAGGAAGCAGGCTCCCTGCTGAGCAGAGAGCCTGATGTGGGGCTCGATTCCAGGACCCTGGGATCATGACCTGAGCCAAAGGCAGAGGCTTAACCCACTGAGCAACCCAGGCGCCCCTGAAGCTGTCTTTCTAACTCATCTTGATTTTTCTTCACACCCATTGGAGGGCAACATCACGCTTACTTTCTTCTCTTTGCCTCCACATATAAGTTTTTCTGTGCCCAGAATACTTCCTCTTTTACATCACTCCTTATGCCCTGCCTAACTCCTCCTTTCTCTTGAGGTCAGCTTAACCAACTCCTCAGTAAAAACTCATTTGACTCATCAAACTAGATTAAGGTCCTTTCTTATATGTTTTTATAGCACACTGTAGTTCCTTTTTCATAGCACATTTACACCATACATTCATTGTTTATTGCTGCTTAACAAATTACCCCAGAACTTAGTGGCTTGAAACAACAAGCATTTATTACTTCACAGTCTCTGTGGGTCAGGAGTGGCTTAGCTGGATGATTCTGACGTAGGATCTCATGTGAAGTTGTAGACAAGATGTTCACTGAGAGCCTTGATTGGAGTTGGAGAATCTGTTCACTCACATGGCATTTGTCAGGAGGCCTCGGTTCCTTGCTATACAGACCTTCCCATAAGGCTTTTTGAGAGTAATTAAAATATGGCAGTGACTTCCCCTAGAGTAAAGTATCCAAAAAGTGGAGAAAGAAGGAAACTGCCATGCCTCTATGACCACGTCTCAGAAGTCACACATCATTACTTCTGCCACATTCTATTTGTTAGAAGTGAGTCACTAAATTCAATCCACACTCGAAGGGAAAGGAATTGGGGTCCCTGGCTGACTCAGTCGGAAGAGTGTGTGACTCTTGATCTCAGAGTTGTGAGTTTGAGACCTATGTTGAGTGTAGAGATAACTTGAAAATAGAAACTTTAGGGGCTCAGTTCATTAAGCGTTCAACTCTTGATATCAGCTCAGGTCTCAATCACAAGGTCATGAGTTCAAGCCCTGCATTGGGCTCCATGCTGGGCATAGAGCCTACTAAAATAAAATAAGATAAAAGTAAAGTAAAATAAAATCTTTTTAAAAAAAAGGAAGGAAATTGAGTTTTACCTCTTGAAAGGAAGATTATAAGAGAATTTGTGGACAAAATTTAAAGCCACCATACATCTCTTTATAATTGTGTGTCTGTCTGCCTTTACCAGACTTCAAGCTCCATTAGAGTAGGCACCATGTCTGTCTAGCTCTCTCTGTGTCTCCATCATCTATCACAGGATCTAGAGCATAATGGGAGTTCAATAAATGTTTGCTGAAGGAAGGAAAGCATTAATTAATGAACTGATAGATTTTATTAGAATTAAGGAGAAGATATTATACCATAATTCTTTATGAATCATTAACTTCTTAAATAAAATTAATGTATCAGATTAGCTTTGGAGAGAATGGGGTCAAAATGAAGAAGAGTTACATGACAGGAGTAAAAACTTTTTTTTTTTTAAGGATTTTATTTATTTATTTGACAGAGAGAGATCACAAGTAGATAGAGAGGCAGGCAGAGAGAGAGAGAGGGAAGCAGGCTCCCAGGAGTAAAAACTTTTGATGGAGGCAGTGCTATCTCTGCCTCCAATGCTCAGAAGTTTTCTGAGCCTAGGAACCTTGGATATATTTCTGGAAGAGCCACAGGAGAGGATGGAAGAATGAGGCTCTTTTTTGCCTTCTTTCTGGTAAGGCGATGAATGATAGAACCAAGACTTCGGCTTTCATTCTAGGATCAGTCAAATTCTTCTTCGGGAACTCACTGTTCCCTGAGTCATTAGATGATGATGAGATGGAATTGTCAGGACACCAAGAAAGCGTAAGTCTCTAAACATTTTCCAGATATTACCAGCACTGCTTCTAACCGTCTGCCTGAATGTGGGAATCAGCAGGGATTCAAACAGTACAAACTGTGGCACCTAGTGCTTGGAGTCTTTGTTAGTGGTGGTGGCAAACTGGGATATTGTCGGGATAAGTCCATAGTGTGATTCTAGATATTGTTTGTGGCTTCTTGCCCTCAACCTTGTCCATCCGTCTGTCCTTCCTTCCTTCCAAATGTTCTTCAAACTACATTTAGAACACCTGGTCTTTGCTCGAATCAACTAGGTTCAGTTTCTGTTACTTGCAGCTAAGAACCTTGACTGACAGCTGTTAGAATGGCTGTCATCAAGAAGACAAGATATATGGGAATGCAAGCTGGTGCAACCACTCTGGAAAACAGCCTGGAGGTTCCTCAAAAAGTTGAAAATAGAACTACCCTATGACCTAGCAATTGCACTACTGGATATTTATCCTAAAGATACAAACGTAGTGATCCGAAGGGGCACGTGCACCCGAATGTTTATAGCAGCAATGTCTACAATAGCCAAACTATGGAAAGAACCTAGATGTCCATCAACAGATGAATGGATAAAGAAGATGTGGTATATATACACAATGGAATACTATGCATCCATCAAAAGAAATGAAATCTTGCCATTTGTGATGATGTGGATGGAACTAGAGGGTATCATGCTTAGTGAAATAAGTCAATCGGAGAAAGACAACTATCATATGATCTCCCTGATATGAGGAAGTGGAGAAGCAACACTTGGGTTGGGGGGTAGGAAAAGAATAAATGAAGAAGATGGGATCGGGAGGGAGACAAACCATACATGACTCTTAATCTCACAAAACAAACTGAGGGTTGCTGGGGGGAGGGGGGTCGGGAGAGAGGGAAGGGGTTATGGACATGGGGGAGGGTATGTGCTATAGTGAGTGCTGTGAAGTGTGTAAACCTGGCGATTCACAGACCTGTACCCCTGGGGATAAAATATATTATATGTTTATGTAAAAAAAAGTGATGGGATTGGGAGAAGAGTCCATTAACGGACCTCATATGGAGTTATCTTTCACACACAACATATAACAGTTAATTGTTGTGATAAGGTTAAGAGTTTGGAAATCATATCCTGACTGTTTCTTGTTAGGTTAAAGAACAGATGTAATGCAGTATGGAGGAAGTTCACCTTTCTGTGGGTTTAGGTTATCTGTTCCACTTTTTATTTAGTTCCAATACAAATGATGTAAATAAAACATCTTACTAATAAAGAAAAAAAAAGAAGATATAACAAGTGTTGGCGGGGATGTGGAGAAAAGGGAACCCTGGTGCAGTGTCACTGGGAATGTAAATGGGGCAGCCATTGTGGAAAGCAGTATAGAAGTTCCTCAAAGAATTTAAAAAAGAGTTACCACATGATCTGGCAATCCCACTTCTAGGTATATATGTGAAGAAAATGAAATCCCTATCTCAAAGAAATATCTGTACCTCCATGCTTGTTGCAGCATTATTCATAAGAGCTAAGATAAGGAAATGCCCTAAGTGTTCATCAGTGAATGAATGGATAAAGAAAATGTGGTGTATATACAAAAAATAGTATTCAACTACAAAAAAAGGAAATTCAGGGGGCTGGGTGGCTCAGTCGGTTGAGTGACAGGCTCTTGGTTTCAGCTCAGGTCATGATCCCAGGGTCATGAGATCAAGACCCACAATGGGCTCCATGCTCGGTCTGCTTGAGATTATCTCTCACGTGCTCTCTGCCCCTCCCCCCACTCACATGTGCACTCTCTCTCTCTAAAATAAAATAAATAAAATCTTGTTATTTATTTATTTACTTGACAGACGGAGAGAGTGCACAAGCAGGGGGAGTGGCATGCAGAGAGCAGAGGGAGCCAGAGGCGGGGCTCCATCCCAGGACCCTGGGATCATGACCTGAGCCGAAGGCAGACGCTTAACTGACTGAGCCACCCAGGGGCTCTAAAATAAATAAAATCTTTAAAAATAAAAGAAAGAAATCCAGCCTTTTGTGACAGCATGGATGAACTTAAGGGTATTATGCTAAGTGAAATAAATCTAAATAGAAATAGACAAATACTATATGATCTCATTTATAGATGGAATCTAAAAAAAAATCAAACTCATAGCAACAGTGACTACATCTGTGGTTGCCAGGGACTAGGTGGAAGGGGGAAATGGAGGAGATATTGGTCAATGGGTACAAATTTCCAGTTAAAAGATGAATAAGTTCAGGGGACATAATGTACTACATTGTGATCATAGTTAACAATATTGTATTATGCACTTGAAAGTTGCTGAGATCATAATCTTACTTAAATGTTCTCACACACCAAAAAAAGGTAACTATGTGAAGTAATGGATGTGTTGCCTAACTGTATCATATTAATCATTTCCCAAGATATACATGTATCAAAACATCATGTTGTACACCTTAAACTCACACAAGGTTTGTTTTTAGATTGCACATTATGGGTGAGGTCATCCAATATTTGTATTTCTCTGACAGATATTGTTGTTTCCATGTTTTGGCTTTGTAATAATGCTATAAAGAAAGTGGGGGTGCATATATCTTTTTTGAGCCAGTATTTTCATTTTCTTCAGATAAATTCCTGAAAGTGCAATTGCTGGATCATATGGTAGTTCTATTTTTAATTTTTTTAGGAAACTCCATACTGCTTTGTGGTCACACCAATTTACATTCCTATCAACAGTGCATGAGGGTTCTCTCTTTTGTCCACATCCTCACCAACACCTGTTATTTCTTGTCTTTTTGATGGTAGTCATTCTAACAGTCATAAGGTGATATTTCATTGTGGTTTTGATTTGCATTTCCCTGATGATTAATGGTGGTGAGCACTTTTTCATGTACTGTTGGCTGTTTGTGTCTCTCCTTTGGGAAAATGTCTATTCAGATCCTCTGCCCATTTTTTAATTAGATAGTTCATTTTTTTGTCCATCGAGTTGTATGAGCTCTTTATAAATTTTGGATATGAACCCCTTATCAAACACATCATTTGCAAATATTTTCTCCCATTTGGTAGTTGCCAAATGTAGGAAATGTGTGCCCAGGAAGAGGCAGATGAAAGACATTTGAATAGCATGTTTTGTGTCATAGCAAGTTACTTAACTTGCTGTGCTTCAGTCTGTTCCTCTGTAGAATGGGGTAATAATAGCATGTATCTTATAGACTTATTGTAGGTATAAAATGAATCAATACATGTAAAGTTCTCAGAGCAAAGTCTAACACATAAGTGCTTAGTAATTTTTATGTTTGTATGTATTTTCCTAAAAACACATGGAGAAGATTACTGACAGCCAAAGAATGGGGTTGGTGAGACAGTCTATTTTACAAAGAGAGGAGACGGAATGAGCAAAGGGGCAAATGAGAAGTGTGGGCTGTGTTCAGGAACTTATGAGTGTTTGGTGAGAAGAGGGGAATGGTAGGTTGGGACCCCTCAAGGAAGGCCTCAAATACCCAGCCAGCAGGCAATAGGCTACCATTGAAAAACTGGAAGTGTAGAAAAATCATAAAAATCGTAAGATTATATGGAATTGCAATAATGGAAGAATGACTAGGTGACATGTAGTCTGATCTCTTCATTTTACAGGGAATATAACTGAGGCAAGAGAAAATGAGGTGACTTGTTCAATGCAACATAACTTGCTGATGGCATGGCTGAGATGACTTCAACCTTCTTCCCTCCCCAGCCCCTGGTTTTCAACCACATTTTTTTTTCTCTTAACAATTGTAGGAGACTTTAGGAAGATAAATTTGTCAGGTTCTAATCTCAGGTTTGCCACTAACTTGTTATAGGCAAGTTACTTTGTCTTTGGATTCTGGTTTTCTCTTCTTTAAAATAAAGATTTTGACATATGGCCTCTAAAGGTCCCTCTTCTAGTTCTAAAATTAGAATTAAATTTGAATTTGAGTTTGGAACCAACTCAGCTTGATATTCTAAGACAGAGACTGATACTTGTCTCCCATCATCAGTTCTCCTTTAGTAAAGAACCTCCAATTTTTACCTGGGAATATGGCTGCCGGAATCAACTTTTTATTTCCAGTCTCCCTAGGAGCTATGGGTGGCTAAGTGACTAAGTTCTGGTCAATGAGCTATAAGCTATGTTTTGGTGGTGGATACAACTTTCAGGAAGTATCCTTCTTTGAAGGATACTTCTCTTTCTTCTTCCTGGTAGGAATGCAGACATGATGACTGGGGGTGGAGCAACCATCTTGAATCATGATGTGACATTGGCCCAGGCATGGAAGTTGTGTGTTGAGAAGTGCAGAGCAACAGAATAGAAGAGTTCTGGATCCCAATGATTGTGGAGCTATCACTAACCCTGGACTTCCTATGTTAACATTAGCAAGAAATAAACATCTACCTTGCTTAAACCACTTTTGGGTGTTCTGTCATGTGTGGCTGAACCTATATTATAACTGATACAGGAGAAAACTGATGCACCAAATGAGATTGAGAGTCTGAACTATCAAGAGTTTGGCAGCAGTGACTCTAGGAAAGTACCAGTGAGTTGAAGATTATCCTAAGGTATTGAAACTGAATGACTACTATCAGAAATAGGGAAGTTGGAGGAGGAGGTAGTTGGAGAGGAAAGATAATAAATTTGTCTTTAGATACGAATAGAGGCTTCATGAAGAGATCACATGAATATTTAATGCCCAAATGACACCAAATGCAAGTTCTCAGAGACACTTCCATAAGGAGGAACACAGACTGGCCTCAAAGACTCCAACAGTTTTATTTGTGAGTCTCAATGGGCATTTCACTTTATGCTTAAAAACGTGTCCTCTCATGTTCTTTAATCTAACTTCCTTTTTTTGAATTAATTAATTTATTTTTTCAGCATAACAGTATTCATTGTTTTTGCACAACACCCAGTGCTCCATGCAATACGTGCCCTCCCTATTACCCACCACCTGGTTCCCCCAACCTCCCACCCCGGCCCCTTCAAAACCCTCAGGTTGTCTTTCAGAGTCCATTCTAACTTCCTTTTTTTACAAAAGACTTTTATTTATTTATTTGAAAGAGAGAAAGCACACATAGGAGAGAGCACAAGGGGGAGGAGGAGCAGAGAGAAAGGGTGAAGCTGGCTCTCCACCAGGACCCTGGGATTATGATTTGAGCCAAAGGCAGTTCCTTAACCAACTAAGCCACCCAAGCAACCCTTAACTTCCTTATTAGAGTCCCTTGTCATAGCTTCTTCTCCCATAAGAACACTCTGGACCATGCACAGTTGTCCTATGCTAGTGGCCATCTTAAACAGCATTGTTGTCTATAGCAGAGTGGTAGGTAGGGGGAGGGTTGGTCTCTCCCCAACTTTGTGACTCACTTTGTCATCTGAGCCATGAAGCAGCACACTTTATGCACAAAACCACCCAAAGTATATAGGTTTTCTAACACCTTGTTTTAACTGGACCCAAAATCAATTTCTTTAGAACCACTAGAGCACAGACCCAGTGACTGTAGTGCACAGACTCTAAGATAACCCCCATCTCCTGGTATATCATTGCATAATACGCTCCTCATGAGTGTAATCTGGCTGAGCAACTTGCTTCTCACCAAAAGAATATGGCAAAGGTGATAAGAAGTTACTTCAGTCCTTATGTCTTGCTAGCTGATTCTTTCTATTGTCTTCACTGTTTACATGACTTGATGAAGCAAGCAGCCTGTTGGAGAGACCCATATGACAAAGAATTGAGGGAGGACTTTAGCCAACAACCAGGAGGGAATCAAAGCTCTCTGTCTAACAACCCATGATGAACTGAATCACACCAATCACCATGTGAACTTGGAAGTGGACCCTTCCCTAGTTGAACCTTCCAGTGAGACCCCAGCCCCAGCTTTGACTGCAACCTTGAAAGAGACCCTGAAGCAAAGGCTCCAGTTAAGCCATATCCACACTCCTGACTCACAGAAGCTGTGAGATAAGAAATGTGTTGCTTTCAGCTGTTAAATTTATGTTAATTTTTTATGCAGCAATAGATAACTCATAGAAAAATATTTCCTCCATTCTCCTCATCACTCCTCAGGCCCCTGCCTACTCCACTCCCAAATCTACACCACCCCTATCAATTTATGCAAATATATGTCTTCCTGGATTGCCAGTCCACTACTGCAATCACAGAATTTGGGCATCCAATTTCAGCTATAAAGTGAAAAAATAAATAAGCAGACACAAGATTTTATCATTCTCTCACTTATTTTACGGTACACTTTCAGTAGACTCTGGCTTCACCTTCTGACATCTTGCATTTAGTTATCTTGGTGTGTTTCATTTCTCCTAAAGTTATCTTGGGCTCTGAGGTTCCAAGGGAGGTCAGTTGTGAAATCTCTAGCTGTTCACAGATGCCTCTCTCAGAGCCCCAACTGGTTTATTTAGTTCATTCAATTCATAGAGCTATTCAGGTCTCAGCTTAGATTTTCTGGCTTCTGGGGATGAGTATTACACTCTGGGTCTTTCACACTATCCATGTCTTCATTCTTCCTCTGGCCTAAGTTTTCTGAAGGTAGTTACAGAAACTTCTATGTTCTGCCCCTAGCCTTCCACTATCTCTAATCTGTAACGTTATTTTCATATGCTTTAATAAGCAGAACTTTGTCAAACAGCCACTCTTAATTGAAAGCACATGTACTTTTCCATAAATAATCATCAGCATTTTTTGCAGAAGTCTTTACTAGGGGTATATATTTATTTTCAACATTCTTAACATTCTTTCTATCTCTTCCTAATAGATTTATGTCATTTTCCTTAATCTATCTTTATAGTTCAAAAAAAAAGAAAACCCCACCCCAGTTACTTGTGATGTATGTCATTTGTTTTTCATTTGTAGGTGATGCCAAAGATTCTGCTATCTCCTGCCATTCCATATTTGCAATCCATGTTTGTCACCTCCGTGTAAACCCTACAGAGTCATCTTTCCCAGAAATGTTTTCTAGTCTTTGATTCATTCAACAGCAAACATCCATATCAAGCATTGGTGACGCCTCTGTTATGAGTTAGGTGCTCGGGTTAAAAGATGACTAAGACAAGAATTTTACCCTCAATAAACTCTAGGCAAGAGACCTCACTTGTCTGTGTGAAAGATAAGTAAACCACATGCTAGGTCCTAAAATCGGAGTGTATACAAAGGGCTATTAGGAGCATACTGGTGGAAGTGAATAACCTCCCCCAGGTGAGTGGGAGGAATTTTATCTGAAAGATAGCTTTCTAAAAAAGATGTATTTATTTATTTATTTATTTGAGAGAGAGAGAGAGAGAGCGTGAACAGGGGAAGAGGGAGAGGAAGAAAATCTCAAGCAGAACCCACACTGAGCATGGAGCCTGACACAGGGCTCAATCTCATGACCTGAGCTGAAACACAGGATTGGATGCTTAACCGACTAAGCCACCCAGATGCCCCTGAAAGACAGCTTTTCAGATGAACCTTGAAGCTGGATAGGGCTCTTATGTGTGGAGAAGGGAAGTAGTGATTTTTAGGCAGAGAGTACATAATATTATTTCTGTCCAAGAAGTTATCCATTGAAAACCACTTTTAAAGAGAGCTTATCAATATCTTAAAATTGATTTCAAGTGATACCATTATGCACTCTCCTAATGTTTTTCAGGGCTACTTCAAATGATAAAAAAAATATTAAGATTTGAAGTAGATGGTGAGTGTATTTCCTAACCCCCAGATTAGGACATGAGATCTGAAAAATACGATAATAGTATTAAGAATAACAGAACAAATTGTTTGAATTTGTATCTGTCTAGGAAAATCATTTCAGACTACACATTCTTTTAGGTATTAGTGGACAGAAACTCCAGATAGATAAATTTATTATTACAACCCTCGACAATCAGATAAATCAGTATATCTGCAGACTGCTTCACGGAATTTGCCAGCTCTTTGGAACCAGTCATACTGAGAGCTAATTTGGAGGCTCTGCCATGGGAGTCTAGCCATCCTGGCGTCTTTTGTATCTTTTGTCTGTAAGTAACAGACAATCTAGGTAGCTCATGGGAGTATACAGTGTTGAGGGGTATGCTTTGTGGGATTCTGGAGTATCTTATAGAACCAAAGGTGGAGTATGGTAGTCATGGCACAGGAATAGCAGAAATCAGGGCACCTAGTAGCATGCCCTCAAGGTGCAAGCATCACAAACTCAGGGGTTCAAGCAGAGTTGATGGAGCCTATAGTAAGCAGGCCAGTTGCTACTTCCTTTGCCAATTGTTACCATACAGGAATTTGGCCTAGTGCTGGTGGACTGAGTGAAGTCAGAATTGTGGATTGTTAGATGACATTCCCTGGTTGTTAAATATTGGCTCCTCCACCATATTAAAAATGAAAAAACACTGTAAGGGCCAAACAAAACATGCTCCAAAGTACTGCCATAAAGGGACAACTCCAACAGCTTGTCCTCTCTGTCTTACTCCATTCAAAATTCATGTTTCCTGGAGTAAGAATTCCACTAGCCCAGTCTAAGCCAGGGATCTATCCCAGAATTATTCAGCTATGACTGGAAGGCAGTGTCACATAGCATAAGCATAGCTACTTCGTGTGTGTGGGAGGGGGGTCCACCTTTATGTATAAAATGGGTCATTCTCAGGGGATAATAATCATGGCTAACACATATGTGCTTACCACATGCCAGGAGCTGATATAAGTATTTAACATACATTATTTTATGTTAGCCTTATGACACCCTGAAGAGGGGGTACTCTCATTTCTGTATTATAGATGAGGAAATGAAGGCTCAGAGAGGTTCAAAGGGATTTGCCTGAAGCCACGCAAGTGGAAAAGCCATTCTTCTTCCTGATCCTGTGCTATCAACCACTTCACCATGAGCCATCCCTCTAAGAGAAGAGGGATTATGAACAGGCAGCCACACCACTTGCCTGATTGGGCAGGGAGTTTCAGGAAGCACATATATGACAGAGTTAGTGATGAAGGGGCAATGGATCTACCAGATTCTGACACCTAGGAAATTGCCTCCCAGGCTGGGAAAGTGACTTGTCCAAGGTTACAGAACTAATAGTAGGCTAGGAACCCTTCAAGTCCCCCAATATTTCACAGCCTGGGAGCCTCCCATTCTCAGCCAGTCAGCCTCAATACACATGGTCTCCAATACCTCCTTTGCATTTGTGGGATCTCATAAAAGAACTCCTCCCTTTTTGTTTTCATTCAATTCAACCTCTCAACTGCAATTCTGTATATCTTCTCTTTTATCCTCCCCCCACATCTGCCTGTTTACTTATGAAAGTCAAGGGAAGCCTAGAATGCTTTCCAAGGCAGGAAGCACACCATTTCCCATCTGCATTACTTTTTTTCTGTTTGTCAGAACATACCAGTCATGAATTAAAATCAGCAGCTTTCCAAAACTGGCCAGGATGGGTCCACAACCTTGTAAATAAGTACTCAGAAGTTCAACTCAGAGGTCAGTGTCCACTGCCATCCTTTTCACACCATTGCGCTAGCCTTTAGTTGAAAGCGCATGCTTCCTACAGATCTCAGAAATGAGAAGATGAGTGTGGGGAATGTGCTGGTACTTGCGTCAGCCTTGACAAGTGGCCTGGAACTTCAAAACAGGTGGGAGAAATGTCAGGCCTGTTGGTCTAGTGTGCTTTGGGGAGATGCCCATGGGTATTGGGCTTTCTGAAAGAAGACTGCAGTGAGAAAGAGCCTAAGCATGGGTCAGACTGTGTAAAGGAGAAAGGGGGAGGAAGGCAGACCTGAAGTTAAGTAATCCTTTTAAGTCACCTAAATTTCCCTGTGTCCTCATGTTATGTTCTTTGTTAAAACCTCTGGATTGAATCTGTTATACTCATTCACACTGATAGATGCTTACCCATCCCAGGGAGATAGGTGTTTTCATCGGTTAACCTCACCTGGGATTTTTGTGCCCCTAAAGAGGTGGTGCGTAAATGGGTTTTGGGAAATCCAAGAATCCTCTGAAATTGTACATAAAATGGTATGGAGATGTGCAATTTTCCAAGAAAAGCCATCATAGATCTGATCAGATAGTTAATGGTTCCATGATCTTTTTTAAAAATTTTATTTTATTTTTAGAGAGAGTGGGGAGGGGCAGAGGGAGAGGAAGAGAGAGAATCCCAAGAAGTTTCCACATTTAGTGTGAAGCCCTACACAGGGTTCGATCTCACTACCCCGAGATCATGACCCGAGCCGAAATCAAGAGTCAAAAGCTCAACTGACTTAACCACCCAGGAGCCCCTGGGTCCATGATCTTTAAAAAAAAAAAAAAGCACAAGGTGCACCTGGGTGGCTCTGTCCGTTATACGTCTGCCTTCGGCTCAGGTCACAATCCCAGGGATTTGGGATCAAGCCCCATGTCAGGCTCAGTGCTCAGAGGGGAGTCTGCTTCTCCCTCTGACACTCCCCCCTCTCGTGCTCTCTTTCTCTTTCTCTCTCTCCCTCTCTCTCTCAAATAAATAAATAAAATCTTTTAAAAAATTAAAATAATAAAATAAATATACGAACCAGTTACCTGGAAGCCTTCAAATGAAGGCATGCACTTGTAATCATGTCATTTCAGGAACAATGAGCTAAGGTGGAGGGCAGGGATTTTCCCAGAGTCCTGACCAAAGTCACAGAGAGTTGTCCTGGATGAGGTAAGTCTTCTTGAAATGGACTGAAGGAAACCTGGAGAAGAAGACACTAGCAAAGGCAGCAGAGATGTTGAGGGATTAAGGAGGAAGCTGGAATCAAACCAAAGCCAGACATTTTGAAATAACTTGAGCAGAGGAGCCAATCTGAAAGTGCTCTGCAGAGCTCAGCTGAATGAGAGACAAGATCTGAATGGCTGGGAACAGAAGCTGCCTTGAAGATTTGTGTTTAACTGTGATATTTAATATTCCTTTGCAAGGCAAAACAGTAGCAATCAATGTGAAAGTAAGGGAGCAGCTGCTGCTTCCCAAATACTGTCAACAAGACAGGAAATGTACGAAGTGTTGTGAATAATGGCTGTAATTAAAGCAGCGCAGGGCTCCCAGGGTTATGATTATCAAGTTCAGTCTCAAAGGCACTTCTTCTGTGCATGTGTGTATACATGTGTGCCCATGCATGTGAGTGTGCACATATGTGCATATATTCTTATGCACACAACTGTGGAGAGTTCAAAGAAAAGGACAGGATTTGGAGAAAGTATGTTGGAGAGGAGAGGAAAATGTGAGGGAGAGAAGAGGGAAAGGGAAAAGATGGAGGAGAGAGGAAGGAGGGTTGGCTTTTGCTCTATAGGTCAAGGCTCAGCAACCTACCGGACCTGATTATCTCTGTAAAGGGGGTCTACAGGCATGCACACATGCACATGTCTGTGCACACTGATACTCCCTTTCAGCAAATATTATTTCTTGTAGTAGTTTTCTCCCTCTTTCTCTGATTCTTCTTCCTTATTTACTATGTTTTTTTTCACAGAATTATAATCTCCATGAGGACAATGACTACATCTGTCTCATTTCCAGTTTGTGGTAGTCAGTATAGTCTAAGTTATGCTGCAATAACAAATGACTTCCCCAAGCAAACATTAATGTCTTGCTCATATTGCCTGTCAGCCATGAGTTGGTTATGACTGTGCTCTATGTGTCTTCACTATAGGACCCAGACTCACAGAATAGCCCCTACCTAAGATATTGGTTTTGTCATGGCAGAGAGAAGACAGATCTCAGTGTTATCACTCTATGGCTCTGGAAGAATCTCCTCGGACGTGACACAGTCTCTTCCACTCACATTTCATTAGCCAAAGCAGGTCTCATGGCCACTCCTGATTTTAACACGCTCTCAGGGCTGGGTGACAAAAAAGTTAAGCAGTAATCTGCCCCACCACTGTATTCTCAGCACCTAGCACAATTCCTGAAACAAAGTAGATCATCCTATCTGATGCCCTGTGGCCACTGGCTCTTGGAAAGCATTGTTCTCGTATGCGACTGACCATAAGAACATCTTTTTGGTTTGTATTATGCGATATAGAAAACGGATATTTTCTGTCTTATGTAACGTATAAACAAAACCATCTTTAGAAAAAAATTACTCTTTTTATTGCTTTGAATAGCACATGACTCAAGTGAAAGCCATGTGTTTTTAACACAAAGGCAGCTTCAAGAAAATTTCCCTGCCTGCCTTCCAAAAGAGATTGCTTCAACACAGAAATTTCTAAATCACCACTAGGTGGGGAAATGGAGTGATGGGTTAGGCTGGGGTGGAAACTTCGGAGCATTCAAACAATTCAGGAAAGTAGAGATATTGTTGCTCTTTCTTCTTCTTCCTTTTTTTAAAGATTTATTTATTTATTTATTTATTTATTTATTTAAGACAGAGAACACACAAGTGGGGGCAGTGGCAGAGGGCAAGAGATGTCAAGCAGACTCCCTCCTATGGGTGGAGCCCAATGTGGGGCTCCATCCCGGGACCCTGAGATCATGACTTGAGCCAAAACCAACTGACTGAACTACCCAGGTGCCCTTATTGTTGCTTTTTCAAAGTCTAGAACTCAGGACAGTCTATGGGAGAAACATTGAACTCTGAGCCTGGGTGGCTCAGTTGGTTCAGTGACTCTTGACTTCGGTTCAGGTCATGGCCTCAGGGTTGTGGGATTGAGACCTATGGCAGGCTCCTTGCTTCACAGGGAGTCTGCAGATTATCTCTCTCCCTTTCCCTCTGCCCATCCCCCTCATGCACACATTGTCTCCCTTTCTCTCTAAAATAAATAAATAAGTATTAAAAAAAAAGAATCAAGTTCGTATCCTGTCTTTGTATCTTTTCGTTCTGGGACCAGCAGCCAGTTCAGGCATGTTCTTTTCAGGGCAAATGGCAGGTGTGCAAAAGGCCAAGCTAAATCAGGCAAGCACGTTTAAAATCTTGGTTAGCATCATGTCGACCAACATTTCGGTGGATGTGCCAAGTCATGTGGCCATGTACACCAGCAAAATAGAGTCTGCTTGCTCTGGAAGGAAGTGCTGCAAAGTCACGTGGCCAGGAAATGTATATAAGATTCTAAAGCAGGAAGGGAGTGAAAATTAAGAACAACAATCCAATCTATCATCCCCTCCAACTGTTCTTGTTTCTGTCTTTTTCCTCCTAGACCTTATTCTCAACACAAGTCCCTGCTTCACGTTTTATTCTCTGCTCAGATGTCATGTTCTCAGAGAGACCTTCCCTGTGCATACTGTTTAAACCTGAACCCTTTCCCCAACCATCCCAGCATCTCTGCCTCCCTTTCCTGTCCTATTTTCCTCCAGTAGCATTCGTCTCCTAACATACTCTGTTTATCTCACCTATTTAGTTTATTGTCTGTTACCTTTCAACAGAATGTCAGCTCCCTGAAGGCAGGTATTTTGGTCTGATTTGGTCATTGATGTATCTTGAGTTCCTACAACAGGGTCTCACACACAGTAGCCCTCAACAAGTATTGAACAAATGAATGAATGAATGAGCTCTCAGCAATAGGAAGAAGGTGACAGCCAGGCTTAGAACGGGAAGAGGTTGAGCATGGTAGTGGAGTATGGCACTTTCCGCCAAAGGCTCTGCCGTTTTGAGGGAGGGAAAAGAAGAAAACAAAAGCACATATTCAGGGGAGGGAGATAAAAAAGCCACTTTATTCATGGCCATTTGGGACGTGTAGACAGTGAGGTGACATGATAAGTCATGAAGAGGTGTCTGCTGTATCTTTAGGTTACCTCCTTCTTGTCTTCCCCTCATTCACATGCAGAAAACCTGAATCGGAATCACGAGTTCAGGTTTCCTGAAGGGTTTTGTTTTGATCCACTCTTTCCCGTTGACACAACACAGCCAGCAATCTTCAATGGCAGAAGCTTCACTTGAGGCAATAGGATCTTCCAGGTTGGATGATTTTTCCCAGTGTGAGTCCCAGTGGGTTACTGGAAGTTTGGGGGTAGTTCTGTAATAATGAAAACCCAAAACAACAGAATGTGTGTGGCGAAAGGCAGGTTAGTGTAGTATACGGAAGCATGGTGTAGCAACAAGCCAGCAATCCCTGGATAAAGGCTGTCTGGGTGCCAGCTGCATGACCCTGGACAAGTCACGCAATCTTCTCTGTACTTCGGTTTCTTTGCTTCAAAGTCAGGGTTAAAAATAACTCAAATCAAGAGCTGTGACATTTGAGTGAGTTCATCCCTGGCACCTAATAGGTTCTATGAAAGCATTAGCTGTCTTTGTGATGATGATGATGTTGATGATGGTGATGATGACGGTGGTGGTGGTGATGATGATGATGAGGTAGAATTTGCATAATGTGTCCATTTTTTCTTTCACAGCTACCCTCTTCCAAGCTTGGGACGCCTGATGGAACAAAAAGCAACCAGGATGAACAAAAGGACTCCCTCCCTAGCTACCAAACTGGGGCCTTGGCACACAGTCTGCCCTCAGAATTTGGGGATTTCATTGAAGACCCCCAATCATTTCTGGCTGGCATAGGAAAGAACTAGAATTTTGCAACCCCCGCCCCCAGCCAATTTTCTTCTGTAGTTCCATTTTGCGTAGGCAAATGTTCAAGTTTGCATTCCTTAAGCACACATCCACAGGCTGTCAAGAGAGCAGGGGGAAAAGACAGTTCAGAAATCGGCTGGGGAGGCAGGGGAAGCCAGCTTAGGGAAAGGCATTAGCAGCAGATAACCCACCAAGTGGATAATTCGTGGGAGGAATCAAGGGTTGACTCTAGTAAATTACCACTTCCCCGGCATTCCCAGTGGCCTAAAAAGATCATGCGGCCTCTCCAAGTACCTACCACTGCTAGAGGGGACAAGTGTGGGCCCTGGGAGGATTGCCTTCAATATAAAATAAAGTAGATAATAAGTATTTCCACCCTTCTTGTCACTCTCATGGAAATGCAAGCTGCCAAGGCTGAGGGGAGGTGGGTGTTAAGCCTTCATCTGACTAATCTGTAAATCAGTATGATGCAGCCTGTGCCCAGGTGGTAGGAGGCAATGTGGGGGACAGAGCTGGGACCCTGAGCAATGGTGTGTGTATGGGGGGTGCAGGGCACCCTCAGAGAGGCACAGCGGATATGGCCTAGGCTGGAAGTCAGTAAGATAGGGAGATGTGGCGAAAAACATTACAGTAAGCGAAGTCCCCCTGCTTTTTCCACCCCCTCCTGCCCCTTGCATCCACTCCCCTCCTTTTCTGCACTGCCTGGATTGCACAGACCATGTCTGACGGGTAGTCCCCAAACACCAGAATAATAACCCCAGCTTTGGCTGCCCCCTCCCCCAGGCTGTGTATTCAAAATTGCACCACACATTCAAAACTGCTGTTTCCCTGGAGAGCTGAGCCCATTCTAACTAAGCCCAGAAAGCAAGCCCGGCTGGGAGAAGCAAGAAAGAGCTGCCCACAAGGGAGGACTCTGAGAGAGGAGGGGTGAAGGAACAAGGAGGGTTCTGGAACTCTGCTGGCATTTGGAGAAGCAGGGCAGGGAGTGGTAGATGGGTTCATCTGAGCAGTTGCCTGCCAGCTGGAGGAGCGTCACCTTCCCTAGGGGTTCACACACACTCCTCAGGGCTCTGGGATGCTGGGGAGGGGGTGTGCTATTCAAGGACAGGCTCCCAGAATGGGAATGGCCAAGGGGCAGCGCAGAGTGTGCTGGGAGTGGGAAAACCACCAAAAAGCCCGCTCCCCAGGGAGCTGCCAATTGCTACATCTCTTCACTCTCTCCAATTTCCAACAGGGCCACTGTCTGCCCAGCATATGATGTTGTGAGAATCAAAAATAGCCTCTGGTCGCTGCAAGAGGGTCTGTTTATAGAGTTCCGGCCTTCACACCACCTGTGAGTTACACGCCACCGAGCTATCTTTTCGAAAGAACGAATCGGTTCTTTCTCTGAAGGGCCCGGTGGCCACAGAAGGCGGATGGTTTTTGGCACCTGCCTCTTCTCCTTTGAAGCATACCTTCCAACTCTCCTCCCCTGACAGGACCCCATGCCTGCCACCAGCGCCTCCATGCCAGGGCTGTGCCCTCAGGCTCTGAGTTCCTTTTCACTCTCTCACCTCAGCAAAGCTTATTTGTCCTGGGTCTCCTTCCCTCCCTCTCCCTGTCTCTCTGTTGCTGGAGATGAGCCAACGTTAGCAATCCTAAATACCTCCCAAGGTACTTCTAGGGCAGACCCTCTCCCCTTCATGTGACTTGGAACTGGCCTAACAGTCTAACCTCCCATGGGACATGTTTTCATCTTGAAAGGGCAAGATGAAGACCTTAATCCTAAAACGGGACTGACGGTGTGAATTTCAGACAGGAACCACCAGGAAACTACTTTTGCGGCATAGGGGCTGACTAGTGGCAACTTGTCCCGCCCATCCATCCATCCATCCATCCATCCATCCATCCATCCATCCATCTGTGCTGGCAGCCTCAGACCCTGCCTGTGTCTCACATCAGCCTTGTGGTCTTAGACTAGGTTAGGAGTTAGAGACTCAGACACAGACTTAGTGACGACAGGACCCAGCGAGGCAGTAGGAATAAATAAATCTAGCAGGCATGGTGGGCTCAAAGGGGAGAGCGCATGTCCATCCAGATTATGAAACACCAATGCAGAGGAAGATAATAATGGATACCCGACTCCCTGCTTCAGTGCTGGACAGATTAGGAGAGTTGAATAAGGAACACGTGTTCTGTTCAAGCAGGACAGCTGCTAGCCAGCACCAGCCCCTTGTGACCTCACATCAGACTGCATGTCAAAAGTTGGCAGAGCTTCAGATTTTCAAGAAACACCAACAGAGCTGATGTGGTTGTTGTTGTTGTTGTTTTAATCAAGGTATAATGGATGTACATTATATTGATTTCAGGTGTACAACATCACGATTCAACATTTGTATACATTGCAAAAGGATCGTCATGCTTCGTCTAGTTACCATCTGGAGAGTTGATGTTCTTAAATGCCAACTCCCCTGGCTGTTTGCTATTTTCAGATGGTCAAAAAATAATTCTCAAATGTCAAGCAGCCTGGGCAGAAGACATCTTTGGGATGCATGCAGCCCGCAGGCCGCCTCTGCTGCCGGCCGTCAGAATATCCAACCCCAGCTGCTGAATCAGTCCAGAATGTTTAAGTCTGGACAACTTTGGACCTGGCAGTGATTCCATGTTCATGAAGAGGAGACAGAGAAATGGAGAGAGAGGGAGGAAAATGCCCAACGTAGAGATAACCCCCCCCTTTCTTAAAAATCTCATGAAAGGTGTTTGGGTAAGGCTCCCAGTTGAAGAATCCTAAAATGTAGCAAGGAACTGAATTCAATCACGCTTCAATTATCCATGGATGGATCGCTTGCTCTAGGAATTCGTCGTGGGAATTCTGGAGCCCATGGCCACTTCCTCTGACACTCAAGCTATCACTGGATGCTGCCTGCCAGTCACCCACACTGGAATGGGCACCCACATGGCACTGACCCATGTACATGACAGGAAAACCATGCTGTGGTGAAGATAATCCCGGCATCCATCCCCAAATCCCGTGCTCTTGTGACTCTCTGGCAGAACAGGTAAGAGGGAATCATCTGCTGGCTTTAACTTCATCTCGTTAGTACAAGCTGGGAAGAGGAATTCACTTGGATCTATCTAGGCAAATTTCTTGTTTCAAGTCTTCTCCAGGGACCCATAAACACCAACAGTATTCATGGGCCCAAAATTCATTCCTTTTCCCTCTTTACTTTTCTCCTTTTTATCTTCAGTAATTATTTACGCAGTACCTTGTATGTGCCAGGCACGGTGCTAGTCACTGTATATAGAAAACAAGACAGGTGTGACACCTGTCCCCTGGAGCCTGTGGAAGCCTGGGCAGATAGGGAGAATGGAATTCACTGGAATACAGCCTGTGAGACATGCGTGGGCTTGCAAAAGCTCCTCAATACATACCTTTGGTGATTTCACCATATTCTGAGGCCCTAGAACTGTATTATGCTGTGTAAGAGAAAACACATGAAACCATCAAACATACCCAAAACAAAAAAAGGCTGAGAAACCTCCACGGCCAAGAGGAACCCAAGGAGACCTGACCACTAAATGGAATGTCCTGGAACAGAAAAATGACATTAAGTAAAAAGTTAGGAAATCTGAATGAACATAGAATTTAGTTCATGGTAATGTATCCATATTAGTTCACTGACTGTAGAAAATGTCACGTAATTATACACAATGTTGATGAAGGGAAACTGTATGTAGGGTACATAGGAACGCTATTCCCAATTTTTCTGTAAATCTAAAACTGTTCTCAAAACAAAACATATGGGTCTTGGAATTGACCAGGCTTCTCTTTGAATCCTGGCTCTACTACTTGCACCATGCATCACCTTGGGCAAGTCACTTATCTTATGCTTTAGCTGTCTCATCTGTAAAATGGGCATAATAGTAATAGCCACTTTAAACAATTTCAGGCTTCTCAGAGGGACTGGCTCATAGTCCTCAGAAAATGCCAAAGTTCCTCCTTTCATTCCTTGGATTTCGAAAGTGATGCCACTCACCATGCATTCAGGATATGCACCCATGGGCCATTTTTTGTGGTGGAGATGGGTAATACTGATTCATCCATTGTTCTTAATTCTGCCACTCTTCCTGCTGGCCCTGGTTGTCTTTAATATGAGCCCCATTATCCTGGCCAGAGGTGTGTGGGAGTCAACTTGTACCAGCTCACAGAGCTGTTTGGGCATATTTTGCAAGTCTTATTTTCAGAGACATCATATTGTGACGGCTTGAAATTGGCCATGGTGGGAATATCTATGCCACAGAAATTGGCACACATTGCTGTGCAAATGGGGGTATCCCCTTACACACACACACACACACACACACACACACACACAAGCCAGTTGGTAAACACTTACCAGCACTCTGCTACCTGGGCCAAAGGGAATCTCACTAGGTCATCTGGTCCATTCCCGGCTTCTCGGCTAGGAGTGGGGTGGACAAGGGAAGCACCTAGGCTGCAATGTGTAAGGTGGCAGTCACTCTCAAGGTCATCCAAGTCTGGCCCAGAACACTGTCCGAGGAGTGAGCACCTCCTTAAATGTTCTGCCCTGGGGACCTCTCTGGCCTCCTTCTAGTGCCTGCCCTGCCTCCTTGCCATACAATTATGCTGTCAATTATGCTTACCAATCATCCACTCTTTGCCAGGTTCTTGTCTAGAAACAAAGGATAGCCTTGTCTTTTTGGAACTTATATTCTAGTGGAGAGGGGCATGGTAAATAATCAAACATATAGTATGTTAGATAGTTGGAAGTGCTAAGGCAAAGGCAAAGCAGAGAAGGGGATCTAAGAAATGTTTTGAGTCAAGCTGTAATTTTAGATAGTGAGGTCAGGGTAAAGCATCGCTGAAAAGTGACCTTTGAATAAAGACCTAAGGGAGGGAGGGGGTAAAAAAAATTGAGACGAATGGTTTTCTTCCATAGTTTGAGAGTTCACTAGGCAAAGAGAATCCACAAGCTTCGATCCGAGGCTCACTCATTTATACAGTCACCCAACACTTACAGGTTGAAAGCCTGGTGCTAGGCATTATGGTTGCCAAGAATAAGACAATAGTCCATATTCACTGTATATCTTCCATGTGCCAAGCACTGTTCCAGGTGTTTCACATGCATTAACTTGTTTACTGATAGTGACAACTCCAGGAAGGAAGTAGCATAATTATCTCCCTTTTACAGGTGAGGAAATCAAGGCACACATACAGGGATAACCTGAACATGTTACCTGTTCTCAAAATGTTCTCAGCCTAATGAGGAATGTAGATATAGAAATGATTATAATGTAACCTGGGAGGAGGAAGGACAAGATGCTATGGGAACACAGAAGGGCCCTAGTGAAGTATTGAGAAGTTGGGGGTCGTAGCTAGCAAAGATTTCTCAGAGGAAGCCATTTTAAAGAAAAAGAGTTCATTTATTTATTTTAGAGAGAGAGAGAGAGAGAGCACAAGTTGGGGGTGGGGAGAGGGAGAAGCAGGCTCCCCATTGAGCAGGGAACCCAATGCAGGGTTTGATTCCAAGCCCCTGCGATCATGACCTGAGCCAAAGGCAGACACTCAACTGCCTGAGCCACCCAGGAGCCCCTCCAAGGAAGCCACTGTTTTGCAACGAATGATATTTTTAAAAAAGCAATTTGATATCAAATTGACCATAGGGGCACGTTGTTGGCTCAATCGGTGAAGAGTGTGTGACTCTTGATCTCAGGGTTGTGATCTCACCTTGGGTATGGAGATTCCTTAAAAATAAAACCTTAAAAAAATTATTGCAGGACTGTTATGGAGAATGGCATGCACCAAATCTTAAGGTATTTTCTCTTTATCTTTTCAAAAGATTTATCCATCCATTTGAGAGAGAGAGAGAACAGGGGGAACGACAGAGAGAAGGAGAGAGAGGATCCCCAAGTAGACCCCCTGCTGATATGGAGCCTGACATGGGACCTGATCCCAGGATCCTGAGATCAGAGCTGAGCCGGAATCAAGAGTTGCCCGCTCAACCAACTGAGCCACCCAGGTGCCCCTCTCTTTATTTTATTTTATTTTTTTGGATAAAACATTTTATTTAATTTTTAAATTTTTTTCTTTAAAATTTTTATTTAACAGGTCATTTTTCTCTTTTGAGAAGCTTCAGAAGATATTTCTCTCAAATTCCAGAGAAAAACTGAACTTCTTTTAGAAATGGAAAGGAGGGAGAATTTTTTTTTTAACTAAGACACCATGAATCCTGCAACAGATCAGGTCTCCTATCCTTGCCTTGGCTGCCAGTACGTTTAGAAATAAATGTGTGGCCTACCTTTCTAGAAACAGAAGAATCTTTCAGCAGGCATTTTCCTAGATGAATCTTGCCTTGCTGGGTCTTTGTTTTCTCCCCTAATTCTGCATTTCTCTTTGCTGTGATTTTATTATTTATTTGAGGTTTTTACCCTGTTATGCATTTTTGAAAGCCATCTCAAATACTCTCTAGAATAAAATATAATACAAAAAGTCGATTAACTATAAGAGACAATTACACTTGAAGCAAGTCTTAAAAGATGAGTTTATCAGGGTGCCTGGGTGGCTCAGTCGGTTAAGCATCTAGCTTGATTTCTGCTTGGGTCCTGATCTCAGGGTGGGGAGATTGAGCCTCTAGTTAGACTCTGCACTGCCTGCTTAATATTATCTCTCTCACTTTGCCACCCCCCCCCAACAGGCTCTCCATCTCTCCAAAAAAAAAAAAAATAATAATAAGATGAGTTTATCAGATGGACAGAGAGAAAAGGCCATTTCAAGCAGCATGAGCAGTGGAAGGAAGACATGAGAACTGATTGTGTGCATTGGAGAAAATAAGCTGGGTGAGAGAGTGGCTCTAGGCAGAGCCTGGGGAGTCTGACAAACAGGGGTCTGACCTTAGCTCCACACTTTTATGACTTTAATTTAATGTCGCTAAGCCTTCGTTTCTTTTCTGTAAAATGGGAATGATGGTTATACCTATCTCATAGAATTGCTGTGAGGATTCTATTTATTCAAGCATCAGGAACTATTTATCAAGGACCTTGCATGTGCCCGGCACCGTGTTAGACACTGGGGTAGAGTGGTAAATAGATAGAGGTGGTGGTTTTGCTCCTCGTTGAGCTTACAGTCTGGTGGGGATAACACATGGAAGATGCTTACGTATGGCAAGTACTCAATAAATAGTATAAATAATCATATAAATAACAATTTAATAATAATAGTATAAATAGCACTATGTGCTCAGGGCATGAGCACTATGGGGCTTCCTGTCTGAGCTGCAGCATAGAGGAAGAAGACCGGAAGACAATGATCCTGGGAAAATATCAAGGGGACAGAGACCCTAAAAGTCTTTGAATATAATGCTAAAGAGTTTGGAGTCAGATTTTTTTTTAAGTGTGTGTGTGGTGGGGGTGAGAGGAGGGGTGAGATGATTTTTTAATTTTGAAAACAAATTTGGAGTCACTAAGTTATTGTGTTTGAGCCAAATTTCTCTTCCTGTAGTCTTTATGTACATTTCCGTCTTCCTCCTCCTCCTTTTCTTCCTCCCCTTCTTCTTCCTCCCCCTCCTCTTCTTCTTCTTCCCCTTCCTTCTCTTCTTCCCCTCCTCTTCCCTGCCTCCCCCTCCTCCTCTTCCTTCTCCTCTTTCTCTGCCTCCCCCTCCTCCTCCTTTTCCGTCCCTCCACTTCCTCCCCTTCCTCCTCTTCTTCTTCCCCCTCCTCTTCCCCTCCTCTTCCTCTGCCTCCCGATCCTGCTCCTTTTCCTTCCCTCTCTTCTTCCTTCCCTTCCACCTCTTCCTTCCCTTCCTCCTCTTCTTATTCCCACTCCTCCTCTTCTTCCTTCCCCTCTCTTCTTCCCCCACTCCTTCTCGTCCTCCCACTCCTCCTCTTCTTCTTCCTCCCCCTTCTCCTCCTCTTCTCCCTACGCTTTCTCTCCCTCTTTCTTTCTCACTGATAACTACTCCTACTGCTCCTACTGTCACTTCTTGAATGACTACTATGTGAGGCACTGTGGTAAGTGCTTAACTTGTGTTTAATGGTGCTTGCCTCATAGGGTTGTGAAGATTCTTATCTCGGGTTTATAGTTGTGAAAATCGAAGTTTAGAGAAACCAGGTAAGTTGCCCAAAGGTCCCATGGTTAGTAAGCTGTGGAGTCAATTTCTGAACCCCAGGTATCTGCTGTAATGACAGCTACCTACTGAGCGCCAGGGATGCACTGGCATACCTATCTCATCCCCTCCACACCCGAGCCTTGCTACATAATATTATCATCCTTATCTTATAGATAAGTGGAGTCTCAGGGAGGTTAAGTGGCTTTTCCAAAGTCCCGCAGCTTCTACCGAGTCTAGCTCTACAGTCATTTTGGATAGTTCTGCTGTTTAAAATGGGCAGATTTACAAAGTTTGTTCGTAAGTTCTAGGGGCTATAGCCTAAATGCTTGAGGTCAACAGACAGGCCAACTAAACAGTCACTCTTTTTTTCTTTTTTTTTTTTTTTAAGATTTTATTTATTTATTTATTTGACAGAGAGAGAGATCACAAGTAGGCAGAGAAGCAGGCAGAGAGAGAGAGGGAAGCAGGCTCCCTGTGGAGCAGAGAGCCCGACGCGGGGCTCGATCCCAGGACCCTGAGATCATGACCTGAGCCGAAGGCAGCGGCTTAATCCACTGAGCCACCCAGGCGCCCCTTTTCTTTTTTTTTTTTAAGATTTTATTTATTTATTTGAGAGAGAGAATGAGAATGGGAAAGAGAGAGCAGGAGAGGGGAGAGGTCAGAGGGAGAAGCAGGCTCCGTGCCGAGCCGAGAGCCCGAAGTGGGACTCCATCCGGGGCCTCCGGGATTATGACTTGAGCCGAAGGCAGTTGCTTAACCAGCTGAGCCACCCAGGTGCCCCCTGAGCAGACACTCTTGTTTCACTTTTTTTTAAAAAAGTGGAAGTTGCTTTATTTTTTATTTATTTTTAAGATTTATTTATTTATTTATTTATTTCAGAGAGAAAGAGAGAGAGAAAGCAAGTGAGAGAGAGAAAGCGAGCGAGCACGAGAGAGTGAGTACATGAGCAGGGACAAGGAGCAGAGGGAGAGGGAAACAGAGCTCCATCCTAGGACCCTGGGGACCTGAGCCAAAGGCAGACGCTTAACCCTGACTGAGCCACCTGGGCACCCATCACTCTTGTTTTTTTTTTTTTTTAAGATTTTATTTATTTATTTGACAGAGAGAGATCACAAGTTGGCAGAGAAGCAGGCAGAGGGGGGGGGGGGAAGCAGGCTCCCTGCTGAGCAGAGAGCCTGATGCGGGACTCGATCCCAGGACCCTGAGATCATGACCTGAGCTGAAGGCAGCGGCTTAACCCACTGAGCCACCCAGGTGCCCCCATCACTCTTGTTTTAAGTGGGCCCCCCCTTTCATTGGGTGCTCTGGGAAAGAACTATGAGCAATTACTGAAGTGGGCTTCCCATTGAAACAGCTTGCCAACATTTCCTAGGGCATCTGTGTTTTGACAGGGATTAGAAACCAGAACCCAGGGACACCTGGGTGGCTCAGTTGGTTAGGCCACTGCCTTCGGCTCGGGTCATGATCCTGGGGTCCTGGGATCGAGTCCCGCATCGGGCTCCTTGCTCAGCGGGGAGCCTGCTTCCTCCTCTCTCTCTGTCTGCCTCTCTGCCTGCTTGTGTGTACTCTCTCTCTCTCTGACAAATAAATAAAATCTTAAAAGAAAAAAAAAGAAACCAGAGCCCATACCCAAATCAGCCTTGTCCCCTGCCCCTCAGGTGTACATGCCACTCTGTCCTAGATACACTGATGCCACAAAAGAACCTGGAGAAGGGGGTTGAGCACGGAGACATTTGGCCTATCTGCGGAGGAAGCCAATGGCATCAGAAACTAATGCATCTGGGCCTGACAGGCCTCATTACACACACGCACGCGCGCGTGCGCGCGCACACACACATCATTATAAAATGTCGCTCTCTCTTGAAACCTCTCAGCCGGCTCCTGATTCATGGAAGATAAGCTCAGAGTTGCAGGCCTGCCACCTTATTGTCACACAAAACATTAATCTTCTGGGTTTTTCCACCCTCCTGACAACACAGGGTAATCAGACAGAATTACAGCTCTGAGACATTCATGATCATAGGATTTGTACCAGATAAACTGCTCAGGCTTTGATATCATGGCTGGCTATGGCTTTTTCTTTTCCTGTCTATTTTTTTTTTTCTGTTTCTGGAAGACCAAGTGCACCTTTCTACATTTCTTTTTTTTTTTTCATTTTTTTTAATTTATTTTTTTCAGCGTAACAGTATTCATTGTTTTTGCACAACACCCAGTGCTCCATGCAATATGTGCCCTCTCCTTTCTACATTTCTATTGCACAAATATTTCATCAAAGAGCCTTGATTGTCCATTAGCAAAAGAAATTCATTTATAGGACCCAGGGTTAGCATTTGTAGATATTGGGACAACTGGGGCCTAGTATTAGCCCTGGGTTACAAGAGCTTCCAATTCTTGGCTTTGTTTCCTGAATGTGTGGTCATGATGGCAAACAGGGGATGAGGATGTGATGACAGGGGGCCTTGCGAGGCTCTCCGTCCCCTCTCCTTCACTATACTCCTGCTGACGCCTGAAATTTGACCATGCGTGGTTGATTTCTTTGGCTTCCGGTTTGAGTAGTCCCTGTTTGAACACACGTGTCCTTGGGAGAAGCATATTCCTATGTTTCAGCGAATGAGTTTGTCTTCAACTGCATAGCTAGCTACAAGCAGGCTGTTTTTCTTGTAATTTAGTGTTTTGAAGTAAGTATTACATTCATATGATTCAAAATTCAAACCTATTAAGAAGGAATCCATTAAGAAGGTCTGCCTCTCACCCTGTCTTCATTTTATTCTGTTTTTTGCCCAATCTTCTTGCCTCAAAGAAGTAACCACCTTTACTGACTTCTTGTATAACTCTTTAGTATTTGTGCAAATCAATGTGTCTTTTTTTAAAACATGTTTCTGTTTTCTTCCATGAAGGTAGCATGCTCTATTTCCTTTTCTGTACTTTGCTTTCTTCACCATAGTATAGATCATGAAGATATTTCAGTTTACAGTGCAGAGACAGCTCCTTCAATCATCTTTTTTTAACAACTGTGTGATGCTAATTGTACAGATAGACCACAGTTTATATAACCAGCTGCCTGTAGATGGACATTGGGTTATTTCCAACCATTTGCTATTATAAACAACACGGCAATAAATACTCCTGTCTGTGATTTGTTTCTTAAGTGTGAAAGGCTACCTGCAAGACAGATACCCAGAAGAACAAATATTTGTTAAATGTTGATGGGTCTTGTGTGGAGGCCGAGAAAAATCAAGGCCATCCCACCCCAGGTTTAGCCTTAGCATAAGTACTGCCATCTCAGCTCCGGCAGCCATCTCAGACCCCTGTGCCCAAGGGCTGAACTTTCCCCCACCCTGCTTTAGTAACCCTCACCCTGTTTTGGTTCAAGGAAGCCACACCCTGCTTTAGTTTCAGAGACCCCCACCCTGCCTTAGTAAGACCCACTCTGTTTTGGTTCCAGAGACCCCCACCATGCTTTGGTTCCAGGAATCCCCACCCTGGTTTAGTAACAGAAACCCATAAATTCTAACTAACTAACTAAGCTCGGGGTCCAAGTCCCTGCTCCACTGTGTCAGGTATACTTGGGCCCAAGCTTAAGCTTGTCAAATAAACCCTCACGTGATTGCATCGGTGCTTGACTCCTTGGTGGTCTCTCGGACGCGAAAACTCGGGTACAACATTTGGAGGTTCCACCAAGATCTGGGAGACTCCCAGGACCCCAACCCAGAGGATCTTGTGCCGGCTGGTGAGTGCACTCATTGTCATCTATTTGTGTGCATACTTTGGGAGCTCCACTCTGTATTTTCTTTTCTTTTTTAACCTGTAGGAATTCTGTATTTTCTTTTTTCTTTCTTTTTTTTTTTTTTAACCTGTAGGAATTCCAATCTGGAGGCTCGGCTGCTGGTGTAGTCGAGCCCGTATCTGGAGTCGACATTGGCTCAAGCGGACGCGTGGCGGGCGGTCGACCAGGGGGTCTTGGGAGACGTCCCTCTGCCCCTGTCTGGAGGCTCGGCTGCTGTTGCGGTCGGGCCCAGAGGACAAGGTCCTCATCTGTGAAGAGAGCTGGCTGCCCATACGGCCGGATTCTCCCTTAACTTCCTTCCAGTTTTGTCTTCACGGCCGCGACGGATCGTTTGTCTTTGTTAGTGTGTTCTTGTTAATTGTCCTAAGTATATTTGTCTTGTTGTGGACTGAGGACATGATGGGACAGATGCAGACAACTCCTCTGTCTCTGATGATTGACCACTTCTCGGATGTTAGGGAAAGAGCTCATAACTTGAGCACGGACGTATGAAAGGGAAAGTTTCAGACTTTCTGCATGTCTGAATGGCCATCCTTTAATGTTGGATGGCCCCGAGAAGGCTGCTGGGTCTGCAGTTGTCTTTGTCTTGTCTCATTGTTGCCTGTTGTGTTGCTTGTCCCTAGGGGACTGAGAAAATCCCCACTGGCAAGAGTCTCTAGGGGGCCACGAATGGTAATAAGACCCAGAAACTTGATGCCCTCTCTCCGTTCCTGTTCTTATATAAAGTTGTCTCTCTTGGGCATGGGACAGCCACCTAAGTCACCAGGATGGTTGCCAGTCTTAAGACTCCCATGTGAGGTTTCCTCCTGACTGATCTAATGTGATCCCCTCCACATCCCTTTCTAGCCACTTCTGGCCTCCACTGGGAGTTGGCCGAAACCCGTACCCGATTGAATTAAAATGCAACCCGGGACGTTTCCTAGGGAAGTTGGCTGTAAGGACCACATGTGTTGGAATGTCACATAGACCATAATGGATTTCAGTCTTTACTGTTTCTTGTCAGTGTCTTCTACTAACTACTTAAAGCTATACCTTCGTTGCTCTACACCAGGACCCTGACCTGAGGGTCTTTTGCAGAATAAGCCTTCTAGTAAACCCAGGTTGCTAGCAAAGAGGACTCTGACTTTCATCTCTCTGTTCTTCCTAATAGATGCGGGGGCTTCTCCCTCACTCATTTCGTGTGTTAAGGGCTATAACTGGAGCCGACTGGGGTTAGTCTAACTCGAGACAGAGACATTAAGGAATATTCCTAAGCAGCTGCCAAAACTACCTTCGTTTGGGGGAAATTCCCTGTTTCTCTAGCCCGACATGGACTGACTAACCCCTTCCCCCTTGCTGATGGGAAAGCAAGGCGTCTGCTCCTCTGTTGGAGTTGATGAGCTCTAAAACCAGGAATCCTTTCTCTGCCTCCTGGCAGCACTTTGTTTCTTCTGTCTCCCACTTCTGTTTCTGCACTAACGTGTGTGCAGCCTGCATGACTAGCCTCTAGATCATGCACCATGGCTCCTTCTCTCTTCACTGTCAAGGAGCAAGAGCTGCCCCTGGACCCAACACCCCCCCCCCAGATCTTCCCACCCATGTCTCAGATAAACATTCAAAGTGGAGTGGGCCCAGGTGGAACATAAATCAGTATTTAAACTAAATTAAGTTTGTTGGTTTAATTAAGGTAGACATATCTTTTAAGCTATTAGCAGAAATGTGAAACTTCAAAGTTTACTGAAGGTCAAATAAGCTCGTGTTATTAAAATTTGTTGGCAAAGAGATGACTAAACTGATGGTTAATTGTCTGTCTCAAAGTTTTAATGGGTAATTGTTAAAGTAGCTTTCAAAGTCTTTGGTAACCTAAAAGCTTTATAAAGTTTTGCTTGGATAACAAATGGAATTAAATTTGTTAGACATCTAGGTCTTTTCCAGATAGGATAAAGTGCTAAAGCATTGAGTACTGAACATAGGCTTGTGCTTTTGACTTCTTACAGCAAAGAAAATAAGAATATTTAAATCTGTTGGTAAACATGTTTTGTGCTTAAGTGATTCATAAATTGGCATCTAAAGAATTCTGTTATAACCGTTCACAATTGATTAATAACTGACTAGAGGTTAAGGTTTTTCTAAAAGTACAAAATTCTGGGGCGCCTGGGTGGCTCAGCGGATTGAGCCGCTGCCTTCAGCTCAGGTCATGATCTCAGGGTCCTGGGATCGAGCCCCGCATCGGGCTCTCTGCTCCGCGAGGAGCCTGCTTCCTCCTCTCTCTCTGCCTGCCTCTCTGCCTACTTGTGATCTCTCTCTGTCAAATAAATAAATAAAAATCTTTAAAAAAAAAGTACAAAATTCTGCTAACTGTAAGACTGATGGAAATAAAGGAAGCAACTCTGTATGTAGGAAAGTAGGAGATATGTAAGAAAGATTTAAGGAATGGGAGTACATTTTGTTGAAAGTAAAAGAAGGTAATTTTGTCCTAAATGAGATGGTTGTTTGGAAGGAAATGACTTGGGACAAAACCTGAATGCAAAGGAAAGTTGTAGAAGGTTTGTGAAGGGAAATCTTTGGAATGGAATTTAGGGTGGTCAGGACAGACTAAGATTGAAATGAATGGGTTTTAAAGGTACATTGGTATAAGACTGAAATTCTCTCTGTTTAAAGGACAAAGTTTTCTTAGATTAATTGATCTGCTGATAAGAAAATGTGAATGGTTTTCTCTGTGCCCACGCAAAATTGTAAATGAGATCTTTTCGACTCATAAGGCTTTTCCTTGATATGCTAAGTTAATCAGGGAGTACTGCTAAACCAATGATAAACCTTGGGTTACTTGGGTAAATGCTGTAACTACTCTAGAGGTTCTATACATTTCCTAAAGTTTTAATGTTTTGAAAGGTTTTAAATATCACTTGATATTTAACCGTATCTATTCTGAGTTTTTGTCATTTGTAATTGTTTTAATTCTCTTGTAAGATGAATTCCGCCCTAAAGGAAATTCATATGGGAGACTTTCAGGACAAATACAGGTCTTTGATATGTTAAAATCCTGGAACTAAAATGGGTAAGAATTTCCAGAAGTAAAAACCTGCATTCAGACTAAACCAGAATTAGCAACATGGGACTAAATGAACTAAAAAATTGTAATGTTGTATGTTTTGTTTTATTTTAAATATGACTGGTTCTATTATGTTTTTTCTTCCAGACTAAGAAAACTTTTTTCTTAAGATGTCTATGACTTACAGAAATGAAAAAATATTTATTTGCAAACAAATAATTCAATTTTTCTCTCTATCTGAACCCTCTGAAGCTCCAAAAGGTCTCAGTAAGTATTCTTTCTTCCATGGCAATCAGTCATTTGCATAAGTTCAATAAGAATGTGTTCTCCTGGGGCGCCTGGGTTGCTCAGTGGTTTAAGCCTCTGCCTTTGGCTCAGGTCATGATCTCAGGGTCCTGGGATCAAGTCCCGCATCGGGCTCTCTGCTCAGTGGGGAGCTTGTTTCTCCCTTTCTCTCTGCCTCCCTCTCTGACTACTTGTGACCTCTCTCTCTGTCAAATAAATAAATAAAATATTTAAAAAAAAAAAAAGAATGTGTTCTCCTTGTAACAGGACACCACTGGAAACTCTGGTTATTTTACCAAGGCTTTGACTGGAATGTCATATTTGAAAAGACTCAGATATGACCAGAGAGCTTAAAGGAACTAAGGTTGGCTTTATAAAACCTGGAGCCATAAAGCCCTTTGGAACTGTTGGCCTGATACCTTGCTTACAGAGTTCCCAGCAGCCTCACCAGGTGAGTAAAGAATGTCACTTCCTGGTAGGATACTTTGGGAACCTCAGGAAGGAGAATTCACCCAAATCGACAGGTATTGCAGGCATGTCTGATGGCAACTACGTGGCTTGGCTTCTGGCCTGGAGAGGCTACTAAAAGTTCAACCTAGAGATTCCTTATAAAAAATTCCAGCAAAGCAGATTCTAAAAGATCTATATGATTATTCACTGTTCTTGCTGAGCTTATGTAAATAATCAGGCCAAGTTTGTGAAAACTGGACTTGTTTTTCAAACAAATTAGTCCTGATTTGACTATCTCTGGAAATGAGGGTTATTTTAGAGAGAAAAATTATGTTTTAATAACACACCTTTATGGGTGTTAAGTTCTAAATTTGATTGTTTTTAAATGTTTGCCTAAACTAGAAAACTTGAGGTAAACTTCAGAGAAGTTGCATGATAGCTCGTTTAGACGATCTTGTTTTTGCCAGTCAGTCAGCCCCAGATATAAGGAGCATTTTGGGAATTACAAACAGCCTTACTGAGTGCCCCAGCATTGGCCATCCCAGATGTTACCAAGCCCTCCCACTTGTATGTGGATAAAGAGGCAAGGACTGGCCAAAGGAGTTGTGACTCAGACTCTGGGGCCTTGGCAAAGGCCAGTAGCCTATCTTAGCAAGAAACTAGATCCAGTAGCGGCTGGGTTCCCCCTTGCCTCCGCATAATTGCTGCCACAGCCTTCCTGGTCAAGGATGCAAGTAAATTGACTTTGGATCAAAATCTCATCTTGACCACCACTCATGCTATCAAGGGCCTTCTCTGGACTCCACCAGACTGGTGGATGACAAAGGTATCAGGCCCTCCTCCTTAACAATAACTGATCAGTCTGTACTCCAGTCACTACAGTCTGTCTAGCCCACCCAGGGATCCTAACTGCCCACGCTGAGACGGAGACGGAGCTGGAACCACATCCTTCCCGACCCGGGGACTTGGTTTGGATGTGCTGCTGCCAAGTGGAAAACTTGGAGCCTTGCTGGAAGGGACCCTACATCGTGATCCTGACCACTCCCACCACTCTCAAGGTCGATGGGATTACTCCCTGGGTCCACTACACCCACATCTGGCCAGCTGACCCATACGCTGTTCTCAAGGACTTTGTTCCAGAATGAAAGAGACAGCCCAACAAGGACAATCCCCTAAAGCTAAGACTGCACCATTCTCACTTACCTCATTAATGTTGCTTACTTTTGTCAAAGACAGAGTCAGTCAGTACAGTTCAGCTCATGGTACTCAGACAGCAATACCAGCCACAGGACCTTGTTGCTGAGACCAGCCTGGACCCATGATTGGGTTTCCTTAGGTTCCTCTGAGAGGGGGAAATGTGGAGGCCGAGAAAAATCAAGGCCATCCCACCTCAGGTTTAGCCTTAGCATAAGTACAGCCATCTTAGCTCTGGCAGCCATCTCAGACCCCTGTGCCCAAGGGCTGAACTTTCCCCCAACCTGCTTTAGTAACCCCCACCCTGTTTTGGTTCAAGGAAGCCCCACCCTGCTTTGGTGCCAGAAATCCCCACCCTGGTTTAGTAACAGAAACCCATAAATAACCCCTGCCTTAACTAAGCTCGGGGTCCAATTCCCTACTCCACTGTGTCCAGTATACTTGGGCCCAAGCTTAAGCTTGTCAAATAAACCCTCATGTGATTGCATCAGTGCCTGACTCCTTGGTGGTCTCTCAGATGCGAAAACTCGGATACAACACTTGTCCAGTTGTTCTTCATGGGAGTTGTGCCATTTTGCACTCCCAACAGCAATGCTTGAGAGTGTTCACTTCCCCAAGTCTTTACGACCGAGTATTATCAGATGTTCAGATTTGGGCCAATTAAATAAGAAAGGAAATAGTCTGCAAGTTTGGTTTTAGTTACTACATTAATTTAATTTAAGTTAGTTTTAATTTAATAGAAGTGTGATTGAATGCCTTTTCCTATGTTCAAGGGCTATTTGCTTTGGATTCATGTACTTGTTTCTTCGTTAAACCTTCCACAACACTCAACAGTTACTTATTGAGCACTTATTCTCTAGAAGGCATTATGCTAGACATTTGGGGTACATCAGTGAACAAAGAAGGCAAAGATATCTGCCCTGCTCCCCAGAGCTTACATTCATCATTCATTATCTTGCAGAGTTGCTAAGCGTCAGGAATCTAGGAGTGGCTTATCCAGATAATATAATCTCAGGCTGTAATTAAGCTGTTGGCTGAGGCAGTCATCTCACAAGGCTCGGCTAGGACTGGATGATCCAGTTTCAAACTCACTCACATAGTTGTTGCTAGGCCTCAGTTCTTCATCAGATGTTGTCAATTTATAGCTCAGAGGAATACTTGGCATATATTAAATACTACATAAATGCAAGCTGTAATTATTATTACTTAAAAATAATGAGAAGTTGCCAAAAGACTTTAAGCAGATGCTTGACCCAATCGTTTTGCTGTTTCAGAAAACCCCTCCTAGCTTTCATGTGGGGAGGGGTCTGAGTAGGGGTAAAACAGGAAGGAAGGGGACCCACTAGAAAACTGTTTCAGGTGAGAGATGACAGTGACCTGGATTAGCATGATGACAATGAAGAGAAAGAAGTGGATGCATTCAGAGTATATTCTAGAAGATCTATCTATATCTATCTACATTGATTAGATGTAGGTGATGAGCGAGAGGGAGATAGGGAACAAAGGAGGGGAAGCAAGGTCTTCTATTTATAGGCAAACGAACCTAACTTGAATTAGAACCAGGTTGATTTGAGGTGCTCATAAGACATCCATGAGGAAATGTCCACTTGACAGTTGGATCAATGGGTGCAAAACTCAAAAGAGAGATCTGAGCTATAGAGATTTAGAAATCATCAGCATTTCTGGTCACTGAACCTATGGGTGTGAAAAAGATGACTCAGGGGAGAGTATGTCCAATGGGAAAACAAGATGGTCTAAGAGCGAATCCTGAAGGTTAGCAGGAGTTAAGAGATGGGTGGAGGTGGGGTGCCTGGGTGGCTCAGTGGTTTAAAGCCTCTGCCTTTGGCTTGGGTCATGATCCCAGGGTCCTGGAAACGAGCCCCACATCGGGCTCTCTGCTCATCGGGGAGCCTGCTTCCTCCTCTCTCTCTCTCTGCCTGCCTCTCTGCCTACTTGTGATCTCTGTCTGTCAAATAAATGAATAAAATCTTTAAAAAAAAGAGATGGGTGGAGGAAGAAGGGCTTGCAAAGGAGAGTCAGAAGGAAGAGCCAGAAAGAGGAAAGCCTCAGGGTGTGGTGTCATCTCCGTCAACACAATGTGTCATGAAGAAGAAAAGGAAGACTTGACCATGCCACTGTTGCCTGCTGACAGAAAAATGTTGCAAGAGATAAGGCCTGAAAACTGTCAATTAAATTTACCAAGGAAGAGGTCATTAGTAATCTCTGTGACAGTTATGTCTTTGGAGTGGATAGGCACGGGTCCCAACCTCTTCCTCTAGGCTCTGAGTTCACCATCATGGGATTTACAGACCTTGTTGAGTTCCAGCTCCTCTTCCAAAGCCAAGCTTTGACCTCACGAGGATCAGCTTCTTAGAGATGTAGATTCTGGGGTGGAATTCACAGGACTGTGGCATTCCCTGACCATGATGATTATCATATTAGCATATTACCATGTTAGCACCATTGTTATAGATGCTAATATTTTTTGCATGCTGAGCCCTTTACATGGGTAAGCTGATTGAATTCTGACACCAACCCTATGAGGTGGGTACAATGCTACAGGGCTTACTATGTGCCAAGTACTATGTTAAGCACTTTACCTATGTCAGCTTCTTTATTATCCCCAGTTAAGAGTCTCTGTAGCCCACATCACATTCTAGACACAGGCTGAGGTGAGTCAGGCCAGGATCAAGCAAGAAGTAAACCAAGATCTTGTTATTGGAAAACCTTGGTTGCCTCTGGGTTCCAGGAAAAACTCTTCTCTGAGGAATGGAGAATTTTGAAGGCATTTTCTTGTGCAGGTTGTCTAGTGCAGGGACCATAAGGTCAGGGGTGTTTCAGATAATCATACAGGAGACCATGTGTCATCAGGTCATCATTACCTCAGGGGGTCATCTAGGATGATGCTCATTAAGCACTGGAAGGCCCCAACCACGGGCTTCCATTGCTCTCCTTCTTGGGTTCAGAGGAAGCTCTGGGTACCTCGAAACCCTGAATTTGGGAAGACATAAGCCCCCACAGGTCAGGAAGCACTGGGAGCACTTTGCCATTTTGCACTGTAGCAGCATGGAAACTGTGCAAATCACAGCTCATCTATTAAGATCTCCAGGCACACACAGGTGTCCATACACCAGGCAGAGGGCACATCTGCTTAGAGCTGTCATTGACCTCAGTGTCTCTCACTCAGCCCATTAAATCACAAGCAGTTATGAGTGGCTCATCCCTCCCACCAGACCATGAATTTCTCAATGGTAGGGATTAAATTCTGTTTACATGGTGCCTCCAATGACTTTTCTGCTTCTGGCATGGTGTTGGACTCATAGTAGTCCTTGATAAATATTTGTCAAATTAATGAATAGAAGAACAAATGAATTTTTCCTAGGGCCAGTCTTTGTTCCAGCTTAATTCTTATTTATATTCACAACCAGACTAATCTTCCTAAGCAGCAGAGCATCTGTTGCTTTTTGTAAGGCAAGGATAACAAACAATGGGTCTAGGAAGGCTAGATCAAGTTGATTCCATTCAACAAGTACTTAGCAAACCTGCTGTGAATGCAGGACCATGTCATGTGCTCTCTCAGAACATACATGAACCTATGTCATTCAAAGGTTTTAAAAGTTAATATTTTAGGGGTGTCTGGGTGGCTCAGTGGGTTAAAGCCTCTGCCTTCAGCTCAGGTCATGATCCCAGGATCCTGGGATCGAGCCCCGCATCGGGCTCTCTGCTTGGCAGGGAGCCTGATTCCTCCTCTCTCTCTGTCTGCCTCTCTGCCTGCTTGTGATCTCTGTCAAATAAATAGATAAAATCTTTTTTAAAAAAGTTAATATTTTACACAGAGGCACCTGGGTGGGTTTAGTCAGTGACAGATCCGACTCTTGTTCTCAGCTGAGGTCTCGATTAGGGATCTCAGGGTCGTGGGTTTGAGCCCTGTGCTGAGCTCCATGCTGGGCATGAAGACTACTTTAAAAAATTAATATTTTACACATACAAAAAGGTATAAGCAGTAACATGACAAGTTCCCACGTACCCTACCCATGACCCAGCTTCAAAATCAAGACATAAGCAGTGTGTGCAAAATGAAAGATGCCAAATCAAGAGGGTGTTTTGTTTTGTTTTAAGCTTGGCATCAAAATTCCTTCGGCGCCAAAACCTAATCTGAACTGACCTGAAGCTATTTCCTAGTCTTCGTCTATTCCGGTAAGTGTGACAGATCATACGTTTAGCTACAGAAATAGTAACATGTTCAGTTATGGGGCATTGCCCCGGACAACACTGGGTATGTTACCTAAGATCTAGCATGTACTCGTGTTACCTTTCTAAAATCCCAATAATTCTGAATTCTCAAACAGGCATGGTCACAAGGTGTACAGGGAAGGCATGATAAGTCTATGGTTTATTGAGCCACAGTCTGGGGTTTCGTTACTGAACAGTGTTTCCCAATGTTCCCCCCCAGGGAAAGAAGGAAGAGAGCTATCATGGAAACTGGGTAAGTGGTCAAGAATGATGTACCTCATAATCCTCCCCAACCCCTCAGATCGCACACCCACACTTTTCTCTCAAGCTCCACCTTTCTTTCAGCATCTGGCTTGCCTAACTCAGCAGCAGCCCCATCTTATGCAAACTTCTTATGCCGGCATTTCTTTTTTTTTCTTTTTTAAAGATTTTAGTTATTTTTTTGTTTTTAAGATTTTAGTTATTTATTTGACAGAGAGAGACATAGTGAGAGAGGCAACACAAGCAGGGGGAGTGAGAGAGGGAGAAGCAGGCTTCCCGCCGAGCAAGGAGCCCAATATGAGGCTCAACCCCAGGACCCTGGGATCATGACCTGAGCCAAAAGCAGATGCTTAACGACTGAGCCACCCAGGCACCCCATGCCAACGTTCCTATACGAGCCTCACATCCTCCTCATCCCAAGATTCTATGCCTTCCTCTCCCTGTCTTTTGTCCAGCTTTCCCCTCACTGTTTTGAGATCCCTTGTTACTCATCTGCCTCCTCCATCTTTCTGCTGTCTACTGGTCTCGATCCCTTGTCTCCTAGATCACGACCTCCAGACCCATGATTTCTTCCCATCAGTCTTTGCTGCAGCTCTTTCTTTCTGGGGCCATTGTGTTTTTCCTCTATGTATGCCTCTTTCCTCCCCCCTGCCCCACCATCTTCCAGTTTACTTCTAAAATAGGCATATGTAAGTTAAAAATTAAGCCAGTTAAAAAAAATATATTCAAAAGAGTATATAGTAGGGGCGCCCAGATGACTTAGTGGGTTAAGCATCTGCCTTCAGCTCAGGTCCTGGGGGCCTGGGATCCCAGGGGTCTGGGATCCAGCCCTGCTTTGGACTCCTTTCTCTGTGGGGAGCCTGCTGCTTCTTCCTCTGCCTGCTGCTACCCCTGCTTGTGCCCATGCTCTTTCTGTCAAATAAATAGTTAATAAATAAAAATCTTAAGGATGAAACAAAACAAGACAAAAGAGCATATAGTAATAAGCTATGATAGGGCTGAAATTCATGAAGGCAATACTCATATGATTGTGGAAAACTTGATCAATAGACCTTTTCTGAATGAAGGATTTTTTTGAATGATGGGCCATCTAGTGGTGAATGGAGGATGGCAAATCCTTCTGGTCGGAGGAAGTTAAGGGGGATCTTTAAAAAGAAAAGGGGGTTCAACCCTCAGCCACCCTAACAGGCAGGCCCAAAGCACTACCCTACAAAAATGTATGTTCCGCCAAGTTCACGTCCCACCTGGAACATAGTTAGAGGTGATGGATGACTTTAGCTTGGCATTGTTGATGGATATAATATGTATGTATACGCATATGTTTGCATTTATGTATATGCATCTCAGATGACTTATGGCCGAATTCAGAAATTCCACAAATGCTCTTTATGGACATCCCAAGGGCCTCTTCACCAGGACAATGTAAGTGACTGGTATCATACTTGTATTCTGGGAAGCCACATTAAGAGAGAATTAGTGATGCACAAGGGAGGAAAATTGCTGTCTGAGAAGGAGATGACTTCCAAATTGTATCTCTCCATTTCATAAATAAAGTCTCCAAAACACCCAAGTCAAACCGTCTTCATTGGTAGTCACTTCTTCATCCACCCAGCATTTATTGCACCACCAAATAGCATCTTAAGACTATTCCAGACTGTTAATACACACCTGCGTTTTTACTAAAAGAAATATATCATCTAATCAAGAAATAGAGACATTATAGCTGGGCACATTCCAGATACAGGGAATTCCAGGAAACCTAGAAACACACTCCCTCCCATGCACTTCTCTCCAGGTCCAGCAAGGTAAGAATTGTAGCCGGAGCAGCTAATAGATATGTAAATTCTCAGATAACTTTCAGCAAGTATTGCTTATTGAATTAATAAGGCCTCTAATGCTTAGAGCTAGCTACTGTTTACCAATAAAAATAATGTATGTAAGTAAGTACTTGAAGAGCTTCAAAAAGTGTTCTGCCTTTAGAGTGGCCAACCATCCCAGTTTTCCCAGGACAGTCTTGGTTTTAGAGCCAAAACTCATGCATTCCGGGGAAATGTTGGCCACTCTTAGAAACTCCCTTAGAAACTCCAGTAAACTGATCCTGAGCAAAGGACCTGCTCTCCAAACAACTCTGAAAAGAGGAGGAATTTAAGCTGCATTTAAGTGGTTGCTAAAAGCTCTTTACTTATGTACCACATTCAAAACAACCTTATGAGGCAAATACTATCATTATTCCCACTTTACAGATGAGGCACAAAAGCGAAAAAACTTAAACCTCGCCTGAGATGACTTAGCTAGCAAGTGGCACTGGCAGGGTTTGAACCCAGACCAGCGCAGCACTGAATCCCACATCCTTAAACAACATCCCATGCTGGTCCCATTCAAACAGGTCATTCAGAGCCCCTTATAGGCTGTCAGACTCCACTCCAGCTCCCAAGTCATTCCGTAAGGGAAGTATGGAACTATCAAAGTTCTTGATATTTCCTTAAAATGTTTTGGCAACAAACTTTCAAGATCATAAAAGGTTAGACAAGTGTTTTTGCCAAGTGTGATTTTCCATCTATTGGATTCTAAGCCACTTGAGGTGCCTACTTAAAAAAACAAAGCAGAGGGGCAGCCGGGTGGCTCAGTCGGTTAAGTATCTGCTTTCCACTCAGGTTGTGATTCCCGGGTGCTGAGATGGAAACCCATGTCAGGCCCAGCAGGGAGTCTGCTTCAGTCTCTCACTCTGCCTGCTCTTCTCCCTGCATGTGCTCTCTCTCTTTCTCTCTGTCTGTCAAATAAAGAAAGAAAATCTCTCTCTAAAAAAAACAAAAAAAAACAGGAACTAGACCCCTGGCTAAGACCTACTAAATCAAAGTGTTTGGAGGTCTATGCTTTTTTTTTTATTGACAGATAGTTGACATAAAATTTTATATTAGTTTTAGGTATACAATATAATGATTTGATACTTCTATACATTATAAAATGCTTGCCAGGGTAAGTGTAGTTACCATCTGCCTCCATAGAAAGTTACTACAATATTATTGACTATAGTCCCTTTTCTGTACTTTTTATGAGGGTCTATGCTTTAAACAAGTGCCCAAATTGACCTAGACGCATGGAAGTTTGAGAACTTCTGGGCTAGAAGGTTCTGAATAGATCAGCCAAGATGTAAGAAATTCACTCTAATCATTTTCTTGATTTTTGTGTTCTGTCACCCCACCTAATGTGAATGCACGCCAAGTTCCAATATTATGTCCTTTATCTGACCTTCTCTCTCCTCTCTTCCTCAGAAACCTCCATTATCACCTACATTATATGAGGAGCTAGAACTGAGTCCCACATCTATTCTAGTTTTAATTCTAGTATTAATTAATTCAGTTCTCTTCTCTGGACCTCAGCTTCTTTACCTGTAAAATGGAGCATGATACCTGATTCTCATGTAAAGGTCTTTCCAAGCTTAAAGTTTATAGTCTACACCATGATTCCCACAGTGGGGTGTGAAAGATCCAGCCATAACAATTACTGAAAATGTTTACTAGAAAAGTACATCCAAAGAAGAAGAAGAAGAAGAAGAAGAAGAAGAAGAAGAAGAAGAACCACGTCCATTGATGGATGAATGGATAAAGAAAACGTAGTCTATAGGTCTCTACATATACTGGAATATTATTCTGTCTTAAAAAGGAAGGAAATCTTGGGGCACCTGGGTGGCACAGTCAGTTAAGCAGCCAACTGTTGGTTTCGGCTCAGGTTGTGATCTCAGTGTCGTGAGATCAAGTACTGCATGGATCTCAACACTCATGGTGGAGTCTGATTAAGACTCTCTTTCCTTCTGCCTCTGCCTCTCTCCCCAACCCCACCAAAATAAATAAATAAACAAATAGGTTTTTTTCTTCTTTTTTTTTTTTAAAGATTTTATTTATTCACCTGACAGACAGAGATCACAAGTAGGCAGAGAGGCAGGCAGAAAGAGATGGAGAAGCAGGCTCCCTGCTGAGCAGAGAGCCCGATACGGAACTCGATCCCAGGACCCTGGGATCATGACCTGAGCCGAAGGCAGAGGCTTTAATCCACTGAGCCACCCAGGCGCCCATAAATAGTTTTTTTTTTTTAAAAGGAAGGAAATCTTGTCACATCTATAACATGGGTTAAACTCAAGGACATTATTCAAAGTCAAATAAACCAGTTACAAAAGAACAAATGTATGGGGTGCCTGGGTGGCTCAGTGGGTTAAAGGGTCTGCCTTTGGCTCAGGTCATGATCCCAGGATCCTGGGATCAAGCCCTGTATCAGCCTCTCTGCTCGGCAGGGAGTCTTCTTCCCCCCACCCCACCCCTGCCTGCCTCTCTGCCTCTCTGTCTGTCAAATAGGTGAATAAAATCTTAAAAAAAAAAAAGAACAAATGCATGATTCCACTTGTATGCAGTATCTAAAGTGGTCAGAATCATAGAACTAGGAAACAGAAAGGTGGTTGCCAAGGGCTGGGGAAAAACAAGAGAGGAGGGAACTAATGTTTCATGGTTAAAGAGTTTCAGTTTTGCAAAGCAAAAAAGTTCTCGAGATCTATTACACAACAGTGTGAATATACTTAACACTACTGAACTATACACATAAAATGGTTAAGATGGCAAACTTAATGCTATGTAGTTTTTCCACAACAAATAAAAAAGAAAAGCAGAGTTCAACACTCCAGCCAAGAGCTATTGAAACAAAATTTCGAGGGTTGGAGCTGTGAATGTGTATTTTTTTTTTTAAACAAGTTCCCCCCATGTGATTTTATCTCCTTTAAATCTTGAGAGCCCAACATGGGGCTCGATCCCAGGACCCTGGAATCATGACCTGAGCTGAAGGCAGACGCTTAACCAACTGAGCCACCCAGGCGCCCCTTAGCTTCCCCTTTCCCCCAAGAACATTTATGTGCAGTTTTACTTGATGCCAGCTAGTGTGCCTAGAGAATGTAAATTCATTTTATTTTTAGCCAAAGCAGGAAAGAATCCAAAAGGTAAATGTGCTGCAAAAGAAGGTCATCCAGTCCATTCCCAAGCCAAGCAGAGTTAATTTTGGATCCAGCACAGTTTTGGATTACTCATGACTTTGATCTTCTCCATTAGAGTGAGTAATTGAAAGCTGGCTCTGTGTATGCTTACAGAAATCTTTATTTTAAATTGTTCACATTCAATAAATCTCAGCCTCTGGTGCTGTCTGTAAGAAATGGTGGCAAGCATATTAATGAGCACTTTGCTGAGAATGATATTTTATAACTTCTAAACAACCATGGAGTTTCCTGTTTTCATTGTCACTAATTAGGAACTGCTGAGAAAGGGCTTGCATGATTCAAGGTCAGTGTTAGGTGAGGGGTAAGAGCATTAGCTCACACTTACTGGACGCTTACTCTGTGTTAGGCACTAGGCTCAATTCTGTCCATGGAGGATCTCATTTAACCCTTAACTTTGGCCTACAGATTGATGTGATTATTAACTTCTTTGCAGAAATGGAGGCTCAGAGAGCCTCAGCAATTTGTTGAAGACCACTTTCTGGCTTTCTGGCCCATTCTCTTAATCATGACACTGTGGCCTTTCTTGCACACAGTCTCCTCTTTCCACACTTCCTACTCACTGGTACCTTTTGTCCCGGACCAATAGTGCTGGCAGATGAAGGGCATTAGATAAGGAGCTATCGTTAGCTACTTGGAAGTTAACTTTTCGCCTTGTCTCTAGTACCTGGGCTTTGTTCTTAATAAAAGTACACCCTGATACCTAAGCCTATGTTTTCTTACCTGCCCTGCCCTGTGTCTCAGTTCCTAAGGCTAGAAACCTGTCTTTCTCTTTCCAGTCCTTCCATGACTCTCCAATTTCCCTTCTTTCTTGGAGGTGTTTGTTCACCTGCTAGGACATTTCTACATTCCTTGCTCCTGCTCTACTCATAACGTGCTTTATTACTTCAACTGCACCTCCCTGGTGCTGACTTCATGGATTCATAGAAAATTACACTAAGTTTTAAAATTAAACTACCACTGGAAACACAGCCCACAAAAATAGGCTAAGACCACTGTGCTAAACCCAAACAGGGTAACTGCTTGGAAAATTAAAAAAATTTAGAGATCCAGAGTCTCCCAACATAGTAGATAGGATGTTCAGGATGTAATTGAAAGTCACCTATCATACCAAGAACTAAGAAAACCATGACTTGAATTAGAAAAGACAATTAACTGACAACACTGAGATTAATCAGATGTTGAAATTATCTTTAGAACAACCAGCATAAAAATGCTTCAATGATGCAAATGCTCCTGAAACAAATGAAAAAGGAGCAAAGCATAGCAAAGAAAGAGAAGTCACAAAAAGAGTTCAATGGAAATTATAGAACTGAAAAATATGTAGCAGAAATGAAAAACTAACTGAATAGATTCAATAGCAGAGTAGATATGACAGAGGATGGAGTCAATGAATTTGAAGACAGATCAATAGCATTTCCCCATTCTGAATAACAGAGAAAACACAGGCTGAAAAAAAAACAAGCAGATCCTCAGGGACCTGTAGGACAATACCAAAATTTCTAACATTCATACTATCAGAGTCTCAGAAGGAGAAAAGAAGAGAGTGGGGCTAAAAGAAAATATAATGACTGAAAACTTCCCAAATTTGGCAAAAGATTCAAATGTACAGATTCAAGAAGCTGAGCAAATCCCAAACAGGATACACCCAAAAAAGTCGATGCCAAGACACACAGTCATTAAACGTTTGAAACTAAAGGCAAAGGAGAAATCTTGAAAGCAGCCAGGAAAAAACAATGAACACCAGTTCAAAATTACATCAGATTTCCAAATGAAACCATGAGGACAGGAATGAAGGGACAATACATTTTTCAAGTGCTGAGAGAGAAAAATGTCAACTGCAAATTCTGTATGGGCAAAAACATTCTTCAAGAATGAAGGAGACATGAAAGCAATTTCAGATGAGAGATAGGCAAAATAATTTTTCACTGGCAGACCTATATTTTAAACCATCTGAAATAATGGTTTAAAAAAGTTCTTTAAACAGAAAGAGATTATAAAAGAAGGAATCTTGCAGCATCAGGAAGAAGAAACAGCAACTAGAGCAGACATAAGGGCACATATAACTGATTATCATTTTCCTTGTGAGTTTTACAAATCATATTTGGTGGTTAAACAAAAATTTTTATACTATCTGATACTGAATAGAGTGGTAATTAAAAGAAAGGAAAGTGGAGAGGGGCGCGTGGGGGCTCAGTCAGTTAAGCATCTGACTCTGGATTTCAGCTCAGGTCATGATCTCAGTGTCATGAGCTTGAGATAGCCCACTCCGGAATCTGCGCTGGGCATGGAGCCTGGTTAAGATTCTCTCGATCCCTCTCCCTTAGCCCCTCCCCCACTCTCTAAAACAAACAGACAAAACAACAACAACAACAAAAAAAAAACCAAAAACAAACAAAGAAAGGAAGGTGAAAGAACCTAGTCATGTGTGGCAAAGACTGCTCATCAAAACCTATTCACCCCTTTCTCTATGATAATAGAATTGTGCCTGCAACATGACTGTCCAGCTAAGAACTCCCTTTTGTAGGCCTAAATCCTTTTGCAATAAGAACAGTGGTGTGACTTAGTTTCCACCAACGGCATGTGAATGGAAGTGATATGTGCTGCTTTCAGGCCTGAGTTAAGCAGAGGCAAGATTATCCAAGTTCTAGTAATTCACGGGAAGAGTTTGGATTTTCTAACGCTGCTGGTGGGAATACTCTAGAAAACAAATTGGCAATTTCTTTAAAAACTAAACATGTTCTTATAATAGGACCTAGCAATCGCACCTCTTAAGCATTTATCCCAGAGAAATAAAAACTTCTACTTACCCAGGACCCATACATGACTGTTTAGAAATAACACAAATGCCCTTTGAGGGTTCAGTGGAGACACTGAGGCACATCCATGCCTTGGAATACAACTTGGCGCTAAAAAGGAACAAATCACGGATGCATGGCACAGCCTGGATGAATCTCCGGAAAATCAGGCTGAATGGAAAGAGCCAATCCCCAGAAATAACATGGTGGTTGATTCCATGTAAATGTTTTTTTGAAATGACAAAATTATAGAAACAGAGATTAGTTGTTGCCCAGGGTTAAGGAAGTGGCAAAGAAAGGAAAGTAAGTATGATCATAAAACTGGAATACGAGGGACCCTTGTAATAGTGGCACTGTTCAGCCTCTTGATTGACTGTGGTGGTGAATACATGCATGAACTTGCACAGGTAACTAAACACGCACACACGCACACATGCAAATACAAGTAAAACTGGAGAAGTCTGAATAATATAAGTAGATTGTATCAATGTTAGTAAACTCATCATGATATTATAGTTTGCAAAATGTTATCATTGGGGGGAAACTGGGCAAAGTGTACAGGGATCTCTATTATTTTTAAAACTGCATGTGATTCTGCAATTATCTCAATAAAAATTTTATTTAAAAAAAAGAGATCAGCATTTCCTGGGGCGCCTGTGTGGCCCTGTCAGTAGAGCATCTGATTAGGTTTTGGCTCAGGTCATGATCTAATGGGTCATGAGATGGAGCCCCGCATTGGGCTCCATGCTCAGCAAGGGGTCTGCTTCTCTCCTTCTCCCTCTCCCTCTGCCCCTCTGCACGCCCTCTCTCTCTTTCTCTCTCTTTAAAGTAAATAAATCTTTTTAAAAATCTTAAAAAGAATTAAAAGACCAGTATTCCTGGAACTTAGTGGATAAAAACTTAATGGAAGCCATTGGAAGGGAGACATATGAATTGATTTATATTTGAACAAATCATTGTGGTTGCTGTGTAGAGAGGAAAGAGTAGAGACACAGAGACCAGGTTGAAGATCACTGTGGTAGACCAGTATTTCTCCTTTTCTTTCTACCATTGTAGCAAGAGACTCTGGTAGCTTGGATTGGAAATGAGTGAAGATGGAAAGAAGTTGGGCACCTGGGTGGCTCAGTGGGTTAAAGCCTCTGCCTTCGGCTCAGGTCATGATCCCAGCGTCCTGGGATCGAGCCCCACATCAGGCTCTCTGCTCCGCAGGGAGCCTGCTTCCTCCTCTCTCTCTGCCTGCCTCTCTGCCTAGTTGCGATTTCTCTCTGTCAAATAAATAAAATATTTTTTAAAAAAAGATGGAAAGAAGTGGATGGATTCGGGATATGTTTTTGAGGTAGAATGGACAGAAGTGCATAGCTGGATGGATGGCTCTGAAGTTCTCAGTCCAGAGGATTTCCCAGAATGGGCTCATTCTACTGTCTGTTATTTCAGCTTTTTCAATTACTATGTCTTCTCAGTAGCTTGGTCTTCCTGCTATGTATGGGAAAGAACAATAAAACTACTTGAACAGGGTGATCTAACTCTCCTGCATGGGCTGAGTTTTAGGGTCTGCCTTGGTTTCCCTAAGATAGATGATCTATAAACAAGAGGTGTTGGGCTCCTGATAGCTGGACTCCAAGACCTCAAAGGGGTAGCTGGTCACTGGTTCTCATTTCCACTGGGAAATTGGCTTTGACTAGCACTAGCTTTCTGGAGACAGGCATAAAGATGGCAGTCATGATGCCTGTATCCTCCTTGAGCGGGATGGCATATATTAGGTTTTGGTTTTGAGGGTGTAGGTTCTAGCTGGGTTAAGATTCACCAAGACTGGAGTATAGGTGAGGAGTCTTTTTGGAAGCTGGAATGTGATAACTGGTCACTAGGAAATGGCTTCCCTCTTTTCAGATGAGTTATTAGTGTTATCTGGGTGAGAAAGACAGCATGAATCAGTGGGACAGTTTCTGGAAAACCTGAGAATTGCCAGACAACTTTAATCATCCTGAAAGCCTCCAAGCCTAGGACCTTGTTTGGCACCATGCTTGTCTTTTAAGAAATTTCACTAGCACACTTAGACATTTTTTCCCAAATGGCCCAGAAATGGTTCTGTCAGACTTAGTCCAGGTTGATTTGAGTCCAGATTAGGCAATATATACCAAAATGTCTGCCTGGATGACTACTACTCTGTTCAGTAATTCATACAAAGGACAAAGGTCCTTTCACTGATGACTATGTTAATTAGGATGTCTCAGCTCCTTTAACAAAAGGATCCAACAATAGTTTAGTGGCCTCAAGAAATTAGTCTATCTCTCAAATAACAATGAGGGTGAGTAGTTCAAGTTTCTGGGAGCACTGCTCCATGTGGTCACTTAGAGATCCAAATTCAATCTGTTTCATTTCTCCATTACCCGCCTTGAACTTTGGCCCTAGCAGGAGAGTCACAGCCAGGTCAGGTGTCCCTGTGTGAATCAGCTCATGGAAGGGGAAAGATCACAGAGAAGCCCATTGGCAAGATTTTATAGGCCAGACCTGGAAGCTGTACTCATTGCTTCTGTTCATTTGTCATTGGCGACAACTCAGTCAGACCATTGCTATAATTGCAAAGGGTTTTAGGGCTGGGAACGGGAATTCCTAGGTGTGGAGCCATGTCCCAGCTACAATTCTAACATCACAGAGGAAGAGAATAGATTTTAAGGGCAGTCTCCGCCACATATGATTATGTGTATATACTCTTGCCAAGGTGCCCTTTCTACATTCTTTGCTTTTCCTGATCTAGGGGACCGGGATCATGAATTCACATGTCTATAGGAGGCAGGCTGGCAAAATAGTGAAACAGCTTTAATTGACTGGAGAACGTGTGACCTATATCAAAGAAGTTGCCCCACTTAGCTCTAGCCAATTGTTGCCAGTAGGGGTTATAGGCTCAGAATCGCCAGTGCCCTAATAAGGCACCCGCTGGTGTCCACTCATGCAAAAGTGGGCTTCAGTCAGATGTATAGGAGAGGTGATGGACTAAAGCTTGGAACATGAGATTTCCCTAGGCTCCTGAGTATACCCAGGGTGTAGAACAAGGCTTAGACATTTTCTTTCCTCTTAGCACATTCCACACACGCCCTGAACTATTTTATTTTATTTTACTTCTTTATTTGTCAGAGAGCGAGCAAGAGAGCACAAGCAGGGAGAGTGGCAGGCAGAGGGAGAAGCAGGCTTTCCACTGATCAAGGAGCCTGATGTGGGACTTGATCCCAGGACCCTGGGATCAGGACCTGAGCCCAGGGCAGATGCTTCACTGACTGAGGCCATGCGTCCCATCCTGGAGCTATTATTATAAGACACCTGAATTTGCAAAATTAAAAATGGTGCTCCCCTAGGCTGAGTGCATTCTGGACTGCGTGGCCTGTGGTATTGGGCTTGTGGTAGCCTATATGGTATCTTTAGAAATTAGGAATCTCTTTCTTGCTGTTGTTGTTGATAAACAATTTATTACAAGGACTTCCATCCAGTTATCAATAAGATACTTTGCAGCACTATGTCTAAGAGATAATGTTTATAAATAGTCACGTATACCTTTATTTTATAAAGAAAATACCCTAGTCTGGACATCTTCAGAAAAGGAAATACCATGTTATTTTAGCAAAGTTATTCAATATTGAATTACCATTGTCATCTGCACACTTCTCCCTATCCGATCTTTATTCTGCTCTTTAAGGCGTTTTAACATGTCCTACTACTCTCAAGCACCATGGAGATTTCTAAATGAGGATTAGAAAAAGATGGCTCCTTTGGGCAGACAAATTCGAAGAAGAGGTCAGCCCCCTGGCGGATGCAGCCCTGTGTGGGGCACAAGCCTTGGTGAGGGAGAGGACAGGCAATATTTCAGTCTCACATCCCTCAGCCTGGCCCCTTAAGGCCAGCAACCCTTACAGCCCTGCTTCCGGACCTGGTAATCTTTACCGTCCAGCCTCCTGTCATTGCTGCTTGCGGACACCAGGGGGCAGCCAACTACTTAAATTCTGTCCTCCCCTGGGCCTTGATGGCATCGTCTGCTCCAGGGGCCAGCAAGGAGTGGGGGCGGCTGGCGTTCAGCTTCCTGTAAAATCTGTTCGTTTCCAGAGGCCCCCGGGCTCAGCTGATCCGGGAAATTCATTGCACATAGATCCCTTTGGGACTTGGAAGAATGGGGCTGCCAGTTCATTTCATACCACCTGCGGCACCTCCTGCTTCAGGAAGGAAAACGATTCCCAAATCCCGTTTCCCGCAGACTTGATTATCCCTTAGCCCGATGGAGCCACGGAATCTTTCGGCAAGTAGTTCAGAAATCTGAAGAACTCGGGCATATTCTATCTCGTGCCAGTATCACTCCTGCCTATTCCCGCTGGCAGAACAGATCCCACCGAATGGCCTTCCTGCCAGCTAGGAGGACGCTATGTCCTTGGGACCCTTCAAACCCCCGCCTTTCCGGTCACTACTGTGTCTGAGCCATCCAGCAAGTTCTCTTGTTAAGGTGACGGCCCCTTTGGCGATGAGGGGACCAGGTCAAGATGACTGTGGGAATAGTGCCACGGCCTCCTTGCCTGGCGCTGAAGCACAAGTCCGAGCATAAACATGGCTTCTGAGTGGCCAAGAGCTGATTTCTGGTTTCTCCAGCGGGAGGGATCAGGCCAGCTCAGTCCAAGGGGATGAGTGTGTGGGGCTGTGGGGGAGCTAACAGAGTTTACAAGAGCTTGGCTGAGTTCCAGATGGAGGGAGGTGGCTAAGAGACATAGTGGGAGTATCAAGAACATAGAGGCTCAGAGAACCAAGGTGCGTAGAAAGGAGCCCGTGGCAGCAGCATTAAAAGGGAACAAATCAAAAAAAAAAAAAAAAAAAAAAAGGGACAAATCCAGGGGTGCCTGGGTGACCCAGTGGGTTGGCCCTCTGCCTTCGGCTCAGGTCATGATTTCAGGATCCTGGGATCGAGCCCCGCATCGGACTCTCTGCTCAGCAGGGAGCCTTTTTCCCCCCCTCTCTGCCTGCCTCTCTGCCTACTTGTGATCTCTCTCTCTGTGTGTCAAATAAATAAATAAAATAAAATTTTTTTTTAGAAAAAGGGGGACAAATCCAGAACAGGGGTATCCAATGTCCCCAGCTAGGTTCACACACCTGTACTTCTCTGGGACACTGACCTTAGTTAATAGGTCCAGGTCCCGGACAATGAGTGAGGCATTCTGTAACTCCCATCTAGGCTGTACTAGGCACTGTCTGTCCTGTACCGAGTGGGTAGCAGACTTACTCGGACGTGTGCCCTGGCAAGACGTTCTGCACATCCTCCTCTCACAACAAACGCACTTCAGGGGACAGCCTGGCCCCCTGAGCTGCTCTTATGAGGAACGTATGTTATGATCCACAAACCATGAACCCACAAAAGGGCTTTTAAGCAGCCAAGCCCGTCACTGCCACTGATGACGAGGCTCGGCTTTCCAACAGAGGGCAGCACCTGGCAGGTGGTATTGCCGCATGCCCAGCTAAGTCTGGTGATAGCTTTAGGGACATGGAGAGGGTCGTGGCTTGGAAAATGGGAAAGAGGGTGGATTTGCTCATGTGTCGTCTTCTCTTACAGTGTCAGGGCGTGTCTGGGGACTCAGTTACTCATGAGGGTCTCTTTTCTCCACTGAGCATGGTGAAAAACCATACCGGGACCAGCAAAGCTGACAAGGACTTTGGCTTTTTTCCCAAAGAACTTTGTGTGAAAGAGTGACCTTTTGTGTGGGAGGAGTAGCTACTGGAATCGCCTGTGGTGTCAGTTGTTTTCTGTGGTCTGTGAAAACACCGGCTTTATCTCGTTGTGACCCTGCCTCCCAACCAAGATGGTTTATCTCAGAATGAGCTCATCTTCCTTCTCCTTTCCAAGGAAGCCCTACCCCAGTGGCCCTATCAGTAACTGGCTCACTTCCTTTTAGAGGTTCCCACATTTCACTCTGGTGAAAGGAGTAACTAAGAATGGGTAAACTGGGGGCATCTGAGTGGCTCAGTCAGTTGAGCATCCAACTCTTGGTTTCAGCTCAGGTGATGATCTCAGGGCCATGGGATCGAGCCCCGTATTGGGCTCCAAGCTCAGCGAGGCATCTGTGTGAGGGATTCTCTCTCCCTCTCCTTCTGGCCCTCCCCCCATCTCTCTCTCTCTCTCTCTCTCTCTGTCTCTCTCAATAATGGAAAAAAAAAAAGAATGGATAAACTGGTTCAAACTTAATTACCCTCCTTGCTGGGGGCTCAAGGATGCCTGCCCACCTCCCCAAGATTGGTCAGCAATGACCAGGACTTGTGTGTCTGTAACGTATGGGATCCCTTGCAGAGGAGCTTGCATGGAACTTGGTTCCCCTTTCCATCCAAGAAAACCCGGGCAAGTCTTAGTCACTCAGTGATAACATGATGAGTAAGAAGCAGATGCGGTATGTGAACAGAGGCCTTTTGACTGCCAAGCTAGTCCTTGTTCTATGACGCTGGAGGACCTTACGAACAGAGGCCAATTAATGTTCACTGAGAGACACTGTATACAGCACTGTGATTAAGAGCCCAGCTCTGACAACTGGGGGTTTTGGTATGTATGGCAAACTATCCATAACCTAAAATTTATGTTTTTAGCCATTTGTAAGCGTGCAGTTCGAGGACATTAAGCATATTCACAATGCCGCACAACCATCAATACTATCCACTTCCAGAACTTTTTCATCGTGCCAAATGGAAACTCTGTCCTGACGACAGGTTTTGAATTTAGGTTCTGCCACTTAGTAGCTGTGTAAACTTGAGAGATGCTGTAACGGGGTCTTGATTTTCTCATTTATAAGATGAGAGTCATGATAGCACTTGATCTTTGGGATTGTGTGTGCGTGTGTATACACACATACATTGTGATATTAATTCATGTAAATTATTAATATCAATTGCTTGGTTAATTGATTAATGTTTCTTCCATATTTATTGAGTTCTCATCCTTTGTCAAGCACTGTGCTTTTACTAAGTGACAGGGTGAAGATTTCAAATTCAGGTTGTCTTGACCACAGGGCTTTCATCTGTACTGTTCATACTGTGCAGATTAAATGAGCTAAGGAATGTTCTGTACCTGCCACACAGCATCCCCTTAACCAGTGTTAGCTATTTTATTGTTACCATTACTTTATCAGATTGAATTTGAGACTCTTGCTTCCTTAGCCTTGCTGGTGACGGTCGATTGCTCTCTCCTATACAGGGAATGTTCCAAATGGAGCAATGACTTTTCCTCTACACTAAAATGGAAGAAAGAGGGAAGGCACCTCTGTTGATCTGTGGGCAACTAACCACGCATGCCTGCCACCCAGGAATTATGGCCTCTGTGCGTGGCTGGAAAATGTGCCCCTCCTTTTCCGTTTCTCCCCCATTGTGGGCTCAGGGCTTGGGGCCCATCAGGGCTGGCAGTGACAAAAAACAAATTCTGAAAGGTGAAGAAGAATGAAGGGAAAATCCCTTTCAACCAGCGCCTTCCACAACTTCTGTCAACTGCCTGCCACGCCCTGCCGCCACCAGCACCACCCCAACTCCTCCCAGCAGGAGGTAGTGGTGTCATGGGGAGACTTCTGGCCCATTCCCCATGTCAGTCTCTTGGGCTGGCCAGAGGTGAGGGAGAGGAGAGAGGAAAAGGAAGGCAGAATGGGAGAAAGTGGGGGTAACTAAGCTCTGCTCATTTTTCAGACCTCATGTAGAGCTTCTCCTCCAAACCCCAAGCCTCCTCTCCATCCCAGAGTCCTTTCCCCAGCAACTCCCAGCCTTCAATCTGCTGGGCTCCCCACCTTCACCCTCTCAAGCTGCCTTGCCTAAACTAGAGGAGTCATCGCCCGGCTCCAAACAGGAGTTGGGAGATGGAGGTTGTCCCTGCTTCTGCCATCAAGGATAGCCTGGGATCTTCAAGTCACACATCTGGATTCTCCCCTAATACTCCAGCTTCGTGGGAGGGATTATTCCCTTTTTCTATGCCCCGTCTGGTGTTTTTCCCATTTCATGGCTTTGCTTCAGTTCTTCCTTCTCCTTGAAACATCCTACCCGCTTTAGTGCCATAATAGGTCTCCAGTTCCACTGCTTTCTTAAAACCTTCCCTGGTTTCTCCTCCCCAGATGGGGTATCTTCCTCTTTTCTTTCTTTTCTAATCTTTTTTTTTTTAATTTTCCTCTTTTCGATCTTCATTGCTCTCTGCATGTATCCCATGTGTCACTTCAGTCTGCTTCTTCTGGTCACTCATGTGAGGGTCTTACCTCCCCTTATAAGACAAATCACTTTTTTGGAGACAGACACTCTGCCTGAATCATACTGGTAGCCTTGCGGTGTCTTGCACACTGGGGACACTTGGGAAAGACTTGATCCTAATTGAAAGCATTCTCCATAGAAACCTGGGTAGGTTTGGATTACCTTATGGATTTGGTGGGGAGGAGGGGATGATCCTGGGAGCCAACCACCGAGTGTAGCAGGGCTTCTGTTTATGGAAAGATGCCGGCAGGCTATAAACAATGGATTTCAGCATGCACGTGGTGTTTACAAATGGGGGATAGCCTAGATGGATAAGAAAAGAATGTAACCAGTGGGCTACAAGTTGTGTTTTCTGCCTGCAGAGGGCAGCGTCAGCAGCATCCAAGCTGAAAGGACCATGAACCCAACCAAGTTCCTTTTCCGGTTGGGGGCGGGGAGGGTGCAGGGGATTCTCTGGCAAAAGACTCCAGAACCCCCTATCAGTGGTGTGGAAATTCAGGGTCAAGCTGGGAGGTGGCTGTGGAAGGGAAAGAACAAGACTGCCCCCATACACATTAAACTTCCTTCCTGCAGATCCTAATCACAATTCGTTATATTTGGATATTAGCATGTACATTAAAATCACATCAAATGAGAAAGGACATAACTTGTAGCAATTATAGTTTTTCGTTCAATTTGCACTAAGATCCTATTTTTGATTGGGTTTTTATTGGGTGGAAGGGAATCGAAAGGATTAGTGGTCTAACCACCTCAGGTGCTTGTGAAATTATGTTTTGTTGTTGTTGTTGTTTTTAACAAAGCATTATGGGGGTGCCTGGGTGACTCAATCAGTTAAGCATCTGTCTTGGGCTCAAGTTATGATCCCAGGGTTCTGGGATAGAGCCTTGCATTGAGCTCCTTGCTCAGCGGGTAGCCTGTTTCTCCCTCTCCCTCTCTCCCCCTGCTTGTATGCTCTCTCTCTCTCTTTCTAATAAAATCTTTTTTTAAAAAATGAAACATCGTTGACCTATAGCCTTATGGAGTTAAAAAAAAGGCTTTAAATTAAATATTTCAGGTATATAAAAAGTATAGATAATAGGACCAACACTCTCATATCCACCAACGAGCTTACAAAACAGAACTACAGATAGAGCGTTGGTGACTCAGGTGTGTTTGCTTTGTGAACATTGATTGAGCTGTACTCCTTTGTTTTGTGTTCTTTTTTTAGGAGGAACACATGTTATATTTTAATAATGTTTACTAAAATACAGACAGACACAAGTGTAACTTCTGTGTATTTTCCTGATCTTCATTCTTTTATGATCTGCAGAGGTCCTGACTGTAGAGATTCTCATCCCCATACAAGTTTTTGTGTTTTTACACTGCATGCGTGCATTCATAAACAATACGTGATGTTATTCTGTACCTTTTTAAACTTCCTGTAAACGATGGTCTGGGTGTATCCTTCTTCAATCTGTTTGTTTTGCTCCATCTTGCTTTGTGTATTGTTAGAGTCACTAGGACTACCTCAGAAAAGAAATGCTTGTAAACTACGCATCTCCGTTTATATCTGCAATGACTTTTCTTCTGCCATGTGGGACTACATACGTGAAACTTTTTTTTTTAAGATTTTATTTATTTATTTGAAAGAGGGAGAGATGGAGAGCACGAGTGCGGGGGCGGTGCAAGCAGACTCCCTGCTGGGCCCACAGCCCCCATCACCATCCCGAGGATCTTGAGATCTTGATCTGAGCCACAATCAGATGCCCAACCAAGTGAGCCACCCAGGCACCACACTACTTGGAACTTCTGAAGAGGTGACTAGATTTGGGGGAAATCACCCAACTTGAAGGAATCCCTTAAAAAAAAAGCCCTTCTGAGACACCTGGGTGGCTCACTCAGTTGGACATATGCCTTTGGCTGAGATCATGATCCCAGGGTCCTGGGATCGAGTCCCATATTGGGCTCCTTGCTCAGTGGGATCCTGCTTCTGCCTCTGCCCACTGCTCCTCCTGCTTGTGTGCTCTCTCTCTCTCTAATAAATTAATAAATAAAATCTTTAAACAATTTTTTAAATTAAAAACAGGGCGCCTGGGTGGCTCAGTAGGTTAAACCTCTGCCTTCAGCTCAGGTCATGATCTCAGGGTCCTGGGATCGAGTCCCACATCGGGCTCTCTGCTTGGCAGGGAGCCTGCTTCCTCCTCTCTCTCTCTGCCTACCTCCTGCCTACTTGTGATTTCTCTCTGTAAAAATAAATAAATAAAATCTTTAAAAAAAATAAAAACAAAACAGTCTTTCTCCCCCCTGCCTGGACCCTACTCTTCACCCAAGGCTCTACTTCAAATTTGCTTGTTCCAGACCTGAAAATATTCAATGAGCAGTTTCTTTTTTTTTAAAGATTTTATTTATTTATTTGTCAGAGAGAGAGAGAGAGCACAGGCAGGCAGAGGCAGAGAGAGAAGCAGGCTCCCCGCCGAGCAAGGAGCCCGATGTGGGACTCGATCCCAGGACACTGGGATCATGACCTGAGCTGAAGGCAGCTGCCCAACCAACTGAGCCACCCAGGCGTCCCTTCAACGAGCAGTTTCAAACAAGAAATGCTTCCTAAAAGGCGTCATTAACATCTCTGAAATGCAAAGTTGTGCAGATGTGAAAATGTTACACAGACAGCTCTGATTCCTTCTCAAATGTTAATGAGTGATCCTCTCAAAATTCACACCTATTCAGTTCAGCTTCACTAATTTTTTTTAAGCCTCCACCTTCCAACAGGGGCATATGAAGGCAAATTGAAGCAAGGTAGGAAAACATTTTGCGTACAAATCTTGATCTCATTTTCCTATTAAGATCTGAGAGGGAAAAAATACCCTCAGATAATATCCTTTCTCTTCAACACATGTGCCATTTATTTTATGCAAATGACTGATAATCAAGGTCAAACCAGGTTATCACACATCTGTCTTTCCCCAGATAAAAAGATATAATGGATACTGCTCTTCTTAGAAAGCTGTCTGATTTTAGAAACATGTGAATAGTACAAAATGTGTTTTAATTTTTATCTAAAGATTAGAAGTCCAGGCATTTCGCAGAGTACCTCATTTTTCAAAGGAGAAACACCCCCCCCCCCCCCCCCCCCCCCAGTTTACAGCTCTGCAATGCTGGGCATCTCACTTCTCATTTGTACTCACTGGAGGTTGCTTACCTCAACCCTCTCTTCTACTGTCATTTTAGGGGGTTGTCACTAAACGCATAAGGCTTTGGTTCTGCAATTCCTGGGGTGGGGGTGAGAGGCACAAATCTAAGTTAAATTATCCACACGTTCTTTGCTATAGACACTTCTGTAATTTAAGTGGGTGAATTTTTACATTTCCCAAAGAACAATGAAGAAAATGGAACAGCACTAAAACAGTCATCAGTAGATTTTTGGATGGGCACTGTGGGTGGGAAAAAAGAGCAAACATTTCTGCCATAGATTGATTCATGTAGTCAGTAAATACTGATTGCTCTCCTAGGTGCCCAGGGAACAGCAATGCGCAAGAGTGACAATGTCCCTGTCCTCTCAGAGTTGATGTTCTAGTGGGGAGACACAGATGGCCAATAAGGAAACTAATAAACAACATTACTCTAGACAGTGGTAAGGACCATGTAGAAAACAAAATGGGTTAAGGTGATAGACAGCTGCGGCGGTGGGGGTGATTGTTTTAGATAGTGGTCAGGGAAGCCTTCTCAAAGGAGATCGTGTTTGAGCAAACTCCTGAATAAGAGTGAGCCAGTCAACAAAAACACAGAGTCACCATATGACTAACCAATGTAACTTTCCCATATATACCCAAAAGAAGTGAAAACTCATGTCCACACAACAACAAGGAGAATCATCCTAAATGTCCATTAACTGATGAATGGATAAACAAAGAGTGCTATATCCCCACAGAGGAATGATTTTCAAACCCATGAAAGACTGAAGCCCTCCTGTAATGTGAATGAACTTCAAAGCCATTACGATAACTGAAAGAAGCCACATATTGTATGGCTTTTTTTATAGGAAATGTCCAAACTAGGCAGATTGGTGGAGATAGTAGATCACTGGTTGTTTAGGCCGGTTGGGGAGTAATAGCTGAAGGGTACAGGGTTTCCTTTGGGGCCGATGACAATGGCCGGGATGATGGTTGCACAACTCTGTGACTATCCTGCAAACCATGGAATTGTCCACTTTAAAGTGGGTGAACTTTATTGTGTGTGAATTATAGGTCAACTTAAAAAAAAGATAAGAATTTTATCATGAGTGCTTGAGAAACAGTTCACTCATTGTTTTAATGTAACAGAATAACAGGTAAAAAGAAAAAGAGAGCAAGAGAGGTAATCAGTTGTGTGACTGGTGAGGGAAAAGGGTTTCAGGCAGAGAGAATGTGGAATGCAGAGGCCCTGCCGGTGGAGACAGCATGGTTTACTTGAGGAACTGAAAGAAGACCAATATGGCTGCTCTTCAGCAAATGTGGCCATGGTAATGAATATGGAGTTCTTTTCCTGAGCGCAGTGAGAAGGCTGTGGAGGGTTTTAAAGCAGGGTAATGACACCATCTTGTTGGAATTTTGCAGATCCTTTTGGCTGTCAGGTAGAGAAGAGTTTGTAGAGCGGGAAAACATGGAGGCAGGGCGATGAGTTGAAAGGCTACTGCTGTAGTCCAAGCCAGAGGTGATGGTGGCCGGGACTAAAGTGGCAACAGAGAAGATGAGGAAAAGTAGGCAGATTCAGGATATGCTTTGTAGGTACAACTATCAGGACATACTGATGTCACAAGTATAGGGTATGAGGAAAAAAGAGAAATCTGATACAGCTTCTAGATTTGGGATCTGGTTTCTGAAGAAGTAATTGTTCTCCCCACAGATCTTTTGGGCTACGTGAAACCCTATGACTGTATCTAGCTGTAACTCAGAAAAATCACTATGTACATCCGTCCTTGTTTCCTTAGTCACTCACTATTATATTTCAGTTTTCACCCTTTGCTCTCCCAGATAATCCACTCCCATCCATAGCTGTGTGATAATAACAATGAAGAGTCTTTTCATCTGAATTTTATGCTTCATTGTTATTATGTTATTACTTCCTCCCCCTGTTTTCTCTCACCTCCTACTTACAGACTTAGACTTTTCTAGAACATAAACTTTTCCTGAAGGTCTCCACCTGACCATTTGTATCTGCCAGTGAGGTCAACTCAGGGTGCCAAAGCACCACAGGTGGCCACATTTTTCCTAGAAGTTGCCCATGGAGTTTTGGATTGTGGTTTTCAATTACTTGTGCTATTCTTCTTACTACCAGCATAGCTAATTGAGTTGGCTCTAAGTCTCTGACCAAAAAAAAAAAGGCTTTATAATGAAAAGTGAAGGGCTGGCCTGACTTATTTCATGCAACTCAGCTGAAAAGCTCTACAGGAGAAACTTAATAAGGTCATGATAATGTATTTTTTTTCCTCCTGAATGCATTCCACTTTTAGAAGAGCTTTGGTCTCTAAAATTGCTTTTTAAATTAATGAAGATTTCCAAACACAATAGACTTCTCACTAAGAAATCAAGTGAACGGCATTAACTTAATCTTCAGTTTTATTAGCTAGCCATACCAGATCATGCAATTTCTCATTAAGCTGTTTGAAAGGTGTTTACCTCTCTTTCAGAGGCTGTGTTTCCAACAGAAATTGAGAGTCCCTTTTATACCCAACACATCCAAAATGTGTCTCATTACTTTCACCTCAAACCTGATTGTTCCTGTACTTCCTGTTCCAATGGGGCAGCACTGCTGTCGAACCAATAGACGGTGTCAGAAGGCTCCCTCATGGGACGCCTGGGTGGCTCAGTGGGTTCAGCTGCTGCCTTTGGCTCAGGTCATGATCTCAGAGTCCTGGGATCGAGTCCCGCATCCGGCTCTCTGCTCAGCAGGGAGCCTGCTTCTCTCTCCACCTCTGCCTGCTTGTGATATCTCTCTCTCTCTCTCTCTCTCTGACAAATAAATAAATAAAATCGTTTAAAAAAAAAAAAGAAGGCTCCCTCGTCTCTTTCATTTAATCAGTTACTAAGTTTGTCACTTACCTCCTAAATACTGCACTCCTGGGCCCAGCTGTCCATCCCCATTCATCCATCTCGCTCCTGCATTGGTTCAGGCTTCTCTTTCATATAGAATATTGCGATGGTTTTCCAATGAGTCCACCTCCTAGTTGTCTTCCTCTTGAAGGAATTAACTGAATTAATTCTACTGCCACAGTGCAAATGCAAATCTGATTCTTAATCTCCTACCTAAAGGCTTTCCATGGCTCTTGTACCCTGTTCGATAAAATCCAACCCTTGGATAAAATCCAAACCCTTAGCATGGCATGAAGACACTTCATTATTTGTCCTCTGTTTACTTTTCCAACATTACTTCCAGCCCTTTCCCTACGTCCCAAGTATCCTGAGGAGCCCTACTTACATTACGAGTTTTATGCCTCATTGACTGTATGTGTTCCTTCTGCCTGTCATCATGCTTCCACATTCATCCCCAACACCATCCCTAGCGGACTCCTACTCTCCTTCAAGACCCAGCTCCAGTATTTTCTCTATAAAACTTTCTGGGTTCCATTCCTTGGCCTTGATCGAAAGTGGGTACTTCATGAGTGCTGATGAGTGGGTAAATGCATCAAATGGCCGAAAGGTAGTTCATGGGTCAAGGGTGAAAGGGTCAAGGATGAGGACTCTGGAGCAGGGAGGCATGTGAAGAGCTGAGCCAGAGAAGTTGGGTTAAGGATGGGAAAAGAAGGAAACTAACTTGCAGAGAACAGAAGGGGGAGCAAAGGCAGATGCACGGCTTTTCCTGAGGCAGGATGACTTTCTTAACAGTTAAAATTTTTTCACAGAAAATGAAACAAGGTGACAACTGAGCTAAAGGCACTGACATAAGCTTTTGTAGAAAGGGGAAGGAAGACAAGGTCGTACTGATGGACACGTTGTTTTTGCTATTGTTGTTGCAAATAGAGTCATATATTTTCACCTCACCCCAAAGAAATACACACCGCAATCCATCGTATATGTGTTCATTGTTCTAGTATCTCCTTTTTCTGGAGAGGAAAGATGACTGAGAGAAAAGATTACATAATCGGGAAAGAGTACTTTTGACTCCAGGAACTTTGGAAAGAAAGCTAAAGGTCCCCAAGAGCCCATGGCATTTCTACTACAATTTTCAACCCATAATCAATGGAGAGAAGAGATGCCCAGGAATAGCTCAGCTCCCAGATAGTCCATGGCACTAACAGAAGAAAGAGGTATATAGAATGACAGGACTAGAAGTGCTCTCAAAGGTCATTTGGTTCAAGCCTCATGTATTGCAGGTGAGGAAACTAAAACCCAGAGAGTTCGGGTTAGTAGAAGGGCTGGGGCCAGAATCGCAATTTTATGGCCCTCTTTCCAGTAACATTTTCATTACGGCAAATTCTTATCTGTTGAATAGAGCCAACTGCCTTCTGTGTATCAGACATTGTGCAATGTCCGAGGAATGTCCCATGGACAAACCATGGTTTTGGCTCTTAAAACACTTATAGTCTGGTGGGGGAGGCAGGGAAATTTATTTATTTATTTACAGGGACATTTATTTACAGGAGTCTGGAACATGTATGAAAGCATTGTGCCTAGAATATTATGGGAGAACAGAAGAGAGAGATGGAGCAGAGCTAAGTGCTGAGATGGAGAGTGGTGTCAAGGAAGGTCTTCCTAGAGGAGGTGAAACCTGATGTGTCTTAAAGAAGAGAAAACCTTAGCTAGAAGTTATGCTTTCTTCTGACTTCTTATAGCCAATACAGGAGTCTTCCCTTATCCATGCTTTCACTTGCTGACATTTGTTACCAGAAGTCCACCATGGTCTGGAAGCACTAGTAGCCTAAGCTACATCACAATGCCTATGTCATTCCCCTCACCTCACATCATCATGTAGGCATTGTATTATCTCACATCAGTCATCACACAAAGAAGCCTGAGTACAGGCTTCTTAAGATATTTAGTATCTTAAGATATTTTGAAAGAGAACACATTCACATAGCTTTATTCATACTATATTGTTAGAGTTGTTCGATTTTGTCATTATTGTTGTTAATCTCTTACTGGGCCTAGTTTATAAATTAAACATCATATGAGGGGGTATGTGTAGAAAAAAAACACAGTATATAGAGAGTTTGGTACTATCCACAGTTTCAAGCATCGACTGGGGGTCTTGGACCATCCTCTGTGGATCAAGGGGGCTGCTGTGTTGTTTGTTTTACTCATGTAATGCAGATTGCATCACAGGTTCATAAAGTATGTCTCTCTTTCCCCAAGAAAGTTAGATTTTTTGAAGAATGGAGCCTGTCTTTACTCTGCTGGAATACCGCATAGGGCCTAGCACCCTCCTGTGTACATATATGACAGGTAGTAAACAAATACGTTTTAAGTTGATGCATGGGGCACCTGGATGGCTCAGACGGTTAAGTATCTGCCTTGGGCGCAGGTCTTAATCCTGGGGTTCTGGGATTGAACCCCACATTGGGCTCCCTGCTCAGTGGAGAGCCTACTTCCCCCTTTCCTCCCAGGTTGTGCTCACTCTCTCTATCTCTTTCTCTCAAATAAATAAGTAAAATCTTTTTTAAAAATTTGATGCATAAATAAGTGAATAAATAATTTTATTTCCTGAAGGCTTATATGTTTTACCTCGCAGAAGCATCACACAAATTCTATGAAGAAGGAACTATCATGATCTTATTTAACAGATGAAGAAGCTAATGGAGATGAAGTTAGTCATTATATAGAAAGAATGAGGAATCATGAAATTCGAGTTTTGGGGCACCAGTATGGCTCAGTCAAGCTTCCATCTCTTGGTTTTGGCTCAAGTCCTGATCTCAGGGTGGTAAGGTTGAGCCCTGCTTGGGCTCCACACTCAGCAGGGAGTCTGCTTGAGATTCCCTCTCACTCTGTTCTTCCTCCCCTGCTACGTGTGCTCTCGTTCGCTCGCGCTCACACACTCACTCTCTCTCTCTCTCTCTCTCTCTCACTCCCTTTCTCAAAATAAATAAAATAAACCTTAAGAAAAGAATTTTGAGTTCTGGACTGCAGTAGAAACTAGACTAACAACTATTTCAGTAAATGGCTCAAAGTGTTTTGACCTCTATTTCTCCCTGATTATCACACTGGGCTACACTAAACAGTACTTCCCCTGGCAATGGTGGGAAACGACAGGTCTGAGAAGGATTTGCCTTTGGCATCATAGGACAGCAAGGTTATTTGAACATTAACTTTGAGTTGTTACTGTCTAATTTTCATGTTCCAAGCAGTTAGATAGTCAGCTGGCCTACTTCCTCACCTACATTTAACGATTTTCAGCTGCTACCAGAAATCTAAGCACCTAAATGTCACCCAAATCCCACCTGTCATCATGCAGGCTGGTTCCAAGCGTCATGTCCCAGTGGATTTGGCTTCTAAGCAACTGGCCCAAATTTGGTTTCAGGCCAACACAGCAGATGCATTTCTTTTAGGTTAAATACCACAAAGCAAAAAGTAGACATCTTGAGAAAATTTCATGGAGATATTTGTCCAAAGAAAAGATACAGACACTCAAACTTTAATGAGTTTATTTTACATTTCTGCCTGTTTAATCATGGGTTGGCTTAGTGGTTTGTGAATTTGCTTATTTACTTGTTTAGGGTTTCCATAAAAATTCAAATTCCTTTGCCAGACACATCTAACACTCCCTTCTTGGCCTACTTATAATCTCTCCCACTCTCCGATGTGGATCCTGGGCTCTAGGTATACTCACTTTTACATAGGACTCCTGCCGGTTATGTTCAACCGTGCTTTACCCAGACCATTCCCTTGACCTCTAAAGTTCACCTGCCCACCATCCAGCAATTCCTAATAGGCAGCTGCTATTAGAGCATTAGCTGATAATCCTTCCTGCACTTCTGGAGTGCATTTGGCCTGCTTCCTGCAATGTTCCTCTTGTTTGCACATGCCGGGGTATGCCACTGATTCAAGAAGTGCTGGAATCTTGGGCAAGTATTAGCAAAGCTCCCAAGTATCCAAATGCTGGAGCAGTGTAGGATCCAAAGAAGAGCAAACACGTACAGACAGACACTGGAATGTCATTGGCTTTAATATGTGAACGCGAGGTTGCTGAAGTCATCTGAGCCAGTGAGTAATCAGCTCTGGCACTGCGTTCCTGCCACATCTTCAGTTGAGAACATATAGAGAAATTGTGATTTCTAACATCATGATCTTATTTCCTATTGTTGCTTCTTAAATCCTAAAATAGAAACTGGTGACTGTTCCATCAGATGGAAAGTGGAGGAAGTTAGGAAAGACTATCAGAGGTAGTAAGTGGAGAGTAGAAGCAAAAGAAGTCCATGGAGAAGGTCCACTGGGCAGTGGGTCAAGAGATGTTCATAGAAGCAATGTCCACAATCACCAAACTATGGAAAAAGCCAAGATGCCCTTCAACAGATGAATGGATAAAGAAGATATGGTCCATATATACAATGGAATATTACTCAGCTATTAGAAAGGATGAATACCCAACTTTCGCATCAACATGGATGGGACTGAAGGAAATTATGCCGCGTGAAATCAGTCAAGCAGAGAAAGTCAATTATCATATGGTTTCACTTACTTGTGGAGCATGGGGAATAACATGGAGGACATTAGGAGAAGGAAAGGAAAAGTGAATTGGGGTAAATTGGAGGGGGAGATGAAGCGTGAGAGACTGTGGACTCTGAGAAAGAAACTGAGGGTTTTGGAGGGGAGGGGGATGGGAGGTTGGGTGAGCCTGGTGGTGGGTATTAAGGAGAGCATGTATGGCATGGAGCGCTGGGTGTGGTGCATGAAGAATGAAGTTTGGAACACTGAAAAAAATAAAATTAAATTTAAAAAGTTTTTGCACATATGCATAAATAATATATTAAAAATAAATAAAAATAATTTAATATATTTTTAAAAAGAGACCTGGGTTCTGGTCACAGCTCTTTCATTGACTGGATCTATGACCTTGGGCAAGGCATACCACATCTCAGTGCCTCCCGGTCCTCATTCCAAAAGTGTCTTCTGGAACAGAACTTGTCAATCAGGAAAAAATGAAATTGGACAAGGTGTTTATGTTTTTGAGAGAGAGAGAGCATGCATGAGTGGGGTGGGAAGGAAGGGGCAGAAAGAAAGAGAGAAAGAAATCTTAAGCAGGCTCTATAGTCAGCATGGAGCCTGATGTGGGGCTTGATCTCACAACCCTGAGATCAAGACCTGAGCTGAAGTGAAGAGTTGGGACATTTAACCAAATGAACCACCTAGATGCCCCTGGACCAGGTATTAATTGACATTAGAAAATTACCACTGGGGCGCCTGGGTAGCTCAGTCAGTTGAGTATCTGGCTCCTGATTTCAGCTCAGGTCATAATCTCAGGATCCTGAGACAGAGCCCCGCATCAGGCTCTGCCCTGAGCAGGGAGTCTGCTTCTCTCTGCCTCCCTCGCCCTCTGCCCCCCCCCCCCCCCCGCCAACTCTCATGCAAAGACTGATATATGCACTCTCTCTCTCAAATAAATACATAAATAAATAAACCTTTAAAAAAAACTGGTCAGTGAGTATATGGGCATTTGTAATACTCATCTCTAACTTTTGTGTGTGTTTGAAATTTTCAATAATAAACCGTTAAAAGCTAAGGGTTTGCATATTTCAAAGGAAGAGGAGGCAGAACCTCAGAAATACATGAGGGACCCAGGGAATAAAGTTAGCCTGAGAGTTACATGTATTCTACTTGTGTTCATTTTCAGCCATCAAAGCCTTAGGACCAGTATATGAAGACAACTATTACAAGAGGAAAATCTGGTCTTTGCATGATACTTTATTTGGAGACCATGAGACAAAAGTACTGACACTTTTGGGACACCTGGCTGGCTCAGTCTCAGGGTCATGAGTTTGAGCCACACATTGGGTGTGGAACTTACTTAAAAATAAAAAAAGAAAGTACTTATACTTTCAGGACCCTTATCATGAAGAGCACTGAGTAATGTATAGAATTGTTGAATCCCTATATCCTAGCGAGGCCAGCTCCTGGAAGCAGCTGCTTTCCCTTTACTGATGGCAGCCATTTTGACAGCTTGCTCCCATTGGAATGAACCGCAATGCTGGCTAAAAGTCACCACAGGGACTGAAATGTGGGGTCATTACTGACTCAGAGGTAGAAATTGAGCAATGAAAGACAAAATCTTTCCCCAGGATTATGTATTACAATGTAAACTCATGACTCAATATCCCACTTGGGTTTATTCAAATATCACCAGTTTGAAAGATCAACCCTTATAATGTAAATATGCAAAATCTGTGGCAAGCAATCCTTACAGCTTTCTGAGGCTTCATCTGGGCATCGCCTTCACTGGAGAGAGCTGCACCAGTACACTAGCCTTGTGCTCATTCTGGTTAAAGGTTACTGTTACCACCTGCTGCGTCTGGGCCACATCTGCTTGAGATGGGGCCTTGCCAAAGCAGGGGGTGAAGGATGGTGAGGAGGAGGAGGAGGGGGCAGGTGAAACTGGGGAAGAAAGCTGACTCATTCACATGATTTTTTTAATTGCCACCGTGTCCTGCAACTATTCTAGTTAGCCCCTTAATAGTTGGTATTTGTAAAGATGTGGGATCCTTTAGCTTAATCTGGCATCCTGATCCTCTTGATCATAATTGCCTCTCTTGTCTCTTGGCACATGACACTTCAGTGTTCCAAGTTTTATTCTGGGAGCCCTCAGTTTCCCTAGGCTTGGCTTCCTGCAGAATTCCCTACATCTTCACACAGTAGAGAAAGATATGGCTCTTGTAAGTGGGAGAAAACAAGGGTGGGGGTGAATAATAATAATCACTAACATTTATAAAGCACTGACTCTGCCACAAATTGACCCAGGTAACCCTCACAACAACCCTATGAAACAGGAGCCATTATTACCCCATTCTACAGTTGAGCAAAGTGAGGCATGGCGAGGATAAGTCAGGTGGCTAGTATGACATGGTGCCTAGGCTGGACAGCCAGGCTCTGAATCCAGGTCTCTTTTGTGTCTGAACCCATGCTTTAACCACCTCATGATAAACCCCTCTCAGAAAGAATGTCCACTGAGCTTCCATTTATTGTATATGGTTGCTCCTAGTGAAGAAGTTTCACCAACTTGAATGGCAGGAGCTGTGCCTTATTCTTTTTGTTGACTGCCACCACCCTTAACCCTGCTTCAAGTGCAGTTGACTCACTAGGAGTGAGAAGAACAGATTTCCCTCTAAGACACAGTATGGTAACTTGTTTTCGTGGGCAAAACATTTCCGAGGCTTAGGACCAGTGGAGAGGCTAACAATGTCCTTCCTAGCGTGGGATCTCATGTCATGAGCCAGTGAGTTCAAGGCTGTTCCTAATTTGGGGGAAATGTTTACAAACTGGAATGAGCAATGTTGGTGAAAACTGAACTATAATGAGGGATGGAATTCCTCCCCTAAGGACTTACCAAGTGCAATGGAGAGCACCTACTATATATCAGGCATTATGTTAGTTGCTGAGAATACAAAAGAGAGCCTAATATGGTCCCAGACAGCCTTTGGGGGAACCTCTCCATCTAGTGGGAGGGACAGAGGTGCATAATTACTCATGGCCCAGTGAGTGCTAGAGTCGAGAAATATAGCATCATCATGGGGGCACTGATGGTGAATGATCTGGTATCTGCAGAATAAGGACATGTCACAGATGAAGGACATTGGAACTGGATCCAGGCAGAGGGAACAGTATCTGTGCGAATATTTGTGTTCCAGAGGGTGGGACAACTGGTGTGGGGTGCGCAGTTGGCAGCAGTGGCAGTGAGTGCGAAAGGGGGCTGGGATCAGCTTAATCCATGGCCTGTTGTCCAAGCTGAGAGTTTTGCATTTGGTTCTGTGAGCCATAGGGAGCCATCAGAAGTTTTTAGTAAGGCAGAGGAGTGACAGCCCAGGAAGACAACCCTTTCAGGAAGGGAGAGAAGCCCAAATCTGGTAGACCCATTGGGAGGTCGTCTCAAGGATTCTGGGAAGAGGTGGCAAGTGCTCAGGACCAGGACCGCGGCAGTGAGAACAGAGAAGAGGGGCCATTCCAGGGACGTGTCCACACGGAGAAACCACAGGCTGGGTGTCATGGAAGGCCAAGGAGACAGAGACGGTGGCAAAGCCCCTGAGGTGGTGGCTTGGGTCTGTGGTGAGATTGTTAACCAAGACAGGGAACACAGACCATCGATTGGCAGAATGATGAGTGGAGGCGGGTGACGAGTTTGGCGGGGACACAGATGCCAGCGGGACCTGCGCACAGACATGTCCTGCAGGAAGCGGGTGGGAGATGAAGGCAGAGAAGCCACCACGGTCCAAGAGGCATTGGTTGGCACCATAGGACCAGACGGAGTGTCTCTTCTCCCATTTACTCCTCCAGGGCAAGGGCTGGGGACAGAGCCGGGTGAACCTTTGGTGGGGGACCCCAAAACCAGTCCCTGAGAACTTCTTCCTCAAGGAGGTAGGACAGACCCAGTTAACTCTGAGTCTCAAAAACCCCTTGCCTTGTATGGGCTTTTACATTCAGTCAACTGGTCTCCCAGAGCCACACATCCACTAGGATATATAAGGAAAGGAAAGCCCAGGGCCAACTACCAACCATGCCAAAGAGCCTGACACCCTCAAGAACACTGATTTCCAGATACTGTTTATGACAGGGTCCTTGTTTCTTCTCATGCTGCATGAGACCTGAGTGGCGGCTTCCTCCAGAGCTGTAGTGGGATATGTCAAATATTCATTTCTGTGCTTTCCTCCCACCCCGCTACTCTGGAATTTACTCACTTTCACCCAAAGCCAGGCTGTGGTTCTCTCTCCTAGTACATGTGACCCTGAGGAGTGGGCAGGTTCCTCTCAGGCCGATAAGATCTGAGATATTTAGTATAAGAACTGGTTTCCAAGAGACTCTATTCGGACAGGGCAGGTGGGTGGCACAAGCTAAGAGTGGTTCAGTGACATTTACTGGCCAAGGCATGCCGGTCCTTGGGAAGTTACTTCAGATCGCAATAGGCACCCTTAACAATGCAGAGTCCTTGGCCTGCTCTCAGAGACTCTGATACAAAGTTTCTGGAGTAAAACAGAGGGTGGAATCAGCTCTCAAGTCAAGTATCATGCACAGCCAAGCTTGAAAAGCGAAACATGTCTCAACAGTAATCCTCGCATTTCAGTGAGCATTGGATTTGCTTGGTGGGGTGGGGCTTGTCAAAATGAAGATTTCTGGCCCCAGTCCACTAGATCTTCTGATCTAGTGATCCAGATTTTCTGATCCAGTGATTCCTGAAATCTAGATTTCTTAAACAGCATCCCTGGCCACTCTAACCTAGGGGGAATGAGTGTTCCCTTGGTAATCATTTTCAGCTAGTACAATCCCAAGATTCTCCAGAGAAGCAAGGCTTTGCCTCACCTAGAATAAGTTTCCTGTACCCCTTTCACATTAATAAATAATTTCTAGGGTATTTTTTTAAAAATTGTTAAAATGGAAAGAAGCCTGTAGTAAGTATAGATGATAAGGACTTGGAATAGTGACAGCAATTCAATAAGCAAATACAGATCTTTTGGTGTTCTAATATTTTAAGAGATTCTTGTGTGATTATGGCTTTTTGGTGGGAAGCAGAGAAAGAGAGAAGGAGGTAGAGAGGGGGCAGAGGGAGAGTGATAGAGAGAATGTTAAGCAGGCTCCATGCTCAGTGCAAAGCCCAAGGCAGGGCTTGATCTCACAAATCCTGAGATCATGACCTGAGCCAAAACCAAGGGCCTAACATTTAACCAGCTGAGCCACCCAGGTACCCCACATGATTGTGACTTCTATATGGAGACTATATACAAAGAGTTATTTTTTAAAAATGAGCACAGTTGGGCACCTGGGTGGCTCAGTCATTAAGCTTCTGCCTTCAGCTCAGGTCATGATCCCAGGGTCCTGGAATCGAGGCCGGCATGGGGCCCCCTGCTCAGAAGGAAGCCTGCTTCTCCCTCTCCCTCTCTACCTGCTTGTGTTCCTTCTCTCACTGTCACTCTTTCTCTCTGTTAAATAAATAAATAAAATCTTTCAAAAACATTGAGCACAAAAAAAATTGTTAAAATATTCTTGCAATGATATATAAGAAAAAGTGATTCTCAGCAAAAGTCATTTCCTTTGAGATTATTATATCATGGAAGATAGTACTAGTTATCTATTGCTTCAAAGAAAAATGGTCTCGAAATTAGCAGCTAAAACACCATTTATTACGTCCCAGTGTCTGTAGTTCAGTGAACTGAATGGCTTGTTTGGTTGCCTCTGGATCTAGGAGCATCACAAGGCTGTACTCAAAGCATTGGCCATGACCTCTGGTCTCATTTGAAAGTTCAACAAGGGGAAGATGTGCTTACCAACTCACTCATGTGATCATCAGAAGGATTCGGTTTCTTTCTGGCTGTCAAAGACATCCATTCCTTGCCGCATGGACCTCTCCATAATGCAACTCACAGCTCACAACATGGCAGCTGACTTTCTTCAGAGTGAGCAATGGGGGGAGAGAGAGAAGGGGTGGGGAAGACAGAAAGAGAAATAATACAGTGAGAGTAAGCAGGGCAGAAGTCATCCTCTGTCACCTAGTCTTGGAAGGGAAATCCCATCGCTTTTGCCATAGTCTACTATTTAGAAGCAGGTTGTGCATTCATGGAGGAGGGGATTACACAAGAACCTGAACACCAGGAGGCAGGGATCACTGGGGCCTTCTCAGAGGCTTCTTACCACAAAGATCATAGTTAAAAGCACACTTTAATACAATCTTTCATATTATTCAAAATATGGAGGAAACAGGTTTATCTCATTGGAGTAATGCAGGCTGTTTAAAGTATGCAAAACAAAACACGATTTATTGACAAATGCACTTAAACATGACATTACAGCATGTCTTGGTGGGAGACCGAATGTATATTAAAATGTCAAAAGCAATTTGACTAAGTGTGATGGCATCAAAACATAGACAAAAACAGCTTTCATGCCATGATGTTGGAAATCCTTGCGTTTTTGTACTGTAAAAAATAGATTCCCTTGTTTACATAATTTTAGTGTTTTGTTTCTAAGTGACGACATTAGAAAATCATGCTGCTATTTCTCCACACCTTGTACCCAAATAACAGAGCAAATGTGTTTATTCTTTGCCCCCCACAAAAACATAGAGCCATATTGCATGGAGCACTGGGTGTGGTGCAAAAACAATGAATACTGTTACGGTGAAAAAAATAAAAAAAAACATAGAGCCAAATTGTATGCAATCGTCACTATACTTTCAGTTCTGCCATTGAATTTTGAAGTATGAGAGATAGTTTAATGTACTGCATACATTTTTTTGGTTTTGCTCAGATACTTTTACCTTAGAATCGAGTGAAGAGCAGCTTCAGATGCTGAACTAGCCAGCTAGGGCTTCCATAACAAGTGGCAGAGACTGGTTGAGGGGACTTAAACAGCAGAAATTTATTCTCTCATAGTTCTGGAAGCTACAAGTCTAAGATCAAGGTGCCCACAAGGTTGATTTCTTCTAAATCCTGTCTCCTTGGCATATAGACAGCCATCTTCTATCTGTGTCTTCACATGGTCTACCCTCTGTGTCTTAATTTCCTCTTTTAAAAAAATGAATAAGTGAATGAATGAATGAATTTTTGTGAGAAGAGCACGGTAAGTGAGGGGAAGGGGCAGAAGGAGAGGGAGGGAGAGAGAATCTCAAGCAGCCTCCATGCTGAGCACGGACCCTGAGATCATGACCCGAGACACTATCGAATGTTGGACACTTGACTGGCTGAGTCACCCAGTCGCCCCTTAATCTCTTCTTTTTTTTTTTTTTAAAGATTTTATTTATTCATTTGACAGAGCTCACAACTAGGCAGAGAGGCAGGCAGAGAGAGAGGAAGGGAAGCAGGCTCCCTGATGAGCAGAGAGCCTGATGCGGGGTTCCATCCCAGAACCCTGAGATCATGACCCCAGCGGAAGGCAGAGGCTTTAACCCACTGAGCCACCCAGGTGCCCCTTAATCTCCTCTTTTTATAAGGACATCAGTCCAACGGGATTAGGGCCCACCCTACTGGCCCCATTTTTACTTAATTACCTCGGGAGAAGACCCTGCCTTCAAGTACAGTCACCTTCTGCATCACTGGGGGTTAGGACTTCAACATTGAATTTGGGGAAACACAATTCAGCTCATAAAAGACAAATTTTCAAGATTTCTGTCATCCTTTCTCACTTCTATTTCAAACAGCAGCCTGCCTAATGCTTCTTGTCTGTTAGCCAACAATCCACAGTAGGCACAAATGGAACAATACGGGACTATATAAAAAAACAAACTTCAAGCTGTGTAATGATCAGACCGCCAGGCTAGCCTCCAGTGAGTGGCTAAGTATCAGCTAGCGGAGTGATGCGAGTTTGGGTGTCGTCGTCCAAACCACTACCTGCCACGGGGAATCACTGGCCTTGCCCTAAAGGCTATCAAACAGGTCTCTTCTAAAATGAGTGTTTTTTAAAATACTGACTTTCTAAACAGAAATTGAGAAAAGACACTGTTGCTGCCATTAATGATGTTGGTGAACATCCGTCGGGAAATACTGCCCAAATTCAGAACTGATATCTGTTGCCATGGATCAGAGTCACCCCATGTTCATTAATGGCTTTTTAATGAACGTCCATGCTCCAGGCTCAGGGCTGTCAACTCTTGAGTATAGTGAACCTGACTATGAAATACTAAAGGAAGGGTAACAGTAAAACATAATAAGGCACCATGACAGGCATGTGCCACAGTCCCTCAAAAAAACCAGAAAACTCCCCACTGAAATCACCACAAAAAATCTCTACCCATTTCCTCATCTTCCAGTAATTAAACTTGCTGCTCTTCAAGCATTACCATTTGGGGGGGTGGTGGGGAGATAAAAAGAACTGTTCATTTTCTTTCTGCTTCACTTAATTATTGCTTTGGCTACAAAAACCACCTTTTCTGCTATTTCGTTAGCCAAGATTCTGCATTTCACCAACATTAAACATCCAATGAGCTCTTGATTGCTGGACTTGGACCTAGCCATTATTTATATCATTGATTCTTGGGAAAAGGGAATTTGTGTTCAAAATAACGACTTACTCAGACATTTTTGGAACCAGCACTGTTTGTAAGCTTGAGAACTGCTTGTGTCCTGTATGACTATTACCAAATGTAAACATCTACCAAGCATGGCTGGTTCTTTCTTTGAGGATTCGACAGTCCTTAGGATCTTGATCTTACTAGAAACAGCAGCTCAAGCACAGTTGGAGTCATAGAAAAGTAAGCTGACCTCAACACTTTTCTAGAAGTGGGCGACCTCTCTGCCCGAAGAGGCTGAACCTGGTCCCAGAATTCCATAATAGGTTCAGTAACTGCTACTTTTCTTTAAACGAAGGCAGGGCCAATCGAGTTCATTTGTCCATGCTCACTTCTGGGAGAAGATACCAAAGACTCAGAAGGCAGAGTAAATACCTACTTTTTGCCCCAGTGGTTATATGTTATAAGGAAGTTTGGATTTTAAAACGGGAAAGTTTCGGGACACCTGGGTGGCTCAGTCAGTTGAGCATCTGCCTTGGGCTCAGGTCATGATCCCAGGGTCTTGAGATCAAGTCCTGCATCCGGCTCCTTGCTCAGAGGGGAGCCTGCTTCTCCCTCTGCCTGCCGCTCCCCCTACTTGTGTTCTCACTCACGCTCTCTTCCTCACTCTCTCTCTCTGACAAATAAATAAATAAAAATTAAAAAAAAACAGGCAAGTTTTATATCTTTGTATCCTCTAGCTTTTCTCAGTTGTATTTTGGGAGACCTGAGATCTATCTATTTCTCTGTTGGTTTTTCCCTTTCGATTGTGTTTGTTATCATCAGGATCCCTGGCAGTCAGAGCTTTTGGTTAGACTTTGGGAAGCTCACTTTTTTTTTTTTTTAAAGGCCAGAGTAGTTCCCCAAACTGCTATAACAGAAGTCACTTGGCTCATTAGCTGAAAGTTTTCTTAGATGATCCCCATGCTAAAACGGTTCTTCTTTGCTCCATTAAAACTTAATAGTGTGTTCTGTGCTCATCACATGACGGGTACAGGACAGTTTCTACCGGGTACCATAGGTTATTGTGTTCATTTGCTAAATATGCGGAATGTAGACAAGTTAATGATGATTGAGGTCTTAGACAACATGGCGACCTCAGCAAGTATGGTGTACGCTACTCTGTCCAACAGACAAGGAGAAAGCAACATCGGGCATGTTTGGAAGCATACTTCCAAGCCCAGCCATGAAAGGTGATTCCCTTCCTAGAAGCTCTGAAACCATGGCAACTCTGGTTATTCAGCCACATTCTCTGGAATATCCTATTTAATGATGATGTTTTAAATGACTGTGTGGGGGTGGTGTCTCAGGAAGCTTGGAATCTTGACTCTTAAGCCCAATCCACGTGAAATAAAGCTGAATTGGTTTGAGGGAGGTGTAGGGAAAGGAGGGGCAATAGACAGCGTAAGAGACACAAAGAAGGAAAGTACTAGAAGGAAGAAATGGGAAAACACACGAAGCAACACGGGGGTGGGGGTGGGAGGTCATTCTTTTTCATTAAGCATTTACCAGAACTTTCACACAAGAAATGACTGGAATCTGAAATACCCTTTCTTTTTACCTCAAATGAGATGTGGCATGGTGATCTGTATTTGAAGGTTCTGCGATGGTCTCGTCATTAAAAATTTGGCTGTCATGACCTCTTGGCAATCTTTCTCAAGCGTTCAGTTAGAAAGAGCCAATCTACATGACTTCATTTTGAAATAACCCATAAAAATAATTGGCTGAACAATTAATATCACTGGGAATGACTTTCCTCAGAAGTCCCTAAGTGCAGGCTGTAACAGCATCAAAGCCATCCATGAGGTGCTAGGGTCAATCCGCAGTCTGAGTTTCAGAGCCCTTGTGTGGTTCCCATTGATGTGGTCTGGCGTTCTCTGAGGGTGTAACTACTAGTACCTTATCAGCCTTTTATTAGATCATCCTGGGTTTTTATCTACGGAGAGAATCCTAATCTAAAGCCAGCTCCCAGGTAAGGGTTTTATGAACAAACATGCCTCCAATATGTGGCACCTTGATCTGAGTCATGGTTTAAAAGAGAAACACCACGACTGCAGTCTAAAGAATTCTCCCCCACTTGGAATTAGAACTGCACTGTTATTTCCAAAACGTAGAGAGAAATTTGGGGACATTGCACGCGGCTTGCCACTAGTGGGCGCTAGAAGGACAGTAAGAAACCACAGGTGAAAGTAAGAAATAGAGGTTTCCTTTAATAAGTCAAGCAGAGAGAGCCTCTCACTTATTTGTGGAGCATAACAAAGAACATGGAGGACAAGGGGAGATGGAGAGGCGAAGGGAGTTGAGGGAAACTGGAAGGGGAGATGAACCATGAGAGACTATGGACTCTGAAAAACAACCAGAGGGTTTTGAAGGGGCGGGGCGTGGGGGGGTGGGAGTTTGAGGAACCAGGTGCTGGGTAATAGGGAGGGCACGTACTGCATGGAGCACTGGGTGTGGTGCAACAACAATGAATACTGTTACGCTGAAAATAAACAAATAAAAAAAAATACTAAAAAAAAAGAGGCTGAAGAAGTGAAGTCTCCTCCCCCCTCCTCCTCCCCTCCCCCTCCCCCTCTCCTCCTCCCCCTCCTCCCATTGATCAGTTGAGAAAACTGAGGCATAGAGAGATTAAGGAACTTGCTTAAACTAACAGTGACAGAAGTGAGACTCAAGCCCAGATCTGCCTGACTCCGGAATCCGGGATTTATTGGATACCACACCGTCTATGTGCTTTCTTTGTTCTACAAACTTTCTACTAGGTGTGGCATTAGAGATTATCCTCACTGTGGTGTGACAAGACTTTTTATAAAAATCAGATGGTCTCAAACCATGGTTCTTTTTTAAAAAGTTTTATTTATTTATTTGACAGAGAGAGGGAGATCACAAGTAGGCGGGGGGCGGGGCGGGGGAAGCAGGGTCCCCGCTGAGCAGGGAGCCCGATGCAGGGCTCGATCCCAGGACCCTGAGACCTCGACCTGAGCCGAAGGCAGAAGCTTAACCCACGGAGCCACCCAGGTACCCCTCAAACCATGGTTCTGATATGCAATTAAATGAGAGGAAGAAAAGAAAGTTTTTAAAAGCTCCCAAATGGTGGGGGAGTCTCAATGGAAAAACTTCTCAGCTGGCTTCCAGATGTGAAGCTCATTGAGTACTCTTAAATTGTTCATTCAGAGTCCATTCTCTTGGTCCGAAAGTCCAGGGATTTGATGGCTCAGGTGTTAGGGAGAGCCAGTGTCTTCAGCTCCAGGGATAGAAGCACTAGCACCTTTGCAATGCTGGAGAAAAAGCCATTCAGGGGTGCCTGGGTGGCTCAGTTGGTTAAGCATCTGCCTTCAGCTCTGGTCATGGTTTCCGGGTCCTGGGATCCAGCCCTGCATCAGGCTCCCTGCTCAGCGGGGAATCTCCTTTACCTCTGCCTCTGCCCTGTTCCTCTTCTCCCTCTGCCAACTCATTCTCTCTTTCTCTCAAGTAAATAAATAAAATCTTTTTAAAAAGAACAGAAAAGAAAAGACAAAAAAGAAAAAAGCCATCCAGTCCAAGACATTCACTTTAAGGAAGCAAGATCTCATATGCTCTACAAAACAAAACCACATCATTCATTTTGTTACAGTGCATTTTACTTCTGGGGCCAAATGTCAGAAGGACAAAAACATAGATATCTTTCTTGGCTCCCAGCACTGGAGAAAATGCCCTTTACGGGGAAGGAGAATAACGGAAGTGATAGCAAAGCTCTCTATTTTGTGTGTGATTAGAAGATAGAAAGCAGCCTTAATAATCCAAAACGGCCGAAAGAGTAAGAAGCCCATGACTCTGAGCACAGTGTACAGCCAATCGACCTTCCTGATTATAGCTTTCTGTAGCTAATATTACAACAACTTAGTGCTTAAATAAATTTTTAGTGCCCGTTGTAACCGGGCATCCTGATAGTAACACATATACACTCCAAGACGTTTGCTAAGAGCTTTACCAGAGTCATATTACTTAAACCCCACAGAAACCCTTCTCGGGGGTCACTACTATTATCAAAGCAATGCATGTACATAGTTGAACATGTTGCAGGATGGCGGGGTTCTTGTGTCACAGTGTCGAAGAATGAATCTCACAGACACAGAGGGGGAAGTGAAGTGAGAGTTTATTAAGTGGAAGTGAGAGCCGAAAGGAGGAAAGCTCTTGAAAGTGAGAGGGGTCCCGAATGGTTTGCCACTAAGGGCTTTTAATGGCAGTCTTTCATTGAGAACTGGGTGGGAAGCCTGTGGCCTTGAGATTCTTGTTCCGCTCTGTGTCAACATCTTCACCTGCCAGGAATAGTTTTGGAGCCTAGTCAAAGGAGTCAGGGGCCTCCTATCTCTCCTGCTTATCCCTTCACCCCTTCCCCACTCATGGGACGGGACCTGTGGGCAGAAGGAACTACACTGGGATTGTGAGAAGTGACCGATTGTATACTTTGTAATTAGTGGGGGTTAGGGGTAGCGCCAAGTCTCCAGGGAATTTGGAAGCAAGGCTTTCAGGACAGAGAAGGAAGGGCAAGCTGCTGCCAAGATAAGGTTCCTTTTAAACATAAAGGTACTAAGGCCCTTAAGGGTACCTGGATGTCTCCAGGTTACTGTCGGCCTTCGGCTTAGGTCATGATCCCAGGGTTCTAGGATCGAGTCCCGTGTCGGGCTCCTTGCTCAGCGAGGAGCCTGCCTCTCCCTCTGCAGGCCACTCTCCCTGCTTGCGCTGGCTCTCTTTGATAAATAAATAAAATCTCTATTAAAAAAAAAGGTATTAAGCCACAAGGTCCTTGAGGAAGATCACATTCTGCATGTCTCAGGTAACTATCAGTGGGCTGCAAGGTATAAGGAGATTTTTATTTAAGCTACATTTTTTCTGCCTTTGTTTCCTACATCAATGCTGGGAGTCCTTATTGAAAAAATAGCAATATCCTCTCTTCCTAATCCCTGTGTCTCTCCTCTAAGAGGCAACCACTCTCATTTCTTTTGGTTGGTTTTCTTGACTTTTCAATTTTAAGCATTAGCTATTCACTTCCTTTATGAAATATAATGACTTAATTCCCTTGTAACCCTTTTCCTTCCTTACATACACACAATTCTCCCATTTCTCTTGGAGTTAATAATGGCTTACTTTTTGTGTACTTATCACTACTAATACAACTCGACATACCAAAAAACTTTAAAACTCTTCTCAGCATGGTCTACACATCAGGTAATCTGATGGTTCCATCTTTTTCCTGGAGGCATCCTTCCAGAACCCTCCATCTACTTGTCTCAAGCCTGTAACATAGCTGTCTTCCTGGGAAATTTTCTTCATTAGTTTCTTGTGCCTAACCCTCTGTATCCTTGATCCCTTGTGTTCTTCTGACCACCCCTTTGTCTTGCTGGTGTACATAGTCTAATGGCTTTCGGAGAAGGAGTATTTGGGACATTATCCCTGGTATTCTGAAATTTCATGACAATGTGGTTTGGCACGTGTCTTATAGTCATTTTACTGGATACTTAGTCCTTAAATTGGGTAATTCATTTTTTTCCAGTTGGGGTAAAATATTTCTTTTATTCTCTCTTTGATTATTTCTTCTACTTCATTTTTCCCCCCATCTTTTCTCTAGGGGGTCCTAATGGATAATGGATGTCTAATTCTCCTTTCTTGTTTCTATTTGCCACCTCTTTGTCATTTTGTTCTGTATCCTGGGAAGATATTTAAATGTATCTTCTGTCTACTGAATTAAAAATTCAGGGGTGCCTGGGTGGGTCAGTCGGTTAAGTGTCTGCCTTTGGTTCAGGTCATGATCCCAGAGTCCCAGGATCGAGCCCCACATTGGAATTCCTGCTCAGTGGGGAGACTGCTTCTCCTTCTCCCACTCTCTCTGCTCATGCTGTCTCTCTTTCTCTCTCTCCCAAATAAATATATAAAATCTTTTTGAAAAATAAATATAAAAAAATAAAAAACAATTCTACTCTAATAGTCTGACTTTTCAAGAGCCCATTCTTGTTCTAAGAATGTCCCCTTTATGTTTCCAACATCAGTGAGTGTTTTGTGTTTAAAATGTGTCCACGTATTTCTCTGAGAATATTAACTATAGTGTTAATTTTGTGGTTTCTTCTTCTCCCTGCATTGTTTCTATTTCTTCCATTTCTTTAGTCACTGTTGTTTTAATCCCTTTTTCCCTGTTAAACATTTTTCTCCAGTGTTGGATTATTCTTTTTTTTAATTGTGTTAAGTTTATCTATTTTCAAGCTCTATACCCAACATGGGGCCTGAAATCACCACCCCAAGATCAAGAGTCCAACGCTACCCCAAGTGAGCCAACCAGCCCCACCCCCAGTGTTTGATTTTTCTTAACTATTCATTCATATTAGGAATAAAGCAATGGAAAAATCTGTGTGTGTGTGTGTGTGTGTGCGCGCGCCTGCGCGTGTACTCATTGATGTGGGTGTTAAGACAATTGTTGACTGATGGGTCTTACATACTTAGGTGGCCCTAGCCTTTCACCGGGAGACCCTACAAATGTTAGTACCTGAAGGCCTTTTCACTTCAGCTAATCAAGTTCCCCAGACAGGAATCTTTCAATGTCCTGCCTGGAGGATAGAGTACTGAGTGACCCATTAAGGGTATTAATGGGAAAGTGAAAGGGAGAGGGGCTGTGTAGTATCACCCTTCTCTGAGCTGAGACCCACTTAAAAATCATCATCATCATCACCTCATTGTAATAATAGCCAGCATTTACTGAGGGCTTACTTTATCAAACACAAAGATTTATGTCCAAGTATGTTCTTTATATTATTGCTGAACATAGCAAAAACTTGGAAATAATAAAAACGTCTAAAAGAAGATTAATTACAAAAATCATGGTGTAGTGATACAAGAAAATGGTAGGCAACCATTCAAAATAATCTAATCAGGGGTGCCTACCTGGCTCAGTTGGTAGAGTGTGTGACTCTTGGTTGGTTGTGAGTTAAAGCCCCAGGTTGGGTGTAGAGATGACTTTAAGATAAAATCTTAAAAAAAATAAAATCTTAAAAAACAGTCTAATCATCCCAGTTGCTGAGGCCAGCCACCTCCCACAGGGCTACTTAATCGAGGTCCCATTTCAGTTGAATTGGTCCTATCATCACTTCCACTCCAGCCACCCACCTAGACTTGGAGTGACAGAAAAATAGAGGTTACCTTTTGGGAAATGCAATGATGGTAAGAGACTGTCCCTGTCCTCACATCCCTTCTCGTTGGTGGGTGGAAAGAGGCAACAGTATGCTGGTAAATGTTTGACAACCTGCTGGAGGTATCTCTATAATGTGAATACTCCTCCTCACCATGGCCAATTTCAAGCCACCAAAGTGATGTCAGCTGGTTAACACAATTTCTGAAAATGTTAGCAGTACATTTTTGTGAGCTGGGATGTGCTGGCTCCAACACAACTGGAGGGAGGCCTCAGAGAACTACAGGAGTTAAGACATCTGCTTTGTCACCAGTCCAGCTTTGCAGACCAGACCTAATGCCACTGAAAAGGGATCGAGAACTTTACAATTCACAGAGTGGTGGGATTGTCAGATAAAGAAGGTGCCAACACCTTCTCCTTGAATTTCTGGTTCCCAAGACGTGTGAGTTCAGAGGCCTTGGAGGAGATTGAGAGCTACAGGTTTTCCAGTCTCCTCAAAACACACACACACACACACACACACACACACACGCACACACACACACACCATGGAGTCAAGAGACATCTGCATCAGAGGAATGCAGAAAGAAGCCACTAGCTGGAAGATTCAAGGAACATCAGTGTGTCAGGGGGCTGCTGAGCACTGAGCTCCTCAGCAGTGGCCAAGTGCAAACTTACTGAAAAGAGATAGCAAGCGATGATCTCCATGGCTGTGAACTTGCTTTCTCTCTTTCCTTCTTCTGACTCCAACGCCAGAAGGATAAGCACCACAAAGAGGTCAGGGCATGGAGCACGGAGAGGGAGTGAGGAGGACAAGAGCTTTGAACCAAATAGATGGTTAAAGTTGCAAAACAAATGGAACTAAGCCTTAAGATTAAAATTAAAATTAATGGGGGGCATGGAGTAACTGGGTGATGGGCATTATGGAGAGCACGTGATGTGATGAGCACTGAGTGTTATATGCAACTGATGAATTATCGAGCTCTACATCTGAAACCAATGGTGTACTATATGTTGGCTAACTGGATTTAAATTTTAAAAAATTAAATTAAATTAAATTAAAATCAAAACCACTGTGTGGTCCATGGTGGCACTCTTAGAGTAGTGAGTCTATAGCTACTTAGAATTTTCTTCTTTACACTTTGTGTGTGTGCCTATTTTGTGTGTGTACATTTATGGGTTTTTTGTGTGTGCACAGCTAATATATATAACATAATAATATATATATATATATGTATATATATATATATATATATATATATTTTACCTTAAGGACTCATGCTACTGATGAGGTTAAAGATGATGACAGAAACAGACATGAAGTTAATAGAAATGCATCTTCTGTCAGGCATAGAGCTCCTGGTAATAAAGTTCTGGGAAGAAACCTGGCTTCAAGAAGTCAGATGGGGTGTTCAGGAAGAGGAGGACCCCCTCCTGGAGAGAGAAAGTTCCCAGGTCACAAGGAGGCTGCTCCTTAGTAGTTTTGATCCAAGGGTGGAGGTTCACTTTCCCTACTCACCCCTTGAGGGCCTCAGAGAAGGTGTTTCTGATATAGTATTCGTTCTTTAAATGGACAGTTTAAAGCAGATTGAAGAGAACAAAGGCTTTCTGGTCTACTGGCCCGATTACATCACCATTTGCTCTGAAAAGACTAGATTTGTTTTTTCTGTGATTTATACCTTACCCAGAAACATCTTGGCTTCCTGGAATTCTTGGTAAAAATTCTGTTTTCTCAGCAACAATATTCAGGCACGGCTTCTAATAGCTTGCTTGGCCTCAGTTATGGAAACTAACTGGTTTTGCCCCCAGCAAAGGTAATGGCCTTGCCTTTGGCAAGAAATCTGAAAAATAAAATGCAATTGCACTTTCGACAGGCCCCCCTGCCCGTTCCTTAAAATCATCCAAAACTATCCATCCATTTTTCACATGTCCTTTGGCAGCTACTTCCAGTGACTAAAAAATGTGCTGGCCAATCTAAAGGCAGCCCCAAGGCAAATCTTCAAATTCTTCCATGACATCTAAAAGTGGTTACAGTGCTGTCAACCCTGAAAGGGCATCATAACCATCTTGCCTTTGTGTGAGGCCATTCTGAAGTTGGGAGTGCCCTCAGGTCGCCTGGCAGACGTATTTCTGGGATTACCTGTGACAGGGTAGAATTCAGCAGTCTGTAAGTAGTTAGCTCCTCATCTAACATCTGCCCCTCATCATTCCCATATGCTAGGCATCATGTGTGTGTGTGTGTGTGTGTGTGTGTGTGTGTGTGTGTGTGTGTGAGAGAGAGAGAGAGAGAGAGAGAGAGATAAAGGCAGAGACAAAGACAGAGTGACAAAGAAAAAGACAGAGAGAGACGGAGAGACTGACAAGGTGAGATAGGAATTAACCAAGTCCCTCTTCTTGTCTTTCCATTTGCTACTCATCTCCCTGTGACCTACAGAAGTGACAGTCTCCTGAGAAGAGCTGCTGGCCTTCTGAAATCAGCCCTGCTCAAATTTGCCTGTGGAGTTTTCCAAAGAGCCAGGTAATTGCCCCAAACCTTCCCTTCACTTTAGCTGGAGTGAAGTGTGTTGTAGGTTTCCACTTTTAGTCCTATTCTTACGTCTTTGAGCCTGATTTCATTTGGGCTCAGATAAATCACTTTTATGACCTAGGCCAGGATGTTTGTATAACTGATGTTTATGGCTCCGAGTTCAGTTATTTATAACACGGTAGATTGTAGAACTTTTATTTGGAAAATCTTTTTTTAAGAGAGGGAGTGGGGAGGGAGAGAGGATCTCAAGCAGGCTCTACGCCCCACATGGAGCCTGACTCGGGGCTCAGTCCCACAACCCTAAGATCATGACCTGAGCCAAAATCAAGAGTCTGGTCACTTAACTGACTGAGCCACCCAGGCCCCCTTTATTTGGAACATCTTCAAAAGCCATCTAGAAGATATAATTTTCAGTAGCTTGATACTCCCCCAGAATCTGGAAACCAAGGGTGTTGGGAGTGCAAATAGACCTTCACTATATTGTATGAGAATCTAAGAATGGGAAAGGCTGGGCCAGAACCCCTTCTTCAGCTCAGGGATTTTATCTTTCACAAGAACTCCAACAGATGGGTTGAGAGAGGCCTGAGGTCAGCCTCTGGGATGTGCCCTCCTAATGCCCTCCCCCCTTTCCTTTAATAATCCATTGTGGGTTTGTTAATGGTGAGTCTTTCTCTGTCTTTGTGAGGGGTGTGGGACATGATCCATATTGCCAGCTTGTGACATTTCTCATGGTAATGGATTCCCTAAATTTCCTCCCCACTGTGTAAAATCAGACTTTCCTTGATTTGGCTTCAACTCATCTTAGAAACTTAAAGGGGATTCTTCTTTTTTTCTCTTTTGGAATCTATTGTTCACTGCAAGAGGCTCTTTGTGATTTTATAGCTTTCTAATGCATTCCCCTCCCCCAAGCCTTTTTGAGTGAAAGGCAGCTAATCTTTTTAATCACATCTCCTTTCTGCCATATGTCAGCCCCTCCCCCTCCTATACCCTTAATCTCTTTCTACTGTGTTCTCTAGCTCTTCCTCCAAACCCCCCTCCCCTCTTGAGGTATGCCTTTCTGAAAGGGTGGTGACCCAAAACATCCCCAGGGTATGGCTAATGGGATGTTTGCCCTGACGCTGGACTCTGGGAGTTCCCACCCCGCAGCAGAGACCAGGTGACTGGTGGAATGGAGGTGGGAGGAGGGCAAAGAAGCTAGAGGCTTCACCAGCCTAAGGTAAGACGAAGATCAATGTGCCCATGAATATGTTACAATCAGTTGCTAAGTTGATGCTGGCTGCTTAAATATAGCACCCTCCCCTTCCAATGAGTCCTCCCTACCCTTGCTCCATAGACCCCTTCAGGAGAACCTCTCCCTTTCTCTGACCTCCAAGCCCCCTCTCCATGTTTATTTGCCACATTCACTTTGATAAACATAATTCCTTCTTCGGAAGGAATGGTATGTGGATCCACGGTTCCTGGGGAGTGGGGCGGTAGCATGCCAGTGAAGAAATTCCTTGAGCAGGTGCTAGTAGGTTTGGACAAAGAGAAGAAACAAAGTTCCAGGATCCTGATGTGTAATAAACAGGAAACATCCCTCGACTTCCTTTGTGCCCTGAGCTGAGGAGCCTCAAGCTCTGAGTAGTATCGCTCCAGGGCTACTGAGAAAGATGAGTCAGAAGACCTAGTAGAGTGTTCTTAATCCACCACCATCATTCTGAGCATAATGATCTAAACGATCTGAGCCTCAGACTGTATTAAGGATGCCCTAAAGGGTTGCTTTTCAAGTGACTCATGGTTTTACTCACTGCATGATTTTCTTGCGTCAGGCTGAGAGGTGAGAATGGGGGTCAGTGAGAGTGGAGGACGTAAAGGGGTGGGGAACATGAGGTACTTCAGCCATACACACGGACCACACCTTTCAAGGACATCTCCTTATGTCTGCTTCTCAGTCCCTTATGCCAAGGAATCACCAAGAAAAAGCCAGAAGAAAGGTGGCAGTAGGGGGAGGACTGCAGTGGCATCTCGTCCACATTCTGATGACTCATTTTTTCCCTCTGAACCTGAAGGCTCGGCTTACATGTTCATAGAATTCCATTAAGTAAAGGCATGTTTCCTTCCTGGAATTTGGTCTGAACCCACCAAGTGGAAATCCCACACATACACACTCAAGTGAGGTCCCATGACATTTCTCCACCAGCCGCCTCTCCTGAATTATGGAATTGCACAATGAGCTTGCGAAAGCAAAGAGTGTAGCCAAAGAATGAACTTCTAAAGGAACCTTACCCAGAAGTAATTTGACCTTTCCCCTTGATTTTCAAAGAGGTGCTTATCTTGGCAAAATAGTAGAATGAGGTAAGGTGGGTACCTTCCTGCCCCACCAGGTTCCTCTACTTGAAAGACACTTGTGGTCTATACTATACTCAGAGTTCCTGAACTCTTGGCTTTCAAGTCTAACTTCTGCCTGCCAACTGCATAAATGATGTGAATTGCAACTTCAAGGTTCATATTTCCTAGCAAAATGTCCCCAGGGTCTTTGGCAAGTACACATCAATGTTGGATTCATAATTAAGAATTACTACATATACTTAGTGTTTAGATATGCAGTTATCTGAAGGGAAAATTCATTATTCTTGTGTTTGATGAGTTGTTATCAGAGCTGTAGATAAAAATACTGTTATATGTCTGGGTTTGGAAAATCCTGGCTTTTCAGATTAAAAATAGTTGTTTCACTTACTGTACAATTCAGCTAAAAACCTCCTGTGAATCAGACCCAGTAACACTTCTTCCAGGCATCCGGGGTAAGTAAGTTCCATGAAATATTCTCTAAGTCATATGGTGAGTAGAAAGTTAAAACGGATATTCCTTACATGTAGTGGCATTCATGCTGTTTATCTCTTCTTGCTTGTTTGTGAGAAAGAGCAAGTACCATAAGGGAGACTACAAAAGAGAGAGAGAGAGAGAGAACAGATATATCTGCAGACCTATGTTCAGGAGACTACGTGCCTTGTATACAGAAGACACACAAAGAGTATGTGTTGCCTTGAAGAATGGAGTCTAGACAATGGACTTGATTCTCTTTACCCATCACTGGAATCTTCAGATGGCCATCAGGACAAAATGCAATACCAGTTGCCACTAAGTCTAGATTCAGAGATGCTGAAAAAAATCTCCAAAGCATCCAAGATGTCATATCTAAATCTCTCTTCCTCTCCTCCCCTCCAGCTCTGCAGCAAACACAGCTCTGGAGAAGTAGAAGACAGGTTGACTTTCTCCTCTGAAAAACAAGAGACTTCGGTTCCATTTTTCCTACACCTAATTTTAAAAGCTAAGGCCTGGTCAAATGATGTGCTTATTGGTTTTTCAACCAGCTACTCTGGGCCATGATCACAACCATGGGGACTGGGGTAGGGTGAACAGAGTTTGTCACCACTGGAAAATCAGAAGTGCTGACCATATCCAGAGCACAACTTTCTGGTAGATTAGGTTTCTAGAAATAGATGAGATGACACTGGATTTTTCAAGGTTGTCATTCAGCAAGGGATGTACTTAAATTGTTCAGGCTTCCAACGATGCATACCTGGTGGTTCCATAAATATCATGGTGATTCTGAGAAATTTTAGAGTCAAAAAGAATATGGTATAGTAAACAGGGTATTTTTACCTTGATGGTAATGATATTGTAACTGGTCAACATTTCTTTTTTTTTTAAGATTTTATTTATTTGATATATATAGAGAGATCACAAGTAGATAGAGAGGCAAGTAGAGAGAGAGGAGGAAGCAGGCTCCCTGCTGAGCAGAGAGCCCGATGCGGGACTCCATCCCAGGACCCTGAGATCGTGACCTGAGCCGAAGGCAGAGGCTTAACCCACTGAGCCACCCAGGCAGCCCCTGGTCAACATTTCAAAGTGTGCCGGTGATGTCCTTAGCCTAGGAAATGCCTAACTCCTACCTTCTTGCCTGTTTGCCTTGTGATTTAGAGCCTTCTTTTGGAGGTACAGTGCCTAGGGCAAATTCTCTGCAGGTCTTAGTAAACCTCACTATTTTCATTTCATATTAAGGAGTGAAAAAACAAGAGTTTGTGTCTACATTTCCCTAGAACCTTGCTTGAAGAACTTGGGCAGAAGACTCCCAGGGACTGTAGAAGCAGAGAAGTAGCACTTGGCAAATCAGAACTGCTACTGTATGTAGGAGACAGAAGATTTCAATACCCCATTGTTGTCATGGGTGCAGTAGAAACATGGGTGTGAGTGTGGGCATGTGATTCTGATCCCAAGAACATGTGACTGCTGTGCCAAGTCTTTCACATGAGCCTCTGGAAGTTGGAGTTAATAACTCTGCCTGGTCTCTGAATCAATATAAATCTCCCATATTCTCTGGAAAGGGTCAGAAGCATTCTCCCCTATTTCCTCTGTATGAGTGCTCCTGGGTCCTAAAGGTACCCATGATGATTTGTTGGTCAACATCTATACCCTTTAACAGCTCTGATGTGAGGAGTGACTTGGGCCACAAGCAGCCCTAATTAAAAACAAACAAACAAACAAACAAACAGATATGGGGCTCCTGGATAGCTCAGTTAGTTGAGTGTCTGACTCTTGGTTTCAGCTCAGGTCATGATCTTAGGGTCATGAGATCGAGCCTGGTGTGGTCTCCAGGCTCAGCCATCAGGTGGGAGTCTGCTTGAGATTCTTTCAATCCCTCCCTCTCTCCCTAGGCCTGTCCCTCTGCTTGTGCACTCTCTCTCTCTCTCAAATAAATAAATAGATAAATCTTTTTTAAAAAATACTTTATTTATTTGACAGAAATTGATCACAAGTAGGCAGAGAGGCAGGCAGAGGGGGAGGGGGAAGCAGGCCCCCTGCTGAGCAGAGAACCCTATGTGGGATCCCAGGACCCTGAGATCATGACCTGAGCCAAAAGCAGACACTTAACCCACTGAGCCACCCAGGCACCCCTAAATAGATAAATCTTAAAAAAAAAAAGTAAAAAAGAAACAACAGATGTCAATGTCTAAGATTTCCACGGGGCCCCTAAAGGGGAGACACTGATCCATTACACATGGGGAATGGCTAGCTAAAAGCCAAACTCTTCCATCACAACCTGGTGGTAGGTCAAACCATTGTGTTGCCAACAGCTGACTCTTTTGAGTTTGCCCTCTTAGGAAAGTCTGCTTTGGGTGATTCAGGAAGGCAGCTGGCAAGCTGGGGAAACCATTTCTTACTTCACCCAGAGAAGCCTGCAATCTAATATTATCAGTTCTGCTGGCAACAAGAGCAGAGGGGCATGGTCACCTTGGGGAAGGCAATCTGAGTAGTGCCAGAGTGCTTGGCAGAGTTCCAGACATGGATTGTGGGTGTTAGCTTCTCAGATGGTCTTCCCCAGGGAAGAGAAGCCTGAGGCAGCCCTGAGTAATTACCCTCACCTTGTTACTTATGACATCTTGTCAACCATTTTGCCTCCCTAGGCCTCAATTTTTTCATTTGTGAAATGGGATCAAGGGTGGCAACTCGTTCTTCGAGTCCCACAAGGCCAGGGTTCAAATTGCTCCTCTAACATTGTTTGATCCTGAGCAATTAATTAACCTACCTGAACTTTCAGTTCCTCTCCCATAAAATAGGGAAAATAATATTCATCACGTAGGGCTTAGGAAAGAAAATAATATATGTAAACATTGTAGACATTCAGTAAATATTTGTTGAATCAATAAATTGAATGGTAGTGCTTGGCACATAATAGGTAATTTATAGGTGTAGGTTCATTCTCTTCCCCAACCAAATATGATATGGAAACATAGAGTGGGACAAATTAGTTGTACTGAGCCACAGGACCCAGATATCAGCCTCATACACTAGAAATTAAGTCTACATCTTCTATGTTTGTTTTTTTTTTAAGATATTATTTATTTGACAGAGAGAGATCACAAGCAGGCAGAGAGAGAGGAGGAAGCAGGCTCCCTGCCAAGCAGAGAGCCTGATGTGGGACTCGATCCCAGGACCCTGAGATCATGACCTGAGCCGAAGGCAGGGGCTTAAACCACTGAGCCACCCAGGCGCCCCCTATGTTTGTTTTTTGCATGGGTATTATTCCTGTGAGAACTGTATATTCTAAGGACGCTGACGGTAAATATGTCATGGTCAAAGGCAAGAATATCAACCAAGGTCAAGATCATCTAATTAATATTAAAAAGGGGAACAACCCCTCTTTGCAGAAAAAGTGCACGCATCTGTAAATACATACATAAGCATGCAGACTTCTGTAGAGAATTGCAAGGGGCTCATAGGCCCTCTAAAAACCCAGGTTAAGAACCTCTGGAACCTCTGGGATGCCAGACAGGAGAGGTAGGGTAATTGGTCAGACAAATATCTCAATAACCCAATAACATTCTTTGCAGAAAAATTTAGTTGGAAGCAGATCAAAAAATATTATCTTTTTTTCAGATCATCATTCTAAAAGAAACTTGCTTCATATTCTTAGTTCCCATCTTTCCTTTTTATTTCCTTCTTATCTTAATTTTTCTTAAGGTTCTATGTGAGTGATCTCTACGCCCAATGTGGGGCTTGAACTCATGACCCTGAGATCAAGAGTTGCACACTTTTCTTACTGAGCCAGCCAGGAGCCTCTCTTTTTATAGGTGATCATGTCTTTCTTAAAAAGAAGAAATCCATAGCTGGTTTGTAACATTTCTGTCTGTCATGACAAAGTTGAAGTTAGCAGGGTCTATATAGTTGGTGTTCAGGAAGCATTTCAATTTAATCGTGAGTAACTTAATTTTATTACACCAACATTAACCGTTAATACTCTTTATGGTAATCACTGCTTTGTCCCTCAAGTTGCTACACATACCCCTTATATAGTTATGCATGCAGATCCATACTCATGACCATGAGTATTGTCCACACTCTCTATACAAAGGTTGTCCTTTGGTCTAGAGTTTGACTTGAAGCTCTTTGTCTCCTGGTCCTCTCCATGCTCTTAGAAAGAGCAGCAGCCTCAGCACCAATTGTAGCATACCTAGTCTTCCATCCCCTGCACTTTTCCCCAGCAACTCATCTGTGTTTCAAAGTCATGACTTGGCTTGTCTTTATGGCATTCTTCCATCTATCCAGCTTATGGGTGTCCTACTTCAATCTATCATATTGCAGCTGTGTGGATATAGGACAGTCATCGATATTCTATTCTAGAATGGCCGTGTTCAGTGATTATTGTTTCCCACAAGTAGACTAGCTGTGTCCCAGGACCTGACTTGTCATTGAATATTTAACATAGCTCCTGGGTTGTGCTGGTGAAGCCAAGTTCCTTCATTACGGCTTCGACTTATGACATGATTCTGGGCCACCCATGGCTGCAGTGGTGTCTGGGAGTCAATCCCAGAAAGTTTCTGACTGTGAACTTTGTTTCGGTGGACATCATGATAGTCGCCCTAGGCAGCTTTTGTTTTTGATGGGAAGGATAGACTCCTTCCTTACTCTGTCAGTGGTCAAATGCATCAGACAGAACATTCTGACCAGCCGAAAAGCTTCACTTGTGAGTCACTTCCTCTTTCGTGGTCTCTTACCAAAAAGCCTCCCTTCTGAGCTCAAATGTTGTGTACAGTCCTCCAAGAGTATGAGTGGCCCACACAACCCTGTCATATGAGAGAGAATGGTGGATGGTAGGAAATAATAAATCCATGATACAGACAGCTTGAAGCTCTTACCCCAAGAGGCTTTGGAAAGTGCAGTACTAGCCTCCAAGGATTTGCCAGTTGAGATTGTGCCAATCCCTGCCAAAGTGAAGCACATGCCTAGGCATACAAAGGAGTGCAGGAGTGGTAACACACAGCAACCCATACTCTACTTCCTTTTCTCCTTCCCACCATCTCCCCAGGGCTTCATGTCAGAATGCCTGCTCTAAAAAGAAAGGATTGGCCAGGGGTGCCTGGGTAGCTCAGTAGGTTGGGCGTCTGCCTTCAGCTCAGGTCATGATCTCCAGATCCTGGGATAGAGCCCCATGTTGGGCTCCCAGCTCAGTGGGGAGTCTTCTTCTCCCTCTCCCACTGACCCTGCTTGTGCTCTCTCTGTCTCTCTTTCTCTCAAGTGAATAAATAAAACCTTAAAAAATAATAATAAAAAAAACCAGAAAGGATTGACCAGAGGGCGCTCTCAGGTCTAGGGTCAGCACATTTATTCATGCTGAAGCACCTAATACTTTCCCTGAGTAGCAGGTGAGCGGCTAAGGGCATGGGATCCAGTACCAGGCCCCTCAGCTCAGATTCTGGCTCTGTGACTTCGTAGCCTATAGGTGCTGGGGCAATTGTTTTTTTTTTTTTGTTTGTTTGTTTTTATTTTTTTTTTATTTTATTTATTTGACAGAGAGAAATCACAACTAGGCAGAGAGGCAGGCAGAGAGAGAGGAGGAAGCAGGCTCCCCGCGGAGCAGAGAGCCCGATGCGGGTCTCGATCCCAGGACTCTGGGATCATGACCTGAGCCGAAGGCAGAGGCTTTAACCCACTGAGCCACCCAGGTGCCCCGGGGCAATTGTTTTATCTGAGAGTTTTGGGTTTTCTCACCTGGAGTATGACATGAATTACAGTACCCATCCCATTGTGTTGTTGGAGAATTATATCAAATACATTGTATATGTATGTATGTGTATATGTATCTAAAGTGTTTTAATAATAATTATTAATAATGTTATGACGAGGGTTATGGACTCTTGCAGCTCGCCTTGTCCCATCGCTGTCATGAGTTCTCCATCTTGTGCCTAGATTTCACTACTGTGTTTATTGTTCCAATGGTACTTTTAACTTTACCAGACTGGATGCCACCTATTTAGGTCCGTGAGAATGTTCAGAGGGCTCTTCCCCTACATCCCCTCTGCAATGGCTCTGGGTGGGGGGATCCCTTTGGAGCCCCAACACCACATCAGAAAATAAGCTCCCCAATCACGAGGGAATAGACAGAATATAAAGAGCAAGGGAAATGAAACTGAGTAGCAAGGGGAAGGCTGCCTAACACATCAAAGGCCCCTCTGAGCCAGTAGGAAGTAGAAAACCAGAGTCACCCCTTTGGTTTGTGGTCTGTGTACTTTGTTCCATTTCCCCACTTGTACCTTCTCTCTTCCCTCCCTCCTGGTTCCCCACCCTTTGTAAGAAAAACAGCATGTTGGGGCTGCTGACGCAGAAAATCTGGCTTGTGGGAGCTCTCACTGTGTGGTGACTCATGCCGAGAAGCGGGAATAATTTGCCTGGAAGGGGGAAGGGAGATGTGTCAGTGTGTGGGCATGCAGGGCAATAGCCTGGGTTGGTACTCACACTCAACTAACGCAGTAGAGAGTTGGCCCAAAAAACCACCCCGAAGCCCAGGAGCATGCTATTTCCCTGGTGTAAGGAAGGAAATGAGCAGGGTGAGGGCAGAGAACCTCGGCCTCAACCCCAACCCTAATCAAGTTTGGAATTTGGGGGCATCACAGATGACTTGATAGCAATGAGATTTTTCACATCTTGGTGATTAGAGACCTAAATCTGGAGGATTTCAATGATGGAGAGCAAAGAGCAAAATAGCGAATGAGGCGTCCCTGTCTTCCAGGGACTCAAGGCTTTCCTGATGCTCCATGGTCCTCTGAATGACCCTCCACCCAGTTCTCCGTCACAGGTGGACTGTACCCCAGCCTGAGTGTTGCCAAGTACTGTCCACGTTCATCTCAGTGCAAACCATGAGCAGAAAGCCTGACCCACTTCATGGCAGGGCCTTACCCTCTGCTGGGCTGCCTTCTCTGTGGCTTACAGGCACGTTCAGTGTCAAGCAATGAGAAGGATGGGTAGGCAAGAAAATACTCTTTTCCCTGTCTCCCATCATGCATGGGAAGACCTCCCCTGTCTCACTATCCATTCATCAGGCTCCTCCCTAAGTACCACTGTTCCCTCTCCTTGGCGCCATATTTTGAGGCAACTTCAATGTAGCTCTTGTCCCCAAAGAAGGTAAGTGGTACTTGCTTTGGACCTCTCTTCTTCTCTGTAAAGGGCCAAATAGTAAATATTTTAGGCCATACGGGCTTTCTTGTAACTATTCAACTCTGCTCCTGTGGCATGCCATTAGCAATAGACAATTCATAAACAAATTGGCTAAGTTCCAATAAATAAATAAGTTGGATTTCATGTAATTTTTACATGTCACAAAATATTCTTCTTTTGATGTTTTTCAAATGTGTAAAAAATATACAAGTCATTCTCAGTTTAGACATACAAAAACAGGTGGCAAGCCAGATTTAGCTAGCAGGCTGTGGTTTGCCAGCTAGTGCCTTAGCCCAAAGGATTGATTCAAATGGGGGTTTCACATGTTGCTCTAAGTCGAATGAGATGGAGAGAGAGAGAAAAAACTTTTTGGAATGAGTTTGGAGGCAACCTTATCATCATCTTCTTCAAATCACATAAACTAGGTGGAAATGCTTGTTATTTCATTCAACCCAGATTACTGAGTAACTATTATGTGTCAAGGACCTTGTTAGATACTATGTAATACACCGAGAGACTAAAATGGATGCTGTCTTTGCCCTTCTAGAATTTAAAGTACTACTGGGGGAGATAGTCATTCAGCAAGTAAATAAACAACAAGTCAGTAGTTTCAAACTATGATTAGTGTGTGAAGGAAACACAGGAGAGCAGTTGCAGAGAATGAGGAAAATTGTGGTCAGGGAAGGCAGACTTGCTTACGGGGATGTTTTGATGAAGGAACTGGGCTGGTGAAATGCAGCCAGGAGCTGGAGAAAGAAAGCACATTCCAGGCAGAAGGCCCAGCAAGTGTTAGGGGCTTGAGACAGAAAGAGCTTGCCTTGTTCACGGATATGAAAGGAGACAGTATGACTAGCAGGACTGGAGGAATGTGGCCTGAGAGGAGGTGGGAAAAGTAGACAAAAGCCACATGACATAGAACCTTGAAGCCCACTGGGAGTGTATGGACTTCATTTAAAATGTGAAGAAAGTTCTTTAACATATTTGATTTTTTTTTTCTTTTGAAATGTAAGCTCTACACCCCCATGTGGGGCTTGAACTCAGATCCCCGAGATCAAGAGTGACACACTCTACCAACTGAGCCAACCAGGTGCCCATAGTAGAGTAGTATTTCAGACAGCTTAAGTTTAATGTCTCTGAGATCTCCAAGTAGATCTCTAAATAGCTAGTCACATGAGCCTGGCATTTAGAAGAGAGTTTTGGACTGGGGACATGAACATGAAAGAAATGAACATAATCCATGATATTTAATGCCATGGTAACAAAGGAAATCGCTTAGGGAAAGAGTGTGGATGGAGAAGAGGCCCGAGGGACTAGTGCCAGAGCACTCCAAAATTTAGATATTGGAAAGAAGAGGAACATTTGAAACAGACAGTAAGGGAGCAGGCAAAGATATAGGTGAATTTTTTAAAAGCATAGTGCCACAGATACTGGGAGAAGAGTGTTGGAGGATAGAGCAGTAACCTGTGTTGAACACTTCTGGAGGATCAAGTTCAATGAGGGCAAAAAGGACACTATTGATTTTGGTAATGTGGAAGTCTTCAGTGACCCTGGCATGAGGTTTTGGTCTGGTAGACTGCCAATGGCTAAAGCTAATAGAGAGATAAGGTGTGATGGGATGACTCCCATAAGGCTGATTCCAGAGTTGAGATCCAGAATGCATCCCTTAGGTGGTTTGGCAACTTCCAAAGCAAGTACTCCTTCAGTCAGTGTTGAGTGGCAAGGCCCTTTCACTCTTTCAACATACCTCCTAAAAGGAATAAAATGCTCGTTCATTTATTTATTCACAGAATATTGAGTCATTAGCACGTGCCAGACACTCTAGATAGTGGAGAACACACCAGACAAACCTTTCTGCCTGGATGGAGCTTACAGTTCAGCAACTAAGAAAACCAAGAAACAGGCAATTACACAATCACAATTATTAGGTACTATGACATAAGAAAGCTACATTAGTCAAGGTAATTAATTCTAGCTGCTATAACAAATGATCCTCACATATAAGAGTTTCAACACAATAAAAATTTATTTGTCTTTCATGTTACAGGCCAATGCAGGTCAAGCAGCTCTGCCAGGTAGCTGTCTTCCAAGTAGAGACTCAGGATTGAGGCTCTTTCTGTTATATGGCTTCACCATGCCCTAGACCTCCTCAGAGTCTACCAGTGGATCCTTTGTCGTCTGTAGGCCAATAAGCAAATATAGCCCATGGACTATTCACACAGCAGGATTTATAGCCACACTAGAAAATGACTAGAAGCCAATGTGTTGACAAGAGAAGCTGAGAAATGTGACCTCCCTCTGCCCAGTAAAGATGGGGTTCATGACAAAGTAGCCAGTCTATGACACTCAAGTGTAGGATGATAAGAGGGTTCGGAGGAGGAGCCCTTCTTATTTATTTGGGGTATCAGAAAAAGGTTCCTGGATAAAATGACATCTAAGCTAAAGTCCTGAAGGATGAGAAAGAATTCACCTGGTGAGGTGGGATCAAGAATGTTCCAAGCACAGAGATCCCATGGGTGCTAATGAGAGGAGGTGAGAGAGAGCATGATTTCTTTGAGGAACTGAATGGAGTCCAGAATGGTCAGAACAAAAAGCATGAGTTCAGAAATAGCAGAGGAGAATAAAATAGGAGGCCATTGTCAAGGGTGGGCAGACCATCAGGCTGATGTTTATACATGGAAAAGTCAAGGGTTCCTCTGAGGTAGCTGGTCCATGATGAAGGCTCTGGGTAGAGGTACTAGAGCAGCAACTTCACACTTGAAGGCCTTCAGAGGCTAAGCAGAGAAGTTGAAAGTTCAAGGCAGTAGAGTACAGTGGTGCCTACAGTGAGGTGGAGTGTGCATGCTTTGCCTAAATATATTAAATTCAAAACCGGAAATAAACAAGCAATGGCCCACTGTGCATGACAAACAAACCACATCTGCTGTGGATCCCTCCTAGAAGGCTTCTAAAGAGTGCTTACAGTCACCAAGTTCAGGTCCAAAACAGGAGATGGGAAGCTTTCAGAAACAACACTTTGCATCCAAGTGTATTGTGTTGACACACTGGTTTGCAAAGGATTTCGCACTTACTTTGTGCTACATTTGGTTAACTAGCTGGTAACACTACAAGTTTTTGAAGATGGAATGGGATTGTCCTATTTCATTTCAAGAACGATAATGATGATGCCAGGCACTACTGTAAGTACTTTATTAATCCATTAAGTACTCACAATAACCAATGTGGGAAGTACTATTACTATAGTAACATAATAATATTATAATACATATAATACAATAATATAAATTAATAATATAAATTTTTCTCTTTTCATTAAAAAAATTTTTTAAAGATTTATTTATTTGACAGAGAGAGATCACGAGTAAGCAGAGAGGCAGGCAGAGAGAGAGGAGGAAGCAGGCTCCCTGCTGAGCTGAGAGCCCGATGTGGGGCTCAATCCCAGGACCCTGAGATCATGACCTGAGCTGAAGGCAGAGGCTTAACCCACTGAGCCACCCAGGTGCCCCATCATTTAAAAAAAATTTTTAAGTCAACTCTTTGCCCAACGTGGGGCTTAAACTCATGACTGGGAGATCAAGAGTTACAGGCCCTACCTGCATGTTCTCCAGGTTGAGCCAGGCTACTCATAAATTTTTAAAAAATGAACTCTAGTTAACACACAGTGTTACATTAGTTTCAAGTGTACAACATAGTGTCCAACTTCTCTACATTCATGCTGTGCTCATTGCCAGAGGATAGCTACCATCTATCACCATACAAGGCTATTATACTACTATTGATTATGTTCTCTATGATCCACCTTTCATTCCATAACTGGAAACCTGTATCTATTCTATCCATTTTGTTTGTTTAGTAGGCTCCACATCGAATGTGGGGCATGAACTCATGACCAAGAGTTGTATATTCTACTGACTGAGCCAGCCAGGTGCCCCTGTATCAGTTTTTGGATGAGGAAACTGAGAGTAACCTAACAGTGACTTGCCTAATGTCACCCAGCTAGAAAGTTGAAAAAGTTGAAATTTAAATCAATGCAAAGTCTATGTTCTGGAGTCTAGGCTCTAACTGAATTCTGCCTCTCGGCGAGTATTTATTAGGTCCTAACTATGGGCACTGGGTGAAATCCTGAAGAAGTCAATGAAGAGGACTAACCTCTGCCCTCAAGGGGTTACCAGTCTATTGTAAGGGCCCAGTAGCCAAATACAGCCTGCTGCCTGTTTCTTTATGGCCTGTGAGCAAAGAGTGGTCTTTACCTTTTTTAATTGTTGAAAAGAAAATTTAAAAAATATATAGGGACACCTGGGTAGCTCAGTCAGTTAAGCATCTGACTCTTAGTTTCAGCTCAGGTCACTATCTCAGGGTTGTGAGATCAAGCCCTGAGCTGGGCTCTGCACTCAGTGAGGAGTCTGCTTGAGTTTCTCTCCCTTCCTCTCTCTCTGACCTTCCCCTACTCATCCTCTCTCTCTCTCTCAAATAAAATAAATAAAATATTTTTAAAAAAAGAATATATGTATTGTGACACACAAGAATTATATGAAATTCCAATCTCAGTATGCATAAATAAAGATTTACTGGAACACAGCTATACTTCTTTGCTTATGTATCTGCTTATATATTGTCTATACCTGCTTTAATGATATGACTAGCCGAGACTGTATGTCCTGCAAAGCCTCAAATATTTACTATCTGGTCTTTTCCCTAAAAAGTGTGCTGATACTTGGCCAATTAGATCATATAGATACATTAACATAATTTCAATACAAAATGAAGAAAGGTAGCACTGTTTGGTGGGAAAAGTATGAGCTTTGACTCAGTGAAGACCAGCAAACTTGGTTTTGAATCCCAGATCCATCTCCACTAGCTGTGTGATCTTGACCAAGTTACTTAACTTCTCTGAGCCTGTTTCCTAGCTAATAAATCTAATAATGCCTTTTTCATACACCATTTCAAGGACTAGGGATAATGTATGCATAGTGTTTGCACAAAACGCTAAAAAATAATAATAGTAATAATAACAACATTAATAATATGTTCTGATAGAGCAAGCAAGGTGTAATGTGAACATGGTACACGGACACCTAACACATTTTAGATAGTTTCTGGAAAGCTTCTTGGAGGAGGTGACCTTTGAGTTGGCCTCTGGTATCAGGTAGACCTACTTTATTTTTTATTAAGTTTTTTTATTTTAATTCCAGTATAGTTAATGTACAGTGTTATATTAGTTTCAGGTGTACGATAGTGATTCAACAATTCTATACATTACTCAGTGTTCATCACGATAAACCCCATCATCTATTTCACCCATCCATGTCCCCTCTGGTAACCATCAGTTTGTTCTCTGAAGTTAAGAGTCTGTTTCATGGTTTTTTTTTTTCCTCTCTCTCTCTTTTTCCTTTGCTTGTTTGTTTTGTATCTTAAATTCAACATATGAGTGAATTCATATGGTATTTGTCTTTGTCTGACTGGCTTATTTCACTTAGCATTATAACCTGACTCTGTTCATGTTGTTGCAAATGGCAATATTTCATTCCTTTTTATGGCTGAGTAATATTCGTGTGTGTGTGTGTGTGTGTGTGTGTATCTCCATCAGTATCCATTCACCTGTATCCATTCTTCAGTTGATGGACACTTGGGCTGTTTCCATAATTTAGCTATTGTAAATAATCTTGCAGTAAACATAGGGGTGCATGCATTTTTTTTTAAAGATTTTATTTATTTATTTGACAGAGAGAGATCACAAGTAGGCAGAGAGGCAGGCAGAGAGAGAAAGAGGAGGAAGCAGGCTCCCTGCAGAGCAGAGAGCCCGATGTGGGGCTCGATCCCAGGACCCTGAGATCATGACCCGAGCTGAAGGCAGAGGCTTAATCCACTGAGCCATCCAGGGGGGTGCATGCATTTTTTTGAATTAGTGTTTTTACATTCTTTGGTAAATATCCAGTAGTGTGATTGCAGGGTCATAAGGTAGCTCTATTAACTTTTGAAGAAGCTCCATACTATTTTCCAGAATGGCTTCACCAGTTTGCATTCCCACCAACAGTGCACAAGGGTTCCTGTTTCTTCACAGCCTCACCAACACTTATTATTTCTTGTGTTTTTGATTTTAGCCATTCTGATAGGTGTGGGGTGATATCTCATTGTAGTTTTGATTTGCATTTTCCTGCTGATGAGTGATGTTAAGCATCTTTTCATGTATCTGTTTGCCGTCTGGATGTCTGCTTTGGATAAATGTTTGTTCATGCCTTCTGCCCATTTTTCACTTGTATTATTTGATTTGGGTGTGTTGAGTTGTATCAGTTCTTTATGCATTTTGGGTACTTACCCTTTATCAAATGTGTCATTTGCAAGTATCATCTCCTATTCCATAGGCTGCCTTTTAGCTTTGTTGATTATTTAGAGGGACCCACTATAAATCACAGTTCTTTCATTTACCAGCTGTGGACTCTGGGCAGATTACTATGTGGGGCCTCATTTCCCTCCTATGTAAAATAGGGCTAATCATAATGATAGCACTGAGCTCACGTCATTGAGAATTAAATGAGATGACCATATGTCACAGACATGTGGCAGTTAGCACAAATCACTCATTGGTATTAGGGTGTGGTAGTCATTACCACAGTTTAGGAACACTGGCCTTGGGCAAGTTATATAACTAAGTCTCAGTTTCCTCACCTATAAAGAAATGTAGGTGGCAACACTAACTGGATAGGGTGGTTTTCAGGGTTAAATGAGATAATCTACATAGCCCAATGTCTACCAGATATTAAGTGCTCAATAAGTGGTAGCTATATTCTTATTTTATTTTTTTTAAGATTTTATTTGTTTATTTGAGAGAGAGCACACATGCACACGAGCACAGGGGGGAGGGGCAGAAGGAGAGGTACAAAGAATCTTAAGGAGACTTCATGCTGAGTGCAGAGCCTGACATGAGGCTTGATCTCACGAGCCTGAGAACAGGACCTAAGCACAAATCAAGAGCCAGATGTTTAACTGATAGCACCACCCAGGTGCCCCAGTAACTAGTAGCTATTGCTATTGGGCACTATGATGGCAACAGTGAGCACCCAATACATGTTATTGAATGACCAACTAACTAGTGGGTCTGAAGTATTGTATTCAGGAGTTCAAGGGGGGAAAGTCCACCAACTTTAATTTGATGTTATAAAGTGAACACAGAACTGTCCCCAGCTAAAAAGTTTCAGTATCTCATATATACTGAAACCTTCTCAGAATTTCCTATTATTTAGCAACTACTAGTCCTAAGCCATTATATAAATATATTTGGAGTGCAGTAAAAGTTACTAAGCAAGATGGGGAAACAGTGGCTACTTTTCTCCATCAATAAATAACCCATCATTTGATGAAGCAACAATTTCCTAAGAAAATACCAGACAGGACATCACCCAGAGCTTTAAAAAACCCTATTTGGTAAGCCTTTGGTAAATATATATTTAGGTAATGATAAACCATGAACTTAGGCCAGATTCACAATCCCCTTTCTGCTTCTGAGGCTGTAGTTACACAAAAAAACGGGGGGGGGGGGGGATGTAGTTACACAAAGAAATGGGCGGGGGAAGAGACCAGGGGCCTTAGTCTAGCATTTGGACCATTTCCTTCTGTGGCTCTTTCCCAGCCAGGCTAATGGCATCCATATAAAGTTGGCTTTCAGAAAATTCATGTAGCAGGCCAGCTTCATCTTTGCTTCTTTCTAGCTTCTCTTTCCACTCTGTTCTGCTCTGGGTCCCTAGCATCTTCATGCTATCCTCCTGTCCCCCCAAATCCTTGCCTGCAATGTCCTATATGAAGTCACTTTCTAGGGCAGAGAAAGTCTATGCCTTCCTTCCCATCGAACTTGACTCTGCTGTTAGTTTCTTTCTTTTAAGATTTTATTTATCTTATTTATTTATTTGAGAGAGAGAGAGAGAGAGAATGCACAGGGGGAGGAGCAGAGTGGGGGAGAAACAGACTCCCCACTGAGCAGGGAGCCCCATGCGGGATTCTATCCCAGGACCCTGGGATCATGACCGAAGCTGAAGGCAGACGCTTAATTAACCAACTGAGCCCCCCAGGTGCCTTGCTGTTGGTTTCTAAGACAACAGGAGGTACAAGTATAATAGTGGAGCTACTTCCCACTGTCTCAACTTTGATATTCCTAGATGTTCAATTCATTGCCTCCGAGAACAGGTTGGGCAGCTCCTCTGGGACACCCAGCTAGGAGTCCTAAATTTCGTAGAACTGGGGAGTTGTTGCTGCATGAAATCCATGTAGCTACCAACTGGGCATTCTGCCCACAGCAGTGCATTGGCTTCTGGGGTGCTTGTCCAGACAGAGCAAAGCTACTGTTCCCTGAAGTCAACAGGGGCAAGAATAGGATAATGGGTGAAATGAAGGAACATGGGGAGAACAACAAGACCAACCTCCCAGAAATAGTATGATGATTAAATGAAGCCCTACATGGAAAGCATTCACGGCCATGCCTGGCACAGTGTAAGTGTCCAGGAAAAGTTAGATCTCCTTATTCCTAACCACAGAAGATAGGATGTCAGCTGGCAAGGATTTAGATCTAACATGTCTCTTGCATACAAATGGTGCCTTCCACAGAGCTCGTCCTTGGCAGCCCACTCACCTTGCCTCTCTCGGGCAATGTCTACTCCATGTAAGGACCACACTTAGGCTCCTGATCTCTCTTTTCCCCCAACCACACAGACTCTCCTGCCCGCCAGCTGCTAACCCCATTTACCATCCACACTAAAAGCCCTGCTGTCTTTTTTTCTCATTATCACCTGGAGGTCACATACTGTCGGCACATTTGGGCTGTGGACATATCTGTTTGGCTCACGTGGTAATTTTTAAAAAATATTTTATTTATTAATTTGACAGAGCTCACAAGTAGGCAGAGAGGCAGGCAGAGAGAGAGGCGGAAAGCAGGCTCCCCACTCAACAGAGAGCCCAACATGGGGCTCGACCCCAGGACCCTGAGATCATGACCTGAGCTGAAGGCAGATGCTTTAACCCAATGAGCCACCCAGGCACCCCACATGGTGATTTTTTTTTTAAGATTACAGTTGGTTGACAACATTTAAGAGTCAGGGGCTATTCAGTTAAAAGTTGGAATTTGAGCTTCTTTTTTCCCCCCGAACTCCTAAAATCCAGCGACAGGTCCAATTTCTAGTTGGCAAACATCTGTTGCTTCTAAATTGTACCCGCCCCCTCCAATCCAGCCCTGCACTCTCTGGTTTGCCACTATTCCCAGCAGTCCTGCATCACTCTCTAGCAATAGCCCTTCAGGACCCACCAGGGAGAGCCTCAATGGCTTGTCCAAACGGAGCCTGAATCCATGGCAATAAAAAACAGGTTCATAGGGGTATGCGGGTGGCTCAGCTGGTTAAGCATCAGCCTTTGGCTCATGTCATGATCCCAGGGTCCTGGGATCCAGCCTGGGGTCAGGCTCCCTGCTCAGCGGGGAGTCTGCTTCTCCCTCTCCCTCTGCTGCTCTCCCTGCTTGTGCTCTCTCTGTCGGGCTATCGCTCAAATAAATAAATAAATAAATAATCTTTGAAAAAATGAAAGAAAAGAGATTTATCTTCCATGGAGATCAGGGAAGGGGCTCCGTGTTCACAAAACTCAATCACCTAACTCTAGTTCTTGGATGTAAGAGATGTTCCTTTGATCCTGGGGAAGAGAAAAAAGATGTTCCTTTCCTCCTGGGGACTGTTGCTCTTCTCCGACAATGGGCCAAATGACTCCTCCTAATGGAGAACAGGAACACACACACACACACACACACACACACACACAATGTTTGCATCCTGCTATAAACTCATCTCTCCTTAAACAAGGAAGTCCACATGTGTCTATTTCTACTAAGTGGTCTTTCTTGCTCAACAACTAAGGCTTTGTCTGCGGAGTTTATAGGGCCATGTGTTATTCAAATACTTCGGACTGTTCTGTGGATACACTGCTGGGCATTCTCCCGGAAAACATTCTGGAAGCTCTTTAAGAGCCCGCAGGGTGGGATGGAGAGAACACTGAATGTTAACTCAGCCAATCTTCTCCAGAGGGGGCAGTCAGCCCCTGGGAAGCAGGGCTGCTGCAAAGCCAGCCCAGCCAGGCACGGCAGGAATGCCTGTAGGAGTACAAGGTGTCTGCAGCTTGCTTTAAGTCTAAAGAAAAATAGTTCATCAGCTCTTATGAGCTTGGGGGTAATGATCAAAAACACTCACACAGCTTACTACAGCCGGGCACTGCTCCTTGATCTTGCAAAAATCTGATGAGGCAGGTCCCGTATTATCTGCATTTTTATCAGTGAGGAACCAGAGGCACCAGGGGTTAACTAGCTAAGGCTGTGAAACCAGATGGCCTGAAAGCAAGGATCCTAACCCTGGCAGGGGGCCTGCTGTGTTGTACTCTTGCCACTCAGTAAGGGCAAGAGACCACTATAGTCAGCTTCAGGGTCACCTGGGAACTCCTTAGAAATGCGCATTTCGGGCCCCACCCAGACGGCCTGAATCAGAAACTCTGGGGACTGGCACCCAGAAATCTGTTTTTTTTTTTAAATCTTTTTTTATTTGACAGACAGAGATCACAAGCAGGCAGAGAGGCAGGCAGAGAGAGGGGGAAGCAGCTCCCTGCTAAGCAGAGAGCCCGATGTGGGACTCAATCCCAGGACCCTGAGATCATGACATGAGCCGAAGGCAGAGGCTTAACCCACTGAGCCACTCAGGTGCCCCAGAAGTCTGCTTTTAACAAGCCCTCCTGGTGACTCTGATGCAAGCCTCTACTTGAGAACCACACCCTAGGGGGTAAAGGCTCCCAACAATTGCAACAAAACACTGCAGGTCGCCTGTGGCCAGGGGTGGGGGGTTGGGAGGGAACAAAGCTGGCAAAACCTGCGGTCAATTGAATAACAATTGAAAGGCCTGGGGGGGCAGGATTTCCCATCAGCTTGTCCCAGTGCCTGTGTTTCCATCATTAGCCATCATGCCTTTGGACTGTGAAGGCTTTAGGATAGAGAAGATGCATTTGTTACAATGCAGTTGCCCCTGGTAAAATGAATTCCACAAGCCAATGCTTTATGAAATCTTCTGGAGAGTGACCAAGCATTTCTGTTTGCCTGGGACTAAAGGGTTTCTGGAGACACAGGACTTTTCTGGGTTGAAATGGAGACAGTCTCTCCAGGCAGTTCCCGGAAGACAGGATTTTTGGTGCTAGAAACAGAAATTCCTGGGGAAACCTGGAGAAGTTGGACATCATGGACTCGGACACAGTAGGCCATATTGGTGACTTGGAAGCCACACAGCTAAAGATGTCCCAACTTTAAACAGGAATTCTACAGGACATTTCTCAGGATCAACATTTGCCAGGCTTTGGCAGGTGGATGGAGGTATGGTTTTGCATCCAAAAAAGACCCAAGGGGTTATTAGGACATGAAACCCCACAGCACTTGACACTGCCACGACCTTGAGTGCTGAAAGATAAAGGATTTAAGAATGATGCTCCCCCCAAATTATGCAAATGTCAGTGCGTGTGGGAGGCAAAAGACGATGCCTCCATTTGCAATGATGGTAACAGAGCCTTAAAGCCATGGGGCAAAACGCTCCTTAAGGGGGAAAAGCAGACAAGAAAATGGCAGCTACCATTCTGAGGTGTGGGATGGCAACCGCGGCAGGACAGTGTGCAACAAGACAGGCCAGCTGAGAACACGCTCCTGCTTTAATAGTCGTCGCCGCGGGATGGTGGGAGCCTGCACGGGGGATGCTTTCTGGCCTCCTAATTCCTTTCTGTAACTTCCAACTGCCTACATCACCATGTCATCAGCAAATAATCAAAACTCACGAAGGAGGGCCACAAGGACAAGGAGGTTTCTCCTCCCTGGACTTGTGGGAGGAGTCAGCCGACAACGTGGGGGCTGCTTGGGGACTCCCAGGCCTGCAGCTGCTGGAAGAGAGCTCCAGGCACCTTGCACTGGGGCTGAGCAGGGCACAGACAGCTCCGCCCACCGCCCACTTGGAAGGAGGGAGGGATTCCATGTTTCGCCAGCAACCTGTGGGAACAAAGGAGGGAGCTTACTCTGCTGCTGTCACCCACCCTTGCCTGATGTGGCCGCAACTGTGCTGCTCTGGCTCATCTCCTCGCCTACCACGCGCCACGTTGGTTGAGAGCTCACCTGGGAGCTTGGCTGGACAATGCAGCTGGGCATAGGCTGAGAGTGGAGAGTAGACTTTTGCACTGGCCTTTCTCCTAGGCTGGCTTTGGGGTCCATTTAGTCAATGATGTCCTGATGCATTCCCTGTTGAAGGGGTAGCTATTCATCGGAGGGCTCAGAGGGGGGCCGAGTGCCCCTTTTATGTGTCCTGGATGCTCGAGCAGGCTCTTGGGTGAATTTTTGGAGAAGCATCTTTATAAAGATCCATAAGAGACTCTCTGATGCCTGCTCATCTTCTTCCCCGATGGGGCGCATACAACCCCCACCCCCATCCCCGTTCACCACAGGGCTGGTTTAGTATCCCTGGGTGTTCACGGGAAAAGGGCACAGGCTGAAAGCAGGGTAAATCACACAGTCAACTGCTAGGAGGTGCTCAAGGAATTCCCCGGCTTCAAAAACCCCTCTTCGTCACCCCCAATCCCAGTACACAGTTTCAGAATGAAGAGTGATTCATTTTGGCCTGGCGTTAGAGTCTGGCTTTGGGGTAAATGTTCTGCTCTGCAGGAGCACGGATACAGGTCACAGTCAAGGCCCTTCATCAGTCACCAGGTGACCCGGAATGGCGTTTGGGATGTGATGAAGGAAGGCATTCAGAGTTTTGAGTCCCTTTGGCAAACTCAATTCTGTCCTCTCTCTGGAGCCACAGGGGCGCAGTGGGAAGGAATGGAGCTGAGCTATGGCCCAGGTGAATGCAAATACTGGCCGAGGCAATCATGCAAATATCCTCAGACCTGGCCCTGCAGGCGGTCAGTCTGAAGGGGGTATGCAAAACCCAAAGTACAGAGCTGGCTCTCAGGGGCTCCAAACCCTCCAGTATGCTTTCCCTTCACCACGCCCTGAGGCAGTCCCAAACCCCTGCTTCAGACCCCCAAGGCCAAAAAGGCCAAACACAAGCCATCCTTTCACAGAGGAGAGTCTTAAAGGATACAACGGGAAACAAATGGTCATCTCCATGTTACATTTTCTGCAAGATTAACAATCCCTCTGCTGTTTCTCTCCTCCTTAATGACCCAAACCGTGCAGCTATTAAGTGATAAATCCTCTGTGTATTCATGACCGGCTGGTTTCATTCCGCAGCCCAAACTGAAACAATCAAGATAATTGAGCTACCTCGGAGGCATTAAGGAGGCCAGCTGCTGGGCAAGACAGAGAGCTAACTCAGCGGGCAGCCGGAGCCCCATCCCCCACGAAGAAACACTAAAGAGAGAAGCCCAATGGGATGCAGGGCAAGTGGAAGATGAAACAGGGAAAAGAACTTCCAGTTCCTTCTCTTCACTCTCCCCCACTCCTCTTTTGGTTTGCATCTGGGCAGCCCCACTAAAGCCAGCTGGTGGGATTTAGTCCCAGTGGCTCTTCCGAGGTCGTCCCCGGTCAGCTGGGAGCGGGAGCAGAGGGAGGACGGGCTAGCTACCCATCGAGAGATGATCTGGAAGGATGTTCCCCTGAACTCCTGCCTCTTTACCCCCTGCCCACCCCAACCAACATCTGGTTTCTGAAAAGTGGAGGGGCAGAAGAATTGTCCCTTCCTTTCTTCTAAGTTCTTTGGCTGGTCTAATAATTAAATTGACTTAAGATGGATCAGCAGGAGAAAAACAAATTTAATTATGTGCATCCTAAGCTAAAGAAAGGGGTAGGAGTTTGGGGCTACCAAGGGGGAGGAAGTCCGAGCACAGGAAGGCAAGAGATGTTCGTAAAACAATGTTTGCCCTGGTATGCAGGTAAGTTTCTTAGATAAAAAGGTAATAGCCCTCTCTGGGCTACAGGCCCTGTTTCCAACGGAAATGTTGTCAGTGGAGGGGGAGGTAAAGTGCTCTTCCTGAATCTGCTGGGTATGGATTGCCTTTAGTTCCCAATAATCATCGTGCCCAACTGACATATTTTGAGGTGGTAAATTCTGCCCCTCTTCAAATGCAAGGAAGGAAAGCAGGGGAAAGTTGCTTGCCGGCATTCAACTTTTTCTTTTGGGCATTTCAAATACTGATTGGTCTTGGCTGGGCAAGCAGATGATGTCTGGATGATGTTCTGAGTCACTGTCACTCAGTTGGCATGTTGTACAATCAGATGCCCACAGAAGAGTACACCAAGCCTGGTCCCTTCTCTGCGGGCTACAGGTGTTTAGAGGTGTTTCCATTGTGTTTTCCTAGAGAACAAGCTCCAGTTCAGGGTGTAACGTTTGCATTTTTTTATTAGACAGATTGCTGTTCACCAGGTTAGAGCCTGACTCATCACCTCTAGACAGTTGACTAGAAAATCACTTTTTTTTTTTAGAGAGAGAGAGAGAGAGTGCACACACGTGCGTGCACTGCACAAGCTGGGGGGCAGGGACGGCAGAGGGAGAAGAAGAGAAAGAATCTTTAGCAGGCTCCATGCTCAGTGCAGAGCCAGACATGGGGCTTGATCTCATGACCCTGAGATCACGACCTGAGCCAAAATCAAGAGTCAGATGCTTAACTGACTGTGCCACCCAGGCACCCCTAGAAAATCACTCTTAACTCCCAACTTCCTAGACCAAACATCCTCATCCAGTAACACACAGAGTTTGCCTCTCAGATCCAATACATTCCAATTTTTCTCCTTGACTGAACGGTGGGAGTGAGAGTTTTGGTAGAAAAAGATCACGTTTAGGTAGAAAAAGACCTGCTTGGAAAAAACTTCTCATCCTGTCTCCATGTTGTCTCTTTTCAAACCATCAGGCACACATGTGACTGACTGATCGTTCAAACATTTGTTGTCTAACCTTTGGTTTTGAAATATAGACTCACAGGAAGTTGCAGAAATAGTGCCAAGAGCTCCCTTATACCCCTCCCAGATCCCCCCCACAACGTACACACAATGGTGACATCTTAAATAATTAGTATATTACCAAAGCCAGGCTTATTATAATTAACTAGACTACAGAGTTTGTTGGGATTTCAGAAGTCAAAAATGAAGTTGTGGGGCGCCTGGGTGGCTTAGTCGGTTACACATCTGCCTTTGGCTCAGGTCGTGATCCTGGGGCCCTGGGATCGAGCTCTGTATCCTGCTTTTCCCTCTCCCTCTGCCTCTCCCCACAGCTTGTGCTCTCTTCTCACAATTTAAAAGTCTGCCTGTTCTTCAAGTGCCTCCGGGGCCAGGCCACACTCCATGCAAACAGCGTTGGTTCCCACTGCTATGCTAAACACACATACCTCCTTCTGTGGGGCTCCTGTGCTCACTGTTCCCACTCATCCCTGTCTCTGTGCCTCTGCTCCAATACTTCTCCTCTCGTTGCTTTTCCAAATTACAGCCTTTTATCTAAACCTCTTATCTTACTCTTTGGTAACACTTTTTGGAGCTTCTCTACCCTTCCTTGAGTGTTCCTTCTTCTGAACTCCTTATGACCAGAAATGACTTTCAGCATAGTTGTTTATTAGCATGTGAGTTTTTTTTTTTTTCTAAATACAGTCTTGCATTGGTTTTTAAATTGTGGTAAAAGACACATACCATAAACCTTACCATATGAATCATTTTTAAGTGGAGAATTCTGTAGCGTTAAGTATCGTCATGTTGGGCAACCATCGCCACTGTATAGTTCCAGAACTTTTATATTATCCCCAATGGAAATTCTGTATCGGGGGCACCTGGGTGGCTCAGTCGTCCGGCGTCTGCCTTTGGCTCCAGTCATGATCCCAGGGTCCTGGAATGGAGTCACACTTTGGGTTCCCTGTTCAGCAGGGAGTGTGCTTGTCCCTCTCCTTCTCCCACTGCTTGTGTTCCCTCTCTTTCTATCTCTCCCTGTCAAATATATACATTTTAGAAAGTTAAAAAAAAAAAGAAATTCTGTATCTGTTAAACACAATCTCTCTGCACTTACATTCCCAGTGCCTGGCTGTCAGTATTTTACTTTCTCTTGTGTTTGTTTGTTTGTTTTTATTTGACACAGAGAGGGAAAGCACAAGTGTGGGGAGCAGCAGCAGAGGGAAAGGGAGAAGCAGGCTCTTCACGAAGCAGGGAGACCTTTGTGGGGCTCGATTCCAGCACCCCTGGATCATGACATGAGCCGAAGCCAGCTGCTTAAGTGACTGAGCCACCCAGGCAACTCATTACTTTCTGTCTCTATACATTTGACTATTCTGGATGCCTCATATGCCTGGGGTCCTGCAATATTTTGTTCTGTTGTTGCATTTTTTCAAGATTTTATTTATTTATCTGACACAGAGAGAGATCACATGTAGGCAGAGAGGCAGAGAGAGAGAGGAGGAAGCAGGCTTCCCACTGAGCAGAGAGCCCGATGCGGGGCTTGATTCCAGGACCCTGAGATCATGACCTGAGCTGAAGGCAGAGGCTTAACCCACTGAGCTACCCAGGCACCCCTGTTTTTGTATTTAAAAAGAAAAAAAAGTGTTTGAAAACTTTTGCTAGATGGGAAACTCTTTGAGGGCCCAGCACCCTGCTGATAGGTAGATAAACAAATGTATAGACATTCTTACAGTATCCAGCATATTTGGGGATAATTGATAGATGTGGCTCTTTCTCATTTTTTTAACCAGGAATGTCTTCTAAGATACTTTCCAGACCTTTTATTGTGGCTTTTTTATCTTTGGGTCAAAAACACACTCTGGGCATTAAGCCTGCATCTGCCAAAAGCACTTGAGTATTATTGTCAGGATGGGCAGGGGGTGAGGGCTGGGGCTGGGCATTGTATGATTGTCAAGGAATCTAGTTTGACAACCAAATGAAGATGGAGATGAGCTTGGCACTGGGGTGGGTGTAGGGCAAACAAAGTCCACAGGACAAAATGTATACCCTCCTGCTTTTATCATTGGAGAAGAATGAATAACAGTAGTAGCCAACACAAATACTTAAATACATGTCAGACATTATTCCAGACACTTGACACATATTTTCTCTTTTAATCCTCACAACAGGATTGGGGGCACCTGCGTGGCTTAGTCAGTTAAACACCTGCCTTTGGCTCAGGTCATGATCTCGGGGTCCTGGCATCGAGCCCCACATCATTGGGCTCTCTGCTCAGTGGGGAGCCTGCTTCTCCTTCTCCCCCCCCACCTCACTTGTGCTCACTTGCTTTCTCTCTCTCTCAAATAAATAAGTGAAATATTTAAAAAAATCCTCACAACAATCTTAAGAGATAAGCACTATTATTGGTTTCATTTTACAGATGAAGAAATTGAGGCTTGGAAAGGTTAAGTAATTCACCCAAGTTAGTAAGAAGAGTCAGGATTTGAGTTCATATAGACTCCAGAGCCCATGTTCCTGGGGTCATGTGAGGAATCGAAAAATTTAACAGTCCTGAGAGACAGAAGCACTTCCGGTTGGTGAGCTGAGGTGGTTAGGGCTTGGGGACTGGGGACGGGACTTTGTCATTCAATTAGCTTTGCTCCCTTCCGAGGCCCAGTCCTGGATGGAAAATGGCTGCCCTCAGTCACAAGGAATGAGACTTAAAGATTGGGTGTAGCCTCATCCCTAGTGGCAAACCACTCCAAAGGCCATCTTACTGCTAATGGATCACTGATGTCATGTTCATATACTAAGGACAGCATGGGTTTTTAAAAAAAGATTTTATTTTATTTATTTACTTAGAGAGAGAGAGAGACAGCATAAGCCGGGAGAGGGGAGGAAGAGGCAGAAAGAGAAGCAGACTCCCCACCAAGCAGGGAGCCTGATGTGGGGCTCAATCCCAGGGCCCTGGGATCATGACCTGAGCTGAAGGGAGAAGCTTAACTGACTGAGCCACCCAGGCACCCCTTTATTTTATTTTATTTAAGTAATTTCTATACCCCCCATGAGGCTCAAACTCATGATCCTTAGACAGGGAGTTGCAGGCTGTACCCACTGAGCTAACCAGGTGCCCTAGGACAGCATGTTTTGATATCAAGGAACACTGAGAACTTCTTGGGAGCTAAGGACTATATAAACTCTGGATACTTCAGGATTGTCAGTTAAATCAAATGCCACGAAAGAGCAATTGTGTTTCACGGGGCTCCCCTACCCTCCACCCCAGGGAGCCAGTTTATTTTATAGGAAATGAACGATGTCCAGCAATTTCTTTACCTAGCTATAAGATGAAAGGATAGTCCCTTGGGCACCCAGCCCACTTCACATATACAGGAAGTGACCCCCAAGTGGCTGCCTGAGTTCTAGAACAATGTATTTCCCACAGGAATACTTCCTACCACCAAACTTCCCTGAGCCCCTGAAGCAACAGAGTACGAAGCTTTGGTTCAGGTGCAAAACAAAAAAAAAAAAACAACAACAAAACCCCAAAACAAACAACAACAAAAAAAACCATGCATCCCTGGGCAGGGTTCCTATTAGGGCACATAGGAGACAGGGCTGGAAATGGGAAGTCTTTTTAGGGAAGAAAAGTAGGCAGAAGGATTTTATTTCGAAACAGGCAGAAATAAGGTGTTGCACCGTGAGACCTCAGTTTAAAAGGCTTATCCTCATGGTGACCGACGCTGTCACAGAATTTTGTAAAGGTAGACCATTTCCCTGGGGACTGCTTAGGCCACCGTTGTTCCTCCTCCTGGCTGCTCCCTTTTTTAAGGACAGCCAAAGGACCAGTTGAGCTTCTCTCCAACACAACAGCAAGACTATTCTTGGCTATCTGCTGTTGCCCTTGAAGTATCCCCCCAAATTAACATGACACAGGAAATATGTCAGGCAAATGCAGTCTTTATTTATAGGTACAGGCCCTTCTACTTCAAGTCCATTTTGACTCTTAGCTGGCTGAGCTGAGCTGGACAATGAAGGGAACTCAAACCCCCTCGACCCTCCCTTTTGGCTTCAAACTTGGACCAGACCAAGAACTGGCAACCAGCTTCTCCTTATTTTCTTTCCCCTGCTTATCCCCTTGCTCTGTGTAGCTCTCCTGCCCCGAATTCACTGCTAATGTGGGAAAATTAGAGGAGAGGACTCACCTGCAAAAATGAAATCAGGGATGCCTTTGTTGCTGTTCTCCCACAGCCCCGCTTCACTGGAGTTCTTTCATTCCCCATATTCTAACCTTGATTCATAGCAGAGGGCCCTTTCAGGAGGTCTGAGTGAGGAGTCGTGAGGCTCTGTGGCCCCAGCTCCTGCATATACACACTCCCTCTTCTGGTTAAGGCCCTGGATTTAATAGTGAGGCATGTAGCCAACAAGCAGGTACAGCTGTCCCCTTCAAGTGAGATCAAAAGGTAGCTGGACCCCTCGGGGCAGGAAGATGAGTGGACATCAGAAAAGTCCTTACTGCCCCTTCACGATGATGCAGCTCAAAAATTCCCCAAGAGCCTGCTCGAGCATCCAGGACACATAAAAGGGGCACTCGGCCCCCCTCTGAGCCCTCCGATGAATAGCTACCCCTTCAACAGGGAATGCATCAGGACATCATTGACTAAATGGACCCCAAAGCCAGCCTAGGAGAAAGGCCAGTGCAAAAGTCTACTCTCCACTCTCAGCCTATACCCAGCTGCATTGTCCAGCCAAGCTCCCAGGTGAGCTCTCAACCAACGTGGCGCGTGGTAGGCGAGGAGATGGGCCAGAGCAGCACAGTGGCGGCCACATCAGGCACTCCCTCCTTTGTTCCCACAGGTTGCTGGCGAAACATGGAATCCCTCCCTCCTTCCAAGTGGGCGGTGGGCGGAGCTGTCTGTGCCCTGCTCAGCCCCAGTGCAAGGTGCCTGGAGCTCTCTTCCAGCAGCTGCAGGCCTGGGAGTCCCCAAGCAGCCCCCACGTTGTCGGCTGACTCCTCCCACAAGTCCAGGGAGGAGAAACCTCCTTGTCCTTGTGGCCCTCCTTCGTGAGTTTTGATTATTTGCTGATGACATGGTGATGTAGGCAGTTGGAAGTTACAGAAAGGAATTAGGAGGCCAGAAAGCATCCCCCGTGCAGGCTCCCACCATCCCGCGGCGACGACTATTAAAGCAGGAGCGTGTTCTCAGCTGGCCTGTCTTGTTGCACACTGTCCTGCCGCGGTTGCCATCCCACACCTCAGAATGGTAGCTGCCATTTTCTTGTCTGCTTTTCCCCCTTAAGGAGCGTTTTGCCCCATGGCTTTAAGGCTCTGTTACCATCATTGCAAATGGAGGCATCGTCTTCTGCCTCCCACAGGCACTGACATTTGTATAACTTTCAAAATGCATAATACCACAGTGCCAGACCCTTGTATGATATTTAGTACTGAAAGTTAAATCAATCCTAGGTGGTTAGTGTCTGAGGGCTTATCATACGCCATGTACTAGTCTAACTGCTTCCCTTATCTTAAATCATTTAATCATTCAATCTACAAAGCCCCTGCTATTATTATCCCAAGGGATAGAATGGGGCCCAGAAGGAAAGAGTGACTTGCTGAGAGAAACATGGGTAGCCAGTGGCAAAGCCAGGCTTCAATCCCAGACTTTGGGATCGGCACTCTTAGCCTGCGCTCTTAGCAACGGTAAAATGGCTGGTCTTAGAACTAATGCAATCATCAAGTCGGTTTACAATCTAATATGCAATATTCAATACTACCTTCTAGTCAAGAGAAGTATCCTCAGGATCCAATACACATTCTGTTACTGGCTTACCCTCTAAACTCTAACACCGTTTATCAGCTATAGGAAACACCTCTCCCAGCAATGTTGAGAATGTTACAGGAAAGAAGATAGAGAAAAAACATTTCTGCTTCCCTGAAGTTATGCCAGTTCTCTAGCAACCCAAAACTTATTTCAGAGAGAAATCCAGAGAATAATTGCGATGTTACCATGCCACGGAAAAATTTACCAGCTGGGTAGTGAGCCTTGATATAGCATTTTAAACAGCTTTCTCCCAACAGATGTAGACGGTGGTCCTTCCAGGACCCAAAGTGCTCTTTAGGTCCCTCAGGTCCCTTTCTTTCCCCTCTGCATCTCAAAAACCTCCCCATTTGCTCATCCAGACTGCCTGAGTTTCAGCCCTCTCCCTCTCTGGTCCCCTCATTCCCATTACTGAAGTACTGATGTGGGTGTGGGCTTTGGTCAAGGTCAAAGCCTCCCTCTGCTCTTCTGAGCAGCGCTCCCCACAATGGCAACGGTCGGCTTGCCTAGTGAAATTCCTCACTGTGCATTCCCAAAAGTCCTGATCCCCCTGGCATCTCTCAGTGCTTTTCCAACCCTGCCTGGGTTCCAGAGCTTGCTCTGCCTTGCTCATGGGAGGAGTGGACTTTATTTCCTCCTCACCAGTCTCTGGCTGAATCTGCTTTTTCTGCCCCACATCCACCCCCCTACTTGCAGCAGAAGAATGGCCCTGGAGACGAGTCTGAACCTCATCTGCTGCTCTGAACGAGGCCCAGGCTTGTACTGTCAGAGGCCAAGGACAAGCCAAGACACCCTTCTCCTTTCTCTTGCTGACTGCACGTCTGCTTGTCCTTCTATTTCCCATGCTGTCTGCAGAGAGGGACTCCCTCTTCACCCACGAGCCCTGCTCCAGATCCTCCACTGAGTCTGGGGCCTCCTCCAGTGTACTCTGGTAAGGAGTCTTAGCTGACACGTTATCTGCCTCACCTTCCGGACCCTGGCTTTGATGCCCCCCATCAACTCCCTCTTCAGCGAGTGATTTATCCCTTGCCAAATCTGAATGTGCCTGAGTTTGGTCTGTGTATGATGCCCAAGCGTGTACTGTCAGAGGCCAAGGGCTAGCCATGATCTTCTTGTTCTTTTTATTTCTCCCTTTCCGGCTCTTTTTCTGCCTTGGGTTTAACCCCTCGTCCGCTGCCAGGGGTGCCACAAGAGAGGGCTGGACTGCACTTGCTGCTGGCCGTATGGCATCAGCAAGTTCCTTCTGAGGCTTAGCGAGAGTCGGTGTGTTCTCACTCCCCTCATTCTCCCCTTGCTCCCTGTCTTGACCTACCTCACTGTCTCTGGGAACAGCAAATGCCAAAGCCCCCAGGACATGAGACCGGCCCAGAACCGGGGCTGCCGAAGATGCCCGAGTCTGGAGCGTCAGAGGCCAGGGGAGATACACAATCTTAGTTTGCTTTCTATTCCTCCTTTTCCGGCTGCCTTTCCTCCCTGCATTTCCTGTGTTAGGCCCCTGCACTGTAGCATCAACCGGACTCGCCTCCGGGTGTTGGCCATCAGCCTTGGCACTCAGATTCGAAATAAGAACAGACATATTTTCCATCTCCTCGTTATCTCCTGGCCCCGGGCTTTCCTGCCCCACATTCACCCCACTACTTGCACCCTCAAGTGGAGTTTGAACATCAGGTGAGGCTGTTGCAGGTCCTGCTGCTGTGCCCAGGTCCGTGTCGCTTGCCTGGGTCACCGGAGCCTCCACATGAGTTAAAGTGTCCTTTTCCATGTTTCTTCCCCCCTCCAAATTTTCGATGCTTTTGTTTGGGGATCAGGTCATGTGTTTACCTGAAGCAGAGAGAACAGAAGTAATCCACAAGGCACATGTAAGGTTAGTCAAAGCTAGCCCAAAGTCCCTTCTTGAAGGAGGGTATCGGGCATCAGGGCTGGGGGCTGAAACTGAGACCCCAAGGATACCTGAAACAATTTAGGGACAATGCAGGTCTAGGAGGCCGTGGACAAAGCAGGGATGTCAGACGCCTGTTCTCATTAGCAGCTGGCTCACTGATCTATGGCTCCTCGTATGGCGATTTGGGATGCCCTCAAAATGCTGAAGAATGACCCAATTCTCAGTCTTCAGCAGCCTTCTGGATCAGCAGTGTCTTCTTTGGAACAGAGGACAACTCTGGCGAGACAACGACAATGACAACACCAACAACAACACAAAGAGATTTGGATAAATATCCCCATTTGCACATAAGGGATATAGAGACATCGGTTAACGGGTCAGGTATGGAATTCAGTATTGTTGTTACCTTTTAGTGCTTCCGACAGCCTCAGGAGACTTAACCGTAGGTGAAAAGGCTATAGTTGATCCTATAAAAGCAGAGAAAGAAAGAATCATCAAAGCCAGCCTGGCCAGGCTTCCCCGGGGCACTGGTCTAAGCAGACTCTTACCGGAATATCCTAGAAATGCTTTATTGAGGTTCCTCCACAAGGTCTGTCTTTTTGGTCCCACGTGGAGGAGCTGGATCCTGTGCCAGTGACCCAGAGAGTCTACCTCATTTGGGAACACAGCCTCTTTATCAATCGATGAAGAGATTCTGTTCTGTTCAATACAGCATTAGCATTTAGACCTTCTTTCACCAATTTCTGATTCTTCCTCAGTTGAGAGTCTAGATCTGGGCTGAGGGTATCATTCCATTAGCCCATCCAACCCATTTGGCAGGCATTCTAGATAAGCAGAACTACGGAGAGAATTCCTACTTCTCCAAGTCATAAACTCTTCAGTCCTGCCGCAGATTCTGGTCCCCTTCTCAGCTCTCTATGTACTATATATATGTGCGACATAATCTTGGAATGGGCTAATTATTTACATAATATCCTTTCTCTCTGAGCAAACATTTTTTGTTGACTTTTTGATCAAAAAAGGAGAAAAAAAGAATAAATGAAGGAGGGCTCAAACTCCCTTTCTGTAGTTATGACTGACACAGAGAGCTCAATGAGGTCCTTGTGCTTTCCTTTGATAAGAAAGTATAACCACACAAAAGAGCAACACAAGGACTGGCATTGACCTAGTAGGGTTACAAATGGAAAACTTTTTTTTTAAATCTGGAACTTGTTTTTATCTAGAACAGGGGATGCTGCAGTGCCTATGTGAATGCCGTACGCCCAGGGAAGATGAGGGAGGGCCCTCTGGACCTTCTCTTGGGGGGCCACAAAGGGCCTAGAATTATTTTTTGCATGGATGATGTTCTCACCCAAACCTCCTTCGAGCAACCCCATGTTAAGACTATAGAAAGAGGAATCACAGAGCCAAAAATGACATACACTGATTAGCAGCATGGTTTCTATTTTTTCAACATTTTTCCTGATGCAGCGGTCAGCCTTCTCACTGCTTGGTACATAGGTTAAAGGAGTTGCAATGCCAAGGCCAGCTCAGTGCGTGACAAATTCAGAGGTTACCACTAGATGAGAGCCAGCTGGCTGGCTGCCAGGAGGCCACCATAGGTGAAATTTACCTTGTTCAACAGCTGTAGAGTCCAAGGTCAGGCTCCCGCACTGCGAGGAGGTCTGTAGCCCAGTGGCGGGTGTACAGTAATCAAACACACAGAGCCAGGTCTCTGTCTATATCTCGACTACCTCTAACCATATCCATATTATCCATATTCATGTTCCTAACTATGTTTCTATCTACATAAGATACCCTCCGGACTACATTGGGATGATGACTGCCTCTTTGAGATTCCTTAGATTTCCCTCTGGTGTGTTGACCCTTTTGTTCATACAGATCCACTTACTTACTCAACACGCATTTAATGCCACTGCGATGTGCCAAGAGTATAAGTATACTTAAGCTTCGGGTTACTTAATTACTGTCACATTTCATTTTGGTTTCTCTGAGGTGACCTACCTTCACTGGACTTCTGCATGTTTCCAAACCTCAAGTCATCTCTTTGCAGACACTCTCTTGGTTGACTCTCACGGACAGCTAGTGATGGTCCTCGTGTGTGGATTCTACCCACTTATCCAAAGCCAACCTAATTATTTATCCTTTCTCCAGCTTATTGAGCCCTTCACACTCTTTGCCCCCTCACTCCCCACCCCCTTACTGGTAATAAACCTCTCTGGCTTCTGGATAGGAAGAGAGTAACTCCTGATTCCAGTCCCATACATCTGCATTGTACTATTACCACTTTCATTCGAGCTTTCCAGATAAAGAGGAACAACTATTTGAAGCCCTTTCATTTGTGGGTTACACAAGAGCCTGCATTTACATGTGTCGTGGTACTGGAAATATCTCATATCCCTCCTTCAACAAGTGGGAACCTATCCCTCCTTTGATAGGAAGGGCCTACCAAGCAGGGTCCTGTGAGGGGAAAGATTTTAAATTGTGTCCTGATAGGGTTGGGAGTCCAGAGAAACAGCTCCTTTCATTTAGGATTCTTTCGTTGCAAGTGACCAAACATAAATACATAAAAAGGCCCAAGTGATCTCTGTCTGTCAAATAAATAAATAATATTTTAAAAAAAGAAAAGACTAGTCTTTCTGCAACAATTTATCTTGTCACCCCTACATCAGCTTTTAGAGCAATTATTGTCCTTGATGTATTTAAAACACTGGAAAAGGTTAAATAGAGATATCAATAAAGTCGTGTGACAAGTTTGAAAACAGATACAACATACTTCATGCATTCCCTTCAAAGTAGTCATTTTGGGAGTGTCACTGAGATATGGGGAATAGAGGTGAAAAATCAAGGAAAAGTCTTACCTACGTGACTAGCAAACTGACCTTAGCTAGTATTTCTAAGAGAGAATTCAAGGCAGCTAGAGCATCAACTGAGTGAGCATATAGCCCTCTAAGATAACTGCTTTAAATAAGGCATTGATTTGGGGTGCCTGGGTGGCTAAGCGTCTGACTTCAGCTCAGGTCATGATCTCAGGGTCCTGGGATCGAGCCCTGCATCTAACCGTGGGGCTCTGCACTCATTGGGGAGTCTGCTTGTCCTTCCCCCTTTGTTCCCTTCCCCCACTTGTGCTCACTCTCTCTTTTTCTCTTTCAAATAAATAAATAAAATCTTAAGAAAACACTGATTCAAAAGTATCCACTTTGTTCTCAAAATAGAACAAAATTGCTAACTTGAGAATATAGCCCAATAGTTAAGAGTACGGACTTTGGAGTCAGTAACTCTTGGTCTGAATTCAGATTCTGCCTCTTACTAATTGTATAAATTACTTAGATTTCTGATCCTCACTTTCTTTATCTGTAGTATAGGATAGTAGTAGTAACAATTTCGTTTTTTGTAAATTTTGTTTTGATATTAATTCAAACTTACAGGTGTTTATATTTTCTCCAATCTACTTCATTTATTTTATCATTCTGTGTATGTGTTGGGATGGGTATTTTTGTCCTGAACCATTTGGGAGCAAGTTGGAGATACCATGCCCCTTTAACCCTAAATACTTCAGTATTTAGAACTGAACAATTTAGAAGAACAAGGGCATTTTCTCATAAGCACAGGACATTTATCTAAGCCAAGAAATTTCAGATTTTCAAATACTGTCATCTAGTCTATAGTACATATTTGAATTTGTTATTTTTATGAATATTGTCCTTTGTAGTGATTTTTCCCGGTTCAGAACCCAAAATGAGATTATACATTGAATTCAGTTGTCATGCTTTGTTAATCTTCTCCAATCTCTAATAGTTCCTCAGTCTTTATTTGTGGCTTATGACATCAACATAGCTGAAAAGTGCTGCTCAGTTATTTCACAAAACATTTATCTGTTGTTCTTTTGTGATTAAATTGAGATTGCATACTGCGGGCAAAGATACTACTGAGATGATGCACTGAGAAGGATACATCTTCCTTTTGTAAGTTACTAGTCATTTATAGAGAGCTATCAATTGGATCAAATGAGATGATAAACATCAAACATGGGGAACAATGCCTGGCATGGTGCCAGTGTACAAAAAATGTTAGGCACCGCATTTATTATTATTTCTATTATGATTCTACTGTTATTATTTCTACAATTGTAATATTGTTATTGTTAATGAAAATATTTTAAGACCTGGTCCTGCTATTCTCCACTTTCAATGATCTGAAAGAAGTCAGGAATATAGAACATTATAAGTTAAAGAAATGTTGGGTTCAAGTGCCAGTAGCATGTTGAACAAGACAACCTCTGTGACCCTCCGGCCTTGGGAGCTTAGATTCTTTACGTTTCCTGAAATATTGGCTGATTACAGGACTCTTGAGAAGGCTATTGATGCAATTTAATTAATTTTACACCCTTACTTCAGGTCATCCTTACTTCTCACTATGTTGTATTCCTAGAAATCACATCATAGAAGGATCATTATAAAGTAGGTTAATGGGTTCCTATAAGAGCAACATCATAATTAAATGATGTGTTCTTGATAAGCTTCAACTTAGTTGTAGTTAAAATGGGAAAAGCAAATATGGAACAACTATACTGTAATAATATATTATTATAATAATTAATTAATTATATAAATATAATAATATATTATTAACCCTAACTATTTTTATGTCAAAACATTTTTGTAAAAAAAAATCAAAGCTATACCCATGTAGTAACAGACCAAACAGACCAAACAGTACCAAAGCTCTTGTGAGGAGAAGCAAGTTTCCTGCTTCACCCCTCCCCAGCCCAGGTCCACATGCCAGAGACAACTTATTAACAGTTTGATTTTAGGTTTTCTTTTGGTTACGTTGTTAAGTCTAGATTGGAGATTGCACACTGAAGGGCCAGAGCGTTCTATTTTTGCCCCAAAATGCATTGTGTCTAGTTCACATACTGTTTTCCATTCTCCTCTAAAGAGTTGTTAACATTTTAAAGTGGGAAGATTTCATGTAAAGCCAAACTTCCAGCCTTTCTTGAAAAATTGGAACATCCGAACTGCCATCCTGCAGCCTGAGCTGAATATCTGCTGCCCTCTTTATTCAGGGTAGGCACTCTTTCGTTCACTGTAGTCCCCACTAAATCAGCTTCATGCCTCTGCTACCTGCCTGGCCTTTTCAGGCAACCTAGGCTTTATCTCTTTGTTACTAAAAATGAAGTTTGGTATCTGCAGCTAGGGCATCACCTGGACCTTAGAAATGCAGAGTCTTGGGCCCCATCTCAGACTTGCTGAATCAGAACTTGCATTTTAATAAGACCCACGGGTGATTTGTATGCACATGGAAGCTTGAGAAGCCCTGGAATAGAGAAATGTACCTGACGCATTTTCTTGACATACCAGTTTTAGACCATCTCTCCCACACAGTATAAGAGAGGAGGAAGTAGAGTTGCAAGCTTTTCTTTGATGTACATCTTCAGCTTTACTAGATATCATTAAATTATGCTTCAAAGTAGTTTTGTATATTGTCACTGCCGTCAGTGGAATACGAAGTTCCATTTCCCCATATTGTCCCTACCACTTGGTACTGTGGGTTTTAAAATTTTTTAGTCAATCTGATCTGTGTTAAATGGTATCTTGTTGCTTTAATTTTCATTTCCTTCGTGACCAATGCAGATGAGCATCTTTTTACATGCTTATTGTCTACTTAGGTTTCCAGTTCTGTGAATCACCTCTTTATCGGTCTTCCACCCTCATTTGTGGTTTCCTTTTTTAGTTATTTACTTACTTCTCTGATACTTATTATGTATTCTGGACACAAATCCTTTCTTATATGCATTCACAATTCACGGGGCAGTGAAATATCTGTCGGTCTGTGAATTGTCTGTCCATATTCTGATGTTTTTGTTTTATAAGTTTTAAAATATAATTAGTTAAAAGGTATCAAAAATTTCTTTTTGGTTTGGGCTTTTTGTGTTTGGTTTTAGGAATCCTTCTTTACCTTGAGATCCTAAAGGTATCTTCCTTTAGAGTTTACTAAACTTTTAAAAAATATTTTATTTATTTATTTGAGAGAGAGAGCTTGACAGAGAGAGCACAATTTAGGGGGGGAAGATGGGCAGAGGGAGAGCATGGGGAGGGGAAAATAGGGGAAGAAGCAGATTCTCCACAGAGCAGAGAGCTTGACCCTGACACAGGGCTGGATCCCAGGACCCCAGGATCATGACCTGAGCCAAAGCCAAAACTTAACTGACTGAGCCACCCAGGTGCCCTGAAGTTTTGGTTTTCATACACAGTTCTTTAATACATCTGAAGTTTGTTTTACAACCTGATGGTTGCCACAGAGGATGTGGGTGACATAGATGAAGGGGTCAAGAGTACACTTATCATGATGAGCACGGAGTCATGTATAAATTTGTGGAATCACTATATTGTACACCAGAAACTAATATAACACTGGGATTAAATTAAATATATACTGAAATTAAAGTAAAAATAAAAGAAAATTTGTTGTGTGAATTGTACAAGTTAAGATTATTTCAGGCTCTTCTGTCATCCCACATTGGAATTATTATTATAACTGCATGGAATTTATTTACTCATTTTGGGGGACATTAACATCTTTATAACATTAAGCCTTTTCTTCCATAAACACAGTGTATTCTCCCATTTATTTAAGTCTTCCTTTATTTACTTTACTCATGTTTTGTCATCTTCTCCATAAAGATCCTACATATTTTTTCTTTCTATAATTTCTAATTTACTGTTTCATTTCTAATTTTGCTATGTTGAGCTTATATCTGGGATTTGTCAAGCTCTCTTTTGTTTGTCTGTAGGTGTCTTAGATTGTCTATGTGGATAATTGTATTATCTCCTAATAACAGGGTATCAACCCTTCTAATTTATGTGTTTTACCTTTACTTGTCTTTTCTTTAAGATTTTATTTATTTATTTGACACACAGAGAGAGAGATCACAAGCAGGCAGAGAGGCAGGCAGAGAGAGAGAGGGGGAAGCAGGCTCCCTGCTGAGAAGAGAGCCAAATGCAGGGCTCGATCCCAGGACCCAGAGATCATGACCCAAGCTGAAGGCAGAGGCTTAAACCACTGAGCCACCCAGACACCCCCTTTGCTTGTCTTTTTAAAAAAGATTTTATTTTTAGGTAATCTCTAAACTGCTGAAACTTGGGGCTGAAAATTACAACCTCAAGATCAAAAGTCACATGTTTCACCACCTAAGCTAACCAAGTGCCCCTGCTTGTCTTAATTCTAGTTGTTGTAGTAATTACAGTAATTAATTGTAGTAATCGTAGTCACCTTAGTTCCACCTTAACTTCCAGCACCATGTGTAATAGAAGCAATCCTAATGGGTATCCTTGTCTTTTTTTTTAAAGATTTTTAGAAAAGATTTATTTATTTGAGAGAGAGAGAGTGAGTGTTTGATGGGGGGAGGAGTAGAGGGAGAGAGAGAGGGAGAGGGAGAGAATCTCAGGCTGACTTCACATTGAGCATAGAGCCCCATACTGGGCTGATCTCACCACCCTGAGATCATGATGTGGGCTGACATCAAGAGTTAGACCCTGAGCCACTCAGGTGCCCCAAGATTTTGTTTTTAAATAATCTCTACACTCAACGTGGGGCTCAAACTTCCAACTCCAAGATGAGGAGTCATATGCCCCACAGACAGAGCCAGCCAGGTGCCCCCTGTTTTTTATTTTAATGAGAAGACCTCTACAGTTTCACCATTAAGTACGCTATTTTCTCAGGTTTTGAATTTATATCCTGTATCATGTTAAATAAAGGTTCATTTCTATTCTTAGTTTGCCAAAAAATGTTTTTTTAAAAAAAATCACAATTAAGAATTGAAATTTATTAAATATTTTTCTGTATATACTGAAATGATTATGATTTCCTTCTTTATCTGTTAATGTGGTGATTAAGCTGCTAGATTTTTCTTTAAGTGTTAAAACATCTTTATGTTCTTGGAATGAACCCTACTTGCTCATGAGTTTCTGTTACTAACTCTGCTGAAATAGACTTGCCAAAATTCTATTTTGGATTTTGACATTTATATTTGGGTGTTTGGTCTATTATTTTTCTTGTAGTGTTCTTTCTTGGTTTGGTTATCAAGACTGTCATAGGTTCATAAGATGAGTTTTGCAGTGTTTCCATCTTAAAATCCACACCTAAAATATTTGGGGGCTGTGGTACATTTGGTGGGGAGCATTTTAGTTGTGATTTAAATGATTTAGTGGGTATTGGTTTATTTCACTATTTACTCTTAGGTTTATTGTGATAATTTGTTTTTCTGTAAATTCATCTGTCTTCATATTTATTTGCACAAACTTATTCATATTTGTTTCTTTGTGCTTTAAAATTATGACAGCTTATGCCTCTGTATCTATTACACTTTTTTTTTACACAAAAAATGGGACAACCTTGAACTTTACAGCCTCAACACTTGAAGCCTGGAAACAACGCAGACATCCCATCAAATCTCTGAGAGAAAATGATTTTCATCCTATAATTCTACACCTGGGGAGGTTAGACTCAAGTCTCAGTAATGTAAGGATATGAAAGGACTTAAAACTTTTGCCTCCCATTCACCCTCTGATTTGAAGCTACTAGAGATTTTTTCCCCCAGCAAAATGAGGTAGTAAAACAAGAAGACAGGGGGTCCAGTAAACAATGGAGCCAAAACTGTAAGGGAGTGAAGGGGAGTCATGGAATGACACCTGTCAGCAGGCCTAGAGATCAATCAGTTCAGTTTAGAGCAGGCAAATGAAGAGAGAGACAGCTCTGAGAAGGAGGTTTGCAAATGAAATGGAATTGTTATATTATCTGAAACACATAAGGGATCAGAAAAAAAATTTGGCAGATATTGGACTGATCTGATGAAGCATTTTGGTAGGTATAGAGAACCTAAGGAAATGAAAAGCAGAAAAACTCTAGGATCTCTTGGAAAAACAAAAGGGTCAAGAAGGGAAACACAATCATAGAATCTATTTGCTTCAACAATGAAAGATATTTACATTACCATCATCATATAAATACTGATCACTGGTTTAATGAATGAGTTGGGTGGGTGGGAGATATGCTCATGTATCAAAATAGGAAACAACAGATAATGCAAAAAATAAGATTATGAAAAAATAAGATAATGCAAAATAAGATAATATAAAAATAGAAAAAAATAAGATAATGCAAAAAAATAAGATAAGAATTAGAATTGAAACACAGGTTATGCTTCTCTCACAGCAGGTTTATTGCAATGGTGATAACAAGACCTGGAACATTTTCTTCTAGGCTCATGGAGTAGAGTGGAAGTGACAAGATGTTTCGGTATTAGAAACAACTGAAGAATAATAATTTTAGGTCATTTGCCAAAATAGCCATCAATGTCCTTCCCATAGTTTGACTTCTAGGGCCCTAAAGTAAAGAACTTGGATCCCAGATATTACAGGTGGGGAAATTTTGAAGTATGTCCATATTCAAGGGGAGATCAAAGAAGCCCATCCGAAAGAACTCTAGACTGATTGACAATGACAACTGTGGATTGAACAAAAAGTTCTTTATAAAAGGGCTATTTTGAAGATTATGATTCTGACTTTAGAGGAACTAAAGTCAGTTGGAAGGAATCACATGTAAAATTCCTTATATAAAATTTTATTGACATCAAAAAAGAAATAGCAGTATAAACTTATAGATTACATATAGAAATGTGTAGGTAAATATCAGAAGAGCCTAGTTCAACATATTGAGAGAGGCTGTCCCTGAGAACAGTGACTGGAGGATGAGGAAGGGAAAGAGATTACTTTTCGTTTTAAATCTTTGAGCACTATTCTAGTTTTTCGGTTTGTTTTATATCAGTACAGACTCGGGGATTCCTATTTTGCCCTTGGGTTTCAAATCTCTTACTTTCATTTATTGTTTTAAATAAAATTTTAATGTTGAAAGAATTTTAGACTTACATGAAATTCGAAGAAATAATACAGAAAGATCTCTTGCAACCTCTACCCAATTTCCCCCCATGGTAACATCTTACAAAATTGTAGCACACTATCACAACAAGGATATCAACATTGATACATTTCCATTACCCTCGTGTTGCCATTTTATTGCTTTACTCACTTTCTTCCTGTCTCTAACACACTCCTTAACCTTGGACAACCACAAAACTGTTCTCCATTTCTCCAGTTTTTCCAGAGGTGGGGAGAGGAGCAGAGGGAGAGGCAGAGAGGGATTTTTTTTTTGGCATTCAATTAGAAATTTAATGAGCAACTAAGAATTTTAATAAAAACCCAAATTATCCTATACTCTAGGCACCATGTGGTTTAGACCACAGAGGAGTCACTCTCCATATTTCTGTCCCCCACCATATCCTGACCCTTCTCTTGACTTGCTTACAGAATTCTTCTCTCAGCCCACTCCCCAGAGCTTCTGACACAGCACATCCAAATATGGAGCCATTCTTCTTCTCACAAAGCTGCTCCACTTCGTTTGCTCCAGAGACCGAATCTTAAGCAGGCTCCATGCTCAGCGCGGAAGCCAGGCACAGCACAGAGCTCAATGCAGGGCTCCATCTCATGACCCTGAGATCATGACCCGAGCCAAAATCAAGAGTCAGATGCTTAACAACTAAACCACCCAGGCACCCCTTCCTTTTCTACAATTTTTTTTTCAATTCAAGAATGATATATAAATGAAATCATACAGTATGTAATCTTTGGGATTAGCTTTTGTCATTCAGCATGATTCTCTACAGATTCGTCTGGGATTTTGTACGTGTTGATAATTTCTTCTCTGTTATTCCAGAGTAGTGTTCCATAATGGGTGTGTACCACCAATTGTTTAACAATTCCCCTGTTGAAGGGCACCTGCATTGTTTCCACTTCTGACTTACTTATTATAAGTAAGGCTGCCATAAGCATTCATCTATACATTTTTGTGTGAATGTAAGTCTTTGTTTATCTTGAATAAATGCCTAGTAGTACAATTGCTGGGTCATTTGGTAGTTACATAGTTTTATAACAAATTGCCAAACTGTTTTCCAGAGTGGTTTTACCACTTGATGTTCCCACCAGCAATGTATGAATGATTCAGGTTTTCTACTTCCTTAGAGCATTTGATGTTGTTGTTATTTTTTTATTTTAACTGTTCTGACAGGTGCATAATGGTATATCATTTTTATTTTTATATGCATTTCTTTAATGGCTAAAGATGTTAAAAATCTTTTCATGTGCTAATTTATCATCTGTATATCCTGTTTGGTGAAATGTCTGTTCATGACTTTTGCCCATTTTCAATTTGGATTGTTGGTTTCCATACAGTTTAGTTTTGAGAGTTCTTTGTATATCTGAGATACTAGGGCCTTGTCAAATATGTGGTTTGTGAATATTTTCTTCTACTCTGTAACTGGTCTTTCATCCTTTTCACAAGGACTTTTGCAGAGCAGAAGCTTTGTTTTGATGAGGCCCAACCTGACAATTTTTATCTCTATGAATCATGCTTTTGGTAACAAGTCTAAGAACTCTTTGTCTAGCCCTAGATCACAAAGATTTTCTTCCTATTTTTTCCCTATGTTTACACTTAAGATTTAAATCTGTGATACTTTCTGAGTTAACTTTTGTTTAAGGTGTGCGATTTAAGTTGAAGTTCATGGGGGGGGGATGTCCAGTTGCTCTAGCACCATTTATTGAAAAGGCCATCTTTCCTCCATTGAATTGCTTTTGCACATTTGTCAAAAATCAGTTGGGCATATTTTTGTTTCCTCTGTTCTGTTCCAATGATTTATGTGCCTATCCCTCCGCAAATACCATACAGTCTTTATTACTGTTGTCTGGTGGGCTGAATAATGGCCCCTCACAGATGTCCATATTCTAGCCTGTACTATGTTATCTTACATGGTAAAAAGAACTTTGAAGATGTGATTAAAGATCTTGAGATGGGTAGATTATCCTGGATTATCCAGGTGGGCCCAATATAATTATAATGGAGGCAGGAGAGTCACAGTCAGAGTGAGGAGATTTGATGATGGAGGCAGAGATGAGAATAAATGTCATTGGGAGGAAGAAGCCACAAGCCAATGAATGTAAGTGGCCTCTAGAAGCTGGAAAAGTCAAGGCAATAGATTCTTTCCTAGAGCCCCCTAAAGGAGCACAGCCCTGCTGACACATTGACTTCTGCCTCGTGAGATTGATTTATGACTTCTGACCTTGAGAACTATAAAATAATAAAATTGTGGGTTGCCTGGCTGACTCAGTTGTGAAGCATGTGACTCTGGATCTCAGGGTTGTGAGTTTGAGCCCCATGTTTGGTTGTAGAAATTACTTAAAAATAAAATCATTGACAATAGTAATAAATTTGTGTTGTTTAAAACCACTAAAGTGTGGTAATTTGTTCCAGCAGCAACAGGAAACTAATATAATAAATCTTGAAATTTCAATAGACCAATTCCTCCAGTTTTATTCTTGGTTTTTGAAATTGTTTTATTCTAGTTCCTGTGCCTTTTCATATACATTTTAGATTAATTTTTAGATTAATCTTGTCTGCATCTAACAACCACTCTTCCTGGGATTTTGATAAGCATTTCATTAAACCTGTATATCAATTTGGGGAGAACTGGTATCTTAATAGTTTTGAGTCTTCTAGTCTAGGAATACACTATGTCTCTCTATTTATTTAGATTTTTAAAAAAATTCTTTGGAGACGCCTGGATGGCTCAGTCGGTTGAGCAGCCAACTCTTGATTTTGGCTCAGGTCATGATCTCAGGGGCCTGGCATGGAGCCCTGCATTGGTCTCCAAGCTCAGAAGGGAGTCTGCTTGAGGATTCTCATCCTCTCCCTCTGCCCGTTCCCCCCCACACTCTCTCTCAAATAGATAAATCTTTTAAAAATTTTTTCTTTTATCAGCATTGTGTAGTTTTTAGCATATATATCCTGTACATTTTTTATTAGATTCACACTTTGGTTTTCTTTTCTTTGTGAGCTATTATAAATGGTATCATATTTAAAATTTTGGTGTCCATATGTTCATTGTTAGTATGTCAAAATACAATGAATTTTGGATGTTCACCTTGTATGCTTTGACATTGCTGAACTCATTTATTCTAGCAGATTTTGTAGATCCCTTGGGGTTTTCTACATAGACGATCATGCCATCTACCTATATTAGCAATTGTGTTTCTTCATTTATTTTTTAAAATATTTTATTTGTTTATATATTTTACAGAGAGAGAGTGTAAGCAAGGGGAGGAGCAGAGGGGGAGAGGAAGGGGTGGGTAAAGAATCTCAAGCAGACTCCTTCCCAAGCATGGATCCTGATGTGGGGCTTGATCTCATGACCCTGAGATCATGACCTGAGCTGGAACCAAGAGTTGGATGCTTAACTGGGCCACCCAGGTGCCCCTATTTCTTCATTTTTAATATGTATGAGTATATTGTTTTTTTCCGAAGGAGTGCTCATTTCATCAAAGTTGCCAAATTTATGTGTGTAGAATTGTTTGTAGTACTCCCTTATAATCCCTTGGGGTCTGCAAAGTCTGTGGTAATATCCTCTGTTTCATTCCTGATATTGGATAACAGGTATTCTCTCTTTTTGCTTTGTCAGTTTTCCTATAATTTTGTCAGTTTAATCAATCTTTTCAAAAGACCAGGTCTTTGTTTCACTGATTTTGCTTGGTTGTTTTTATTTCTAATCTCGCTGTTTTTTTTCTCTTTAGTTCCATCTTTCTGATTGCTTCGTGCTTATTTTTCTTTTATTTTTCTAGATTCTTAAGGTGGGAGCTCAGATTATTGGTTTGAGACTTTGCCTTTTTTCAAAGGTAAGCATTTAGTGCTATAAATAACTGTCTCAGGACTACTTAGCCTATGTTCTACAGATTTTGATATATTGTATTTTCATTTTCAATCAATTTCATGTATTTTAAAATTTCCTTTCAAACTTCCTTTTTGACTAGTAGCTTGTTTAGAGGTGTGTTTTGTTTCCAAGTGTTTGAAAATTTTCCTATTACTGATTTCTATTTCTGAAATGGAAATCACTGTGATTAGGGAACACATTCTATATACTTTTAATTTTTTAAAAATAAATTACAGTTGACATAAAACATTATATTAGTTTCAGGTGTACAACACAGTGATTTGATTCTATATATTATAAAATGTTCACCATGACAAGTGTAGTTACCATCTGTCACCATACAAAATTATTACAGTATTATTAACTATATTTCATGTGCTATATTTTTAGATTTGTTGATGTCTGTTTTATGGGTCAAGATATACTCTGTCTTGCGTGTCTTCTTATGTGTTCTGTAGGTGCTTGGAAAGAGTGTGTATTCTGCTGTTCTTGTGTGGAATGTTCTATAAATGTCAACTAGATCCCGATGGTTGGTGGTGTTGAAATCTAATTTCCTTGCTGATTTTCTGTCTAGTGATTCTATCAAGTGTTGAGGTAGAGGTGTTGAAGTCTCCAACTATAATTGCATCTTTATTTCTCCTTTAAGTTCTTTCAGTGTTTGCTTCACATAGTTTGGAGCTATCTTTGTGTGTGCATTTAGGATTGTTACTCTTCTCGGTAGTTGACCCTATTATCGTTATATAATATTCCTTTGTATCTCTGATAATTTTCTTTGCTCTGAAGTCTGCTTTATTTGGGGTGGCTGTCTGGCTCAGTCAGTAGAACATGTGACTCTTGATCTCTGGACTATAACTTTGGCCCAACATTGAGTGTAGAGATTACATAAAAATAAAATCTTGGGGCACCTGGGTGGCTCAGTGGATTAAGCCGCTGCCTTCAGCTCAGGTCATGATCTCAGGGTCCTGGGATCGAGCCCCGTGTCAGGTTCTCTGCTCCGCAGGGAGCCTGCTTCCTCCTCTCTCTCTGCCTGCCTCTCTGCCTACTTGTGATCTCTCTCTCTGTCAAATGAATAAATAAAATCTTAAAAAAATAAATAAAATCTTAAGGGGTGCCTGGGTGGCTCAGTTGGTTGAGCATCTGCCTTCAGCTCAAGTCATGATCCTGGGGTTCTAGGACCATGCCCTGCATCATGGTCTCTTTTCAGTGGAGAGCTTGCTACTCCCTCTCTTCCTGTCCCTCTCCACCTACCCTGCTCATGCTCTGTCTCTCTCTATCTCAAATAAGTAAGTAATATCTTAAAAAATAAAGTCTTTAAAAATAAAGTCTATTCTGATATTAATATAGTAATCCTTAATTTCTGTTGAATAATGTTTGCATAATATAATTTTTCCCATCCTTTTACTTTTAACATGCTCATATCATAATATTTGAAGTTTCTTTAGAGAGTATATTATCATATTTTTCATCCACTCTGACTATCTATGCCTTAATGGCTGTATTCAGACACTTTATATTTAATTATTGATATGGTAAGGTTTAAATATGCCATTTTGTTCTGTTTGTTTTATTTGTTCTCTTTGTTTTTCATCTTTCTGTTTTCTTTTCCTATCGTCTTGTAGGTTACTTGAACATTTATTAAAATTCCACTTTGATTATCTGTGTTTTGTGGTATCTATCTTTGTATATACATTTTGGCATTTGGTCCAGGTCTTACATTACATATTCATAATTTATCATGGGGTTGTTATTTTACCAGTCTGAGTGTAGTAGAGAAACTTTATCTCCTTCTATGCTTCTTTATCTTTCCCCTTTTATAATACAATTGTCTTAAAGGTTTCCTCTATATACTTTTGGAATTACACCAGACAATGTAATAATTTGTTTTAACCATTAAGTATAATTCAGAAAACTCGAGAGGAAAAGTAGAGTCTATTGCATCTACCCATATTATTTGAGATTACTGTGTTCTTCCTTTCTGATATTTTAAAATTCCTTCTTTTATCATTACCTTTCTGTTTAGAGAATATTCATTAATCATTCTTTTTTTAAATTTTTTTAAGATTTTATTTATTTATTTGACAGAGAGAGATCACAAGTAGGCAGAGAGGCAGGCAGAGAGAGTGAGAGGGAAGCAGGCTCCCTGCCGAGCAGAGAGCCCGATGTGGGACTCGATCCTAGGACCCTGAGATCATGACCTGAGCTGAAGGCAGTGGCTTAAACCATTGAGCCACCCAGGTGCCCCAATTCATTAATCATTCTTATTTTTTAAGATTTTTTTTCCATTTTATTTATTTTTTCAGCGTAACAGTATTCATTCTTTTTGCACAACACCCAGTGCTCCATGCAAAACGTGCCCTCCCCATTACCCACCACCTGTTCCCCCAACCTCCCACCCCTGACCCTTCAAAACCCTCAGGTTGTTTTTCAGAGTCCATAGTCTCTTATGGTTCGCCTCCCCTTCCAAATTTTTTTTTTTTTAATAAACATATAATGTATTTTTATCCCCAGGGGTACAGGTCTGTGAATCGCCAGGTTTACACACTTCACAGCACACACGATAGCACTTACCCTCCCCAATGTCCATAGCCCCCTCCCCCTCTCCCAATCCCACCTCCCCCCAGCAACCCCCAGTTTGTTTTGTGAGATTAAGAGTCATTTATGGTTTGTCTCCCTCCCAATCCCATCTTGTTTCATTTATTCTTCTCCTATCCCCCTACCCCCCCATGTTGCTTCTCCATGTCCTCATATCAGGGAGATCATATGATAGTTGTCTTTCTCCGATTGACTTATTTCACTAAGCATGATACGCTCTAGTTCCATCCACGTCGTCGCAAATGGCATGATTTCATTTCTTTTGATGGCTGCATAGTATTCCATTGTGTATATATACCACATCTTCTTGATCCATTCATCTGTTGATGGACATCTAGGTTCTTTCCATAGTTTGGCTATTGTAGACATTGCTGCTATAAACATTCGGGTACACGTGCCCCTTCGGATCACTATGTTTGTATCTTTAGGGTAAATACCCAGTAGTGCAATTGCTGGGTCATAGGGTAGTTCTATTTTCAACATTTTGAGGAACCTCCATGCCGTTTTCCAGAGTGGTTGCACCAGCTTGCATTCCCACCAACAGTGGAGGAGGGTTCCCCTTTCTCCACATCCTCTCCAGCATCTGTCATTTCCTGACTTGTTAATTTTATCCATTCTGACTGGTGTGAGGTGATATCTCATTGTGGTTTTGATTTGTATTTCCCTGATGCCGAGTGACGTGGAGCACTTTTTCATGTGTCTGTTGGCCATCTGGATGTCTTCTTTGCAGAAATGTCTGTTCATGTCCTCTGCCCATTTCTTGATTGGATTGTTTGTTCTTTGGGTGTTGAGTTTGCTAAATTCCTTATAGATTTTGGATACTAGCCCTTTATCTGATATGTCGTTTGCAAATATCTTCTCCCATTCTGTCAGTTGTCTTTTGGTTTTGTTAACTGTTTCCTTTGCTGTGCAAAAGCTTTGGATCTTGATGAAATCCCAATAGTTCATTTTTGCCCTTGCTTCCCTTGCCTTTGCCGTTGTTCCTAGGAAGATGTTGCTACGGCTGAGGTCGAAGAGGTTGCTGCCTACATTCTCCTCAAGGATTTTGATGGATTCCTTTCTCACATTGAGGTTCTTCATCCATTTGGAGTCTATTTTCGTGTCGGTGTAAGGAAGTGGTCCAATTTCATTTTTCTGCATGTGGCTATCCAATTTTCCCAGCACCATTTATTGAAGAGGCTGTCTTTTTTCCATTGGACATTCTTTCCTGCTTTGTCGAAGATTAGTTGACCATAGAGTTGAGGGTCGATTTCTGGGCTCTCTATTCTGTTCCACTGATCTATGTGTCTGTTTTTGTGCCAGTACCATGCTGTCTTGATGATGACAGCTTTGTAATAGAGCTTGAAGTCTGGAATTGTGATGCCACCAACTTTGGCTTTCTTTTTCAATATTCCTTTGGCTATTCGAGGTCTTTTCTGGTTCCATATAAATTTTAGGATTATTTGTTCCATTTCTTTGAAAAAAAATGGATGGTATTTTGATAGGGATTGCATTAAATGTGTAGATTGCTTTAGGTAGCATAGACATTTTCACAATATTTATTCTTCCAATCCAGGAGCATGGAACATTTTTCCATTTTTTTGTGTCTTCCTCAATTTCTTTCATGAGTACTTTATAATTTTCTGTGTATAGATTCTTAGTCTCTTTGGTTAGGTTTATTCCTAGGTATCTTATAGTTTTGGGTACAATTGTAAATGGGATTGACTCCTTAATTTCTCTTTCTTCAGTCTTGTTGTTGGTATACAGAAATGCAACTGATTTCTGTGCATTGATTTTATATCCTGACACTTTACTGAATTCCTGTACAAGTTCTAGCAGTTTTGGAGTGGAGTCTTTTGGGTTTTCCACATATAGTATCATATAATCTGCAAAGAGTGATAGTTTGACTTCTTCTTTACCAATTTGGATGCCTTTAATTTCTTTTTATTGTCTGATTGCTGAGGCTAGGACTTCTAGTACCATGTTGAATAGCAGTGGTGATAATGGACATCCCTGCTGTGTTCCTGACCTTAACGGAAAAGCTTTCAGTTTTTCTCCATTGAGAATGATATTTGCGGTGGGTTTTTCATAGATGGCTTTGATAATATTGAGGTATGTGCCCTCTATCCCCACACTTTGAAGAGTTTTGATCAGGAAAGGATGCTGTACTTTGTCAAATGCTTTTTCAGCATCTATTGAGAGTATCATATGGTTCTTGTTCTTTCTTTTATTAATGTGTTCTATCACATTGATTGATTTGTGGATGTTGAACCAACCCTGCAGCCCTGGAATAAATCCCACTTGATCGTGGTGAATAATCCTTTTAATGTACTGTTGAATCCTATTGGCTAGTATTTTGGCGAGAATTTTTGCGTCTGTGTTCATCAAGGATATTGGTCTGTAGTTCTCTTTTTTGGTGGGATCCTTGTCTGGTTTTGGGATCAAGGTGATGCTGGCCTCATAAAATGAGTTTGGAAGTTTTCCTTCCATTTCTATGTTTTGGAACAGTCTCAGGAGAATAGGAATTACTTCTTCTTTAAATGTTTGGTAGAATTCCCCTGGGAAGCCATCTGGCCCTGGGCTTTTGTTTGTTTGGAGATTTTTGATGACTGTTTCAATCTCCTTACTGGTTATGGGCCTGTTCAGGTTTTCTATTTCTTCCTGGTTCAGTTGTGGTAGTTTATATGTCTCTAGGAATGCATCCATTTCTTCCAGATTGTCAAATTTGTTGGCGTAGAGTTGCTCATAGTATGTTCTTATAATTGTCTGTATTTCTTTGGTGTTAGTTGTGATCTCTCCTCTTTCATTCATGATTTTATTTATTTGGGTCCTTTCTCTTTTCTTTTTGATGAGTCTGGCCAGGGGTTTATCAATCTTATCGATTCTTTCAAAGAACCAGCTCCTAGTTTCATTGATTTTTTCTATTGTTTTTTTGGTTTCGATTTCATTGATTTCTGCTCTGATCTTTATGATTTCTCTTCTCCTGCTGGGTTTAGGGTTTCTTTCTTGTTCTTTCTCCAGCTCCTTTACGTGTAGGGTTAGGTTGTGTACTTGAGACCTTTCTTGTTTCTTGAGAAAGGCTTGTACTGCTATATATTTTCCTCTCAGGACTGCCTTTGCTGTGTCCCACAGATTTTGAACCGTTGTGTTTTCATTATAATTTGTTTCCATGAATTTTTTCAATTCTTCTTTAATTTCCTGGTTAACCCATTCATTCTTTAGAAGGATGCTGTTTAGTCTCCATGTATTTGGGTTCTTTCCAGCTTTCCTCTTGTGATTGAGTTCTAGCTTCAGAGCATTGTGGTCTGAAAATATGCAGGGAATAATCCTAATCTTTTGATACCGGTTGAGACCTGATTTGTGACCCAGGATGTGATCTATTCTGGAGAAGGTTCCATGTGCACTAGAGAAGAATGTGTATTCTGTTGCTTTGGGATGAAATGTTCTGAATATATCTGTGATGTCCATCTGGTCCAGTGTGTCATTTAAGGCCTTTATTTCCTTGTTGATCTTTGGCTTGGATGATCTGTCCATTTCAGTGAGGGGAGTGTTAAAGTCCCCTACTATTATTGTATTATTATTGATGTGTTTCTTTGATTTTGTTATTAATTGGTTGATATAGTTGGCTGCTCCCACGTTAGGGGCATAGATATTTAAGATTGTTAGATCTTCTTGTTGGACAGACCCTTTGAGTAGGATATAGTGTCCTTCCTCATCTCTTATTATAGTCTTTGGCTTGAAATCTAATTGATCTGATATAAGGATTGCCACTCCAGCTCTTCTGATGCCCATTAGCATGGTAAATTGTTTTCCACCCACTCACTTTAAATCTGGAGGTGTCTTCGCGTCTAAAATGAGTTTCTTGTAGGCAACATACTGATGGGTTTTGTTTTTTTATCCATTCTGATACCCTGTGTCTTTTGATTAGGGCATTTAGCCCATTCACATTCAGGGTAACTATTGAGAGATATGAATTTAGTGCCATTATTAGCCTGTAAGGTGACTGTTACTGTATATTGTCTCTGTACCTTTCTGATCTACTTTTAGACTCTCTCTTTGCTTAGAGGACCCTTTTCAATATTTCCTGTAGAGCTGGTTTGGTGTTTGCAAATTCTTTCAGATTTTGTTTGTCCTGGAAGCTTTTTATCTCTCCTTCTATTTTCAATGATAGCCTAGCTGGATAGAGTATTCTTGGCTGCATGTTTTTCTCATTGAGTGCTCTGAATATATCATGCCAGCTCTTTCTGGCCTGCCAGGTCTCTGTGGATAAGTCTGCCGCCAATCTAATATTTTTACCATTGTATGTTACAGACTTCTTTTCTCGGGCTGCTTTCAGGATTTTCTCTTTGTCACTAAGACTTGTCAATTTTACTATTAGGTGACGGGGTGTGGACCTATTCTTGTTGACTTTGAGGGGGGTTCTCTGCATCTCCTGGATTTTGATGCTTGTTCCCTTTGCCATATTAGGGAAATTCTCTCCAATGATTCTCTCCAATAGACCTTCTGCTCTCCTCTCTGTTTCTTCTTCTTCTGGAATCCCAATTATTCTAATGTTGTTTCGTCTTATGGTGTCACTTATCTCTCGAATTCTCCCCTCATGGTCCAGTAGCTGTTTGTCCCTCTTTTGCTCGGCTTCCTTATTCTCTGTCATTTGGTCTTCTATATCACTAATTCTTTCTTCTGCCTCATTTATCCTAGCAGTGAGAGCCTCCATTTTTGATTGCACCACATTAATAGCTTTTTTTATTTCAACTGGGTTAGATTTTAGTTCTTTAATTTCTCCAGAAAGGGCTTTAATATCTCCAGAGAGGGTTTCTCTAATATCTTCCATGCCTTTTTCGAGCCCGGCTAGGATGTTCAGAATCGTCATTCTGAACTCTTGATCTGACATTTTACCAATGTCTGTGTTGATTAGGTCCCTAGCCTTTGGTACTGTCTCTTGTTCTTTTGTTTGTGGTGATTTTTTCCACCTTGTCATTTTGTCCAGATAAGAGGATATGAAGGAGCAAATAAACTACTAAAAGGGTGGCAAAGACCCCGGAAAAATGCGCTGTAACCAAATCAGAAGAGACCCCTAATTGTGGGGGGGAGAAAGGGGATAAAAACAGGTTCTTTCAGAAAGTGGTTGATTTTCTGTTTCTAGAGTTGCTGTTCTTCTTCTCTTCGCTCTCCCCAAGATTTTGTTTTTTAAGTGATCTCTGCACCCAGCTTACGTTTGAACTCATGACCTCGAGATGAAGAGCCATATGCTCCACTAACTGAGCCAGCCAGGTGACCCTACATCTTCTTTGGACCTCCTGTTTTTGTTGGCTTTCTCTAACACCCATCTAGTGGAGCAAGGGGTAGGGCTCCTTCCTTACTTTCAGATGGAGGAAGTCCAGCTTCTCCATTTGGTTTCTGTTGATACTTGAGGTGGGAACTCCTTTTTACTGCCACATAAGGGTGGAAGTTCTGGCTACCCACAATAGTTTCCACTGACACAATGGGGATTGGAAGAGCGACTACTATTGGCCAGCTAGGATGAAAGTCTGGGCTTCCTACTTGGCCTTCTCAGATACCACCTAGGCTGGGTTGTTGAGGTACCTCACTACAGCCTGGTGAGGAGGTAAATATATGTCTACTAGTCAACCTTTGCTGGCATGACTGGGGATGGGGGTCATAGTTTTTTTCTGTGTTCGTCAGTGGGCATAAAGTGGTATTGTCTACAAGTTTTCTGTCTTTCCAAGCTGCCCCTTTTGGGGTCCTTTGGCTAAAGAGAGCAGACTTAACTGCTTGGACTTTTTTTTTTTCTGTACCAGTTGGTGTTTCTGGGTTGCTGACTTCTTCAGCCCAAGGCTAGGATGTGTGAGGCAAAAGAAATACCCAGGAAAATCACAACTGTGTCATCCCTTGGGGACTGAACTCCATATATGGACTGTTTCCTTCTCTGGGCCTTTAAGTCTTCTGATATTTGATTTATACATAATATTCAGGGTGTTTAGTTGTACTTAGCTGGAGAAATTGGGAAAAGTACATCTATTCTATCTTTCAGGAAGCAAAAGTCTCTTATTTTATTTTGATAACCATGTCTGTGCTTATCTCTTTTGAAGATTTTATTTTTAAGTAGGCTCCACACTCAGCATGAAGCTTGAACTCACAACCCCGAGATTAAGAGTTGTGTGCTCTAATAACTAAGCCTGCTAGGTGTCCCAGTCTGGATAGATAGGTATTTTGATACCTATCTATCTATCTACCCACCTATCTATCATCATCTATCTATATCTCTAAAGAGAGCCATCTAATGAAGCTGTAGATAGTCTTTTTCATTTCCTTTAGAAAGTGGAGATATCAGCAATCATTGCAATTACTTTATTTTTTTAATATTTTATTTATTTACTTGACAGAAATCACAAGTAGGCAGAGAGGGAGGCAGAGAGAGAGAGGAGGAAGCAGACTCCCCGCAGAGCAGACAGCCCGATGTGGGGCTCGATCCCAGGACCCTGGGATCATGACCGGAGCTGAAGGCAGAGGCTTTAACCCACTGAGCCACCCAGGTGCTCCTGCAGTTACTTTAAAGGTGTGCTTGAATCATTTAACCAGGTCCTCGATACATCTTTGTTGATGTTGATGGTGTTCCTATAATTAACACATTTTCTAAGTACGAGCTGAGTAATATTTCTCCCCTACATTATCTCACACAGTAAGTTGTGTTGGGAGGGAGAATAACCTAGATAGGGTTGCCAAATGGTATCTAGAAAAATACTGGATACAGTGAATAAATCTCTAAGGCCCTAATTTTAAGAGGACGTGATAAATAGCTTGTGCCTATAACAATTTCTACCTTGTATTAGACTTTGCGGCTTATGTATATACAAGTTTTGCTGTAACATAATGATACAATTTATTTAACTAGGAAAAGGTGATAGTCCTATGTCTGATATTTTTTACCAGACTATGAATTCAAAAGCAAGATCATCTTGTCAAAACCAAACACCAGAACCTGGTCAGAACCTCACCAGGGAGGGCCAGACCCATGGGAGCAGGGTAGGTAATCTGGGAAGTTTCCAGGAAGCTAAATTCAATAAACATTTATTGTGCAACAACAGAGCATCTGGACCAGTGTAAAAGCACAAGTCTAGGGGCGCCTGGGTGGCTCAGTGGGTTAAAGCCTCTGCCTTCGGCTCAGGTCATGATCCTGGAGTCCTGGGATCGAGCCCCGCATTGGGCTCTCTGTTCCGCAGGGAGCCTGCTTCCTCCTCTCTCTCTGCCTGCCTCTCTGCCTAGTTGTGACTTCTCTCTGTCAAATAAAATATTAAAAAAAAAGCACAAGTCTAACAGCAGGCCCTAGGTAAACAGGTTATTGGCATCAGAGGGATCTCACTGTGAGGGATTATAGGTGTGTGCCCAGGTAGGCTGGAAGAGCTCACTGATAGAAGCATTTGGCTATAACCAAAACACCAGGATGAATATGAGTATCAGGAAACTGAGATGATTGAAGTCCAACCAGAGATCACATAGAGACAGAGACGACAGGACCGCAGGTCTAGATGCATTAGGATTCTGAGATGACTAAATGAGGTATGTAGAAATAAGGGAACAAGATGAAAACCAAGTTAAAAGAAAGGAGGTGAGAGTCTAATAATCAAAATCTGAAAACAAGGAAGTCAGACTCTTCCTTCTACTTGAGCCTTGTTGTTTAAACCTTATATACCAACCCACTTAAGCCTCTGCTGTGATTAGGTCTAAACAAGTGGGAGGCTTTAGCATTCCCTTTGTCTCTAGGATTTCTATTCATGTTTGAATCCATTGACTCGACTACCCTTTCCTTCTTAGTTTGTTGTCATTTTTTTGTTTGCATTCATTTTGTTTTGTTTAGCCTTTAGTCTGATTCCTGACTTGAGCCCTCATACTCTCTTGAACTTCCTGGAATGTCGCTTCCGTAGCTATACATACTGCCCTGCCTTTGCTTCGTGGCACCCTCCCAGATACCTGGAAATCCTGGCTGTGCTCTCAGGCTTTTCAAACCATCCTATAGCTACAGAGAAATTCTGCTGGATTTTGGTTCCACCAAAGTAACCCAGTTGGTCCTACACCTTGTCCAGCCCCCATCTCACAGAAGGGGATCCAATACAGACTATCACTACAGTTGGCTTACTGCTGAGACACCAGATCTATAGGCCTACGGCTCCTTAAATCTCTTTTACCAACATCATTGATCCCTGACATGGGGACGAAGCTGTGTCTGCAGTTGGGATCTAAATGACCCAGTCAGGCAGGTCATGTCACTGCCTTCTACTATCTTTAAGCTCAATATAAAATTTAAACACACATAACTTGGAAGTAATAATTGTTGTTATATCACTCTTGTGCATTTATAAAGAAGATTTATTTATTTGAGAGGGAAACAGCATGAGCGGGAGGGGCAGAAAGAGAGGGAGAATATCTCTAGCAGTCTCTGTGCTCAGCGTGGAATCCAGTGTTTGGCTGGATCTCAAGACCCTGAGATCATGACCTGAGCTGAAACCAAGAGTCAGACGCTTTACAAACTGTTTCACCCAAATGCCCTTCTCTTGCACATTTTTGACAGCACTCTACACTGAATAGAAACGCTGTATACAACAATTGTCAGTATCTTAATTTCTCATAGAATGCCCAAGACAGACATAAGATTGCATATGGGCTCTTGTCTTGGAATATCCAGGTACTGGTGGGAGATGCTGAATAAATGGGGGAAGGACAGCAAAAAGAGGAGAGGTACATGTTTACGAAGAGCACCAAGTGAACAGCATCTTGGTCTAAAAATGAGTGAAAGGAAATAATTAAAAACTTATGCTTTTAGAATCACCTTCCTTTTCAAGTTCTTTCTGCACCAAGGTACAGAAGCTTGCTGCCAAAAACTATGCTTTGTCTTGCTTGTACATCAGTATCTCATCTGGGAAGACCCAAACAAAACTCTCATCTATAGGGCCTTGATGAAGTTTTCCAGCATTGTTTCTTGCCTTAACAGGAATGATATTAAGTTCCTAATCTCAGACAAAGTGGATCAGTATCACGCTCTCATTCATCCCTTTTATCTGTTGCCAGGACTTCTTGCCTCTGTTCTAATATTTGACACCCAAATTTCTAAACTGCTTTCAATCCCTCATAGTATGCCTTTGCCTGAGTGCCAAGTCCATTCTCACCAGTAAGGTTCTGGAACTGCTCTCTATTGTCATGTTATACTTTCCTAAACCTGCCCTCTTTTCTGAGTATCTTATTTTGGTCACTGTCTGGTTCTGCAGACATTTAGTATCTTGACCTGCTTCTAGACTTCCAACTTTGTCATAACCATCTACTGCTGGGATCTTTACCAGACACGACCTATTCGTGTATCTAGATTTCTGGAACACCTAGACTTGGCTTTTGTTTTCCAGTCCATGATTTTGTCCTGGTCCTTGATATTGTCAGCATTCATGTTCTCAGTCTTGATATAGGACTATCTATATATCTATCTATTTATCTGTTTTGATTGTTTGTGCAGTAGGTAAATTGCATGATGAGTGTGCTCCTCCTATGCTCTTTTAGCATTCACACTGATTACCTTGCCTCCTGCCTCAGAGACTCATGCCTCACTCACTCTTCCCGTGTTTGTACTCTTCGGTTATCTCATGTTTCCAACTTTTCTAGATTCCTCCTCACCCACAAATACTATCTAGTGGTATGTTCTAATTTCTCACCCATATATTTTTAATAAGCTAATTCATGTTAATAGTTATCTGACCATCCCTTCCCCCGATCCCTGCAAATCTGTATGCACTTTACATGGTGACCTTATCTAGAAAATGTTTTAATCGAAAGAGGAATGCTAATTGGAGGTAGGTATGTTGTTAGGTAAGAAAGTAGGGAATTAGAAAGGAGTTTTTGGTGACTGAGTCTTTGGTGCTCCTATTCAATCACAGTAGACCTTTCTAAAAGATTTATTTATTTATTTGAGAGAGAGAGAAAAAGAGCATGCACACATGAGTCGAAGGAGGGGCAGAGGGAGAGAAAGAATCTCAAGTAGACTCCCTACTGAGTGCAGAACCCCATGTGGGGCTCAATCCTTGGACCCTGAGATCATGACTTGAATTCAAATCAAGAGTCAGATGCTCAGCTGACTGAGCCACCCAGGTACCCTAAGTTTATATATTTTTAATTAATTATTTTTATTTTTAACTGTGGTAGAAGAACGCATGACAAAATTTACCATCTTAACCTGTTTTAACCGTAGTAAAACGGTTTAATAGTGTTTGGTATATTCACATTGGTATGCAGTGGATCTCCAGAACTTGTTCTTCTTATTAAATAGCAACTGCCCTTTTTCTGCCTCCCCTAAACCCCTGGCAACCAGCATTAGTAATGTATCCTTTTGAATGGGGTTGGCCCCTGCTTATAACAGGCTCACTTTGGATATTAAAGGAAAACCACACTCTGTTTTTCTTTTTGACCCAAAATGATTGATGGGAGTTCAAGTAGAGCCAGGGGACCAGCTCTACCAATCTGATTCCAACAGGCAGGAATGACTCAGTTGCCCCTTTTGGAAATAACCAGTTTTGAAATTTTACTCTAGAAGCAAAACCGAATGCTACGGAAGTCGACTTCAAAAAAAAAAAAGGCTCCCTTGGTTAACAGAGGTGGGTGGGGGTGCTAAATGTTTCAGTTGGTTAAGCAACCAAATCTTAGCTCAGCTGAGGTCTTGATCTCTGGGTTTTGAGTTCAAACCCTGTGTTGGGCTCCATGCTGGCTGGGCGTGGAGTCTACTTAAAATAAAAACTTAAAAAAAAAATAAAGATTCATTTGGATTTTAAAAGCCCTATGATTTTTTTCTCTAAATCATTACAACTCAGCTAATTATCAACCCTAGGTTTCTCCTCCTCCCTTTATGTAATAATATTTTCAAAATATAAATGCAATAAGAGAGGTTTTAAGGTGCTGAACACATTTCAGCAATATAAAATGAAACCATTGGGGCACCTGGGTGGCTCAGTGGGTTAAGCCTCTGCCTTCAGCTCAGGTCATGATCTCAGGGTCCTGGGATCGAGCCCCACATCAGGCTCTCTGCTCAGCAGGGAGCCTGCTTCCTCCTCTCTCTCTGCCTGCCTCTCTGCTTACTCGTGATCTCTCTCTGTCAAATAAATAAATCTTAAAAAAAATGATACCATTAAGTCGATTCAGGGATAAGTATAAACTAATATAGCCTTTTATAGGCATTTTGCTGTTGAATGAGAAGATAAATAGCCCTTAATTAGTATATGAAATGCCTTCAACATTAAGCAAAGAAAAAAAAATTCCCAAGAAAATTGAGGGCAAGTTGGCCTGTCTGGAGCATTTGTCTTTTGGACCATTAATCCACTGACAGAAGCTCTGAATCATGTGTATTTTACAGTCCCAGAGGAACCTGAGCAAATCCCCACAGCCAGGAAGAGGCTGTAAGATGAGAATGGTACAAAGGTTTCACTTGCTCATACTTGCCCTGTGACATACAGACCTTTGTCATATATGTTCATTCTGTCTTGTATCATTTTAAATTATATGGTTATGATTTGCCTACTATTCCAAGAAGATCTCTAATAGTAAACTCTCCCATATATGAATGCTGTCTGCATTCACTTTCTACCAGCCTCCATGTTCTCCAAGAAGCCCATTTAGACTTGTTTTCCTGATGCAAAGTCACAAATGCCCTCTCATGCTCATTGTGGCTTCACCCTGTAGTATTTGGAAACATGAGGACTGCTTCCCGTGCCCTACACTTCGTACATGGGTGGCATCAGAGCAAGGGTCATTCAACAGAATGGGACTCAAGAAAGTGAGAAATCAAATGTTAAAGGTCAATGCAGAGAATGAGTTAAATAGAAGTCCAAGGAGTTAACATGTGAGAGATCCTGCAGTCTTTTTTTTTTTTTTTTAACTAAGCTTTACACCCAACGGGGGCTCAAACTCACAACCCAGAGATCAAGGGTCACATGTTCCACTGACTGAGCCAGCTAGGTCCACCACCCCTCCCCACTAATACTTTTTAAATTCTGATTTAGAAAAGCATTTATGGTGGATACTGTAAGCATGTTTAATATCTATTGAAATGCAGATGGCTGCTCCTGGTAGCTCAGTGAATATACATTGATTGTAACTTTCCATTTTGCAGAAGGCTGTGTCTTACCCGGAGATTGATGCTTTATTCAAATCCATGTGGAGAAAGCAATGTTTCCAGACTGGTTATGCTGGAAGATACATGCCTGTTCCAGATGCATGAAATCAGTGCTTTTTCGAAATGCCTTAAGTGGGTGTTGGTGGTATAGCGGTGAGCATGGCTGCCTTCCAAAATGCCTTAATGCAGGGGATGGAAGGAAAGTAAAAGCCTGTGTGATGTCTCATGTTGAAGTGAAATAGGAAGCAAAAGTGGGAAGAGCCTAAGTCTGTAGTCATGGAAAGGAAATTGGAAGTGCTCAAAGAAGAACAGATGCCTTATTTATTTGAGTCATTGCATGATTCCTCAGAAGACCAAATTCAGGGTCCAGAGTGAGAAGATATTATATGGAAAGCATGCAGATATGAACAGGGGAAGAAATAAGTCATCTTCCTTCACCCTGATTTGTAATGGCAATTAATGATGACAATGAAGCATATGATAGTGATGATGATGATTATTGCAAGAAGCAACCTGCCACAGTCCTCAAGTGTTCCTGGGTGCTCTTGCTAGATAGGCCAATACTGGAAAGCCCTGGCTGTTCTTTACCTGGGCTGTTTCTCAGAGTTGTGTTTTCAGCAATCAGCTCTGAGAGATGAGGCAACATCTCTTCCTGGACAAAAAGCAGGATGCTTACACTTACTACAGTTAAAAAAAAAAAAAGGTTATGAATTGGGGCACCTGGGTGGCTTGGTTGGTCACGTGTCCAAATCTTGATTTCAGCTCAGGTCATGATCTCAGGGTGGTGAGATTGAGCCCTGCATCGGGCTCCATGCTCAGTGGGGAGTCTACTAACGATTCTCCCTCTCTACCTCTGCCCCTTCCCCTGCTCTATCTCTCTCTTCCTCTAAAATAAATAAATAAAATTTAAAAATTCTTTAAAAAGGGGGCACCTGGGTGGCTCAGTCGGTTAAGCATCTGCCTTCAGGTCAGGTCATGTCCCAGGGTCCTGCGATTAAGCCCCACATCGGCTCCCTGCTCATTGGGGAGTCCACTTCTCCCTCTCCCTCTGCTGTTCCCCCTGCTTGTAGTCTCTCTTTCTCTCTCTCAAATAAATAAAATCTTTAAAAAAAATTCTTTAAAAAAGTCTATGAATTCCCAAAGCTTGTTCCTCAACAAGGATGCAATTCAACTGAGTGCTCAGCATCTAACCGGGCTCCCATATGTCATCTCTGCAGGGACTGAGAGCAAAGGGAACCAGTGCAAATATGCGGATGCTCATGTTGCTTGCTGTGCTGTGAGTAAAACTCTTTTATCCCTGAATCTGTAGTCACATCTCTTCTGCCAGCATTCATGAACACATACAAAGCTGATCTGTTAGCTTGCAAGTGATGTAAAATCTCAGACCTGACAATAATAAGATAAGCTATCTATCTCCTGTGGTTAATAATAGTAATAGATAATATTAATTAAAAACTAACAGGGGCAGGGGCGCCTGGGTGACTCAGTGGGTTAAAGCCTCTGCCTTCGGCTCAGGTCGTGATCCCGGGGTCCTGGGATAGAGCCCCGTGTTGGGCTCTCTGCTCAGTGGGGAGCCTGCTTCCTCCTCTCTCTCTCTGCCTGCCTCTCTGCCTACTTGTAATCTCTGTGTGTTAAATAAAATAAATAAAATCTTTAAAACAACAATAACAACAAGCAAACAAAAAAAAACAAACCCAAAAAACTAACAGGGGCACCTGAGTGGCTCCATTGGTTCAGCATCTGCCTTTGGCTCAGGTCATGATCTCAGGGCCCTGGGATTGACTCCCATGTTGGGCTCCCCACTCATCAGGGAGTCTACTTCTTCCTCTGCCCCTCTCCCTCTGCTCATGCTCTTGCTTTTTCTCTGTCAAATAAATAATGACAATAATAAACTAATAGCAATACCATTTATTGAGGGTTTACAATATGCCAGGCACTGCTCTACGCACTTGATAGAAATTATCTCATGTTATACCCAAAATAATTTTACTAAGAAGTCAAATAACTTGCCCATCCATGTTCACATACTCTCAAAGTGTCCTGACAATTATCATTACTGTTTTCTCTTCCTTGCTAACTTTCTCTTTTACTCCTTATTTCTACTTTCTTGTTATAATTCCTTGTTCTGACAATCAGAAAGGCTATCATATAAAAATAATGAGAAACTCACTCTCCCAGAAAATTCTTTTGTAGTTCACTTTTCTTCTTAGGATGTAGTAAATAGCCCCAACTCTGGAACTAGTCTTTACTCACTAGCTGTGTGAACTTGGAGAAAGTTATTTAATCTCTCTTCATCTTGACTTCCTCACTTGTAAAATGAGGGATAACAGTACCTATCTAGTAGGGTTCTTGTGAGTCTCAAGTGGGCTAATATATAGAGAGGGTTTACAATAGTGTCAAACACATAGTAGCAGTTTCAACTGAAATGCACTATTCTCATTCTGCTTTCTTTTCTGAAAACAGAATATTCCTGAATCATGTAAATTTTAGACTGATGGTGATTACTAATCATCTTCAACCTCATCTTGACTTCCATTTGATTGCCTACCGTTGGCAAGGAGGGACTTTGTCCACATCAGAACAATATTCCATTTCAATCAAAGCATCTATCCTATCAAGGACCTAACACTATTAGATGCAATAGGGAATGCAAGCGGATCAAAGACACTGTACAGTCCCTGGCCCCAAAGAAACTGGCACTCTATTTAAGGAAATGAAATTAACACGTATGAAATCATAAAGGGGAATAAATAATGATTGGTATGATATTGCGCATATAAGTACAGTATGAATTTAGAGAAGGGCAACAGAGCAGCTAAAACAGGCAAAGCAGCTTTCATATGGGAAGAGTAGGAATCACGCTGAGTCTTTTTTTTTTAAGATTTTATTTATTTATTTATTTGTTAGAGGGAGAGAGGGAGAGCACGAGCACAGGCAGGCTGAGTGGTAGGCAGAGGCAAAGGGAGAAGCAGGCTCCCTGCCAAGAAAGGAGCCCGATGTGGGACTCGATCCCAGGATGCTGGGATCATGACCTGAGCCAAAGGCAGCTGCCTAACCAACTGAGCCACCCAGGCATGCCCTGAGTCTTTTTTTTTTTTTTAAAGATTTTACTTATTCATTTGAGAGAGAGAGCAAGAGAGAGCATGAAAAGGGCAGGGGGAGGAGAGGGAGAAGCAGACTCCAGGCTGAGCAGGGAGCCCCACATGGGGCTCAATCCTGGCACCCCAGGATCACAGCCTGAGCTGAAGGCAGATGCTTAACTGACTGACCCACCCAGGAGCCCCAGAATCATGCTGAGTCTTCAAGTGTGGGTAACATTTACTTTGGCAGAAGGAGAAAAAAGAGAAGACTCTACCTCCAGCACTTTCTAGTTTTTACAATTCTTTTCCATGTATAGATTCATTTTGTCCTGGTGGCAAGGTCCTAGGGTAGACAGAGAAGGCATTCTTATACCAGCACATGGGCATATCCTGATATCACAGAGTGGTAACTTGCCCAAGGTCGAGAGCTGGAAAGCGAAACACACTTAACTACTTGCTACTCCAACTCCAGCAGAGCCTCTGCCTGCAAAGAGCTTATACCTGTCAATCGTGACTTTTTACAGACATAAAATGAGCATGTGTTAACGATTTTATTTAACTCCTTATCCATGAAAGAACTGGTCAGATGCTAACCACCAGTCCAAAGGAGTAGTCAAAAATGCACACATTTATATGGATTGAGGAAATGCTGAATTTAAGAATAGATGAGAAGATGGCTTTTTCTGTGGAGGGAGGAAAAAAGAAGTCAATTGAACTGCCACCAGAGAGAATTTGTTTGCATGTCTATGAGCAAGAATTATTTTTTCATTGGGACCAGTTAGCTACAGCTTGCAGGGTTTTTAGATAGCTCAAAGAAAATGAAAGACCAAATGTAGTTAACTCATAACTCAAAGAATTCATGCCAAACAATGTCTAGTTTCCATTGGAGACACCCAGGAGTCTCTTTTTTGCTTATTACAAGTTTCCCTGTTCCCTGTGAGTTATAAACATAAATGGAATACACATGAAGTCATAGCAAATGTTACAAGGCCACAGGGTTGGAAATATGGGTTGGGGACACCTTACCCCAGAGCTTGGGATCCCAAGCTGGTCTTAGGACCAGGAACCTCATCAAGGATGAAGGAAGAAGCCCTTCTGTGTTAAGGAGTCATTTAGAGAGGTCTGTCTAACCAGTTTTGAGTTGAAGGGAGGCTTGACGGTGGGACTTCCAAGCTACGAGGTGGTAGATGGTGGTGAGTGTGCTCCAGGCTGGCCAATTTCATAGCTCTCAGATTCAGAGATTCAGTTCATCATTTAATTAAGTTTATATCTAACTTAGTTTTTTTAAAGACAGTAGTAATTAATTTTACGAGATCAAATAGATACAGTTTCCATATCGCCAGAAACTAGAGGTCCCAAGAGAGCAAGAAAATGTTTTATTGATGTCCTAATGAGGGGTTTGTACAAGCACGCACTTATGAAACTTGCATTCATATTCATATATGTGAGTACACAGCTCATCTCTTAAAATGTAATTATGTACTTACACAAGGTGATACAAATATTAATATAGAGACCTGACCTTACATGTAGGTAGCCATCTACAGACTGTGATCAGAAGGGTAATTAAAAGCCTCTGCTCCCAGATGGTACCCCTAGTGATCTACCTTCACTTACAACATTCCCACCATTAATGTTATTTCTTTGGAGAAAGAGTTCCCGAAGGCATTTGTTCAAATGCAACAGGCTCTTTCTTACAAAGAGGACCGACGAAACAAGTGGGATGGAAAGGTCCAGAATGCAGGCAGAGAGGGCAGATCTGAGAAGGATGTCTGGACAGCAGCTCTGGAAAGTGTCATAGGTGGTGCTCTGGACACCTGGAAGGAGGATCAGTGACAAGGAAAGGGCAGGAAAGGAAGCCAGGAAGAAAGACAAAACTGACCACACCACGGAGTTGTGATGGCCACGTAATAGTATCTCATGATACAAATGCATTAAGAATTATTCTGCAAAACAAAAGAAAACAAAACAAACAAACAAACCCCCCAATCCCCCCAAAACAGAAAAAAAAACCCTCCTTCGTAGAAGAATATAATTTCAAAAAGTCAAGTCACATATTCTATGAGAGGGATCTAATTTTTCCTAAGGTATGTTGTTGAAAAGTATTCGGCTGAGAACTGATAATCTGGGAGAAAAGTTGCAGATCAAGTATGACCAGAAAACAAGCCATAGAAGTGGGGAAACTGGTTTCTCATCCAGGATTAAGGACTTAAATGCAAACAGCCCAGAGAGACATCTTTACCATCCCTTCGCCATCTCTGAGATCAAAGCAGTCCTTAAATGCCTATTGTTACACTGAGCTGTAGCAAATGAGTAGGCCCATGCATGATCCCCTGCCCTCGTAGGCAACAACTTCAGAACTTGCAAAATTAATAACTTACAATAGTTTGATCAATTAAGCATTTTCACCGAGGGCAAATAAGAAAGGAAGGACATTTTACCAGGTGGGTGAGCAAGGGAGCTTGAATAAGGCATTATTACCACTTCTCCAGACTTGTCTGGTGGAGATAGACTTTCAAGAGCTTATTCAGTGATGCGGACAAAAAGCTCAAAGAATAGGATGGGGTGCATTTTAGTAGGATATTTGGAGGTGGGAATAATATGAATGGAGTTATCACACATGTTAGGGGAACCTCCCTTTCCTTAACCTCACATTTCCTTTAGGCAACATACACTCCAGAGACACCCATGATCTCTCTCCTGGACCCTCCCTTGTGCCCTACCAAATGAAGAAAAATTTACCTGAGTAATGAGTTTTTGAAAAGAAATTAAGAATACCCCACTCTGCCATCTCCAGGTTTTCTAAGAGTTTTATTGTGATCTGCCTTTAGCTTTTGGGAGAAGCCCTGTGCTTGCCCCCTGAGCCAGTGGCTAGGTGGGTAAGCCTCCCTAATTCAGGGGTGGGGAGGAATTAGAAAGACAGTTGAGGTCTCACGTTTTAGCTCTGTCTCCCAGTCTATTTTCGTAACTGATGTTTTGATCTTCTATCTCATTCTGGTGTTCGTGGTTCAGTTGCTTTCAAACTAGGAAGAGGAGAAGTGGAGTTACAGATTGTTCTCCTTAAACCCAACAGAGCAATGGGTAAATTTATCAGGGAGAAGTGGAGAGGGCTGATAAGAAAGAAAACTTCCAAAACCCTGGGGAAGAAGCTCAAATTTCCCTATCTTCCATTTTTCTCTCTATAGGGGTCATTATGCACATATGCTATTTAGTCCAGTGAAAGACTAGTTTTTCTCTCTTTCTGTTTTTTAGATTCCAATCCATCATGGGCTGATGCTTTTATTTTTTTTTATTTTTTATTACTATTATTTTTCTGGACAGGGAGTGAGGTAGGTGCAGGGAGAGAGGGAGAGAGAGAGAGAGAATGTTAAGCAGGCTCCATGCTGAGTATGGAGCCCAACGTGGGGCTTGATCTCACAACCCTGAGATCATGACCTGAGAGGTAATCATGAGTCGGACGCTTAACTGACTAAGCCACACAGGCACCCCTGGGCTGACGCTTTTAAAAAATACATTTTAAAAAATACACCCAGGGGTGCCTGGGTGGCTCAGTTGGTTAAAGCCTCTGCCTTCGGCTCAGGTCATGATCCCAGGGTCCTGGGATTGAGCCCCACATTAGGCTCTCTGCTCATCAGGGAGCCTGCTTCCCTTCCCCTCTCTCTCTGCCTGCCTCTCTGCCTACTTGTGATTGTGGATGAATACAATCTCTAAAAAAAATAATAAAAATGAATTACTATGAAATGATACTAAGTAAAAACCAAAGACACACAAAAGATGAGGCCCAATTTTTTAATAATTAAGTGAGGCAGACATAAAAGCATACTCTGTTACATTGCTATACATGTTTGTAAAAGCTAACTCTCAATTTCCAACTTCTCTCACTGCAGACTGGTACCTAATGGTTCACAGGCTAACACTGGTCTGTAGTCCACAGTCTTTGGTAGCATTGATCTGGTCTACTTTGGTTCACAGAATCCTCATCGTCTTCTTATAAAAATGGGACACAGCAAAGCACAGTGGTGAAGAGTTCAGGGTCTGGTAACAAAGTTCCAATTCCCAATGATGAGTGGTAGAGTCAACATCAACACCTCCTTCCTATGGTTGTTATGGGGATTAAATTCAAACATGCTTAAAGCCCTTGACTGTGTCGAGCCTCTTGTAAGTGTTTGATAAATATTATTATTGTTCTGGACCAATGTCCATGTTGGGTGGTAGGCATCTGCTTAATGTTTTGGAAGATTCCTAAATGGGGATAAATAAATATCCCCACAACTCATTCTTTGAAGGAATGAGTCCGATTCTATTATCTTCTAATAATTGGGGTAGTTGGGTGTTCACGTTTTCTTTTGCCCAGAGGCTGATAGAATCTATGTGAGTGAGTCAAGGGACATGAAGACTGGCTCTCAAGGCTGCATTGGTTCATCCTTGAGATATAAACACGACTCTCATAGATAAATTCTAGCTAAAGAATTTAGTCAAGATCATCGTCATAAAGAGCCATAAGAAAGTCATAATCAAAGGTCTAGCCTCAGCAGATCACTGTGTATTGTCTCTGGGAATATTTGCAATGCTTGCTAGTGTTGCCTAATATTGTCTCCTAAAATGCTGGATCATTTCCTATATGAGAAACAGGACTGAAAGGCATTCAAAGGACTAGAACAACTTGGAGTGGGGAGGGGCGAGTTCAGGGTGCCTTGGGGCCTCTAATGTACCTATCTGAGCGGGGTCAGGAAGTGAAGTGTGCCAAATGGCCTTGTAACAGGGTCACACAGAGATTTCTACTTGTCAGAGAAGGGGCCAACTCTTCCAACCTCCCCTTCCCCTTGGCATTTGCTACTCTGCAGTTTTCCCGTATAGGCTAAAGCCAGTCCATTATGAAATAGCAACAATAGCGCTACACCTGAATGGCATAGAACATGAACAGATTGTTTCCCCCACAGCGAACCAAAACCCATGCTTTTCAGAAAGCCAGAGCTAACTGAACTCTGATTTGCTCTCACAGCGTCCAGCTGTGCTATCTATAGGGCCACAGTGGAGGTTGTTCAGGTCACAGGGGTTGTTTCCACCTTTATTTTTTTCCAGTTCCAGTTTGGTCTGGTACAGCTGCAAGTGTCATGCCAAATTTACTTTAAGGCACGGAAGGGTGGATTCCTGGGTGGCCTATAAAGAGAATCCTATCCTACCGAGATAGGTGAACCAAAATGCTCCAAGATTAAATTTGTTTTTTAACAGAGTAAAAAGGCCCACGGCACTGCGGGGTGGGGTCGTGGGGGGTGGTGGTGTAAATTCAGTCTTCAACAAGTGGTATGTTATGTTCATCTCTGAAGTTAACCAATTATGAAGCCCCATGGTTTCTCAATGATGACAGAGAAGAGGGCGGAAGGACTACCAGAACGGAAGGAGATTTGTTACACTGCTATATTAAAAAGAAAGCTCAGTGATGAGTAAGACATTCCCCACTCAGAACCAAGGCCATCTGGCACGTCCTTGGCAGAATAAAAAATGAAAGAATGTTTATGATCAAATCCTCGTTCAAAATTAAAAGCCATTCCTGCTTCTAGTGGGTAAAAATGGTACATCTTTACCAGCCAGTAGAAACTGCAAATGCCTGTCTCACTGTCCTGGATTTTTTGTTTGTTTGTTTAAAGATGAATGGGGAGGTTTTCAATTTTCACAATTTAAATAAAATCACTCTCCTGCTGCTCTCGCCCTCTTGCTGGGTGGTTTGTCATGCATTAGCTTTGAAATGATCCGCTTCCTGGTGGGAAGCCTCACCTGGGAAATCAAATTCAGTTAAGGAGACAATGAGAAATATTAGGAGGAGTGATTTATGGGGAAGTCAGTCTTTTGATAAGACAGAACAAAATACTGTCCCCTACGAGGCCTCATGGCTCTGTTCCTAGTGTCATTTTCTAAAAGGGCCCAGTTTAGAGCAGCCACTAGCAAGTGAGAACACCTTGGTTCTGAGCTGAGTCCTCGGATAGCTTGGGCCATAGTTAGAGAATACATGGCTGAAATATCCTTGTAACCTAAAGATGCCAAGCATGTTGTAGAAACTGTGAGTGTCTCCATGGCATTTAGCCCCACCTACACCCCAAATTCCATATGTGATAATGATATCCGTATGATAATTCACCTGTGTTCTTCCCACCATTTGAGTTATATTATTATTTTTATTATTTGGTTCATTCATTTATGCTTCCTATTAAGTGGCATTTAGTTGTGTGGGAGTCCTCTTCGGTTAACATGTGACTTCCTCATCTTCATTTATTTTATTTCTCTCTCCCGTGCCTCTTTTTGGTCCAAACCTATTGAAGAGCTCCAAGAGCTGATACGTACCTATGTTGGGGAGGAGGAATTTTCCCCTTCAAGGCTGTTCTGGTTGGACTAAGAATCAAATTGTTGGGAGACAGATTAACAGAAACAAGTCAAATTTAATAGTGTACATACTGGGAATCCATACAGATAAGGACATTTCAAAGACAACGAGGCAACACGATGCTTATGTGAGCTAAAGAGAGGGGTAAGGGTCTGAAGATACAAGGCAGAGAAAGGCCTTTAGCAGGAGGGTGAGAGGAGATGTGTGGAAAACAAAGGTTGCCCAATTATGTAGATACATTTCTTAGGTAAAGGGGAATAGCCCTCTTCCTGGTACAAACAGGCAGATAAGGGGGAGGTAAAGAACTTTTCCTGAATCTGTTGGGTTTTTATTGCTTTCTCTTATTTTTATTTTTTAATTTTTTCTTAATATTTAACTTCTTATTTTCCCCAAGTTTTTATTTAAATTCCAGCTGTATTATTTAAATACAGCACAGTATTAGTTTCAAGGGTAGAATTTAGTGATTCATCACTTACATACAACACCTGGTGCTCATCATAAGTGCCCTCCTTAAAACTCATCACCTGTTTAACCCATTCCCCGCCCCGCCACCATCTCCCTCCAGTATCCCTCAGTTTGTTCTGTGAGGTTCAGAGTCCACTTCTTGGTTTGCCTCCCTTTTTATTTCCTGCTATGTCATTTGTTTTGTTTCTTAAATTCCACATATGAGTGAAAGCGTATGATATTTATCTTTCTCTGACTGATTTCACTTAGCATATACTCTTCAGCTCCAACCATGTCATTGCAAATGGAAAGATCTCATTCTTTTTATGGCTGAGTAATATTCCATTATATAAAAAAATCCATTCATCCATCAATGGACACTTAGGCTCTTTCCACAATTTGGCTATTGTTGATAATGCTGCTATAAACCTCAGGGTGCATGTGTCCCTTCAAATCAGTATTTCTGTATCCTTTGGGCAAATACCTATTAGTGCAATTGCTGGGTGGTGGTGTCGATCTATTTTTAACTTTTTGAGGACCTTCTGTACTGTTTTGCAGAATAGCTGCCCCAGTTTGTATTCCCACCAAAAATGTAAGAGGGTTCCCCTTTCTCCACATCCTCACCAACATCTGTTGTTTCCTGACTTGTTAATTTTAGCCATTATGACAGGTGTGAGGTGATATCTCATTGTAGTTTTGATTTGTATTTCCTGATGATGAATGATATTGAGCATCTTTTCATGCGTCTGTTGGTCATCTGTATGTCTTCTTTGGAAAAATGCCTATTCATGTCTTCTGTCCATTTCTTAACTGGATTGTGTTTTGGGTGTTGAGTTTTATAAGTTCTTTATGTATTTTAGATACTAACCCTTTATCAGATATGTCATTTACAAATATCTTCTCCCATTCCATAGGTTAGCTTTTAGTTTCATTGATGGTTTCCTTCACTGTGCAGAAACATTTTATTTTGATTGTTTTTAATTCAAAACAGTGTTCATGCCAAAGTAGCCCATCTTGGAGCTGCCCTTGGCCCCTACACCTCCAACCAGATCCTTGAACAGTCAATTCTTTCCTGGTGTCCTCATGATTCTTGAAGTGGCTTAAGTGCAGGGTAAGCCCTCTTGATAGAGTAACTGTAGTTGAAAAGTTTCTAAGCCTTATTTGACTTCCAGAGGAAATTCAAAGCCCTCTTAAGCCATTCTTGGGCCCAAGGATTTGATATGAGTATACTTAGTGGTCTAAAAATAGTTTGGGGGCAGCAAGGTTAGTCACCTTGCTACTGGGATGGAGAAAGAAAATATTTTTTATACTGAACACTTGTATAATGCTTTATAATTTTCGATGTGTTTTAAACATCTCATTAGATCCTTCAATCTGTGAAGTGAAGGAGAAGATATTCCCACAAGGAAACTAAAGTCAGAAGGTTAAGTAACTTCCTTAAATTCACTCTTCCAAATTCTTTCAACTAGAAGAGTTACTTTAGCCCAAAAAGGGATTTATTTGTTCATGTAACCTATAAAGGGAGAAAAACCTGACAGGAACCAGGGCCTCAGAAATTGCAGTAAGTACTCGACATTGACAGAATTTTCTCTCTATCCATCTTTATTTCTTCTTGTCGCTACTTGGATTTAGTCCGTAGACAGTTTTTTTTTTTTTTTCTATAGTGGGAAAGATGATGGGTAGTAGCCTAGATCATATACCCTTACAATTCATGATCAAAGTGAGGATTATGGGGCACCTGGGTTGTTCAGTTGATTGAGCATCTGATTTTGGTTCAGATCATGATCTCATGGTCCTGAGATTGAGCCTTGCATTGGGCACCCCACTCAGCAGAGAATCTGCTTGTCCCACTACCCCTCTCCCTGTGTGTGTGTGTGTCTGAGTGTGTCTCTCTGCATATCTCTCAAATAAATAAATAAAATATTTTTTTTAAAGTGAGGATATATTTACTTCAGATAATTTTGGGTAAGGCTTCCAATTCACTTAACTTAGGCCATGTGTCCTCTCCCTCAGACCAATCACTGTTTCCCAGAAGTTTCAGTACTATGGTTGGGCCAAACCTGGATCATGTGGTCACTCTTGTAGTCTGCAGGTTTGGGTTGAGGGTGGAGCACTATGACTGACAACCTCATCAGGAAGACATGGAATGGGGAGGCAGCTCTTTGATGGGAAAACAAAGAATGGGGAAGTGTTTGAGGTAAACTAAAACCACAACCACTGCTGCCCAGTACACCAAAATTCTGGAAAACTCAGGTCACTCAAAAACACCACATTAGAAGAGAGTGAGAAGAAACAGACTGGTTGAATGCACAGCAGCCTGCTTAAGGAATGCTAGAAGTTTATTTTAGATGCCTTAGTCTTTATTTTTGAGAAGTCATGAAGAAGAGATAGATCTGGAGATATGAAAAGACTGTATGTGAATATTAGTTAAAAAGAAGAAAGTTGTCTTGTTAAGACTGATGTTTGGAAGGTGAAGAGAGCAGCAGTTCTCAAATAGTTTGGTTTCAAGAGCCCCTTATACTCTTAAAAATCATGGAGGACAGTAAATATCTTTTGTTGATGTGTGGTACAGCTACCTATGTTAAATTAGATATTAAAACAAAGAAACTTAAAATAATTTATCTGTTTATATTTATTTATTTATCTGTGCACAGAGGTAAAGAATAAATGATGAGTAGTAGGGTTTCATGCCTCTGCCTTGATCCACTGTTTCTTGAACATCAGCACAAATGGCAACACTTTGGCAAAAGCAAATATTTCAGTATTATTATGAAAGTAATATTGACCTCTCTGGCCCCTGCCCCAAAGGGTCATGTGAATCCTAAGCATCTGTGGTCTACACTTTGAGAAACAAGTGTTGTTGTAATAGAGGAGATAATGAAATAACCCTTTTACCCATCTGGACTAGCATCAAGTACCAGATAGCAATCAGCCCAGCTTTATACAAAACTAGTCATTCCGTGACATTTTAATGTCCTTCTATGATAGAAAAATAGGCCAAGGAGTTAAGAGAGAAACAGTAGCATCGTAATGAAACCTCTTTGAAACTGTTTAAAGGTCTTGTTAGTTTTTTGGAGTCATCAACACCAAAAACCTTGCAGTTCTCTAGAACAGAACCCTGTTTCTTCTAAGTGTTCAAAATGTAACCTAGAATACATTGACTGGGTTGATCATAAGAATAGATATGTGAGAGAAGCATGCAACAAATTAAAAAAAAAAGAGCTCCACTTGAAACAATTGAATCCATAGGTCAAATACTCAGGTAGGGTCTACTGTCATAGTCTTATCCATGATACCATCCTCAATGACAAGTCATAAAGACTTGTCCAAATGAACATCACAAGGGGGGGGGGGGTCACGTCTGTCTGGAAGCTCATGACCCCCCCAAAAAGAGGCCTTTTGTGGCTCCTTATTAACATGAAAGTAATGTGAAGCATGGGGGATGACATATCAAACTCACCTGTGATTCCAAAAAGTAAGAGGTAGAATAATATATGTACATGCAACTCTAAGCAGGGCACTTGGTTTAACTGGGACTACATCCTGGGAAACAGGCCTGGTAATTTCTAAAAATATATCCACCACTAAACAGGTTTCAGAGCATAGAACTTCCAGAAGCAGAGCTTTGTAATTATAGATTTATCTGCATGTTTGTTTAACATCTGCCTTTCTCATTTGCCACAGTACCCACAGAGTCTGACATAGAGTAGTATTAAGTAAATATTTGCTGAATAAATGAATAATTGATTGCTATACATGATCTTGTATAGTCTGACCTCTACTTGCCTTCCCAGCCTCATGTCCCACCATACTCCATCTGGACCTCTGGACTCAAGTCATTGTGACCTTATTTTTATCACTTGAATGCACTGTACTTTCTACCATCATAGAGCCTATGTTTGGTCCCTTTACTTGGAATGGTCTTCTGCCCTATTCCCTAATTACAACTCATTTGTCAGATATCAGCCAAAGTTTTAGGTTTAGCTTCCTCAGGAAACCCTACCTTGAGCTCCACAACTCGAGCAACCCTTCTCTTATAAACTTAGACACAACCTAGCCGAGATGTGGGTTTCCATTTTTTTGTGTGTTCATTTGATGTTGCTCCCTGTCCCTACCTGGCTGGATTTTAAGTTATATGAAGGCAGAGACTAGGTGTGTTTTCACCCAGCATTATACATCACAACACAGTGCCAGGGCATGGTAAGTTTATACCCTTGGGTGTTAAATGAAGGAAAGAATGAATGAAGCATACTGTTTCCTGGTCATATAAGGTGTCTACTACCATTTAGGATGCTGGAAGGACTTTGGAGAAGCCATTGTTTATCTTCCTATTCAATTCCTTTCATTCCCTTTATTCTCCTCCCAGTTTATTTGATTTCTGTGGTTAGTCAGCTGAAGTGGCCATTAGAATCCTGATAAGCTAGGACAATTTTTCAGAGCAGGGTTGGGCAATCTATGACCCATGAGCCAAATCTGGCCCACAGGCTGTTTTTTTTTTTTAATTCTATTTATTTATTTGAGAGAGAGAAAGAGAGAGAGGAGGGGCAGAAGGAGAGGGAGCTAGAGTCCCAAGCAGACTCAGCACTGAGCTGGGGCGGAGGCACAAGAGGGACTAGATCGAGAGAGAGAGCATCTTAAGCAGGCTCTACACCCAGCATGGAACCCCATGTGGGGATTGATCCCACAACCCTGAGATCACAACCTGAGCCAAAACCAAGAGTCAGATGCCCAATCAACTGTTGTGCCACCCAGGGGCACCTCACAGGTTGTTTTTGTAAATAAAGTTTTATTAGAACACAGTTATGCCCATTCATTGATATACTGCCTATAAATATGTAAATGTCTCACAGTAGCAGAGTTGAGTCGTTACAATAGAAACTACCTGTCCTGTGAAGTCTAAAATATCTCCCATCTGCCCCTCTACAGAGAAATTTTGCCAACCCCTTTGTTTCACAGCAAATGTATGGGCTTTTTTTTTTTTTTAAGCCCTGTATCTGAATCTAACTTTTCTTCTCTTTTTTTTTAAAAGATTTTTTATTTATTTATTTGACAGCGAGAGAGAGATCACAAGTAGGCAGAGAGGCAGGCAGAGAGAGAGAGGGAAGCAGGTTCCCTGCCGAGCAGAGAGCCAGATGTGGGACTCGATCCCAGGACCCTGAGATCATGACCTGAGCTGAAGGCAGCGGCTTAACCCACTGAGCCACCCAGGCGCCCCTGAATCTAACTTTTCATATATTGCTGGATTTCCTAGTTACACATTTATAATGACCACTGTGCATGAGGGCTTGACACAAAAGGTTATCAAGCAACTGATAGTTTTGCTAATCTTCACAAAAGAAAATATTCTTTGATTCGTAGCCAGAGTTGCCTTTTAGAAAGTCTGCAAAAATTTTTCCTTCTGATGAAAAATGAGTTTTTTGCAGAATAACAGCTAACATTTATTGAATGCTTTCAATGAACCAGACTTAGTTCTATGCACCCTACATGGGATTATCTTGTTTATTCCACTCAACAATTCTATGCTGCACTGATGATGATGATGATGATGATGATGATAATGATGATTCCTGCTTTACAGATGAGTAAGGCCCAGAGAGGTTACACAGCATGTCTATGTCACACAGGTTTTGGAAGTACCTAAGCTAGAATAGGATTTGGAGGACTCTGACTTCAAATAGGATCTGTGCTTTTAACTACTCTACCATCCTGCTTGTCTGAGTCCTTCATTCCCAAAAAGCCACACTGTTTATGATTTCTAAATATGAAGACAGTTTTGTGCTGTTGTTTCCAAGTGGGACAACTTATAATTTTGAGTTTTGAAGGCAAGACATGGAAAGGCTTTTAAAATCCCAATGCTTGGCAGAGTACCAGGCACATAAAATTCAATTAATAAATGCTTCTATTGTTGTTGGACATGAGATGACATTGAAGAGGAAGAGGATGAAGACAAAGAATTTTCTACCAGGAGTTTCACACCATCCTAGGTCATTGTCAAAGAATGAGGATATAGTTTCAGGTACTAGAGTCACTGCTAAGGGATCTGGCTACCTTTGAGCATGTGAGAGGAAGTAGAAATATTAGCTCCTTATTGTAAACAAAATGAAAATAGAAGCAAGCAGTAATCACAGTACTGAATCTGTAAGTCAACTCTATAAAATTTTAAAATAAAGAGAACATAGATACAGAAAATAAATTGGTGGTCCCCAATTGGGATTGGGGGGTGGTAAGAGAAATGGGTGAAGGGGGTCAAAAGTTACATATGTTCAGTTATAAATAAGTCATGGTGATGTAATATATAGCTTGATGACTATAGTAAATGATACTGTATTGCATGTTTGAAAGTTGTTGCGAGAGTAAACCTTACAAGTTTTCATCAGAAGAAAAAATTTTTGCAGCTATGTATGGTAACAGATGTTAACTAGACTTATTATGGTGATCATTTTGCAATATATACAAACATTGAATCATTCTGTTGTGGACCTGAAACTAACATAATGTTATATGTTAATTACACCTCAATTTAAAAAAAGAACACATTTCACTAGGTAAGATGTGACTGCAAATTCTAACCTATTTCGTTCAGTTTTCTGATATGATTTAAAAGACTTCTTCCTCGGGGCACCTGGGTAGCTCAGTGGGTTAAAGCCTCTGCTTTCAGCTCGGGTCATGATCAGGGTCCTGGGATCGAGCCCCACATCAGGCTCTCTGCTCTGCAGAGAGCCTGCTTCCCTTTCTCCCTCTCTGCCTACTTGTGATCTCTGTCTGTCACATAAATAAATAAAATCTTAAAAAAAAAAGACTTCCTCAAAACGGTTCTGCCATAACTACCTCCACAATGCATAGCTCTCATTTTTTCTCCCTACTTCTTGTTCTTATGAGCACCGGTTAGTTCTGTAATGTACACGGACAGACCATCCCCTCTTCTCGTGAAGTGGTCCTATGATCCCAGACACAGGATCCTTTAAAGGACAGATGCCGAAGTTCCAACAACATTAAGATTCACCCCACAAACTGATAGGACATACTGTCCTTTAGTTTGTGCACAAAGTTTTCTTCTGCCTTCTGTGATAACTGCACCATTTCAGGTCAGCCTTGGCAGGGCACATTTCTTCTCTGATTTGTGTTACAATGAACTAAGACTGTTTCAATGTCAGTAGTCTGATTGTTCTGTTGGTGACCTTAAGGGCTTCTGTTAGGTCCAAATAATGTAACATGTGTGATATTGATGTTCCTCCCTATATTTTTGCAAAATCAGCTAAAAGATTGTGCTCACAGAAATATCTTGCTGCTTAACATCTCATTCTAATTCTTTGAGCTTATGATTGTGAGGTGCTGCATTACAAAGGATTTTGCCAGCCAGAGGAGCAGTAGGAATATGGTTTTCTCATTCTTTCATTCAACAGCTATCTGTTGTGTGCCTACTATATTTCAGACTATGTTCTAAGCACTAAGGATACAGAGGTGGAACAAATCAGACAAGAATCCCCTACTTTCATTGAGCTTACACTTTGTTGGGAGAAAAACAGAAAAGCAAATATAGGACATCTGGTGGTTGTAAGTGTCTTGAAGCATAATAAAGCAAGTTGAAACGAAGGAAAAGGAAAGACGGGGGTGGTAGGTGATAAGGCTATGCGCTGCTGTGGGTAGGGTTATTTGGCCAGTTAAATAGGGTAGTTGGGAAGGCCTTCCCATCCACTGACACCTGAATGAAATGAGGGGTGTCAAAGGGAATGGCATTCTGAGTAATAGCAATGCAAAGGCCTTGGGGCAAGATAGTGTTTGGGTTATTCAAGGAATGGCAAGGAGGCCTTTGCTAAAGCGCTAAAACAGAGAGAGGGAAGGATAAAGTGGTACAAGATGAAGTCACAGAGATAGGTAAGAAGAAGATAAGGTAAGGTCTAGTAGGCTAAGTCAAGGCTTTTGAACTCATATGATGATAAAAACTAACCTTCATTTTACATTTCTTTGTTTTAGAGTTTCCATGTGTACACTGGAATTTTGATTAATGTAACAATGTTTCATTTAGATATTTGATATTTGGTTGTGGTGGTAGAAGCGGCTAGCATCTATCTCAATAGCTCATAGCTCAGAACCCCTCTTTTCAAAAGAAACAGGATTTGGACATAAAACAGAACAGACTGATACAATGGATGTTGTAGCAAAGCTGTATCTTGTTCAAGGATGAGCTCTCAGGGTTGATGGCTTACTTTTGGCATGATAATGTCTGACATTTTCAAAATGCTTTCAGATGTGTGATTTCGTCAGACTCTAATAACAACCCCAAGAGATAGGAGAAACAGGAGTTATTGCTGATCCAGAAATGGAGGGAATTGATATGGTTTATCCTGCAATCATCCAGCATATGAGTCAGTATCAGAGCCATGATATCCTGACCCTAAATACACCACCCCCTCATTGCCCACTGTAAGGATTTTTTATTTACTTTTGGGGGGGGTAAAGATTATTGAGTAACTTCTTGACTCAGAGGTCAGAATTTTAAATCAGCCAAGTTATTAGCTCACTCCTCCCTTCCAGTTCTCAGGGGCATAAAAATATGTACTACAGAACTGAGTAAGGTCTGGGGGGTAGGGCTTGCTTTCTCTCTCTTTCAGTCTTTCTCTGTCTCTCTCTTGGAGCAGTCACTGACAAGAAGCCGATGTATTTTGAAAGTCTAGCTCTACTCTCAGAAAATGGCTGGGCATGTAGGAACTGACCACCTCAAAGATCACAATAATACAGTGGCTGTCCACTTCCTGCCCTCACAGAAACCACTCTGAAAGAGCACAGCAGCTCCCTTTGAGGCCCACGTGTCTATGGATAAGGCTCAATACTCCACCAAGTTAAACTTCTGCCATCATGTTCTCAATTGAACAATATATTTACTAGCATCTTCCTAATGATATTTATCAAAAAGTAAACGTGTTCCCTCACAAAAAAATGGCCTAATCTCCTTCAACAAATGAAATGTTGATTTAAAGGGAGGGGAGTTATTTTTTGGATGTTATCAAGTAATGAAATGGCAAAGCGGAAGAAAGAAATTGGGATTTCTGAATTCCGGAAGTAGAGAGAGAATTCATGTATTGTCCCAGCAACTTTTTCGTTACAAAAGTTGACTTTTCCTGAGACTCAGTCCTCAGCTGCCTCCCATCTCACTCTATTCTCTCTCTGGGCAAACTCACCCACATCTACATCTTCCATGAGCTCCCCAGTGTAAACGTCCAGCTCAGACCTCTCATCTGGCCTTCAGATCAATGTATCCAAGTGTTTACTAGACCTCTCCTCTAGGGTGTCCCAAAGGTCACTCAAATGCAACTTGCTCCCCAAACCTGGTCTTCTAGGCATCCCTCTCTCTGTGGATTGCCTTACCATTCTGTCCAGTTGTATTTAGGGATATTTTGATACCCCCCTGTTCCTTCTCAACTCTGAAACTTGGTTTGTTTAGGTCAAATTTTCTCATTTTAACCCCTAAAAATCTCTAGACTCCATCCACGTTTTTCCATTGCCATTAACACCATCCTTCTGTCTATCTCCTCTTTCCTAGACTACCCCGATAGCTCCTTATCTACCCACATATACTCTGGGTCCCTTCTAATTTGTTCTTTTAAAAAAAGATTTGTTTATTTATTTTAGAGAGGGAGGAGGGGCAGAAGGAGAAAAAGTCACAAGCAGACTCCATGCTGACCATGGAGCTGGACGTGGGGCTTGATCTCATGACCCTGAGATCACAACCTGAGCTGAAACCAAGAGTTGGATGCTTAACTGATTGTGCCACTCAGGTGCCCCCTTATTTGTTCTTTTGATTGCAGAGAATGGTCTTGATATAAAGAATGCCATATCATCTTCATGCTTAAAAGTTTTTATGGGTTCCTATCACTCTTAGAATAAACACAAATGTCTTAATGTAGCCTACAAGGTCCTGCATGATCTGGCACATAACTTATTTCTCCAGCCTCATCTCAAACCCTCTCACTGTCTACACTCTAGCCACATTTGCCTACATTTTCCATGTCACCCTGTTCCTTCTTGTGGTGGGGCTCTGCATATTTTGATTTGTTTATTTGATGACTTCGTTGTTCCTTCTTTTCTCACCTCTTATTCATCCTTCAGATCTCATTTGGAGTAAGTCCCTTAGGGTAGCCTTTGTTGATTGCCCTGACTAAGTCAACTCGCTGTTACCAGGTGTCACAGTACTCTCTACTACCCTTTGTTACACTTCTCATGGTTCCTTTTGACATTTGTTAGTGTGGTTACTTGGTTATTGTCTGTCTCCCCACTAGATTATTAGTTCTTTGAGAGCAAGAGCTTACCATAGTATTCTTAGTACCTAGCACACACTGTGTGCCTGGTACATAGCAGACACTTAATAAATACATGTTGAATGAATGACTAAATATGTTTAAGTACATTGGGTCAATGTACTTAAATGTTTTCCCTGGGGAAAACATACCGGACCTTTTTAGTTTTTTACATTCTTTTTGTACTTAATGTACTTAAATGTTTTCCGTGGAGAGAACATATGGACCTTTTTAGTTTTTTACATTCTTTGAACTACTGACTAGATTCTATAGCCATGCCCAAGTTCAAATAGTCACTTAATGCTTTGTTAACAGTACATTCAAGGGTGGTGAAGAGTAGAGTTTGTTATGGCCCTCACGAATATACACGCCAGTGAGATGAAAGGGGAGTTTTGCAACTAGATTTTCTGATGTTAACCATTGAAAAGGATGCCATCTTATTAGTGCTACCAGAATAATTTAATTTTGACATTTTGTCCATTGTGGTTTTCTCCCCTTTTAAATAGACTATTTTTTAGAGAAATTTTAGGTTCATAGCAAAATTGATTTCCCTTATACTCCCTGCTCCCATGCATACACTGCCTTTCCCACTATCATCATCCTGAACCATTGGTTACAATTGATGAATCTACATTGTCACACTATCATCATCCAAAGCCCATGGTTTACATTAGGGTTCACTCTTGACATTGTACATTCTTTGGGTTTTAACAAATGTATAGTGACAAACATCTGCTATTGTGGTACCATGCAGAGTATTTCCACTGCCCTGAGAAGACTCTGTGCTCTGCCTATTCATTCCTTCCTCCTCCACTACCCCTGGCAATCACTGGCATTTTTATTATCTACAGTTTTGCCTTTGCCAGAATATCATAGAGTTGAAATCATACAATATGTAGTCTCTTCAGATGGGCTTCTTGTACTTAGTAATATGTGCTTGAGTTTCCTCCATATCTTTTCATGGCTTGGTAACCTTTCTTTTTAGCACTGATCACTATTCCATGACCTGAGTGTGCCCCAGTTTATGTAACCATTTGCCTACTGAGGGATGTCTCAATTGTTTCTAGGTTTTGGCAATCATGAATACAGCTGCTATAAACATACATGTGTGGTTTTTATGTGGACACAAGTTTTCAAATCATCTAGATATATACCAAGGAATGCAAATAAATGCTCCATCATATGCTAAGAATAAGCTTAGTTTTGCAAGAAGCTTCCAAACTATCTTGCAAAGTGGCTATATCATTTTGCATTCCCACCGGCAATAAATGAGAATTCCTATTGCTCCACATACTCACCAGCATTTGGTGTTATCAGGGTTGTGAATTTTAGTCATTCTCATAGGTATGCCTGGTATCTCATTGTTGTTTTAACTTTCATTTCCTTGATAATACATAACATGGAGCCTCTTTTATTTTTTCTAAATTTTTCTTTGTTATTATTATTATTTTTCTTTAGTAATCTCTACACCTAATGTGGGGCTCAAACTCATGACCCTGAGACCAAGAGTTGCATTCTCTTCCAGCTGAGCCAGCTAGGTGCCCTTGAGCATCTTTCCATATGCTCATTTGCCATCTTATATCTTCTTTGGTGAGGTGTTTGTTCATATCTTTTGTCCATTTTTTTAAATTGAGTTTTTCATTTTCATATTGGTAAATTGTAAGTGTTCTTTGTATGTTCTGAAGAGTTCTTTATCAGATAGGGTCTTTTTTTTCAAATATTTTCTCCTGACCTGTAGCTTGACATTGACTTCTCTTGACATTGTCTTTCATAGACTGAAGCTTTTCATTTTAATGAAGTCCAACTTATCAATTATTTATTTTCTGGATCTTGACTTTGATGTTGTAGCTAAAAAAGTCATCACTATACCTAGTTCTCTAGGTTTTCCCTTATGTTATCTTGTAGGAGTTTTATAATTTTGCATTTTACATCTAGGTCTGTGATCCATTTTCAGTTAATTTTTGTGGAAAATATAAGAAGATTGTTGTTATTGTAGTATATGGATGTCCAACAGACCCAGCACCATTTGTTGAAAAGATTATCTTTGCTCCATTTTATCGCCATGCCTTCTTTGCCAAAGATCAGTTGACCGTATTTTTGTGGATCTATTTCTGGGTTCTTCGTTTAGTTTTATTGATAAATTTGTCTCTTCTTTCATCAACAGGGCACTGTCTAGATCTCTGTAACTTTAAAGTAAGTCTTGAGTTTGGTAGTAGCAGTTCTTCAGCTTTGTTATTCCTTAATATTGTGTTGGCTATTTGGGTCTTTTGCCTTCCCTTATAAACTTTAGAATCAGTTTATTGATAACCACAAAAGAGCTCATTGGGATTTTGATTGGTATTGTGTTGAATCTATAGATCAATTTGGGAAGAACTGAAATTTTGACAATATTGAGTCTTCCTATCCATGAATATGGAATAGCTCCATTTGTTTGTTCTTCCTTGATTTCTTTTATCAGTTGAATAATTTTCCTCAAATAGATTTTGTATAGATTTGATTAGATTTAAATGTAAGTATTTCATTTTTTTAGGGGCTAATGTAAAGTGTTATGTTTTTAATTTTACTTTCCACTTGTTCATTGTTGGTATATAGGAAAGTGATTGACTTTTGTGTATTAACCCAGTATCCTGCAATCTTATTAGTTGCAGGATAATTGCTTATGAGTTCCAGGAGGGTTTTCTTTTGACTTTCAGCTCAGATTTTCTACATAGACAGTCAAATCATCTTCAAAGAAAGACAATCGTCAAAGAAGGACTTCAAAGAAAGACTTCAAAGAAAGACAATCTGTATACATTTTACTCACTTTTCTTGTCTTAACACATTAGTTAGGACTTCCAATATGATGCTGAAAAGGAGTGGTGAGAGTGTACATCCTTGCCTTACTCCTGAATCTTAGTGGGAAAGCTGCTAATTTCTCACTATTAAGTATGAGGTTGGATGGAGGGTTTTTGCGGATGTTCTTTATCAAGTTGAGGAAGTTCCTCTCTATTCCTAGTTTGCTGAGAGTTGTTGTAGTTTTTGTTGTTATTGTTTTACCATGAATCAATATTGGATTTTATCGTATGTTTTTTGGGTATCTGTTGATATGAGCATGTTAGTTTTCTTCTGTAGTCTATCAATGTGATAAATTACATTCATTTATTTTCAAGTGTTGAACCAGCTTTGCATATCTGGAATAAACACCACTTGGTCATGGTGTAGAATTCTTTTTATACATTGTCTGATTCAATATGTCAATGTTTTGTTAAGGATTTTTGCTTTTATGCTCCTTAGAGATATTGATCTGTGTAGTTCTCTTTTCTAATAATATCTCTGCCTTGCTTTGGTATTATGGTAATGCTGGCCTCATAGAATGAGTTAGGGAATATTCTCTCTGTTTCTATCTTCTGAGATTATAGAGCATTAATGTAATTTTTTCCTAAATACTTGGTAGAATTCATCAGTGAATCTATCTGGCCCTAATGTTTGTTGTTTTAGAAGGTTATTAATTATTGGTTTAATTTTTTAAATAGATATGGGCCTATTCAGATTGTGAATTTCTCTTGTGTCAGATCTAGCAGATTATATCTTTTAAGGAATCGGTTCATTTTGCCCAGGTTATGAAATTTATGGGCATGGTGTTGTTCATACTATTCCTTTAGTACTCCTTTACTGTCCATAGGATCTGTAATGATTCCCTCATTTCATTTTAAATATTAGTGATGTGCATCATTTCTATTTTTTTCTTAGTTTGCCTAGCCAGATGCTTACTGATTTTATGGATCTTTTCAAAAAACTAACTTTTGGTTTTGTTGATTTTCTTTATTGATTTCCTGTTTCTAGTTTCATTGACATCTGCTCTAATTTTTATTGTTTTCTTTCTTATGCTTGCTTTGGGTTTATTTTGCTTTATAGTTTTGTAGCTTTCTATTGCCATGTCATCAGGCTCAGAGATTCCCTCCTCAGCCATGTCCAGTCTACTAATGAGCCCATCAAAGACAATCTTCATTTCTGTTACAGTGTTTTTGATATCTATAATTTCATTTTTATTCTTTTTAGAATTTCCATCTCTCTGCCCAACATTATCTGTCTGCTCCTTTATGTTGCTGACTTTTTCATTAGAGTGTCTTGTACATTAATTATAGTTGTTTTAAGTTAATAATCTGATAATTACAACATCCCTGCCATGTATGAGTCTGATTCTGTTGCTTATTTTGTCTCTTCAAACTGTATTTTTGCCATTTAGCAGGTCTCATGATTTTTTGTTGAAAGCCAAACATAATGTACCGAATGAGAAGATTTCCAGTAAATAGGACTTTAGTGATATGCTGGTAAAGTGTGGGGGCAGGTGAGGCATTTTATAGTCTGATGATTAGGTTTCAGTCTTTTAATGAGCCTGTGCCGATGGACCATAAATTTTACCAGTGTTTCCCAGTCCTTTTCCCTCATCTTAGTTGTGACAGGATGGCTAGGTTAGGGTGGGGTGCTGGAACTTGGGTACTCCCTTTCCCCCTATATGGAAGGCTAGAGCAAACTAAAATGGAGTATTTCCTTTCTCCCAAGTCAGTTAGATTCTGGTAAAACCCCAATAGGTTAGGCTCTAGCAAAATATATTCTCTAAAGGGCAGGCCTTGTTAAGAACAGAATGCTCTAGCCTATTTAGAAATCATTCATTTCCCTTCCCCCTACTGGAAGCCTGAGGGGCTTTTCCTCTTTTCTTCACTTTAAGAACCTGACAGAGCTCCAGGAGGTAAGACTCATAAAAGTGTAGGCTCCCCTCTGGATTTTTTCACTGTCAGACTTGTCTACACACTAAGCCTCCAGTAACTCATCAATTATAATCCATCAGAATCCTAGAGGAGAACATAGGTAGTAACCTCTTCGATATCAACCACAGCAACTTCTTTCGAGATATGTCTCCGAAGGCAAAGGAAACAAAAGCAAAAATGAACTTTTGGGACTTCATCAAGATCAAAAGCTTCTGCACAGCAAAGGAAACAGTCAACAAAACAAAGAGGCAACCTACAGAATGGGAGAAGATATTCACAAATGACAGTACAGATGAAAGGTTGATATCAAGGATCTACAAAGAACTTTGGGTATCTGTTAAACTCAACACACACAAAACAGATAATCATGTCAAAAAATGGGCAGAAGGTATGAACAGACACTTCTCCAATGAAGACATACAAATGGCTATCAGACACATGAGAAAATGTTCATCATCACTAGCCATCAGGGAAATTCAAATTAAAACCACATTGAGATATCACCTGACACCAGTTAGAATGGCCAAAATTAGCAAGACAGGAAACAACGTGTGTTGGAGAGGATGTGGAGAAAGGGGAACCCTCTTACACTGTTGGTGGGAATGCAAGTTAGTGCAGCCACTTTGGAGAACAGTGTGGAGATTCCTTACGAAATTAAAAATAGAGCTTCCCTATGACCCTGTAATTGCACTGCTGGGTATTTACCCCAAAAATACAGATGTAGTGAAAAGAAGGGCCATCTGTACCCCAATGTTTATAGCAGCCATGGCCACGGTCGCAAAACTGTGGAAAGAACCAAGATGCCCTTCAACAGACGAATGGATAAGAAGATGGGGTCCATATACCCGATGGAGTATTATGCCTCCATCAGAAAGGATGAATACCCAACTTTTGTAGCAGCATGGACGGGACTGGAAGAGATTATGCTGAGTGAAATAAGTCAAGCACAGAGAGTCAATTATCATATGGTTTCACTTATTTGTGGAGCATAACAAAGAACATGGAGGACATGGGGAGATGGAGAGGAGAAGGGAGTTGAGGGAAATTGGAAGGGGAGATGAACCATGAGAGACTATGGACTCTGAAAAACAATCTGAGGGTTTTGAAGGGGTGGGGGGTGGGAGGTTGGGGGAGCTAGGTGATGGGTTATAGGGAGGGCACGTATTGCATGGAGCACTGGGTGTGGTGCATAAACAATGAATTCTGTTACACTGAAAAGAAATAAATAAAAAAATAAATAAATTTAAAAAATTATAACCAGGTCTTCCTACCCCAGTACTGGTTCCTGTGGAGATTTCTGCTTTGCATATCTGTTTACTTAAGTTGTGATTCTCCGTTTCTGCCTATCTGTCTCTCCAATTTTGAGGGGCAGCATTTTGCTTCAAGATCTCGCTGCTTTTGTGGATCTAAGAAGAGTTGTGAGTTTTTCAGTTTGTTCAGCTTTTTACTTTCTGTTAGGATGGAGTAGAGACTTCTAAGTTCTTTACGGGCTGGACTGGAAACCAGAAGTGTCTCCTGTGTTTTTAATGCCATCGTTCAATGTAGATATTATCTCTGCTGTGTTTAGATAAACACAATTTAAAAACAAATGAAAATAATCTGTTTTGCATTAAAGTGAATTGCTTACTGATATACTGGCAGGCTAGAGAGATAGGCACTTCATTGGTATTAACTGTTCAATTGATCAAATAGTTATTATTGTCCCCAGGCAAAGGTTGAGTTTTCGTTATGAAAATGACTTCCACTGTAATGGATGAAGCAATAATGATTCACTTCCAGAAGACAGAGATGACACCCCAGGCCATTCCTTTTTATGTTTTCTTTGCTCCATATCTGCATCATCCTCACCTCATTGTGTACCCTTAAAAGATGACACAGTTGGCAGAGTTCTCCATGTGTGGAGGGATGACCAAAGAGTCTCGTAAGTGAAGCAGTCCTCTCTAAATTCTTGGGTGTTAGGAGCTCTAGCTGCCATCTCTGTAGCCATTCAGTTTCTAGCTTGATAGGTCTATCCCCCTTTGCATTCTGTCTCTCCCGAACTGCCTTCCAGCTCTTCCCCAACGTGAATCTTCTGTTCCTGTCAGGCCAGTCTCCAGACTCTCCTTGACGCGCCACGTTCGTTCATTTTCAGTTTTTGCCCTCACTCGTGTTGGCTCTTACAACCTAGCCTTTCTGCCCTCCTTCAGTGTCTGCCCAGCTCAAATCCAGACTTCTCCTCAAAACTCTCCACTCTGGCCTTTTTGGACTTGTTCTGACACTTCTAGTCAGCACCGTTGCATTTAACCCATCTGTTTGGTTTTATGGCTTCCTCTGATTTAGGTATTCAAGTCTTGTCGCCACAACCAGAGATCAGATATTATGTCTCTTTCACACCCTCCTCAGCACTCGTACTGTGGAAGGCACTCAGCATCTTCTGCTCATTGATGACTTGCTTGATTCTTGTTTTCCATGTTGGCATGCCTAATGCTATGGATGTCTGCAATTCTATAGTAATGGGAAGATCCTCAGAGCTTTGTTTTGCTTTAACTTTACAGCATTTTCTTGTGGAGAGGGACTGCCTGTTTATAGTGATCCAGCTGGTGCTTGCTATATGGAAACTGTAGGAATGTGCATTGGGTTTAGTATAATTCCACTCAGCTTCATTCTAAGACCTCTTTTTTTTTTGGTGATCCTGGTGTTTCATCTGGCTTAAAGATGATGATGTTATCATTATTGAAGAAACCCTAGCCCTAACTCTGAAGACCTCTGGGTTAATCTAAAGACTGATGTTGCTTTACCACTATTTCTGCTTACTTAATCTTCTGAGACATCAATTTATAATTTTGGTTTTCTGGTTTCTCTAGATAGCAGGATTTGTCATTAGTTTTTGCTTATCTATCACCACGAATATCTCAGGATATTTTGCATCATGTTTACGATAAAGTCCAGTATGTGACCTCAGTACTCTTCCTATCTATTTTTTTGACACTTTGCTTGTCATCTTGTGAATATTTTCCATTTTATACCCACAGACTACAGGAGCATTTGGATCTTGGGTGAATTACATGGTAATTGAGAAGCAGATTAAGAACTTACTCCAAATATCAGTTTCCAAATTCCTCATTGGGTTGATAGTCCTGATTGTGAAAAATAAAAATAAGCTTACTACACAAACTTCTTTCAAATCCTTAGTGATAGAGGGGAATGGTTAGGATTCTAACATCTACAACATAACCAACCATATTATTATGAAAACTTAAATGGATTTTATATGAATCAGCTACAAGATACGTGGCTAGCATCCAGGAAATTTGTGCTAAGTCTTTTGTCAGGGATAATATAATCTAGCAATCTTGATATTCACTTAAACCTTTTTCTGTATCTGCCACAATGCAGAGAGCATGAATGCTTCTTTTCCATGTTGAGCACATTAAAAAATGAGAAACAGTTAAAAAATGGGACAAAGAGCAAAATACTGTTACATTTATTTGAGTTACAAGAGTCTAGGTTTTCAGTAAAGTAATGGTTAGATAAGACACACTTTCATAGAAAGAATCACTGGTCATTGAAAGAAGCAAGTGGCTCCCTGCAGGAAGTGTTTATAAAAGGATATTTAGAGCTTACCAAGGTGGATAAAGCTAAATGATTCTTCTGAAGGAGACTATCTCAGGAAGACTAACTCTAGAGAATTTACAGAGGATGAGAGCTATAGCCAGTTACTATAATGTTAGATAAGACAGCTCAAAGGGCTCAGAAGAAACTGCAGTAGGATTCCTTTAGATCTGGGAGAGGTCTGATGGCTTAGGCTTGGAGCAGGATTCTTCTATAATGGAGGTAGGCTTAAGAAGTCCTAGTTTTTATTAGAATCAAGCCCCAGAAAACAAGAATTATGTAACACTAATATCCCAGACATTTCCAGCTGGTAAAATGGGATCACATGAACACTACTATCTAAATTTCATCAGCTGTAAGGCCCCACCTGCTCACAGAGGAATTTAACCCCATTCCAAAGATGCTTCACTTATTTCTGATCGTTCTCAGGGGGGTGGAGTGCAGTTGGGGGGGGGGCCTACTACATGTGCCTGTAAAAATCTCACTCCCATTTTTATAGTCGGGACTACTAATCAAGGCATCTCATCATTGCCTCCACTGCTGACACCCTTTGTGCAAATAGCACAGAGCTTCTAGTCCTGGAGATATTGAAATCTAGGCTCCTCACCAAATTTTATATATAAATTTTGTCACTTTGGCTTGAAACAGCATAATTTGAGCCCAGGATCACAGATGGGCCTTCGTGAAAACAGTGTCTTCAGCTTTTGGTTCCATCTTCTCCACCGGGTCTCAAACCCAAAGGGCTAACCAAAGCATCAACACTCTACTTTCCCTCTGTTCTTTCCTTATCCTTCTCTTTTCTGTGTGTCCCAGAAAGAAAAAGCCAACTTATTACTCTTCCTTCAGCCCAAATTCCAAAATCTCCTTGCATATAGACTTATGCCAATAGGTAAAGGAAGGGAGAGGGGAAACAATCACCTGGTCTCTTTCAGATGACGTTCTAGCACCAGCTTTGGCCCAGCCAAGATTCTGTTATGCATATAATAAAAACATAGACTCTGTTTCTATCAGGGCATGAGTGGGAAGGAGAAGAGCATATCTGAGGAAGGAAACTGTGATATAAAACAAACCACCATCTCAGAAAGAGAATTAAATCTTGAAAGAGTCAGTGACTCCCTTTGTCATTCTTTATTACTGCTCTTTTTCATCTTCTTAGGCTTAATTTCAATATTGAGCCCAAGCCTTTTGTTCCTTCATCTTTAGATCCAGAAGAGGACAGCAATTAATTACTATTTATGGCTGAATAACTGCTAACTAAGGTGGGCTTTCATCACAAAATGCTATGGAAAGTACTGATGACATTGAGTTTGGCAGACCCTGTTGGCTTAAATTAATTCTATTTCATATCCAAAGCTGAAGCCTTCTGTTCCATAAATCGGTGCAATCTCTCCAGGTGAAGTAGCTATAATAAGAACACAATATCACTTTCAGACTACAGTTACAGCAATGGTGAAGAAGCTCAAGTTGCCCTTTTTATTTTTTTTAAGATTTTATTTATTTATTAGAGAGAGAGAGAGAGAGAGAGAGAAAGGGGGAGTGGCAAGCAGAGGGAGAGGGAGAAACAGACTCTTGGCTGAGCAGAGAGCCTGATGTAGGGCTCGTTCCCAGGACCCTGAGTTCATGACCTGAGCTGAAAGCAGACACTTAATTGAGCCACCCAGGTGCCCCAGCAAGTGTCCTTTTATAATTAGTCATTTCACTATGAAGATTTTCAAACTGTGAAAACCATAAAAAAACCCAAATAGACCAACTAATGAAGTACAAGAATTTACAGACCTGATTTATTAGATACTGTTACCCATGAGGGAAATGACAATGAACTCCACTTTGATTGGCATGTCGCGAATTGCAGGACAAAATTAGAGAGGAATAAATTTTTGGAAACTGTGGGTGATGAGTCAGGTGATCTAGAAGTCATAAGAAAAATCCTTGCCCCACAAGAATTGCAGACAGCATGAAGAAGAATCTGGAGTTGGTCAAATATAAAGGCTGAAAAGCGCTATAATGAAAAAGCAAATGGTTTCAAGGACTTAGAGCAGTCGCTCTCAACTGAGGGAGACTTTGCCATCTAGGGGACATAAGGCAATGTCTGCAAGCATTCTTAAAGAATAAACTTTTTTATTTTAGTAGTTTTTGGAACCATAAAAAGTTGCAAACTCAGTACAGTGACTTCTAAATACCTGAACTCATTTCCCCCTATCATTAACATCCCACATCAGTATGATAAATTGTTATAATGAAAAGAAACAATATTGACACATTATTATTAACTGAAGTTTATGCCTTATTCAAATATCCTTAGTTGTTACCTAATATCCTTTTCTGTTTCAGGGTCCCATCAAGGAAACCACATTGTGTTTAGTTGTCATGACTCCTTAGGCTTCTCTTGGCCTTGACAGTTTTCTTAGACTTCCCTTGCTTTTTTTTTTTTTAATTTGGCAGAGTGAGAGAAAGCAAGAGAGAGAACACAAGCAGGGAGTGTGGGAGAGGGAGAAGGAGGCTTCCTACAGAGCAAGGAACCCGATGCGGGGCTCGATCCCAGGACCTGGAATCATGACCTGAGCCGAAGGCAGGCTACACGACTGGGCCACCCAGGCGCTCCCTTTCCTTGCTTTTGATGACCTTGACCGTTTGCAGGAATATAAGTCAGAACTTTTTTAGAATGTCCCTGAATTGGGATTTGGCTGATGTTATTCTTGTGATTAGAATCTGGTTGTGAGTTTCTTTTTTTTTTTTTTTAATACTTTATTTATTTGACAGAGAGAAATCACAAGTAGGCAGAGAGGCAGGCAGGGAGAGAGGAGGAAGCAGGCTCCCCGCGGAGCAGAGAGCCCGATGCGGGGCTCGATCCCAGGACCCTGGGATCATGACCTGAGCCGAAGGCAGAGGCTTAATCCACTGAGCCACCCAGGCGCCCCTGGTTGTGAGTTTCTTAAGGGGAAGGACAATAGAGGTCAAGAGCTGTTCTCATTGTATCATATCTAGGGCTATCAACATGACTTATCACTGATGGTGTTAATCTCAACCACCTGTCCAAGATAGTGTTTATGAGCTTTCTCTGCTCTAAAGTTATTTTTCCCCCATTCCATTCTCTCTTCTTTGGAAGCAAGTCACTATGTGCAGCCTTTATTTGTTGGGTGAGTAGTTATGTTCCATCTAACTAAGGGGAAATAGCTACATAAATTATTTGGATTCCATGTGGTAGATTTGTCTTTTTTCCCATATTGATTTAGTCATCATTCGTTTTCACTAGTATGAATGTCTGGATATTTCTTGCAGACCTTTTAATTTTTTAAGATTTTATTTTTTTAAGTGATCTCTACACCCAGCATGGAGCTTGAACCCACAACCCCGAGATCAAGAGTCGCATGCTCCATTGACTGAGCCACACAGGCACCCCCTCCCCCAGGCACTTTAATCTTTACAATAGGGTCTGGGGAGGGTGATTATGGCATGTAGTGGGCAGAGACCAGGGATACTGGTCCTATAATATGCAAGATAGATCACCACAACAAAGAGTTGTCTGACCCAAGGTCAATGGCACCAAGGTTGAGTACCCTGCTCTAGAGCCTTTGAGGTTCTACTCTGTTAAATGGTACATATGGAAATACAACTTAAAATTTAAAATCGAAGTCAATGAATGAAAGTTGCGTTTTCAGAGAACTTTGTTACAATGCATAAAATGAGTAATTCTTTGGGTGTCATATGAACACCAAGTAAGAGATTTAGTCCCTCTAAGGCTCTGTGTAACCGAAATGAGCTGAAAAGTTGAGACAGCGACCCAGACTATTCAAATGCAGTGGTATCCTTCCCCCACCACCCCACCATCGAAGAAAACTTGTGCCTCAATGTATACACATTGGTAGTCTGCGTTGAATGAATTTAATGAATATTGACTTAAGGTCTTAAAGTTGTCATGAGTGCATGAGTTCAGGGAATCAAAGAGATGCTTTGAAATGAGTCTGGAGGTAGGAAAGGTGAAATCAAAAGAAAATGCTGTTGTCTTCAAAGTCTGCCTTCTCTGTAAATGTCAACTTTTCGCTTCCTTGCCCTGCACTAGAGCAATGGTCCTCAATCTGTGTCAATATTTCACCCCTTCCCTCAAGACACTTGTCAACATCTGAGGATGTTTAAGAGGGGTCACAACCTTAGGGGAGGAGTGCTACTGGCATCTAATGGGTAAAGACCAGGGATGCTGTTAAACATGCTACAATATACAGGACAGTTGCCCAGATAAAGAATTCTCCAGCTCTAAATGCCAATAGCGCCAAGGTTGAGAAACCCTGGACTAGAGAGGAAGAAAACAGTCTTCCAGGTTGATCACATTAATTTCTCACAACCAGAGAGAGGCATGGTTGTCTTGGTATATCCCCTTTTAAGTTGTGTGTGTATGTGTGTGTGCGTTTCAACAACCCCTTTTAGCTACAGCTTTGGCCAGGTTACCATTGGTGTTGAAAGACCTTTCAGAGCATAGATGTACCTGAGTAAAATCAAACATTTTACCCTAGCCCCTAAAGTTCTGAAAAACCAGATCTTCCCTACCTTCATGTGTTCTTTCTATGGTCCTCTGCCCTTGGTTCTCTTGACCCATCCAGCTGCTCAAGGCTCAAGGCCAGACTGGCTTTATGACCCTTGTACTTGATGACTCCTCTATCTGGACTACTCTTCCTCTAGACCTGGGTGGGCAAGGCTGGCTCTTTTTCATCATTCTTAACTCAAACATCATCTTCTCAGCAAAGCTAATCTCCTAAATCTAAAGTACAGTCCCTTCCCCTACACACGCTTATTTTGATTTCATTTTATTTTCCCCATAGCACTTACCACTTTCTGAAACTGTCTTGTTTTGTCTGCTACATTACCACATAAGCTTTCTAGGGGCAGGGACTTTGTCTCTTTAGCTCAGCTTGAATCTGTGTGCCAATACCCAGTCTGGCATAGAGTCCAAGTTAAATAAATATTTGTTGAATGACTGAATGGATGTGAAGGCAGGAGTTGGGAGTAAATATTTAAAATTTCAGAAAATTCTGAATTCATAGACAATGTTTTGAGCTTCCTTAATCTCTTAAGGAAAAAAATGGAAATTGAGGAATAAAATCTCAAAATATGGAATATTTTAAAACAACTACTTGATCATAGGGGAAGAGAGGAAAAAATAAAACAAAACAAAATCAGAGAGGGAAACAAATGATAAAAGACTCTTAATCATAGGAAACAAACTGAGGGTAACTGGAGGGGAGGTGGTTGGGGGGATAGGGTAACTGGGTGATGGACATTAAGAAGGGCACGTGATGGAATGAACATTGGGTATTATGTAAGAGTGATGAGTCACCGAACTCTACCTCTGAAACCAGTAATATGTTATATGTCAATTAACTGAATTTAAAATTTAAAAATGAAAAAAACCTTTTGTAGTTTGAATGCCTCCTCAATTAGAAACACACTACATAGTGTGTTTATTTAATTTCATTAAATCGCAAAATGGTTACAACTTGTTATACTGTATCTCAATGAAGAATTTATTCAGGTAATTCTGAATTTGGTATTGCATTGAACCTAATTAAAATTTTCTTCCTAGATTTTTTTCTCATTTAAGAGAAGCAAAAAACCCCGGGAGGACAGAAGAAAACACCACTGCTGAAGCCATTAGGTTTTAAGGCTTAGGGTTTCACGCAGATATAGAAAACATTGTCTTAGAAAAGGAGCCAAGAGAAGTGAGCAAGAAAAACACCCTGCAACTCACTGAACATAAATTTTACCCTCAGGGACCTTTGTCTACTCTGTTTTATTTTCTGAGGTATTACCATCAGTGGTGTCTTCTCTGATGCTTCATTTTGTGAACTTTGGAAAACAGAAAGTTCGTAGTTTTTCGCTTGGTTCTTTCAATGCAGATTTTTCATGATTTATGGAGGTGAAATTAACATACCATGGAATGAACCCTTTTAAAGCAGATGATTCAGGGGTATTTAGTACCTTCACAGTATTGTGCAGCCATCACCCCTGTCTAGGTTCAAAACATTTCTGTGATTTCTATATAAAGTCCTGTACCCATTAAGCAGTGTCTTCTCCCTCAGCCTCTGGCGTCCAGTGTTCTGCATTCTGTCTCTATGGATTTACCTATTCTGGATGTTTTGTACAAATGGAATCATATCATATGTCTGGCCTTTTTCACATGTACCAGTGTTTCATTCATTTTTATGGTCAGATAATAGTCCATTGTATGGGTGTGCTACATTTGGTTTGTCCATTTGTAAAAGGATGGGCATTTTCATTTTTTTAGCTATTATAAATAATGTTCCTATGAACAGGGGTGTACCTGTGTTTGTTTGAATGCCTATCTTCAGTGACTTTAGATACATACCTTAGGCTTGGAATTTCAGGATTGTATGGTAACTCCATGGTTCACGCTTTGAGGAACAGCTGAGCTGTTTTCCACAGCACCTGTATTGTTTTGCGTCCCTGGTAGCAATATGGGAGGTTTTTTCCCCATATCCTCATGCAATAGTTGAGATTTTCCTTTTTTTAGTGGATGGGAACTGGTACTTCATTGTGGTTTTGATTTATGTTACCCTCGAGCCTAATGACGTGGAGCATCTTTTCATGTATTTGTTGGTCATGTTCAATGTAGACTACTTTTGACGTTGGACAATTTCTGAACTTTTATAGTTTCTTTTAGATAGTGCAGAAGATAGATCAGAAGCAGACAGGAATGAGAGGGCTAGCGTCATAAGATTCTATTTGGCAGATGCCCCAAATGCCTTCCTGGCCCCCACCCCCGAGAATGTCACATTTCCCACAACAGTGGAAAGTTCCTTTCTGATAGCAAGTCTTACAGACCTTGAATATTTGCTGATACAGTTAAATGAAATAGCAGGAATGTCATAAAACTGACAGACAGGGAATAAGGAAAGCCATGGTAGACAGGACAAGTTGACTATCAAAGTCATATGTCCACTGGCTAAGGAGGACATCGCAACCCAGAAGGGACATTTGTAGGTCTGCACACATGCAGATAATTAACAAGGGTATTAGAAAGGTTTGTGGGACTCCCCCCCCAAAACAAAATAAGTAAACGAGAAAAAAAAAATCTTTCCCATTGAAATTTCTGCTTCCTTCCTCAGATATGTTCCTAAATTAAACAGTTCATATTGTTCTGTCTTCCTTAGACATTCCTGACTTTTTTTTTAATCCAAGTAATTCGGAGCACTTTAATAGGTATGGTTTTGGTAACTACGCTTAAGGTTAGATTGTCAGACCTCTGGGAAATCAATATGAGGTAGCCAATGTAGCAAAGTAGGATGAGTTGTAAGCTGATAGTCAGGAGATCTCGGTCCCAATCCTCAGTTCTGAAATGACTAGTTTTGTAACCTTGAATAAATTACTTAACCTCTTGGAACCTCCATGTCCTCATCTGTAAATAAATGAATGATCAGACTCTCCACTTCCTTTAAAATCTTTTAGAGCTCTGAACTTCTATTTGAGAAGTTCGTGTGTTATGTGCTTTAAATTTCAAAGGCAGACACGTACTCTTCCTTTGTTTGCACATATAGAAATTAAAACTGTTGCCTCAGTTCAAACCTGTATCAACAGAATAAGTTTAAAAAGGAACAAAGAAAAAAGGGCGGAGGGAGACAGACTTCTAAGTTCTGAAGCCAGGCTCCTCTTTGTGTATTGGCTGAGTGCCTCAGTACACTTGTATGTGTGATGATCTGTCCTCTGCCCTGAGGTTTCTTAATCTCCATTTTGCAATGTGTGTCATAGATGTTTGTTTATCAGTGTAACTGACTCAGGCAGGACATTGCACTGTTTCCTAGTCAGTGGCTCAAGCATTTCTCATCTGAACTTTTCCAGTCTTTCGTTCTCTTAACTTCTGTGACTTCAGATGAGGGTACCTTGACTTTCACTTAATCCGATGATGCATTTTTTTTTTTTTTTTCTGCAGGAGGGTACGAGGTTTTGAAACTTTTCCCCTCTTCACGTGTAGCTGAAAAGTTGTAATAAATGGTAAGGTGATCTGCCCTGCCAGCATAGGGACCTTTCTCTAGCCCATCTGACACAGGTTCCAGGGAGCTCTGGGTCAGCTCCTTGTCAGAAGAGAACAATTAGCACCTTCAGTCCCTGAGGAGGGGTCAAGGATTTAAGATCTATCTGGGAAGGGTTAGGTTATCATTTGGGCATGACATAGGATGAGCTCTGGCAGTGCACTTGTGATGAGCTCTGGGTGTTGTACAGGAGTGTTGAATTGTCATATTGTATACCTGAAACTAATATTACACTGCCTCTTAACTGGAATTTCATCTATCTATTGATCTATTTATTTATTAAAGTTATTTATTTATTTATTTGAGAGAGAGGAGGAACACAAGCAGGGGGAGAGGGAGAGGGAGAAGCAGGCTCTCCACTGAGCAGGGAGCCCAATGCAGGCAGGCCTCTATCCCAAGATCCCAGGACCAGGACCCGAGCTGAAGGCAGATGCTTAGTGACTGAGCCACCAAGGCGCCCCTGTTAACTGGAATTTAAATAAAAAACTTTTTAAAAAAAAAAGGAAAAGAAAAAAGAAAATAAAAACGTAAAATAAATAAAATACAAAGGAGTGGAAGTGATGAAGGCATGGTCTTTGCATTAGTATTTCTTTCCAGTTTTAGAGGTTTTCTCAAGTTAAAAACAGTAGTAGGTAAGATAAAGTTTCTATCAAAACTTATGATCACAGAACTTGATCAGGGAACTGATCTGATCTGTAATATCTGAAGACCCGCTTTTGGTATTTTTTATTACCTTGTGGCTATTTCTTTTCTGTTATTTGCAGACATACTTTGCTTTTGTGCTTTCCTTAGGTTTCTGTATTTAGTGTCTTTCTTTCGGCCCAAGATCAGCTTGTTTATTTCCCAAAAAGCAGCTGCTTCTACAAAAGGCTGGCAACAGGATAGAGTATGAGGTCGGGGGGAGAGAGGTATAATTGAAGCTGAAGGGACTCTTAAGGTCAGTGTGCTCTGTTCATTGAAATTATCTCTCCCCAACTTTTTTCTCCACGAGAATGTTAAAATATTATATTCCTGCCAAAAAACCTCCCCAAACTCAAATCCTAAACAAGAGAAACAACCTCTCCACCCTGAATCAAACACTATTTTGTGTTGGTAACTTATTTCAAAAATAATTTTATTTAATTGGATTTGAAATTACCTTTATGATTTTATAGCAGATCAGTGCATACATTTGTTTTCTTATTGGGGACTACTCATCAATGGGACTATCACTACAAATTACTGTTTTCAATTTGTATTGAAAATCAGAAGGAAAAGTTATGGTGATATGAGTCAATTACCTTGAAATATAATATTTGATTCAGCAAGTCAACATCTAACAGTTATTTAAAGAAACGAATTAGAGAGACATGCAAATTGATATTCAAGGATGTTCATAACAGCATCACTTATATCATTTGTAAAATTTAGAAACCTAAATGTCCCCCACACACAATAGGGGACTGGTTAAATATATTATGTAATAGCCATGTGCTAGAATATTATACAGCCCTAAACCTGGTCTTTAAATAATTTTTAACAACATGGGGGAGATCTCACTTTCAGTGTCAAGTGAAGAAAAGCACACAATACTATACCATTGACTCTTGAACAACATGAGTTTGAGCTCTATGGATTCACTTATATGTGGAAATTTTTTGATAAATACAGTAGAGTACTATGAATGTATTTTCTTTTCCTTACAATTTTCTTAATAACTCCTTTTTCTAATTTACCTTACTGTAAGAATACAGTATATAATATATGTAACATGCAAAATATATGCTAATCAACTTTTTATGCCGTCTGTAAGTCTTCTGGTCAGCAGCAGGCTATTAGTAGTTAAGTTTCTGGGGAGTCAAAAGTTATATGTGGATTTTTGACTGCACAAGGGATCAGCACTCCTTCCACTCATGCTGTTCAAGGGTCAGCTAGGCATATGGAATGGTTGCAATTTTGGAAAAAAAATACAAATAAGAAGCTGGTAAGAAATACATCAAAATATTCATAGTGGCTCACTCAAGGCTGCAGAATTGTGGATTTAAAGAGCACTCTTAGGGCACCTGGGTGGCTCAGTGGGTTAAGCCTCTGCGTTCGTCTCAGGTCATGATCTCAGGGTCCTGGGATTGAGCCCAGCATGGGCTCTTTGCTCAGTGGGGAGCCTGCTTCCCCCCCTCCCTCTCTGCCTGCCTCTCTGCCTACTTGTGATCTCTCTCTTTGTCAAATAAATAAATAAATAAATAAATAAAATCTTCAAAAAAATAAAGAGCACTCTTTAGGGGTGCCTGGCTGGCTCAGTTGGTGAAGCATGTGACTCTTAATCTCTGGGTCATGAGTTCAAGCCTCATATGGGGTGTGGAGGATACTTTAAAAAGAAAGTAAAGAGCATTCTTTATATATTTTTGGTGCTTTCTGTTTTCTATAATGAATAGTTATTACTTTTAGAAAAATATATAAAATTTTCAAACATTTTAATGAAAGGAAATTAAACAATAATGAGAAAGCATTGTTTACCTATTGGATTAGTAAGTTTCTTTTTTTAAGATTTTATTTTTTTATTTGTCACAGAGAGAGAAAGAAAAGGAGAGAGAGCACAAGCAAGGGGAGTTGCAGGCAGAGGGAGAAGCAGGCTCCTCACCTGATCGAGGAAACTGATGCGGGTCTTGATTCCGGGACCCTGGGATCATGACCTGAGTTGAAGGCAGAAGCTTAACCGACTGAGCCACCCAGACATTCCGATTGATAAGATTTTTAAAGATTTGATAATATTCGATGTTTTCAAGGATATGAGGAAAATGGCACCCTTACATACTCTAAGTAGTAGTGTAAGATGGTTTGGTCCTTTTAAAAGACACCTTGAGGGGCGCCTGGGTGGCTCAGTGGGTTGGGGCCTCTGCCTTCGGCTCAGGTCATGATCTCGGGGTCCTGGGATCGAGCCCCGCATCGGGCTCTCTGCTCCACAGGGAGCCTGCTTCCTCCCTCTCTCTGCCTGCCTCTCTGTCTAGTTGTGATTTCTCTCTGTCAAATAAAAAAAAAGTCACCTTGATAGTATCCTTTAAAATTTCAAGAGCACATAGCCTTTGACCCAGCATCATTTCCAGTTACAGGGCTTAACTATATAGAGATGTTTGAACAAATATGCAAAGATACTTGCACAGGGATATTAACTGGAGTATTGTGAAGAGCTAGGGGGAAATCCTGAATGTTTGTTAAGAGGGATATGGCAAATACATCATGGTACATCCATACTATGTAATACCGTGTAACAGTAAAAAAAAAAAAAAAAGTTAATTACGTAGATATCTACATACAAACATAATGCCATGGAATGATATTTGCGATACATTATTAAGTGGATAAGGGCAATTTGGAGAGCAATATGTATAATATGTTCTCATTTTGAAAAATAAGTATATGTTACCCTGCATGTGCATGGCAAACATTTGGGAAGATGTGTATCAGCTTGTTCTCAGTTGTCATCATCTCTGTAGAGCAGGATCAGAGACTCCTTGTACTTTATATACTTCTTTTAAAAAATATTTTATTTATTTATTTATTTGAGAGAGAGAGAGAGAATGAGAGGTTGATCATGAGAGGGGAAAGGTCAGAAGGAGAAGCGGACTCACTGCTGAACAGGGAGCCCGACGCGGGACTTGATCCCAGGACTCCAGGATCATGACCCAAACTGAAGGCAATCACCCAACCAACTGAGCCACCCAGGCACCCTACTTTATATACTTCTATTTGAATGAAAGAAGTGAACAAGCCCTTCTTTTGTAAGAAAAAGAATAATAGAGACAAGCAGTAGAAAAGTGGGGCTTACAGTATGAAAATTTGCTTAAAATAGTTTCCAGAAACGTATTCTTCTGTGGACAGTGATGCGTAGCTACAAAGAGTTTGGACAATTTTTACATTAGGCCTCATTTGCATCATGTCTCAATTAAGAGAGAGAACCAATTCATAAGCTGATCTGGGTTGCCCTATGTAATGTTTTGTCCAGTGGCAACAAAATTAGATTCGTTGAACTCTTTCATAAATACTATTGAAATGAGCTCGCCGAAAGTTGAGGTTAGACCCTGAATCTGAAAGCTGCCTGTATAGATGGTCCGGATTAGATACACACCCTAGCTAAAAGTGACTCAGAATCTATGAGTTCACCTTCCGGCTATTTGCTATCAATGTCTTCTTGTAGGAGGGCTACCCCCTGTGTTTAATATAGAAGGAAGATGTTCCAAAAATGAGAATTTGCTTCTCTTTTAGGTGGGTTTATGTGCTAATGAGATGGCTATGTGAAATATTACTTATCCAGCCACATGCACATTTTTCTCTGAAATAATAACAGTATCTACCTTGCAAGCTTACTGTGCTGGTAAAATGAAACAATGCATGTAAAGTGTTTGGTGCAGTGCTCTGCACTGAGTAAGTAATACCTGGTGGCCATTGTTATTTAAACATGTTGCTAAAGATTTTCCATTTGAACAACAATAACTTAGCCTGGACCAGTGCCACACACATCCAAGCAAAGGAGACAGTTTTATTATAGCATTTTAGTTTGGAGAAGGATTTCTTTGAATAAATGTTCAAGGCTTAAGCAGAATGAATATGTAGGTATAATGAAGGGGTTTGTCCATTGCACAGAAGGCATTAGCAAAAGGCATATTTAGAGGATTGAAGGGAATGGAGGTTTAGTGTGCAGGTAACAGAGTGATTTAGTAAATGAAAGTGAGGGTGGTGGTTGTAGACCACTTAAGAAATTTAGTCCTTGGCTCTAAAGAAAGTCATTCAATAAACAGGAGAATCTGGAGAAAGACTGGTGTGGTGTAAACGGAAGAATGTGAATTTTGGTAACAGCTTCCTTTTTTCTCATCAGTAGAATGAGGAGGTCATACCTGGTAATTAATAGCCACCATTTTCTCCACACTTGTCATAAACCAGGCTTTTTACGAGCATGGTTTCATTTAATCCTCCCTCAGAAGAGCCCTATGAAGGAAAAACCATTATTAGCCCCAATTCAGAGATGAGGAGGCTGAGGCTCTGAAGACAGTATGTAACTGGGTCCAGGGTGGTCCCCGTCCAAAGCCCACATAGTTTCAGTGCTGCTAGTATGCCTCTGAGTGGCCTCCCAGCTCTGGTAGACAATGATTCTGAATAAGGGACGTTTGAAAATGTCGTTATTTGCCTTGTCTTTTAAGAATGGAAGATGAAATAGAACGTTTTTGTATGTGAAAGGGAAAGGAAACTGAGGAGACACTGAATACGAGTTTTGATGGCGGCAACCTTTCTTTTCTCCTAACATTATTGGGCTAGAATCATACAGAAAGGGAATAAAAATACGGTAAAGGTAATTTCCATGCTATTCCGATAACACCCACAGCCCATTTCCTTTGCCTCCTGCCTTAGGGATAATCTGAATATTTTGTTCTCTCTGTCCGTTTTGGGAAGGTTACTAAAGCAGTTTGCAAGGACACTGGGAAGATTTTATTTAGACGCGATAGGAGCTCACTTTTAAAAGGACGAAGAAGGAATTAGTAAGACACACTGTAGTCAAGTTCCATTAACCCCCTGCTGGGATATTGATTCGAACTGCACCGACTTTATCTATTAATTTGGGAAGAACTGAGTCTTTACAATACTATCCCCTTCCATTCAGATGCATGGGGTGTCTTTCACTTTGTTTTGGTCTTTCCGTGAATATAAAAACCTGCCAAATGTGCTGCAATGAAAAGAAAGGGCTCTTTGGAAAAATAAAAGGATCACTTCTCAAACAACAACATCTAGATCGAGCTACTAGGCCTCTGACCAGTTTTGAATAGAGTAGCTTGGGTTATTATTTATGTTCACAGTAAGATCATCTCCTGTCTAGGTTTCTGATTTCACTCGTTTCACACAAGCCATCGAAGACAGTATTTGGCCCAGTGGTTGGTCCTGAAAATAAAAGAAGGCCTTGCTCAGGACAAAACATAATATAACTTGTCTATGCAAATATTATTGTAAAGTCCTGCTGCCTGTAGTTGGACCACAGGAAGAAGTTACTATTTTACAAACCTGTGCAGTATGTTTAACACGCAAAGCCTTGTTATACGGTCAATGAAGAGCAGTTGTTTTCTGTTTTCAGGAGCAGCCTGGCTATCTGTTTCAGCTTCTTGTTACAGGAGAGTCAATTGAGCAAGGCCCGAGTATCAGTACCTACTAACAGAGCTGTCGCGTTGAATTCCACTTGGTTTCGAGCAGCTTTATTTTCAGGCTTTTCGTCCTTTTTATGTTGTAGTTTGAATCTGTCCACTGTGCCCTCTATTTTCCTGTTTTCCATTTCCATATGTTGATCTCTTCTGTTTCTAATTGGGTTGGCAGTCCCAGGCAAGATTTCATACTGAGGAAGCCTGATGTCCTGGTAAATGCCGTCGTCCAGGAGCCAGGGGACCCGTGGTAGGAAATCCAGGCTCTGTTACTAGTTAGTGGTGGGACTAGACAAGTCATTTAACCTGGATCTATTCCTCTACCTGTAAAACAGCGATAATAATCCCCTGTCTTCCTAACTGGTAAACAACTGTGCAAATGTTCTCTCTAAAATGTCAGGCAGCCGGCTGGGGGAATGTTTTGTTCCTGGGTAGGAGTGCTGGAGGGTTTCTGATGACAAGAAGTTAAACAAGGTTTATTTTGACCTTGAAAACGTGAGAAAGGAAAGCTAGAAATTGTATGGGGCTACCTGGTTTCTCTTTTGGGGATGTAGCTCTTCTTCCGTCTTCGTCCTGGCTGTGGTTCACTGTAGAGCAAAGAGATGTGGTCTATGATAAAGGTAGCCCCAACTGTCTGCGTTAATGAATAACTTAAGTGATAAAGATCTTGAAAAATTGAAAGAGTTTCTGGGTCTGATAAATAGATCTATATCTATATTATACACATGGGTCCATGCATAGGTATGTATGTATACAAAGTCATATATACCAACAAAAACAGATAGCTTTGGGCTCTTTCTTTGATACCTTTTAAAGTTGGAGCAACTTTAGTAAGCTAAGGGCTCAGTGTTCAGGGGAGATTACCTAGTTGAAGAGGTCTGGGCTAAATGACAGTCTGAAGGAAATGGACAAAAGTACTCTTTATTTTATTTATTTATTTTTAGAGAGGGAGAGAGAGGCTGAGAGAGAATCCTTAAGCAGACTCCAAGCCCAATGCGGGGCTCTCTCAGGGGCTGGATATCAGGACCCTGAGATCATGACCTGATTGGAAATCAAGAGTCGGAGGCTTAACCCCGGCTGAGCCACCCAAGCACCTCAACAAAAGTACTCTTTAATTCTAAGTCCTTTTTCTTCCCGGTCCAATGGATTGACTTATGTGCTACACTGGGTTTGTTCTGTGTCTGTATTTTAATTCCATGACTAGACACTAAATTCGTTGAGGGCAGAGATGATCATTCCTTCTACTTCATTTGTGTTAACCCTGTTATGGAGGATAGTGCTCTGTACTCTGCAGGTATCTAGTGAATTATATAGCTAACAAATGATTACTTATTTCTGGTATTACAAGATCTCTCATAAAATAAACACAACAAACTCGTTGTTTGAAGTCCTGAACTTTCTAGGTCAGTATCGAAAAAGGAAGTTCATGACTGTCATAGTAATATTTGTGGGCATATTATAGGTAGGTGGGTTGACCTGTTGGAAACTGGCTGAGTAATCCTACTTCAGAGTAAGAAACACAAAAGAGCTGTAGTTCTATGCTCTCCAATTGTGGGCCTCTCACCCGCATAGTGTTACCTGCGATGCTTATTAAAAAATCAAATTTCTCAGACCCACTCAGACCCTAATCACGGTATCTGGAGGTTGTAGCTCCAGGCACCCATATTTCAACAAGCACCCCAGATGATTTGGATGCATACTAAAGCTCCAGAACGACCCTAGTCTGTAGTCTGAAAGGGTGACACACACATGTGTAATTCTATGGGAAGATGGAAAACAGCAAGAGAAATGAAATGACCACTACTAGCAGGGAGAGGAAGCCAGTCTTCCATTTCGCATCAGGGAACTTGGGAAGAATATTGGTGCTTTAGTCCTTCTGGTGATACATTCTAGGCAGCTTGTCGTCATGGCTCATTTACAGTTATGGTCTGTCCCTTTTGCAGTCCCGAGACAGTTCACCAGAATCTTACTTTTAACAGCTATTTCTTGAATCTCTTGGGAATGGTCTTTGTAAGACCGGCTCCTAAACCATGGTCATGGCCAGTAAAATGTCACAATGCTGAAAGGACTTCTCCTTATCAGTTGTGGGCTCTTTGGCCATGATCCTTGCGGTGGAAAGGAAAGGCATCAAGGGACACTCCCCCCCAACCGCCCTCATCCTAGTGATAGTTCACAAATGGGAGGGAGCGGGGTCTTAACGGAGTGAGAGGTGAGGTAAGAGAACGGATGCAGTAGCTCAGGCGTGGAGGAGCTGGATGCCTTTAATCAAAGAATAGGATCTCCGTCGGAAGAAAGAGCAGAAGTCCAAAGATGAATATCTCTAAAGGGCAGCTGGAAGATGACCCGAGGGGAACTTTCCTCCCGGGGCTGAGTCCTAAGAAGGGAGCACAGGTGTCGGCGTGGGCGCGCTCCAAGCCTCGCTGAAATCAGATAGGCGCTAGGCCCTTCCGAAAACACACTCGATAAGGCGGGCGGCCCTCCCAGCGGCTCGGAAGCCCCAGCGAGGAGCCGTTAGCCGACGCTGCTCGCACGCAACGCCCTTCCCTCTCTTCGGGAAGCCCGTCGGGCCCCGCCTCCGCGGCTGACGTCCGGGGCGAGCGGAGGCGGGAGCGTGGGTGGGCCGAGACGTCCGCCGCCAGCGATTCGGCCGGCTCAGCCACACCACCGCGCGCCCCCGCTCCGCCCGCCCCTCCGGGCGCGTCTTTTCCGGGCTCGCGCCGCGCCGCGCCTTGTCCCGCCTCCGCCAGCCGTCCGGGTGCGCGCGCGCCGCTGCGGCTTTTTCTCCGGCCTCCGCGGCGCGCCCCTCCTCGCCCCAGCGCTAGCGGGCACGCGGCTCTTCCTAGGGCTTCCGAGTGCCAGGCGCCGGCCGGCTGCGAAGACACCGGGGGCCGTGTCTCCGGTGAGTAGCCCCAGCTGCCCACCCCTGTCGGAGTCGGCGCCCGAGCTCCAGCTGCCCCGCCGTCCCACACCTGAGCCCCGCGGAGGTGGAGGGGACGTCCCAGTTCCCGGAATGGGCTCGCTTTCTCCTGGAGCCCGGCCGAGCTACCCGCCCGCCTGCAAACCTCTCACCCCACCTCCCCCGGGGCCGGGAAGGTTCCCGGGGTCTCTGCATCCTCTCCTCCGCTGAAGTCCAGGGTCCTCGGGAGCCCGGCCTGCCCCTCTTCCTGCCGCCCACCGCCCCCCACCCCGCGAGAGCCAAAAGCATCCTCCCGACCGGGCTTCTGGGCTTTGCCTTGACCCTTTCTGAAGGAGCACCTCAGGTGCTTGCCAGACCTCCAAACGACCTTAAGGGTGCCCCTCGACCTCAACACCACCTTGTCCCCTCTGGATGGGTCTAGCTCCGAGGGCTAGGGGATCTCTCCGGCCCTGGCAGCATCCGCCCTTTCGATTTGAGGGATGCCCTGGCTTCCGATATCCTTTTAGCTTCCGTATCTTTAGGTATGTTAGAAAACAGCTGAATTCTAGCAGAAGCATGCTCGTATTTTTTCCTGTCTTTCTATCTACATCCCTGTCCTCATGAATGCTGTATATTTAGCATGAGCTTTATTCACTTCCTCTTCCTCTCAGTTGAGTACCCTACAGAAAGGGTTGCAGCCGATGTCTATAGCACATAGAAAAATCGAGGAGAATATGATTCATTGCCTAACCCCCATCAAGGGGTTACATATTTTAAATAGGACGTCATTTCTCCTCTGCACTCCAACATCTCCTCCTTCAAAGGCATTTTTCCACCCTCTTGAAATGTGTTTTGCTCTAGTGTCTCACCTTCAAAATAATCAGTCATTGCTCCAAGAAACGATGGTGAGATGCAGAATAAGGGCAAAATGGCATTTGAAAAAAAATAATCCCTTTGAAAGAGTAAGCAGTCTGCTTTATTGGACTAGCGGCTAAATCGACGCCTAAGTTCATGTACAAAAATGAGGATGTTGGACTAGAGCACAAATAAGGTTCCTCCAGTGTGATTCTAGGACTTCTAAATTCATGCTTAGCTCCATATTGCTGCATAATGGAGATTTAACCTAATTAAAGCCCCATTTCCTGGTAGTTGCTTGTCACTTTAGTTTTTCTTGGATTTTGCCTCTTAATAGTTGTAACTGTTCTTGATACATATGGCTGTGTGCAAGTGGCGATTCAATTACAGTACTGTCAATGAGCCTATCAGTCAAGCTTTTTATCACGTAAGACCTCTTCTTGAATTGTAAAGTAGCTCTCTTTTTCAGTTGGAGCCACAAAAGTGTAAGACATGTAAGCCTCCTGTTAGAATGAACACCCTGGCCACCACTTAGGTGGAGGATGAAACAGTAGACTGTTAGTGTACTTGTGCCATAGGATAAAGTACCATTTTGTTCTGATATGGGAGGTAATTTGACACTTCAAAAATCCATGGGGAGGTGTAAGGCAACATTAAAAAAGAAAGTTTCCCCCCTGAAAACCCTATTTAAAAAAAGTGATTCAGATGAACATTTTTGTATGTGTTTTGGGTAGGGGTGGGATGGGTGGAGGAGGAAGGAGAGTCTTGCCCAATTCAGTAAAAGGGAAAATGAACTGGGGCTTGGAGAGGCTCTGGATCCACCTCTAGCTAATTGTATAATCCTGGACATCTCACTTAGCCTCTCTTCATTTTTGCATCTGTAAAAGTGCTGTGGTGATTGACAGAGTGAACCATAAGCCCCCTAATTTGATTTCTTCTTATACTGGGAAATATATACGTTATACACACACACACACACACACACATATACACACATATATATATAATCACATGTGTATGTGATTATATGACGTAAGTTGCATTAATGTTGTGCCATAAGTTCTTAGTTATACCAGTTGTCTAGAATGTTTTTCTCAAAGATCTGCATATACTTGTTCCAATGTATGTGTGCATCATTCTTAATTCATCCTTATCGAATGAGGGGGGACTATATGTGGAAGTCTATAAATTGGGAAGCATTTTACAAAAGTTGAGTATTGTTAACTTCTGCTTGCAAGTAAAATGTGTGCATTTCACACTTTTTTAAAATATTTTTTATTTATTTGACAGAGAGAAATCACAACTAGACAGAGAGGCAGGCAGAGAGTGAGGAGGAAGCAGGCTCCCCACGGAGCAGAGAGCCCGATGCAGGGCTTGATCCCGGGACCCTGGGATCATGACCTGAGCCGAAGGCAGAGGTTTTAACCCACTGAGCCACCCAGGTGCCCCCATTTCACACTAATTTTTAAAAAACGTTCGTGGATTTTAGAAGTTTGAAAGTGAATGTGTCCATGCAGCCTACTGCCTTGTAACTGCAGTTGACTAGGAACTTTAAAGAATATGCTAGAATCTCATTCATTCATTTGTCACTCATTGAACTTATCTCGTTCCTTCAGCTGTCACTTATTTTGTGTCAGGCCACCAGGATATGATGGTTAAGAAGACCATCTTTATGACTTTATAGTCTGGGATGGTTATGGGAGGGTTGTAAAGAGATAGATGTATATACAGTTTATTTTTATTAACAGCAACAAAGCATTCAAGTCAGGGACACAAACAAAATCCTGGGGACCTCAGAGCTCCATAGGGAAGGAGGAGATGATTGTATTAATTGTAGCCTATAGCTTCTCTTCCTGGCATTCCTTTTCTCCCCCTTCCTTGACTTTTAGTTCCCGAGATGGTAGCAAAAATAAAAGCTTTATTTTTCCACTCCCATCACTGGCTGGTGTTCTACACTTCTTTTCATTGTCTTTTAACTGTTCATTTTTTAGGTAGCTGTAGATTCTCATGCAGTTCTAAGAAACAATACCCTTTATCTAACTTTCCCCAGTGGTAACATCTGCATAGCCCTAGTATAATATCACAACAAAGGAACTGAAATAGATACAATTCATCCACCTGATTCAGAGATCACCAGTTATTCATGCACCCATTTGCCTGTGTGTATTTAGTTCTGTGCAGTGTTATTACATGCGTAAATGCATGTAACCACCTCCAGGGTAAAGATACAGTTGCATCATCACGGGGATCCCTGGTGTTGCCCTTTTATAGCCACAGCTATCTCCCTCCCTAGCGGATCCCCAGCAACCACTAATCTGTTTTCCATGCCTATAATTTCATCATTTCAAGAATGTTATATAAATGGAATCATGGAGGATATAACTTTTGGAGATGGGCTTTTTAAAAAAAAATTATTTATTTGACAGAGAGAGAGAGAGATCACAAGTAGGCAGAGAGGCAGGCAGAGAGAGAGGGGGAAGCAGGCTCCCCACTGAGCAGAGAACCCAATGCAGGGCTTGATCCCAGGGCCCTGAGACCATGACCTGAGCTAAAGGCAGAGGCTTAACCCACTGAGTCACCCAGGTGCTCTATACTCAGGGTAGTGCCCTGGAGATTCTTGCAGGGAGTCTGTCTTGTATCCAGGTAGTTCCTTTTCATTGATGAGTCGTATTCCATGGTGTGGATGTGCCCCTTTGCTGTGCTGTATTCCGTGGTGTGGATGTGCCCCAGTTTGTGTCACCATTCACCGATTGAAGGACATCTGGTTGTTTTTTGGTTTTTGTTCTGAACCAATTATAAATAAAGCTCCTCTGAACGATTGTGTACTAGTTTTTGTGTGGACACAAATTTCCATTTCTCTGGGATAGAAGCCTAAGAGTGCAGCTGGTGGTAAGGTAGTTGTATGTTTCATTTTAAAAGCAACTGCCAGACTTTTCCAGAGTGGCTGTACCATTTTGCATTCCCACCATCCATGTATGAAGGCTCTTCATCCTTGCCAGCATTTGCCATTCTTACTATTTTCTGTTTTAGCCTTTCTGTCTAGCGATACCTTGTCATAGTTTTAATTTTCATTTCTCCAGTGGCTAATGATGTTGAACATCTTTTCATGTGCTGATTTGCCACCTCTGTGTCCTCTTCGGTGAAATGTATGTTCATGCATTTTGTCCATTTTCTTGTGAGATTTTTTTTTTTAACTGTTGAGTTCAGAGAGTTCCTTATATATTCTAAATACTAGTCCTTTGTTAGGTATGTGGTTTGCAAATATATTCTCCCAGTCTGTAGCTTGTCTTTTCATCCTCTTCGCAGGGAGTTTCAAAGAACAAAATTCTTTAATTTTGATGAGGTCCAGTTCATCAATTTTTCCTTTTAGGGGTGGTGCCTTGGGTGTCAAGGTGCCTTGGGTAGTACCAGTTATGTGCCTTTGTTATTTAATTTTATTCCTTGCTGTTCTGTAGAACATTCAATATTTCTGTAAGCAGTGGAACTTTTTTCATTTCAATCATCCTGGAGCTCAAATGTGTTCTGTGAACAAGTGGTCTTGATGGCTTGGAGTGTGAATACATACTCACACACGCTCTTGCTATATTAAAGTGGCTGCCATCTTTTGTCCCTTGAAAATATTCTGCCTTACCGGGCTGTGAAGTGTTAAAATTAGTATTTTAAAATTAAGTAGGTATGATGTGCCAAGGAGATTTTTGGTTTCACTTTCTAAATTAAAACTATTTTGGCAAAGCTGTATAGTTTTTTTTTTTTTTTTTATCAAGGTTTCTGGTAAGTAAGTGATCCAAAGAACAAATATGTGTTCTCATTTAAAGTTTACTTCTGTGTTTCAGGTACTGAGGTCATGAATCTTTACTGTGTATTTAGGAGGCTTTTTACACTCAGTGTTGATTACCAGAATAGTGAATAAAAGAGTGCTGAATTTGTACGTCTAGACTGTATATTTTCCTTTTAGAGTAGTTACTTAGTATTCATTTTCATTTTCTTTAACAGTAAGCATTGGCTTTAAAGTAGCTTACAATTTTATATTTTGAACAATGCATGTACTCCTTTTACGTGAAGAACTTACAGGAAAAGTTTAGTGATTAATTTTGAGAGTTATTCATTTCTGTAAGATGGTACTGAAATTATTACTTGTTCCCTCAGTGTCACCATATTTGCTCAAATAAGTGTACAGCTATGGTAGTGTATTCCTATTTGATAAAGATCAATCATTGGTGTAAGGCAAGGGCTGACAAAATACTGCTGGCATCCAGATCCTGCCCACCACCTGTTTTTGTAAATCAGCTTCTGTTGGAACATACCACATCCATTCGTTTATGTATTGTCTGGCTGCATTCAAATGCATTATTGGAGTCAAAACAGAGTATGTATGATCCACCAAAGGCTATTTACTCTCTGGTCCTTTATAGACAAAGTTTACCCAGAGATAAAGCAGTGTTATAAATTATTGAGTCTCTGTTATAAAGGAAATTCAGCAGACTTTACCTGGACTTTTAGTACCTTTTAGTTACATTTCCATGGGAAACTGTGGTTCAGGAGAGTGTACTCATTTTCTTCACTAAGTCTACAAGGACCTGTGTTCTAGGAGCAGCATGAAGGAATGGCTAGAAGGGTGGGAATGTGGATTTTGTTGTTCTTGTTAAGTGTGGGTGAGTTCAGTGTGATGTAGATTTTCAGCTGGTGAGATTCAGAAAGAGGTCTATGCATTTGTGACGTCCCCACTGTAAGCCAGAGTGCTCATGACCGAACCAGGTAGGGCAGTGCCCTTGTTCCTACTCCCAGCACTGCTTCCTAAACTTTAAATACACCGTAGTCCAGGCCTGGCAAGCTGAACTTAGACTGTTGGCTTACTGTTTTGTTTGTGTAGCTTTCTTTTGTCAGTTTGAAGTTGACACTTGAATTTTCTTAAATGCCCTGTGGGTGCTGTTGAAAATGGTAGTTGAGTTAGGAGGGTTGGCTCTACATTGGGAAAGAGGTGTATCCCTACCTCCCATCATATACAAAAAGAAATTAAAGATGTATTTTAAAAATTAAGGTATATATTTGAAAAACTTCTGGAAAGCATAAGACAACTGTGACAGAGTTAAAATGCAAGTGATGGAACTGTGGGGAAATGCCATTTACATATGCAGTGGAAGGTTTAATTGACATCTCCCTCACTGACTCACTGCATGACATGATGCTGTTCATTTCCTTTGTAAAATGCATGGCATTGGGCACTTGCTGTTAGTAGGCTGGTCTCCAGTATGCTAGTATGCTTGAGGACCCACCATTAGTACAGATACTTTTATTACTTAACCTATAAAAATTTATAGATGAAATAATATGATGTCTGGGGTCTGCTTCACATTTTGTTGGGGGTGGGTGGAGGTACAGAGTGCATAGAGATGTAAAAAAATAAAATTCAGCACATGTGAATAATTGTTGAAGCTGGGTGATAGTTATATTCAAGTCATTATAACAAAACAAATAGAGTGTTTTGTAGAGTTGATGAAAGCAAGTGACTACTGTCCAGTTAGGTGTGGGTAAGACAATAAAAGATCTATATAAAATAAGGATTAAAAATCTAAAGTTTTCTTCACTCATAGTGCTTTGTGAATCTTTTAAGTTCTTTGAAGTTATACATTTTCTAAAAATTCAGTTAAAATTTCTTCACTGTTAGTGGGCCTGGAGTTAAAGAAAAAGGTCTCAGCCTCTTTGCCTTCTATCAAAAGTTTGAGGAACGTGTGTGCATTTACTGCTAATGAAATGAAGATAAAATGAAATGTTTGTCATGTGCGTATTTTTTATGATTGTTTACCTTAATTGACCTTTTCAATAACTAATCAGCTGTTCCAAATAACATTAGATAAAAAGGCTTCTACTGTATACTTTGGTTTCTCTGCAGATTGCATAAATCTTTCACGTTTTACTAAAAAGTCTTCTACTATGTAATACTCACTTTATGTAAAGAGCTCCTAAAAATCAATAAGAAAAAGGCACACATTAGAAGGTTATGAATTGTCATTTCTCAGAAAAAGAAATAAAAATGATGAATATGAAAAAAGATGCTCAAGTTCCCTCTAGTAATTAGGGAAATGAAAACCATTTTTCACCAACTACATTAGCAAAACTAAATATAATACCCATTTTTAGCAAAGAAGTGATTACTATTATACACTGTCACTGAGAGTGCTGATTGTATAGCTTCTTGATAAAAAATACCCACATCCTCTCATTTTAAAATGTATGTGTATTTTGGCCCAGCAATACTGCTAGGAACCTAGGGAAATATCTGCACATGTGTATAAAGATATGTATAAGGTTTCACTGTTGTGAAACTGGTTATAACAGTGAAACCTTCAGATCAACCTGAATGTCCATCAGTAGGGGAATGAGTTGAATGATAATATGCTGGTCTATGGGATACAATAGGGCTATTAAAAGAAAAAAACCCTCAGATAGACCTATGTAATAACTGACATAGGAGTTCCAAAGTACACTGTTAAAGGAGGTAGGGGAAGGAGGCAGTCAGCACTGTCCACATACCATAATTCCACTGACCTAAAAACAACAGTGGACCCTTACCAGCGGACCCTATGTGTGCGGATGATACAAAAAGGTCCAATTGATACACACCCTGAGTGGTTATCTCTGGGGGGGAAGGGAGTGTTGTTAAAGGAAGGCAGTCTAAGGGATACTTTAATTTTTGACCCTGCACAATTCTATGGTGACTTTCTAAATCTGTGATTACTGTTTTACCAGTGATTAGACAGATGAATAGTCTGACACATTTACACTCTGGAGGGTGCTCGCACCCCAGTCCCGATGTTGTGCGTTATAGGATGACACCATCGTAGAAACACAGTGTCTTGTGTTTAGTAAGTACTCTGCTACTTTTTTGGTAATTTCTCCCTTTGGTAAAGTACTATTTGTATCTTTTAGATTTTCTACACTAAAAATATAAGTACAAAGAAGTATAAAGGCACTGTAATTCCATACCCAGAGAGATCTATTGCCAGTTTTTGGTTATATCTGTTTGTGCACACATTCTATATACGCATGTATGGGCACTTGTGCACATACATAGGCACATGTGAAAACTTATATCTTTCTGCAAAAATGGGTTCTTACAGCATAGACTGATTTGTAACTCACTTCCTTCAACGTGGCATTATATCATGAGCATCTTTCAGAATGGGTAACTTTGGATGAGTGAAAAAGACCTCTTGGTGGGAAATGAAAAACTCTGCCATGTAAATACAGTATTCTGGTTAAAATAACTGGTTTCTAGGGCAAACTATAATCTTAAAAAAAAACCAAAAAGACATGGTCACCAAAAGTAAATAACCACGGAATTTAAAAATTCTCAATGTTGAACCAGTTCAGTTCTGCTTTGAATTTAACTGAGCATGTTCTTTCTTTCTTTCTTTCTTTCTTTTTGATTTTATTTATTCATTTGACAGACAGAGATCACAAGTAGGCAGAGAGGCAGGCAGAGGGAGAGAGGAGGAAACAGGCTCCCTGCTGAGCAGAGATCCCATGCGGGGCTCAATCCCAGGACCCTGAGATCATCACCCGAGCTGAAGGCAGAGGCTTTAACCCACTGAGCCACCCAAGCACCCCATATAAGCATATTCTTTAAATTGTAGTTACTAGTAATGATGTATAAGTGCAATGTATCAGAATGTAATTAACAATCTGTTTTGAGTGGAGTTTTGTTTTTTAAGAAGGGAAAGAGAGGTGAGGGACAGAGGGAGAGGGAGAGACAGACTCTTACGCAGGTTCCCCTCCCAGCACGGAGCCCAACATGGGGCTCCGTCTCCCAACCCTGAGACCATGACCTGAGCCAAAATCAAGAGCCAGATGCTTAACTCCAGGCACCCCAAGGAGTTTGGCTTTAATAAGTATTTTAAAGGATTTTAATAAGGATTTTAGAACTGAACTTGAAGAGTTACTTTGATTTAGAGAAAAACCAACTGTTCTAATTTTTGGTAAAGGTGTGGGCACAATTGTATTCTTTTACAAGTTATAAAGGTGAAGAAAATCTAGGTTCTCTGTAACTACATGAATCTTTGTCTATGATATCTCTATCTGTAGTGTATACAACTGAATATTAGAACTGTGTTGGTGGATCACATTTGATTTGGGCAAGTATGTATGCATTCTTCTCTCTCATGTCATCTAGGAGCATTTAAAAAAAAACTTTAAATTATCTCTACACTCAACGTGGGGCTTGAACTCACAACCCTGAGATCAAGAGTCTCATGCTCTTCTGACTGAACCAGCCATGAGCCCATCTAGAAGCATTAGTTAAGTACATCCACTGAAGGTTCATTACAACTTTTCCTGGGTTTATGCTGTGAACTTAGAGGTGAAAATTTTTACCTTACTTTACGTTACACTGAATACTTTTTGATACTTTAACCATTTTTAGTGAATTCAATGGAGTACCAAAAGAAGAGTCTACCTTGCCAACAATGGTGTGAATTTGAAGACCCATGGTAGGCGCTCTTGTTTTTGCTGTGGCAATTGAAACAGTGTCCCTGTTCTCCAAAGCTGTGCATCTCGTTTTTTGGGAAACGAGATTTTGCAATATGAGGATTTTTCTCTCATGGGTACTGTCAAGGGGGCACATTTTATAGGAGAGTCAGGATAGAGGGTCTGTATTTCCCACTTGATTAATGAGAGGGGCATTTGAGACTCGATGGTTACAGAGGTGTAGAAAATGTTTCTGGTAGATTCCACTGGTAGATGCAGTGGAAGGCTTGGGGAAATACCTGATTTCTCTTACGTATTCTGTGCATTGCCTTTAGTATGTGGTTAAAGGATTTTAATATGATTAAAAAACAAGCAGTGATAGGGTTACGAAGGACCACTCTCCTAGAGGTACCCAGATGAGGAGTCATCAAAGAAAATCTAGAGAAATGAGCAGAGCTGCTACCATTGAGATGGGGATCATTCACTAGGCTCAGAATATGTCAGTGGTTTCTGCTTCTCAGATGAACTGAAAGCTCAACATGTCCCCCAGACAGGAAACAGGAACTTGGTAAATGAGCTTAAAATTCAGTTGTGGCTTTAAAAACCAGAGAGAAGACAGAGCTAGTGCTAAGGTCTCATGGGATGAATCCAAATAAAAGATGCTGTGTTCCACATGATCACTGAAGATACTGAGAAGTTGCTTCAAAGAATAGTGGAAAAATCCTAACTTGACCAACGGGCCAAACTGGACAGAACTAGCTATAGACAATTGTCAGATGAATGTGTTTTAGGCAAATAGAGCAGAAAAGAGAAAAGCAGGCCAGGGAAAATGGCATTCTTCTGCCTGGAACCACAGAAACCTTCAGGATTTGGTCAATTGCAAGGTTGGTCTAGGGTGGTTTAAAGTCTTTGGGATTCTCTTGGTGCCCAGGCCGTTCCTTACAGGAATAGGTTAGAATTTCTGTGAAGTAAGTAGTTTCCATAACCAGGAAACTAGAAAAGGCGCAGGGTTCAGGCTTATTTTTGGTTAATTATAGGAACCCACAGATGGGAAGCTATGTAGAAAGAAATGTAAGCATTAGCATATTCTTTCAATACAGTTACATTACATATTTTTTAAGCAAAATGATTAAACTCATAAGGATGTTGTACAACTCACATTACCCCCAGAAATTTTTGGATTCCTTGATTTTGTATTTAGTGTCAAGTATGAAGGCCAGGGTTTTTATGTGGAAGCAGATTTTTAACTTATAAGCATATTTACAATAATCTTAATATTTGCTTGACCACCAAGAGATTGTTGAACATTTAAATGTTTGTAGGCTGGTAGTTTTCTTTAGGAACTGGCCCCCAAAGAATTTATTCTTTACAGGTGGTATCCTTTAAAGTAGTTTTGGAGGAGACAGCTGCAACATGGAAACCTCCATGAACCCCCTGCCACCTTTTTTTATTCTTGTTTTGAATTGATTGACCTCCCCCCACCTCACTTTCACAGCATGTCTTTGGGGACTACCTGGGTAGAAGTGAACGAGGGATGATTCAGTGGGTTTAAAATGACACTTTCCCCAGCCCTGCTAGCTGTCTTGAATCCTAGCTCCATGCCCCCCCGCCAGAGCTTCTGTAAGCAAAGGTGTTGTACAAGGTGGCACCCCTTCGACCCTTGGGAGGAAGATGTGTCAGACATGTTAGGGCCCAGATGGCTCGCCAAGCCCCGTCTCCTCTCTGTGGTAGCCTGCATCTATGTCCTTTTTCTTTGCTCACATGAAATGATTGGAGTGATTGGCCCATGGTTGCTGTGATAACATTTGGTGAAATGGGAGAGCTGTCCCTAACACAACTTTCAGGTAGCTGATCTTGTTCTCAGAAAGCCCCTAGCCCTAAAGAGGCAGTTTTTTTTTTTTTAAACCTCATAGGGTGAAAGGGCTTGCCTACAATTTTGGTTCTTGTTGTCCTCAACTGAGGAAGCCAGACCACCTCTGTGCCTGCCTTTGATTGGAGGGTTATGTTGCTTTAAGGCATCTCAGGCAGGAGAGAGGAAGTGGGTGCTACACTAGGGCATTACCAAAGGACTAGGAAATGGCAGTGAATATATGATCTATACCCAGAGCATATCTTAAGGTCTGAAACCAGGAATCTCAACCTGTTTGTGCTATAAAGACATATTTTAAAAACCAGTTGTAGTCTCTGGGGTTCCTTAAGCTAAGACTATATGTATTGAGAAGCCCTGCCATGTTTAATTGGATGATACCACAGTCTCCAGTGGAAATCTGCAAAATGGAGTCAAAACTCTTTGTCTTTTCCAAATGTGGGATTACTGCTACATAACATGTTACTTTAATGACTTTCAGGAGATGCAAGCAACTCATTTTTATCGAATAGGTAATCAAAGATCTATCCTTTATTTTGTTATTGTTATCTTTTCTGTTGAAGTATAGTTGACACACAGTAAGTTTCAGGTATGCAACATAGTGATTCGACATTTGGATACATTGCAAAAATGATCACCACAATGTCTAGTTACTCTCTGTCACCATACGCAGGCAATTCTTTCTGAAGGAGCTAATTTGGGTTGAAGGAACTGTTTTTCAACCTAGAGTTGATTTCTCTAATTTTGCACCCTTCCTAGCTAATGTATCACTATGGTAATTTTCTTTGTCCATTCTCCTCTAGATGCTACAGCATTTTGTCATGAGATCATGAGAAGAAGTTTCTTTTGCATTGGGTAGAGTGACTCAGAATTTGTTTAGGATGCAGAATCCTTTCTTAGATTTGTTGCTTCTGCTGCTGACCTCTACCTCCCATGTGAGGGAAAATCAGTGATGTTTCAAAGTGTCATGGTTATTTGGGTTGCATGAAATGGTTCTGTGGGATGATTTTCTAAACTTTGGGAATTTGTGTTGAGTTTGATACTTGGCCAGGTTTGGGGCCGCATCCTGCTATTGCTAAACCTTAAAAAAAATTTTTTTTTTCTCTTGCTTTTCCCGGCACTGCCCCATTGCCGCTGAAAGATCAGGATGTTGCCTGGGCTTGGCACCAGGCGCTGAACCTCAGGGCCTTCCTCTTCCACTCACTGGTGGAGCAGCCCTGGAAACTCTAAGATGGAGCTGTTGGAACTGTTCTGATAATACCTTTTCTTATCCTTTAAAAATCTGACCAGTAAGCTGTCACATAATCATCAGACCTAAAGATGTTTAGTAACAGAGAACTTCGGCTTTCAGACCTTCCTCTGGGTTGACCTTGGTTTTGCTTTTGAGGAAGAGTAAGCAGCAGATTGGCTCATACTCCTATAAAAGCAGAGCACCTTCTTACATTTTACTGCTGCTCACATTGGTTGCAGATGCTTCAAGGAGGATTGAATTGTAACGTAGTATAAAGATGATATATTTTAGATTAAATGTTCACAGAAATAATTGCAAAGGGGTGTCTTCTAGGTAAATTACATTGCAGATGCAGCAGAAGCTCCCTGCTTCAGGGATATGGGGGTGAGATCTGCTAGCAGGAAATAGCTGTTGACATTGTAGCAGGTTTCTTAGCTGACCTTTGTATGGTACATACATCCCCTCCCTTAAACAGCAGTGTTTCATGGAGATGGGGAAAAAGACTGCTCTGCTTGGGAGTTTCTAGAGCCTTGGTGCTTCTCTTTAAATCTGTTTTTGAAATTGTTTTTGTGGATCTCATTCTATGCAAAATTGTATATTGAGGCATTTTATATTGAGGCATTTTAAATACTTAAGTAACGAGACCTCCAAGTAATAAAACCTCTGCTGGATATGTTCCACAGTGGTGCTAGCCTATTCCAGATTTTATGCTTGCCAGAGTAGTGGTGTAACTCGAAGGCAGTGCTCTTTGTAGTAGCTGGCTAGTGGTGTGCAGGTGGAATTGATTGCGACATTTTAGTTCTGGGTTTGGGTTTTCCAGCTCTGCATCTTTCTTTCCTTAATTGTTTGTCAGAAACTCAGTTTCATTCTTTGGCTTTGCAAACTTTTCCTTGCCCCAGTATCTGAAGGAGGTTTTAAAAAAAGTACATTTTAGGCAAGCCAACTAAGACCTAAGCAGTAATAGGTATAACTGGATAATCCCAAAGGGTAGCTTTTATTATTAGCTTTTAAAAATGTATATACTCATCTGGTTGGGCTTATTATAGGGTCGAGGGTTGCCTCATGGGTGACCCTCCTTTCCTATCCTAGTATGTCTGCTATCTGTGTTAGTCCACTTACAGTATTACCTATTGAATAGTAAGCCCCGTAAAGACAGCACAGTGGTGCTCACTGAATAGTTTTTGAATAGATGCATGTGCATGCACCTGTAACTGCCCAGGGTTTAGGAAACTAGGTTTTAAAAAAATATTACAAAGAAAATGGGTCATTACTGGTTGTACTTATTTTTAATTCCTTTCCTCAAATAGAAAGTGAATATGGTGGTAAGTCTTCAGTAATGATGATTATAAAACCAAAGAAAAGAGACTTAAACATTTGTTTCCTGCTTCAGTGAGGCTGTGCCCAATAGGGAGACATCATTGTCGTATTTAGGAGAGGCCATATTGTATGACCATCTTTTTTTTTTTTTTCCTTTTCTCTTCTTTCTTTCTTTCTTTCTTTATTTTTTCAGCCTAACAGTATTCATTGTTTTTGCACCACACCCAGTGCTCCATGCAATGTGTGCCCTCCCTATTACCCACCACCTGGTTCCCCAACCTCCCACCCCCGCCCCTTCTAGACCCTTAGGTTGTTTTTCAGAGTCCATAGTCTCTCACGGTTCACCTCCCCTTCCAACTGTATGACCATCTTTACGCCTCTCTGTTGTCATGCTAGAAGGCATAAGGAAATTTTCCTGTCAAAGAAGTTTTATTTCAGTGTATTCTCATTTATATGTAGGGATCCCTTAACCAAATGGATTCCTTCTTCTAGATTTTTCAAATGTGATCTTAATAAATGGCTTATTTTGAAAAATAAATGCTTCATTTTGGAATAATTTTAGACCTACAGCAAATTTGTAAAGGTAGTTCAGAGGTCCTGTATATCATTACCCAGCTCCCCCTTCATGTTTATGTAACATTAGCATAGTACTTTTTTTTTTAAAGATTTATTTATTTGACAGAGAGAGATCAAGAGTAAGCAGAGAGGCAGGCAGAGAGAGAGGAGGAAGCAGGCTCCCCGCTGAGCAGGACCCTGAGATCATGACCTGAACCCAAGGCAGAGGCTTAACCCACTGAGCCACCCAGGTGCCCCTAGCATAGTACTCTTAACAAAAATATAAAATTTATTTGGATTTCTGGAGTTTTTCTACTGGTCTTTTTTTTTTTCTGTTCCAGGATCCAAAATTGTTATACATGTTTATTTTAGAAAACATATGTAGATAAAAAGACAAAGTATGGGTAATCCCCCCTACTCAGAGCCAGCTACTGATAGTTTTATTACACATGCTTCCATATTTTTTTGTCTATAGGGAATAGAAATCTGTTCCCTGACCCCCAGAAACTATTTGGGTTTCCCTTAAAGGCAAGTCAGAAGATGTGTTTTATGTACTGTTTTGTAATTTGCTTTTTTTTACACTTAATAATATTTTTGTGTGTTTACGTCTTTCCTCATCTGATGTGTTTTCCTTCCCTTAAGACATTTTGTTATTCCCATTCCTGAGCTTAGTTAATTCTTCATGACCTAAGGCCAAACTATGCATGTGATTTGACCCTCCCCCTGCCATAAACCCGAGAAGTATGACACCCTCTTCTCAGTAACCATGGCTCATTAAGCCAGTGAGTCCAAATACCTGTGTATTAGGTTGAACCATTTGAAATTGCTGTTTTCTGGCACGTAACAAGTTTTTGACTATATTGGCAGTTTTGTATGGGTCATCCTCATCGTTTGGAAAAGCTTTCTAGATTATTCTGATTCCTTTTCCTGCCATTCTCATTCCACGAGAATCCCTGGCTTCTCACTCTACTGAGTATCTCTGCATTTAGAATGGTGAGCCTACACCAGCATTTTGTCAGGCAAAAATATTGACAAACTTCCCTTCCAGGTGTCGCTGATAAACAGGATCCTTAAGACCTATGTCTGTGTTGGTGACATAGGCAAAGAACTTGTGCTGCAGTGAATTGTATCTGCCCATGTGTGTTAGGAAAAAAGACTTCTGAACATTCAACCCTAGCTCTATGCAAGATAGCCTGCGGGCTTGCTCACCTGGTCCCACACCTGTATGGGCTAGCCAGGGACACTGGTGCCACCCAGTGGTACCTTGCGGAGGAGCGGCTGATGTTGCTCTCCCCCTCTCCAGCATATCAAATACTTCCATTTCCTTGCACTTCCGTATTCATGATCTCCCCTTCCTTTTCTTCCCCCAACCTCTGCCGGGCACTTAAGGGTTTCATTTAGCCGATAATATTCAGGGAGCTGATAATATTCAGGGAGATACACTAGTCATGTAATTTTGTTGTGATAATCCTTATTTAAATAAAGGCTTTGGAACAGGAGGCATGAAATAATAAGTAACACACCAAACAGGCTCTTATTTGCTCTACTTATGAAGTCATGATTCCTACCCCACAAGGGCATTGAGTTTGTATCCTGTCAGAATATGACACTCGTCACGTTTAATTTTCAGCTTCTCAGTTATGGGAGGGGGAAGCCCTTTTATATAGCTCAGATTGGAAGAGGCATGCATGTCTACCTCAGAGTGAAAGATTTAACTTGGAAATGACTTTTTGGTTTCCTTTCTGCTTAGTATGACTGGTTTAATTCATTCCTTGTTTGTTCAAAAGCTGTTTGGTAAGCACCTACAGTGTTCCTGTACTGTGCAAGTTCTGGGGATTATAGTAGGAGTCAAGACAGACATGGCCTCTGCCAGTAACGAGCTAGCCAGTCCGGCAAGGGAACAGCAGCCTGAACAAGTTGAAGTGCCTTGCTGTATGGGTGCCCACAGAGCAAAAAGCAGAGGCGCCTGACATAACATGGCGAGGTCAAGGAAGGCTCTTTCGAAGTGCCATTTTAACTAAGACGTAAAGGAAGCCAGGGAAAGGGAGAAGAGAATGTTCTTGGCAGAAGAAAAAGCATGTGGTAGACTCAGAGGTGGGAAATTAAGCTTGGTGCTTTTGAGAAACTAAAAAAAGTTTATAATGGCTAGAGCCCTGAGATCAGCTCGATTTAAGCCTCACAAAAGTCCTCTCAACAGGGAGTAATAATATTCCCTCCATTTTAGAGCTGTGGCAAATGAAGTAAAGAGGTTAAATAGCCTGCGGGAGGTCACCCAACGCTAGTAAGGGGCACAGCCAAGAGCTGGACCAAGGCCATCTGGCTCCAGCGTTTTGGCTCCTAACTACTGTGGTAGACGGTCTCTCAGCAGGGCACTGGGTTAGACTGGAGCTTCATTGTCTGGTTCTTTAGCTCTCGATGAAGCATAAGACCTTATCCTGTTAAATCTGTGGTCTTTTCTTAGGACTGGCCAAATTAAATACAGTTTTTCTTAGTAAACAATGTTAGGCTGTACTAGACACAGACTATTCCAAAAGCTAGAGTTTATAAATATGTGCAAAGTTCCTTAAGCTTACAGCATCTGGGGTAGCCCAGAAACTCTCTGGTTTGCTCTGGTATTTCGTCATTGATTGGACATCAGATACTTCATTTGATATGCAACTCTAAGGTTGCTAACCCATATTTTCCAGAAAATTATAGATGGGAAGTTTCAGTTTGTGGGTTTTGTGTGTGTGTGTGTGTGATAAAGATAAGTAACACGTATTTCCTGCAAAGGCTGGAATTTTTGCCTGATTGCTAAAGTTAATTTGGCAATATCTTCCTCTCTGACCTTTCAGTTAGTTAAAGGGTAAACAGAACTTTTCAAAAAAAATACATTTATTTGTTTATTTATTTATTTATTTAGAGAGCGTATGTGCATGTAAGCAGGGGGAGGGGCAGAGGTAGAGGAAGAAGAGAATCTTAAGGAGACTCCACACTGAGCATGGAGTCTGGCGCTGGATTGTATCATGACCCTGGGATCATGACCTGAACTGAAACCAAGAGTTGTTCACTTAATCAACAGAGCCACCTAGGTACACTGGGTAAATACAACTTCTTAAATAGGATGACCGTCTTTAAAAGTTGTATAAATTGAGGACCTATAAATGGAGATATTTTCTTATAGTGGATTTATCTTTTTATGTACTTACAAATACATGTATGTATTTTGTAAATTGAGGAATTGACTTCAGTTTGAATTTATCAATTAAGGTTTTTTTAAGGTTTTATTTATTTTAGAGAGAGAGAGTTGCTCCAGTAGGGGAAGGGGTAGAAGGAAGGAATTTTAAGCAGACTCCCTGCTGAGCACGGAGCCCAACCCTGGGCTCCATGTCACTACACAGGAGATCATGACAGGAACCGAAACCAAGAGTCGGAGGCTTAACCTACTGAGCCACCCAAATGCCCCTCAATTAAGGTTTTAATCTAGATTTTAGAAGTTGGATTATAAAGATTCAGTTGTATGTAAACTAAGGTTGTCATAATTTTGCATTGTTGAAACAGGTGGAATGAAGAATTGTGTGTGTGTATGTGTTTGTATGTTTAATAGCACAAGGCTTCTACTTTCATTTACTTGCCCATTTGCATATGACAGTGGATTCAATTAAGAGTTAGTATTTCTGGGGCGCCTGGGTGGCTCAGTGGATTAAGCGTCTGCCTTCGGCTCAGGTCATGATCTCAGGGTCCTGGGATCGAGCCCCGCGTTGGGCTCTCTGCTCCGCAGGGAGCCTGCTTCCTCCTTTCTCTCTGCCTGCCTCTCTGCCTACTTGTGATCTCTCTCTCTGTCAAATAAATAAATAAAATCTTTAAAAAAAAAAAAAGTTAGTATTTCTGTCTAGAGTGAATGTTGGCTTTGCTGATGTAGTCATACGTTCTTGCCTTGTTCCTTTGTGGGACAGAGGGTTATCACTAGAGTCATCATGAAGGTTTTGCAAAAAAAAAAAGGGTGGGGACTCTGACAATAATTACACTGGACCAACAGGTAAACCAGGGGACAGACTTTGGCAAACTGGTAAGTGTGATCACCATCATTTTAACCAGTTCATACTGGGATCAAATTTGTGAGATTAGCTTCAGACTCACTGGCTCAACCCAGTTGAATTAACCAGCACCCACAGATCGACTTCCCTTGACTTTGGAGTAAAACATTAATTTTCAAATAGATGTATTATTGTATGTTGTGGTGGAATTCTATATATATCAATCGGCTGTGGTCTTTGGATAATTTTTAGTGTCGTGAACTCTGTGCTGCTGGGCCCTGTCGAGGTTATTACAGGACATGCTCATAGCAGTCTGGGGCCTTACAGGAAGTAAGATTACTTAACGATATTTTACTGTTACCCGAAACATTTTGAAGTGAAAACTTTGAGGGAAAGAAATGATTCAGCCTTTCCTGCCTACTCCTTTTTGAAGCTAGTATACATTTGTAATGTGATATCACAGTGGATTAGAATGTCTGAAGCTAGACAGTCTTGAGTAAGATGATATACTTCCAAGTTCGGAGTAGTTGGTCCCAGAGTTGAGATTGTAAACAAGTGGATATTGATGGAGAATTAACTTCTGAAATCCCCTCCCTTCAAAATCCTTCTTACCACCCAAGTGGAAGACAAAGAAATGATACACATCAGGTGCCTTTTGCTTTTGATACTTTTTCTGAGGGAAGGTCTTGATTACTCCTAGGGTACTGATTCTGGTCAAATGAAAAATCTTTTCCTTGTGAGGCAGAAGAGTTGGCAAGTATGAGGTGCCTATTAAATCTTATGCAGATATCATCTGACATTTGAGTTCCTGTTTGTTGTAATAGAATAAATGAGTGGAACTCTGGGCCTTCAAGAATTTATTTGTAGGGGCGCCTGGGTGGCTCAGCGGGTTAAAGCCTCTGCCTTCAGCTCAGGTCATGATCCCAGGGTCCTGGGATCGAGCCCCGCGTCGGGCTCTCTGCTTGGCTGGGAGCCTGCTTCCTCCTCTCTCTCTCTGCCTGCCTCTCTGCCTACTTGTAATCTCTATCTGTCAAATAAATAAATCTTTAAAAAAAAAAAAAAAAAAAAAAAAAAAAAGAATTTATTTGTATTTCAGTCTGTGTGGAGCCCCTCACGATTATCTGGCTTCTTGATATCCTCTATTCACTTAGCAGTAGTAGTCAATTTTTCTTAGTTGTGTTTTGGCATAGGGAACCACAAGGACAGTTAACTTTTTAGGAAAACTTTAACGTTGTAATTATAGCAAGAAAAAAGAAACTTTAGTTTATTTTGCATCATAGATTTTTAAAAATATTTTCTTTATTAATTTGTCAGAGAGAGAGAGGGAGCAGCAGAGGGAGAGAGAGAAGCAGGCTCCCCACTGAGCAGAGAGTCTGATGTGGGGCTTGATCCCAGGACCCTGGGATCGTGACCTGAGCCGAAGGCAGACGCTTCACCCACTGAGCCACCCAGGTGCCCCGCTTCATAGATTATATTGCATGAGCAAACAAAGTTTCTTTTACTTTGAGACTAGTTTAGAAACAGAAGTGTCAGGTGCCTGGGTGGCTCAGTGAGTTAAACCTCTGTCTTCGGCTCAGGTCATGATCTTGGCATCCTGGGATGGAGCCCCGCATTGGGCTCTCTGCTCAGCAGGGAGCCTGCTTCCCCTCCCCGCAAACACACACTCTACCTGCCCCTCTGCCTACTTGTGACCTCTCTCTGTCAAATAAATAAAATCTTAAAAAAAAGAAACAGAAGTGTCTAATCTTTGTGTAGTGCAGTTGAAGTTGACTTTTGGCTCCTTTTACAGCGTCCCTCTGTCACTTGAGTGGTGTCAAGTGCCTTAGGGGCCGTATTCATTGTCACCTACCAACATACACAAATACTAGAATGAACTGAAAGACTGATGCTCTATTTCCAACTGATTTATTAAATGATGAAACTAATATGGTCACTGCAGGAGTTTCAGGAAGTGTAGGAAAAATGTAAGGATAAAATTAAAAATCCCTGATAATTCTCCAACCTTGGGGTTAACATTTTAACTTGTAGCCTGCCTATATCTGAGGAAGTTGCTGTTGTTCTTTAAGTCACCTCTCAAGCCATTTAAGCTGTGCGTATCTTGAACATTTTCCTGTATCCTTGAATATTCTTTGGCAGTGTTGCATTTGATGACTGTGTAGCATGTGATCATATGGATGCATCATTATTTCACCAATCTCCATTTGGGCATGTGAAATTTGTTCTAGGTTTTCCGTTCTCTTTATAGCAGTGATGACTCTTATCTCTGTGTGTGTGTGTGTGTGTGTGTGTGTGTGTGTGTGTGTGTGTATCTCTGATTAGTTCCTTAGGATATTTCTAGAAGTAGAAAATGAAATTATTAGGTGGGGAGTTATGATATAAGAACTCTTGATGCATATCGCCAAATTGCTTCCTATGAGGCTTGTACCAGTTTACACTTCTGTCAACAGTATATAAAGTGCCTTTTTGTGTATATTTGGCAGCACTGAGTGATTTCTTGATTCTTAATTGGCACTCCTTTTGATGGAACTTCCACGCATTTCTGTTCTAGTAAAAAAAAAATTATTCCTGGTAACTGAAGGTGGGAATGTAATATTAACAGCAGTCCTACAAGGAACTGGTAGCCCAGGATACTTCGAGAACCATCGAAACAGGCCATGTTTTAGCTTCCAAGAGTCTGTGCTCCTAAAAATACATTTTTCCTCTCTCAAGCAGTTTATCAATCCCAACTTGAGGGGTAAGTTCTAGTTTTTTTCCTCCTAAAATTATTGCTCCATGAGTGCTTATCATTTCTTAGACCTTTCTGGGCATTTATTAAGAACCATGATCTTGTTGTCTTTAAAAACAAAATGTAACCTCTGGCCAAAATCACATGGATTTTGGGAAGTTTTGGTGATCACACAGGAGTACTTTCTTAAAGCAACAAGCACTCCAAGTATTGTTCAGATCCTTAGTATTTGAATGGAAGCCTTATAAATTCAGAACCATCCATGTATCAAGACATTTCTTTTTTTTTTAAAATTTATTCGACAGAGAGAAATCACAACTAGGCAGAGAGGCAGGCAGAGAGAGGAAGGAGGAAGCAGGCTCTCCACGGAGCAGAGAGCCCGTCGTGGGGCTCGATCCCAGGACCCTGGGATCATGACCTGAGCTGAAAGCAGAGGCTTTAACCCACTGAGCCACCCACGTGCCCCTATCAAGACATTTCTTGAGTAAACTTGGAAGAAAGGGATTTAGTAAGTCCGGTGTTTGGTATGATGTAATCTATTTGGCCAAAATGTTTAAAAATCGGTGTCATGAAATTGTTGGTCCCAAGTCAGGAATTACCAGTGTGACAGCAATTTTCATCTACTAAAACCGTCTTCCCCCCAGTGGTTGTTTCATAATGGCAAAGCTATACCTTAGGCAGACCTTACAAGTAGGATTTATTGATGTTTGTGACTTAGAAAATTCTTGTTTAAATGTGATGATACATCAAGAATTTTTAAAGAGAATTTTCCCTCTTGATGCTGTTCTTAGTTTAATCCTACGAAACAGAAGGGATAGGGACAGTGCACTTTTTTTTGCTGTTTTCTAATATTCTGTTGTTTAAAAATTATTTATTTTTTTTAGTAATCTCTACACCCGGTGTGGAGCTTGACTCATGACCCTGAGATCAAGAGTCACACACTCCTCCCACTGAGTCAGCCAGGCACCCCTGTTTTCTGGTATTTTTATATTCATCTTAAGAGTAAAACTAATCAATACTGATTACAAAGAAATTCTTAATTCTTTTTTAAAATTTAATTCTATCATTTTTTCAGTGTTCCAAGATTCATTGTTTATGCACCACAGCCAGTGCTCCATGCAATACGTGCCCTCCCTATTACCCACCACCAGGCTCACCCAACTCCCCCCCCGCCAAACCCTCAGTTTGTTTCTCATAAAGAAGCAGATAAGATGTTTTCCTAATGTTCTAGAAAGTAGACCCTATTTTCGTTCCTGGTGTCATTGGGAGGGGAGAGAGGGAGAAGAATTTCTTTTCGGAGACTAGTTCACTACTCCCATCTTAAAGCCCATTTTAGCTCTGAAAGTGTACAACTTTTATATACGTCTAGTTTATTTTCCTGTCCCAGGTGAAGCATAGTACTTACATTGTAGGTTAGGTACTTGTTATTTTTATACGCACAATTTATATATGTATGTGTGTATAGTGTGTATAAATGTATATTTTACCATACTAGTGGTAAAACTAAATGTGTGTGTGTGTGTGTGTGTGTGTGTGTAAAGATACTAATTATAAGGGAAGCATTTATATAACAAAATGGGTGGTAACCTAATACTAAAGTTGGGAGTATTTCTGTTGGAACTGCAACTAGATTTGTCTTCAGGCTTGGGTGTAGCATAGCATACATAAGCATTGCTTCAAAACTGAGAAAGCAAAACAAAGAAACTACCTCAGAATACTGCAGATTTAACTATGCGAGGAAATATTCATTGTTGTCATGGATATGCAAGTGATATGTTCTTCCAGTAGTGACAAGAATAATCTTGGAGTGGGCGCTAAGTGGCTCAGTTGGTTGAGCAACTGCCTTCAGCTCAGGTCCTGATCCTAGAGTTCCGGGATCGAGTCCTGCATCGGGCTCCCTGCTCGGTGGGGAGTCTGCTTCTCTCTCTGACCTCTCTTCTCTCATGTTCTCTCTCTCTCAAATAAATAAAATCTTAAAAAAAATACTTAAAGAATCATCTTTGAGTTATGAGTAGAACAAAGGACTTTCTGTTTGGCTAACATTGATTATCACCATTCTAAAATATAATCGTAATTTTTTGGTGTAAATGTTTTCCCCAAATAGCTGCCAAAGATGATAATGTAAACAGAAAGTCTAGTTTAAAAATAGTATATTTTTAGATACTATTAATATAATATATATCATGTGTCGTATTATATATATTTTATATACCATCAATATATATATTAACAGTATATATTTTTATATACTAAAAATAATATAGAATTGTCAAACTATTATGTTGCACACTTGAAACTCATATAACACTTTGTCAACTATGGTTCAACTTATTTTTCAATGAATTAAAAAACGGTCACAGATAAAATGAAGGCTGATGTTAATTGTGAAAGAAAAATAATGACTTCAACCAGCTGTATTCTCTGACAAGTGTTAGATTATTTCTCTTATCCATTCCAACAAATATTTGATGCTATTTCCAAGCCCATGTGGGATACAGAGATAATAGGGTGCAGTCCTTTTCCCAAATGAGCTTACTGTTCAGATAAGTGATTAAGATAAATTTATAAATAATACAACTAACTTCTGAAATGCCCTCCCTTCAAAATCCTTCTTGTCACTTGAGTGGAAGGCAGAGATGATGCCCATTTGGGTAATGTATTACAAGTTTCAAGCTTTTAGGGAAGAGCTATAAAAGTTCAAAAGAAGACAAGACATGTTAGCTCAAGGTATCAGTGAAGATATCCCAGAAAAGCTGGCTTTTGAGCAGAATTCTGGATGCAAAGAAGGGCATGCATAAAATCTTTGACACAGAAGAATTTCAGAGAATGTCAGCTTTTTTTTTTTTTTTTCCCAAGGTGGTAAGTGATTTCTTTTGGATAGGTTACAGGTAAGGTAGATATTTTTCTTATTCAATTAAAATATTTATTTTACAGTAAAATATTTAATGCTGTTGATGGGAGTATAAATAGGTGCAGCCTTTCTGGAAAGTAATTTTATAGGTATATATCAAGAGTTTTCCTTTCCCACACTTCCCACCATCACCCAGTCTATCTTTGACTTGGAAATCACACTTCTAGGAAATATGAGGGGGTTTTTAAATCTTGAGGAGGGAAGATGACCCAGAAGCCACAAAGGAGACTACTGGTACATGTTGTTACTTAAAACATAAAAACCAATATTTGGCCCAAAGCACCCAAAATAAGAGAAAATCTATACCAGGAACAGTATCTGTAATATGTCAGAAAAAGGGCCTATTTCCTTAATATACAAAGGGCTCTTATGAATCACCAAGAAAATATGAATAATCAAGTGAAAAAATGGGCAAAGTTACTGGATTCATATTCATTCATATAAGAAATTTAGATACATGGGGCGCCTGGGTGGCTCAGTGGGTTAAAGCCTGTGCCTTCGGCTCGGGTCATGATCTTAGGGTCCTGGGATCGAGCCCGGAATCGGGCTCCCTGCTCAGTGGGAAGCCTGCTTCTTCCTCCCCCACTCCCCCTGCTTGTAGTCCCTCTCTCGCTGTGTCTCTCTCTGTGTTAAATAAATACATAAAATCCTTAAAAAGGAAAAAGAAATTTAGATATAGTGAAACATTTTAATATATTCATTGAAAAATATAAAAGTGTTTTTCGTACCTGTTGAATAGAATTCACTTCATTGTTGGAGGGGATATGGAGATGTGGACCTGAGATCATGACCTGAGTTGAAATCACTCAACAGACTGAGCCATCCAGGCGCCCTGAGATGGGCATGTTAATTTTGGTGGGAATGTGAAATGGTATCTTCTCTTTTAGAGGTCATTAAAATTTGGGGGGGATGGGAATAAATTTTAGACTTTTACAAAGGAGTTGCAAGGATAGTACATCATGTCCATGGGCCCTTCACCTAGCTCCCCCTAGTGTTACTATTTTACATAATTATAGTATAATTAATTAAAACTAAGAAATTAATATTGATATAATATTATTAACTAAACTACAGACTTTATTCAGATTTAATCAGTGTTTCTTTTTTTTTCAATGTTACAACGCTGAGAAAAGGATTGTTTTATTATCTTAACGTGACCATAAATTATAATGATTATTTATAAAAGTTATATAAATGCAACCTGATTATCTTTAAAGTCTCAAAGAGCCAAATACAAATAAAGCACAGAAAATTAAATGAATTAAAAGAAGTTCTGACATAATTCTTCCACACATTGTATGTAATCACCGGAAGAATCATTGCAATAATTACCTAAAGTAATACTAAAGGTAACAAAAGAGATGTTTGGTCATAAATGTAAATTCAAATGTACAGTATATTTACAATAATTGATCAAAGTGTATCTGTAATTTCTAGCAGTAATAAACATGTTAGTTTGCAATACTGTATTCTTCAATGAAATAAGCAAGCAGATCAAGGATAAAATGTTGGATAGCCTTATCAACCAGGCCATCTGTCAGGACAGTTTTTCAGGGTAGTGTTCTACACATGTAACTGAGCTGTTTGTCATTATTCTAGAGCCAGTACTTTATTTGCACAGTCTGCACATCAAAATATAATAAATAATTATACATCAGGACTGGTAGGAATACCAAGTATTATTTCACAACTGCCACTATGTGTTTCTTCTTCTCTGACACAATTGCCACAGATCCAGGCTTGCTATGTTTGAGACGATTCCCCTCCTTTTGTTGGCAAGCTTCCTTCATGATCCGCTGTTCCTGGATCTGGCTGTAGATAGATTTTGGTAGATGTCGATGACGTTTTATATGAAGATGATGTTGAAATTTCTCCTTCAACTTCTGGTTATAATCTTTGGCTGCTTTTTCTCGTGATGTAAGCACACCCAATTTTTCAGAAGCATTAGCTTTCCACAGACGAATGTTCATCAGATCCACACATAATATATTTGCTGTCAGAAGTCCATTTTACACAAATAACATGCTGCATTCTCTTTGTGTGATAGACTTCCCTCCTTCTACTTTTGTCCACAGGAAAGATACGAATAGATTTATCAAAATTAGCAGAAACAAACTCTTTCCCAGTGGGAGAATAATCCACATCAAGCACCTCAGACACGTGATCCATATGTACCATTACAGGAGTGTCCAGTGCACGCTTATCAAACATATACAAGTTGTAATCTTCATTTGCTGCAGTAAAAATGAAAGCTTCCATAGGGTTCCAACAAATTGTATATGTTCTCATATCTAAGAGGACCTTTTTCAGTGGAGTAGCTTGCCTCATATCATATAGTACTATATTCCTGTCAGAAGCACAACTTCCCAAGAGAAATGTCTCAATTGGGTTAAATTTAACACTACTTATACTGTCGAATCCCCAGGTCATTGAACAGATAGGGCTTGTTCTTTGTTCATCCCAAATGTCTACTTGCTGTCCACATGTGGCAAAAACAGCTTCTTTCCAGTGATGATCAATTCCTGTGTACACTGTCTTTCCTAATATTGTATGTAATGGTTCTTCCTCTTCTCCATAGCCTGGTCCGTCCATCTTCCATTGCTTCACAGTTTTGTCATCGCCAACAGTAAAAAAAGAAGTCCCACAAAAGCAAGTGCATATTCCTCGTACAAAACCTTCATGGGCTTGTATTGTACAGATACATTTCCGTTTAGTCAAGTTCCAGATTCTAACCTCTCCATCACATGCCCCAGAAAGGACAGTAGCCAGGCTCTTTGGATGCTTTGCCAAGCAATTGACTCCATCTCCGTGACCATCCAGAGAAGCAAGGAATGGTTTTGCAAATACCCGTTCCAGTTTGGTAGCATTTAAAGCTCTTACATATTCTCGTGGGACCTCAAAAGGATGTAAGGTAGGATTGTAGTTTCTTGGAACTCTTTGTAAGTCCAGCTTGGTTTCGCGGACATAGATGTCCGGGTTCTGGCTGAGCATCTTCACCTTCATTTTGGCTGCTAGTTGCCCCCAATCCCCCAAGACTTTCCTCTGTGTTCGGATTACCACCCTTAATCAGTGTGTCTACTAACATCTTTTTTTCTGTTCCAGGATCTAATCTAGGCTCTCACATTACATTTAGTTATCATGTCTCCTTATTCTCTTCCTTTTTTTTTTAACTTTAAGTTTTTATTTTAATTGCAGTTAACATAGTGTTATATTAGTTCCAGGTGTACAATATGATAATTTCACACTTCCTTCATCACATGGTGTTCATCCTAAGTGTCCTCCTTAATCCCCATCACTTGTTTCACCCAGTGCCCCACCCACCTCCCCTCTGGTAACCATCAGTTTATTCTCTAGAGTTAGAAGTCTGTTTCTTGGTTGGTCTTTCTGTTTCTCTTTTTCCCCCCTTTGCTTGTTTTGTTTTTGAAACTCCACATATGAGTGAAATCACATAGTACTTGGCTTTGACTGGTTTCCTGTAACTTAAGACTCCCTACCCCTCCTTAGTCTCTTCCATGACAACTCCTCAGTGTTTATCTTTCGTGACCTTAACAACTTTGAAGAATATTCAGGACTTTGTTGAATGCCCCTAATTTGGGTTTACCTGATGTTCTTTCTTGGTAGCTCGAGATGATGGGTAAGAACACCTATAGAAAAGCTGTGTTGTGTTCTTCTCGGTATATCCTGTCAGGGGTATGTGATGTTCATGTGCCCTGTTACTGGGGATGGTAATCTTGATCACCTGGTTACAGTGCTGTCAATTGCGTTTCTCCACAGTAAAGTTATCATTTTTCTCTTTGTAGTTAATAGGTATTATAAATACTTTATTATATTGTATTAATATATATTTGGAGGTGGTATTTCGAGACCATGTGTATATCCAGTTTCAACTTTAAACTTCCACCCACCAGTGTTAGCATCCATCAGTGGATTTTGTGTGCAGCCAATTAGTAGTGTAGTGCTTTTTTAAAATATTTTATTTACTTGAGAAAGAGAGAGAGAGCATGAGCGGGGGGAGGGGCAGAGGGAGAAGCAGACTCCCCGCTGAGCAGGGAGCCTGAGGTGGGGCTTGATCCCAGGACCCTGGGATCATGACCTGAGCTGCAGGCAGACGCTTAACTGACTGAGCCACCCAGGACTTTACTGTAGTGTTTGAATGGAGATTTTCTATTTCCTTTATTCCTTCCACATTTATTAATTAGAACTTTTGTATAAGGAAGTTTTGTCCCTTCTCCCTCTTGTACTTACTTATTTGGTCAGTCATTTATTTGTATTTATGTGGACTCATGGATATTTACTTTATTCTTTTGGATATAATCTAATACTATCATTTATATTGTTGTTCACATTGTTCCAGCTTTGACCACTGAGAGCTCTTTTGGGTTGGCCCCTGTGTCCCTTTGGCACATCCCCATCTTTTTTTTTAAGCACTTCCTTACTTTCTGGCACCAGAAGATACTGGGTTCAGCTGGCATTTTTCCTGCCTTGGCTCTGGAATCAACTACTTCTCTAAAGGGCCCTGGTTCCTTTTACTGGAGAATGGTAATTGAAAACCCAAGATCTGGGTATAGGTATGATGACTGCCACTGAGTATCTTTGCTTCTAGATCTGGAGGGCAGTTTTAAAAGACTAGAACCTAAAATGGTCACATACCCTTTTGACCCAGAAATTCAACTAGAAATATATCCTATAGACACACTGGCATAAATATATCATTAAGGATGTTCTTTGCTGGAATACCATATACCTGTTTAAGAGTATTTTTTTTAAAGATTTTATTTATTTATTTGAGAGAGCCAGAGAGAGAGCACCAGCAGAGGGGAGGGGCAGAGGGAGAAACTGACTCCCCACTGAGCAGAGATTCCCAATGCCAGGCTCAGTCCCAGGATCCCTGGATTATAACCTGAGGCGAAGGCAGATGTTTAACTGCTTAATCCAGTGATCCACCCAGCCATCCCTAACTGTTTAGAAGTACGTAGATCTATGTATTTTGGCATGAAAAGCCATGTAAGAGAGTCATATTTTTAAAAAAGAAAGTTGCAAACCTGTGCAGATAGTATGATTCACTTTTTGCTTAAAAATTGTGCGTGTGGGGCACCTGGGTGTCTCAGTGGGTTAAGCTGCTGCCTTTGGCTCAGGTCATGATCGAGTCCCACATCGGACTCTCTGCTCAGCAGGGAGCCTGCTTCCCCCTCCTCTCTGCCTGCCTCTCTGCCTATTTGTGATCTCGCTCTCTCTCTCTCTGTCAAAAAAATAAATAAAATCTTAAAAAAAAGTTGTACGTGTGTGTGTGTGCATGTGTACACACATGTTTATTAGACCATGTTTACAAAAACATCCCGAGGAGTACCCACCATACTATTAAAAGCTGTTATTTCTGGAGAATTGAATATAAAAGATACTTTCACTTTGTATTTTATATTTTGTAATGTTTGTGTTTTTTAATAACAGCTTATTGAGATATCATGAATATTTTTAAAAAACATTTTGTTTTAGGTTACCTAACTTTTCCATGAACCAGCATTCTAGTCTATGACAGCCTAGAATCATCTCCATATTTTTTACACTATTAAATGATAGTTTGGGGTAGTTTTATTATTTAGGTTATAATATTTGTTTTGTACATTTTAATTTTTATGAACCAAGTGACCTACAAGCCTATGAAACATTTAAGACTCTTGAACTGCCAATACTTTATATATTCTTAAGGGGAAAAGAAAAGATTCTACTACAGCTTAGATTCTGAGTAGTACCCTTTGGTAGTTTGATTGGCTTGTGATAGTTACAGAGGCCTGTTCTAAATGTCATTTTCTTCTTCTTTATGACTTTTTAAAAATCATTTTTTAAAGATTTTATTTATTTATTTGACAGATAGAGATCACAAGTAGGCAGAGAGGCAGGGCGAGGGAGAGAGGAGGAAGCAGGCTCCCTGCCAAGCAGAGAGCCTGATGCAGGGCTCCATCCCAGGACCCTGAGATCATGACCTGAGCCGAAGGCAGAGGATTTAACCCGCTGAGCCACCCAGGCACCCCTTAAAAGTCATTTTTAAAATAAACAATATTTATGGAAACGTTGGAAGCTGTTAAAATCAGCACAAAGAATACAAAAGTATATAAAACATTAAAACAAAACAAAAAAATTAAAACACAAAATGCACCTGTGATGCTGCCACACAGCAAAAGCTAGCATTAATATTTAGTGTGTATCTTGCTAAATTTTCTATGAACATGTACCCACTCAAAGAAATGCGTATATCATGGAGTCATACATACTGTTTTGTACTTGCCTTGTTCTTGATTTCAATATTGCTAACCTTTTTTTTTTTAAAAAGATTTTATTCATTTGACAGAGAGAGAGACAGATCACAGGTAGGCAGGGAGGCAGACAGAGAGAGGAGGAAGCAGGCTCTCCGAGGAGCAGAGAGCCAGATGTGGGGCTCGATCCCAGGACCCTGGGATCATGACCTGAGCCGAAGGCAGAGGCTTTAACCCACCGAGCCACCCAGGCGCCCCTCAATATTGCTAACCTTTGAACTGTATTATAGTTATGGCAGTTTTCAAACATTAGTGGATACATGACATATGCACATCTCTCTGAAGCAAGACCTGTGAAAGACCATTGCTGAGGAGATTGTTCTATAAGGGACTCACCAGAATTTACTTTAAGATTTGGACACTAAATGCTCAGGACTTTGTTAATATTTCCCACTCTTTTTGAAACATCCTCTTTTAAACGTACCAAGCTTGGTCCTTGAGACGTTAATGACAGGAGGAAGATTGATTGTGCTTTAAACATTTCCAACAGATGTTATCACAAGTTGAGTATTGACTTTACTTCTAGAAGAATGTTTTCCAAATACTAGTTAGCAGACGAACTTACTTGCAACAGGGCAAAAACTAAACATAGTAATGATTTGTTTTGAAGTCTGTCTCAAAATATGAGGGTTGTCTGAAGTTGAACAGCCCTGCCTTGTATTTGTGGTTGCTTTTTCCTTAATCACCATCCTGTTAGCTGCCTGGACACTGTTTTGCTCCGTGGTATTTGATGAGTAAGACTTTCTCAGGGCTGCCTCATTTCCTAATTGAAAGATGATAAACTCTAGATGCTGTATTCTCTTTTTTCCATGGTATCAGGTGATCATTAAATCGAAACAAACTATGTTATATGCGTCAGTCTGTTAAAAATTTGCCTTGCGAAGGAGTTCCAACTTCCTTGTGCTAACAAAAACTTGCATATACATGTGAAAGTGAAAAGTGTGTTCCAAATTTGCATTCTAATTTCAGCCAGATCATTCCTATTCCTAGTCCCAGTCATTTGTAAGTGGAAGCTGCAAGGTGGTCATCTGCATAGATCTTTCATATGAAATTATGTCTTCAATTTATTTTAATAGAATGACTCTAAGAACAGCGTGCTATCTGGTAGGGGGAGGCAAGGGGGAGAGAGGTTACGTTCAGAGTGTTTTTGCATCGTGTAGAAAAAGTAAGGTGAGGAAATGTGATTTAGTTCCCTTCTATCTGCTGGGCCGCGGTGGCTTGTTTTGTTTTGTTTTTTAAATGATGAAATAAATATCTGTTAAATGTACAGATGCTGGAAAAAAAATCAGGACAGGACTTTATCCCTGTCTCTTGTATTTAAGAACCTCTGAGAGTTTCTTTGTCTTGCCTGATTGATGGAGGACTGTGAGACTGGAAATGAGTAGAAGGTTGAAACGGGGGCTCTCATCCAGCTGAGAGAATTCTCTGACACTTCTGATTCTCCTCTCCATCTTCTCCTTCCATGGTACCAACGACCAAGTGTAAACTGCCCTTTACAAATACTTATGCATGAAATTATTTTCCAAATTAAGCAAGCTAGTGGATAGTTTTGTATCTCCCCCCTGCCACCCATAGGTCTTTAAATGATTTTGTAGAAAGTTGGTCTTTGTTGTTTATCAGTTACCTGAATTAATCAGTGGGGGAAATCTATCCATTTGTATTTAGAAATATGAAGTTTTTCTTCTCCAATATTCTCTTCTTGAGCTCTTCAGACTTTATTTGAGTATGTATATGCAAAGATTTACTCTGCTTATGTTAATATGAATTGTTAGCCCTGTGGGAGAAAAATAAGAAAATGTTAAGTAGCATGACTTCTGTTTATAAGTAGTCTTAAACCATCTGTGTTCACATATATACTGACACCATCCCCAGAACACCCTTTCCAAAAGTAGATTGTGGATATTCATTTGAAGTGAAGAAGTAGTTCTGTGAAACCAAACAAAAGGAATGCTCTGTTGGTGATAGGTCTGGGTGTAAATCATTCTTGCCCTCATTGATCTGATGGTAGCAGGAGAGAAAATGAACTGAGTTAACACGAAGTAGTTAGTATGGTCGTTAGTCATATGGATGTTTGCGACTTCCATTGGAGTGTCTAGTTTTTTTTTTTAAAGTGTTTGAAGGGTTTTTCTCATAGTCTTGTGCAAGTAGTACTGAGTACTACCTCATGGAGATAAGACTTCATTTCTTCTTCAAAATCATAATTGTGCCTAGGACACCCCCGCAGTGTTGAAATATAAGTAAGCGATGTCAAATTTTAGAAGGGCCTTAGTTTACTATTCTGGGTGTTCAGATGATAAGTTGTTTTCTCCTGCATTATACAAAATAGGTCAGTCCAAAGCCTTCATAGCATGTATAGCTTCAAGAGCATCATAAAACTGATCTGTATGTTCGCTGTGGGAAGATGAAAACATCTGTAGGTTTTTGCCTAGAGCAGTGCTGTGTTTTGATTTGGAAAGAATCTTGTACTGTTTAAAGGAAATTAATCATTTTGGATTTTGATGGGAAAGTCGCTAGGCGTCTGCAGGCACTTGGGGTTGAGGCTATTTGGCTAGATTGACTAGTTTCCTGTGGTCAGACTTTATCCCTGAATGGCTCTTGTCCTGACTGGGGCTGGGGGGTGGAATAAGAGGTACAAATAAAACTATTAACAGCATGACTCCTGCTTCTTGCCATTTTCTTTTCATTTTACTTTAACATTTTTTTTATTGAGCTATAATTGACGTATAATATTGTGCAAGGTGCACAACATGTTGATTTGATACATTTATATATTGTTACGATTACCACCTTAGCTTTAGCTAACACCTCTGTTGCATCACATAATTATCATTTCTTTTTTTGTGGTGAGAACATTTAAGGTCTAGTTCCTTAGCAGTTTTGAAAGTATATGACATGGCATTGTTGACTGTGATGACTGTGCTTGGACATCAGATCTCCAGAATTTATTCATCTTCTAACAACCCTTTAACAACATCTCCCTGGGTCCCCCCTCCAGCCTCTGGTAACCACCATTCTACTCTGTTCCTGTGAGTTTGGCTTTTTTAGATTCCACAAATGAATGACATCGTGCCACAGTTGTCTTTCTCTGCCTGGCTCATCTCACAAAGCCTACCCTCAAGGTCCACCCATGTTTTTGCAAATGGCAGGTGTTCCTTCTTTCTCATGGCTGAATATATACCATTGTGTGTACATACCACATTTGTTTTACCCGTTCATCCATTGGTGGACACTTAGGCTGTTTGCTTATCTTGGTTGCTGTGAATAATGCTGCAGTAAACATGGCAGTGCAGGGGTGCCTGGGTGGCTCAGTGACTGCCTTCGGCTCCAGTCAGGATTCCAGAGTCCCGGGATCAAGTCCCGCATCGGGCTCCCAGCGCCATGGGGAGTCTGCTTCTCCCTTTGACCTTCTCCCCTCTTATGCTTTCTCTCACTGTCTCTCTCTCAAATAAATAAATAAAATCTTTTAAAAAAATGGCAGTGCAGATTTGTTTTTGATATCCTGTTTTCATTTCCTTTGGCTGTATATCCAGAAGTGGGATAGCTGGATCATGTGCTCATTGTATTTTTAATTTTTTACACAACCTCCGTACCATTTTCCAGAATGGCTGCTCCAATTCACATTCCCACCAACACTGCGCAGAGCTTCCCTTTTCTCCACAAACTCACCAAGGCTTGTTATTTCTGGTCTTTTTGATGATAGCCATTCTGACAGGTGAGAGGTGGTATCTCATTGTGGTTTTGATTTGCCTTTCCCTGATGATGAGTCATGTTGACGTTTTCATGTGCCTGTTGGCCATCTGGATGTCTGCTTTGGAGAAATGTCTATTTAGTTCCTCTGCCCATTTTTTCCTCTTACCATTTTCCCACAGAGTTTTGACTACTGTTTCTTAGTCAGGCTAAGTTACTTTTCTGTGATCCTAATAGCATTACTTCTAACCACATGACCATCTCGAGTCACTTCTGATTTTGTCTTGGATACCTGGCTCATCATGAGCTAAGGTGCATGGGTAATGTGAAACAGCACTTGAGTGTTTTCAGAAGGGGTTCTTCTGTTGTGTCAGTGTACCCATTAATGTTGTCTTTTATTGCAGATTGAAATCACAAAAGGTACACGTGTTCTTCTTAAGAGAAAAAGGAAATCTGTAAGTATTCTTTGAAAATTCTAAATTTGTCATTTTACCAGCTTTTGGAAGCAATTAAGTTTTAACTATACTAACAGGCATCTTGACTCTTTTTGTTGTGGAAAAACCCTGCCAATCTCCATGTTTGTGTTAAAAGGACAATATTTGGAAAAGTAAAATGGGAAAACTTTTTACCCTGTACAGCTTCTAAAATTTAAACTACCGGGGCGCCTGGGTGGCTCAGTGGGTTAAAGCCTCTGCCTTCAGCTCAGGTCATGATCTCGGGGTCCTGGGATCGAGCCCCGCATCGGGCTCTCTGCTCAGCGGAGAGCCTGTTTTCCCTCTCTCTCTCTGCCTGCCTCTCTGCCTACTTGTGACCTCTGTCAAATAAACAAATAAAATATAAAAAAAAAAAAGATTTTAAAATTTAAACTACCACCCCTCGTTTTTGAAAGGGGAAGTAATAATTGAAATCTAAGTAAAATGTTTTTCCTTGAGTGATTACCGAAAAGTGGAGCCACAGATGGGAGTGTTCGAGTTCTGACTGGTGAGACTTACAGCCCGAGAGTCATTGGCAAGCTAATTTGCTTCCCTTTGCCTCACTTTTCTAACTGTAAGGAGGTTCGTTATTCTCGATGAGAGGATGTCTGTAGTAGTGGCTGCTTGCCTTAATAAGTTGAAGCTTGTTCTAGTTACTGGTTCTCAAAACTGATTGAAATATATTTCTGATTTGCAGAATTTTAGGTATTAGCCCTTTCCTTCACCGGAGTATCTACTCTAGACCATAGCATGGAATAAAAGAAACACAACAGCACACTTAAAAGAAACACAACAGCACACTTAAACTTAGAGTCCTAGTGTTAGTCTTGAACCTTGAAAATTACCTAGTCTAGTGTTTCTCAAGCATCGATTTTTAGACCAGTGGTGGTCAGTGAGGAGTTTTTCGTGGTCCAGGGTGAAGTGAGGAAAGTAAGGACAACAGGCCATGCATTTTTTTTTAAGGTTAAACTCTTCCCCTTCAAATGACTTCTTGTTATTATAAGATCTGCCCATCTAATTTAGGGGCATTAAATACATTCTTTATTTTATGAAATGATGGTGATAGCAAATCATAGGGTTTTTGGTTGTTTTTTATTTTTTTAATGTCTATACCTGCCCCCCACCCAAGGCAGCTGTATCATTCCCCTCACCGTCCTTCTTTGCTTTTACAACTATTACAGGCCTGTGCTATCTTAAAATAAGAATCCAGTTTTCTCATTTTACAGATGAGGACACAGACCAGAGGTTATTTGATTTGTTCCAGGTCTTACTGTTCAGCAAGCTGCTGAACCAGGACTAAAACCTTGTATATGTTGCTGCCTCTCTTGTATTTCTGGTCTTCTGAGAATCACTTTAATTATAATTGGTTATAAACTTGAAACAGAAGATCTAGTAGTTCTTAGGTACTAATAAGTATTTTTGAATTACGAGTGTAAAGAAATTCAAGACTTAATGTTCTTGTGTAGCTCAGTACTAAAATCTGCTGATGAGCCTGCATTAGAAAAATCTTAAAACAGGGCCAGAGATTTTCCTCAGCAGGCCCAAATTAGCCATCTCTGAATTCAGCTGCTTAGCACGCTACCCCATGATTGGTAAAAGAGGTGAGGTATCAGTGAGGCTAGTGTTTCCTTGGGAAATAGACTGTGGTGCCATCTTGAGGACAGTAGTATTCAGGCTTCTGTAGTTGACTTACTTGTGCACAGAGTCTGTTTCCTCTTGCCTCCTTCCCCACCTCCATCTTTCTCTCTCCCCGCCATGCCCCACATGCACACATGCATGCTTGTGCGTGCATGCACATACACACACACACCCTACAAACACAGATAAACATTTAGAGCAGTCGGCTTACAGCCCATCTAGATAGGTAAAAAAAAAAATTACCAAGGCAAAGAGTAGGAGTTGCTAAACACATTGGCAGAAACATATGTGCAGTTGTGCTCAGGAGTTTACAGATACTTTAGAGTGCCTTTGGCACTTCAGAGACTCCTCTCCGATTGGCGTAGCTGGGCCTTCACTGGCCCAAATATACGTCAAAGCAGAAATACCTAATTCCCTTATCTCCCTGCCTCACTCACCTTAGTGAAGCATGGTGGTCCAGGGAAACAAATGAACGTGAAGAGAACAGAATGGAAAGTATTCCTCATCCCTAGTATGGAGACATTAACTCTAAGAGTACTCTTCCCTGGCTTCTTGTATTTAGCATCATGTGGCTTCCTCCTTTAGGGGAGAATTCTTTAATTTCTAAAATGTCAGGTACAGCCGTAATGAAATGCTAAGAATTAAAAAAAAAAATCTTGAATTCTTTGCAGTCTTTGGAATATCTGTGCTCTTCTTTTTCTTAGTGCTAATATTTGAGAGTTGTCTGAATGGCTACGGGATTTCAGTCTTCAACAGATTCATCAGTCTTTGAGTTCTTTTAATAATCTCACTTTAAAGGTATTTTAATACTGAAGCACAGAGTGAGCTTGTAAAAACAACAAAACCATACCACAGTTTCACATGGTGGCCATGTGGCTGAATTGTAGTGACTTATTTGGCCATTTTATAAGAAATGGCTGAAGGGGTGTCTGGGTGGCTCAGTCGTTAAACATCTTCCTTCGGCTCGTGTCACGATCCCAGAGTCCTGGGATCGAGCCCCACATCAGGCTCCCTGCTCACGGGAAGCCTGCTTCTCCCTCTCCCACTCCCACTGCTTTTGTTCCCTCTCTCGCTGTATCTCTCTCAGTCGATTAAATAAAATCTAAAAAAGAAATGGAAATGACTTAAGACTACATTGTTGCATAATTTTTAATAGTAAAGAGTACTGGGAAACAACATTAGCAAAGAACTAACCTGTCGAACTGGCTCCTCCTCTAGCAAACGTGGAGGGTAGGTCATGTGGCAGAAAAAGGAATGGTTGCAAAATTGTCCCTGGTACACAAAGTTATTACTAGGGGAAGTATTATGCTGGTCACAGGTTTTGTTTTGTTTTTTGTTTTTTGTTTTTTTTGGATCTATACTCACGGTTGGCAGCCTGCGGTTTGTATTACTTTATTATTAATAAGTAGGTAACATGACAAGAGAGATAGTATCTCACTTGGATGCAAGACATTTATTATAACTGAAAGTTAATTTTGAAGTTATTTTGAATGATTTTTGATAAGCCATGACTGTATTCCCCTAGAGAAAAAAATACCTGGGAAATAGAAGACTTTACAGACAAAATTAAAGTCTACCCCATGGCATGATGTGCCCTCTAATTTAGCAGCAGGGTTCTGTCTACAGGGATCTGCAGGAGTTCATCTTCAGCAGTAGCCAAGGACGTTGAAATTGGCATTGTGCTACCTACTCCCGTTTTACAGCACTGCACCCTTCTTACTTCTCTGCAAATACGTACCTCCCAGAACTTAGTTTTCCTCCCTCTCTCCTGGTGTCTAAACAAGTTGGATTGGAACATCATGCTTTGTCAGTAGGTGCCACTTCTAGCCTGGTCTCTCCTCAGTATTCCTTTAATTTGAGCTTTGGATTAAAGCTCTACAACCAACTCCTGACTTTTGAAAGCTTCATATTTAAAGATGCAGCGTGTTGTGATCACTTGAAATGAGGAATAGCCGCATCATCATACACAGTGTATGTGAAGTGTGTAGGCAGCAACATTGGCTGCTGGATCTCCTCATTTCAACATGTATAGATAGGATCCCAATTATAAGATCCTATGACCTAGAAAAAACATAATCTGTTGCATGCTGGGGATGTTCTTAAAGCATTATGGGAGGGAACTTCTGCTACACTGTGAAAGAGCATCTTCAGCATGGCAGTTGAGGTGCTTTCTTTGCTGGGAAAAGCTGGGAAGAGACTCGCAGGATGGCGACTTCAGGGATTAATACCTCTCCAGGTGAGGAAGTAGACAGGTTTGGGTAATCTTGCTGGAGACGCACCCAAAGATCAGTCATGGTGGTGAGAGGCTTGTAGTCAAAAATAGCTAGCTAGGCACAGGTGCGGTGTGTTGGGACGGGGCGCGCATATATTCATCCTAGGCTTTTGTTTTTGTTTTGCTTTTTCAGCTCTCAAATGTATTTATTATAATTACTGTGTATTGGGTCTAAAGTTTGATTGTACAAACTGTACCGTATCGATTAGATTGGTCTGTCAATTTGAATCAGGTGAGACTTACAGAGGGCAGATGAATATATATTTCACATGATTATTCAGTCTTGCAAACTAACAGCAAGAAAGCCTACTAACTGCTCTTAATGCCTTTTATTTTCTTAAAATAGTACCATTTTTAAAGTTTTGATATTAAACATGAAGTGTATTATATTGTAATACAGCTCCTGTAAGGTTTGATTTCATTAACCAAATGCAACCATTCTTTTAACATCATTTTTGAGCTTTCTCTTCTATGTTTTAAAATCATTTGGAACTTTTTAATAGTGTGTGAGAGAAAAGTTTTTTTTTTAAAAAAGCACTCCACCCATGTATAAGTCTCGGGGATGCAACATCTATGTAGAAATAGGATCTTTTAATGTGTCACAGGTATGTTATCTGTTTAATCTCTTAGAACTTTTACTTATTTTATTATTTTTTTAAAGATTGTATTTATTTATTTGAGAGAGACAAAGAGCGCGCACAGAGGGAGAGGGAGAAGCAGACTCCCTGCTGAGCAGAGAGCCCCACTTGGGCTGGAACCCAAGACCCAGAGATCATGACCCAAGCCGAAGGCAGTCACTCAGTGGAGTGAGCCACGCAGGCACCCCTCTTGAACTTTTTAAATTGTTTTCTGATTTAATGTTGAGTGGATACAGAAGGCAAAGTGTCTCTTTATTTGATATTTAAATTACCCCTTTAAATGATGTGTGACCTGAAAATGTAATTTCTTAAAGTAGCACTTACATAGTTAATCATTGATTTCCAATTGATGTCTTTTACATTTTCATAAGGTTGTTTGTGAAGGACAGATGACCTTTATCTGTCCTTATTGTGTGTTTCAACTTGGCAAATGCATGAATCCTTGCTTAGTGAAGTCTATTTTCCCAGACTTTTGGGGAAAAAAAAATGTGTGGGCATTAATGGACTTCAGTTTATTAGTTTTCCTTTTTCATTCTTAAATTGATGTTGTGTCACATGCTTCTGGGGGAGATGATTTCTTCTTTTAAATTCAGACTTTAATCAATATATAGCATTTGTTTATTTCGTGTACTAGAGCTTAAATGTATCACTAATGCTTTTTGTGTTTAAGCTAACTATCTCAGAGCATTTGAAGTAACTGGAATGAAATATTTAACATTAAACTTGACCTTAAGACAAAAGGTAAAATTTTATCTGATTTTCCCCTAAGGCTTCTAGGACTCACTCAATACCTAGAGGACATTTTTTCAACTATAAAAATGCCTCGGGATATAGGCTGGATTAGTGCTCAAAATTGCTGCCAGGATTTCTTCATACACAAAGTTTGTCACTGTCACCTATTTAGATTATACCAGTATGACTAGGGTCACAGACAAGAGAGATAAAAACATAACTTTAAAATCTATATGAAGCTATTATGATCTATTTAAAATCTATTAGACCTGGATCAGAATCCCTACTTCACTGGGTCACCTTAGGCAAATGCTCTCTCAGAGACTGGTTATATCATCAGTAAAATGAGGGTACCACCTCAAAGGGGTTTCCTGAAGGATTCAGTGAGATAATATATTGGAGGACTGAGCACAGTGCCTAGCCCAGAGTCCATGCTCAGTGAGTGGTTATTCATTTGCTCTCCCTATGAAACAGTAATCCTCAACAGGAACAGTGAACTGTTTTGTGACTGAAGATGATGGCCTGCCCTTTCCTGGAGGCCATACAAGTGAATTTCTTGATTTCAAGGAAGCACAGCTTCGAGTTCATGTCCTCCTAATGGGTAGGGCAGCAGGTATTGCTCTTCATATGCAGAAGGACAGCATACTGAGAAATCACGTAGTCCCCACTGCATAGCCTTCATGCATTCAGAAGAGCAGTCTTTTACTTCTGTGCAACAGGCAGTTTTTCCAGTTTCATGTTTTTTATAAGCAGCTAAAAACAGGTTAAGTTTGTTATAGGGATTTTTAAGAGGATACCCTGTCCTAGAATGTCAACACGGGCGAGTGATTTTTTTTTTTTTTAAACATGACAAAGGTTGGTGGCTTTCAGGCTGTTGTATTTGCATACATTTTTGCTTTATTGTTCCAGAGCAATGCCATATCCATTCTTATTCCAGTCAGCAGATTTATGGTACTGCTAATGCACGGAGGGACTGTTGTGGTCACTTAGTGTTCAGCAGCAGACTGTCAATCCTGCCTCATGGAGCTTATGGGGACATTGGTAACAAATATGAAAAGGAAAGCATGTGTCATATTGGTGATAGGTGCTGAGGAGAAAAACAGAGCGAGAAAGGGACTGGATGTGTTGGGGTGCCACTTTAGGATGGCTGCAGAAGGTGATACTTGAGTGAAGACAAAAAGGAGCTGGAAGAACATTCCAGGGAGGGAGGAAGACATGTCCAAAGGGCCTGAAGCAGGGTCATGCCTGGTGTGTTCTAGGAACCACAAGGAACAGGTTGAATTAAAGCAGAATGAGCCAGAGGAAAGCATGGGAGATGAAGTCAGAAATATAAGAGAGCAGGGGAAAAATCCCTGTCATCTCATAGGGCAGAGTAAGGACTAACTTCTGAGTGGTTGTATGAGGATTCTTTGAAAGACCTAATCTACCTTACATTTTAACTAGAGCCCTCTGGCTGCCAAGTTTAGAGTTTGTTATTAAAGTGGGAGCAGGAAGATCAGATTGGCAACTGCGTTTATTTAGGTAAGAGATGGTAGTGGCTGAAACCAGGATGGTAGCAGTGGAGGTAGGGAGACATAGTTGAATTTGGTATGTGTTTTGTAAGTAGAGCCAGTAGGATTTGCGGCTGCTGAGTTGGGTATGGAATGTGTGTGTGTGTGAAAGAGAGAGAGAGGTACAAGAGAGGGAATCTCGAAGGGTTTTGGTCAGAGCAGCTGGAATTACTGGAATTACTGAGCCGGGCAAGACTGGATGGGATCGGATTGTGGCAGGACAGTCAGCGGCTCAGCTTTGAGCATGTTAAGTCAGAGGTACTTGACTGATAGGGATCTGTTGAGGAAAAAGTTGGATCTACAAATCCAGTGTTTAGGGAAGACCTCCAGGAGAGGGGGAGACATCTGGGCCTTGTCAGCGTATATATACATACACGCCATCTTAAGGCTGTGGGACTGAATGAGGTCACCATGGGAGTGAGTGTAGAGAAAGCCAAGAGGAGGTTAGGTGACCAGGGACTGTGGCATTTAGAGGTCAGGAACATAAGGAAGAAGCAGCAATGGAGACTGAGGAGGAACAGCTAGGAAGTCAGAAGAAAACTGGAAGAAGTGTGGTCTCCTGGAAGCCAAGTGAAGGTTTCAATCCCAGGAACAGAGGGGTTTGCCTTGTCCAAGGCTGCTGATGAGTCAAGAGAGATGAGGGAGCCTTAACTGACCTTGGGATATGAAGATGTGGGGGTGCTCAGGGATCCTTGATCAGAGCAATTTGTGGAGTGGTAGTGGGTAAAAGCCTGAGTAGTAGGCTCAAGAGGAGCTAGGGGGAGAGAGGAGGGAGAGGAAGAGTGCAGGTGACTCTCAAGTCCTGATGGGGATGTGAAGAAATGGGGCTGTGGCCAGAGAACATCCGAGAGAGGCAATGGTGTTTTTTTTTTTTTAATTTAATTTTATTTTTTCAGTGTTCCAAGATTCATTGTTTATGCACCACACCCAGGGCTCCATGCACTATGGTTTTTAAGGTGAGAGAAAGAATAGCCCTGTTGTGATGCTAATGGGCATGATTCTGTGGAGCAGGACATGGGCACCACCAGCTAGAGGTAGGGCCCAGGCGGACACAGGCCCAGGAGCCCCCGGGCAGAGGTCAGCGCCAGCCGGGCGCAGCACTGGTCCTCGGGCAGTCACAGGAGAGGGAAGAGCACGTGGCTGAAGATGCGAGAAGGTGGGTAGGTACAGTGGTGGGAATGACGGAGGCAGAGCAGATGTCGATGGTCAGAAGTGCGAGGAGCAGACAGGAAACCCAGGACAGCAGGCTGGTGAACGGAGCGGTCTGGTGCAGTGCGGTTCCTGCGTGGCATGGAGGGCCTGCTGGAAGGAGCCGTCATGCATGTGGGGCAGGGGGCATTCAGCATTGTCCAGTCCCTCCTCGCCACCACCAGCCAAATTCAGCTGTGTGGGTACAGGGACAGACTTCAGTGGAGAATTAGACTTAACCGGGTTGAGGTTTCACCAAAAAGTACAACAAAGTGAAAGGGGGGCAAGACTGTGTTCTGAGCGCTGATGATTGGTGTCCGTGGACTGTAAGCTGGCTGTGGGGAGGAATTCTGCCAACGGTGCCATGAAGCAGCATTCCCGTTTGCTGTGTGATGTCACTGGCCCAGAGCTCTTCAGTGAGAGGTCGGTGAACTTGTTCAGAGTCCCGCTTATTAGACCCCGATCCCCTACCTTAGTTTAATCCATTTACCACCCAAGAAATCAGACTTTCTCTTCCATAGAGAATAGTTAATTTCCCCTTAGTACAACAGGCAGGTGTTGAATCTTGAGTTGCTGAGTCGTCATACATGTGTGTCTCTTAGGGTACAGCTGCATGCTTGTAAAGTTGGCTCCAAAAAAATTCAATTTTCCCATTGATTTCAATCCCCGAAGTGGAGGAGCTCCTCACACGGAAGGCATTAAAGCTTCTGCTACACTGCGTGCTATTTCTCACCGCCATCCTGCCCTTTTCTGCCTCCATCCGTTCGCCCATCCATTTGTTCTCTGTTAGGACTGTCCTCTTTTTCCAGTTGTTTTATTTGTCTTTTGAAAACATACCATCCTTCTTGTCTACCTCAACTGCTCTGTTTTTCTGTGAAACCTTTCCAGATGGTTCTACTTCCTACTTCCACCATCTTTCCTCTGCCCCCCCCCCAAATTAGTAATCTCTACACCCAACATGGGGCTCAAACTTAGGACCCTGAGACCAAGAGTCACATGCTCTTCCAGCTGAGCCAGACAGATACCCCTCTTATAGGATATATTCTACATATTTGTGAACTCATCTCTCTGCCATCTATCATACATATGAACTCATATGTAAATGCATTTAAAAGACTCAGTGCATCCTTTACTCATCTTTGTATCCAGTGCTCAAAACTTACACATGGTAGGTGTTCTCTTCTCTTTCTCTTTTTGAAATGAATTTATCAATAGATGTGAGTGTAAGCCTAGAAAATCTTTGGCAGGGAAAGATTTTCAGATGACAGGCAGAACTGGGCAGAAGCTGGCCAGTGGGCTTGAAAGAGCACCGGACTGGGGGCTGGGGGTTGGTTATGATATGCACTTGGCTACTTATTCACCAACAACAGTGGGTCATTCAGCTGAACTGGGAGTTCCAGGAAGTCCAGGCAGAGGCTCTCAAGCCTCTCCCACCAAAGCAGCTCTGCTTTTGGCTTTTATCTATACATGTTTGTGTTTCCCATGTTCGTGTAAGATTTTACACGTGTAAGATTTTAAATGGATGACCCATGCCCCCCTCGCCACCACCAGAAAGAATTTCAAAATGACTGGAGTAAATGATGTCTCCGATCTCTCCTCATCTAAATGTTCTTCTGGGCATGCCTACTTTGTGTGTGTTGTGTTATGTGTTTGTGTGTGTGTGTGTGTTTCTATGAGGATTAAGTAGAAGACATTTCCCTACCTCTGAAGCTTAAGGCAAATATGTATAAAAGATTAAGTGTATATAACATGAATGACTAAAAATATATAGTACAGTTAATCCAGTTAGATTATAAACCCTTCAAAAGCTGTCTTCTTTATAGATCTTCAACCCCAAGTCTGATAATTTTTCAATTGAAGGCAAGACTTTTTTTTTTTTATCTTCTGGTATTGTCTCTGAGAATTTATATATTGAAATAAATATTATTTTGTCTTGAGTTGATTTCCTTTTGGTATTACTTTCTATTACCAGTAGGAATTGTTTTTTTAAATTATACACATAAGTAGGTTATCATCCATGACTATCCTTTAAGATTGATAAAAGAATATTATAGGATATTTGTTCTAAGAAAGAGGTGTTGGGTTTGATAGGGTTGAGAACTACATACCGGTCTCTGCTTATATACTTAGGTGCTTAGATGTTTGGTAATATTGGTAATATAATCAAGGATCAAAATGAGTGTTAGACATTTCAAGTGATGTAGGAAGTTAGAGGAAGAAATGAATGACCAGCCTTGTCAGACCAAGGAAGCAATTTCTAGGTAGGGTAAATCACAAAATTTAAAGTTGGAAGGATCCCAGGAAATCATCTAGGCCAGCAGTTCTTACTTAGGTGTTGGTGTGACCCTTAGGGTTTTGTGGATAGATTTCTGGAAACCCACAGACCCCCTAAAATTATAGATACCACTTTGTATTGCTTGGGTTTATAGTTCTCATTGGATTCTAAAAGCGGTCCATCGCCTGAAGAAGTTAAGGGCTACTGATCTAGTCTGATCCTAAGCTCAGATCTGTTGTCTGGCTCAAGCTTACCCAGGCAGTTAGTGACCAAGATGGGGACCAAAACCCAGGTCTTTCCACTTGTAGTTTCTTGCTCACTTTACCCCACTCAGTTGAAGGGCATGAATAAAACCTGAGGCAGGCTTAAACTACCTCTTTATGGTAACTGGTGTAAAAACACACAGCTGTCCTGGGATTGATAGTCCCTCTGTTGCCCCAGGAGTTGCCAAAGGATGGGCTTCAATTTGTCTCCTCCAAGTGAACTATTAATTTTTATAGTTGAAATATGCCGCCACTCTCCAAAACAGCTTTCTCAGCTGATTGCAAGCCAGCTCCCTGTCCCTGAGGCTGTTGCTGCACTTCCTTTCCAACTGGCACTATTTTCCTGACCTGCCATGGCCCCCAATTTTGTGCCTAATCAAATCAAAATGACTTAGTCTGATCTATCAGACCCTGTACTACCCATAGCCTCTTTAGCCCACATGCACACACTCTGTGCCTCAGTCAGGCTAGTAGTGCCCTTATTATTGGCACTTCCTACTCCCCCAAGGCCCTTTCACCCCTATCTCTGTGTGTCTTCATGTTGCTTCCCTGCCCGAATGCTCTCCAGTCTTTTCCTCCTTTGCTGGGTCCAGTTTAAGTCCCATGTCCACAGAGCCTCCCTTACCTACTGGTGGCTATTTCACACTTCCTCTGGACGCCTTCTTGCATTTATTGCTTGTACCGCACACCAGAGCACTTAGCTTTTTCCACAGGCTTTTCACTGGAAATGCTCCAGTGGTGGTCACTTTGGGAGTGGGGTTCCAGGAAGTCCAGTGTGGGTGCTCTGGACACCCCCAGTACACCCCCCCAATTCAGCCAGAGCAGTTCCACTTTAGTTGAATATGTGGAAAGTCTGCATGACATTTTATTTGAAGAAGCTGTTTAGCTGTCCCACCCCCCACCCCCAGCCCCCCCCCCGCCCCGAAAAGAAGCTTGAAAGACAATGGATCTGACTTGTGTGCTGACTTCCTCATAAGTGTTAACTGCTCATGGCAAGGGCCAGGACTGTACTGACACTAGTTTGGACCTGCTACGACTATTCCCAGGCACTGTGGTGCAGTTTTGAGCACAAAAGAACACTTAGGAAATGACTTTGTAATTTTGTTGCTCAACAGTTTGGGGGCCAGGAGATCGTGAAGTGTTACCTCAGAAATAGTATTTCCGGGTTGGTCATTGAGAAATAAACCTACATTGGTGGATTTCTCCCATTTTGCATATAAAACCGAATCCTATTTAAAACTACCCATTTTGCATCTACATACTTAAGAGAAATCTCACTATTGGCATTCCCCAAATTCAACCAGACTTCAGTATCCCATCCGTACATTCGTATAAGCATTAAAGTAGTGTCACTCAACATTAAATAAATTAAAATATGGCAATGCTTGGAACTGAAAAAATGCCAGTCTTTCAGACCAGTTATTTCGACTTTCTGTATCAGATCAATTACGTAAACTACTGAAGACCTGAGTATTAAATCAGTGTTGCTATCAACTTGCTAATACTTTTGTTTTTTCTTTTTTTTCCTTTATCCTGCTCTCTGCCTGGTTCATTGTCTTCACCTACAGGTGTACTTTATTGTCGGCTTCCAAAGATTACTAACTTCTATCTGTAGCATTAAAATTGAACTGCCTTGGCTATACTGCTACTCTCACTGCTGCTTCCATTATTGCCTTCTTCAGCAAAATAAGGCTTTCTGCAGCCAAAGAATAACAAGACATAAACACCACTGTAGAAGCCTTGCCACTATGAAACTTAGGCTAAACGTGCTCACCATTATTTTGCTGCCTGTCCACTTGTTAATAACAATATACAGTGCCCTTATATTTATTCCATGGTATTTTCTTACCAATGCCAAGAAGAAAAACGCTATGGCAAAGAGAATAAAAGCTAAGCCCACTTCAGACAAACCCGGAAGTCCATATCGCTCTGTCACGCACTTCGACTCGCTAGCTGTCATAGACATCCCTGGGGCCGACACTCTGGATAAGTTATTCGATCACGCCGTGTCCAAGTTTGGGAAGAAGGACAGCCTTGGGACCAGAGAAACCCTAAGTGAAGAAAACGAAATGCAGCCTAATGGAAAGGTTTTTAAGAAGGTACAGCATTCTTGCACTTCAAAATTTTTTTTAAGGGGAAGGTATGCATCAGTTGATCAGAGATCAAATGCCTTTTGAATATGCTGCCATTCCACTTAAATACGCTGTGTAACCGATTCTCAGAGGGTGCTCAAAGCTTCTGCATATTCACTTAAAGGCAGTTTTAGCGTTCTATACTTTGAATAGTATTTTGACTGCTTGTTGAAATAAATATACTCATATTAGAGAATGTCTTCCTTTAACAGTTAATTCTTGGGAACTATAAATGGATGAGCTATATCGAAGTGAACTGCAGAGTGAGTAATTTTGGTAGCGGACTCACTGCCCTGGGACTGAAACCAAAGAACACTATTGCCATTTTCTGTGAGACCAGGGCCGAATGGATGATTGCGGCCCAGACCTGCTTTAAGTACAACTTCCCTCGTAAGTGCCTTGTGTTTTTGGAGGGAGAGAGAAGGGGTTTTAGTAACATGTGAAATTGTCCTGTGATGCTGTTGTGTTCTTTAGCAATTTTTCTGCATAAGTTCTATCCATAAAACGGTATGTACTGTTCTTAAAAGCTGTCTGATAATTCCTGTTAAAGAGAGTAATTTCTAATAGCCAGTATGGGAATTGACAGCTTAATAGATAGAATTTAGAGTTTTACTTTTCATTTGAAAGTGAATTATATATGAAAGGTTTGGGGGTGTTTTTTAGGGCATGACATACAAGATAATGATTAAAACAACGAAAGAAAAATCATTGCTTAGCATCATTCTAGTTCATTGCTTCACTTCAAGGCCTCTTCTTTGACCTTTTCCATTTTACATGTGAAATGAGCACATAGCAACTTGAACTGACAGTAGATACATTGGCCAGAAAGTAAAGTACAGAGTGTATTCCTGATTCATAAGCATTTGTTGCCGTTGTGCATGAAATTGTTTTTGAAAATTCAAAGTCCAGAACAGTGCCTACCACATGCTAGGCACTCAGTTGTTTACTGAATGAAGAACACTACAGGTGCAGTGTAGTAATCAAGAGTTTGTATCTCAAACAAACAAAATGAATATGAAATGATCCCCTATATACACCCATTACCCACCTTCAACAATCAACAGCTTGTGAAAAGTCACTCTTCCTAACCATGTTGCTGTTTTGGTTACTAGCCTAGAGCTGAATTTCCAGTCTGAAGTTTAACAGACACCTCTTGATTCTAACTCATCTTGGTTTCAGCTTATGTTTCCTTTGTCTGGCAGCCCCTAAAGAGTAGATCTCGTTGGCCCACCCAGTTAAGGCTTGGAGGTCACCAATATTGAGCTTGGACATTGGGCCCACTAAAAACACTACCTAAGAGTGAGGACATGATTCCACCTTGAAATCCTCAATCTGAAGATTCTCAAGGACTTACTCATTCTTTGGTGCTATGCCCAATGAAAGAGCATGGCACAGGGTAGTTCTAGGTGGGCTAGCTCTGACCTAAATTAAGAGTTCAGCCAGAAACTTACTGGCCTTGAGAATCTTGATTGACTAATTTTTGAACAGTTGTGCACTTCCAGTATGCCTGGGTTTCTTCAGGTTTAGGAGGTTAGAATCCTGAGACTCTGTAAGGACAAATTGGGGCTACTGGAAAGTTTCAGGCAACGTTTGAAGTGATAGTAGAGAACATGAAATCAAACGACATTATAAAATGTCTTTGCATCCATGAGTGTACCCAAAATTTAAAAGGCTGATTTAAATAATATTATCTCATAAATGTTTATCATTTAACATATGTGTTTATTTTTTATTATGTAGTTGTGACTTTATATGCCACACTTGGCAAAGAAGCTGTAGTTCATGGGTTAAATGAATCTGAGGCTACCTACCTGATCACTAGCGTTGAACTTCTGGAAAGTAAACTTAAGGTAAATAAGAATTCTTTGACTTCATGGTAGTGTTCTCTGACAGGAAAATGTCCAATAATTGAGTATATTACAGGCCTACATGTGACAGCTGAATCTTTTTTTCTGCTCAACAGACTGCATTGTCAGACATCAGTTGTGTTAAACACATCATTTATGTGGACAATAAGACTATCAATAAAGCAGAATACCCTGAAGGATTTGAGATTCATAGCATGCAATCAGTAGAAGAATTGGGATCCAAGCCAGAAAATGGTAAGTAAAGCAGTGAAAACAAAATTTATTCATCTATTTAAGGTTTATTTCGGTAGGTTAGGAAAAGAAGTAATGCAAGTGAAAACCATAAACTTCTTGGATTAAAAAAAATTTTTTTTAAATGTTTAAACTATCAGGACCATATATGATTAAAAAGTTTTCTCTCCTTTTCTCCTCAAAGGTAACCAGTGTTTTAAAATCTACCAAATAGTTAATGTATTCAGTGGTTCAGACTTAGGGCAGTCTGAACCTCTTTTTCAAGTAACTCACTGTAATTTTCCAGCCTGGAGCTCACGTAAAGAAAAGATCTGAGGACTTCCATTCAGTAACTTTTTTTTAAAAATGCTTAGTGCTAGTGATTTTATTGATGTTTCAGAGGATGCAAAAAGTTGTTGGCCAAGCTCATGGCCAGATTTATTCTCCCACTGAGGTGGAATTTGGTATTTCATTTGAAACCAGCAGATGCACCTTATGGCAGAATGTCAGCTGGTCATCAGGACAGAGGGTTGAGGAAATTAAAGACTCCATTTAAGTAGTTTCTTTCTTCATGTTTAATGTGAAGATCATGAAAGTCTACTTAGATGAGAAAAGGACTAATTTTGGTAGGAGAAAACGTTGTTTGAACCCCTGTTTAGCTTCTGAGTATTTCACCATTAGGCACCAAACACATTTGCAGTGAAAAAGAGAGACTGTATAGCCCTTTACCCAGTATGGGTATGGCATGGAGGCTGAGATTTCGCCCCCTTTTCAAGCAAACAAGTGAGCCAGCTGCATCTCCCTGGAGGTCCAAAATCCCTGGGTCAGAGATGAAGGACAGTTTTTTATTCTCAGCCAAAGCAGTAGTCAGACTGTCAGCATTCATTTTGCTTCCCCACGTTCCCATTTTCACAGGGCAGTGTGAACAGGGTTGGGATGCTGCCTGCACCTGCAGTGAGTCGTGTTACAGGAGAGCAACCATGAGATTAGGGAGCCCAAAGCTTTTATAGAGGGTAGTATGACTGCTCTGGTGAGAGAGAGATTATTTTTACTGTACTGGACAGGAAGCACATCTACTCTTTTGCTCTGGAGGTAGATGCTGTCTCTATCTTCCAAGGTGGTTTATTGCACAAACATCCTAGAAAAGATGGTCTAGAACCCAGTCACTGCCTCTATTCACGAGACATGCAGAAAGAAACTCAAGGGACCCATGGAGAATTGTCTCTCAACACCAGACTGACACTGCAAGATTGAGGTCACCTGGGAGGTCCTTAGCGGCAGGGATCTGTTGCCAATTCTGTTGATTCACCAGAGGATTTTGATACAAAACTGTGGGGGTATTAGTCTTCATAATTTTGTGTAAGTGATAACTTGATAGACCACATATCCCACCTAGTTCCATTTATCTCTACAATAATGAGACACATGTATTTTTTTTTACCTTAGTTAATAGTTGTTATGATAACAAGAAGTGAAGCGTCACATCGTGTCCTTAGACTGAGAAGAGCTTAACATGTCTACTGCTGCTGCTTCCCTTAGTCATCAGAGAAAGGATGCAGTTCTTACTTGCTTGATTCTATAAACTGACAGTAAATTTTTTTAAAGTTGTATTTATTTAAGTCACCTCTACACCCAACATGGGACTCGAGCTCATGACCCTGAGATCAAGAGTCGTATACTCTTCCAACTGAGCCAGCTAGGCGCCCCGACATTAGATATCTTTAAGGAGCATTAGCATGACCCAGTTGAAGGATAACTTTATCTTTGGTTATTTCAATGGTAAATCACACTACTTAAATTTTTAATTTTAACTGGTATGTAAAAGTAGAATTCATTTTTCTAAACTGATTTTTAAAAAATAAAGTTTATTTTGTAGAGCAATTTTAGGTTCATAGCAAAATTGGGCAGAAGTTACAGAGATTTCCCATACGCTCCCTGCCCCTACAAAGCATAGGTTCCTCTGTTTACCAACATCCCCCACCAGAGTGGTACGTTTGTTGCAGTAGATGGATCTACTCTGACACATCCTTATCACCCAAAGCCCATAGTTTTTACTAGGGTTGACTCTGGTGTTGGACGTTCTGCAAGTTTAGACACATGTATAATCATTACATTGCCGTTACAGTACCCTGCTCCAGCCTCCCTGTCGTAGTGGCACCATTATAGGACCATAAAGGATATAAACTGATTTTTAAAAAGCTACCCATTGGGGCGCCTGGGTGGCTCAGTGGGTTAAAGCCTCTGCCTTCAGCTCCGGTCATGATCCCAGGGTTCTGGGATCGAGCCCCATGTTGGGCTCTCTGCTCAGCAGGGAGCCTGCTTCCCTTCTTCTCTCTCTGTCTGCCTCTCTGCCTACTTGTGATCTCTGTCTGTCAAATAAATAAATAAAATCTTTAAAAAAAAGAGAGAGACACTAGAGAGAGCTTGCTTTCTCTCTCACTCTAAAAAAAAAAATAAATAAAAAGCCACCATCTTGTAGAACATTTATTTAATTCTGATAAAAGATCTGTGGATTCTTGGCCATTTTGGTATATTCTGGAATGGTAAACGTATCTTCTATGTAACATTTGTCAGTCTAGAGTAGGTAAATTAACAGCAAGAAACAAATTCTGTCGTGTTAGTCTTAAAATACTGACATATGCAACATTTGCTTGAAGTGTGTATCTAGGCACTTAATAAAGGGGAAATTTTGATTTCACTCAACTGTTTGTTAGTATTGTGGAATGACAAAAAAATAATAACGGTAATAGCAATTCTCTTTGTTGGTAGGCTCAAAGATACTTTGAAGTGACAATATTTACAGTTTTTCTAATTTGTGTTCCCTGTGTATGACTGTTCTAATTGTACTTATTGAAATGTAATTTGTTGTCTGTGTAATCTAAGCTTTTTCAGTTCATGTGTTGTGTCTTTTTTTATTTCATTTTTCCAAGAATGCATTTTTATTGTGTTTTCTGAAAGCATCCATCCACAAATTATGGGGGCGGGGGAGAAAAAGTCCTTATCACACATAGTTTGAGAAGCATGACTGTAGCACAGAGTTTGGTAAATTACAGCCTGCCCTCTGTTTCTATTAATAAACTGGGACTAGAACACCATCCCAATTGTTTAACAAGCGTCTATGGCTGGATAGTTTTGGCAGAGACTGTATGGCCCTCAGAGCCTGAACTATTTGCTGTCTGGTCCTTTGCAAAAAAGTCTGCTGACCCCCTGCTCAAGATAGCTGAAGCTAATCAGTTGGGAGGATCTCTCTATTCTCCTCTCTCAGTCATTCAGTAAGCAAAGATAGCACTGGAGCTCTGGACCTTTAAGATGATTAAACAGCCCTGCCTTCAGACTGAGGGCTAGAAGATGAGAAGTTTAGATACTGTGTAGATATTACCTTTGATAGTGAATGGAGTGGTTTTAAACCCTTCCACATGGTCTCTCTCTCTCGGTATCTGGAAATTCCTGCCTAATTTCAATTACATAGAGTCAAAGTATGATCCAATCCAGACAGGGCAAGAAGCACTAAATCTGAAAGGCCCAAAGGAGTCCCGAAGCCAGACACATGCAAGTATTCTGACTACAGGAGTGAGTGAGCGAGTGAGTCAGGGAGAAAGGACCTCTTACACCATGATTTTTATCTAACTTCACATTCAGTACTTTGAAAAAAATGATTTCCTATACAGATTTCAAGAGGCAATGATAAAAACAGTGGAAAAGGTAATTTTGGTTTGGTGTTCTTTGGATTTTACTTGCCACTTGGAATCTAATCTTAAAATCACCTGTTAAATGTATTATGGTTATCTAATTCAGTGCCCATGGTTTAGTTATTGAAAAATAAAATTATTTTTAGAAAAAATTAAAAAAAAAAGATCAAGTCCAGTGGTTTCCACTTAGGAGTGTGTATGAGTGTCACCTGTTGAGCCTTTGCTCCATCCCAGACACAGAATGTTCCAAACTACGGACCAGAGATAGAGATGGTATTTTGTGAGTCTCATGCCCACCAGTGTTTAAGAACCACAATCAGGTCCAACTGTCTCATTTCAAAGATGGGAAGACTGAGACCTGAGACTAGTCTCCCAAGTCTTCAGAGTCCTAGATAGCTTCCATAACACTGCTGAAAGGCAGGCATAGACCGGGATTAGGCTGAGTATCCAGAAAATGGGCCAAATCAAGTTTGAAATTTTCATTGCAGGTCACCAGAATTCATTCACCATTTTTCTGTTGAGTATCAGTAGAGAGTATTTGTTTTACACAGGTTATCATGATGCAAAAACCTAAAAATCTTCATCTTTGTTTAGCAGTTTAACTTTTAAACTGAAGAAAATGTGGTGCTTTTTCATTTATTTAGTGAGCGTCCCTCCGAACAGACCGACCCCTTCAGACATGGCCATTGTCATGTATACTAGCGGCTCTACTGGCCGTCCCAAGGGAGTGATGATGCACCATAGCAATCTGATCTCTGGCATGACTGGCCAGTGTGAGCGAATTCCTGGACTGGGGTAAGAGCATTATTCCACTTTCTCCTTAGAAGTCAGAACTCGTGTTTGGCCTTCCCTGAGCTCAGTCTATATTAAAATGACAAGACTCTTGATGTTCCTAATTACCGCACCTTTTTAAGAATGGCTAAAATGTTTCTCTCATTTTGTTTTAGACCAAAGGACACGTACATTGGCTACTTGCCTCTGGCTCACGTACTAGAACTGACCGCAGAGATATCTTGCTTTACCTATGGCTGTAGGATTGGATATTCTTCTCCACTTACACTCTCTGACCAGGTGACAAGCTTTTCACTGTATCGGTGTGATCGGATTAAGTTGCATTGTTTGGCCGACAACCTGTTGCGGAAACTTGAGATATTTTAATTCTGTGAAAGCTTTCTCCTTGACTTCAAAAATAGCTCCCATGAGCAGATATGTAGCTGTAGAAAAGAATCCTATGGATTTGTTAGCATTGCTTTATCTGCATCTTTTTTTTAAATGATTTTGAAACCAACAGTTCATCTTGTCTTTATTAGATTTTGATGTTGGATAGCTAGGATAGAGATTATAAAGGCTCTGGGCCTTTGGGGTGCATTATCCATCAACAGTGGTGGGTTTTGGGGCAGAGATGTGGTGGTGGGATTGGGGCCTGGTTTTATTCCGGGTTTTCTCTAGCACTGTGCTGTCGACTGCAGTAGTCCCTAGCCACACACTGAAGTAGGAAGAATTAAAATTAGATGAGAAAAATCTCATTTCTCAGTTGCTGTAGCCACATTTCAAGGTCTCAGTAGCTGCATGTCACTAGTGGCTACCCCGCTGGACAACACAGGCACCAAACGTTTCCATCATTGTGGCAAGTTCTATTGCCTCTCCAAAGGTAGGTCTCAGCTTTGTGCCCTGGGTCCAGGATCTCCCTTCTCCCTGGTGTTGACAAGTAGCAAGGCCAGCAGTGCGTAGGGGGAACTCATGTACTTTAAACCCACTTGAACTTACACAACCAATACCTGCTAATAAATGGCACCTGATGTAGTCAAGTTAAAATAGACCTGTGACTAACACTGGGGCTTGAATTGTAAAACAGATTTTTTTAGAAAGCTTTGTAATGGTAAAGGAAGGAAGGAAGGGGAGGGAGGAAGGGAGGGAGGGTGGAAGGGAGGAAGGAAGGAAGGAAGAAAAAAAGGAAGGAAGGAAAGAAGGAAGGGAGATCTGTGATGATTACGTTTCAGTGCACTGTAATGTGGTTTTTTTAATGTTTAGAAATGTTTTCAAAATGTGAAAAACATTTCAATAGGCTTTGAGTGTGATCCCCCCCACAACTCCCTGGGAAAGTTCAGAAGCCAGGGACTAGCAACCATTGTTTTCATTGCCTTTCTGAAAACAGTCGCATCCATGTAGGGAAGGGGGCCGATGGAGTGAACGCCCCACCTACCTTTTTAATGAACTTTATAAGAAAGAGTCTCAAATCTTACCAGGCATTTAACACCCAGGAATCTCCTTCATATCTGGAATCAGAAAAAGTGGGGAGATGAGAGGCACCACATGTGAAGCCAGAGATCACTGTGATGTCCTAACTAGGGTTACTGCAATCGTAATAAGACAAGAGAACTGATGCCATTACTGAGAGTAATAAAGTGAGGAAGGGCTTTTTAGGCTGCGGCTACTGTGGAATGGTTCTCTAGAATGACAAGTGGTCAGCACCACACAGAGGGCAGCTCTCTCTCGAAGGACTTAAGAGCCCATCTTTCTCCCTATAGAGCAGCGCCCCGTGTGTGGTGTGCTTAAAGAAAAGTAGGATAAAGGCAATTGAGTTCTTCCAGCAGAACCTTCTGTGTGATGAGGCTGGTGCTACCTGGAATATTACACTTTTTCTTAAAAGCTGGTTTTCTTCCCGCCTGTGGCAGCACAACTAACACCGCCTACATCTAAGCTTACAGACTGGTGAACTGCATTATAGGAGATTCTTATTTTCACTTTTTATTTTTAAATTTTATTTATTTTTTTTAGAGAGCGGGGAGCAAAGGGGGAAGACGAGAGAGAGAATCTGAAGCAGGCTCCACACCCAGCACATGAGCCCGATGTGGGGCTCGACCTCACAACCCCGAGATCATAACCTGAGCTGAAATCAGGAGTTAGACGCTTAACCAATGGAGCCACTCAGGCACCCTAACAGATTTCTATTTTCATCTCCCTTTTTCAGTGGGCTCCTTTATCATTGTTTCTACCTACTGATCTGACATTTGAAATCCCAAACAGTATTTATGTGTATAAGAAGTAAAAGAAAGGAAAACAAAAGAAAGAAGTAGTACATACACATTGACATATGTATGTGCAAATCTCCCATGGTCGCTGGCAGTGTCTTCAGTATCCTGTTGACCAAAATGTTACCAATTTTGAGTATTTTGGTATGATGTTAATTGACAGCAGTGACTTCGAGAGGTGGCTTTACCATTTGGCTCATCCAAGAAGGTTAAAACTATCCACCTACCTCAGTGGAGGGCTTCTGTTTTTCCTTTTTTTTTTCCTCCCCCAATGGATGATTTGTGTTATGGTCATTATGTCATAAATAATAATGCTCAGTTTACCAAAATACCCCATTCTTCTTCATTCTGAATCAGTGTTTCTGTTCTAAATAAGGCTGAAATGTGCTAGAAGAAATAATCTATGGACCAAAGCAATAAAGCACTTATGCTTTAGACTTCCGTAGGTTATGATAGTTCTGATAACTCCCAGGGCAGTAGATGAATTCCATGTGTAAATTTCTGTCACTGTCATCGTTGATATTTGAATTACAACATTTTTTGGTGAAGATTGGTTTTCCTCATACTATTTACTTTGTCTTTGCTATAGTCCAGCAAAATTAAAAAAGGAAGCAAAGGGGATTGCACTGTACTGAAGCCTACACTCATGGCAGCTGTTCCGGTGAGTACAGAATGTAAATGTCCTTTACTGCTCGCACTTGGACTGGGATTTGTGTACGGTTTTTAAAAAAGATTTTATTTATTTATTCGACAGAGAGAGAGAGAGAGATCACAAGTAGGCAGAGAGGCAGGTGGGGGTGGGGGAAGCAGGCTCCCTGCGGAGCAGAGAGCCCGATGTGGGGCTCCATCCCAGGACCCTGGGATCATGACCTGAGCCGAAGGCAGAGGCTTAACCCACTAAGCCACCCAGGCGCCCCTGTGTACGGTTTTAAATGTTAATTTTACTATGTTGAAATTATGGCAGATGTGTTCATTAAAAACTTCAATAAGTATTGAGAGGGGTGAGATGGCAAGCTTCTGAAATGTATGCCTGCTAGTGTTGCTGATACTTTAAAATTAGGGGCTGAAAATGACCTGAGTTCGGATCACCTCATGTGAGAATCAGTCATGTTTCAAAGGTACAAGTTTATCCTACAGATCATTTCCGTTTCATCACAAATTTAAAAAAAAAAAATGGAGGGAATGCAGGCCATCCCAGAGAACTGAAGCAGCTTATCCAAGGTTAGGAAACTGAGTCTCAGATCCGAGCCTCCTGACCCTTACGGTGACCAGGAAAAGTGGCACTGGAGAGAGCTTCCAAAGTGAAGCTCTTCTAGATATTTAAAATCCTTATGTGAAATAGTGTCTTTTATGAAAAGGAAGACATTATAGGTTTTGGTCTTTTTTTTTTTTTTTAAGATTTTTTATTTATTTATTTGACAGACAGAGAGAGATCACAAGTAGGCAGAGAGGCAGGCAGAGAGAGGAGGAAGCAGGCTCCCTGCGGAGCAGAGAACCCGATGTGGGGCTCCATCCCAGGACCCTGGGATCATGACCGGAGCCGAAGGCAGAGGCTTTAACCCACTGAGCCACCCAGGCGCCCTGGTCTTTTTTTAAAAAAAAAAAAAAGATTTTATTTATTAGAGAGGAGAGAGAGCACAAGAGGCGAGCGTGGGGGGAGGGGGGAGGAGCAGAGGGAGAGGGAGAAGCAGACTCCCCACTGAGCAGAGAGCCCAATATGGGGTAGGATCCCAGAAGCCGGGGATCATGATCTGTGCCGAAGTTAGACACTTACCCAACTGAGCTACCCAGGTGCCCCATTTTTTGGCCTTTTGATAATAAATTCTGAAATATTTAACACAGTGTTTCCAATTTGCAGAGTCAAATATATTCTAGTACTTTTAGACTTGGCAACTGCAGTGGGATTGTGTATCATGACTTGCTTGTATTATCATTAGATTTTAAGACTTATCCCAATATCTTTCTCAGAACTCTTTTTGCACACAGAAAGTCAGAGATTAGATCATGAAGTGTTTGGCCCAAACTGTTTACTTAGTTTTCTAAGAACTACAAATGGAAGTTACTTTTTTTTTTAGTTTCTAATTACAAAATTACCAAATAACCAAAAAATTAGGATAGATCAGAGTGGCCTTTGCCTTTTTATTTAGAGTTGCTGTGGGATTCAGCATGTTTACCAACTGAAAGAAGTTTCTCACTAAAGCGTAAGAAAGTGACACTAGTGATCGGTAGCACAAGGTACTTACTGTGTTCCAGGCACCATGCTAAGTGCTTTAGATGGATTATCTCACTTATTCCTCCCTAAGACTCTGCTAGGTGGGTCCGGTTTTTCCAGTTTTTTTTAAAGGAAAAAAACTTGCCTGAGGTCACAGAGCCCACACGTGCTAAAGTTCAAGTGTGAACTGAGTCATCTTAACTACAGTGATCCCAGAATCAGTGGACTTAACTACTGTGCTTATCTATTTAGGATTGTTTCATTTTGGGAAACAGTATTTTGGCTTTATTACCCAAAGTACAGGAATCCTTAGTAAATCATATCAGAGAACAAAGGGAAGGAAAAGGGCCAGGACTATAGGAAGTAATGTCTGAATTTAGGTCTGAAGATAAGCAGGAGTTAGCTGATATGCTATGTATCTTCCAGTTGCCCATCATCCATTCTTCTTTGCTTTGTGTCTTGAAAAGGTCACTTCCGTGGATGAATTATCAGGGCTTGCTTGCCTTCTGATTTGTGGTTGGCTTCAGCAAAATTATTGGCACTCAGGAGAGATCATGGGGCATGAAGACATGGGGAGGGGTGGAGGGGTGTTCTGCATACTTTGCTCCTTTCCTCCTGGGCTATGATTTAGGGAAGTGGTCAGGTGCCCACTGGATAGTCTCTTCTTTCCCACTGGCCATAACCAGGCCTTGCCCATGGCCATAGTCCTTACCAGTTCCAATGATACTTCTCTCCACTTACTTCTTCAGGCCTAGAGATAGTAAACAATCCCCATGTTGCTGATCCATTGATACTTCACCCAACTTTGTTGGTTCCCTTAGTTCTTCCTACTCCTCTACAAATAGGCCTTAAAAAATCTTTTTTGCTGAGAACTGATAGATTCTATTATCTGAGTTAACTTCTTTCCTGGGTCAGAACAAAAGATCCATTTAGTATCGTATATTCACAGTATTTAGAATAAATTGCTGCTTCTTGTAAGCAGTGACTCAGTTGAACATCATGTAATTATTAGGTTGAACTCAAGGGTGACTTAATGGGCTAACAATAAATCCTGCCAACTTGTTGCAAGCGTACTGTTTGTGTTCCTTCCTCACTGAAGCCTTTCTGTGCTGATGACTCGTATCTCCTGGAAGGAACGGGGCGGGGGGGCTACTTCTCACACATCTGTCTTACTCCCATATGCTTTTTTTCCACCCAACATCCCATTCACTTTTTTCAGAGGGACAGTTACAGAATATTAAAATCCTTCCAGGGAAGTTTTGGAATTTCTCAATCACAGATCTAGACAAATATTTCAGTTCTGTAATAATGCTTCCATCTGTGGAAATGGACAGAATGACGCTGTCCCATGCTTGAATGCTGAGGTAGCCTCTCTGCACCCCCGCCAGCTTTACTGAGATACAATTGACATAGCATTATGTTAGTTCAGAGTGTACAGTGTGATGATTTGGTATATGCAGATATTGTGAAATGATTACTTAACACACCCATCGCCTCACATAGTTACGCGTGTGTGTATGTGTGTGTATGTGTCTGTGAGCAATGAGAACATCGAAGACCTACTCTTCTAGCAGCTTTCAAATATACAATACATTCTTGTTAGCTGTGGTCACCATGCTGTGCTGTATATTACATCCCCAGGACGTAACTCATCTTCTACCTGTAATTTTGGAAGCCCTTGGACCAACATCTCCCCATTTCCCCCCACCCCCTAGCTTCTGGCAACCACCAGTCTACTCTCTGTTGCTGAGTTCGGCTCCGTGTGTAAGGGAGATCATACAGTATTTGTCTTTTTCCGTCTGCCTTATTTCATGTAGCAGAATGCAAGAGATGGTTTTGTTGTCTTCATTTGTGAATGGCTCTATTCTGATATGGAAGGATCCGTTCCTAAAGTCATTCATGGTAGCACAACTGAATTTATACTGATTGCTGCTTCAAATATTTAAAACCAGGTATTTGTAAATAGATGTGCTCTGTGCAACAATTCTTATTAATTTGTGCTAAGTCATTTCAAGAAAATATTCAGTGATAGTCTGGGCCTTTTTGCTTGTCTGTTTTATTTTTTTAATATATTATCTTGGGAATCCCTATATCCCAAACCTTAGTCCTACGTTTAATTTTCCAAGGAGCTGTGAGCAAGAATCCTATTCTTTTTTGTTGTCTTAGCTTCTATTGAAAGGGAATCAAAATATCTAAATTATAGGGACATAGAACTTTAGAAAACTGTACGAGTAAACTCTTAAGAAGCTCTGTAAATCTCTCTGCTGTGCTCTAACAGTCACAAGGTAGTAGTGAGAAAAACATCAGGATTAGATTCAACATGGTATTTTGGTGTTATTTGAAAATAAATGAATATATGTGAAAGAAAAGAATTAAAAAAGGTTTTTTATGTGGGAGGTGAATGAATTATTTACACTCTAGTTAGTTAACATTTAAAAAAAATTTTAGGTAAACTTAGTGTATAGAACCGAAAAACCCCTAGTCTTTTTGAAATAGTGAACAAGTAAATTTAGTGAAATTAATTATGTAATACACATATCCATTATACTGAAGACTTTTACCTAAGATGTTGTAAACAAGGTATCTTCAACTAAAGACTCTCTCAGTGTTGGTGTAATTCTTTTCAGATTATTGATTATTGTACTTACGTTTTAGGAAATCATGGATAGAATTTATAAGAACGTTATGAGCAAAGTCCAAGAGATGAATTATATTCAGAAAACACTGTTCAAGATTGGGTATGATTACAAATTGGAACAGATCAAAAAGGGATATGATGCACCACTTTGCAATCTGTAAGTACATTTGATAGACTCTATACTGTGAGCCTTTAGATCTTGTGTGTTTCCGTCTGGAAGCTGAATAAGTAACTGGCAAGTTAGTTTGAGCATCAGCACGATCATCATAAGGTTTGCATTTCTCTTTTATTCATTTCTAACCCTCATTGCTTACACAGCCAACACAGAGGACCCCAAGCTCCAATTGTGGCAATTTAATCGATTTTAATAATCGAGTAAATAGTTAAGGTTCAATTATAAAATTTGGTCTTGTGAAGAAAAACTCGACTTTCAAATCAAGACGTTTGAGTTTAAAAAAGGTCATGTCTAACTAAAAGTGATACTCAAGATTTTATTCTGCATAAAGTTTCCAATGTATTGTCTTCATAGAACAGTATAATAGGTATATGAATATAACGGCTATTTAAAGTGCAGTGCTGGGGGGGTGGAGATGGGGAAACATTTTTCATTAAGAGAAAGAGAAGTTGATAACTAAATGTTCTAAAGAGAGCTGTAATTTATTTCCTTCAATGACATCATTTTCTTTCATTTACTGTATGTCAAAGCAATTTCCCGACACTGCACTCTTTTTTGCATCTTTAAGAGTTTCTCCGGCATTTTTAAAAATTAAAGTGCAGTTGACACTTAGTTTCAGGCATATCACATAATGATTCAACCTCTCTGGATGTTATGCTGGGCTCACCACAAGTGTCACTACCATCTGGCATTTTTCTGACGTTTTTTTCAAAGCATTACTAGTTGTCACTTTGTTAACCTTTCATTAATTACCACCATGGTTCTCAAACTTAGGTGTCCAGCCAAGTTGAGCGGTCCTGCACAGAACTTATAAATTAGGATGTCACCAAGAATAACATATGCATGGATTAAAACGATCCCTCCTCCTTTTTCATTTTCTCAAGGTTACTGTTTAAGAAGGTGAAGGCTTTGCTGGGGGGGAATGTCCGTATGATGCTGTCTGGCGGAGCGCCACTGTCACCGCAGACACACCGATTCATGAATGTCTGCTTCTGCTGCCCAGTGGGTCAGGGTTACGGACTCACAGAATCGTGTGGTGCTGGGACAGTTACTGAAGGTAAGTGTTGGTAACGTGGCAAATAATTCGATGTTAGTCGGTGCTGATAAAACCCATTTGCATTAGCTTTAGGAACTATGGTTTTTTTTTTAATATTTTATTTATTTGACAGAGAGAAATCACAACTAGGCAGAGAGGCAGGCAGAGAGAGAGGAGGAAGCAGGCTCCCCACGGAGCAGAGAGCCCGATGCGGGGCTCGATCCCGGGACCCTGGGATCATGACCTGAGCTGAAGGCAGAGGCTTTAACCCACTGAGCCACCCAGGTGCCCCAGGAACTATGGTATTTTTATACCTCATTACGTGATATCAGGTTCAGGGCAAACCTGAAGACTTTCAGTAACTTTTAATTGAACTATCACATGTGCCCTTTATTTTTAAGCCTTGTAAATATTTATGCCATTTTGTCAGTCCTCAGAATTCTGTCACCCTGGGCCTTTAAACTTCTCTCTCCAAATGATTCCTTCCTCAGAGAACTGCACTCTTGGAATAAAGTATCATTTTCATGCTTCTTCTTGAATGCATGTTCCTGCCCTGACTTTTTGTTTGTTTTCTCTTCTGTCGTTTCCATCATCCCATGGCAGGGTTTCTCAACTTTGGCACTACTGAAATCCTGAACCAGAGAGTTCTTTATTGTTTGGGCTGTCTGGTGCGTCATAAGTTGTTCAGCGGCTGGATGGATGGATAGCAGGGGTAACTCACTCCTCCAGTTATGGCAGTGGAATAACTGGAAACATTACCAAATATCCCCCAAGGGGCAAAATCATCTTGGGTTGGGAAATACTGGGTATGGTAATATTTGGGGGATCATCCCATTTTCACTTTATTATGTTCAGAATCATTGCCAACATCTCAGACCATCTCGCCACCTCACAAATTGTTTGTGACAGTGGTCTTAGCATCCTTAAATTCATTCGGAGCATTCACTTTAAAGTCATCTAATTAAATATCTTTAACTCGGATCAGATCTTCCCACTTCTTCACTGGACTGGTCCCTCCCTTCATGTCACCTTTGGCATCCCGCCTTTTATTACTTCACACGGCTCTGCCGTAACAGCCTCTCTGCGGCTGTGCCTGCCTCCATGATTGCACTTTGGATTCATCGTGTGTACTTGTGTTAAGACTCCTCCACCTCAAACACTGCCTCACTCCCGGCCAGCCGAGCTTTCCAGACATCTTTGATCTGGTGCCATTGTAGCCATTGTCATTTTCCATGATTTCTCACATCTTGTACCTGGCTCTGCTCTCCAGACAAGCCAGTCTTCTCACTCTTTCTCATCTGGGCCTTCTTGCTTTCACCTCTCTGCAGCTTCTGTTCCCTTCTCTTAGAATGCCCTTTGGCTAACTGGTCACAGCCACCTTTTCATGCCCAACTCCCCAATGAAGTCTTTCCCAGTTTTACATTGAGCTTGCTAGGCTCTGAGGTACCGTGGTGCTCGCTTCCATGACTGTGTGCTTGAGTATTTAAATGTGCTCTAAATTGCTTCACGTGCATTTTGGCTCAGGTAGGTTGTTTGTAAGCTCACTGAGGGCACATGACACATGTGGTCCTTTATGTGTTTTCTTTTTTCAGTATTTAATATAATGCTATGTACATTACTGGCTATCTATAAATAATTGATTATGGATAGCAGGACTTCCAGCTTACAGAAGGAGAATATCATCATCATCGTCATCCTCATGTTTGGTAAAAACATCTAACGTTCATCGAAAACTTAGTTTGTGCTAGGAAGTACTAAGTACCTTCCACGCATCATCTCATTTAATCCCTATAGCATATATCCCTATTAAGAAGTAGGTTTTCTCACTCTCCCCATTTCTTACTTCTCCCCATTTAGTGGGGTTAAGTAATTTGTCAAGTTGCACAGCCAGTCAGTGAATGGTAGAGAAGGAATTCCACTCCAAATCTGTCTTACTGGACTCCTAGGTAGGTATGATGGAGCGAGCTCTCCTTTACCAGAGGGCTTTGTACTTAATTTTCTGAAATATAGCCCGTGAGAAGCAAAAATGATGTAACAACAGCTGGAATTGATTGCACTGTTGAAATGAGCTTGAAATATCGAAACCCTGACCGCACTTTGCACTGCACTCACGACGACCTCTCTTTTGTCATCTGTGAGACTCTGGCTCGGACTCCAGTATTGCTGGTCTCACGTGGGTCTGAAATGTGGTATGCTAATATCTTTGTTTCATTTTTCCTCGTAGTTACTGACTATACTACCGGCAGAGTTGGAGCCCCTCTCATTTGCTGTGAAATTAAGCTAAAAGACTGGCAGGAAGGTAAGAATTTTATGACAAGCTCTACTGGTTCTAGATATGCTGCACACCACCTTGAGCCTCAAGACGCCCAGTTCTTAAAGTGTTAGGTGGTCCGTGGTGGTGTGTGAGTCTTTTCTGCTGCTCATTCCTCATGCTTGTTTTCTCCTTGGTAACATCGTCAGGTTTTCGAAGAGGAAAAGAAAATCTCTAGAATACAGGCCTGGTGATTCTGAACTTGAGAAAACTTGATGGTAAAGAGGAAAAACATTCTTAATGGGCCATTCCCTAGGTTTGGAGAAGGAGATATATCCCATCTTTTGAAGCTCAACTTTGCTAGTGAGGAGGTTGGGGCTGGGAAATGAAACCCCAGATTGTTAGGGGATTGAGTGACTGATCACACACACACACACACCCACACACACCCACCCACCCCCCCCCCCCTTAGCTTTTGTCCCCAGGAAACATTTTCACAGTTGAGACTCAATTCTCCGGCTATTTGTATAATTTTATTTTTATATGTGACTACAAAGGGAAGCCTGTGCTTTACAGACATTTGCAATAATCCTTTTTCTAAATCAGCTGAAGGCAAAAGTGAACCAGTATTCCTGAAGAAATTGTGAAAAATATGAAATATGTGCATTAACTGCAAAATAATTAGCAGCCTGGCTTTGCCAGATGAAGCAAAAGTAATTAAAAACTTAAAATTTTAAGGGGCGCCTGGGTGGCTCAGTGGTTTGGGCCACTGCCTTCGGCTCGGGTCGTGGTCTCGGGGTCCTGGGATCGAGTCCCGCGTCAGGCTCTCTGCTCGGCGGGGAGCCTGCTTCCCTCTCACTCTCTCTGCTTGCCTCTCTGCCTACTTGTGATCTCTCTCTGTCAAATAAATAAATAAAATCTTTAAAAAAAAACAAACAAAAAACTTAAAATTTTAAAAGGGAATATTCACCTTGGGATGGATCCATAGACTGAAAATTTAAAGGACCGGTTAGTTACCTTCTAGGACAATTCCCCTAGGTTATTCAAACTCAAGAAAATGAATGGGCTTTATCTGACATAAACTCGAAGTCCCTAAAATTGTTTCTCTTCTTCGACTTTCTTAGGATGTATATTATTTCAGTGCTCCATAAGCAAATGGCCACTTAACCACATTTAAAATCCAGTTGCATTCCCAAGAGTTTTGCATCTTGGGAATGAGTCCTCCCGTGGTTGTGACATTCCAATTCTAGAATAGAAATCTGGAGAGAATATAGGGAATATGAGTCTGGCTCTGTTGAGTCTCGGCATCACAATCGTTTTTATTAGATGGGTTATTTATGAGGCAGTGAAATCAGAGAAACTAGGTATATTGCTACAACTTGGTAAGGCAAATTTTGCCTCTAATTTTTGTTTCTGATTTTCTGGCATCGAGCCTTAATATTCATTTGGGGGAGTGGGTCCATTTGTGCAAATGTATTTGGAATTTTTCTTGCTGTGAAGGAACCTTTGCTCTCTAGAATAGGAATGATGATCTTAATGTTTTATATACAGTGGGTTTCGTCCAATTCAAATACTGACTAGTTTAAAATTTTTAAGAGCAGCTTTAATTGTTTTAGGACATAAAATCCAGTCAACATCTCAGATTATGAATTCAGATTTTTGTATATTTCCCTTCAAGTAAGCGAGTCAGCTTTATTCAGTAATAAACAGGTAATGAGTAGTGGTAAGATATTTTAGAGTTATTGTCAATTATTTCAGTGTTCTCACTTTTAAGTCATAGGCGAAGTTAAGAAAATAAAGTTTCCCTCGTTTTTCTCCTAGCCTCCCTTTTCCTCTTCCTACCTGCTCTCTTGTATTAAAACCTTAAAAAAGAGTGAGTGTGTGCGCACGCGTGCGAGAGAGAGAGAAAGGGAGAGAGAGAAAGGGAGATGCCTGGGTAGCTCAGTGGGTTATGCATCTGCCTTCAGCTCAGGTCATGATCCTGGGGTCCTGGGAATCTGGCTCCCTGCTCAGCGGGGAGTCTGCTACTCCCTCTGCCCCTCCTCCCACTCATGCGTGCATGCATGTGTGCACACTCTTTCTCTCTCTCTCTCTGTCTAAAACAAAATCTTTTTTAAAAAAAAAGAGAGAAAGAGGGACGCCTGGGTGGCTCAGAGGTTTAAGCCGCTGCCTTCAGCTCAGGTCATGATCTCAGGGTCCTAGGATCGAGTCCCGCATCGGGCTCTCTGCTAGGCAGGGAGCCTGCTTCCCTCTCACTCTCTCTGCCTGCCTCTCTGCCTACTTGTGATCTCTCTCTGTCAAATAAATAAATAAAATCTTTAAAAAAAAAAAGAGAGAGAAAGAAACAAACCCTAAGAGACCCTTAACAATAGAGAGCAAACAGCGACAATGGAGGGAAGTGGGTGGGGGAGGGGCTAGATGGGGGATGGGGATTAAGGAGGGCACTTGTGATGGGCACTGGGTATGTGTAAGTGATGAAACACTAAATTCTACTCCTGAAACCAATACTGCACTGTATGTTATTAACAAAAATTTAAATAAGATTAAGCAAATAAAACCTCTTTGGGGAAACAATCTGAAATACATTGATGAGCACATACTAGTAATTTATAACAGCTTCAGTGTTACCCTTCTTGGGGGTACTTTTGTCTTAACAGAGCTGTTTGAAGCCCGTTTTTAAGTGTGAAAATTTTTTCACATTGGGGAGGTTTGGCATAGTTGGTGGCTGGTGATTATCATCGAGCCTTCCTTGCTGCTTCTGAAATTACAGTTTCCCATGGTCCTCACATCCATGTGAATAAATATAAACTAATATTCTCACCAGAAGTGACAGAAAATTTGATCCACAGAAACAGTATAAGAGTTTTAAGAATTAATGCAAGTACATTCTGTGTTAGAACAGTAACTAATTTCATTTAATGACTTCCAGGTGGTTATACAATTCATGACAAGCCAAACCCCAGAGGTGAAATTGTAATTGGTGGACAGAATATCTCCATGGGCTATTTTAAGAATGAGGAGAAAACGGCAGAGGATTATTCTGTGGATGAAAATGGCCAAAGGTGGTTTTGTACTGGTGATATTGGAGAATTTCATCCTGATGGATGTTTGCAGATTATAGGTCAGTGTATTCTCATTTTGTAAGAACACAAAGATTGCACAAAAGAGGGTTTTTTTTAGTCAACTACACATGGCACTGTATAACCATCTACTGTAACATACCCTACCTAGAATACCATAGAACACCACAGAAGAGAATCCCTCACCACTTACCTCCCCACTCGAGAAGCAGTGAGTGTGGACACATTACTTTCCCTAGTGGCTATTTATATAGCCCCAGTTATCCTTGAACCTTAGAAAATTATAAATCCTCAATAGCAATCCATTCTTCTGAGAATGTCGGTTGGTTTGACACTGTCCTCACTTAGCCAACTGAGATAGACTTTGAACTCCAAGAGAGCCTTTATGCTATTCACTTTAAGCAGGCAGAACCTGAAAGTAAAATTCGACGAGCTAGCTGGCAAGGACCAGTCTGTAGGGTCCCAGTCTAGTCCTTTTCAAGCCATCAGATTTCCTCAGTTGTATCTCCAGTGGTCCATTTAAATCTGTCCCTGGACCCATGCTTGACCTGAGTATAGTTAGAGATCTCCTGGGAAAAGTGTTTCTTCATCTAGAAGTTAGATCTGCTGGGGAAATCCCCAATAAGCTTGGTTCAATCTCGAACCAATCCCTTCCCCTCCCCTGCTTTTTTTTCCCCTTGATCCTTATTTGCCCTGGGATCAAAGGTAGTTTCTCTGGGCAGGTAGAGTGGGTTAGGCTAGAGGTAGGCAAGCCGGCACTCGTATGAAAGTCATAAGGCAATGGATGATTATTCAAGCCATGCCATCCCATGCCAGGAGCCCTGTTGTTTTAACAAGATGATGTCAAATATGGGAAATAGGGAATTCACATTAATTAATTGTGTTCCCTATGCCTGACATTGTGCTACATGCTTGTATCAATATCTCTGATCAAATTGAGGGTTGGAGAGGTCAGCTGACGTGCCCAGGCTCACATGGCTTATAATGGGCCGAGCCACCCATTCAAATCGAGTGCGCTGAGATCTTTTCCTTCTATTCACTTGATTATGGTGGTTAAGATTATAATAAGATATAGAAGCATTCTGTATGGGGTCTAACATTTTAGCCAGTACTTTTTCAGCTAGGTGTTTTCTTTTTAAGTGATGTGCATGGGCAAGCATTATATGTAAGAAGATTTTAGGAGACTTTAGAAGAATTCTCTTTGTCAGTCAAGATGAAGGCAGTGAGAGTGGAAAGAAAATCAGAATTGTGCATACCTTAGTAAAATGGACTGTGGGTGACTTAACATTCCTCATTCTTCATCTTACAGATCGTAAGAAAGATCTGGTGAAGTTGCAAGCAGGAGAATATGTATCTCTAGGAAAAGTAGAAGCAGCACTGAAGAATTGTCCACTTATAGACAACATCTGTGCATTTGCCAAAAGGTAATTTTTCAAAAGTTGCATTTGTGCTTCCTTGTACTCACGGTAGAAGGACAACTGGAAGACATTTTGATCGTTTCTAATCCTAAGGGAAACACCAGCATTTCATCAGCGCTGAGGAATGTTAAACATTTCTGAAAGTTCACGAGCCTGAAGATCATTCGAGATAATGGAGACATTTTTTTAAAAAAGATTTTATTTATTTATTTGACAGAGAGAGCACAAGTAGGCAGAGAGGCAGGCAGAGAGAAAGGGGGAAGCAGGCTCCCTGCTGAGCAGAGAGAGCCGAATGCGGGGCTCCATCCCAGGACCCTGAGATCATTACCTGAGCCGAAGGCAGAGGTTTAACGCACTGAGCCACCCAGGTGTCCCTAATGGAGACATTTTAACTAATTCTTCAACACGTACAATGTCTTGCTAAATTACTTAGCTGTGCCACCAAACTTACTTCATTGAACATCCTTAACAACTGAGATAAGTTGTGAGGTAATTTTCCTAGGAAGTTCACACAGCTACTACAAGTTTTCTAAATCAAAAATCTAAGGGATTGGACCATTTTCTTTATGTGTTAATAGGGTTTATTTTTAGGGGCTTTATCACACCCTTTAAAAAAATGTAACTGTAGGGGTGCCTGGATGGCTGAGTGGGTTAAGCCTCTGCCTTTGGCTCAGGTCATGATCTCAGGGTCCTGGGATCCAGCCCCACATCGGGCTCTCTGCTCAGTGGGGAGCCCGCTTCCCCCTCTCTCTCTCTGCCTGCCTCTCTGCCTACTTGTGATCTCTGTCTGTCAAATAAATAAATAAAATCAAAATGTAACTGTAAAAAAACCTCCACAGAACATAAAAGTTATCATCAATATTTCTAAGTGTGTAGTTGACTAGTGTTGTATATATTCACATCATTGTGCAGTCAGTCTCTGGAACTTTTTATCTTGCAGAACTGAAACTTTCTGGATATTAAACAACTCCCCATTTTCCCTGGCCCCAGTCTCTGGCCCCACCATTCTCCTTCCTGTTTCTGTGAATTTGACTAGTTTAGATACCTCATATAAATAAAATCATACAGTATTTGTCTTGTGACTGGCTTCCTTCACTGAGCATAATGTCCTCAGGGTTCATCTATATTGTAGAAGATGTCAGAATGTCCCTTCCTTTTTCAGGCTGAGTAATGTTCCACTGGATGGGGGTACCTGGGTGGCTCAGTCGGTTATGCGTCTGCCTTTGGCTTAGGCCATGATCCCAGGGTCCTGGGATCGAGCCCCATGTTGGGCTCCCTGCTCAGGAGGGAGTCTGCTTCTCCCTCTCCCTCTGCTCCTCCCCTACTCATACTCCCTCTCTTTCTCTTTCCTCTCTCTCAAATACATAGATAAAATCTTTAAAAAATGTTCCATTGGGTGTCTAGACCATATTTTGTGTATCTATTCATCCATCAATGGCCAACTTTGGTGGCTTCCACCTCTTGACTATTGTGAATCCTACTGCTATGAACATGGTTATACAAATACCTCTTCAAGATCCTATTTTTAGTTCTTTCGGATATATACCCAGATGTGGGATTGCAGGGTCATATGGTCATTCCATTTTTTATCTTTTGAGGAACCACCATACTGTTTACCACAGCCACAGCACCATTTTTACATTCCTACCAACACTGTGCAAGGGTTCATATTTCTCCACATCCTCACCAACACTTATTTCTCTTTTTTTGATAAGAGTCATCCTAATGGGTGTGAAGGGCTATCTCCCCGCTAATGATTAGTGACATGAAGCAGTTTTTCATATGCTCATTGGCCATTTGTGTATCACCTCTGGAGAAATGTCAAGTCCTTTGCTCATTAAAAATTTGTTCTCTCTTCTTTGCAGTTACACAGTATAGTGTTATCCACTGTAGTCACCATGCTTTACATTAGACCCTCAGTCCCTATCTATCTTCTAGCTGAAAGCTTATACCCTTTTACCAACCTGTTCCTATTTCCCCCAGTCCCTGGCAACCACTTTTCTACTCTGAGTTTCACTTTTTTTTTTTAAACGATTCCACATGTAAGTGATACCATGCGATATTTGTCTTTCTCTGGTTTATTTCACTTAATATGGCACCCTCAGGGTTCATCTGTGTTGTCACAAATAGCCGAAGTTTCTTTATCCTAGATGAATGATATTTCCTCGTGTGTGTACACACCCCACATGTTCTTTATTCATTCGTCCATTGACGAACACAGGTTGTTTCTATATCTTGGCTTTTGTGACTAATGCTGCAGTGAACATGGGATTTCAGATATCTCTTCAATATCTTTTCATATCCTTTAGATTTATATTTCTTTGTCCAAGCAATTGAATTGCTAGATCATACGGTAATTCTGTTTATTTTTGTTTGTTTGTTTGTTTTGAGGAACATCCACATTGTTTTCTATGGCGGCTGCACCAATTTACCTTCCCACCAACAGTGTGCCACATTCCCTTCTCTCCACATCCTTGCCAACACTTGTTATCTCCTGTCTTTTTGATGATAGGCATACTGACAGGTGTGAAATGATATCTTATTGTGGTTTTGATTTGCATTTATTTCCCTGATGATGAGTGATGCTCAGCACCTTTTCATGTGCCTGCTGGCCATTTGTATGTCGTCTTTGGAAAAATGTCTATTCGCTTTCTCAACCCATTTTTTATAAAGATTTTATTTATTTATTTGACAGACAGAGCTCACAAGTCGGCAGAGAGGCGGGCAGAGAGAGAAAAAGGGGAAACAGGCTCCCTGCTAAGCAGGGAGCCTGATACGGGGCTCGATCCCGGACCCTGGGATCATGACCCAAGCCGAAGGCAGAGGCTTTAACCCACTGAGCCACCCAGGTGTCCCCAACCCATTTTTTAATTGGATTTTTTCCCTCTTGAGTTGCAGGACTTCTTCATGCATTTTGTTTATTAACCCATTACCAGATAAATGATTTTCAAATACTTTCTCCCATCCTGTAGGTTGCCTTCTTTTAAAGATCGGTTTGTTTATTTTGGGGGGAGGGGAAAAGGGAAAGAGAAAATCTCAAGCAGACTCCCCACTAAGCGAGGAGCCCAGTGTGGGGCTCAATGTGGGGCTCAAGCTCATGACCCTGAGATCATGACCTGTGCCAAAACAGGAATCAGATGCTCAACTGACTGAGCCACCCAGGCACCCCTGTACATTTCCTTTTCATTTTGTTAATGGTTTCCTTTTATGTGCAGAGCTTTTTAGTTTGATATAGTGCCACTTGTTTATTTTTGCTTTTGTTGCCTTTGTTTTTGGTACCAAATCCAACAACACATGTTGTCAAGGCTGATGTCAAGGAGCTTACCCATACTCTTTTAGGAGTTTTATAAGTTTAGGTCTTTGGCCATATTTTAATTGGGTTACTTGGGTTTTCTTTTTTGCTATTGCGTTATAGGAGTTCTTTATATAGTCTAGATATTAACTTCTTATCAGCTATATGGCCAATACTTTTTCCAGCTCCATAGATTGGCTTTTCACACTGTTGACTATGTCCTTTGATACGTTGAAATTTTAATTTTTTATTGTACTCCCATTTATCAGTTTTTTCTTTTATTGCCTCTGCTTTAGGTGTCATATCTGAGAAAGCATTGTCAAAACCAGTGTCATGAATCTTTTCCCCTGTATATTCTTTTAGACATTTTATAATTTTACCTCTTACATGTTTAGTACTTGATCCATTTTGAGTTATTTTTCATGTGTAGTGTGGGCTGAGGGTCCAACTTCATTTCTTTACGAAGGGATATCCAATTCTCTGAACACCCATTTGTTAAAGAGACTGTCCTTTCCCCATGGAGTGGTGATGGCACCCTTATTGAACATCATTTGACCATATGTGCAAGGATTTATTTCTGAGCTTTCTGTTCTGTTCCATTGGTTAAATGTCTATCTTTATGCCAGTACTATGGATTTTATTACTTCTTTTTTTTTCAAGATTTTATTTATTTAACACACACACACACATACACACACAGAGAGAGAGAGAGAGAGAGTGAGTACAAGCAGGGGGAGTGGCAGGGAGAGGGAGAAGCAAGCACCCTTCTGAGCAGAGAACCCAACATGGGGCTCGGTCCTAGGGTCCTGGGATCATGACCTGAGCTGAAGGCAGACCCTTAACTGACTGAGCCACCCAGGTGCCTGGGTTTTATTACTTCTTAATGAAACTGTGTCACTTAACAGAAATATGTATTTGAAATTATGTGTACTGTTCTAGTCAATAATGTAAAAATAATTGTTCTCAATATTTTAATTTCCATTTTGTGTTATTTTCTAATTTTTTAGTGATCAGTCCTATGTGATTAGTTTTGTGGTTCCTAATCAGAAAAGGTTGACACTTTTGGCACAACAGAAAGGAGTGGAAGGATCTTGGGTTGATATCTGCAATAACCCTGCCATGGAAGCTGAAATACTGAAAGAAATTAGAGAAGCTGCCAATGCCAGTAAGTAAGAAATTGCTTGTCTACTAAGTACCTAGAAGTCATTTCATGATTTCTTATGCATTAGGCTCTTTGAGATGTCTATCTATTTTGTTTTCATAATATACGGTTTTTAAAACCTGCATCTTGAAAAAATTTATATATATACATGTATATATATAAATTTCATATATATACATTAGTGTGTATACATGTATATATGTGTGAGTGTGTGTGTGTGTGTGTATATATATATATATATATATATATATATATAAATGTATTTGTATGTTGGAAAGATCCTTAAATATCATACACTAGAAAAACTTATCTAGTTCTTTGTTGCATGTTACAACATTCCAGCTAACTGGTCATCTAGCCTGTATTTGGAATGGTCTGTCTTTGTTCTGATAGTTCATGATGGGGAGCCCTGGTGTGGATCTCTTAACATTGCATATGGTTACTTGGTGTGCGCCCTTTCAATCTATAGATCTCTGCCCTCTAGTTCCGGGAAGCATCCATTCATCTTTTTTTGTTTGCTTGCTCCCTCTTTTTATGGCTTTTCTCCCCCAAGTTCTGTGTTCATGTCTTTATCTGAGACTACTTTTATATGGCTGTTGGACCTCTTGTTTTCATCCTCTAGATTTATTATCCTTTTTTTTTCCTTTTGTTTTCTATCTTGTCCTTTTTGTTTTATATTCTGGCAGAATCCTTCCACTTTGTCATCTCTCTGTCTATTGAATTTCCAACTTCCAGTGTCAGAATTTTAATTTTCAAGAGCTCTTTCCTCTTTTCTCCATGTTCTTTTAATAGCATCCTATTGCTCTTTCATGAATGTACTTACTGTGTTGTCTCTTATTCCCCCGAGGATGTCTTTTTCTGCGTATTCTTCTCCTGTTATTGTTCATTTCCTACAAGCTCCACTTCCTGCTTGCTTTGGTCGTAGCCTCTCCTATACCCGTCAATCCCTGTCTGGCCATTCATACTTGAGAACGAGGCACTAAAATAGTGTTTGGAGAGCTCACTGGGCTTCACTGAGAGGTTATTCAAAGTTAGTATCTGAAGTCATTCCATTTCTGTAAAGATTTCTTGAGTCGCTTGCCTGGAGGATAGTAGCATGACTGCCTATTTGGGGACCCAAAAAGAAGAAATTGGAAAGGGGCTGAGGGTGGGGTGGGTGGCTCTTACCCTCACAGCATCCTTTTGTTTTCAGCTCTGTTCCCTCCTTCTGTTGTACCTAGTGTCCTTGGAGTCCAGAGTCTCTCTAGTTCAGCCTTTCCAAAAAGTAAACCTGTTGCCATCCTGCTTGGGGAAGAGCAAGGTGAGGAAGAAGAGTTGTCCTCTGAAAAAGGGCTGAGGGCCAGAACTCTCTTTTCAGTGTATCCCTCACCTCTGTCTTCAGAGGCATGGGCTCAAGAGGTCCATTTGCCTCTCACTGGTGTCCTCTGTTGGCAGTGAGCTTTTATATCTTTCTTTTTTCTTTTTTCTCTTTTTAGCAGTTAGCTTTAAGTCCCTCAACTCTCCATCAGTTACCGCTAATCCGTTTGCTTTGGGTCTTCCAACATTTTGTTGAACACTCACCCAGTGTCCTCTTTCTCTCATCTCAGCTGTTTCCTTGTGATTACTACCTTTTTTTAATTTAAAAAATTATTTTAAACTGTTTAAATTACTTTCCAAGGGAACAGAGGGAAACTGTGAACTCTTCATGTTTGTGGTTTTTTTTAAGATTTTATTTATTTATGTGACAGAGAGAGACACAGCGAGATAGGGAACACAAGCAGAGGGAGTGGGGGGGAGAGAGAAGCAGGCTTCCCGCTGAGCAGGGAGCCCAATGTGGGGCTCGATCTGAGGACCCTGGGATCATGACCTGAGCCGAAGGCAGCCACTTAACTGACTGAGCCAGCAAGGCACCCAACTCTTCATGTTTAATAGGAAGCTATTAACCTAGTTTTACCCTGTTGCTTCCCCTCCTAAAAAATGAAGACATCATTTTCCTGATTAGGTTATGTATATTCATCATAAAATACTAGACAGTAGAGAAAATTATAAAGGAGGAAGTAAAAAAAATCACTTTCTAGTAGCTATCTTTGGGTGGTAATGTTACATTGTTTATGGTATGCATACCCAGCTTGTCAGCATCAGTGACATATTTCTGAGTCAGTAGATAGAGAATTGCATTGTCATTTTCAATAGCTAAATAGTATTCTAGCATAGGAATATCCACTTAAGTCTTTGTTGGATTTTAGGGTGAGTTCCTCTCCCCAGCAACACACAGTAAATAAATGTAACATATTATCATGGAAACTCAATTAATTAATTAATTAATATGAATCCCTGGAAATGGAATTTCTGAGTCAAAGAAAATGTATATTTTAAAGGCTTGTTTTCAACTCTGTTGCCATATAAGTTCCTCGTCTCTCAGAAAACCTGTACACATGTTTATGCTTTTATCTGAGGTATATAAGCACCCCTATTTCCTTAACTAGTCTACTATAATTTATTCTTTTAAATTAACTATTTAGGTTCTACTTACTAGTTGATAATATTAACTACCAGGTTGAAATTAAAAAATTATTTTTCCCCAAGAAGAACATTCCTTTTTTTAAAGATTTTGTTTATTTATTTGAGAGAGAGAGAGGGAGAGAGTGAACATGCATGAGCAGGGGGAGGCTCAGACAGAGAAGGAGAAGCAGGCTCCCCACTGACCCAGGAGCCCAACGTGGGGCTTGATCCAGGACACTGAGATCATGACCTGAGTTGAAGGCACCCACCAAGCCACCCAGGTTCCCCAGCTCTGCCAAGAAGAGCATTCTTATAGTTAACTCTGGACACTATAAAGTTTTAAAAGACAGATGGCCTATTAGCAGATACAAAATTAAGTTTATGACCCTAAAAATAGGCACTTACTGTTTTTTTCTTGAAGATGGCTTTGTCAGGTATAGTATTATTGATATACCACATTTTTTATGCTACTGTCACTGGGCTCCCAGAATTTTCTTTGCTACAGATCCTAATTTTTTAAAAATTCACTATTTCAAAAAGTATTTCAGCCAATAGGCTGTTATTCTTAGTCACTTTCTGAATGTACTGATGGGGAAAATGCAACTTAATTAATTTGTCATTGTACATTTCACTGTGTAAAAGCAATAATGGGGAAAGTCAACCTGGATCACAATCAGGTGAAAAATGGAATAAAATTCTAGGACCTGCTGGGTCCTCATAACTTTACTAGACTGAGGCGTGAAATCAAACAATTGATGATTTCGATAATACACAATAATCTTGAGCTTCAATGTATAAATCCTAGTTTACCTGTACCACAAAATACTTATCTTGCCAAACTTTTGCTTCCAGTGACAATTTCAGAGACTGAATGCGAAAAGTATAAAATAGTCTTGGTTCTATTCAGCTAAATCTGCCTGAAATCATACATCTTTTATAGATGGCCTCTTCATGTTCTAAATAGAAGCGTGAGGTACCTAACCCGACCCAGCGTGGGTGCAACTGCACAGCAAAGCCAGTCACTGAGCGAGTGTACAGCAAGGAGAGGGCTTATTTGAGAGGCAGCTGAACAAACAGACAGGAGGGCAAGTCTCACATCCACCTCCCTGAAGGGGGAGGGCACAGGGTTTTTTCTTAGTTTTTTGGGTTTTTTTTTTTTTCCAAATAATCATAGTGGTTGCGAATACATACATATGGAGGAAGGGGGGCAGATTTACGACTCTTAATGAGGAAAGACGGAGCTTGCGCATTAAGCAAACAGACAGGTAATATACATCTCATTTCACTTTGGGGTAGAGACTTAACATTAAAGTGAGACAAAATTTGGCCCCTGCCTTCGGGGGTCATCTTAAGACAAGGTGAGGGGCTAGGTGCAAACTCTGTGAACCAGTATAAACTGCATGGGGTCTTGGGCTCCTTATCTCCAGGAAGGAATGTATACAGAGCCTTGCTTGTTCATAGGCTGAAACCAAAATAATAAAAAAAAAAAAGAAGGAAAATAGATGTGAGTGGTTGGGGGAAAGGATAAACCCCCTGTCCTGAGTCCTGAGAACTGCCAGTGAGATAGTTTCTAGATATCAGGTGTGAAGCATCTTTAGCTGGAGGGAGGGCAGGCAGTGGCCGCCGGACGGATTTCCCTGGCTTGCCATTCTAATGTCTCTGGTGATCTTTCCGAGTGGCCCATGCATAGCAGCAGGTAAAAAGGTTGTCTAAAGTTGAGCCGCTGTGGCCATTTCGCTGACATTCATTTCAAGTAGCCTAGCATCTGTTCCTAGGGCTTTAGAAAAAGGGCTGTTTTCATTTTAAATCATTTCAAGTCGAGGGACTGGGAGAAAGTTGGACGCCATGGTTGGAAGGGTCATAGGCAGATACTCAGGGAGACAGGAGAAATCAGTACCCGGCCGAGTTTTACAGGGAAACAACAAACACTCAAAAAACAGTAAATCAGAAGTAGCATCCGACATCCACAAAGCCTTTTTTATTTTTATTTTTTCAATTTTATTTTAATGCCAGTATAGTTAACATACAGTGTTATGTTAGTTTCTAGGGTACAGTATAGTGATCCCACAGTTCCAGATGCCTCCCCATAACTGGGCTGTAATGTTTCAGCAGGTAGACATGGTTAATTTGAGCAAGTTTCATGTTCCTTTACTACCTGTTCAGGAGAGGACAAGGTTTGTTTATTGTTTATTTGTTTTTGATATTTGCAGGGGTTGAGATTATATACATATTGATGAAAAGGGTAGGGCAACATGACTCTTTTTTAAAGATTTATTTATTGAGAGAAAGAGTGTGGGGGAGAGAGGAGAGGGAGAGTGAGTGTTAAGGAGATTCCACGCTGAGTGGGGAGCCTGAGGCGGGGGCTGGACCTAACAACCCCGAGGTCATGACCTGAGCAGAAACCAAGAGTCGGATGCTTAACTGACTGAACCACTCCAGCACTGGAAACTTAACGATTCTTAAGAAAGATGGAGCATGGACTTTGAGCAAACATTTGTAACCTGTATGCTGTGTTGTTGGGGATAGAGACTTAATATAAAAATGAGGCAATATTTGGCCCCTGCCTTCAGGAGGTCATCTTAGGACACGGTGAAGGGCTAGGGGCAAGCTCCGTGAACCAGTATAAACTTCATGGGGTCTTAGGCTCCTTATCTCTGGGAAGGAATGCTGGCAGAGCCTTGCTTGTTCACAGGCTGAAACCATATGCTTGACCTTCAGTTTATGCCTCCGCCAGGGGGACTAGTGGATTCGTTGTTAGGGTCTGGAAAGAAAGAGTAGCAGATTCGGGAGAAACAGGTGTCTGAAAAACAAGTTTGAAATTTCCTGTTCATTTCAGCCTCATTGACCTTATGGGCATGGTTTCAGGTATAGGTAGTATCCTATCTTAAGAATACAAAGTAATAGGGGCATCTGGGTAGCTCAGTCAGGTAAGTGTTGGACTCTTAATTTGGCTCAGGTCATGATCTCAGGGTCATGGCATGGAGCTCCAGGCTGGGCACTATGCTAGGCATGGAGCCTGCTTGAGAGTCTCTTTCTCTCTCTTGCTCTCTCTCTCTCTGCCCTTACCCTCTCCCTACCCGCTCATAGGTGTGCTCGCTCGCTCTCTCTTAAATAATAATAAAGTCTAATTCAAAAGAGAAGGATACAAATTAGTAGTTTTGTGGTTATTTGATAAAGACCAGTGGCTTGAGATGTCGACATTTGCTGCCACCTACAGGCTCTGTTTCATAACGTAGGTAATTCTGATAAAATGGCATGCACAAAATACTGTTTGTTTTTTCTTCCCCCTGCTCTTTCTCACTTGCTGGCAGTGTATCCTGTTCATAAGAAACTGGGTTATTGCCCATTGTTCTCTAAAGCTTGTGGTACTAGATAATATTTAGGAGTCCCCAAAATGAAACCTCTCATGTAGACTTTTTCCCCCTTTGAACAGGAATTTAGTTAATAAAAATGAAATATAGTGACTTTTATGAATAGGGCCTATGTAAATAAGGAAAGGAATATGAAATAAAAGGTTCTGGAGCCAAATCTATACTTGAGAATGGAAGCGTTTCTTTGAGAACTAAATGTGATCTTGGGGCGCAGTTGGGTTTACTTTGGACCCCTCCCCTCCCCATAACTGAGCTGTGATGTGTCAACAGAATAGATGTGGTAAATTTGAGCAAGTTTCCTGTTCTTTTACTGCCTCTTCGGGGACTACTTTTAGGAATTTGGTTCTATGTAATTTGAAGGATTATTTTTTCACACTCAGCTATTTTTCTCTCATTTTAATGAGAAATTCAGTAATCAAAGCAAGCTTTCCTAAACCTCCAAGCCAGTATTAGGTCAAAAACTTTCATGAATTTGAGGTTTTGGCACCTGTCATGGAAACCTAGTTGTTTCTAAAGTCACCCAGGCTGGTTAGCGGTAGACTGTACCCATGCAGGTCCATGTCCCTTCACCTCATGGCATGTGAAATAAAGCTTCTCTATAGCTTGGCGTTGCCATTAAAGGTCCGTCAGGATTTTCGGGATGAGCCTGTATTAATAGTAAGTAGCTTGAGGGGATATAATTGAATTTAAAATTACAGAGTACTTGATTGATTGATTGCGGGGCCTCATTACCTCTCTCTGCATGCACTGAATTGTTTAACTCTGATACGGTACGTGCTGTCTCACATCCTTATGCCGATGAAGTGTGAAATTCACCATCCCCCTTTTGATTCTTCCTTGAGTGTCGAATACAGCTCCTGAAGAACAGTTGTCTAGAGGCATAGTCTTCCGCAGAATGAATGAATACATACATCCACATTTATTGAGGGCTCTTGATGGAGCCCCGGGGATGGCAGGGAACAAAAGACCCCTGCTTGCATGGAGCTTGAGTTCTAGTAGGTCAGATGGGGATGTATAATCTGTGGGCTAGTGAGAAGCATTCTGAAGAAAGTGTAATGTCCGAGGCGCCTGGGTGGCCCAGTCAGTTGGGCGTCTACCTTCAGCTCAGGTCATGATCCCAGGGTCCTAGGATCAAGCCCCGCCTCTGGCTCCCTGCTCAGAGGGAAGCCGGCTTTTCCTCTCCAGTCTGCTCCCCCTGCTTGTGTTCCCTCTCTTGCTGCGTCTCTCTCTGTCAAAGAAATGAAATCTTTAAAAAAAAAGTGTAATGTCAGAGGATAGAGAGGCTAAGCAGACACAGGGACTCCTGTTCTAAAGGGTCCAGGAGGCCTTCTCTGAGGAGTGGCATTTGAGCAGACACCCAGATGGAGTAAGAAAGTGAGCTAGGCAGCTACCAACAGGGAAGACGAGCCCTGGCAGAGGAAATGACAAATAGGAAGACTCGAAAGAGGAGGGTGTCTACATATACAATAGAACTAAAAAAAAAATGTGTGGGCTAAAACTACATGCAACTGAAACGATTTATGTACACTTCGAGAACTCTACAATGAAACTGAGATTGTAAGATACTGGCACCCTAAATTAACCAACCCTTCCCCTCTCCCCTGTCCCTCCCTCTCTCCTACATCCTCCCTTCTCATTTCAGTGAAATTGGAGCGATTTGAAATTCCAATCAAGGTTCGCCTAAGTCCAGAGCCATGGACGCCTGAAACTGGTTTGGTCACAGATGCTTTCAAACTGAAGAGGAAGGAGCTGAAGAACCATTACCTCAAAGACATTGAGCGAATGTACGGGGGCAAGTAGAATGCTGCCTCTCATTTATAGCTGTGCAGGAGGTGGCTTGGCGGGTTTTTGGTTCTAGAGTTTTAAGCCTTGTTGAGCTGTTAGAATGTAAGGGGTATATCATTCTAAAGACATGGTTATTAAAAAAAAAATCCCAAAGTGATTAAGATAGTCGTTGAGTCTACTTTAACTTAGTTTTGCCTAGTTCTCATGTGGCTGAAATTGAGAAGTTACTTTCCTTTAGCTGTGTATTAATTTTAGAGCAAAAATTCTGTTTTAAAAATTAACCTAAGATACACTTGTTTTCTTAAAGGAAAACAATGTGGAACAAAATAAATTGGAGTAGAATGTAGTTTGCGGCAATTTGTATCTTCCGGTGTCTATTGTCTTCCTAGTTCAGAAGAAGCTTAAAATACTAAGCATGACAAAAAAAATATTTAACACTATTCAAAGCAGAAGTTCTGCAGGGCTTTGAAATTCTCTTCCAACCATTTCTCTTGAAGGCAAAATTCAATCATAATATAATAGAATCAAGTAGTAGTACCTTGGAAACCACTTTAGGATTCATAATTGTTGGCATAAGTTAGACGTAGAATCATTGTAATATTGTGAATAATTACAGTGCCCAAAGTCTGAGTACAACAACGTTAAACACACCAAAAATATTTAGTAATATATTTTTAAAGGGAAATTGAACTGCTTTTCTGAAACTTGGAGGTCTTAAAATCAGTAACTTATTATTTGAATGATTAAGGGTAAATTACGTTAAAGACTGCCAAAAATTGTCTTTTCAAAAGAAAAAACTGAGACCAAGAGTAAGATGATAAAAAATGATCCAGTTTTAACAGGAAGCTTGCTCTTTGTTCGAAAAGGTGAAAACATCCTAAATATTTAGAATTCTGATCCTTGCATAGCACTGAACCTAGGAAAGGATTTCAATTTGGAATTTACCCATGATAACAGGGATTGATTTGAAAATGTCCTCGTATTAAATTACACTTGGAACTGAAGGCCTGTTTGCTGTTGCTGATTTGATTCTTGATCCATAGTTTATTTCAGAAAGCCTTTCATTTAGCTTTAATGTGAGCGAAGCGGGTTATGATGACTGACTTCCCCAATATCTTATTTGGATCTCTGAGTGATGACTTAACATGGGTGAGTTTGGGGAAGTTGAAAGGGAAAGAACACACTGTTACCACTATTTTCCTGATTGTGTGAAAAGTTTAGAAACTGGAAATGCTCGATTTGGGCAAAGGGAAGATACTCAGTGAGGGACTGATATTTGTGCAGTGATTTGGCATGTGGGCTTCTTTTTGACTCTTTCATTAAAATCTGGGATTCTAGATCTGACAGGTTTTCACACTTGAACCATAGTTACTGTAAAAAGCAAAAATTCTTAATACTGTTATTCTTTGCACTTTTTTCTTAATCATTTTATATACACACACACACATATATATATGCATATATATATATATATGTTGCTTACATTGCTTTGTACAGATGTGGGCCACCACTGCAATTAAATACATTCTTTTTTGCTCTAAGATATTTATAATGAAAATATTTAAATATTATGTATATGGTGGTGAAAAGGAAAAAATAAATAATCTGGTGTTATTATAAGCAAGAATGAAGGTTTTTGTAAAGATTTCTGTTCAGTGTTCTGCAGTGTCCAATTCAAGGCAAGTTCTCTCTGAAGTTATGTGTATGTGAGTATTCTCATTTTTCCCAACTTGCCTTGGAAGCGTGAAAAACCATTGTCAACAAGTAGACTACTATTCAGCTTCTACTGTTCTGGTCCACTGTTGATCCTTCAAGGACGAGTCCCTTAGATTTTTTTTCAATGTGTGAATTGTTTTCCCATCTGGAATGGTGATTTCAAATATGTGAATGCATGCATACTCCCATGTTTGCACCCCTGCCCAGTCCCATCTCCTGAAAGCTAGAACACTGCCAACTAATCTGTTGTATAAGGTCCTTTAGAAACATGGAATCAACACTTAAAGTTGGGTGCTGCTAATTCTTTGAGAAAATCCAAATATTGTTAAGGGACCAAGGGAGATGCCACTACCCCCCTGATTTTTCATCGGAAAAAAAAATACATGGTTATGTAAACCAATCTTACCATATTCATACTGATTTTTCAAGTATTTGAGCCTAAAGGTTTTAATCCTACATTTTTATACCTGTTTAAATTGTTCGCTGTTATGACGTGTCAGCCATCAAATGAAGTTGTACTTTAAAAATTTACTACAATTCTGTACATTTCTAAGTTGAACACTTGTGACTTTTGTTTTAATGACATGAAAATATCTTGCCTCCCTGATTATTGCTTCTTTTCTTTTCTTAGAGCAGAGGTATAATTGTATAGCTTTCAGAACTGAGATACAGGTAAATGATTCAGAGAGTCAGAAGTTAAGGAGAGGAATGTTTCTCTTGGACATAAAGGCTGATTAATAATAATCCTTGCCTGTGTTTTCCTGACAGCATATGATGGATATGTCTGAGGTGACAGAATGAGAACAGGTTAATAATTGTGTCGTATTTGGAACTCCAGAGGAATATTTTAATTTTCAAATGTAGTTACAAATTAGAATGTATTCATTTTTTGTACTTTCTATTAAAATGCATGATCGCGGGGTTGTTACTTTGATTTTTGTGTTTATTCCTAATGAAAAGCTTGGTTTGTTCTTGTTTTTTAAGTTTGCACTCGAATCTTAAGAAATAAATCCACACATGTTATCAAGCTGATTTGTGCCTCATTGATGCGCCAAGATAAAACCCACAGGTTTGAAGACTACTAGCCAGCCATTATTTCTTTACTCATTTAAATTGGGTGATTTTTAAAGTATATTTAGTTGTTTTTTTTTTTAAGTAAGCTCTATACCCAGCATGGGGCTCAAACTCACAACGCCGTGATCAAGAGTCACACGCTCCTCTAGTGGAGCCAGCCCGTCACCCCTAAATAGCCAGACTTTTATTTATGTTTATTTTTTGAAGATTTTATTTATTTGAGAATGAGCATGTGAGAGTGTGAGCAGGGGGAGGGGGAGTGGGAAAGGGAGAAGCAGGCTCCCCACTGAGCAGGGAGCCTGACGCGGGGCTCCATCCCAGAACCCTGGGATCATAACCTGAGTCAGAAGGCAGACACTTAACCAACTGAGCCACTCAAGTGCCCCTTAGCCAGACTTTTAAGCACATATTTTAAAAGCACTCATCTGTAGGTTTATGGACTTGCATTAAGCAGTTAATCCAGCCTGTATACGTCCCATCCATTAGTTTGGGGCATCTGAACCTAAAGCCGTTACACTGATTACAGTTAATAGAGTAGAACTGCTTTGGAACACCTGATACTGTGGAATAAAATACTGTCCTCGGTCTCTTTTCTGGCTCTGCTCCTCACGTGCTCTATGACTGTGAGCAAGTTCATGAATGTGTGCCCGCTGCATTTTTCCATCTGAACGAATGGGGTTGGTTGATCAGAGGATCTACCCCACACGGTGGTTGCAAGGATTAAAACACATTAGTCCATGTAAAGTGTTTGGATCAGGGCAAGCTTAGCTAGGCAATTTCCTCAGCGAGGTGGTTTCACGTATTACTTAGCACACTGAAGGCTTTAAGGCTTTCAGGCTTGCTGGTCCCAGAAAACCATGGAGGGTTCTGGATATAGAGGTGAGGAGGCCTGGCTCATTCTATCACTAGATTTGTAACCCTGGACAAATCTCATGATACCCTCTTAGCCTCAATTTCTTCTTCCTTTATTTAAGAATAAATAAACAAAAGGACCAAACCTTGAAGAAAACACCCTTTGTAAAAATGGAATGGGGAATGACAGAGGAAATAAGGCGTGTTATGTTGCCTATAGGGTCAAGCAAATAAGGCGTGTTATGTTGCCTATAGGGTCAAGTGACTGTGGTTTGTTAATGACACCCTAGGTCCTGAATTTTCCTAGAAGGATATGAGGCTGTAGATGAAGCCATCACAAGAAGTGAGGATTCTCCTGGGTATTCTCTTTAAAAAAATTTCAGGTTTATGCCCACACCATTTAAAGACGTGCTTTCAAACTTTTTTTTTTTTTTACTGTGATTTACAATGCTAGGTGCACACACTGATGTGGACCTAACACAATATAAACCCTGTTTATGTGGGAAAAAAACCCCACTATGAGATGCTCACTGGCTTTCTCTATCTAGTTCATTTATTGAAAGGCTGGTTGTGTCCCTCCCAATTGATTTCACAAACAAGCGCTGTCCAATTGACCTTTCTGTGAAGTTGAAAATGTCATGGATCTCTCCTATCTTTTCCAGGAGCCACTAGCCACATGTGGCTGTCGAACATTTGAAGAATGTTTAGTGGGACTGAGGAACTGAATCTTTAATTTCATTCTCCTGTTAGACAGCACACCTCCAGGGAATTTGCAGGCCACAGTATAGGAAAAAGGGTTTTTTTTTTTTTTAAAGATTTTATTCATTCATTTGAGAGAGCAAGAGTGGGGTGGGGAGGGAGGGAGACGGAAAATCAGACTCCCTGCTGAATGGGGAGCCAGACAAAGGGCTCCATCCCAGGACCCTGGGATTATGACCTGAGCCGAAGGTAGAAGCTTAATCCACTGAGCCACCCAGGTGCCCCCAGAAAGCACAAATTTAAAGCTCACTACCGTGTGAAGTCTGGGGAAAAAGCTAACCCTGGCCCTCATCCCTCCTACTCCCTCTACCTCAGAGACAACCACTTTCAACTCTTAGTGGATTGTTCTGCTATTTACTGTCTTGTATCTAAATAAGGTGCTTGTGTTGCTACCTCTCAGCTTTGTTGTTATTTATCGACCCCTCACTATACAGAGGCCCACTTCCCATCCTGTCAGTATAGCTGTGTGATTAATAAGTTTAAATGATATTAACTGCTCATCAAAGCTGAAACGTGTATAGGAAAACCATGATGAATTCTCCTTTCCTGCACTTTTAACCCTGTGGTGCTAATAATAAGTTTCTCTTGCATTGGATTAGTTTTCTGTTTTCTTTTTTTTTAAGATTTTATTTATTTATTTGAGAGAGAGAGAGAGAGAGAGAGAGAGAGTACACAAAGGGAGAGGGAAAGGGAAAAGCAGACTCCCCGCTAAGCAGAGAGCCAATGTGGGACTCGATCCCGGACAAGCCGAAGACAGACACTTAACCGACTGAGCCACCCAGGCACCCCAGACTCTCCACCAGTAGTCCATACCTCCTTTCAAGATGTGCAGATAGCAAAAATTTGAACAATTCTTCATCTCTGCAAGAAATATCTCCTAGAGCCTTCTGACCGATTTCAAGCTAGATCATTCACCTTCCCTAACCATAGGATTATCCCTCCATTTTCTTAGACTCTAACTTCACTGTCATCCTGAGAGTTCCCTTCACCTTTATCATGTAGTACACTTCCTGATTCCTGTATCCCATGTCTTTTTCCTACTTGGATTATTCCCTCTTTCTGATGGATCCCTTCCTACCATAGCTTACTGAGAAGTGATCTATGGGAGGCACGTGTGAGACCTTTAATTGATAATTTGCTTGGGTGTAGAATTCTAGATGGAAAATTTCCCCACTGTGTTGAAAGCATTATTCCACTGACATGATCAAGCTTCCAAGTGTTGATTTGGGCAGTTCAAAGCCATTCTGATTTTCCCCGTCCCTTCTGGAAGACTTGATTTTCTTCTCTGAAGCTCATAACAATCTCTCTGTTTTCTGAAATCTCTTGATGATGTGCTTTGCGGTGGGTATGTTTTCATCTGTTGTGTTAGGCCATTTCAACCCAGAAACTGATGTGCATTTGTTCTGAGAAAGTTTCTCGAATTATTTAATTGATTTCTTTCTCTCTGTCTTTCTTGTTCTCTCTCTCTCTCTCTTTTGCATGCGTGCACATGCCCTCATGCTTCTATTATCCAAATGATGAATCACTTGGCTAATACTTTAATATTCTTTTTGTTCCTATTTTTTATCTTTTAAAAAATTCTACTTTCTGGGAGATTTCCTCTACTGGCTATTTCAACTCCTGAAGTTTTTATTTCTGCTATCATGTTTACAATCTCGAAGAGCTGGGGTTTTTTGTTTGTTTGTTTACTTTCTATACGTTCCCTTTTTGAAGCTTTCTGTTGTTGAGTAATAGTTTGTAACTTTATCTTTTTAAGCTTTCTTTCCTCTGCAGGGCCAATTTACTACAATTTGCTCCCCCACCCCCACCTCCTCTTGCTTTTGTTTCTATTCCTTAAAGGTTTGGTAATCCTTGCCTGGTCATTTAAGAAGAAAGTACTAGAAAGCTGACTGGAAGGTCCAAGAGTGTGGTTGGAGCTTATGAAAAGGGTTTTGCAATAAGATGATTTTGGCTGGGCCATTTGGCAAATGCCACGGCAGTATCTTTGAATTCCTCGTAGGGCCAGTCCTATTCCGAGAAGTCTGCCAATTTCTTGTCTGGAATGTTCTGGAAGAACATGTACAAGAAAGCAGGGTGGGGGTTGGTTGTTTCTACATTCATCACACATCCGGTTAATTGCTTTATTACCCTGTTTTTAACATAGTACCTCTGTGCTGTGCCCAGTGTACCCTGTTCTTTCTGCTTCAGGGTTCTGCTGTGGTGAGATGAAGGAGCCGTCATCACCCCAGCAGCATGCATGAGGCAAGTGGTTGACGGATCTGTAGTGGTGACGTTTTTGTTTTTGTTTTCTCTAAAAACAGCTGCTTCAGGGGCACCTGGGTGGCTCAGTGGGTTAAGCGTCTGCCATTGGCTCCGGTCATGGACCCAGGGTCTTGGGATCCAGTCCTGCACTGGGCTCCCTGCTCAGCGGGGAGCCTACTTCTCCCTCTCCTTCTGCCCCTCCCTCCCCACTCTGGCTCATGCTCTTTCTCACTCTCTCTCTCAAATAAATACAATCCTAAAATTTTTTTTCAGCAAGGAGGATACGAACGGTTAGTCCATAACAACAGTTTTCAACTAGTCCTGATTTGGGCTCCAGCCTCTTTACCTCTACTTTTTTATTAAACTGTTTATTTATTTTAGGTGGGGGAGGGGCAAAGGAGCAGGAAAGAGGTTTTTTTTTTTTCGTTTTTAAAGATTTTATTTATTTATTTATTTGACAGAGATCGAGAGAGAGAGAGAGAGAGAGAGACAGAGAGTACAAGTTGGGGGAGCAGCAGAGGGAAAGGTTGAAGCAGACTCTCCACCTAGCAGGGAGCCTGATGCAGGGCTCCATTCTAGGACCCCAGGATCATGACCGGAGCCCAAGGCAGATGCTTAACCAACTTATCCACCCGGGCACACCACAGGCAAGAGAATCTAAAGCAGACTCCGCACTGAGTGTGGAGCCCAATGTGGGGCTCAATGTAGGCGGGGCTTGATCTCAGGACCCTGAGATCACAACTGGAGCTGAAACCAAGAGTTAGACACCTAACAGAGTGAGCCACCCAGGCGCCCCTGTCCTCTGTCTTTTTCTTAGGAGCATCCTGAGTAGGGTCAGGCACGCCTGGCGTGGACAGGTAAGATAGGTAATACAGTGAAGAGGTTGAAGGATGGGTGTATTTGGGTATGTTGAGGGTGAAACAGTGAATCACTTAGGTTCATCACATTCTGTCCAGAATGTGCTAAGCCTCAGAAGGATCAGTCTTTGGAACAAGAATGCTCCAGTAAGGGTGCAGGAGAGCCCGAGGCTCAGGTCATGAGAAATATCTCAGTGAGTCTGACAGCTGTGAAGAAGGGGACAAGACAACTCCAGTAACCTTAAAACACCCAAACGCAGATGAGTGTATGTTGGTGTTGGCACCCGCTTGTCATTTCTGCTGGGCTTTGTTTGTGAGACATGGCATCTTCACGTACCTACAGTTCATCTCTTACTTGCTTCCCGGTCTTACCACCCTAGACTGGACTTTCAGTCCTTTTCCCCTAGAACTACACACCGACCTCCTAACCTGTTTCTTGACGAGTCCACTCCTTCCATCACTGCTGGTCTACTTTCTCCTATGTAAACCTGCCAAACTGTGGACACCTGGTGGCTCAGTCGGTTAAGCAGGGAGCCTTAGCAGGGAGCATGTTCTCCCTTTGCCCCTCCCCCTGCTTGTGCTCTCTCTCTGACAAAGAAATAAATCAAATCTTTCAAAAAAACATCAAGGGGCGTCTGGGTGGCTCAGTGGGTTAAGCCTCTGCCTTTGGCTCAGGTCACGATCCCAGAGCCCTGGGATCGAGCCCCGACTCAGGCTCTCTGCTTAGCAGAGAGCCTGTTTCCCCCTCTCTCTCTGCCTGCCTCCCTACCTACAAGTGATCTCTCTCTCTCTCTGTCAAATAAATAAATAAATAAATAAATAAATAAATAAATCCTTTTAAAAAAATCAAACTTACCTTGCTAAAATACCACCTCGTTAATGTTATTCTTATTCAAATCAAAATGTCAGCTTGGTATTCAAATCCCTGGATCCCTAGTAAGGCAAGCTCATCCATTTAAGTGCTTCTTCACACTAACTGCACTTCAAGATGAACACCAATGACAACAAAAACCCAAATAAACAAAAAGCACCTCTTTGTATTTATTTTTATTTTTTTAAATACATTATTATTTATTTGAAAGAGAGGGAGAGAGAGAGTGAGAGTGAGAGCACAAGCAGAGGGAGGAGCAGGGGAAGAAGCAGACTCCCCACCCAGCAGGGAGCCCGATGTGGGGCTCGATTCCAGGACTCTGGGATCATCACCTGAGCCAAAGGCAGATGCATCACTGACCGAGCCACCCAGTCCCCCACCAGAATCACCTCTTTTTACGACTAAGCCACAAAATAATTCCTAGAGGAGAAGACGGTCTTCATAGGTTACCAAGGAAGGAGGCTTCTGGTTAACTGTCGGCTCCCATAACCCTCTCTTATTTGTACAATACTGGATTTTCTTTTGCTTTGGCAGACTATTTCCTTTGACACTTGCAAACCTGAGAGGTTCCTAGAGAATGAATGTTTCTCGGGTGGCATTCCTAAAGGTATCAAGAATCAGAAACAGGCTCTCGTGGTGGGGCCACTCAAAAGTGCTAATCATCAACTCTAAATAATTTATATTTTTGCCTTGGAGTTGTAAGAGATCAGTCAGACAAAACAAGTCAAGAGACTCCCGTATCTCCACACTGTTCTCCAAAGTGGCTAGAGCTTCCCTATGACCCTGCAATTGCACTGCTGGGTATTTACCCCAAAGATACAGATGTAGTGAAAAGAAGGGCTATCTGTACCCCAATGTTTATTGCAGCAATGGCTACGGTCGCCAAACTGTGGAAAGAACCAAGATGCCCTTCAAAGGATGAATGGATAAGGAAGATGTGGTCCATATACACGATGGAGTATTATGCCTCCATCAGAAAGGATGAATACCCAACTTTTGTATCAACATGGATGGGACTGGAAGATATTATGCTGAGTGAAATAAGTCAAGCAGAGAGAGTCAAGTATCATATGGTTTCACTTATTTGTGGAGCATAACAAAGAACATGGAGGACATGGGGAGATGGAGAGGAGTAGGGAGTGGTGGGAAATTGGAAGGGGAGATGAACCATGAGAGACTATGGACTCTGAAAAACAACCTGAGGGTTTTGAAGGGGCGGGGGGTGGGATGTTGGGGAACCAGGTGGTGGGTAGTAGGAAGGGCACGTAATGCATGGAGCACTGGGTGTGGTACAAAAACAATGAATACTGTTATGCTGAAAAGAAATAGAAAAAAAGTGAATAAAAATCAAAGTAAGTTTAAAAAAAAAAAGAGAGAGACTCCCGTATCTTGTATCTCCCCAGAGTGACTTTTGCAGCATAAATCTGAAAAGGAGTCTTTCAAAGTCAGATATTTCTTCCTGTGCCTGGCTCTTGGCCAGCCCACAGAGTTACAGGAAGCTCAGAATCGGATACACACACACACACGCACACGCACACACGCACATATCTATTACGGACATGTCCAGACATATTTTCTTCTTTATGGCCAACAGCCCTACCTTAGGGGTAACTTCCACATTCCTTAGGGTAGGGCATTCCAACGCCCTAATTCAGTTTGGGATGGTGAACCGCACATATCCTCATAGGAGAGTAGTAAGGAGTTGTAATGTAGCTCCCCAAGAGTGGCTAAGGGACGGGGCCAGAGAGGGAAGCCCAGGGACGTCTTCCTGCCCAGACAGTGACTGTTGGAAACATGAACGAAATGAGGGATCTAAGAGATGAGTTAAAACTCTGTCCAGTTTGATACTGAGTAAAGGAAAGGACATGGGGTCTTCTGTTTCATTTCAGCAGGAGCCTTTGGTTTGTCTGCGAGAGGGCTCTTGGGCTCTCTTTGCTTGGGCTCTCTTTCCTTGAGCTTATGATATAAACAAGAGCTCTCTCGACTCTATCCCCCCACCCCAGGGTTGTGGGGTATCTTGATTGGCTTTTGGTTTCACTCAGAGAAGGAAAAACTCCAAACTGTCCCGGGAGCTGTGGGAATTCAGCATTCTGCCTCCTGGAGAAAGGCTGTAGGACTTTATCCTCTTATAACTTTGTAACTTTCTATCCTCTTACAACTTTGTAACTTTCTCTCTGTAAAGTTTTTTAAGGTGATTAAAGTTAAGAAGTACTCCTGAGGGGCGCCTGGTGGCTCAGTTGGCTAAGCTTCAGCTGAGGTCATGATCTCCGAGTCCCAGGTCTGAGTCCCACATTGGACTCCCTGCTCAGATAGGAGTCTGCTTCTCCCTCTGCCCCTCACCCTGCTCATGTTTTCTCCCTCTCACTTTCTCTGTGTCTCTCTAAGGGAGACAGAAGAAGGACTTGTGCTGTCAGTACTCAGTATCAGATGATGGGCGTGCAATAGAAGCCGGACTGTGAGCTGAAGTCTCTAAGTACGTAGGAATTTGGCAAAGGCAGAGATCCCTTTAGGATTCAGTTGTCTGGGAGCTCTTCCTCAGAGCCTCCAGCCTGAGCCTAATGCTGAAGAGACACGAGTGACTCTTAGCAGCTTCTAGCTAATATTGAAGAGTGTGTACTCATCTGTAGCAGCATCGCTTTTGTGCCCATCAACCCACAAGGATGAGCTGGAGTGGGAGCGATAGCGATCTCGTAGCTTGAGACTCTAGACCAGAGATTGCCCAGAGATTCCAGGTGTGCTGAAATATTGATGCCCTCTGCCCTTGGGAGTGGCCAGGGCTCCCTGGGAGGTTGACTTTCTTATTCATTCATCCCAGGGCATCACAGATGTTATCTGTGTGTGCTTTGTGGTGAAAACTATGGGAAATACACTTCTAGATACATCCCTCGTCTTGGAAAACCTTGGTAACACATGGCCATGATGCCATGCCTATAGTCCCAGGCAGACCGTCAGGTCTGGGAAGGTAGACAATGTCTGTCTCGTTCACTGCTCTCTCTCCAGGGCCTGCCACTGTGCCTGGCATGTGATGAGTTCTCAGGAAAATATTTCAAGCAAGTCAGGTCCACAATGAGATATCACCTCACACCTGTCCAAATGGCTAGTACCAAACAGACAAGAAATAACAAGTGTTGGTGAAGATGTGGAGAAAAGGGAACTCTTGTACACTGCTGTAAATGGGTACAGCCTCAGTGGCACACAGTATGGAGTTTCCTCAGAAAGGTAAAAAATAGTGCTACCATATGATCCAGCAATTCCACTTATGGGTATTTATCTGAAGAATATTAGACATTAACTCGAAAAGAGATCTGCAGCACTGTGTTCATTGCGGCATTATTTTCAATAGCCAAGATATAGAAACAACCTAAGAGTCCACTGATGGATGAATGAATTAAGAAAATACAGGAAGTACGTGTGCACATGCACACACACAGAGGAATATTATTTAGATATAAAAAGAAGGAAATGTTGCCATCTCTGAAAATATGGATGAATCTTGAAGGCATTGTGCTAAGGGAAATGTCTAGAGAGAGAAAGACAAATATTGTATGATCTCACCTATATGTAGAATCTTAAAAAAAAAAGGCTCATAGATTCAAAGAACAGATTGGCAGTTGCCAGAGTGGGTTGGGTGGTGGTTGAAATGGGTAAAGGGGGTCGAAGGGTACACACTTCCAGTTAAAAATAAATAAGTCATGGGGATGTCATGTCCAGCATGGTGACTATAGTTAGTGGTACTGTGATGCGTATTGGAAAGTTGCTAAGGGTGTAGATCTCAAAAGTTCTCATCATGAGAAAAAAAAAATCTGTAACTGCGTATGGTGACATATGTTCACTCAACCTACTGTGATCATTTCACATTATATACAAGTATTGAATCATTATGTTGTATACCTGAAACTAGTATGTCAATTATGTCTCAATTTAAAAAAAGAAAAGAAAAGGTTTCATGAATGGGTAAGTGAACAAGAGAGTCCAGACCTTGGAGGATGAGTAAGATTTGAATAACATGGAAGGGTTAAACATTTGCAGGGAAGAACAGCACAAACAGAGACATATACAGTCGTGGTGTACACCAGACACAATTTGGAAAAAAAAGCTGAGGGGCTGAGAACTGATGTGTTTGGAGGCAGTGGGAAATTAACAAGCCCCATCATGCCTATTTAGCATAATGCTGGATAAATAAGGAGCCACTGAAACATTATTGCCCCAAAACAAAGCCAAAAATTAAAACAAACACACGGTAGTTGACACAACTGGCCTTGAATTTTCTCTTAGCATCTAATTTTATGTCAAGCTGTGCCTCCTCACTGTGGGAACCAATTTCTCATTTGGTCTGGGTCCCGATTCCAGTGATTCCTAAATGTTCCCAGATCATCTCCCAGCTCAAAGGCCCTCCCTGAACTCCCTGGCACACACATCTACCCCCAAGCCCCGAGACAAAGTCTGTTCTGCCATCCCTCATGATGCAGGGGTGAGGGGAGGCAAACCTTGTTGTTTCCCTTACCCATATGTTATGCCCACGGAGAACTCAAAACATCCCAAGTGTCACATCCTCAGGGATGTTTGCGGGAGCATTTTTACTAGTATTTCCATTTTACAGAAGAGGCAATGAGCACAGAGAGGTTGAGTGATGTCTCCTGGTAGCACAGCCAGGAGGTGGCCAAACCAGAATATTTTAATGCTGAGTGCGGCTGCTCTCAACTACCATACTCTACACTTTGCCTCCTATAGGGTCTCCACTATACCGCCTTGCAATGGTCTAGGTAGCTCTTGGCCCCTGGGAAGTGAGCTCTATGCTAGAAGGAGGGTCTCTCTGGATCCCTGGTGCCTAACCTCCTAACGCAGGGCCTGGCACAGAAACTGGCATCAAATGCTACATTGAAAAACATTGTGAAGGAAGCGGCTCGAAAACTCCGGGCTTCCACCAGATGGCGCTGTGGGAGTCCAAGAGAAAAGCGCCCCCGGAAGGCTTCCTTTCCCACAGGAAACCCCAAGTACACACATTGTTTTCTTTCCCGTTCCAGAGAAAACCGAGGGGATGGGAGAAACATTTTTAAGATAAGGTCGAGGCATGTATTGACACAAATTTGACAATTAACTTTATGACCTTGTGTTTGGGCCCCCAAAGGGGGGTTGATCTGCCACCCATTTTGATTTCATGCACTGCTTTGAAAGACCTCAAGAGGAGTTACAGACTCTTGTTACCATTAAAAAGCTAGAAATAAAATCGGACCTGCGCAAAGCATTGAAGAGGGCTGTGCAGTGGAGTGGAAAGGCCTCTGGGCTGGATTCAGATGGCTCGGTATGAACCGATGGGGGACTTTCGGCGAGTCCCCTCTGCCTGGACCTCTGTGTCTTCTGTTGCAAAATAAGGGGGTCGGATGAGTCTTCTGATACGGAAGGTTTTTTTCCCCCCTCCTTAGCCTCTGTCCGAAGGACATTGTACAGCAGCATTAGAGCGTGACAGTAATGAAGATTACTGACCCTGGCCACCTGCATGCTGTGTGGTGTTGGGCAAGTTACGTAAATTCTCTGGGCCTCAGTTTCCTCGTCTGTCTAGTGGGAATGGTACTATACCTACCTCACAGTGTTCTTGTAAGGACTGAGTGAGATAGTGCCAATGAAGTTCTTCTCCCAGTGCTTGGTACACATAAGCTTTCAGCGAAAGTTGTCCTCACACATAATTGGCTCTCACATTTTAGCAACTTTATCTACACTTTGGATGTACATTTAGCACTCAGCAAAACAGGGGGAAGTTTTTAAGTAAAAAACCACAAATGGTCAGACCGGGCCCCTTCAGAAGTATAAGAGTAAATGCATTTTATGGGTACAAGTCAAGGTTAAAAGCAACCACAAACCTTGGGAGTATAAAAAGATACAACCACTTTGGGAAACAGTCTGGCTGTGTCTTCTAAAACCATCTTCCCTGTGACCCAGCATTCCCACCCCTAGGTATTTACCCAAGGAAAAGAAAAACACATGTCCACGAAAGGATTTGTATGAAAACACTCGTAGCAGCTGTCCTTTTTTTTTTTTTTTAAAGATTTCATTCCTAAGCAATCTCTACACCCAGAATGGGTGCTCAAACTCACAACCCCAAGATCAAGAGTCACATGCTCTGCTGATTGAGCCAGCCAGGTGTCCCAGGTGTCAAGGCTTTGCTTTTCATGGCCAGAAACCGGAAATATCTCAGGGATCCATCAGTAGGAGAATGGATAATGGAAAATGAAACTGCACCGTGATCACAGATAATGCAGTGATGTAGCTGATTCTCAAAAACATGAGGCTGAGTAAAAGAAGTCTTATACAAAAGGATTCATACTGTATGCTTCCATTTCTATGAAGTTATGTAACAGGCAAAACTAACCAATGATGGGGAAAAAAAGAAATCAGAAGAGCCGCTGCCCCTGAGGGGGGGGGGAGGGAAGGGAACATCTGGGAAGGGACAAGAGGAAGCTTTCTTGAGTGGTGAGAAGGTTCTATATCTTCGTGGCAGTTCAGTCATACAGTTACATTTGTCAAAACTCAGCAAATGTTCAGTTAATGTCTATGCCTGTCATGTTAGGGGTATTTTACCTCGGCAGGAGAACAATCATAAGCAAATACTGAATTCAAGTTAAGGTTAGGAAGGTGGAAAGGGCTTAGGAGTGAAGCGCGCTGATGTCTGCAGCTTCAAAAAGGAAAAAGACAGTGGCTAGACAGACAGATGGAGAGATGGCTAGGTGACGGTGGATAAAGCCCATGCGAGAAAACATTAGTGGTGGAAACTAGCTAGGAAGTGATAAGGTTTCCACCATAAAATTTTTCCAGCTTTGCTGTGCGTTTGAAATTTTGCACAATGTTTTTCTTTGTGAACGAAAATGTAACCACCAGGTTTGGTATCCTGTGTGGAGTGAAATTTTTTTCAAATGTAAAAAGGTTTCATTGGAGGAAGGCAGACCGCAAACCCAGGTAAATATTTCCTGAACACCTATGATATGACAGGCACTGCGCCATGCTAGGGGAGGGACACAAGGAGGAAGAACGCAGCACTTGCCCTCAAAAGGACTGCAGGGACCATCTGACAAGCCCACATGTCCCTGTTATCCCACCCTGTGGGGATGCTTAGGAGAGTGAAATTTCATCTGGTGGTAAAATGTCTTAATTGTTCTCACCGCAAGAAAGAAGTGGTATGTCACATGGCAGACGTGTTAGCTCATGCTACAGTGTAATCATATTGCAACATATAAATGTATCAAACCTACAGGTTGGATACCCAAAGCTGACATAATGTTGTAAGTCAACTGCAGGGCAATAAAAAAAATAACAATAATTACAAAAGGCGAAGTGCCCGGCATTGAAGACATATGGGTAGTTATTGCTGCAAATATGATTGGAAGGGATTTTCAAGCCAGAGCAGAGTCTGGAAGGCTGCACTAAGGTGATAATTTGGCGATCCAATGGGGCCCATTCAAGAATTTTAAGCCAACAAGTGACATCCTTGGAAAATTGCTGGGAGAAAGGGGGCAGCTGCAACAGATATCATTGCTTTAGAGGGGTTGGCAGGCGAGGGAGCTTTTCATGTACGTACAATGAGGAGAGAGAACAGATGGAAGTGCACATGGAGGGGAGGGAGGTGCACAATGACCCAGGCAGTGGCGAGGAGATGAGATTCTCCTCCTTCCCATCTTTTGGGAAAGAGGAAGCTGTTTAGTCTATGCCCTTCTCTTACTTCTTTGTTCCACTAGATTGTGGCTCTGTGAGGCTAAACAGGTTGTTTACAGCCAGTGTCTGTTCCAATTGCTAGTCTATTCTGAGCGGTCAGTGCCCAAGACCTGCTGCTTGGAAATATGTGTGATGTCACCCCTACCTGCCTTGCAGGGTTGCTGTAAGGTTAATGAACATAACGTATGGAATCTGTCCAGCACATGTTAAGCATACAATCCACGAGGATCAGAGCACCGCATCTGATGCTCGAGTTTGTGGCTTCGATAGAGGATGTCCTCAGCACAAGCCTGCCGAGATGTCTCAAAGTCTCTAAAGTAGGCACTTAAAGTCCCTCAGGCCCATTCCAGCCCATAAATATTGTGACCTTTATCAAACCCCAGCCAAGTCCCCCCTCCCCAAACACCGCACATATTCTTATGGAACAACTAAGAAGCCTCAGTTGGACCCAGGAAATTTCTCATTTGTTCTCCTCCCTCTTTCGAGAATGCACCTTCCCTGGGGGAGCAGGAAAGGGTAAGGTGGGTTGCTATAACAGTAAATTCAGACCGCCGGGGATCTCCTTCTTCAAACAAGGCTTTGAACTCTAGCGTTTCAAGTGTGGGTCCAGGGTCCGCATTCTCCCTGAAACAGAACTCTGGTGAGACTTCATACCTACTATGCGTTTCATTCTGGATCCTTTCACTCCCTGCTTTTTTGCAGCTCCCCAAGTGGCTGTGAAAGTCATGAAGCCACAGATAGTTCACCAGGATTACTCTTTGACCCATGTGTCTGTAGGACTCAGCACAGCATCCTGCCCAGCGAAACATGCAATCAATAGTTGTGGAATGAATGAATGAATGAATGATTCCTTCTTGGTCTGGACTTCGTGCTTCATGAAGCCTTCTCTCTGCCCCTTCCTCAGAGCCCATTGTGGGTCTGCCAGCCTTCTGGACTCCAACAGTGCTTACCATCTGCGCCTGCCCCTTGTCCAGGAGCCAAATTCGACTCCGGTTCAATTCAACCAACTTCCATGGAGCTGCACTATTGGCAGGAAGCACTCACACTCTCAAGGAATGGCGAGAGCATTTCCTAGCCCATGGCGCCTCAATTGTACTTTTAAAACAAACTTGGCATGGGACAGAACCTTTTCCAAGACTTTTTGAAAGTCTAAATACATGATTATAAATTACTTCCCTTTGTCGACACACTTGATTACCATCCAGGAAGTAAGTGAGTTCTAGACTAGGATGGATAAACAGATGATTATGTGACAGGTATGGAGGCAGGTTTGGGGCCGGGGTGGGTGGAAGGGTGGGGAGGAATGAGACTGAATCCTTGTCTGATGTAGTTTCATTAAGTGTGGTGGGGAAATGGGGTTGGCATCTCAGCCATTCAGGGCTGGCCTGGGACTGGGATTTGAAGGCCCAGCAGCCCCTTGAGTGAAAAGAAAGCCAGAATCCCCACACATACACCTGTTGTTTTTTTGCTGAGGGTTGGGCCTTTTAAAATTTTATGACTAGTCTCCATTCCTGATTCCATCCCCTTCTCCACATCTCCTGCCCCCCATGCCAGTTTTCTGTGAATTAGTAACGTGTTCTCTCTCTATCAATTATTTCATTTAATGGAATTAGAGTTAGCTTTGTATATATTTATATAATCGTTTTAGCTCTTGTTATAAGATTTCTGGTTATTTGCAGGGTTTTGCTTTTCAAAATAAGCTGTTCTTCAAATTCAAGGGGGAGAAGATGGTGTCCACTGCTGGTGAGGACCTCAGGCCCAGCCAAAAAGATTGGACTTCATTAAAGAAGCAAAAGGAAGTGACTCTGGGTTTCTGAACATAGAGGGGAATTGGCAGAAGCGGTGTTGGAAGACAATGACAGAAAGTCTCTGACTTAGGATGGCTTGACTAATAATTCTTTGACGTTGCGATAGTACAAAAGCAATACACCTTCTTAGAAAGTGTACTTGAAATTGTTTTGAATTTGGATCTTTTCCCGGACTGGCTGTACGTGTTCTGATTCACTCTCATTAATAACAAATATACTCACAGCCATTCTGTTTTCAGCACAGTATTCAGTGAGTTACATGAGATATTCAACACTTCATTATCAAATAGGCTTTGTGTTAGATGACTTTGCCCAATTGGAGGCTAATGGAAGACTTCTGAGCATGTCTACCATAGGCTAGGCTAAGCTGTGTTACAGGTTAGGTATAATAAGTGCATTTTCGATTTAAGGTCTTTTCAACTTACGTTGGGTTTATTGGGACATAACCTCATTGTAAGTCGAGGAAGATCTGTATTCTAGCCAGAGCAGGGCAGATTGGGTTACAGGCAGGGAGATTTGCCAGAAGACTCCGCAGTTTGCCTATTTGACCTGAGGTAGTGAGAGCTTGCGTTAAGTTTATGGTAGCAAAACTAGAAAGGAAGGAGGGGGTGGATCTGAGAAAGAATCAGAGCTAGAGATTCAGATTTGGCTACATATACGTCAGGTGGTCCGTGAAACCATGTAAGGAGAAGATTTCCAAGGAAATGGATGTTAAGAGAGAAAAGCTGAGGACTGAGTCTTCAGGGATTCCAACAGTTAACGGGAGGAGGAAAGGAAAGAAGAGGAGCCAGCAAAGGAGACAGAGAATGATGGCTCAGAGAGATAAGAAGAGAAATTTGAGACTGCAATGCCATGAGAGCCAAGGGTAGGACACTTACAGGAAGGAGTGGGTGGTTGATAGTATCAAATTCATCCTTGAGGTCAGAGATGCAAACTGAGCAGAGACCCTTGAATCAGGAGGTCGTTGGTGAACTTACAGAGAGCGGTTTGGCAAAATGTGCCAGATTCTAGAAGGCAGGGAGAGGTGAAAAAATGGAGGCAGTTCATGGATACCATTCATGTGACAAGAATAATGTTTTAGGACTGAGAAGAACAAGGTTAAACTTTATCTTTCTAGTCCTGCTACTTAACTACTTGAACTTGTTTCCTCTTCTGAAAATGAGAATAATCCTATTAGTTCATAAGGCTGTTGAAAGTACAACAGAAATTTAAATGACTTTTATGTGACAGCAAAGGGGCTTCTTCCTCACCCCCAGATCCCCAAGCCCTAGAGATTTCTGGGCATGATGTAATAGGTAACCGAAGTCTTTTAGTTTTTCAGTCCTGTCCCTGGTTTGATACTGTTTTGAGAATTTTCTAGTTGTGTCCTCTGGCATTCATGCCAAGTCACTTTAACAATTCTTTCCTGAGCTCGTCAGAGGTGAGGACCTTGAGGTAAGGTGGTTGGGAGGGAGTCAGTGTTCAGGACTACGTGGAATGCCTCTGAGACTTGGGTAGAAGCTATTAAGCAAGGCTGTTTGAGACCCTGGATATAGTTCCCCGGTGTGCCAATCTCACCCTAAGATGCAGAAGCCTGCATTCCCTGGAGGGCAGCTGGGGCAGAGGCACCCAAAACGCCTCCTTTTTTGACCCATGGCACCTGCAGACTGAATGGCTGCTGGACCAAACTGTCTCGAACAGGCAGCTTGATTCTCAAGGCCTGCATAAAGACATATCCTTTTTTTCATTCCTTCTATTCTCACTCGGTAACCAGACCTGATCAGCACGATCTCCTGTTGTTGATTTTTTTTTTCCTACTCACTGTCTACAAATCAATTCTTTGGGCATGTTTCCGTGGTGAAGCCCAGGCTATTGGTCTCAGTGCCTTGCTTTCCCCTAAAAGAAGATACCGTCTGGGGGGGCTGGGGAATGGCTGCCTTACAACAAGCCGGCAGGGCCTAGGCCTGGAGGGGCTCGGGGCTGGGGGCCGGAGGGCCTAATCCGATGCAGAGAAAGCAGGTGTGCGTTTTCTCTAGAAGACGCACTTTTCACATCCTGATACGTCTAGTGACTGTCATCCAAGGGCCTATTTAATGTCTGTGTTCCTTTTAATGGAAGAACTTGGTTTCATTTCTGGGAAGAGGGCTTGCTGGCAGGAAACAGGGTCACATTGTGGAAGGGGAGTCACATGCTAAGATGTGTGTAGGCCTCTCTAAAAATGGGATAGGAGGTCGGGGCAGGGGTCCTTCCGAGGAGGCCGGTGTATGTCAGCCCCCCTTCTGGGAGACCAGGGAGTCGTACTCTGCTTCAGCGGCCCAATTTGTCCTTCAGCCCCGCGGTTTGTCCTGAGCATCTTCGGAATGAGATGCTCTCCTCCTCTGCGCAGGGGGGGTGGGGGGAGGGAGGAGAACCGGCTGGAAAGATAGGCTAGGGTCCTTGTCTATGGGAGCAGTTGCCATAGGACTTGGACAGGCGGCCTTGGCAGCCCCGTTATGGGCAGGCAGCGCGGACAGAACCCCGGGGGCAGGGCTTGTCTTGGGGGACCAGATGTTGTCTCTGGGCCAAAGCCGGGCCTGCAAGGGCAGGTGGCCAGAACTTGGAAGGAATTCTCTTCCGCAGCCCAAGGTCCAGGCTTGGCCCCAGCGAGCTGCCCTGCCAGCCTCCGCTGCCTGGGGCCTAGCGCATTCCGTGCCCCCGCCCCTCTAGGGGCCTCGCCCCCTCCCTTGTCCCCTTCTCCTCCCCCCACCAGCTGTCCCCTTTCCCCAGAGCGCCCAGACAGCCGGAGCCTGGGAAGAGGCGGCCTCGGGCCGGAGGGGGCGTGGTGGGGAAGGGGAGGAGGGCGGGGGTGAGGGGATAAGGAGGCCCGCGCTGCCCGCGCCCCCAGCCACTGCCCGCCCGGGAGCCGGGAGCCGGGTGCCGTCGCCGCCGCCTCTTGCCCGCTTCCCCTCGCCTCGGGGGAAAGGTCAGCAGCGTCCTGGAGCCGCCGTGCACCTCCCCGACAGCCATGAACTGCAGCGAGAGCCAGCGGCTGCGCACCCTACTCAGCCGCCTGCTGCTCGAGCTGCACCACCGGGGCAACGCCAGCGGCCTGGGCGCCGGCTCGGGCCCGAGCATGGGCATGGGGGTCGTGCCCGACCCGTTCGTGGGCCGCGAGGCGACCAGCGCCAAGGGCGACGACGCCTATCTCTACATCCTGCTCATCATGATCTTCTACGCCTGCTTGGCCGGAGGCCTCATCCTGGCCTACACCCGCTCCCGCAAGCTCGTCGAGGCCAAGGACGAGCCGGCCCAGGCCTGCGCGGCGCACGAATGGGCCGCCGCCGATGCAGAGACTGCCACCGGCTCGCCGGCCGCCGGCCGCCGCCAGCTGGCTCCCGGGGCGCCGCCCACCCCGGCCATGGGCACGGAGGGGGTCTAGACCCGCCACCCCCGCTTGCCCCTCGCGTGTGCGCCCTCCTCAGCTGCCTCGTCCCCTGCGGGTGCAGCGCCCGCCTGCCCCTTTCCTTCCCTTCCAGGCGCCGCCTCAACCGAGGCCCAGGCAAGGAAAAGTCCCGCAGACCTTGTCTGACAGGCTCTGGAAGAAGTACCCCCCTTACCCAGCCCAGCCAGGTTTCTCCCTCCTCTCCCCACCCCCTATCCCTTCTCCCCCCGCCCCGCCCCGCACACCCAACTGCACTAAATTGCCTCTGCTCTCTTGTCTTCAGACAGCCCTGACAGCACGCTCCAGCCCTCTGCGAAACTGAATCCACAACGTCCAACACCTGGCATTGAAGGGAAGCCATGAAGTCCATCAGAACTCTGGTCCGTCTAATGGGCAGCTGCTCCAGGGCCTGCCAGGGACTGCTCGCTCTGCAGAGCCAGCGGACTTGCCATCGCTGCCAGGCAGGCCGCAGCAGCTCCAGCTTCTTGTTGCCTTAGGGACCAAGACAAAGAAAATCAAGAGACCTCAGACATCTTTCCTCTCCCTCCCTCTTGCCGCAGGGAGCTCGCAGGACACTAGGACCAGTCTGTGGGCTAGAGTGGACTGAATGGGGACTGAAGGGGGAGGGAAGCTCAAGGGCAGGGGAAGACCTATGACCCCAACTGTATGGCTTTCTTGCATCCAGTTGTCATCCCAAAGGTAACTTGCCTGATTTTGAGCAGCTCTGCTGTCTTCTGATATGGGTAACCAGGGCTGGGTGTATCACCTCCGTACCTCCAAATGCCGCCCCCCATGTGGATTCAGTTTTTATCGCAGCTGTCTGCTTCTTGTATGGAACACGAGGCTCAGACGTTTGCCTTCTCTGTAACCTGGGGAATGTCAGAGGCAGGTAATAAAGGTTGTTGAAGCAATAACCTAATACTCTTGTCTCAGAGATGCCAGCCTTGAGACCAGGTACTATGTAGAAAAAGAATCCTTTTTGCTTTTGGAAATGATGGTTAGATTTGAGGGTTGCGTTGTTGTGGTGTTTATATCTGTATATTCAATTCCAACGTGGTAGAGGTGATTGTGGGGGAAGAAAATGTTGATATGGCTAAATGGGTCATTTTTTCAAGGGTTTCAAAAGTTCTCCCCCCCCCTTAATTCTGAAGCACCTTGAAATATCACAATGCTAAATGAGGCTCTCCCACTGACGCAGTTTTTCAGATGAACCTCTCATGCCCATCACTATTAGCTATTACCAAAATTAATTTTCAGAAGCCACCTTTGCAAGTCTCAAACATGTGGCTTACTAAAAGAGAAAAGCCATCAAATAGCATAAGTCATGAGTGGGAGGGACAATGCTTCAGCTGAGCAATCTCAGCCAGTGATGGGTAAAGCTACAGGTGCACACTTTTTGATGTATTCTCCCTTTTCTCAAGATCAGCAGAACTTGCCTGCTAGGGCTTAACAGCTTAGACCTGATGGTGGCTGTTTGGGCTTCATCGAACACAAATCACCTCTTAGCATTAAGCCAACTTGCTTCAATACAGCTGTGGTTTCTGTGACAGCAAAGCAAATATATTGTGGGGTACCTCAATGAGCTGATAAGATATAAACCACATTCAAGTCATTGGTTTTGATCTTGTAGCCCATCTGGCATTTTATTGGAGCTGTTAATAAGTTAAATGAACCTACTTTCGTTCCCAGGATCCACTCAACTCCCCAAAGATCAGCTGGCCTTGCTGCCTTGGCTGATCTCCAGTCTTGGTTTCAGCCTTAAGGCTGTGCAGGTGGGGATCGGGGATTGGGCAGCAGTCCAAGACAATGGCAGGGAGAAAGGAGATGCTGTGAGAGCCTCCTCAGGGTCAGGCAGGGAGGCCTGAGTGGGATGTTGGGGGAGGCCACGGATACCTAGCCATGCCAGGGGCGAGTGGGGTGGTGAACAGTCCCCAGCCCTGTATGTCAAGTACAACATTGTCCCCCATTTATCTGGCATGAATGGGGACACAAAGTTGTTCTGATAATGAGCATAATCACTGGTTGAGTGTTGACAAATTAGGTACCATTTTTCACAGACATTAAAAAAACATACTGCCCAAAATAATATGTATATAAAGGAAACTGCTCCCAGCAATGCCCATAATTAACATTAATGTGTCAGCTGTGGGAAAACCCGCTGCAAAACTATTTCTGCTTTCAAAAACATTTTAACTTTTTAATGCTGATTAGGGAACTGTGAAGAACATGTAGTAAGAGGAGCCACAGAGCTCTCCCAGTGAGAAAAGTGACCTGGCCCGGATAGGATGATTTGCTTTACTGTCCATTTGCTTTTCCCAAGTACATCCAGGGTTACGACTCTGTCCCAGATATGGAGTTTCCCAGAAGCCCAGGCACATGAATCTCTACCAGCAGGAAGGAAGGGGGCTGTGAACACCATTGAAATGCTCATATCGTGGTTAGCAAAACATAGAAGAAAGGAGGGGCTTGGCCGTTTTCATAATATATTCCTGAATAGCACGAGCTAACTGTCCAAACTGGGGGACTGTTAGCCTTCTCCTGAACGTGATTCTAATAAATTGGAGTGATTTTTCTTTTTCTTTCTTTTTTTCCCCAACCCACCCAGCAGTCTATTTCTCCCTTTTGTGTAAGCAAATCCTGTTTTAGGTCAGGTCAGATCTTTGCTCCATAATAATAATGAAGAAAGAGACCCATGCTTTCTTAATTGTAACTTGAGGCTTTCAACAGAGCACAACTAGATGTTTGGAGTTCCAACGTCTGGAAGCCCTCATCGACAGCGCAAAACTAAATGGAAACTTTACTTCCATTTCAGACGTAGTTCTGTGTTGTCAATTCACTTTTCTAGAGGGCTATAAATGGGGTCTTTCATTTGTTTGTAGTTACCACCTTCTCCTTTTCAATTTTCCATCTCCTTTAGAAACTAAAGATCTGCACATGATTTGTATCAACAAAGAGAAAAGGGACTGGGCTGCTTTCCAAAGGATCTTGCCTGACGGCTCAAGCAAATGTGTGTGGTGTGGTGGAGAGCACAGGACCAGAATCGGGAGAGCCGGGGTCCAGCCCTGGCTTTGCCAGTTAGCCGGCTTTGTTTCTCAGAACGAGCTGCCTAGCCTCCCCGGGCCTGTCTCCACAGCTGTGGGGATTTGAAGATCAAGTAAGATAATGCATGGGAAAAAGCTGGAAGTACAACAGCTATAAGAAGCATAAGGTGTTAAGTTTATATTTCCCTTTTTCCCCTCCTTGGGGGAATGCCTTTAAACAGTCCTACGGGGGAGGATGGGCGGGGGGGCAGGGAGAGAAAATTCTTGCTCAGCAGAGCCTGCTCTTACTGCTCAGAGAGAGGATTGTAGGGATTTGGCCACTACCTCCCAGATTTCTGAGCCCATCTCCCCATTCTCAGAATCTTGGATGACTAGGAGTCTGTGTATAACCGCCTCACCATCCTACTCATCCTCTCTTCCCGCAGGCCCACAGTGACCTGTTTTTTAAAAATACGACAATAATACTGTATTTTCAGGGTACCACCAGGACTGGAGCCTAGACTTTGAAGACACAGGTCAAGGATTGAGAGAGGGCAGAAGAAAAGAGAATGAAGGGAAGGAATCACAGGCTTCATCAGGGAGGTAGCAGGAAGAGCAATCTAGAATGTTCTGTGAAGGTTAGGGAGGGTGACTGAGGACCACCAAGGGAGAATGGATCACATGGGTCAATAGCCAACTCCAGGTGAATTTGAATCACCTATCAAAATGGCTTCTGGGAGAAGAAGCTGGATGAGAAGTCACCTTTTCAGCCCCTGTTGTCACTTAACACAACCTACTGCCGTTCCAGGAAGACAATGTGATTAAAGCAACTCTTCCATTTGAGAGGGATCTCAGAGCATAGCACATGTGGAGTACCGAGCTCTCTCTCAGCCCCTGAAGGGGTGTTCACGGTTCATAATAGATCACTCAGGACAATGTAAAGGTGAAACCCAAGGAAAGAAGCTCTAGTTGTGGATTTTGGTGAAATCTGGAAAGAGTGATATCTTGAAGGGTTTGTGTGTGTTGGGGCCGGGGCTGGGTGGGAACAGGCATACTGTAACTTCCCACAGCTTCTCAAGTCACATCCTCCTCTTACTGCCAGCTGTGTTTAGAACCCTGCAGAGGACTCAGGTGGTCACGAAGGACTGGCTTGCAGTACGCATTCGCTGAATTCCCACGTACCTGACCCACAAGATGTCCAGTCCTGAAAACACATCAGGTCCCTGAAGAAACAGGGGGCCTCGCCTTGGCTCTTTTAGGATCTCAAGATGACCTAGCAGGGGGCCCACCTCCAGCAGGCCTGGAAGAGAAAGAAAGGAGACAAGGGGGGCCTGTTTAATTTTGTTTCTCTTCTCATGGGGCCACTTGTCTGGGGGCATGGTGGGTAGGACCAGCCTTGGGTGGAACTGTGGGATAGGTTTTGATCTCCTGTTTTCGCTTTCTGTTCCAAGCTTCACTGTCACTCTCAGTCCCAGCTTCCAGAACTGTTCCTTCCCTGCTGCCCCTGCTATGTTCTCACTCATTTACATCTCATCTGCTGTTCAGCCCCATGATGACCCAAGGAATCATCTTTGTTGATGTCTGATCTTGTTGATTTGTTACTTTTGGAAAACTCTCCATTTTGGCTGGACTCAGGCTCCAAGAGAGAAGCTCTCTGAAGACAGGACAACCTCCATCTCTTGGCAATCTGCTCCTGGCGTTTTTCTTTAGCTTCTTTCATTCTCTTGGCCAAAAGCTTAGTATATTCTGTGGCCTCTTTCTTATTTTGCTTGGCATACGGTTTCTTTAGAGTAAACTGACTTGGTGTTATAGGACATATGGAGGACCAAGATGCTGAATCTTGGGCAGTTGGGTCATAGGATGCTTACCTTCTTAGTTCAGGTGCTTTCTCACAACATACTGGTGGACATCATCTTCTTTACATGGAAGAGTCTGTGGATTCTGAGAGAGTCTGGGGGCCCCTGGCAACGAGGCACAATAGTATCAGTGAGTCCAAGAATATCCTTTTCCTCTTCCTTTTATTTTCATAATAACCAAGTTGAGAGCACTGAGATTGGCAGCCACAATGCAACTCCGCACGGATTTGTGCCTTCTTCCCCCATCCTCCTTGGTCTGCAGCAGGAATGCCCCTTACCCAATAGCAGGTGGACACGGCCAAAGGTTAAGTGTTCCTGCTTCATGGGGAAACCTTGTTTGTCATGGCCACCGCTGATTAGGACCCTATAACCCTTGGGTGTCAGCAACAACTTCTGTGGCCATGTGCTTCTCATCAAAGGTGCAAAGTGTGCGTTCATCATCTGCTGAATGAGTTTCTGGCAGCTGGTGGCTGGGAAAGGGATGTTCAGCTTCATCTTGAGACAGCTGACCACCTGAGTTGGCACGGCAAAAGGGAGCAATGCATCTTTAGCGGTGGCTTTCAGACACCTGTGAGAGTGGGAGTTGTGAATGGGAGCTTGTCCTAGACTCCCAAACCTGAGATGGATAAGGCTGCTCTGGTGATACCAACCATTGTGATTAGCTCAAGAACAGCACTTTGGCTTTTTTTTTTTTAATTTGTCCCACTACTTCTGGGGTTGTTGGGAAGATTTGACCCTTAGCCCTCTAAAAGGGTATCTGCATTTCCATGTGAGTCTCCCGGGGTGGAGGGTGGGATGGGGTGGAGATGGGAGTAAGTGGGACAGACAGAAGGGGAGAGAAGCCCTTGGCCTGCTCCCCAGTTAGACTCTGTCTGTTGGAAGGCTAACTTCGCAAAAAGGATGCTGGAGAGGAATGGTTGAGGAGACTGAGGGAATAAATACCAGCACGGAGTTTCTGAGGACCTGGAAGGATGGAATTCCTATCATGTCCGAAGGAACTGGCACCCTCCCTCAGAGGTTCAACGTTCCCTCCAGCAAATCCAAGGGCAGTCAGTTCAAGAGCCCCACCTCTTCATGGTCTCTATCATCTGCTAATGCAGAATAGCATAGTGCGTGTGGCATGAGCTCTAGAGCCTGACCACCTGTGTAATGTGAGGGCCATTGCTAAACCTTCTCCAAGCCCCTTTCCGCATCTGTAGAATGGATGTAAGAAATAGCACCTACCTCCCAGGGTTGTGGTGGAGATTGAGTAGCTTAACATAATGCCTGGTTCATAGTCAAGGCTGAGTAATGGTAACTTCCAGTCTTGCCCCAATCCACTGCAGCTGTGCTGTCACCTACACCACAGCAGTGAGACAGACAGTTTTGTCATGGTGACGAATGACCTGCATGTTGCTTGATTCTCAGTCTTCATCTCTATGACAGCTCAGCAGCATTTCATGCTCCTTTCTTAAAACTTTCTCTTGACTTCCACAACCCCTGGTTCATCTCCTTCTTCACCAGTCCTTTTTCTTCTTGGCCTCCTTTGCTGGTTACCCCTGCCATTCAATTGCCTAGGGCTCCATCCTGAGAACCCCTTCTTTCCTTCCTCTATTTTCTCCCCCTTGGTGATGTTGAGTAGTCCCAACATGCAAAAATTTCTTCTTCATATATAAATACCATCTTCGCTATGATGATCCCCAAATTTATGTTTCTTTAAATCCCCCCAAACTCCTATTCTGAGCTCCAGACCTGCATATCTGACTGCCTCCTTAACATCTCTACTTGAGTGTTGAAACCTGTCTAAACATAAACATGTCCAAAACAGAGCTTTTGACACTTTGTCCCCCAAATTTGCTCTTCTACTTGAGAAAAAAAAAAACAGCCCTTGTCATCAGGGAACCAGTCTGACAATTACATGTAGGCCTTACTATTGGTTAGAAGCTGGCCTGGTGTTCACAAGTTGGTCACATTATTCTCATGTTGAATGTAAACCATCTCACAGAACACCAATATCGGGTAAGTTTAATGACAAGACGTATCTCTGTGATCATGATAAAGTGAGACAAAAGAAGACCACTGCCTAACATTATCTAAGTACGGACACAAACAAGGTCATTGTGAAGCTCGAAAATACCAAACATCCTCTCTTCCCAGCTAACTGCTAGTTCTCTCCCCACTTATAACTTTAGTCTTCCTTCATTCTAGATAAGAGCTATTAAGATACCTCATCCCAGAATTAGCCTCCCCTCCTAATAGCATCCAATCCAGAGCAAATGATCACTTCCTTGGGCCGTTCCCCAAATCACCCAAGAGAAGCTCCAATCCATTAGTAAGTGTTTTCTAACACCTCTTATCAAGACACTCATGATTACCCATGGTATGAATTCTCCCTTCTTGCCAAGAACCATAAACCCAATTTGTTCAACCACAGGTTTGTTCCTGGTGGTCTTTGGCAGGTGGGCATTGCCATATGAATCTTCCCTTCTTCTCCTCCTTCTCCTCCTTTTTCTTCTTTTGTAAATGGTACTACCATTATTTATCTAGCTGCTTAGGCCAAAACAGAAGTCATACTGATTCTCCATTTCCACTCACCCTTCCATATTCAATTTAGGAGACAAGTCCTTCCAACTGTACTTTCAAAAGGAATTCTACATATAACCATTTCTCATGATCTCTTCTACCACCCTTGTCTGCACCCCATCATTTCTTACCTGGTTTAATATAGCACTTTCTAACTGGTCTTCTTGCCTTTACCTTTGATCCCTTGGAGTTAGTTCTTCACACAACAGCCAGAGGAGTGTTAAAGTATAAAGCAGATCATGTCTTGTCTCTATGTGTCTATGTAAGGACCTCCATTGGATTACCCACACAATTAGAATACAATCCCAACTCCTCCCCATGGTCGACAAGACCTCTCTAAACCTTATCTCCTGGATACTCTTCCTTCTTGCTCACTAAACTCAAATTACGCTAATCTTTTGGTTGTTCCTTGAATGCATCAAGCTCACTCCTGTCTCAGAGGCTTTGCATGTGCTGCTTCTTTGCCTGGAATATTCTTCCTCTACATCTTCTCATGGCTGTTTTCCTTCTCTTCATTCAAGTCTCAGCTCAAATGCCACTTTTCCAGAGGCCTTCCTTGACCATCTATCTATAGTTGTTCCTTTATCCCAGCCCCCACCCTATTCTCTATCCCATTACCTTGTTTATTTTAATTTCACAGTATGAAGCACTGTCTAAAAATACCATGTTTGTTTACTTACTGGTCTATTACCAGTCTCTCCCATTTAGGCTGTAAGTTCCATGAAGGCAAGGATTTTCTTCAGGCCAAAACATAAAAAGTGCACACATTTAAAATATACAATGTGAGGGATACCTGGGTGGCTCAGTCAATTGAGCATCTGACTCTTGATTTGGGCTCAGGTCATGATCTTGGGGTCGCGAGATCAAGCCCTGCATCAGGCTCTGCTCTGGGCATGGAGCCTGCTTGGGATTCTCTCTCTCCCTCTGACCCCCTCCCCGACTCATGTACACTCTCTCTCTTTCCAAAAAAAAATGTTTGATATATATAATGTGATTGATTTTAACATGTATACACCTGTGAAATCATCACCAAAATCAAGTTAATGAAGAGGACATATCAATCACCACCAAAAATTTCCCCTTGATTATTTGTGCCTTCTTCCTGCTGGTCCAGACCAGCAGTGATCTGCTTTTTGTTACTATTGATTAATTTGCATTTTCTAGAATTTTGTATAAATGTAATCATGTGGTATGTATTTCCTTTACTCAGCCCACTGATTTTTACACGTTGTTGCATGTATTGCTACTTTGTTTCTTCTTATGACACAATAATTGTAGGATGTACCAAAGTTTATCTATTCACCTGCTGAAGGACATCGGGTTGTTTCCAGGTTTTTGCAACTATGACCTAAGCTTCAATGAATATTTGTAGGCAAGTCTTTGTGCAGATATATGTTGAAAGCAGGGATATTGTGGGTCTGGTCTTTTACAGCATCTCCCATGCCAGGTACTTGTATAATATTTATACAGTATGTGGTAGTTAAATATCTTTTGAATGAATAAGTGAGCCTTCCCTTTTAGCCCAGGTCCGTGGGCATTTCCACTATGCCTGTGGCCACCCAAGAATCCATAACCTCTTTAACTTTTGTCCTAGTCCTGCCTTTCCAATCTGCACCCCCGAGTGACCCCTGGAAGGTGATTGTTTCCATGGTTGGCTTGCTGGAGAAACCCTACTCATCGGGTTCACTGCCAATACTTGCTCTCTACCCTAAGCTGGCCCCTCTGGCTGTTCAACAATCCGTTCATTCCTCGCTTGCTGACTCCCTATCACATTCCCTGCAGCAGCTGCTCTAAACTTCCTGCCCTCTTCTCAAGCCCCCATCCCCATCCCTCCCCCTCATTCTCAGGAGATGACTTCACCTCCTTCATTACTGAAAAGACTGAGGCCAAATGACAGAAGCTTCTTCAGCTTCCATCCGACCCATCTGCACACAGCCATCTCAAACTCTTCCGACACTCAGGAAGACCTGCTCCTTCACCTTGCCAAGGTTAGGCTCTCTGCTGGTGTGCTTGATCCTAGCCCCAGCTATGATGATCTTAGTACTAACAACAACAGCCAAAGAGAATGTATCTAGCTCTGGATATGGACCACACACTGGGCTAAGTACTAAGGAAACAACTCTAATATTCACTGAAAAATTATGTCTTTAACATGTATCATTTTTTCCTCAAAGCTTAAAAAACCATTAATTTTTTTTAATTCGTTTATTTGTTTATTTACATCATAACAGTGTTCATTGTTTTGGCATCACACCCAGTGCTCCACGCAGTACGTGCCCTCCCTATTACCCACCACCTGGTTCCTCAACCTCCCACCCCCCCCGCCCACCATTAATTTTTTTTACAAAAGTATTGCACACACTAAGGACTTGGCATATGTTACCTAATCTGATCTTCACAGCCAGATTGTAACATAGTACTATTTAAAACACCACCACCACCACCAACAACAACAACAATAGAGAAGGAGACTGGTGATCAGACAAGTAAAGTAGATTCCTTTGGGTCATAGATCTAGTAAGTGGGGAGGCTAAGACTTGAACTAAGATTTAAATCCAGAGCTCTCTCTTTCGCTTTCTTTTTCCTTGAAGTTCAGAGTGTTCTCTTAATCCTACTCCTTAGTTCATGGCCTATTAGCACCCTTGGCCACAACATAAAGCAACTATAGGAAAAAGTGAAATAAAGGGGAAGGGGGGCACACTAGAGAAAGACATGAAAGATCTTGCCAGACAAAGGGGTTGGATCCTGTGGCAGAGATTCCTAAACTTTAAGTAAGCACTCTGAGGAGTACTTGTTAGTAGGGGATGTCCCCACGCCCTACCCTCGGACCCACTGGATCCATGCCTTTGGGGGTAGGCAAAAGTAGAAACATCAAAGATCACTTAGGAGGCTCTGATGGTATTCCAGTGGCCTGGACTATGGTGGTAAGCTATGGAGGTGGAGAGACAGATGTTTTTTATTGTGGTAAAATACACATAAAATGAAATCTATCCTTTCAACTGTTTTAAAGTGTGCCATTCAGGGACACCTGTGTGGCTCAGTTGGTTAAGCATCCAAATCTTGATTGTGGCTCAGGTCATGATCTCAGGGTGGTGGGATCAAGCCCTGTGCCAAGCTCAATGCTGAGCATGGAGCCTGCTTGGGATTCTCTCTTTTCCTGTCCCTCTGCCCCTCCCCCCAATGCATGCTCATGTCCTCTCTCTCAGAATAAAGTAATTAATTAATTAATTAATTAGCGAAAGTGTGTGGTTCAGTGGCATTTACTCCATTCACATGGTGCTCAGCCATGATCCATTTCAGAACATTTACATAGCCCAGATTAGAGAATCTGAAAATGCAGGGCTGGGGGGAGGGGTGCTGTATAACCAATGGAATATCCATGGTGAGTGAAAGTGAGGGTCTGGATGGCATACTGATCCGGGTAGTGGTGATCTCCAACACAGACATGATCAACACAGATCCTGACAAGCAGGATCTTTCGTGGGGAGAAATGAAGGAGACATGAAGGCAATCATGGACATGGTGAATTTCTTAGTGACCTTCAGGGCAAAAATATGATGCAACGAGTTGGAGTGGGTCTGGAGTGCAGGTGGAAGTTGGGGCCTGGGGGGAGGTGAGGGGATGCCCGGACTATGTAGCAGCAAACATTTGCGTGAAGCTCACTGCTTGTGAGACACTGGTCTAGGGCACTATGTACATGATCCCCAGGAGTCCTCATGTTACAGATGAGCAAACAGAGGTACAGTGTAACTGGCCAAAGTTACTAGCATGTGACAGAGAGGAGATTGAAACTCAGGCAGACTGACTCTAGGGTCAGTGCTCATAGCCATTACTTTGTGATGCCTCTCCCAGAGGCCATTTCATCAGCAGAGGATTAATACTGGAATCTGGGAGGGATAGGGGCAAGGCCGAGGACAGATCCTTAAGGAAAATCTACATCTATGGGGAGGGGGGTGAAGGGCATAAGAGGGATCCACTGAATAAGACAGAGAAGAGATCAGGAGGGTACCAGGAAAATGGGAAATTTGCAGAGACCAAAGGAGAGGAGCGTTCCAAGAAGGAGGGAGTGTCTGATCCTGCAGATGTGTTATAACTGAGGGGCTGAGAAGAGGACGCTTGATTTGCTGGTGATTGTCACTGGTCCCCTTCTAGATGGCTGGTTAGTGGGGAATAGGGAAAGTGTTAAGGAGCGATTTGGTGGTAGGAACAGAAGGCAACCAGTGTGGGCTGTTCTTGAGAGTCCTGGAAATGAATTGAAGGGGAAAGATGATTGATAAAGTTTTGGAAGGAGTCAGCGCTGCCTCTTGGATCATGCAGACAGATCAGACTCCTGTCCTGCCACTTACATGCTGAGTGACCTTGGGTAAGTGATTTAGCTTCCAGGAGCCTCAGTTTGGTCATGGTAATAACAGGGCCTACCTGTTACAATGGGGTTAGGAAGTGAGAAGATGCATGTACAATGTCCATTGATGAGCTATGGTTATTAATTGTTCGATAAATGCCAATGACTCTAGTTCAATGATCTTGAGTCTCCAGAAAATTCTGGAAGCCAACCTCTTCAGGGTCTTTGAGATCACAGATGACCGGACTGGAGTTGCCAACGACTGTCAATAGGAAGGCCCTTTTGGGGGTCACTTTGGACTAGAGTCAAGTCATGGGGGTTAAACTCAAATTCCAACAGCTTAAGCTAGGTGACTCTTCAACCCATCACCTCCCATACAGTGAAATGGGTATAACTTGTGTGAACTCTGTGAGTGACTATGTAGAGAGCCAGAACTTTGAAGGGGGAATGACTTATCACAGACCTTTCTCTGGCCTGGTTTTTCTGAGCACCTAAGGGGGCAAATCAAGATGAAAGCATCTTGGCATTAGGTGTTTAGGGAGATTTGCCCACTTGCAAGATGAGAAATTCTCTCTCTCCCTCCCTCTCTCTTGCAAGCTTCCATAAACTCACACAAATACTATGTCTTCTTAAAAACAAGAATAAGATGGAATGCATGTGATGCCCAAATCCTCAATGTTACTGATTTTTTTCTGGCAGCATTCTGAATGTGTTTAAGGATCTTGCAAGAACCCAGAAGTCAGAAGTATCTGTTACTCAGGTTGGTATCTCTAAGAGCTGTGGACAAAAATTCTGAAATCTACATTGACTTCACGTCATTCCTTGACAGTTGCTTTCATGTAAAAAACTTTCTCTCCTGCCATCTTCTCCTCAAACTTTGATGCATGGTGACCCAAAGGCAGACTTTGGGTCACTATGTGTCATTTGAGATCATTTGAGATCTCCTAGACCAGGATCAACAGGAGTCCATCAGAGACATGCTTTTCTCAGGGAAAATTCTGCCAGCATTCAAGGCATACAGTGGCATTCACGAAACTGAGGCTCCTAGATAACTTCAGTGCTCACCTTACAGACCCACTGAGAACAAGTGCTGTCTGAGCAACATGTAGGCTTCTAGGAGTTTCTAGCAAAAAAAGCAACTGACATGTAAGGGACATTACACGTCTCCTCCACGTATTCCCTCTCTACCCCACCCTCATTTTTAAAAATCTCCCTTGTCTTTGTTCTTCTGCCCCGTTTCCTTGAGTCACTGGAGTGACCACCCACAGTTACAATCTCTCCTTCTCTCTCATCTAGGTCAGCGTCAGAACTGACTGCCAGTTGGAAAGGCTTTCTCCCATGGCTGAAGTTGCTGCCTGTGCACATCCGGTGACACTGACTAGAGCTTTCCAAAGAGGGAGACTGTTTCAGTAGGGAACCGGAATCCAAGCAAAATGCCTAGAAGGGGAAATAGGGCAGGGAGCAAGTGGTTTCTGTTGCAGATTCAAAGAAGCCTGCCACTGAGCCCTATCAGCTGATCAGAAGGGAGCCCCAGGCTTCGGTGAAATAAACCTGCTCGTATCCATCTATAGAAAAGCAACATTTCTTCTGCAAACCCAGACCCAATCCAAATACACTGACAGAGCCTATTTCTCATCATGTTCATTCCTTTAGGGAGCAGAAAGGCCCTTCTCCTGACTGTTGGGAGCCCTGTCTTCCATATGCACTTGTCATCCTTTTGGAGAGAAGAAAGATGAGGTGGCGCCCCAGTCTCTTAATAGAATGTGAGTTCTGCCTTGGGTACCTCTGGGAGCGATTGGCCATGGTCCTGTGACCCAAAGGCCTCCTGGTTCCTTCAGCCTGTGACTCTGGGTCACATTTTAATTTATGCTCAAGGTTTGTACCCATCCCCATCCCTCAGCTGCTCCAGGTAGGAATTTGGCCCCCTCAGAGAGCACCCCACTTATTTCTGAGGATCCCCCAAATTGATGCCTTCCATGCACCTGTAAACCACTCTACTCACTGCTCTGCTCTCTTCTTTCCACTCCAGAGCCAATTGTCTGCCAGCACTGCTGCTGCTGAGGGTGACCATGCTGGTGTTCTAGAGACACCTGTGGCCCTCTGACAGCCGCTGGAGGGCAGAGTTCTGGGCCAAGGCTGGACAAACCATCCTTTCTCTCATTCCCTTCCATGCTGAGTTAGTGGGGCCCAAAGCTGGGCCTGCTTTTGCCTCGAGTCTCATGAAGTCCCCAGCAAACTGATCCATCAGTCCTTGAACTTCAGAGCTCCCCAAGTAGCTTACAACGTCTGTGGCTTTGTCTGCTTTTCCCACTGGAGGAGCTTTAACCCAGCCCTGGGGGCCAGAAGGGGACCAGGAGCCGGACCAGTCTCCCAAGTTGGTCTCCTCTCTGCTCAGCTAAAACCCCATTTGCAGCACCCCCCAAACAGTCTTGTCTCCCCTACCACAGGGGACCCACCCAGTTAGGGGATTTGGGAGGGGTGGGGCAGGAAGTTGAGCATTCCCACCCGAGAATTTCTGTTCTGTCTGTGAAATGAGAGAGAGAGAGTGGGATGGTGAGGGATGGCGACCAGAGGTTTGATAAAAGTGAAGAATGTTTGCAATTGTTGTTGTGCGGGAGGTTTGAATGAATTAATTAGGAAACCAAAAGGATCCTGGGGCAGCAGTAAGGCCCAGTTGAGATTGCAGTCTGGACTGTAGAATCTGGAACCATCTGCCTGGCTGGGCCTTTCTCCAGCAGGGCTTGGCAACAGGCATGGAGAAAGACATTCTCCCTTCTCTTAAGTGAAAATGACAATTCTGGCCCTTTCTTGGTAATGGAAAAGGCCCTAGGCTAGGATTGAGGAGACCCGGGTTCAAGTCCAGTGTTTCGTTGTTATCTGTGTGACCGTGAGACCATTAATGTGACCTTTTCACATCTCCTGTCTGATGTACCCCAAAAGGCTGTGATGTCAAAGAAAGGCCATGATGATCAACAAAATCCATACACAGAGCAGGAAAATGGCAAAACCCGAGAAACTGAAAAACACTTCCACCAGAAACACTTTGAAAGCTACCTTGTGGGAAAGTTAAGAATAAGAGAAAAACATTTGCAAGACATATTAGAAAAAGCACTTGCAAATTTAAAAAAAGTAGAAAAAAATGGGCAAAAAGAATAAGTAAGCAATGAATGGAACTACAAAGAGCCATTAACACAGAAAAGACATTCAGCCTTGCTAATACAGAAATTCGAATTGAAACAATAGTTGTGTATTTTTTCACCTCTCAGATTTATGACAATTAAAACAAATCAGTAATAACAAGTGACATTCAAGGTATGGGGACACACACATTCTCATACACTGTTGGCAGGAGTACAAACTGACACTATATATATATATGTATATATTTTAAAAGAATTTATTTGACAGGGAGAGAGAGACAGCAAGAGCGGGAGCACAAGCAGGAGGAGTGGGAGAGGGAGAAGCAGGCTTCCGCCGAGCAGGGAGCCTGATGTGGGGCTCAATCCCAGGACCCTGGAATCATGACCTGAGCTGAAGGCAGACGCTTAATGACTGAGCCACCCAGGCACCCCCACAATATTTTTAACCCATGAATTCCATTTCTAGCAAGTGGTGCCACAGGTATACTCACACAGGCACACAGATATATGTGTAATGATAGCCACTGGGTCAAAGTTTGTAATAACAAAAAATAAGCCACCAGACAAAAAGCCCTGTGCACAACTCAGATTTCCTACAAAAGAAAATTGTTATATAAACATATGACGGAGGAGTGCCTGGGTGGCTCAATTGGTTAAGTGTCTGAATCTTGATTTTGGCTCACGTCATGATCTTGGGGGTCTAGGGATCGAGCCCCAAGTTGGGCTCCTTTCTGGGTGTGGAGTCTGCTAGGGATTCTCTCTCTCTCTCTCTCTCTCTCTGTCCCTCCCCTCACCTCTCTGTTCTTGCCTGGCTGTAAGTTCGCTCTCTCTCTCTCTAAAAAAAAGGATTTTATATTCACTTTAACTTCAAAGAAAGTTGCTGACATCTGTACTCTCCCTGAAATACTTCAGCATGCATATTATTTGCTGGATTTCACTATTTCTTTACAGTTTTTTTCCTTTTTGTGATAAAATGTATACGCAACAAATTGCACAAATCTTAAGTGCACCATTCAATAGGCGAGGACAAGTGGATAACTTGTGTAACCTGAGAGTCTATCAAGACATCGAACGTTATCGTCACCCGAGAAAAGCTCCCTTCTGCCCATTCCAATCAATCACATCCCACCCCCTTTTGTCACTTTGAAAATATATAAACTTTGACTTGAAGAATATTTGAAATTTCTGGAAAAACTGTAAAAATAATACAGGATTCTTGCGTACCTCCACACCTAGTTTCCCCTGCTGTTAACTTCTTACATCACTACCACTAACTAATGAACCGATATTGACACATTATGATTAACTGAGGTCCACATTTTATTCAGATTTCACTAGTTTTTCCACTAGTTTTTCTGTTCCAAGATGCCATCCAGGGTACCACATTATACTAGTTACCATATCACTCTTGGCTCCTGCAGGCTGGGACAGTTTCTCAGGCTTTCCTGGCTTTTGGTGGCTTTGGCAGCTTTGAGGAGCACCCGTCAGGTATCTTATCCAATGTTCTTCAATTTAGGCATGACTGATGTGTTCCTTACTGTTAGACTGTGATCCCGTAACTTTGTCCTATTTATAATAATCATGCTTAACTTCCCTACTCGTGCTTAAGATGCATATTTCAAGACACAGTGGGTGCTGATGAGGAGGAGTGAGGGGGCTGATGATGTTATTAAAAAGAAGCCCTTTGTGGGACTTGGAGAAAGAAAATGAGAATGCGGAGAGCTGTGCTTGTGCAGAGTGGTCCAGGCTGACCAGGGACCAGTACATCTGCCCCAGGGTTCTAATCTGCCAGAGAAGGGGCGGAGGATATGCGAGGGGAGAGATGCCCCCAAAGGACAGAGATCTTTCCATAACAAATGTCTCCTAAATCAAGGAGCTTTCCTAATCTTGAAGGATTGACTCTTCAGCACCCCATCAAGTGAGAATTCCTCACCCTCTCATGGACAGAGAGTGACTTCAAGCTGGCTAGTGAAGCCAGTTCTGGGAATGCCCAGGCATGAGCACAGTCTCCTCAGCGCTGGGTCTATTTTAGGAACATTTGGACATATTCTGCAGCATCATATTTAGACTCTGGCAAAACAAGCGAAGGTTCAAAGAAATAATCCTTAGCTTCCTCCTTACACCCCACATTTTCATCTCCAGAATAACACCTTCTGCACAGAGACGGAGAGCACGGGCTAGCTGCTTAACCATTCCTTATCACCCTTGGGCCATCTGTAGGGGTCGACCTGGATTTGAAAGAGCAAAGCGCCCGTTATGTGGGGTTAATGGGGGCAGAGAGGGATCAAGTCAGTGAAATGTGAGAGAATCAATATGTGGAATGCTTGACGATAGCACATTCACACATTTCACAGAGGAAGGAGGCTAGGGTTACACCCAGCAACTGCAGATGCTCAATGGAAAAAACAACAACAAAAAACAACCTTCAGCATTTGCTATTTGCTGGCTGCCTCGAGCACCCTGAAAGGCTTCTCAAGCAGGGCTCTGTGTCCTTTCTTGATTCTCTCTGGGTGTCTGTCTGAGACTTAAGACTCCCCCCTTTAAAGTCCCTCTACTCTCTGTTCTGCCAAGTGACTTGGAAGAAGGGAGGCTTCATGGGGGCGGGGTGTGCGTGTGCTTCTCTCTCCAAGTGAAGGTGTGCCCCACGGGAATGCAGGGTGGGGGGGTACCCACAGCGGGCTGGTGGAAAATGAGCAAACAGCTGGAGACACTCCAAGGCAAGATAGAATTTTAGTTCCGGCACTGGTGGGGGCAGGAAGGAGAGATGGGGGGGGGGTTGGAGACGGTGGAAGGAGATGGAATCTAGCAGCCTCTGTGGCTATTAAGGCTGCACCTGGTCTGAGGCTCTGTCCACAACTGACACATTAATTAATGTTCTAATAATAACTAAGATATATTGAGAACTTAAATTTTCCCGGCCCTATATACTGCATATACGTGATCATCTTAAGTCTCTCTTTTTTCTCTTTCTTTCTCTGCTTCTTCAGTACCCTGTGGGAGGCATAATAATCTTGTCCCCGGGTAACAAAGAAGACACTGAACTCCAGAGAGGTCAACTAGCTTGCACAAGGTCACAATTAGCAAGTGGCAGGGTTGGGATCAGAATGTGGGGCCTGCCTGCTCAACTTCTTGTCTTGGGTGAAAGGCTTGGAGGTAAATGGGCAGGGTGGGCTGGATAACGGGGCTCAGTTTCTAGTGGATGTCACCAACAGCAGACTTTTCCTTCCCAGAGTGTGGCCTCCACCTCTCCCCAGGAAGAGTCCTCCCGTCTCTAGCCCAGTGGCCTGTCCATCCACAGGGTGTGGAGAGAGGAGCTTTCTACTAACTCCCCTTCAAAGGCAGAGACACAGACAGCAAGCTGGTGGTTGCCAGAGGAGAGGGCGGTGGGGCCATGGGTGAAAGAGGTAAAAACTGCTAGTTTTAAAACAAGCCACTGTCAAGGGATTTACTCTCAAGCACTGAGAATATAGTGAAGATATATTGTAATACCTTTGCACAGTGACGATGGTTAACTAGATCTATCTTGGTGATAATTTCGAAATATAGAAAAATATCGGATCGCTATGTTGTGCTCCTGAAACTAACATAATAGTGCACATCAACTAGAATTCAATTTAAAAAAGTGCGGAGGAATGGGAAGCCCTGGCTTGTGGGGTCCCGCTCCTGTCCTGTTCTCTGTGATAGACCATGCTTCCTCGCCTCCTCCTCCTCCAGATTCTCACCCTCTTGTGACAAGAGGTCCTTGCTATATAGGAGCTTAATGGCTAGAGGGGTAGGTGGCCCTTGCCTAGGAAGAAGCAGGATGTGGTAGTGCAGCCCAAACTTGTAGACCGAGGCATCTCCGGGCAAGTCAGCTCCTGCACCGGCGGGCTCCAACTGCCTGCCTTTTTTGCTTTGCTGTATGCAGCAGCTGCTCCCATCTGCACGTATTCAGAGGCTTGCTCTCCTCACCTTAGGTATCGTTTCTGAAAATTTCTACGCGAGCTCCTGTTTCTTCCCACGTTAGTGGAGCCCCCGTCACTCAAGCCGGTGGCCTGCAGCTGGCCGCAGGCACCGGGATTAGCAGCTCCCAGGCTGCCAGGAGCTCCAGACCCCTGGGTCTGCGCACCCCGCGTCCCCATCTTCCCCTCCCACTCAGTGCCTGCCTCTTTTCTCTTCTCTTCTCTTCTCTTCTCTTCTCTTCTCTTCTCTTCTCTTCTCTTCTCTTCTCTTCTCTTCTTTTCTTTTCCCTTCTATCCTTTTCTTTTCTTGCCCTTTCCCTTCCCTCTTTCCCTTGTCCTTTCCCTTCCCTCCTCTTTCCTTCCCTCCCCTCCTCTTTCCTTCCCTCCCCTCCTCTTTCCCTCCCGTCCCCTTCCTTTACCCTCCCCTCCCCTCCCTTCCACTTCCCTTCCCCTCCCCTCCCTCCCCTTCACCTCCCTTCCCTTCCCTTCCCTCCCCTCCCTTTCCCTTGTCCTTTCATATTTTTCTCCATGAGTATACTAACAAGCGTTCTCTCTCTCTCTCTCTCTCTCTCACACACACACACACACACACACACACACACAAACTTAGTCTAAGTTTGATGCATGCTTTCTTCAGATTTGAAAACCTCGCCTAAACTGCAGATTGTTCTCGGTTACTTGCAAACTTCTGGCTTGCTGCGTATCCCTTTCATAAATATATCAGGATAGCCACGGTATCAGCGTATCCCTTTCATAAATATATCAGGATAGCCACGGTATCACAATCTTGTGACAGAAGTGAAGCATTTTGGTTTGAGAGACATGGGCACATATTTCCCATATAAATATTCCCCTGTAGCTTGTTATTCAAATACATTTCATGAAGTGCACTGAGTAGAATTCAGAGGAAGATTTGGGATTAGTATCTGTGAGTGTGGACAGATCCTCCCTGAGCTCTACCCAATACAGGCATGTATGCACACAGGTATATGGCCCCTTCCCCCACCTATTTTAGAATAAAAATACCATCATACTATGCACAATAATCTGCCTCATAACAAAAAAACCCCACAACAATACATCATGAACAACTTTCCTGGCCAACAGATACAGAGCTCTAACTTACGCTTTTTCCAGCATTTCAGTATCCTGGGGTGTGGCTCCAGTAACTTACTCAACTATTACCCTTCTGAGGGACTTCCAGTTTGTTAACCTCTATTTCGCCACTGCCAACTGTAGTGAACATCCCCAGGCAGAGGTCTCTGCTCGCTGGTAAAAATAACGTCTTAGGATCCATTTCTAGAAGACATCTTGCCAGATCAAAGGTTTGTACTTACATTTCTGGTAGTTCCTACCAGAGGACCTTCCAAAATGGTTGTAGCAACTCAAGTCTTCTACTCAGAGGTAGGTGTAAGAGGGGTGCTGTTTTCCCAGATTCTTGCCAGGACTGAATATTATCAATTTATGTTAAATGGTGCCAGCCTGAAGGTTAAAAAAAAGGGGTCCTGTCCCATCATGTCTAATATTTTATATCTCCTTGACAAGCTATGAGGTTGGAAACATCTCAGGTGCTTATTATCTGTATTTTTCGCTCTTCTGTGATTTGCCTCAATATGACCTTTGCCATCATCTTTGGGTTGTTTTCTTTTTCATAGAAAATTTTAGGAATTCTCTCCAGTATGGGCTACTCGTCAGTTTTACTTAATTGAACTATTTTTTTCTCAGTGGGATCTTTACAGAGTCTTTTCGCTCCTCAGAAAGTTTTACATTGCCTTATCCTTCATGTCAGCCTTGTTAAGTTTCAAATTATCATTTGTCAGTTTATGGCTTCTGAGTTTCCTATCTTGCTGACGAAGGCCTCTCCCACTCTGGTTCTAGAAATCATTTGTTTTCTGAGTTTTTTTCTGTGTGAAAATTTAAATCTTTAATCCATCTGGAATTGATGGTGTCTGTGGCAACAAGGTAACTAACGGTCTAACAATTTGCTCCCAGTATCTAACCAAAGGAGGTTTCTCTCTCAGTGAAAAACAATGTCTGCTTTATCCTATACCGAGTTCTAGCCTTGCGGGCCTGAGGCAACTCACGGACAAGCCCTATGCAGGGGGAGTTCGGCACCAGGACCACAATAGACAAGATGTTTCTCATCGAACTTCACTCTTTTGTTTCAGCACTGGAAGAGAAGGAGGTGGTTCTGTAACAGGCCTCGGGCATCACAGGCTTGATGGCCTTCAGAGCTCACATTGGTTTGTTTCTAAGTTTCTTTTTCAAAGGTTTTATTATCCATGCCCGAGGGGTTGTATCACATATTTCTTTGTTCCTGTTTGATACAGTTGGATAACATGCATCCCCTTTAATTTGTAGATGTAATGAACTATGATAGATGGCTTAATTTAACTGTATTTGCATTCCGCGAATATACCCTGCTTCATCAGAGTGAATTATGTTTTTAATACTATGCTTGAAGCTATTTGCTGATATTTTATGAAAACATTTTGCATCTATATTAATAAGTAAAAGCGGTCCATGGTTTTTTTCTTTGTCACATTCTTTCATCATGTTTGTAAAAGCTTATGTGTAGAAAGCTTTAAGGTTGCTTTCTGTAAGTCTGGGACAGTTTGAGCAACACAAATTCTATTTTTTTTAAAGATAAATAGAACTGAACAATTTCCTATGTTTTTATTTCCTGTGCTTACTGATCTGTTCATGTTTCCCACCACGTCTTGTGTTCATTATGATATTGTATGTCCTGCCAGAAATATGTTCATTTTCTTGACATTTTCAATGTTGTTGACAATGTTGCTTATGTTTTTGTTTATCATTACTTCAGTGTTTTACTGAAGTGGTTATACCTCCGTTTTCATTCCTAATAGGATACATTGCAATCTTTTTTTTTTTAAACAATAGGCTGCTGAAGGAAGGGGTTTATTTTATAAATCTGTTGATTTCGATCTTATTTATCCATTCTCCTTTGTGTGTCAATGTTTGTGGGAGGTGGGGAGGTGGCACTGTGTGGTGGTGGTGGTTTCTATTTCTTTAATTTTAGCTTCTATCTTTATTAATTCTCTCTTTCTACTTTCTTTAAGTTCATGTTCTCTCTCTCTATTTTTTTTTTAGAGAGAGCACAGGAACAGGGGTGGGGGAGGAGCAGAGGGAGAGGGAGAGAAAGAACCTTCCAGCAGACCCTCGGCTGAGTGTGGAGCCTGATGGGGGACTCCATCCCACAACCCATGAGATCATGACCTGAGCTGAAATCAAGGGCCAGACACCACCCAGGCGCCCCTTCACTCTTTCTTTAACAATAAAACCATTTGAGGCTATACATTTTCCTTAAAATTTCTCTTGCTACATCTTAAAGATTTTCTTTTATGAAATGTTCTTCTTTGATTAATTTCTAAATAATTTGTAAATTCAGTGTTGATCTGTTTGATCCAGTAACTGTTCAGGAGAGTCTTTCTTCCTTTCCAAATATTAAATTTTGGGGAGTTATCTTTTTTGTTACTTTTGTTTTAGTCAGAAAATGCGGCCCATAAAGTTCTCCCTATTGGAATTTATCAGACTTTTCTTTGTGGCCAAGTGCATGACTGATTTTTAGAAATGGTATATGGATAAATGTTAGGACTGTGTATTCTCTGTTAAAGTTCAATTTTATGTTAAATTGAACTTGTTCATTACATTTTTTAGATTCTTTATATCCTTGGTTAATTTTTGTGTTTTGTTTGTTAAATATTTACAGATAAATAACTTTTCCCATCAAAACTATGGTTTTCTATTAAGTTGTCCTTGTGTTTGTGTCTTTTTAGTTTTTTCCTTATGCATTCACTGCTGCATTGTTTACTGCATATGCTTTATGACTTATAAATTCTCTGCGAATGTGCCTTTTATCATTACAAGAACTTATCCTTGTTCTGTTTAATTCTCTTGGCCTTGAATTTCACTTTATTTTGTTTTAATATTGTTTTATTGCTTGCACTTGTCTAAGATGGTCTTTCTGTAGCTTCATTTTCAATCTTTATTTTTTTTTAGGCATATTCATTAGAAATACCATATAGGTTTTTTTTTTTTTTCTAAAACCCAAACGGAGAAAATCCTTTTTATTTATTTCTTTATTTGGAGGAAAGTGTAATTTAACTCATCCTCACTTACTTTGATAACAACTGTATTGGATCTTATTACTTCCCTCATGTTTTGTTCGTCATACTTGTTGTTCCTCTTTTTCTGTTTCTTTATGTTTGCTAGTTTTTGCTAGATGTATCAAGTTGTAAAACATTTTTATTTGCCCTCATCCTCTCCCTGAGGAATTCAGAAGTTTTATAAATATAGCTCTGTTTTTGCTAGTGATTCCATTCCTATTTTTAACATTCACGTTTAAGCATGTTTTTTCGTTCTGCTACACATTTCACTAAGGTCAGTGGCTATTGCGAGGTGAATCGATTAGAGAGGACTCAACAGAAGGTGGAGAGATCAATTACACAGTAATTACTCTAGCTCAAATAGGTAGTTTTCCCTTCGAGTATATCTATCCATCTATCATCTATCTTTTGTTTGTACTCTTAACATATACTATACAGTCAACTGTCACATTATCATCCTTTTAGATTTAGCTATAAATATTATAACTATTGTTTCTTGGACCCTAAATCTTTATGTATCTTGAAATCTTTGTTTTGATTTCATTTTAACTCAATTAGAATTGTTTCTTCCATAATTTTTTGAGGCCATGAGTGTCTGAAAATGTCTTTTGTCCAGGCAGACCAGTGATATCTTGGATGAATATAAAAATGATTGAATGAGGGGCACCTGGGTATGGTCTGTTAAGCATCAGACTCTTGGTTTTGGCTCAGGGCCTGATCTAAGGGTCGTGAGATGGAGCCCCCTGTCAGGCTCTGTGCTCAGTGAGGAGCCTGCTTGAGTTTCTGTTTCCTTCTGCGCTGTCTCCCCAACCCTGGGGTGCTCTCTCTTTCTCTAATAAACAAATCTTCAAAAAAGTAAATTTTTGAATTATAGTTCTGTCTGTTGGATATAGATATTATTCTATCATTTTCCTCCTCTCAGCGAGGAAGATGGGAACTCGGATTCCCGTCTGTTTCCTTCCTTAGTAAATGCAAAATGAAATGTAAAATCAAATGAAAAAGAAACTCTCTTTTTTTCCTGAAGATTTTTTTCCCTTTCTCTGTGGAATTTGTAAATTCAGGGAAGTCTTTTTTTCAATCATTTCCTTAATTGTCAAGTTTATACTTGTTCTTTTTTTTTTCCTTCCTGAACTCTTATTTTATTTGTATGTCAGGTTTTCAGCAGTAACCATGTCTCTCCTGGAGTTTTGCATTTGACAATCATTTTGTTTTGAGCTCCAGTAACTCCTATGTCTTCTGATTAAATCTAATTTATGTGAATTGTATTTATCATTAAATTTATAATACAATCCAACAGTTATGAGGACTGAAAAAAATGGAGTGATATTTAGAGGGAAGAACAGAATTGGAAAAGGTAGTGATTATTAAACACAGATTGTAGGTACAAAAGAACATCAGAGGGACAATTCACTGTGAGCAGGAAAAAAGAAATTCTATGCCATAACCTGGAAACCAAGAAGGAGGTAGAACTGATATCTGTTTCAACCTTGAACCTTTCATTCAATATCGTCACCCTCATGCTTCTGCCATCTTGTAAAGTGAGCCATGAATGTCCAACATTGTTCTTGGCAGATATTCCACGGCTCTCCCTGCTCCAAGATATTCTTTCACTTTTTTTCTGACCAGCGATTACTTCCAATATTGTAACAATCCAATTAAAAAATCAACATTTTTTTTATAACCCTACCCTCATCCTTGGAACTGAATGCATCTTTTCTCACTAGTTCTTGATCTTCTACTCCCTTTCAAGACTTGGGCTTGGACTGGACCCACTACTCTCCTTCACATCCTGATTTGGGCAGCCTGGAAAAGTGTATCTGCCTTTGTGGCCCTTGGAACCCCACCTCAGACTCTGATCTGCTAGCTAGTATCCAAGCCAGTCTGCCCTATGAGTGCGGGGAATTCAGACAGGCTGTACAGGATGGGTCCCTAAAGACAGAGAGGAGGGGCACCTGGGTGGCTCTGTCTGTTAAGCAGCTGCCTTTGGCTCAGGTTGTGATCCCAGGGTCCTGGGATCCAGCCCCAGGTGGGGAATCCCTGCTCAGTGGGGAGCCTGCTTCTCCCTTGTCCTCTGCCTCTCCTCTCCATGACCTTTAGTGTTCTCTTTCTCTCTCTCTCTCAGAGAGTCAATAAAATCTTAAAAAAAATAAAGATAGGATATGAGAGGAGCAGAAAGAGAAAAGAGCTCACCATGAAGATGAGAGAAGTGTGTGTATGTGCACAGGGTGTTATCAGTGAGTAGTCAGGTTACTGGAATGGCAGGTTTAATGTAGAAACAATGTCCAAGAAGTTCTTCTGATGGAGGAGGACTGGGAGGTATAGGACGAGCTGTATACCTGGAAGGATTCTTGGTGGCCAATGCTGGTACAACAATCTTCTTTCCCTAAGCTGAAGGAGTGTGGTGTTGAAGGCAGAGAGGAAATTTGGACACATTCACCAAAACCAAGGGGCTAAAAAAAGATATTGAGAGCAAAGCTCAGGGATTGGTGATCCAGGGAGGTAAGAGACAGCCAATTAAGAGAAACCAGATAGTCTAGGGAGATGGCTTGCCATAGTCATGGCTAACATTTAGGTGTCTGCTACAATATGGCAGCTATAAGAGGGTCATTCTCCCTAGATGAGAGATGGTTGGATGCGAAGAAAAAGGCCAGATTGTGCTTGGTCTCAAAAACCAGGCTGAGCAATTTAGATTTGAAGCTGTGAATAATAGGAAGCTATCAGTAGATTTTTAATCAGGGAGCTAATGTGCTGCAGACAATGTTATTGTGAACAAGATGTCTGATGCTTGGGAAGGCTTTGAAGGATCAGAGACTGGGAATGATCTTGAAGATCATTTAGGAGGTTTGCGTGGAAGCTGGAAAGAATTTAGACTTCGGTGGTGCCAAGGACTAGAGAGTGACATATCCAGAAGACTGTGTGAAGAAACATTTAGTGGGATGTTTGGATAGATTAGATGATAAGAAAGAAGGAGCTATCAAAGGCAAACATGAGCTTTTTTAGTTTGGAGAGGTTATAGTGGAGAATGGGGAGGGTTGGATATGTTGAATTTGAAGCAATGACTAGATACTCACTTGGTAAGAAACACTGATGTTAGTTTGTAGGTATTTTGTCATGAAGGGCTTAGAGGTCAAGCTACATTAGCACAGAAATGATCAATGGAATCATGATGATGCGTGAAGGGAGAAGAATGGAGAAGAAGGCATGTACAGGGAGATGGCTGAGCATTGGGCATACAATCGCATTTTGGAAAAGGGAAGAGGAAATAGAGACATCAAAGGAGCAACAAAAGATAGGAACTGCAGAAACTCAAGGAGAAGGTATTAAAGCAAAAGGCGGTGTTCGAAAGGGTTCAATAATTACAAGGGGGTTGTAAAAGTGGATGGTCTGCCAAGGAGTTGATAATTCTTTAACACTTGGGATTTGGCTAGAGCAGTGATTCTCTAACTTGAGCTTTCATCAGAATCCCTTGGAGGGTTTGTTGGGTCTCATATTTCTGGGTCTCAACCCAGAGTTTCTGATTCAGTAAGGTCTGGAGTAGGGTGAAAATAATATGCATTTTGACCGAGTTTCCAGGTGATGCTGATGCTGCTGGTGTGGGAACCATTTTTTGAAAACAACTAGGCCAGAAGAGTGGTTCTTACCTTTTTGTTTGTTCATTTCTGTCCCAGCACATCTGAGTGCTATGACACACTTCTGCTCATAGCAATGGCTCTCAAAGGCAGAGATTCTCAGTGGCAGGGGACCAAAATATCTGGTTTTTAAAAGCACTGTTGCCACCCTCAGATAATTCTGAACACCCTGTACTCAGAGAGAATGAGTGAGCTGATACATCATATCAATAATTTTCAAAACCTAAATTTAAAAAATCATTGGAACTGTCCCTAAATGGATGCCCTTTTTCTTTGATGATGCAGAGGGCCCTTGGGTCAAGCATGCTTCCAGATGCAGCAGCATGGGGGGGATGGTCCCTTCTATTTTCTGACCCTCAAGGTGAGTCTCTAGCTATCACTGGTGGGGGGAATAGGGTAATTGGACTTTACTGTCTCTCCAGCTGCATCACCATCCACAGGTGGTTAATCCTTGAAACTCTGTGGCCCACAGTCCTTTGCAGGTAGGCGTTCCTTGCTACCCCATAGTCCACAAGAGGGTGCTGTTCGTATACACAGAGGAGTATTTTTCTCTTAGGTTTCCTGTTCCGCTGCTACATTTACCTTTCTCTAAAGTTTACCATATACCTTGGATCCTAAAGAAGGTTTAAGCAGTTCTTAGAGCTCAAGTGAGAGATCCAATGCCACATCAAGTTGAGGGTGAGGGTAGGCATTGTGCCCTTGGCCTAGCTGCCTCATTCACGTACAAAGGCACAAGAGCCCTCACTGCTTTGGTCCTTGCGGGCATCACAAGTAAAACCTTTCCAGGTCTTCAGACAAAGGCCATCCTTCTCTGATTTTTTCCTTTCTTTATTCCTTTTTTAAGTCCTCTCGCCTTTCATCTTTTCTTCTGCCATGTCTCTGCCTCTCCTTTTCTGAGAATATGTCCCACCCATTCCTGTAGAAGTGATCATGTCCCATGTCTTTTGCTGCCTTTGGTGTTTGCTGAATGTTGATGGCTTTCCTCCCCTGCCCCATGTCTGCTGCATCTGCAGAGGGGAGGGGTGAACTCAAGTCTTTCTATCAGATTTCATTTTTTAAAAATGTTCGCAGGCTAGTTGAACAAGTGAAGTGGCAGAGAGGTATAAGAAGAAAAATATTGACTTCTTTGTCCACCCCCATTACTAATTACATCTCCTAAAGTAACCAGTGCTAACAGCTTAGTGTGTATCATTTCACATATTTCTCTACATTCTTACCAGTGTGTATGTGGGCATGTATCTGTTTTCCCTATATTAGAAAAAATATTTAAAAGGTATTATAGCCAATGCGTTACTGTGCAATTTGCCCCTCCAAACAATATGTCAATTTATTGTCTTTTGTTCCTGTGAGTGGTGGGGTTGAAGAAACTCTGATATGTGGGGAGGAAGCCTTCCACTTTATTTATTTTTTTAAAGATTTATTCATTTATTTGAGAGAGAGACAGTGAGAGAATGAGAAAGGGAAGGGAGGGGCAGAAGGAAAGGGAGAAAAAGAATCTCCAGCAAACTACTCACTGAGCCTGACAATGGGCTTGATCTTACGACCTTGAGATCAGGACCTGAGCCAGAATCAGAACCAGACACTTCACCGACTGAGACACGCAGGTGTCCCAGCCTTTCACTTTAGACTGTGGATTCCACAAGGATTAGTTTTCTTTTCAACTCCCTCTCCTCCAGTGACATCGGTAAGGAAGATTCATATTTCTTCTCTTAACATAACTTCTAACTTATTTCTTGTGAGCCAGTACCTGTGGCTTCAGAGTTCATTCCCCTGACCTTGCCCTTCCAGCTACATAATGGGCAGATGATTATCACAATATATCACCTTGACAGCTGCTTCCCTCCATTCCTGGCTACCCGCAGGCTGGACTTTATATGTTGGAAGTCATTCTTGTTGTTCCCTACCACACACTGTGTGCCCTTCCAATGCTTAGCTATCTTAGACGGACTCAGGATGCCCAGTTTCCACAACTCGACTCCTGGCACTGCACCTGTATATCAGGTGTTTTATTTGTCTTGTTGGGTTATTCTGGGCCACCTTATCCTTTGGCTCAGTTGCGTATCTGTTAAGCCTGTTTCCTTCTTCACCCTGCCCCCTACCCCGAAGCTGAGGTCAGTGGACAGCTGGGGCTTTGGTGCAAAAATCAGTAAAGGGTGAGTAAACCCGGTGGACTCCTTCCTGGTGTCATTTGTGGGCATTGCCTGGAAAGCCACATGCTGGCTTCATTGCCTCTTTTGCTCAGGGTACAACATCCCTACACTTTTGCTAGTTATGTAACTGTGAGGTCCATTTTCCACTGACCCGGACTGTCGTACTCTCATGGTTTGGATCCAATTACACCCTTCCCACTCACTCCAAAGACAGGTATAAGGTCTTCCCCTCCACCCATTAGGTGCCCCCAAGGTCCTCTTAAGTCTTAAAATGGACCTGGAATGTAGGCCCCTTCTGGAGTAGTTTTGCAGTGTTCGACCATTCGCAGCATGCTCTTCTGAATTACTTTACCAATTTGGGGGCCTGGCATTCAGGCTTCTGTTTCTTCTCTGCCTTCTTCTGTCTCTGGCCCCTGCCCACTTTATCCTTCCAAATTCTCTCTCTCTTTCTCTCTTTTCTTTCTCCATCCCACTCCAATCCTCAGTGGTCAAGTGTGGAAGATTCTCCGATGAGCCAATTGGTTTCTCCAAGAACTTGAATGACAGAAAAGCTGGTAATTGCCCACCCTCACCCCCTTCTGCTAGGGCAGTGGTCCTGGTGATACTGTCCCTTCTGGGGAGCAACTGAGAAATTGATAGGGATGCTTTTGGTTGTCACAGTGATTTGGAGACATTATTAACATTTAGCGGATGGGGGCTGAGGATAGTCAACCTTAGTAATGCTTGGAATCATGCCACACAATGAAAAATAGTCCCACAAGACTTTCAAAAGCGCTGCTGGATAGTCATGTGGGGGCACAATCTGATTATCTGAGTCCAGGACCTAATTCTACGTTAAGTACACACAGAAAGGAACTTATAGAAGATTTCAGTATGTATTGCATTTTCCAAGAACATAACTATCATATACATAGAGAGAAAAATGTGCTATGTCTTGTTTGAAACTTTACCAAGAATTGTTTGCCATTTTGGAAAACCACAACACTGATCTGTCGTGGTATTTGAGTTGAAAATACCACAAACGTTTATCAGTCTACATTTATGCCTATTGCAGTCATGATTGCTTTGACAAAAAAGTACAAACTACTGAATGCTTCAGCATTTCTCTAGTGAAATCACAACCAAGTATGTACATATTGAAATATGAAATCTTGTATTCCTCACACTTATTTTTTCTTTATCTCTTTAAATCTGTTCTTTGATACATAAAGCTATAAATATAACACATATATATCAAAATTCATAATTATATAATATCCTACCCAACTCAAGAAATAGAACATTATTAGTAATTGATATTTATCTATGCCATCCTACTCTCTTCCTAAATCCAGAGATAACCAGTATCCTGAATTTTGAGTTTTTATTCTTTGCTTTAAAGAATAGTTTTATCATGTATTTATGCAAGGCTAAAGATTATTTCTTAAGGTAAATAAAGGATATCCTACTGGATATAGTCTTTTCTTGGACTTCCTTTTGTCCTGACCATACTGTTACTAAGATCCATCCATGTTGTTTTTGTAACCGTATTTCATTCATTCCTACAGCTACATGATATCCCATTATATATTTATCCATTTCCTTATTGATAAATACTTGGGTTGCCACCAAATATTTGGTATTATCAACAGTACTTAAATGAAAATTTCTATTTTTGACTCCCCGAAACACATGTGCAAGAGAGAAGACCAAGGAGTAGAGTTGCTGGATTGTAGAGTATGCAAATACAAAATAAATCCAGTTTGTTTCCCAAAGGGACTGGCCCCGTTGACAATCACACAAGAAATGTACAAAGTTTCTTATGGATCCACATCCTTTGCCACAGTTGGTAGTAATGGACATCTTAATTTTTGCCATGGGCTTAAGGTAGTTTCACTGTGGCCTTAATTTGTATTGTCCCGATTACTAATGAAGTTTAGCCTCTTTTCATAGGCTTACGGACCACTTGTGTTTCTTCTGTCAAATGACTGTTCGTGGCCTTAGCCCATGTTTTATTTTTATTTATTTATTGCTAGTGTAACTAACATACCATGTTACATTAGTTTCAGGTATACAATATAGTGATTCAACAATTCTATATATTTACAATTTGTAAAAATTCTTTACATTTCTGGTTAAGAATCCTTTTTTAGTTATATATATTACAAATATCTCCAAATTTGTTGTTACCTTTTCATTTTCTTTATGGTCCCTTTTGAAAAATAGAAGTTCTCTGTGTTGATGTCATTGGATTCGTCAGGTTTTTTTTTTATGGTTAGTGTTTTTTTGTGTGTGTGATTTGTTCAAGAAATCCATTACTACCCCCTACCCTTGTTGGTAAGGATAACATATCGCCTAGAGTTGTCAAATCACCATTTTGTACACGTGAAACTAATGGAACATTGTGTGTCGACTATACTTCCATAAAACAAACAAAGAAAAAGAAATCCACTACTACCTTAAAGTTGTAGAGATGTTCTGTTATGTTTTAGAAGTTTAGCTTTTTGCTTCTAAGTCTTTAATCCATCCAGGTATTATTGTGTATATGGTGTATAACAAGGGTCTAGTTTCTTTTTTGGCGTATAGATAACTACTTGATCTAGACCAGTTATTAAATAATCACTCCTTCCTCAATAATCTGCAGTGCTACCTCTTTCATGTAACTCGGTGCCATACAAGTCTTGGTCTATTTCAGAGCACTCATTTACTTCTGTTGGCCAATTGGTCAATTCCTGCATCGGAAGCACAGTGTCTTAATTACTACAGCTTTGTAATAAGTCTGAATATCTGTTCAGGCAAATCTCCCCACCTTATTATTCTTCTCTAGGAGTAATTTTGGCTATTCTTGGGAATTTGTTGTCCCATATATGTTTTATTTTATTTATTTGTTTTTTATTATGTTCAGTTACCCACTGTATAGTACATCATTAGTTTCTCATGCAGTGTTCAGTGATTCATTAGTTAAGTATAACATCCAGTGCTCATCACCACATGTGCCCTCCTTAATACCCATCACCTGGTTACCTCCTCTCTACATCCTCTTCCCCTCTGAAACCCCCAGATTGTTTCTCAGAGTCCATAGTCTCTCATGGTTCATCTCCTTCTCTGATTTCCCCCCCTTCAGATTTCCCTCCTTTCCCCTATGGTCCTCCGTGTTATTGCTTATGTTCCACATATGAGTGTCTTTCTTTGCATGACTTATTTCACTTATCATTATCCCCTCCAGTTCCATACATGTCTAGGTAAATGGTAGGTATTCATCCTTTCTGATGGCTGAGTAATAGTTCATTGTATTTATGGACCACATCTTCTTTATCCATTCATCTGTTGAAAGGCATCCCTTCTCTTTCCACAGTTTGGCTATTGTGGACATTGCTTCTATGAACATTGGGACGCATGTGCCCCTTCTTTTCACTACATCTGTATCTTTGGGGTACATACCGCCACTCTGGAAAACAGTATGGAGGTTTCTCAAGATGTTAAGAATAGAGCTACCCTACACCCCATATACATTTTAGAATCAGTTGTCAAATTCAGTGAAAAAATCCTGTTGGGATTTTGATTGGAATTTCGTTGAATCTAGAAATAAATTTGGGGAGAATTGGTATTTTTATGATTATAGATTATGCCTATTTATAAGCATGAAACTTGGTTGCATTTATTTTATTATTTTTTTTAATCTTCTTTAATGTCTTTTTAAAAAGTGGTATAATTTTTTTGATTAGGTCTTGCATTCTTTTGATCTACTTTGTTCTAGGTACCTTATGTTTTTCATTGCTGCTGTGAATGGTTTTTTTATCACTGAATTTTCTAACTCTTTGTTGCTACTATAGAGATGCAAATGATTTTTGAATATTGATCTTTTAGCAGATTAACTTGATCAATCTCTTATAATTTGTAGATTTTAAGGGTTATTTTAATAATGATTATATTATCTGCGAATAATGATGTCTTAGTTTCTTCTTTTGTAATTCATACCCTGTTGATTTATTTTTTTACATTTTTTTAAAGATATTTATTTATTTATTTATTTGACAGAGAGAGAGAGAGAAAGAGAGAGAAGTAGGCAGAGAGGCATGCAGAGAGAGAGGGGGAAGCAGGCTCCCCACTGAGCAGAGAGCCCAATGCGGGGCTAGATCCCAGGACTCTGAGATCATGACCTGAGCCAAAGGCAGAGGCTTAACCCACTGAGCCACCCAGGCACCCTGCATTCACTTTTCTGACTTGGTCCTTCAGTACAATAATGAATAGAAGCAGTAATAGTGGTCATCCATATCATGTTTCTTCTGATTGTAACAAAATGTTTCTTGTTTTATCAACTTCTTTTTTATCAACTGCTGAGCTCAGTTTGCTAATATTTTTGCTTATAATGTTTTTATGTATATCCATGAGTAAGAATGACTTATATTGTCCTTCACATACATTGTTTATTCAGTTTTGATATCAAGGTTATACTCGGGATGAGTTGGGGAGGATTCTCCCTATTTCTATTTTCTGGAAGACTTTGTATGAATTTAGAGCAGCCTGTTCCCTGAAAGTTTGGCATAATTAACATTTAAAGTCATCTAGTATTGTTGTCTGGTTTGAGACATGGATATCTATCTATCTATCTATCTATCTATCATCTATCTATCTATATGTTTCCATACCTAAATCTATATTACATATAGATACAGAAAGCAAAACGTGTACAAATCACCAGGGTACAACTTTATGAATTTTTACAAAGTGAACGCACTTATGTAGCCAGCTTTTGAAGTTATGGGAGGACCTATACTTTGAGTGAATTTTGTTATATTCCCTCCATCAGTTTTGATTTAATAAAGTTGAAATTAATCAGAGATAGGCTTTTCAAATTACAACTATTATACAATTATTCAATGCAACCAAAATATTTCCACGAATAAAATGATCTAATCTTTCTAAATGAAAACTTCCTATTACTTTGCACACCACACAAACACAGCCTTTGGGATCTGGGTAGAAGGCCACATTACCTTAGTTTCTTTGTAGGTATGGCATGCATTCTCTATATCTTCCTTGTGGCGGTATAGGCCTTCTGTATGGGTTGAAATCACTATGAGGGCTATCCTTAGAGTGCAGTCCAGAGTGTCGGTCCAGATGACTGGGCTTGTAGTGTGAGGAGAGCAGTAGAACAGCATGTATCCCCATAGTGGGATATGGATATATAGTCTCATAGTGGCTATAAGCATCATATGTCAAGTCATCTGTGAAAACTCAGGGTTTTAATGGTTACTGAATCTGAATATGTTGGTTCTAAATATGATTTAGTGCAAATAATGGCTCTGCCCTTTCCTCCCCCAACTGGTTGTGACTTTTACACATATACAGATTAGGTAATCCTAATAGGCTAACTCTGATAGGACATATCAAGAGTCCTGTACTAGATACAGGCATGTCTAACAGGTCAGTACTGGTAAAGTGGCCCAAAATAGAACTTAGAGTCATAATTTCACTCTTTCTTATGGATGAGTAATATTCCACTGAATAGATACACAACATTGTATTTATCCATTCATCAGTTCATAGGCATGGGTTATTTTGAAACTTTGCTATTATGAATAATCTTGTTCTGACCACTGGTGTACAAATTTTTGTGTGGACATGTTTTCAGTTCTCATGAGGATATACTTAGGATTGGAATTGCTGACTCATATGATAACTTTATGTTGACCTTTTGAGGAACTACCAAACTGCTTTCCAAAGTGGCTGCACCAATAGCAATGTAGGAGAGTTCCAATTACTCTGCACCCTCTATAGTATTTGTTATTGTCAGTCTTTCCTATTATAACCATTCTAGTGGGCATAAAGTGGGATCTCGTTGTGATTTTATTATGTATTCCCCTAATATCTAATGATCTTTTTCCTTTGATCCATGAACCATTTTGAAGTGTTCTTTTTTAAGTTTTTCAAGTGCACAGAGGATTTTTCCATTCTTGTTGCTCTTGATTTCACACCCAATTGCATGCTGGTCAAAAAATGAGATTTATAGGATAGTTATTTTGGAGGTTGTTAAAAATGCCTAGAACGTGATCTTTAAAAAAGATTTTGTTTATTTATTTGACAGAGACAGAGAGTGAGCATAAAGTAGGGAGAGGCAGGGGGACAAGCAGACTTCCCACTGAATGTAGAGCCCAACTAGGAGCTCAATTCCAGGACCCAGAGATCATGATCTGAGCCAAAATCAAGAGTCAGATGCTTAACCAACTGAGCCACCTAGGTGCCCCCCAAACGTGATTTTTTTAACATCCCACGTGTTTAGTACATGTTAATTTTATTCCTCAAATCTCCTGTATATTCATTAATTCTTTGTCTTCTTGACCTATCAATAATTGAGAGAGGTAGAATGAAAATTTCCACTTCAGTGGTGGGTCTGTCCATTTCTTCCTGAGATTTTGTCAATTTTTGTTTCACATATTTTAAGGCTACTTAATTTGGCATATACAAGTTTAGGATTGCCGTGTCTTCTTGAAGTTCACCTTTTATAATTACGTAGTGATGTTCTGTACCCCTAGTAGTTCTTCTTTGTCAGATATTAATGCAGCAAGAGAAATTGTTTTGCTAGTATTTGTTTTGTACATATTTTCCCAACCTTTTATTTTCAACTTCTTTGTGTTGTTTTAATGGGCCTTTGGCAATTAGAATATAAATAAATTTTAAAAACTAAATTCAATTTGACAATCTGTTACCTAGTCAATTAAGTCTATGTACATTATTGCAATTATTCAGGTATCTGAGCTTATTTCTATCATCTTAATTTTATGTCCTATCTTTTCTCTTCTCATTTTTTCTTAAGGGATTGATTTTATTGTTATTACCATTTATTTAAAAAATTATAGTGTTTTTCCGCTATTGGTTTGGAATTTATACTCTCTTTCTTTCTTGGATCTGTAAATATTCTTATTTCGTCTTCATTTTTGAATGACAATTTCTGTCTGCCTAGGACACTCTAATAGCAAAAAGGTTCTGATACAAAGCATTGCCACCTAGGGTGGAGGCCGTCAGAGATTGGAAATTTGGGATTTGTGTGGAATTCCTGGAAAGAGTTGTCTCATTCAGTGCTGCTACTTGGTACTTGTAGGGTCCAAGGTTCCGAATATGGGCAGTGAAACCAGGGAAGTATAAATTGGGATTAATTGAGCAGTTAAACATCAAACAAGAGCTGGTAAACCAGGTGACACCAGGGTCTGCCAACTAACCTTGGAGTAACAAAGATGGGCCTAGAGTTGCTCGGTAAAGTTGAGCCTAGTTATGATTGCACTGTCCCATTTTAGGCCTTTGATTCCAGAACCATTCCCATGCATCTTCTCCAGCACCATTGAGTTATTCCCCAGGAAGCGTTCAGCTTGCCAGCCATTTCTCATTTTGTACACATTGGTGCCGCCCCTCCAAAATAAGAGAAAGAAAGAAAAAGAAAGAAAGAAAGCTGGGACATGTTCACTTGGGTGTGAGCCTACAAGTCTTCTCTTCTCAAAGGGTGGAGTTTGGAGTTGTTTTTTTTTTTTAAGATTTTATTTATTTATTTGACAGAGAGAGACAGAGATCACAAGTAGCAGAGAGGAGAGAGAGAGGGGGAAGCAGTTTCCCCGCTGAGCAGAGAGCTCATCAGAGAGCTGATGCGGGGCTCAATCACAGGACCCTGGGATCATGACTAGAGCCGAAGGCAGGCACTTAACCAACCGAGCCACCCAGGCACCCTGGGAGTTTGGAGTTTTAAAACTGCTGCCAATACTCCAATCTGTTCTTTTTTATTTTAAAAAAACATTTTATTTATTTATTAGACAGAGAGAGAACATGAGCAGGAGAAGGGGCAGAGGGAGAGGGAGAAGCAGATTCCCTGGTGAGCAGGGAACCCAGTTCAGGGCTCGATCCCAGGTCCCTGGGATCCTGACCCATGCTGAAGGCAGACACTTAACTGATTGAGTCACCCAGGCACCCCCTAATCTATCTTAACACATTACTTCCTGTGTCAGTTCCCAAATCTTGAATTCAGACTGGAATATAATAGCAGTTATGGCCTCACTTTTCCCCTCTTCTGTTTAATAATGAAAATCCAGGTTACACATGAGGTCTGAAGTTCTCTGGTAGTCCTTAGCTCTAAATGGCAACCAAAAACTCCTTCCTTCCTACTTCCTCCCCTTCCTCCTTTCCCTCCTCCCTCCCTTCCTTCCTTCCTTCCTTTCTTCCTTCCTTCTTTCTTTCCTTCCCTCCTCCCTTGCTCCATATCTCTGTCTTTCCTTCCTTCTGACATGGTCATACTTTCAAGTACAATGGGAGATGCAGGTTCTATGTCCTGTTCATTCCTTTCACTCTTCCCCATCCTTACCCCCAGTGTGTGAGGGTTTTCTAGAATACTAATCCATCAAAGTTATGCTGTGAGACAGGATGAATGTTTGGGAATTTCCTTCATAGGAATTTTCCTTCAGAAGGATCTGATAATCAAAAGCAAATTGGACTTGCTGCTTCAAATTACATGGACAACTACAAAATGAAACTTGTTAGCTCAAGCATAAGAAACAGAATTGGGATAAAGTCAGAGTTGGGGGAAGAGAAGAAGAGAAAAAGAAAAAAAGAACTTCCGGGAACACTGTGAGGTATGCTAGGACAAAACACACCATCCTTTGGATCCCAAACAAGGTCTTGATTAGATTTTTGGTGGTGGTCTGGGGTGAGGGTTATAGGAGCTGACACCTGGGGAGCTACTGTGTGGGGCTGTTGAGGTGTTGGTGGTAACTAACAATGACTGATTCAAGCCCTACTATACAAAAGTCAGTACAGTAATGATTCTCCACGGCCACAGAACCATTAGCCAAATGGTGCTGAGAATCGAAGCAATCCAGGTAATCCCAGTGCGATGCTAGGAACATCTCTCCATAGCATTTCCATCCAAAGAAGAGACTGGCATTTCCCCAGCACTAGGGCTCCTGGAGCCGTGTTTCATCCAGAAGCTGGGACTCCATGTTACTCTGTAAGTTTAGGAAGGTGATCACAGGAGGAAAGTTACTGCAGATTTCACAGAACTGGTGCCTAGAGTGAATGGCGTATAACACTACTCTTTGCATCCCTTTTTTAACCAACATCGGAGCCAGGCTCCATTGGTTGTTAGTAAGTGTCTAACAACTGGCTTTCTGAGAGGTGGGGAGGAGCTCCGTTTTGTAACATTTTCCAATTTCTATCGTGTAAAAACTTACAACCGTGGTTGATTTCAAGCTACCAAAGTGACTTCACTGAACATGGGTTAAGGAGGCCATGTGGATAAGCAGCTCTCATAAGCCAGAGTGGGCTTACCCCTGGATGTAGCTCTTCTCACAATGGGCCCCCTGAGCTGACTTGGGACAAGCAATGGGATCTATGGTAGATGAGGCCAGGGATTGAAAGCTTGGGATGGGGATGTAAAAGATTTCCAGGGGAAAAGGACTGGATAGTGGGCAAGAAAGGACAGCCTCTGACTATCCACAATGGAAAATGGTGAAAAAGGTATGATGAGTTCTTGACCTTCTTACAGACAGAAGAGGAAAGTGGTGATAAGATGAAAGAAATGTTCCCATTGGGATTGTGGGATAGGATCATACCAGCAGGCAAGGATCAAATATGTACTGGGGAAAACAGTAAAGCCAGGTTCTGCCAGCCAACCTGGGGCTGATGAAGGGTCTAAGGTATGTGCCTCCCTCCATTTTTCTGATTACTATCAAACTGGAAAGGTGGAGAGGGGTGTGGAGTGTGGGAAAGAGGATGCTGGAGCTTTTGAAAGAAAGAAACAGGATTGTGAGAACCTTTGTGTGTGTGTGTGAGAACTTCTTTTTTTTTTTTTTTTTTTTTTTTGGATCCTCAGCCTAATGGGACAGGCAGGAGTCATGGTAGAGTGGCACTTTAAGGTGTTTGTGGCTGCATTAAAAAGAATTAGATTCAGGAGTGCCTGGGTGTCTCAGCTGATTAAGTGTCTGACTCTTGATTTTTGCTTAGGTCAAGATCTCAGCATCATGAGATTGAAACCTGCATCAGGCTCCATGCTGAATGTGGAGCCTCCTTAATATTCTCTCTCCCTCTCACTCTGTCCCTTTCCCCACCACTCTCTCTCTCCCCTCTCTCTCACTCAAAAGAAAGAAAGAATGCAAAAGGAAAGGAGGGAAAAGAAAAGGAAAAAAGAAGAGAAAAGAAAAGGAAAGGAAAAGAGAAGAGAAGAAAAGAAAAGAAAAGAAAAACAATTAAATTCAGAAAAATATTCACAGGCTTTGGAAAGGCAGGAAGGAACCCCTGGGAAGCTCATAGTTTTGCTTCCCCCACCCCACTGCCAACAAATAAGAAGTATTTGTTAACAAATTGCATGTATCAGTAGAGGGAATGCTTCCCTAAAGTTGGGGAAAAGTTGGGAAAATGTTCATGAATGCTTAGAATGGTTTGGAAATAAATAGGCTTGGGGCTCTCAGGCTGGAGCTAGCTGGGATCCAAGAAATAATAGGCTCCATTCCTCAGGGGCAGCCCAACTTCTTCCCATCAGATCTGTCACTCGGCATTGCCAGCCTTTCCCCATGAGGCTAGTGGGATCACTGGTGACGAGGCCTGCTCCAGACCAATTAATTTTGAATCTTTGAAAAGAGGCCATGGTTTAAAAGCTCTACAAATGATTCTAATGTGCAGCCAGGATTGAGAACCACTGATGTGGTGAAATGGTGGAAGCTTTATGCCAAGAGGAACTATAGAGTGAGTCTCAAATAGCTATTATATTTGGGTTATTTTATAGATAGTCTCTGACTCATGGTCCCTTAGAAGACTAGACAGGGCTAGGTACTGTGATCCGAGTGCAGAGTTTCCCATACTTGGAATAAATTGTGTGGATCCTGGAGTTCCTGAAGACCAGGGAGAGGGCAGGGATTGTGGGGGACATGGGGTGGTGAGGTGGTGAGTACTGATGTGTTCGGAGCCAACAGGTCTGATTTAAATAGGTGAATTCATTACCAGCTCCAGCCTCTTTTGGGTAAGCACTAGGTATGGTTTCGCAAATGACCAGGGACCAGTATCTTCTAGTTTCTTCACTCCCGTCCTGAGTGCTAAGGCAACGACCACACAGAAGGCAGGACATACAAGAGGAAAGTCCCTGACAAGTCTCATCAAAGGCTCCAAGGCAAAAGGAACCCAGGAACAAAGTTGACCAAATTATAACTTTGGAGATTCCTCCACTGTGCTAAGGACCGAAAAGCGGTTGAAGGGGAAGCTAAGTACTATGAAGAAACAGTTTGCCGTAAGCGGGATATAGGATGTGTGAAAAGGGAGCAGCTCTGGACAACGTTCCAGATTCTTTGACATTTTAGGGAACATTCTAGGAAGATGAGTGTCGAAGATCATACATCAGAAACATATTAGGGAATATTTTATTAATGCCTTTATATCTGCATGTATTAATTAGAGATTTCTGCTTCTAGTTATGAGAGAACACATTGTTGCAGAACAAATGCATGAAAACAACTTAGAAAAGCCATCTATTTGAAAGTATCAGGAATTGCCAAAACAATCAGAGATACCTCAAGGATTGAAGATCCTGGAGAAAAGGAGACAAAAGAGAAGTGAGCCTCTGGGTAAAGCTTTTGGGCATTTGTTGACTCCTGGTGCAGGACAAGAAACTGAGAATCTGGACCAAGTTGTCTGTCAAGAGGCAGTGAAACCATCAGAACTTTCAGAAATCGCATGGAGCTGAGGAAAAAACAGTTGGGGTTTGGAGCTGCGAAGGGGCTAATATCCCAGACAGAGGTGAAGCACGGAGAAGATAGCCAGGCACTCAGTGCTTTTTGACTCAAGACGATTGCCAAATTCTTTTTTTTTTTTTTAAAAGAATTTATTTATTTAACTGAGATAGAATGAGAGAGAGAGCGAGAGCATGAGAGGGGAGAGGGTCAGAGGGAGAAGCAGACTCCTCACCAAGCAGGGAGCCCAATGTGGGACCCGATCCCAGGACTCCAGCATCATGACTTGAGCCGAAGGCAGTTGCTCAACCAACTGAGCCACTCAGGCTCCCGACAATTGCCAAATGCTTAAGCAGTGGAGAGCAAGAGGCTAAGGAGCCAAGTAGAAAGCCACTGAAAAGCAGTCTGGAGTTTTCAGACATCCTGTAACACTCAAGGGAAAAACTTTTGAATTTAGTACTTGCCAAGAACTGAGAGCCCTAGTAAGACCGCTCAGGTTCTCAGTTACGAAAGGGCTACACCTTGGGACTGGGAGTGTACCAGGGGTAGAATAAGCCTTACAAAGATTGAAGCTGAGCTTCACATCTGCTTAGTCCCCTATTGGGTTTAGGTGAATTCTGACCTCCCACAGTGACTATTAGAAGATAGGGGGACCCTCTGTAGAGAAAGAAATCATAATTCAGAGCTTCTCCAACTTTTCAAATACAATTTTCAGCATTTCAATAAGAAATTACCATGCATACAAAGTAATGGGAGCAACTCCCCTCAAAAGCCAACAGACAATAGAAAAAGGCTCAGTGACACAGACATTAGAGTTATCTGACATGGACTTTAAAATAAATGTTATTAATATGCCTAAGAAAATAGATGACAATGTGGAGAACATCATCAGAGTACTGGAATCTTAAAAAAAACCCACACAAATGACTATTCTAGAACTATAAAGATAAAATATACAAAAATAAATCACTAGATGGGTTAACAGCAGATTGGACATAAAGAAGATGAATGAACAGAACTTGTTTAAAGATATATAAAATCACAGACTCAAGAGCACCATAAACACCAAGTATACATAGAAAGTCACAGGGTAAATCACATTCAAGTTTCTGAAAACTAAATTAAAGAGAAAGTCTTAAAAGAAGCCAAAAGAAAGAAGAAGACACATTATGTTCAAAGAGACAATGATAAGATATTAACTGACTTCTCAATAGAAATAATGGAAGCTAGAATACAGAGTGCTGGATTTAGTGCTGAAAGAGATTAATGGCTAATCTTGAATTCTATACATGATGAAAACATCTTCAAATAAGAAGGTAAAATACTTTTCCAAACAAAAAAACCCTGAGAAACCATCAAACCCACGCTGGAAGAGATAATAAAGGCCATCCTTTGGTAGAAGCTAAATGGTCCCAGGTAAAAGCGTAAAAATGCAGGAAGGAATGAATAGAAATGAAAGGGATAAGCCTAAATAAACATCCACTTAAAAAAATATCTTTTAGAGTTCAAAATAATATGCAGAATTTATTAAAGTATGGTGATGGTAACAGAGGTCAGAAGAAAAGGAAATGGAGATAAAGTGTTCTAATACAAAGCTATCTCAACATCTAAGATGGCTTCTCTAGCTCTTACTGTCATATCTATGTGTACCTTCCCTTTAAAGGTGTATTTCAGAAGTTTGCACATATGACTTCTGCTTTGATTCCCGTCACATGACCTCAACCTAGCTTCAGTGGAGGCTGGGAAATATAGTCTTCAGCCGGGAGGCCAGTACCCCTCTAAAACTTGGGGTTTCTATCATTAAAAGAAAAAGTGAAAGGTATATATTGAAGGACAATCATTAGCTTCTGTCACTTTGCTCCAGGCCTGTGGACAACTGATTTGTAGAGGTGTAAAGATTCCAACTTGTAAACAGAAAGTTAGAAGAAAATTCCCCAGTGGTTTTGTGAGGGATGTAACATAATCTGATTTTCTGTTTCAGATCACTGGCTGCTGTGTGGCAGAGAATGTGCTCTAGCGAGGCAAGGGCAGAAACAAGGAGATCATGCTGGAAGATACTGCAGCAGCTCAGGCAAGAGATGATGGCACAGTGGCTTGCTCTAGGGTGGAAAGACAATTAAGGCAACAGTGGTGTCATTCATTGAAGAGGAACCGGTTTGTAGGGGAGATGGCGAGTTCATTTTTGGACATAAGTCAGATATGGCAATTAGCTGTCCAAGAAAGGATGCCAGTCAGACAGTTGGATAAATGAGACGGGAGCTCAGAGGATAGGTTTAAGGAGAGATAGTCTCTTGGGAGTGATGGCATATATTATGTTTAAAGCACTCACCCTGGGGTGTCTGTGTGGTTCAGTCCATTAAGCCTTGGACTCTTGGTTTCCACTCAGGTCATCATCTCAGGGTCCTGGGATCAAGCCCCAAATTAGGCTCTGCACTCAGCACGGAGCCTGCTTGTCCCTCTTCCTCTGCTCCTCTCCCATTCTCTCTCTATCTCTCTTGAATAAATAAATTAAAAATCTTTTTAAAACTCTGTCCAGAGTTCTGTTTCAGAGCTTTTTTCCCTAATCCCTTGGTTTCTCATCTGACAATAGGAGAGAGTGGAGGTGGGTGAGGTTATCTTACTTCTCTTCATGGCAGAGATTGGCAGGAAAATCTGTTATGGGAATCACTGAACTCAGTGTTTGTGGGCCAGTTATATTAGCAAGGCTGACACACATTTTCCTGAAATAGGAATGCAAAAATAAAGTCAGTTCTCTATTTACAGTTTATACCTAGTGAAAAAAAATCAGATGAATCTAAACTTTATGAAAGTCCAAGAAAATAAAATATCCCCAAACTTCTATAAGTTCTGGAAGAAAATATGAGAGGATATAGTTATCATTTGGGGATAGGGAATCCTGCCCTAAGCTGACTATGAACATCAGAAGTTAAAAAAGAAAAGAGTGCCATGTTTGACTGGATAAAGGACATAAAATATCTGCATGGCCAAAGGTATAAAAAATAAGAAAAAGAGAAATAAATTTTAGTGGAAAACCTGGCAAAGGAAAGGAAGTGGTATTTCACAGATGAAGTGCTATAAATGTTCATACTCACTAATGTTCAGTTCAAGCATTCATTTATTTAATAAATATTTAGTGAGAAACTACTAACTGCTAGCACTGTACTAGGTGAACAAAATATACAATATCTCTGCCTTGGAACTTACAGTGGAGGAAGACAAACAATGAAAACTGAGATATATAATTTATCAGTGGTGAAAAGTGCTCTGGAACAAAATAAAACAGAGTAGGGGGATAGAGAATGATATAAAAAGTACCTTTTTAGGAAGGATGGTGTGATGGTTAATTTTATGTGTCAACTTGATTAGGCCATGGGTGTCCATCTCTTTAGTCAAACATTATCCTGGGGATATCTGTGAGGATGTTTTTGGACAAGATTAACATTTGCATTGGTAGACTGAGTAAAGCAGATCATCCTCCCAGTGTGGGTGGGCATCATCTAATCAACTGAAGGCCTACGTAGAACAAAAAGCGTGAGGAAGAGAGGACTCCTCCTGCCTGAGTGTTTGAGATGGATGTTGGTCTTTTCCAGCATTTGATCCCGAACTGAAACATCAGCTCTTCTTAGGTCTTGAGCTTGGTGGTTTTCGGAGTGGAACTTACATCATCAGCTCTCCTGGGTCTCCGGTTTACTGATGGGAGATCTTGGAACTTCTCAGCCTCTGAGCCAATTCCTTATAATCTCTCTATCTTTCTCTCTCTCTCTCACACACTCTCTCTCTCCCCCTCAACTTCTCCCTCTCTGTCATTTTACCTCTCCCTCTTCCTCTTCAGCTCCCACTTAGAATTAGGTGGGAAGACACTGGAGGGTTTTGAGCAGAGTAGTGGCATGATCAGACTTCCATTTTTTAAAGGACCGCTCTTTCTGTTGTGTTGGGAATCAGCTGGAATGGGATCAGGAATGCAAGGCAGGAGGCTTGAGCAACAATCCTGATATAGACCAGGATGATACTGGTGGGGGTGGTGAGAGGTGGTCAGACTCTGTGGGGTATGAGAGACAGGGAGGAATTGAGGATGGTTTCTGGGTTTTGGCCTGCATGGTGGAAGAATGGAGAATAGAGTTGCCATTTACAGAGATGAGACATGGTGTAGGTACAGCAGATTGGAGGATAAGACCAGGCCTTTAGTTTACACATGGTAAGTCCCTCCTATCTTAAATGATTTTGTTGTCCATACTTTAATTGTACATTTAAGAAAATTTTCCAAAGTAGGATTTTGATTTGGGGCCTGCTAAATGAAGTTAGAGTTGTCTGTTAGGCACTGGAATTGGCAGTTGATTTTAAGTACGGCATTGGAGGTCATGACTAGAGGTAGAAGTTTAGAAGTTACCGAGTTCTCTAACAATGAAAGAAATCCAAACTGAGACACAATATTGTTTTCTCACTAATGAGTTGGGCAAATTTTTTAAAATTATTAATGTCCAATGTGGCAGAAAATGGTCAAATACACTATTGTTCAGTGAGCCCAGAGTCCAGATTCCTGTTCATAGACTGACCATGTGATGATGGTGAGGAAAACAATTTTAACATTTTTTACTGATTGCTTACTGTGTGTCAGGTGCCATGCTAAGAGCTTTATGTCTTATTTCAAAGTTCATTTTTGCTACACAGAGTCATTTCTGTTTTCTAGGCATTCATTCATATAGCAATTACTTTGGGTCCCCTCTTTTGTGTTCGATCTGCCTAGGAAATCCATAAAAATGGACTCACTTACTCTGGACCAATAGTTTGGAATTTCTTTAGTACTATGGTCTCCTTTGAGATGCTGGTGAAAACTATAGCCTTTGTCCCTAGGTAAATACTCATTTCCTTGGGAGATCCCACACCTCTCTCCTGAAGCTCTAGGAGGTCTGTGAACCCCAGGCCGCATCCAGAACCTCTGTTCTGGGACAATGGTGCAAGGACACACAAGGCAAGCGTGGGAGGAGGGTGGAAGAGAAGGCTAGGGCATAGAGAAATATTCGGCAGGCCAGTTTGTATTTGGAAAGGATCAGTTATGTGCTACAATGCCAGAATGCTGGGGTCCCCTGGTGAATACTAACAGTACAATCTGGGCCGTACTCCCATTCCCCAGCATTCTCTTCCCCATCCTCCATCTCTTGTCCCTGTCTGCCATCCCTGGACAGCCCAAATGTCTCTCCATCCCCTCTTTGACTCCAACCTTCGGAGAGCCAAATGGAGTCAGCCAGGACTCCAACCTTCTGCCCAAGTAGCTAGGAAGCCCCTTCCATAGCCTGGGTATGGGCCTTTCCCATTGAGTCCTTGTCTCCTGTTGTTTTTTTTCCCCCCTCCTTGCCCATGGAAGGATCCATGGTCATGGTCAAGCAGGCTACTAGGGTACCTGCCTGAGAAGCCGCCAGACACTCACTCTCCATACTCATCAGTTCTTCAGGTCGACAAAGGACAGACTAGAGACATGGGGGTCAGTTTGGATTCTCTAGTAAGCAGATACCGGGATGGAGTTAGGAGCACATGGTTGATTGAGGGTGGACACCTGTGAAAGAGAGAGAGAGAGGAAGCAGGATTAGGCAGAGAAATCTCTGAACATTGTTACAGATACAGCACTCATGAGAGGATGGGAGCGCAGAAGCAGGATTGGGCAGGCTGTCGGTATGGATCTGAAAGTCAGGGCCAAGCCAGGAGATAGCTACAGAGCAAGGAGAACCCTTTAGAGAAGTCCTACAACATATCACCTGGTGACCTTCCCAAGACGGGGTTTGCAGCTTTGCGGTGAGGGACTTCCTGCCTTACAAGGAGTGGTGCGGGGGTGGGGCTGGTGAGAGTGGCTCCTGCTCTGTGCTATCGCTATCGTATTTTTTCCTCCAGATAGGAGCCCCAGACCTGCCCTCACTTGTGACTGATGTACGGAATATGCTTCTCTATGTTGACCCTCAGTTCTAGGAGCCATCCTGCCAGGGAGGAAGGGAGTAAGTGCCCACAAAGGCAGATGCTGAGTGGGTGCATCTATATACTCAGGGCATATGGGTGGCTGGTTCTCCAGGCTTGGCTCTAAGAAAGGAGGACACAGCAGCTCCCGGATTCACCACCGTTCGTGATGTGCTTATAATTCTCTCATAATGGTTAAGGATCACACAGGCCTGCTATTGGATCTTACTTCTGCCACGGAGTGGCTTTGGACAAGTGACTCTCTTGTTGGAGCCTCAACTGCCGTATTTTCAAAAAATTTCCCAGGGCCAAACGAGGTAATAATGCGTGCGAGGTGTTCAGTATTGCTTGGCTCATGTAGGTGCTTAATGGCAGTTAGGTATGTTACTACTCTGTGCCAGGCCCAGTACGGTTTTTACCTCATGAAAGCTTCACAATGACCTTGCCACGGAAGTATTATGCCCCCTTTTGTAGTTAAGGCAGTGGGGGGCTCTGGTATAGTATTAATAACTTGCTAAAGGATCACACATCTAGTAAGTGACAAGTCCCCAATTCACCTCCAAGTCTCTTTGACTCCAAGTCGACCCATTAGTTCACACCAACACGACGTTCTAGAGTTTTCCCAGGCTGCTACCAAAGGGGCTCTGCAGGCTAATGAGAAGGATGGGGGACAGAAATGGAGTTTGGGAGGGTTCTCGGGCCACTAACAGCTAGGTGAGAGCCACAGTGGAATAAAAGACATTTCCCACAGTGAACAGAAGTCAAAAGAATGCATCATTGGTAAGATATTTGGGAGGTTATATGCAGGGCACATTGATAGCTGACAATAAATAAATAGTATGTTGAAGTCTGCCTTCTGCAAGGTAGAGTTTGAGGGGCACAAATCAAGCTTCTCCCATCCGTCACACACAAAACATACGCCCAAAGGGCCAAGATTAGTGGTCATGTCTTTGAGTTCTAGTACGGTTGCACCTGCTTCCAGACAAAGTACAACCTTGAAGCCAATCACTTCCATAGTGAGCATGTGAGTTAACAAACTGAGCTTGAAAACGGAAGCTGGATCTTGAGGGAATGAACCTTAGGGCAAAGGAGATCCAGAGAGGATGAGAAAGGGGATTTGAAAAGAAGGCAGAATAGTCCAGAGTCAGCAACTGAGGGGCCCTTGGGAAGCAAAACAAAGTAGGGCCCCAGAAAAATGGGAGAAAGTGTACAGAGGTAGGAGGCCCCCTAGTTCCTAGTTTTGCCACTGGTCCCCCAGAGATGTGTGAGTGTATTTATGTTTTTAGTTGCAGTCCTTATTCCGAGGTGGAAGGGCTTCCTTAACCACCATGCCTTCCCTTCCAGTGTGATTATAAATCCTCTGTACAGGGAGCCTCTATTTCCTGGTTTCTCTCTCCCATGTCCTCCCCTTTTCTTTCCAGTTGTTTGGAAAGCAACATTTCCCCAACTGTCCCCACCCCCAACCCACCAGCTAATTTCTCCTCTGGTCCCTACTCCCAGGTTTGCCTTTCCTCTCTCTCTCTCTTCATCCAGCAACATCCAAAGCCATTGAATTATTAGCTATGAGATTGGGCCCAGACTACTGGGAATTCAGGGTGCCACAGACAGACAGATAAGCTTATTGGAGAAATCATTCCAGGCTCTTTGAGAAACAGTACAAAAGGATAGGGGGACAAATTGTGTGTTGACCAGCTCAGGAAGCTCAGGGCTCCAAGAGGGCTGGTGGCACCTGCCACTTATGCTACTGACCCCTCTTCCCTGATTTCCTGTCCTTGTGGAAGAGAATTGGAATCGATAATGTTCTAGGCCATTTCTTTCCCCCCATGATGGAAAGACCTCTCAAAAACACTGTTATGCTGTAAATAAACAAATAAAAAAATTCAATAATAAAAAAAAGTCAATTGTGTATTGTTACTCCTGCTTCCCCTGAAGAGCCTAAATTGCTTTTGTATAGTAAACAGTCCTTTCTCTCTGTATTGATGTAATCTGAGCCTTGTGCAGCTGAAGTCTCGTATAGGCCGTGGCAAGTTGTGGTTGTGAACAGCAATTTCTGTCACCTGATTATACCCTCAAAGAACCAGAATCTGGGGAGAGACCAAAGCCAATGAATCTTTGTCTTGTGCAAATTGTCTTGTGCAGTGTTTTCACATCTGTTGGCTTATTCAAGCCTCACAACCACCCGGAGGGGGCCAGACAAGGAAAATCTCAATGCAACAGACAAAGATCGAGGCCCAGAGTAAGTGAGTCACCAAAGGTCACAGGATCAGCCTGAGACTACAGGTCTCCTTTGGGTCTGGGACCTGGATTGACTCCATCGAGACCACCATAGCTTGTGTTAAACCAAGGGGCTGATATACCATATCTGGAATGTTCAAGAAGAAAGGGAAAGGGAACACACACACACAGAGAGAGGATTGACTTAAAATAGACCAAAATACAGTTTATGCAGTATCAGACCATGTTCAGAGGGTTTCTGCCAGAATGCCTTCTCATTACTCTTCTTGGACACCTGAAATCTGGTGGCCTCCTCCCCATTTCAAGTCTTCGCTGCCACACATGCTACTCTTCAGATTCTGCCTAGAGACTAAACAGTTGCTTCCTTACCTCTGAACTTTAGGAGCAAGACAACGACAGGGAAGAAAACAGTGCTGCCTTTCATGGCCCTCTGCAATTATGACATGCAACTATGAGAGGAGGAAGTTTTTGATCATTCCTAAGTCATGGTGACATGGCTGACACATGGCACCACTTTTCCCAAACTGCCCAACCCCATCCCTCACTAGAAAGCGATAGTAAAAATTACATGTTTGTTCCTTTTTGTTTTCCAAAGGGCTTCTACAGTCCATTAAGGAGTTGTAAAAAATCTATGCAGAAGGCTGTGATCAGAATTTTCAAAAAAACCTAGTACAGTGAAATAGAAAGTACCAGAACAAATTGCAAGTAGTATGCATGAGGTTTCTTTTGGACATAACATTTCATTTGCCACATGTATGCATCTGTGTGCTGGATTGTGGTATTTTATACTTCTTATTGTGTGTTCAGGCAAAACCTTTGAAAGCCACCAATTTAGAAGATACATACACTTCAATGTGAGATAAAGGCTCTATCCTAGCTTCATTGGATATGTTATTATGGCAATACTGTTTCCTCTTTTTAGTGTTTCTCTAGGGAGCGGACTGACCTATACAGCCCACACAGGGTCACTGAGAACTCTTTTGTACAGAAAGCTGCATTTGGCAATGAAAGACAAATATTTATTAATAGAATACCACCGTTTGGTAGCCAAGTGTTTTGATGAAATATTTTCATCGTATAGAGCCAACTGTTAAATCTAAAAGCTAACTATGCCCCATTTCCACCTATCTTTACCCTTCATACCATGTGTGTCTTTTCTATGTCCTGTATTAAATAACAAAAATTAGCAAATGAAGTGCCCTTCTACCAGATTTCCTGCCTCACTTTCAAATAAGTCAATCCAGCAATATTCCAGAATAAGGGAACTCCTAGTATCTTCTAGCCTTTTTTGGACTGCTTGCTCCTTCTACAAACACATGGACCCTTTAACCTCACTGCGATTATCTTTGAAACACATCCTTTATTACTAGATAATTTCCAAAAACCAGTCACACGTTAAGTTCCAATTCACTGAGGCTCATGCATATTTAAATAAGCTCAATGGCTCTTCCAGCCACATAAAGCTAATCATGCAAATAACTTGACAAAATTTGAATCCTGAGGTACTAGCTTCCTAGGCTTATGGCTGTTTCCTTCCACTACGCCTGCAAATTCCAACCTAAGTAGACTCCTAACCATTTTTATCTAGGTAAATCATTGCTAGACTTTATCAACCTCATCTAAGATGCCATTGATTTTAAGACTCACCAGTATTTTTGGTACTACTGAGAAAAGGGGGGAGAGCCTATTCAAGTATGATTCGGCATCAGTTTAGGATCCAGGCCAATCTCAGGGATATTAAATTGTGAAAAGTAAGTGCATCTGTGAAGAGATGGTTTCAAGGGCTGTTGCCTCTTCTCACTCCTCTTCAAGTTCCTGGTGACACATTTTTAAGGTAGAATTGAAATTAATGGGACCCCTCTTTCTGGAAACCAACTGTCTTTTGGCTTAACTACCTGCTGAATCCAGCATTTTGGCTAAAGTTTCTCAAGGTTAAAATTTCCAACATCTCACTGGAAACCTCGCTGCTGGCTCAAACAGGGGATCTAGTGAGTGTGAGTATGTGGTAGGCAAAGAACAGGATGGGCTAGAGCAAGGACAAAATCCAGGTTGTCAACCCATTTTCAACATTCTAACCTGTGTATTTTTTTTTTTAGTTTGAAAAACTTCCTATGGTAAAGATACAACTAACTTCTCAAGTTAAAAAAAATTAAAAGACCTTAAAACAAGCTTGAGAAAATGTGACACAAGGCAAATTTTATTTTATTTTTTCAAGTTACAAAAATATCATGTCAAAAAAATACAGTCTTAGTCCATACAAGAGTAGTTCCAGCCATTTAAAAGGTCTACAGAGTTTGGAAAAATCAATGTATATAGAAGTCTTAAAACATATAATATAACCACTCGTCAGTTATTGCTAGTTATGTGCAGTTTCACTTGAGACCATTCTCTACAAGGCAAAAGGCGGTGTTCGGGCACTGACTGTTGCCTGCTCAAGGTATAGGTTTAGATGGCCAATCCAAAGTTAGAATGAGCTCACTTTCAGTAGGCCTTATATAACACATAAGTTTTGATCAGTATTACAAGAGGGTGTGGGCTACATTTCAGTTCCACCCCTTCCTTCCATATTTAATTCTATTCTCTTAACACATCAGAAGTAAAATGTGTAGTTTGGGGCAAGCGTGAATGAATTGCTGGTTTTCAAAGCAAGTGATGAGAAACCCTAACTCTGAGCTGCGATGGAGAAACAAAGCTGGCACATTGAGCTTAAAAACACTGAAACAATAAACGCAAGAAAGGAGAAAAATCTAAAGTTTAACAAAAACCAAAGCTAGCTTTTTCTCTTTAGATGTTGAGATGGAACACGAATCAACTTGTTCCTCTGAAGTCTAGGAGCTTATGAAAATCTGCTGTCCTCTGTTTTCTCTTTAAAAAGACCAAGAGCTAGCCACATGACAGGAACATGCTTTCAAACAGTTCTGTTTAGTCAATAGAAGAACGAATCATCAAATTAAATAATTTTAACTTTAAATAGGGAAGAAAAGAAAGAAAAAAAAAACAAAAGCAATTGACAGTGTAAAACACAGAGAACAAATCACTGACTTTGGGGGATGGGTAATACATAGGAGACTTTTGGCCTGAAGTTCACATGGAAGACTTAGAAGCTAAGAGTGTCCCATAGAGATAGCAATGGCTTTGTTTCCCACTTTCCTGTCAGACCCTGCAGGGTCAGCATTATTGCTGACATCTTACCCCCAGAAGTTCTTGAATAAATCTGAGACATAAATTGGTGATAAGTATGAGGTGAACTGGAAGAACCTTTCAAAAGCATTCTTTGAACAAAAGTGACACTCGGGACCATTTTGGCAAGGATAATTTATGACTTAAATCCTCAAAATAGGCTACACTTTTAAGAGGTAGAAAACAAGTACCAAAAATTTACCATTTGGCCACCCTCCTTAACTTTTGGCCAACCTTGGATCCTCTCCATTTCTCACTCCCCATTCTCCCATTAAAGCTATTAGTGCTACTACCATTCGTTACCTAAAGTTATAAACTTGGAGCTGCCAAGAAAAATCTCAAGTAGTTTTGTTTTTAAACCACTGAGTATATCGAATACTCAAGTATCAACTGGGAACATTTTAGTAGATTAATTCACTCCATAAGAAAACATGCCTACATAAAACAAATACTTAACATGAAAAAGACTACTGAACATCTCTACATGCTAATAAGTCAGAGCAGCTATGCAAACCTAAATTAATAATGTTTTCAAGAAACTGATATGGATAAGCCTTATATTAAAACTGCATTACCAGCATTTACTGAAAATAGGGATATGTCTTACTAAAAAATTAAGCTAATAACAACAACAACAAAAACTCTACTTCCTCCCAGAGAGTTACATTGTGCTGATATCCCATAGATAGTATTATAAAAGGGTTTCATTTTTGCAATAGGCTGGGCTCACAGTGTATGTGTTAATACAGAGACCACATGTGCAATATTCTCACAAGAATGTCATTAGTGAAATGTATATAAGGCATGTAAAAAACTCGCATTAAAGCTCTTAAGGGCAAGGATCCAAACAGGCAGCCACTAGAAAAGATGCTGCTAGGAATAATAAAGTATTAAAGAAAACAGCTTCAGCACATATTAGTTTATAGTGCTTCCATAATAAAATGAATTACTTCACATAAATTTCTGTTGCTGGAACTAATGGACCAAACAAGAATGGACTTCTGCCCCCTTTTAACTACTAGCCCAGTCTTGGAAACGGAAGCAGTCACTTGCAATCTTCCACACGGTGTTGGTAGGAGTCGACTGGGCAGTCAGCAGGAAGTTCTGGTTGAAGTAGTGTTGTTTATTTCCATCAAACTTCACAGTTCCACTGGTCACAACAAGAACTGTGGTCTGGGCCTGAGTAGCTTGCTCTTCACCCACATAAAATAAAAAAAGAGAAGAAGTCACAGTTTCTATCTCTAAAGAAGCAGATCTTCAGGCTTAAATGACATTGCTTCTAACAATACAGAAAAAAAAGTTTCATAAACTTTCTTTACCTTGAGCATAACCTTGAGCATGCACACCCAAAGGCAGAAAATGAAATTATTGTTTCAAAGCATATTAAAATTATTTTCAGTCCAGAAGGGGTTTGGGGACTCTAATGAAGTGCTTTTTGCAGAGGACCATTTGATTTCTGTATTTATTAATATTTCGTTGTGTTTCTAACAGAACTTTTTCGTACTTTGCTTTCTTAAGCTATTCTTTTTAAGAACTACAAAGGGGAAAGAAAATCACCCTGAACTACTACTTCTGACGTTTAGGACCCCACCTAGAGGTCAATCTTACATATCACATCAATCTACCTTGAATCAAACTCTGTCTTGCCAAATTATTTTTTCCTGTAACAGAATAAATTTCTTCTGTGAAATTTCAGTAGGTTGTAAGATAATAACATTAATCAGAAACTGGTATAATTTTTCTCTGGAAACATTTCAAGGCACAAAAGGGAGCTGTTTATTCAGGGACGACAGATAATTCAGTTCTCGCCCAACAATCAAAAGCACACTTAGCCTCAACTTCTCACTCATTTTTAATAAACCATAATCACACAATCCAACAGAAGGCTAGTGGTCTTCTGGAATTAGATGCACCTAAATGAAAACCAATAATTTAATCTGACTGCTGAATTTTTCATTTTTAACATGCTCAAAAAGTATTTCTATTGCTACAAGTTGCTTGCTGCTTTTGGCATTCAAGCTTAGTGCTCACTAAAGGAAAACAAAAGAAAACGTTGAAAGAACGTGATCTTACCATGCACGGGTTGGCAATCTAACATATTGACCTGGAACTCACTAGAAGGCAACATCTCAAAAAAATTAGTTAGGGCTTCCAGCCCTGTAACAACATTTCCATTCCATATTAAAGTGGCCTTGTCCAGATACAGCCTGGTTAGTGCCTTAAAGAGGAAAAAAAGGTAAAGATTTTGTTTCTAGAGAAGCATTTTATAGAAATGGATCAAGGGACTACAGGTGACATATAAACATTTCCATGGTTCTACCTCTATTTCCACTCCCCTTGTCCCCTCCCCCTGGAAGATAATGTGAGCAAAGAAGGTGTCTGACTGATCATTTTGGATTTAATAGAGATGATTTCACTTTAGCTATGAAAACACTTTGTATCCAAGTTGGAAGAGGGTTTTGAAGTTTCGGTTTCTTTTTGTTAAAATGATTTAAGATTATGAGTTTTAAGCACATGCAGCCCCAGACCGGGTTTAGTCCCTCTCTGGTTTCTAATTCGTCGATCGGGTCCTACCTGGCCACTCCACCCCTAGTGTTTATATACACGTGAGTCATTTGATGTTTGAACCATTTAATGTTGTATGTGTTAGGAAGAATTCTTTTAGTACTACTCAAACACCGTATTTTGTTCAAAAGAATCACAATTACTTGCTAGTACAGGTCTTTGCTAAGTCATGTAAATTAATGCCCACATAAGGCAGAATTCAACAGTTAACCCTGTAGGAACAGGAGCTAGTCAAAGGAGGTTAGCTTGTCACAGGACAGATTATTTGCTTAATCCTAAAATTTCACTTGGATGCAAAGACCAGCTCCTTATCTTGACTATGGTAATAAAACTATGTTGTCTTTTTTTTTTTTTTGCTACTTTACTTTTGAAAGTAAGTTTATTGTGCAAGACACAATAAACATCTATTGGCAGGTCCCTTGTCAAACATCAGTACCAGAAACTTCTTTTATCTTCTGCCTTAAAAAAAGAGAGATTTTGTGAGATTAACTTCTCTACCTGCAGCATAAAGAAAGTGCTCTAAAGCAGTCCTATGCTGATAAGAGGCTTAGGCAAGACTCCAGCACATACTGAAACAATTACTTAGAAGATATGACTCAGGGATAAATCACAACAAATAAGCTGATGACATGAGTACTTGCTCTGTTGAAAACTAAAAGTATCCAAACCATGTGGGTCATATTTGTGAGCTTTAATCAGAACTTACTACAGCTGTGAGCTTTAATCAGAAATTACTAATATTGGAAATTAAACAAGCAAATCAAGGAACATTCCCTGTAATGGGGAACTCCTTCAATAACACTAATGCTGTTTACTAGCACTAATGCTGTTTAAAGCATATTGACTGAATGATGGGATTAAAAAGGTAACATATCTAAGTAAACATATGTCAAGCCCCATGTCAAGTGCATTAAGTTACTTCTCACTTACCACTGTAAAAATAAAATGAAGAGGTTAGCAGTTTGCCCAGGCTCACAGAGTTAAGTAGATGCAAAGCTGAGAGAGGATCCCAGAACCCACACTTCCATAATATCATACCCGGGCGCCTGAGTGGCACAGTGGGTTAAGCCGCTGCCTTTGGCTCAGGTCATGATCTCAGGGCCCTGGGATCGAGTCCCACATCGGGCTCTCTGCTCAGCATGGAGCCTGCTTCCTCCTCTCTCTCTGCCTGCCTCTCTGCCTACTTGTGATCTCTGTCTGTCATAATATCATACCCATCTTTCCCTAAACAACGCACTTCTAAAGAACAAGTCCACAATGATCACTTATGTAAGCCTAAGGCTAAGAAAAAACAAAAGACAAAAAATCCTGGTACTTAACAAAGAGTAGTAGAGTCTATAACACTCACCCGTCTTCTTTTGTCCATTGTCTCATAGTAAATATTGACAAATTCCTCAGCAGCTCTACACGCCTGATCTACATGAGTCTTAAAATCCTAGGAGAAAAAATTCAGACCTGTACATTACCACCCCTCCAACCCCTAACAAACAGAAACCCACCAACAAAAACTAATGATTTATTTCAGTCACTCTGTGCCTCCATACACAGTCCATATTCTTCTATATAAATTAGAACATTATAAAGTTCAGGGCTTAGGGTGCCTAGATGGCTCGATGGGTTAAAGACTCTGCCTTCGGCTCAGGTCATGATCCCAGGGTCCTCGATCAAGCTCCACATTGGGCTCTCTGCTCAGCAGGGAGCCTGCTTTCTCCTCTCTCTCTCTCTGCCTGCCTCTCTGCCTACTTGTGATCTCTGTCAAATAAAATCTTTAAAAAAAATAAAAATTCAGGGCTCGAGTTTCCAGTTTTTACATTTTCCACCACTTTAAAGTACGTGTATTTAGGACATAGTCATCCCTCATTAGTGTTCTCATCTTAAATTGGAATTGATAATCTTTCCTTGGTAACTGGTGCTGTTTAAGTACTGTAGGCTTCCAATGTTTTACAAAACATTAACCTTAACAGAAATGATGTGGTCTGAACCTTAAAAAGGGCGTGGGGGGGGGGAGAGAGCTGAATCAGAAGTTATGACAAGGAGTTGCTCAGTGGGGACAAAATAAGAGTACGAAATAAAGGCCAACGAAATACTTGAAAAACTACATACTTATGGAACTTCCCCACATTATGTAAAAATTCGCTGGCGTTTGCCAAGAATTGCAGAACCGAAGAAGAGAAATGCTGTTGGGGTTTTCTCCTGCCGCATAATTAGTAAGTACCTTTTCCCCAGCCATTCACGGAGCCCAGCCTATTATTTGAATTAAGAATCCGTTTCATTTCTCTGTCAGGGAATGGAAAGTTATTTGTAAAGGGAAATAATGAAGAATAAAAGATCTCAAGCCATAAAGAGACCCCAACATTCCTGCCTCTCGCCAATTCCCATCTCAGAGTCCTTTCCAGGAGAAAGAGACTACACAAACGCTGGGGTTTGGGGGGCAGTGGGGGAATAGGGGGGCTACGGACCAAGAGGGGCTACAGAAAGGGAATCCCGCCCCCGGAGCCCAGCGGGCCAGGCCCTGATTCGCCACTGGACCACGTGACCGCCAGGCAGCCCGCCCCAGCGCCCCTCCCCTCCGCTGCCCGAGCCGCGGCGCCCCGGCACCCTGCCGCGGCCCCGGCACTCACCACGGACGTGGCCATGAGGGAGCCCGAAGCAGCCTGTTCTGGCAGTGGCGGCGTCACTACCTCTTCACGTGTCCGGCGCTCTCGGCTGCTGCAAGACCAAATATTTAGGAAGACGGCTAAACCCGCCAAACGCCGAATTCTCTACCCGCCCATTCTCCCCCGGAAGTAGCTCAGTCCGTTGTTAAAAGCACCCCGATGTTCCCACCTTAAGTACACGTCCCTTCAGTTCCGACGTACCCTCCTATCTGCCTTCTGTATTCATTTGTTAGCTATTTATCTACTTCGGGGAGAGAAAAAAAATACTCGGCTTTCATAAACGAGATACTCTAACCGAAAGTATCCATTTTCCTAGCGACAGGGGACAAGCAAAGATTATCTAAGCGATCCAATAGCGGGGCTTCTTTGCTCCAAGAGGCGGGTCCAAGGCTAGTCGAAGACCAATGAGGAACTCGAGGAGACCAGCTAACTCTGTAGCCTATAGGAAAAAGGGGTGGAGTTTGGTGAAGTAGGCAACCACTCTGCGCATGACTGGTGGAGAAGGATTTAAAGTTCTGGAACATTCTAGAAGAATCTAACCTCACTGAATTGAATCCCAACGGTCTCAGTAGTATTCCTAAAATTATTCACAAATCACGGATTTGGTTATCTGCTATTCATAAGGAAAGGCTTATCAAGTTCCTTCATTCTAACATACGTTTTTTGTCTCAGACTCCAAATGAAGATTAGTATACACTGCCATTTACCACCTTCTGCAACCGACTAAGAATAGCTAGAATTTTACTGCCTGATGACCATGAGCAAGTACTTTTTCTAAGCATTTTAATCTACATTCACTTATTACTTCAATAACTCTATGATGTAATCCTCTCCGGTTTATAGCTAAGGCACAAGTTGATTAACCTGTTCAGGGTCACAAACTAGGGTTCAAGCTCGAGAGTTTTAACTACCATTACAACCTGATTTCACTGTCCAGCATCCTTTAAAACCATTGACCTCATAGGCACTGACAAATTTTGGGTGGTCAAATCAATTAGATACTCTATAGCCTTACCATGAATAACTGGTTTCTGGCTCCTCGTCAAAATATTCCCTTCTCCGTTGGTATCTTCCTGAGTCTCTGCCACGAGACCAGTCTCTTCTGAATCTTCTCATATTCAAGCGTTATTTTTCCCCCTGAACTCTCCGCTGTTCAGACTATCTTCAACTGCAAATCCACCCGCTTTCTTCCTTTGCGCCCCTCTTACTGGCGTCACTTCCGGAGGCTGTCTCTTATTTAAAACGTCCCTCTTCCCACGTGAGTTCAACTGCTACCCGTATGCTAATAACTCTACCTGCTACACTGGTAGCTACACTGCTCTAGCCCCTCCTTTCCTGACCTATCAGTTATGCATATGGAATTTTGCTAGATATGAATACTGGAATGTGCTACAGCCTTCTCAAACTCATAGAGTCCAAAATTTAAATTCATTATTTCCTCTGCAGGTCCAATCTGTATTCTTTGAGTCATCTATGCTCAAATACTTGGAATCTTTATTTGTAACACCGATCATCGTAATTTATTTGTTCATTCAAAAAATAATAAGCATTTAGTATGGACTACTACATTATGCAAGGTTCTGAATATAGAGTGGTAAACAAAATGGACATGATTCATATGCTCATAAAGTTCACAGTGTAATGGGATTACAAAATATTAATGTACTACAATATATTAATATTAATGTACTACAGAGGAATTCCAAGTAACTTGCTCAATTCTCGTTTTTTAAAGCAACCTCTCTTCCCTCCCTCCAATCTCTGCTCCTCTCCCTTCTCCCCAGCCCACCCCTACTCTCCCCTCCCCACCCCTCTTCTCCCCATCCCTTCTGTTCCGCTCTGTTCCCCCTTCCCTTCTGCTTCCCTCCCCCACTTTCCCTCCCCTTCCCTCTCTCCCATCCATTCTGCTTCCTTCCCTTTCCCTCCCCTCCCCCGCCCTCACTTTCTCTCCTGAATCCCCCAAACATTATCACTCTTCTCATTTGTCCAAAATTTTCCTAATTTTTAAAGGCCTATCTTGGTTTGGTCTCAATTTGCCTTTCCAGACTTCTCTCCCATTATTCACCAATAGTGGCAAAGTTAATTACTACGGTTTGCCAAAAATGACTCATGTTTACTGCTTTATAGGTGATTGTATTTCTTAATTAAGAGTTCAGAATATGGGAGTGCCTGGGTGGCTCAGTGGGTTAAGCCTCTGCCTTCAGCTCAGGTCATGATCCCGGGGTCCTGGAATCGAGCCCCACATCAGGCTCTCTGCTCAGTAGGGAGCCTGCTTCTCCCTCTCTCTTTGCCTGCTGCCCTGCCTACTTGTGATCTTTCTTTCTTTGTCAAATAAATAAATAAAATATTTTAAAAAAAGAGTTCAGAATATGTGTCTGGCGTTCATTATAATTTCGTTCAGTCCTCAGGACCCCTGGAGAGAGAGATATTATTATCCAGGTTTTGAAGAATTTAAATGGCAATTCAAAGAAGTTAAGTAAGTTGGCTAAAATGACACCACTATTGGAGCTGAGATTTCAACCCACAGCTGGCTGGCCCCAAAGTCTTTGCTCTTAGACACTGCTAGCCATGCATGTGCTTAAACTATGCTTATTTTGAAGTGTTTTTTGCCTACATTTCTACCTGCCCCAAAGGCTTTGACCTGTCTTATGGCCATGATGAGTTTCTACTGGTGGTGAGCAATAGCACTGGGGACGAGAGGAGTTTTGGGAGTACTGAAAGGGGACAGCTGAGCTAGAGGTGGAGGGAAGGCTCCAAGGTTTGCATTGAATGTTTGCACAGAATTTTGTGCACCTTCATTGATGTGCTACACAGGTGGGAGCCTGGGAAAACAACATAGGAAACAATGTTGGACTCTCGTTGGGGAGAACAGAGAATTTAAACCATATGAAAACTATGTTTGGGGGAAAAATGGGAACCAGGCAAACGAGACACAGAACTGTTCTTTGCTCAATGGCTGTACAGGTGTAAGAAGTGGGGAGACTGAGTAGGAAGAGTGTGAAGGGGCTTTTCTTGGAAGGCCGAACAACATCCTGGTTAAGCACATTGTGGTTGGGACTAGCATGGGTTTAAATCCTGGCCACGCTGCTGAATAGCTCTGTGATCTTGGCCAAATCACCTAACTATTCCATGCCTCAGTCTCCCAATTTGTAAAATAGAAATAATAATATTAATACATGTTCTGTAACACTGTTGTTATGGGCATGCAGTCTCTGCTTGAGGAACATTATTTTCCCCTACCCATGGCAGAGATAATGCAGCCAACTATTTGAGATGATGAAGCTGAGACATATTAGGTAGCTTTGGTGTATTGAGAGGCATCGGCATAGTTCAGGAGAGGCTTGGGTGCTCTGTAGAAGCAATAAATTGGGTTGATTTGGACTGCCTGTGGCAGTGCTGTGCAGCCATTTTCCCTTGTCAGGCATAGACCTAATGGGATTAAAGCTGTTTGGAGTTACTACCATCCCTATCTGAATCTTTACCTTGCTCTGGATTTGAGATGGACTAGTCTAGAACAATCAGGGAAGTGATCCAAGCAGTCAGCCCCTTCCTCTTAGGTCTCTGATTGGTGATCAGCCTGTTCGCATTAAGTCTCATGCCCTATCAACTAAGGTAGCTAGGCACCTTTGGCCGGTTCACATCATATAGCACTTCTAAAAACAGCTTTATTGAGATGTAATTCACATACCCTACCATTAACCCATTTAATGTGTACAGGTCAGTGGTTTTTAGTATATTCACAGAGTCATGCAAGCATTGCCATGATATTTTAGACCATTTTCAGTGCCCTGTAAAGAACCTTTTTCCTTCCCATTAGCAGTTTCCATTCCTCATGCCCCCCACCTCCTGGCACCACCAATACACTTCTGGCTTCTCCGGATTTGCTTATTCTGGACGTTTCATAAGAATGGGATCATACAATATGTATCTTGACACAATGTTTTCAAAGCATGTATCCATACTCCTGTTCCTTTAGTTGCAGAGTAGTATTCCATTGTATGGATGTACCACAATTTATTTAACCATTCATCCATTAGTGGGCATTTAGGTGGTTTCCATTTTTTTGGATATGATAAATAATGTTTCTACAAACATCTGTGTAAGTTTTTGTGCAGATATGTTTTCAGCTTTCTTGGGGAGATATCTAGGAGTGGAATTGATTGGTTGTATGGTAAGTTATGTGTTAAAAAATAAAATTCATCAGAGTAAATTTTGAAGATCTTATTGGTTTTATTCAATAGTTCAAGAATTGGGCAACATCCAATCTAGCAGAGAGAAAGGAGCTCTGAGGAGCTGTGCAATATCAAAGATTTTCATAGGCAGAAGGGAGAAGGAACAAGGAAGTTCTACTAGGCAAAAAAGCCTATTGGTTATGTCAAGGTTACTTTCCTTTAGGGTATGGCAGGGGTCTATGGGGCATGTCACCTAGCTAATGCTGATCAGGCAACTCCTGATTGAGTGGTTTGAGATTCCATTCCCTGGAGAGCCAAAACTGTAAGTAAGTTAAGTCTTGGTTTGATGATGTGGGACTTAACATAAGCAACTTCATGGGGGGAGGAGCTGTTGTCTTGTTTTTAACCTGTTTAATGTTTTAGGGACCTGCCAAACATTTTTCCAATGTTGGCTACACCATCTTACATTCCCACCAGCAATATCAGGACTGTAATTTCTCCACATCCTTGCCAATACTTGTCATTGTCTATCTTTTTTATTATAGCCATCCGAGGGGGTGTGAAGTGATATGGCACTGTGGTTTCGATTTCTTTTTTTTTTTCTTCAAGATTTCATTTATTTATTTGACACAGAGAGAGAGATCACAAGTCGGGAGAGAGGCAGGTAGGGAGAGAGGGGGAAGCAGGCTCCCCGTTGAGCATAGAGCCCGATGTGGGGCTTGATCCCAGGACCCTGAAATCATGACCCGAACCGAAGGCAGAGGCCTAACCCACTGAGCCATCCGGCTGCCCCATGGTTTCGATTTCGATCTCCCTGACACCTCATGATCTCAAGCATCGTTCCATGAGCTTATTGGGCATTTGTTTATCATCCTTGAAGCAATGTCTCTTCAGATACTTTGTTTATTTAAAAAATCAGCTTGTCCTTTTGTTATTGTGTTTTAATTATTCTTTACATTTTCCAGATACAAGCCCCGATCAGATATATGATTTGTAAATATTTTGTCTCATTCTGGGGTTGTCTTTTCACTACCATGGAGCTGTGCTCGAGATCATGAGTACATCCAGTTACATCACCAGGAACACTGATGTCCTTATGGGTGTTCAGTGGTCTTTCTTGAATACTTGCTCTTCAGATTTTTGCAAGTGTTTGCTTAATTTCTAGAGTTCTGAACAAGTTAATCTTGACAACGTTTGTCAGTGTTTTCCTTGCTTTTATAGAGGTGTGAATTTACAGAGGTCTTCACTCGGCCACTCTAGAAGCTCCGTCTAGATAGCTAGACGGTCTATCTTTTGAAAGACACTGTTATTAGATGCCTTTTATTATTTATATGTTGGACAGATTTTGAGGGACTAACTTTATGTGCTTTTCATATATTAAACATTTACTTCAGGCCACTAGCACAAGTAAAAACTTGGGCAAAATAGGTGGTTAAAAGAGAATCACCAAGTGAAATTTTCTCCTCCTTTTAGTTTGCTTCTGAATCCAGTCTGAAGGAAGTGAAGGTGTGAGCTAAATTCTTTTTTCAAAGACTGACTTTTTTTCTTTCTTTCTTTCTTTCTTTCTTTCTTTCTTTCTTTCTTTCTTTCAACTAGAGAGGGAGAGAGAGGGTGCATGTTCCAGCAGGTGGAGGGGCAGAGGGGGATGGGGAGGGACAAGCAGGCCCTGAGGTGAGCCTGGGGCCCAATGTGGGGCTTGATCCACAGACCCTGAGATTATGGCCCTAGCCAAAACCAAGAGTCAGAGGCTTAACTGACTGAGGCACTCAGGCGCCCCTCACTTTTAAAAAATTTTTTATTTTAAAATTTTTATTATTTTTTAATGAACTTGTTTCTTTTTAAATAAGATTTTATTTATTTATTTGACAGACAGAGATCAGAAGTAGGCAGAGAGGCAGGCAGAGAGAGGAAGGGAAGCAGGCTCCCCACTGAGTAGAGAGCCAGACTCAGGGGCTGGATCCCAGGACCCTGGGATCACGACCCGAACCGAAGGCAGAGGTTTCAACCCACTGAGCCACCTAGGCGCCCCAATGAACTAGTTTCTTATAAAGGGAAATTTTTCTTCCTGTCAGGAAAAAGTGAGAGAATAATCCATTTTCACCTCATTATTTTTCAATTGCCTCCTCTATGGGGTATTCACAAGTCTTATCTTCAGGGGAGAAAAATTCTTTCAACTCTCTGCTGGAAACTTCTTTTGCTTTAAGTAATTATTTCCAGAAGCAAAACGTACAATGAGGCTTTTGTATTGGTTGAGCTCTCAGGTTTGAGGAAATTCCACCAAGACCCTAGCTCACCCACTCTGCACATTTCTTAGAAAAATGTGAATTTTCATTGTCAAGACATCATAATGTAAAGTTCAGGCAGGGGCACACATTCAACTAACAAGATGAAGAATTAAAACCTAAACATTTTCTTATCTTACTTGGCTCTATCTGAGAAGTCATCTTTACACTAAACACTCATATCTTTTTCCATCTTCTCCCTCCCATCTAGTTTGAACCTTTTTCCTGCTCCCACAAACTCAAAATAAAACCAAAAATAAGCAAAATAAAAACTGCTCCCTCCAGATGAAAGAAAGAAAGAGAGGGAGAGAGAAAGGGAGGGAGGGAGAGAGAGAGAAAGGAAGGAAGGAAGGAAGGAAGGAAGGAAGGAAGGAAGGAAAAGAAGGAAGGAAGGAAGAAAAGAAAGAAAGGAAGGAAGGAAGGAAGGAAGGAAGGAAGGAAGGAAGAAAATGTTTGTGGCTTCATGTAGTCAATTTTTTAAAAAGATTTTATTTATTTATTATTTGACACAGAGAGAGAGAGTACAAGCAGTGGGAGTGGGAAGCAGAGGGAGAGGGAGAAGCAGACTCCCTGCTGAGTGGGGAGCCAGAAGCGGGGCTCCATCTCATGACCCTAAGATCATGACCTGAGCTGAAGGCGGACCCTTAACCGATGGAGCCAACCGGGCACCCCGTCACTTAATTTTTTTAACTTCAAGTATATGTTTGCCTGAAATTAGCATAGATCTACAACAATCTTTTGTTATTATTTGCTTGACATAACTTTTACCCCATCATTTTACTTTCCATCGTTTGAGTCCTTAGGTTGAGGTGTGTCTTTTGTAAATTGCATATAGCTGGATTTTTCTTGCCTGATATCTTTTTTTAATGATATATGATTTACCTAATATTCATAAAGTTTAAGTGTATTGCTTGATGGATTTCACAAAAGTATGCGTGCACATAACCAGTAACTACATCACAACAGAGACTATTTCCACTGGCCAGTGGTTCCTTCTTATCCCCTCGGTCAGTACTCCCCAAAGGTAACCACCATGGTGACTTTTATGATCACAGTGAGTATGTGTATGTTATTGAACTTCATGCAAATGAATTCACAGAGTATGTACTTACTAACATCTGTATGTACTCTCTAACATCTGGGTTCTTTCACTCCATGGTAGTGTGAAAGTCATCCGTGTTATTACATTAGAGCACTGGCTTAGGCATTCTTAAACATTCTTATTTTTAAAAAAATTTTTTGGGTTTATAAATTTCAAAAATTATTTTTATTAAAATATAATGTATTATTTGCCCCAGGGGTACAGGTCTGTGAACCATCAGGCTTACACATTTCACAGCACTCACCATAGTCCATACCCCCACCCCAAGAGGTTTATACATTTTTTTATTGTGTTATGTTAGTCACCATACAGTACATCATTAGTTTTTGATGTAGTGCTCCAAGATTCATTGTTGGTGTATAACACCAAGTGTGTTTTTAATAGCCTCAAACCAGAAACAACACAAAAGTCAGTCAATGGGATAAAGGACACATAAACTGATCTTAGGGAAGGGAGTTCACATTTCACCATCAACTATGAGTCTAACTTTAAAACAAACATCCCTTATCAGATTAGTTTCTTTCTATTCCTAGTTTGCTGTGTACTTTTTCAAAGTCACAAACAGGTTTTAATCAAATGTCCTTTTTGCATGTATTGGCAGCTTTCTCTTTTATTCAGCTAATATGATAAATTATACTGGATGACTTTCAAATATTTAACCAAAATTCCATTACTGGGATAAACCTCACTTAGTCATGATTCATTTTGTACATTGCTGGATTCATTTGTTAATATTCTGTTTAGGATTTTTGCATCTATGTTAGGGACAGATTGGCCTGCAATTTTCCTTTCTTGTGTCCTTGTTAGGTTTTGGTATCAGGATTCTGCTGGCTTCTTTAGAAATAACTGCATCTCTTTCTTTTTTACTGTTTGACTTGTGTATACTCATACCATTTTTACTTTCAACTTTTCCATATTCCTTTATTTAATCTGAGTTGTAAGTAGTATGTACTTGCATTTTGTTTTCTAAAAATGAAAAAGTAGCCTGATAATCTTTGTATTTTAATGAAGGTGCTCAGACCATTTATATTTTTAATTTTTTAAAAATTTTATTTAATTTTATTTTTCTCAGTGCTCCAAAATTCATTGTTTATGCATCACACCCAGTGCTCCATGCAATAGTGCCCTCCTTAATACCCACTACCAGGCTACCAGGCTCACCCAAACCCCGACCCCCCTCCCCTCCAAAACCCTCAGTTTGTTTCTTAGAGTACACAGTCTCTCATGGTTCATCTCCCTCTCTAATTTACCTCATTTCACTCTTCCTTCTCCTAATATCCTCCATGCTATTCCGTATGTTCTACCAGTAAGTGAAACCATATGATAATTGACTTTCTCTGCTTGACTTATTTCACTCAGCACAATCTCTTCCAGTCCTGTCCATGTTGATACAAAAGTTGGGTATTCATCCTTTCTGATGGAGGCATAATACTCCATTGTATATATGGACCATATCTTCTTTATCCATTTGTTCATTGAAGGGCATCTTTGTTCTTTCCACTGTTTGTCGACTGTGGCCATTGCTGCTATGAACACTGGGGTAAAAATGGCCCTTCTTTTCACTACTTCCGTGTCTTTGGGGTAAATACCCAGTAGTGCAATTGCAGGGTCATAGGGTAGCTCTCAGTCCATTTACATTTTAAGTAATCCTTGACTACAGTTGGGTTTCTAGCTACCCTCTTGCTGCATGTTCATCTGTCCAATCCTTTATTTTTCCATTCTTGCCTTCTTTTTATTACTCAAGTATTTTTAAGAAGATTTTATTTATTCATCTGAGAGAGAGAGTGAGTGAGAGAGAGAGCATGCACACATGCAGTGGGGAGGAGCAGAGAGAGAAGGCAAAGCAGACTCCCTGCTGAGCAGGGAGCCAAACCATGGGGCTCGATTCCAGGACCGGAGATCATGACCTGAGCCAAAGGCAGATGCAAAACCAACTGAGCCACCCAGGCGCCCCTCAAGTATTTTTACTACCCCATTTTTATCCTCTATACCTTTTCAATTATTCATTCTTTTATGATTACTTTTGTGATGATCCCATAGATTATTATATGCATCCTTCACTTCCAGTTCAGCTTAAATTCATGTTTTTAAATTAATATATAATGTATTATTTGTTTCAGGGGTAAAGGTCTGTGATTCACCAGTCTTACACAATTCACAGCACTCACCATAGCACATACCTTTCCCAGTGTCCATCATTCTTCCACCTCATCCCTCCCATCCCCCTCCCATCCAGCAACCCTCAGTTTGTTTCCCTAGATTAAGAGTCTTTCATGGTTTGTCTCCCTCTCTGGTTTCTTCTTGTTTCATTTTTCCCTCCCTCTATGATCCTCTGTCTTTTTTCTCAAATTCCTCAAATCAGTGTGATCATATAATAATTGTCCCTCTTTGATTTACATTCATACTTTTACCACTTCCCCCAACATTTAAGAACTGTATGACAGTTTCACTCCATTTACTGACCTCTCATCTTTTGTGCTATTGTTATATATTGTATTTCTATGTAGGTTTAATTTTTTCCCCCTTCTTTCCTCTTTTCTTCCTCTCTCTCCATCTAATTATTAAAAAATTGTTTGGGAGTTAAATTTTATGTTATCTGTATTATACCACAGTTAAAAAAAACCCTACAGGACATTATTATCATTGTTTTAAACAGTGATCTTTGTTCCTTCCTGCAGTATGCATCCATCTGTGGTCATTTACATCAGCCTATAGTGTCCCCTTTCATATTTCTTGTAGTGTGCATCTGCCAGGAAAAACAAAACAAAACAAACAAAACCCCTTTTATTTGAAAATCTTTTTTTTCAATTGAGGTGAACTTCACATAATATGAAATTAACTATTGAAACATGAACAGTTCGGTGACTATAGTTAACAATACTGTATTATACACTTGAAAGTTGCTATGAGAGTGTTCTTTATTGTTTTCTGTTTTTTCATTGTCAGTCTAGCCAATTTCATTAATCGTTTCAAGGAGCCAACTTTTGATTTTATTAATTCTCCATATTAATTGTTCTATTCTCTTTAATTTATCTACACTCTAGTTTTTATAATTTCCTTTATTCTGCTGGTGGTGGGTTTAATTTGCTCTTCTTTTTCTAGTTCCTTAAGGGACATATTTATGGTTTTGATTTCAGATGTTTCTTCTTTTTTAATGTAGGTGTTTGGTGCTATAAATTTTCCTCTTAGCACTACCTCTGCTGTATCCCATGAGAATTGGTATGTTTTGTTTTCATTTTCATTTGTCTTAAGATATTTTCTAGCTCCCTTTGTGATTTCTTCTTTGATCCATTGGTTGTTTAAGGGTGTGTTGTTTAACTTCCACATATATGTAAAATTTTCCACTTTCCTCCTGTTAGTGGTTTTGAGCATTATTGTGTTATGGTTGATGTCATGAGATACACCTTTTGATATTTTGTATCCATTAACATAGTTTTATGATTATACTTATTTTTATGGTTTTATCTTTTTTTAAAAAAAGGTTTTATTTATTTATTTGACACAGAGAGGGAGATCACAAGCAGGGGGAGCAGCAGGCAGAGGGAGAGGAAGAAGCAGTCTCCCCCTGAGCAAGGAGCCCGATGTGGGGCTGGATCCCAGGACCCTGGGACCATGACCAGAGCCAAAGGCAGTAGCTTAACCACTGCACCACCCAGGAGCCCCTACAGCTTTATTTTTTAAATTCTATACTGAATTAAATGTTAGTTTTGTACTACCATTACTGTATTACCGGATTCTGTATTTGCATAGTTACCTTTACCAGAGGGCTTTATATTGTATGCTTTTGCATTCTGGTAAGCTGGCTCTGCAGGGGTTGGAAAAAGCCCTGGTTTGTTGTATTTGCCACCATGGACAATGTGAAGTTACCAATGTGACATAGTAGACATGAAATTGGGAAGACATGTGCACACTCACACATAAATGGCTCCAGAATACCACTTGTTTCATGGAGTCTCCCCCACCCTGGCCATGTGTAGCTCAGGAGTCTCCCAACAATTTGTAGGGAATTCATATACACATTTTGAAACTAATTTCTCTGTGATTCCCTTGTTTCTGTGATTTTGTCCCTCAACTTTCAGCCACTTTGCTAGTCCTGAACTCTACTTCCATCTCTTTATCCCAGAACTGCTGACACTTTCTTGTTGGTTGCTTGTTAATATCTCTGAACACTTTTTAAAATATGTATTTTCTGTGGTGCCTGGATGACTCAGGTGGTTAAGTATCTGCCTTCTGCTCAGGTCATAATCCTAGGGTCCTGGGATTGAGCCCTGCATCAGGCCCCATGCTCATCAGGGAGCCTGCTTCTCCCTTACCTTCTGCCCCTCTCCCCAGCTTGTGCACGTGCTCTCTCTCTCTCAAATAAATAAACAAAATCTTAAAAAATGAAGTATATATTTTGTGTAATTTTGTGTAATTTTTGTGTAAGTATATATTTTGTGTAAAAAATTAAGTATATATTTTGTGTAATTTTTATATAATTTGTGTAATTTTGTGTAATTTTATATTTTGTGTAATTTTTATAACTGTTTCTAGTGGGAGAATTAGTCTGCTACGAGCTACAACTTTATGCCTGGAATCGTAACTCTTTTCTCCTATCCAGCCTTTGATTTTCACTGAAGAGGTTAGTCTATTATGTTTATTGTGGTTGCTGGTATATCTGCATTTATTTCTACATTATAACATCTTATTTTGATCCTTCTCATGGTTTTCCTTCTCTTGTTTCTCTTCCTTGACCTCATTTTTTTGCTTCCATTTTGGATTGATATTTAAAAATGTGTGTATTTATCTCAACTACTTTTTCTTTTTCTATTTAGAGGTTAAACGCCATGTTTCTATTCTTTTAGTGGTTATCCTAGAAATGTTAGCATGCATATTTAATAAAGTTTAAAGTAAATCACTGTATTTGCCATCCTCCATACAATACAAAGACATAGGACACTAACTCTGATTGCCCTGTTTTAACTTGTGTGTATTTATTGCCCATCATTTTTGTTCTATATTTTTGATGCCACAAATTGACATTATTATTGTTTTTATGCAATCAATGTTTATTTTGGTGTACTCATGTATTTATCACTTTCTAATTTATTTATTTTTGAGAGAGAGAGAGAGAGGGAGGGAGAGACTAATTGGGGGAGGGGCACAGGGAGAAGGAGAAGCAGATTCCCTGCTGAGCAGGGAGCCCAAAGTGGGGCTCAATCCCAGAACCCTGGGATCACAACTTGAGCTGAAGGCATATGCTTAACGAATTGAGCCTCTCAGGCACCCATATTTACCATTTTCTGAATGTATTAGATCAAAGGCGAGGAAATGTACAATTGGTTGAGGCAAATATATTGACAGAAGTGCACTCTCCCAGGATTCAAGATTGAATGTGATGGGACTCACATACTGGGGCTTGGCACTAAAAGTCCAATAATCAAACCTTGGCCTCAGTGTTGCAAAGTGTGGCCATGTAACTGAGTTCTGGCCAGTGGAATATGAGCAAAAGTGCTATGTGCCATTTTCCATAAAAAGCTCCCCCATTTGAGCCTACCAGCTGAATGCAGACAGTTCAACTTGCTATAACAAAATACTATAAACTGAATGACTCAAACACCAGAAATTTCTTTCTCATGGCTCTGGAGCTGGGAAGTCCAACACCAAAGTGCTGACTAATTCACTTCCTGGTGAGGACTCTCTTTCTGGTCTGCAGATGATGCCTTCTTGCCAGATTCTCACATGGAGAGAGAAATCATCTCTCTCAGGTCTCTTATTTTAAGTGCACTGATCCCATTCATGAGTGATCCACCCACATGACCTAATTACCTCCTAGAGGCCCCACCTCCAAATACCATCATATTGGGGATTAGGGTTTCACCACATACCTGTTGAAGAGACAGAAACGTTAAATGCTTAGCAACTCCTAAGACCTGGGGGGAGACCAGAGCCAAAGAATGCAGGGATACTGAATTCCTGATTAACTGTGGAATATAATCCTTCGCCTGACTCACTTGGGATTGGACATGAATGAGAAATACACATTTTAAGCCATTAAGATTTAGGGGTTTGTTTATTACTTACCCAAATTATGACACTGGCCAACTAAGGAATTTATTTGTAAGGCACCTGGTCAGCTCCCAGAAGGAAAGACTAAACAACCAGGTCTCAGAGACAAAGAATTTTCTGGGATCTAGATAGAGGGACATAACAAGCCTGATGGAGAGCTCCATCCCAGGACCCTGAGATCATGACCTGAGGCAAAGGCAGACCTTAACGGATGGAGTCATCCAGGTGCCCCCGGCTTCTCATTTGTTACCCTGTGCAACTGAATTGGCAATTTCCTGGAGGGCACCACCTGTGTTGAGTGTCAGGTTCACTTTTCTGTGTTTCTCCTCTCTCTCAATCTTGGCCACCCAAATTCTAGCTGGCTTCGCAGACCTTAAACTCCACTTTTTGTTCTGCTAGTCCTGTGATATTACCTAAAGCTCTAATGGCTTCTCTGCCTTTTGGGAGCCACTTTCCACAGAGTCGGGTCCAAGAACTGGCAGGCATTCCAAAGGAAAAAAAGCAACATGCAAGAAGTTGGGCTTATTCAGGTGAGTTTCCCTTCTTTTGGGATCTCACCTCTGAAATCCAAGCTCTCTGGTGCCTTCAAAAAAGAAAATTCATTTCCATATTTTACCTAATTTTTCTAGTTGTTCTCAGAATGGCATTGGTCTGCTACAAGTTACTCCATCATTTTTTAAAAGTAATCTCTACATCCAACATGGGGCTTGGACTTACAACCCCAAGATCAAGAGTCACTCACATGCTCTGCTGACTGAGCCAGACAGTGACCCCCAAGTTATACCAGCTCAGAGTGGAAGTCTCTGGGGCACCACAGTATATTTTATGGAAGTATAGGTGACTTATAATATATTAGTTTCAGGTGTACAACACAGACACTACTATATATTATGACTGCCCACCCAGTAAATGTAGTTACTGTCACCATACTCAGTCAGAGTTTAGTGCAGGAAACAGAAAGCACTCTAAGAAGTTTAAGAAGTGGGGCACCTGGGTGGCTAAGTGGGTTGAGCCTCTGCCTTCCGCTCAGGTCATGATCTCAGGGTCCTAGGATCCAGCCCTGCATTGGGCTCTCTGCTCATCGGGGAGTCTCCTACCCCCCCCATCTCTGCCTGCCTCTCTGCCTACTTGTGATCTCTGCCTGTCAAATAAATAAATAAAATCTTTTTTAAAAAGAAGTTTAAGAAGTCAGGGATTCCCTTCACCTTTTTATTTAAAAATGGAATTCTACAATCTGCTTCATTAAATAGATCATACATTGTGGTCCTGGGATTGAGCCCCACATTGGGTTCCCTGCTCAGTGGGGAGTCCGCTTCTATCTCTCTCTCTCTCTGCCTGCTGCTCCCCTGGCTTGTGCTCTCTTTCGCTCTGTCAAATAAATAAAAATCTTCTAAAAAAAGAAAAGAAAAGGTCCAAAAAAACACAGGACTGAAAACTCAACGGAGCTACTACCTCTGATGTCACCCCTAGAGCTCCGTCAAGAGTCAAGAATCTGCCGTTGTCACCTCTCTAGATGCCACAGCCATCTCTGAATACTCAGAGAGCTAGATGAGATAGACGAGGAGCATCCATCGCTTTGACCTGATGACCAGAAACCAGATCAAGAAACTGCTGTTGCTAAAAAAAAAAAAAAAAAAAGAAAGAAAGAAAGAAAGAAACTGCTGTTCCTGCCTTTGCTAGGGGTAATCCCTCGGTTGTGTGTGTGTGTGTGTTTAAGATTGTATTTATTTATCTGAGAGAGCATGAACACAGGGACAGAGAGGGAGAAGCAGACTCCCCTGCTGAGTAGGGAGTCTGACTTGGGGCTGGATCCCATGACCCCAGGATCATGACCTGAGCTGAAGGCAGACGGTTAATGGACTGAGCTACTCAGGCACCTCTGTTTTTGTTTGTTTTGTTTTGTTTTGTTTTTGATACCCAAGAAACTGAAGAAGAAACCTTTCTGAAAATAAGACTGCTCTTTCCAGCTTGTGAGTTTATTTCCACCTGCCAGAAATCATGTAAGTGCATCTACTTGGTGATCTTTAATTCTCATGCAAACTCCAAGCTGCATGGGATTAAGAGGTTGAATGAAAGTGAAAGAAACCAACCTACAGTATTAGCAGTGTCTGTGATTATGTATAGTGTTACTAACTACCAACTTCTGCATAAGCCTGGAAAACACCCTAATTTCTGCTATTCACTGCCTGCCACTGGACCTTAGAAGCTAGAAAGAAAGAAAGAGGCAATTCACAAAAAAGAAATGCATATGACTTACAAAATTATGGGAGAAGAATCTTTAAACAACTCATCAGCAATTCAAAATCAGTACCAAAATCAGATCACTTTTTTTTTTGGCTTGTAGAAGTAATTAATATAAATTAGAGATAACCTGAAGCTGGTGACTGAGCAATAAAGTGGACACTTTTATTTACCATTGGAGAAGGCACAAAGCAGTCCAAGTATTTTGGAAAAGAAATAGGCCATATATGTCAAGAGTCATGACTGATAGTCATACACTGTGACCCAGTAGTTACATTTTGGGAAAACTATCTTAAGGTAATATTCCTAATATACTGAAAAGAGGTTTATACTCAAAGATATTTATTGTAGCATCATTTGTAATAGGGAAAAATTGGAAACAACCTAAATATAATAATACAGGAAAGCTTAAGTTAAGTAAATTTTGGAACATATGCAAAATTAAATCTTTTGCAGCCATAAAATAGTGCATTAGTGAAATGATCATAATGTTACCAGAGACTTTTATTTTAATCCATTGATCAATATAAAGACAATGCCTAAGGCCTATGAACTATTCAAGGAACTACAAATCTATTTAAAGGTGACAAAAATTACTGGTTGGAAAAATAAAGGTAACTGGAAAATTAAAGTCAATACATGTTTAAGTAAAGGTTGAAAACGTAACAACAATTTTATAAATTATTACATTTCAGAATACACATATTCAGAAAAACTACAATACTTTGGGAAAATAGTTGTTTCGATTGTATCAGTTTGTAAGCATTCCTATGTATATAATCCCTGCCATAAAGTATTGACTAATGGTAAATTTCAAAAACAAAATTAATTAAGTAATTCATTATAGTTTCAAGTTTTTATTTAAATTCCAGTTAACATACAGTATAATGTAAGTTTCAGGTATAAAATTTAGCAATTCATCACTTAACTAAAAAAAAACCAGTGTGCATCATAAGGGTCATCTTCTTTTAAAATTATTTATTTATTTATTTGGAGCCAGAAAGAAAGCATAAGTGGAGGACAGAGGCAGAGAGAGAAGGAGAAGCAGACTCCCTGATGAGCAGGGAGCCTGATTCAAGGCTCAATCCTGGGGCCCCAAGAGAATGACTTGAGATGAAAGTAGACACTACACAACTGAGCCTCCCAGGCGCCCCAACAAATGCCCTCCTTCATACCCTACACCCATTTAGCCCATCCCCCTACCCACCTCAGCTGAAAATCATCAGTTTTCTCTCTATAGCTACCAGTCTGTTTCCTGGTTTGCCTCTCTCAATCTTCCCGCATGTTCATTTGATCTGATACTTCAAAACCACATATGGGAGAAATCATATAGTATTCGTCTTTCTTTGACTCTTTATGCTTCGCATAGTCCTCTCTAGCTGAATCGATGTCGTTGCAGATGGCAACATTTCATTTCTTTGGACGGCTGAATAATATTCCATTATACACACACAACACACACACACACACACAGACACGCACACACAAACACACATATTCTTATTAATCGAGTCATCTGTTGATGGACGTTTGAATTATTTCCACCATTTGGGTATTGTTGATAATGTTGTTATAAGCATTGGGCTGCACATGTCCCTTCTAATCAGTATTTTGGTATCCCGTGGGTAAGTCCATCGTAGTGTAATTGCTGGAGCAGGGGACTTCGGTTTTTAGCTTTTTGAGGAACCTCCATACTATCAAAAACAACATTTCCAATTTACTTCCAAATTCTAGCCAAAGAGATGTTTAAAGTGCGATATGAGTATAGGTTCGAGTCTTTATGGTCAGGTGAGGGGAACCGCCACCGAAAGCAGGCATGCTTAGTATTTAGCATGGTCTTCAAGTATTCTGATTGTGTGTCAAGCACCTACTATGTGCCAGACAATATGCACCATCTTCTTCATGTTTCTTTAAGTCATTTCTACAGCCTGGTTGGGGCTCAAACGCACAACCCCAAGAGTGTGAGCTGTATGCTCCCACCACCTGAGACAGCCGGGTGCTGCTGCACCATTGTCTTGAATCCCCACAACAGCTGGGAAGAGTAGAGCTGGAGTTTGAAGGCAGCTGGCTGTGACTCCGGATCCTCAGCCTTTCCTGAGAACTGACGAATGCCAGAGCATCAAACCTTTACCCGGAATAAAAAGAGCTTACAGAATGGTTGGCATGTTTTCCTTATACGTTAAGAAACAGTCCACTGTTCATGGAAAATAAAATAGTACAATGAGATGAACTATATTTTTTCTTACTTACCATTCTGCATCTTATAAAATATTTGTTACAAATATTTGTATTTGTAACTTTCCATTGCAATTGAGAAGCTTTTGAAAGCTTTTGAAACATGGGAGTTTGAGGTATTCTTGTATAATACTGACATCACGTGGCGACAAGGGATCATGACCAAAGTCCTCAAGAAATTCCTTTCATGTCAGTTTGGGATCTGGCTACTAGAGGGCAGCACTGAGCTGCTTTGTGTCAAGTTTTGGGGTTGAAGGTGGCAGAAGGTTGCGTCAAGATTCCACGTGTCCTCTCCAAACTGCCACAAAGAAATGGATAAATCTGTAGATTGATACATAACCTAAATAGCCTCAAGCAGCCTCTTAGCATCCAGTAGCAATGCGGCAAAACCATTTAGCTCTGAGCCCTGGAAACATGCTCCCTCTGTTGGACCCAGGACTCCACCATTTACCACCTGCATGAACTTGGCCACATCACATAACTTCTGGGGATTTTATTGTTTTCTCGACCTCTGACGTGAGAATAAAAATTGTCCTCCCCTTGCGGTGGCTGGCTGGCGCAGTCTATAGAGCATTTGACTCTTGACCACAGAGTCAGGGGTTTAAAACGCACAGCGGGCGTAGGGTTTACTTAAACAAGTAAAATAGGAGCTCCTCGGTGGCCCAGTTGGTGAAGCATCGGCCTTGCGCTTCGGTCATGATCACAGGGCCCTGGTATCGAGCCCCACCTCGTCGGGCAACCTGCTTAGCAAGGAGCCTGCCCTCCCTCTCCTTCTGCCTGCCACTCGGCCTGCTTGTGCTCTCTCTTTATCGGCCAAAGGAATGAATGAAATGTTTCTTTATTGAAATTCCATGGGCCAACATAGAATACATCATTAGCTTTGGATGCAATCTTCAATGATTAGTTGGGGATACCTCCCAGGGCTCATCATATCATGTGCGCTCCTTAATGCGCATCACCGGGTGACCCCATCCCCCCATCCACCTCCCTTTCTGCCAACTTCATTTTGGTTCCAGGCGTCAGGAGTGTTTTGTGGTTTGTCTCTCTTTCTGATTTCTTCCCATGCAGATTTCCGCTCAATCCCTGTGATCCTCTCCGCTATTCCTTATATTCCATACAGGAAAGTGAACTACCTAAAGAGGATGTGGTTCCTAGACTCACTGGAATCCTACTCAGGCATCAGAAAGGATGAATACCTCCCATTTTCCTCGACATGGGTGGAACTGGAGGGGATTCTGCTAAGTGAAATCAGTCAGTCAGAGAAAAACCATTATCCCAGGGTTTCACTCATATTTGAAAAAATATATTTCTAAAAATTTAAACAAAATAAGAATGGCCTCCACGTCTTCCAGGTGTTATGAGAAATAAATGGAAAACTGTACTGTGTGTACGAAGAGTGCCCGTTGAGAAGAGATCATTGGTAATGATGGCATTGCCTCCTACCACAAACTGTCCTTTGTGGAAGAATATGTACCCAGTATATATCTATATCTATATCTATATCTATATCTATATCTATATCTATATCTTCTATGTAGATCATAAATATATATGTATAAATATATATATAGCAATGCTTACACACACTGCATTATATATATACAGACATATATGTACATATATAAACATACATATATGTATATATATATGATATATGTCCTCTTTTGTAAGAAGAACTGATTTATTTATTTGAGAGAGAGAGAGAGAAAGCATGAGTGGCGGGCAGAGTCAGAGGGAGAAGGAGAAGCACACTCGCCGCTGAGCAGGAAGCCTGCATCTAGGCTTAATCCTGGGGCCCCAAGAGTATGACTTGAGCCTAAAACAGACACTTAACCGATGGAATCCCCCCAGGAACCCCAACAAAAGCCCTCCTTCATACCCGACACCCATTTAGCCCATCCCCCTGCCCACCTCCTCTCTGATCATCATCAATGCATTCTCTATAGCTACCAGTCTGTTTCCTGGTTTGCCTCTCTCAATTTCTCCCCATGTTCATTTGTTTTTTTTTAAAATACCATATATGAGAGAAACCACATAGAATTCATCTTTCTTTGACTCATTTTGCTTCCCATAGTCCTCTCCAGCTGAATCCATGTCATTCCAAATGCCAACAATACTTTCATTTGGATGGCTGAGTAATATTCCATTACACACACAGACACACGCATGCACACACAAACACACTTTGTTATTTATTGAGTCATCTATTGATGGACATTTGAGTTATTTCCATCATTACGGCATTGTTGATAATGCTATAAGCATTGGGCTGCACATGTACCTTCCAATCAGTACTTTGCTATCCCTTGGATCAGTCCTTCGTAGTGTAATGGCTGGAGAGCAGGGGAGTTCGGTTTTTAGCTTTTTGTGGAACGTCCGTACTATCAAAAACAACATTTCCAATTTACTTCCAAATTCTAGCAAAAGATATATTTAAAGCAGGATATGAGTATGGGTTCCAGTCTTTATGGTGAGGTGAGGGGGACCACCACCGAATGCAGGCATGCTTAGTATTCAGCATGGTCTTAAAGTATTCTGAATGTGTGTCGAGCACCTACTATGTGCCAGACAATATGCACCATCTTCTTTATGTTTCTTTAAGTCATTTCTACTGCCTGATTGGTGTTCAAACTCACAACCCCAAGAGCGAGAGCTGTATGCTCCCACCCACTGAGACAGCCGGGTGCTGCTGCACCATTGTCTTGAATCCCCACAACAGCTGGGAAGAATAGAGCTGGAATTTGAAGGCAGGTGGCTGTGACTCCGAATCCTCGGCCTTTCCTGAGAACTGACGTATGCCAGAGCATCAAACCTTTACCCAGAAGAAAAAGAGCTTACGGAATGGTTGATATGTTTTCCTTATACTTTAAGAAACAGTCCACTGTTCATTGAAAATAAAATAGTAAAATGAGGTGAAATAGATGTATTCTTACTTATTATTCTGCATCTTCTAAAATATTTGTTACAATGGTCGTGCAGCACATTGATTTTGAAAACCTGGGAGTCTGAGGAATTCTTGTATAATACTGACATCGCGTGGCTACAAGGGATCATGACCAAAGTCCTCAAGAAATTCCTTTCATGGGGCACCTGGGTGACTCAGTGAGTTAAAGCCTCTGCCTTCGGCTCAGGTCATGATCCCAGCGTCCTTGGATCGAGCCCCGCATCGGGCTCTCTGCTCAGTGGAGAGCCTGCTTCTCTTCCTCTATCTCTCTGCCTGCCTCTCTGCCTACTTGTGATCTCTGTCTGTCAAATAAATAAAATCTTAAAAAAAAAAAAAAAAAAAGAAAAGAAATTCCTTTCATGTCAGTTTGGGAGTTGGCTACTAGAGGGCAGCAGTGATCTGCTTTCTCTCAAGTTCACTGGGGTTGAAGGTGGCAGAAAGTTGGGTCAGGATTCCACCTGTCTTCTCCAAACTGCCACAAAGAAATGTATAAATCAGTAGATTAATACTTATAGCCTAAATACCCTCAAGCAGCCTCTTTGCATCCAGTAGCAACGTGGCAAAATTATATAGCTCTGAGCGCTGGAACCATGCTGCTTCCGTTTTCCCCGGGACACCACCATTTACCTGCTGCATGAACTTGGTCACATCACAGAACCTCACCGGACTTGATGGTTTTATCCACCTCTGACGTGAGAATTAAAATTGTCCTCCCCTAGGGGTGTCTGGCTGGCTAAGTCTGTAGAGCATTTGACTCTGGACCTCAGGGTCAGGGGTGGAAACCCTGCCCTGGGCGTGGGACTCACTTCAGAAAGTAAAAGAGGGGCTCCTGGGTAGCCCAGTTGGTGAAGCATCAGCCTTGCGCTTGGGTCATGATCCCAGGGTCCTGGCATCGAGCCCCAGCTCGTCGGGCTCCCTGCTTAGCAAGAAGCCTGCTTCTCCCTCTCCTTCTGCCTGCCACTCGGCCTGCTTTTGCTCCCTCTCTCTAGGCCAAAGGAATGAATGGAATGTATCTTTATTGAAATACCATGGGCCATCATACGATACATCATTAGCTTTGGATGCAACATTCAATCATTAGTTGCGTATACCTCCCTGAGCTCATCATATCATGTGCCCTCCTTAATGCACATCACCGGCTGACACCATCTCCCCACCCACCTCCCTTTCTGCCAACTTCACTTTGCTTCCAGGAGTCAGGAGTGTTTTGTGGTTTGTCTCTCTTTCTGATTTCTTCCCATTCAGTTTTCCTCTCGATCCCTGTGATCCTCTGCCCTATTCCTTATATTCCATACAGGAAAGGGGACTACCTAAAGACGATGTGGATCCTAGACTCACTGGAATCTGACTCAGGCATCAGAAGGGACGAATACCTCCCATTTTCCTCGACGTGGGTGGAAATGCAAGGGATTCTGCTAAGTGAAGTCAGTGAGTCAGAGAAAGATCATTATCACAGGGTTTAACTTATATTGGAATTAAATATATTTCTAGAAATGAAAACAAATTAAGAATGGCCTCCACGTCTTCTAGGCATTATGAAAAACAAATGAAAAACTGCACTGTGAGTACAAAGAGTGCCCGGTGAAAAGAGATCATTGGTAATGATGACATTGCCTCCTACCACAAACTGTCCTTTAAAAAATATGTATTATATATACATTTTTTTTTCTCGGCTTATGGCACTCTGCAAGTTATATATAAATACATATATAAATATGTAAATATATATATTTGTATATATATAAAAAGAGGGCATATATATACATATACGTCCCCTTTTTTATTAGAATTCTTTTATTGATATGAGAGAGAGCTAGAAAGAGAGAAGGTTATATATACATAAATTTATACCATGTAATTATATATATATACATATATACATATTTATATATGTATAAAACTTGTGGAATGTCATAAGCAATGAGGAAATTTTGTTATTACTGCTGAATTCACAAAGAACTTTCAGTGGATTAAGGTTTATGTGAAGCATTTTTAAAAAATATTTTATTTATTTATTTGACAGAGAGAGGTCACAAGTAGGCAGAGAGGCAGGCAGAGAGAGAAGGAGAAACAGGCTCCCCACTGAGCAGAGAGCCCAATGCGGGGCTCCATCCCAGGACCCTGAGATCATGACCTGAGCAGAAGGCAGAGGCTTAAACCACTGAGCCACCCAGGCGCCCCTTATGTGAAGCATTTAAAAAGAGGTTCAGAATTGCAATTCTGAGCCCAGACTGGAATCAAGCAGATCCGCTTTGAGTCTGGCCTGGGCAGGTTCCCTGCTCTCCCTCACCCTCATTTACCTAATGCAGAGAAAGCAATATGACAGGCAGCACAGAGTTTTTGTGACCATAGAAATGAGAGAGGGCCTTTCATGCTCCTAGGCGGTGATTGGCTGGTAGGGCTGAAAGCTCTGTTTCCCTCCTCACCCTCAGCGGGATTAGACGAGACTCGGCAGCCCTCGTGGCCAAATGCACACATTTGTCTAACATCCTTTCTTGGAGTTTTCCTCTCCTACTCTCATTCATCATCCCCCCCACCTCCCTTGCTCCCCGGTTCTCATGTGACTTCCTGACTACAAGGAGCTACTTGTCCAAGCCTCGTTCTGGATGATTAACTAAGAACACATCTTGCTGGACCTATTTTCATAGTCCATGCCCCAGCCCTGCAGAATTAGCTATTCATTCTGTATCTTGGTCTCAAAAGGAATACATAGATCCCGGGCTAATGCCATGGAAAGAAAGCCTTTGCTACTTTCCCGTGATGTATATAATTGGGGGTTCCTGTTGTGTCTAGCAGTATAAAAATGAAATGTGAAGGGACTGTATTTTTGTCTCTGTAATGAAACTTAAGAAGGAAGCTAAAGAGATATGTCTGCCCTTGCAATCAGTCTTGTGGGGCGAAAAGGTCATTCTGGATGCTTTCATTCCACGTCTTTTTAGGAAGCAAAGATCATTCAGAGGTAACTGAATTCTGTGAACTGTTAGTCTTCAGTATTGGGAATGTAGAACGAGAAACATACTGGTATGTTTCAGTAAAATCCTGTAGGATCCCACTAACGTTCCAGTGTGATAACATTTTAACCAGATAGTGTGGCTGAGCTTTCTGACCCAGTGGTTCTAAAACGTCTGTAGGCGTGATCCCTGATACTCATGGATGTGAAGTTTTTGAATTTTGTTTGACTCATGAGGAGCCCAAATAGTTGTTCTAAAATGATCATTAATTATAGTGTCACTGAAGTCTGGAGAGCCAATGGGTATTTTTGAGCCTATGGATAAATCCAATGGGCTCACCCTGTGATTTCTTTTAAGGGGCAGTGGTGAAGAGCTTTGACTCTGAATCTAGACCACTTATTTTCTTCACATTCTGCCTCTATCACCTACTATCTGTGTGTCCTTGGGCAAATTACTTGAATCCTCTGTGCCTCAGTATCCTCATCTGGATGAAAATGCCTACCATACAAAAAAGAAGACAGATGAGAGTGAGTGTTGGCAAGGACACAGAGAAATGTGGATGCTAATAATACCAACCCTATAGGACTGTTGCAAAGATTCAGTTATTTAGTTTATGTAAAGCCCATACAATATTGCCAGCACATAGTGAACCCTCAGTAACTGTTAACTATTAATATTTACAGAGAGGTGTGCCTGGGTGGCTCAGCCGGTTAAGCATCTGACTCTTGGTTTCAACTCAGGTCATGATCTCATGGTCCAGGGCTCCAGTCCCATGCAGGGTTCCACGCTCAGTGGGGAGTCTGCCTGAAGATTCTCTCCCTCTTCCTCTGCCTCTGCCCCTGCTAAAATAAATAAAAGAATCTTTAACAAGTATTTGCAGAAAGATGCAAGGACTTATGGATCTCTTAATTAAAAAAAATTACTGAAGAAATTTTATTTATGTGCATGGACTTTGTTGGAGACCAGTTGCTTTGGGTTTGAACTCTGACTGCACCAGAATCAGACTGTCTGGGTTTAAACCCTGGCTATGTGTCTTTCCGTAAGTTTCTTTAAGCTCTCTGCACATCTGGAATTCAAAAAGTATCTACCTCATGGGATTGTTGTGCAGGTGAAAGGAGGCAGGGCTTCTAAGAACACCTGTCACATCATCAGCACTCAGTAAATAACACTGCCTTATTTATGTGTCTTGGCTTCCTCATTTACAAAACGGGGAGAATAATACCCATCTTCATGGTTGTTGTGAATCTAAAATGAGATGATGTACATGTGAAAATGCCTACCGTACAAAAAAGAAGACAGATGAGAGTGAGTGTTGGCAAGGACACAGAGAAACAAAACCCCTCATATATTGCTAGTGGGTGGGTAAAAGGCTACGGCTTCTTTGGAAAACAGTCTGGTAGTTCCTCAAAAAGTTCAACATGGAGTTATCCCGTAACCCAAGAATTCCAGTTTTAGGCATATAACTAGGAGTATCGAAAACTTATGTCCACACAAAAAAAGTATACACAAAGTTCACAGAGGCATTATTTGTAATAGCCCCCAAATGGAAACCACCGCAATGTCCATCCATGGAGAACTGAATGAGCAGAAGCAGTAAAGCCAATAAAATGGAATATTATTCAGCCATAAAGAAGGAACAGGGTAGTGACATGTGCTACAACACACATCACCCTTGAAAATACACTAAGTCGAAGAAGCCAGTGATGAATGACTGCATACTGTGTTTATACTTATACAAAATGTCCACGATGGGTACAGGATTTCTTTGGGAGGAGGAGAACAAAAATGTTCTAGAATTAGAGATGGTTATGGTTGTTCCAACCTTGTGAATATATTTGAAAAACACTGAATGGTACACTTTAGGTGAGTGAATTTTGTGGTATGTGAATTATGTCTCAATAAAGTGGTTATTTTTTAAAAAAAGGTCTGCCACATAGTAGCCCTAATTTAACACAAGAAATTTGCAGCCACCAACACTCTGCTCTTACCTTAGGAAACTAGAACAGGGCCCTGAACGAATGGTGCCCATGACAGAAGGCCCACTCAGGGAAAAAAAGGATAGATCTAGAGCATTGGAGGTTTGCCAAGGTGTGGGTAAATTTGGAGGGAAAGGCAGTGAAGGCATTTAAGGGGACTAACAGGAGAGACAAACTACATGTACTTTGAATTTTGCAGGGATCCATCATCTTTATGTCCTGGACTGAAATCACAGCTGATGAATGTTCTGGGATTTCAAGCTGTCCCAGAGAAGGGGCGATGTGTGGCTATTCGACAGAAAGGAAAAAGGAAGAAAACAGAGGCAAATCCGAGGGCATGTAAGTCTGATTTTGAAAGGCATAAGAAGGCAGTAGTCCATGGAGGACACGTTTATCCAGAGGACTCTAATTGTTCCTTAAGGTCTGGGTCAATGCCTTTAGGTCACACTAACTCTGCTCCAAGTGGGATCACTTTAAAGGATTAGAAGTGTCTGTCTAAATCCTATGCCTGGTCTTGGTCTGGGGATGCCAAAGAGTGGTTCACAAGAAGGTTTACTATCCCTCTCAGTTATTTATCTCATTAATGGAATTTATCAGCAGACTGGAGTCCTTGTTCAGGATGATGAGCTTCCAGAGGACTCTCTGAAAGGAATACACTGGGTAGCCATGCCTGAGATTTGCATGCACAGAAGGCAAATGGAAGACATTTGAACAGTGAATTACATGGAGAGTAGTTGACAGCTCTTGTTTATTAAGAAAGATTGTAATGGGGAAGAAAGACAGCCCACATAGGGGCTGAGATTTTTGACTGAGAGGTAACAGTTTTACTGCAACATATAGTAAAAATAAATGAAGCCAAGGAAAGAATGAAAGAGAGAGAAAGAAGGAAAGAAAGGGAGGGGGGAAGAACTTTCAATACTTTAAATCAAGATTTAGGCTCAAATGTTTTCACTTCAATTCACTCATGACTCTTTTTATTACTTCCTGATTCTGTCTTACACAAGCCGTTAACTGGATTCAGTCTGTAATGGGAAAGATCAATCAGCCACAGAAGTCCTTGGCTTGACAACTAGGATGAGGAAGCATTTTCCTCAGAGCTATTTGATATAGTCTGTCTTTGTACATGTTTCAAGAATAGTTGTTTTCCTTGTGAAATCTGCCTTCCCACCAGATTGTGAAAGCCACCTGAAATGAAACGATGCCTCCCTATGCTCTGGGTATTTTCTGCGGAAGCCCGATTCCATGCAGGTGTTCAAATCTGAGTTACCTAGGCAACGGCCCCAGAAGAGCTGAGGGTCAATAGTATTCTATTTCCAAAATTTCATATCTTTAAGCTTTGGTTATGTCCACATTTCCCATAAACCCCAGGGGAAGATTCAGTCAGCTTGTTTTGAAGCAGTGTCTTTTTTAAAAAAAGATTTTATTTATTTATTTGACAGAGAGAGAGAGAGCGAGAGAGAGAGATCACAAGTAGGCAGAGAGGCAGGCAGAGAGAGAGGGGAAGCAGGCTCCCTGCTGAGCAGAGAGTCCGATGTGGGGCTCGATCCCAGGACCCTGAGATCATCACCTGAGCTGAAGGCAGAGGCTTAACCCACTGAGCCACCCAGGCACCCCAAAGACAGTGTCTATTATAAAGGGCTTTATAATACTGTCTTCAAGTCCAAACCAGCATGTGAAGGCATTGGGCATCTCCCTCCCTCCTTCCTTTCTTCCTCCCCCACTTCCTCCCTTCCCTGTCTTCTTTCCTTATCTTCCTTTCTTATGGGTTTCCTACTTCAAAAACAAAAAGAATGAGTTTCCTTCTGCAAAATCTTGGGATCAGGAACAAGACTAAATCCTAGAGTAATAAAGAAATTTCTGGTTCTACAGGGAGTCCTAGCAGAGTTAGAAATACCACCCAATGCATGAAATAGAGCTCAGAAAAAAATAGAGGGATGATCCACCAGCATGAGGGTTGTTTAACAAAGAGCCCTAACAACTGAGAACAAATAACAGGAGTTACTTTCTAACACATGCGCTGGGGAACAACCTGTGTTGTAAATGTGTATACTTGGAAAGTGCTATTTTGAAAAGGCAAAATTCTTAGTTAATTCTTTTTTGTTGTTGTTGTGATAAGAACACTCAACACGACATATACCCTCATCAAATTTTCAAATGCACTATACAGTGTTGTTAACTATATGAACTATGTTGTGTGGCAGATCTCTAGAACCTATTCATCTCGCTTGACTGAAACCCTATACCCACTGGAGGCTGAGAATGGCCAGCAATCCCTGTAACAACCGATGAAAGATTACTCCAGACTTTTCTGTGAAAGAGAGGAGAAGGCAAGGGGGTCAACACTCACAGATGAAGACCCTTTGCTCTACTATGCTCCCACTCTTATTGGTCCTTCAGGATAATCACTGATCCTTATCATTGTTTCTCAAGCACGTGATGTGTGACAAGTGGTCTTACAGGAACTAAGAGGATCTGTTTACTGAAAGATATGCTATGCTAAGGAGTGTGTTCTATGAGTTCTGCTAAAGACAGCCTAAGGGACCATGCTTACAGCTCTTAGATCCCACGGTAGCTGGTTGGGCTAAGAAAGCTTCTTGGTTTGGGAAGGCAACTCCCCGAGGCATTCCAGTGCCAGGGTGGTCTGGCAGGCCTTGGCATTCCAAAGGGCTGTGGACGCCCTTCTCTGAAACCTTCCCCGCCTTCAGCAGCCTCTGTGTGACATTTTAGCAAGCCAGGTATTATGGCCAATTTCATCCCTACATTAACCCCAACAGTTGAACAACTCCCCATTTCCTTCTTTCCATAGCCCTCAGCAACCACTCTTCTCCTCTCTGCTTCTATGAGTTTGGCTCTTTTGGGTATCGCATTGTAGTGGAATGTGCAGTATTTGTCCTTCTGTGACTGTCTTATTTCACTTAGCATAGTGTCTTCCAGGGTCATGCATGCTCTTGCATATGGCAGCGTTTCCTTCTTTTTAAGATTTAATAATATTTTATTTGTAACGTATTTATAAAAATAAATTATTTACTTATAATAATAAATATTAATCTTATTTTAATTAATATTTTATTAAAATAATATTTAAGGCTGAATAATCTTTTAATAACATATTAAATAAATATTTAATATATTTATTATTAAGGCTTAAAAATATTTAATAGTAAATAAAATGTATGTATGCATGTGTATATTTGAGAGCAAGTGGGGAGAGGGGCAGAGGAAGAGAGGGAATCTTATGCAGCCTCCACGTCCAGTGTAGAGCCCCATTCGGGGCTCCAACTCATGACCCTGAGGTCATGAACTGAGCCAAAATCAAGAGTCAGATTTTTAACTAACTGAGCCACCCAGGTGCCCCTTTTTGAATGAATGAATGAATGAATGAATGAACGTATTTTTTTTTTTGAGAGAGAGAAGGCTTAATATTCTCCTTGACATATGTACCACATTTTCTTTGTGCATTTTTCGATGGACATTTAGGTGGTTCCCTATCTTGTGAATAGTGCTGCAATAAACACAAACGTGCACACAAACAAGCAAAAGGGAAAAAATGAGAGAGATTGAGAGAGAGAAAGAGTGAGAAATCAAGAAACGGACTCTTAATTACAGAGAGCCAACTGATGGTTACCAGAAGGAAGGGGGATGAAATAGGTGATGGGGATTAAGGATGGCCCTTGTGATGAGCACAAGACATTGTATGGAAGTGTTGAATTACAGCATTGTACACTTGAAACTCGTATTACGCTGTACATTAACTAACTGGAATTAAAATAAAACCTTAAAAAACAGAAACATGCACATATCTCTTTGAGATCCCGATTCCAATTCTTTTGGATATATACTCAGAAGCTGGTTTACTAGATAAGATGGTAATTATACTTTTTTTTAAAAAGATTTTATGTATTTATTTCACAGAGAGAGAGAGAGAGATCACAAGTAGGCAGAGATGCAGGCAGAGAGAGAGGAGGAAGCAGGCTCCCCGCTGAGCAGAGAGCCTGATGCGGGGCTCCATCCCAGGACTCTGGGATCATGACCTGAGTCAAAGGCAGAGGCTTAACGCACTGAGCCACACAGGTGCCCCCGGTAATTATACTTTTCATACTTTGAGGAATGTCCTCACTATTTTCCACAGCTTCTGTACCATTCCCCATTCCCACCAGCAGTGTGCAGAAGTTTCCAGTTTCTCTACATCCTTGCCAACATCTGACTTCTTTTTGTTTTGAGAGGGGTGAGGTGGTACCTTATTGTGCTTTTGAACTACATTTCCCTGATGATTACTGATGTTGAGCACCTTTCGTTTCTCCTCCTCCTCCTCCTTCTTTTGTAAAGATTTTATTTATTTATTTGACAGGCAGAGAGAAAGAGAGAGAGAATGAGGAGAGCACAAGCAGGGTGAGTGGGAGAGGGAGAAACAGGCTCCCTGCTGAGCAGGGAGCCGGATACGGATACCGGGCTTGATCCCAGGATCCTGGAATCATGACCTGTGCCAAAAGGAAAGGGAGAAGCTTAACTGACTTAGCCTCCCAGGTACCCCATTGAGCACCTTTTGGTATACTTACTGGACATTTTAAAAAATATTTATTTATTTGAGAGAAAGAGAGAGAGAGCGAGCATGAGCAGGCACAGGGGCAGAGGGAGAGGGAGAGAGAATTCTGAAGCAGACTCTCTGCTAAGCATGGATCCTGACATGTGGCTCAATCCCTGGACCCTGAGATCATGACTCGAACCCAAATCAAGAGTCAGATGCTCAAACTACTGAGCCACCCAGACACCCCTTCTAGTGATCATTAGTATGTCTTCCTCAGAGAAACATCTATTCGAGTCCTTTAACCATTTTTTAAATGGGTTATTTGTTTTATTTCTATTGAGTTGTAGAAGTTTCATATATATATTTTAGACATTAAGCCCTTATGTCATAAAGGGTTTGCAAATATTTTCTCCCAGTCTGTAGGTTGCCTTTTCACTCTGTTGATTGCTTCCTTTGCCTCACAGAGCTTTTTAGTTTGATGGAGTCCCATTGGTCTCTTTTGCCTTGTGGATTGCATTTTTGGTGTCATATCCAAGAAATCACTGCCAAGACAATTTTCTGCTGTTGCCTTCTAGGAGTTTTATAGTCTTAGCTCTTACAAATTTAGACCTTTGATCCATTTTGAATTAATTTTTGTATACAGTGTAAGATAAATGTCCAGTTTCATCCTTTTTCATGTTCATACCCAGTTTTCCCAGCACCATTATTGAAGAGACTGTCTTTTCCCCTTTTTGTATTCTTGGTTCCATTTTTTAAAAAATATTATACTTATTTCTTTATTTGACAGAGAGACACAATGAGAGAGGGAACACAAACAGGGGAAGTGGGAGGAAGCCTGATGTGGGGCTCGATCCCAGGACCGTGGGATTATGACTTGAGCTAAAGCCAGATGCTTAACGACTGAGCCACCCAGGAGTCCCAGCTCTGTTTTGGAAGATCACTCGACTATAGGCATGTGTGTTTATTTTTATGTTCTTTATTCTGTTCCATTGAGCTATATTTTTTTTCTAATATCAGTACCATAGTATTTTTATTACTATAGTTTTGTAATATATTTTGATAGCAGGAATTATGATATGTCCAGCTTGTTCTTCTTTCTTACGATCGCTTTGTCTGTTCAGGGTCTTCTGTGGTTCCTTATGAATTTTAGGCATTTTTTCTATTTCTGTAAAAAAACACCATTGGGATTTTGATGGCAATAATATCAAATCTATAGATTGCTTTGGATAGTATGGATACTTTGGTAAGATTAAGTCTTTAAATCAATGAGCTGGGAATGTCTTTCCATTTACTTGGGTCTTCTTATTTTCTTTCATTGATATTTTGTGGCTTTCAGTGTACAGATCTTTCACCTAATCGGTTAAATTTATTCTTAAGTGCTTTATTGTTGATGCTTTTGTAAATGGGATTTTCTTAATTTCATTTTGGATATTCCTTGTTAGTGTATAGAAATGCGACTGATTGTTGTATGCTGATTTTTTTTCATGAAATTTTATCAAGTTTGTTAATTAGTTCTGATGTGTGTGTGTGTGTGTGTGTGTGTGTAGGCTTTGGGGTTTTTCCACATAAAATATCATGCAATCTAGGACCCAACATAATTAACTTCTTTTCCAATTTTGATGCCTTTAATTTCTTTTGCTTGGCTAACCGTTCTGGCTAGGAGTTCCAGTCCTATGTTGCATAGGACTGGTGAGGGTGGGCATCACTATCTTATTCCTGACCTTAGATGAAGAGCTTTCAGTTTTTCACCCTTGAGTCTGTTGTTAGCTGTAGCTTGTCATCTATGGTCTTTGTTATATTTAGGTATAATCCTTCTATACCTAGTTTGTTGAGAGTTTTTCTTCATGAGAGGGTGTTGAATTTTGTCAAATGATTTTTCTGTACTGATTGACATGATGATGTGATTTTTATCCTTCATTCTGTTAAAGTTGTGTGTCACATTGATGGACTTAGGTATTTTGAACCATCCTTGCATCCCGGGGATAAATCTCCCTTGATCATGTGTATGATCCTTTTAATGTTGAAAGCAAAGTTTTTAGAACTTGAGGTGTGTAGGCATTGTGCTTAGGAGGAATGACCTGGATTATAACATAAAATTGTTCGCTTTACATCTAGAATTGAGAGATAATCACTTTGATCTGAGGAACACCAAAAGTCCCTTCGTTTTTCAACTCCAAAAGTGGTCTCTCCTCGTTTGCCTACCTGCCACTGATGTTCGAAATTGAAATGATACTATTGGAGATTAATTCCTTTGGCATAAACTTTTCTTGACACCCTATTACAAAAGAAACACCATTGGTTGGGAAGGAATATGGGAAATTTTCAAATATTAATCTTTTCCAAGTCACTGGCAATTATGTGAAAATCTTCTTTTTTCTAGAGTTGGTTTTCTTTCCATTAATAGAGAGGGTGGAGAGAGTTAGACTAGAAGGTTGAAGACCACGGTGCCTGGGGGGCTCAGTCGTTAAGCGTCTGCCTTCAGCTCAGGTCATGATCCCAGGGTTCTGGGATCTAGCCCTGCATTGGGCTCTCTGCTCTGTGGGAAGTCTTCTTCTCCCTCTTCCACTCCCCCTACTTGTGTTCCCTCTCTCACTGTGTGTGTGTCTCTCTCTCTCAAATAAAATCTTTTAAAAAAAGAAGTTTGAAGACAAACTACATACGAGATGATTGTGATGAAGATAGTTCCTGAACAAGGCCTAAAATAGAGCCTACTCAGGAACATAGTAATATAAAACATTTCATTTGTGCTCCATTTCTCGTATTGACTATTTATTCAGCAAGAATTTGTTGAGTACTTATTATGTGTCAGTCATTGTGCAGGGCACTGGACATAAAATGGTGCATCAAGCAAGCAGGAAAGGTACAGATTTTACCTTGCATGTGAACCCTGTTGGTAGACATTATTGTCCTCTTACTTCTGGTGTACCTAGTTGCAATTCTTGGTGAAATTTCAGGCCTTCTATTTCCCCACTTGTGTAGTTTCAGGGCTAGCACAAACTAGGATCTCAAAGTATACATCTTAACAATGAAGATAAGATAATGAGTGGTTTTAGGAACCCAGACTTTTTCCATGTAGCTTAACTCCAACATTTGACCTGCGTGTGTGGGGGGGAGTGGGGGGTCACACTTCACACTGTAGGTGTTAGATAGAGGATTCTAGACCAATATTTTAAAACAATCAGGAACTGGATCTTCCAGATAGAAATAAGTACAAACCACTTGCCAAAATACAACACTAGTGAAAAACTAATTAGAGCCCCAAAGGCTAGAGAACGTTGAATGAATTCAGAAAGCAGTTTAACAGGGGCAGAGATTTAATAAGGTCACTGTCTGGAAGATGGACAGAATCCCAGGATCGATGCATATGAGAGAGGAAAGGGACTTGCAGATCCTCTAGCCCAGCTGAGGGTGAAAAATGAGAAGGGGGTGATGAATGAAAACTTCAATGTCACATGGCAAGTCAGCAGTAGAACTGGGTTCAGGACTCAGGCCTCCTGATTCCACATGTGGTCCTCTTTTTAAAAAGCAAGGAAGAACTAGTATTTATTTAAAGAAAATTGTGTGCTCAGCGTTCTATTTTATTTCATCCCTCACATCAAAAGCATTAAATTAAATGTACCTCCAATTCACTGGTGAGGAAATTGAGAATCAGAACTAACATTCCACATCTCTACTCCCGAAATTTCCATTCTGAAAGACTAGGATTAGCTCTATATAGAATACAGTGTGACTGGTACCTCCCAAGCCCAGTAAAGAGAGCTGCCCCAAGAGTTGGCTTCAATAGTAGAGGCAAATTCCTTCTGGTTGGATAATGAATGTGTTTGCTCCTCCCAGTTTACTCTTCCCCCAACCCGTTGTTATCTAATTTGTTCTTTCAGGGGGGGACTAAGGGAATTTTTAAAAAATTATTTATTTATTTTTATTTTTTTGTAAACATATAATGTATTTTTATCCCTAGCTGTGAATCACCATGTTTACACACTTCACAGCACTCACCATAGCACATAACCTCCCCAGTGTCCATAACCCCACCCCTGTATCACGACCCCCCTCCCCCCAGCAACCCTCAGTTTGTTTTTTGTGAGATTAAGAGTCACTTATGGTTTGTCTCCCTCCCGATCCCACCTTGTTTCATTTATTCTTCTCCTACCCCCTTAACCCCCCCATGTTGCATCTCCATGTTCTCATATCAGGGAGATCATATGATAGTTGTCTTTCTCTGATTGTCTTATTTCACTAAGCATGATACCCTCTAGTTCCATCCACGTCGTCGCAAAGGGCAAGATTTCATTTCCTTGGATGGCTGCATAGTATTCCATGGTGTATATATACCACATCTTCTTTATCCATTCATCTGTTGATGGACATCTAGGTTCTTTCCATAGTTTGGCTATTGTAGACATTGCTGCTATAAACATTCGGGTGCACGTGCCCCTTCGGATCACTACGTTTGTATCTTTAGGGTAAATACCCAGTAGTGCAATTGCTGGGTCATAGGGTAGTTCTTTTTTCAACATTGTGAGGAACCTCCATGCTGTTTTCCAGAGTGGTTGCACCAGCTTGCATTCCCACCAACAGTGTAGGAGGGGTCCCCTTTCTCCGCATCCTCGGCAGCATCTGTCATTTTCTGACTTGTTAATTTTAGCCATTCTGACTGGTGTGAGGTGGTATCTCATTGTGGTTTTGATTTGTATTTCCTTGATGCTGAGGGATGTGGAGCACTTTTTTCATGTATCGGTTGGCCATCTGGATGTCTTCTTTGCAGAAATGTCTGTTCATGTCTTCTGCCCATTTCTTGATTGGATTCTTTGTTCTTTGGGTGTTGAGTTTGCTAAGTTCTTTTTAGATTTTGGACACTAGCCCTTTACCTGATTTGTCGTTTGCAACTATCTTCTCCCATTCTGCCAGTTGCCTTTTGGGTTAGATAACTGTTTCCTTTGCTGTACAAAAGCGTTTGATCTTGATGAAATCCCAATAGTTCATTTTTGCGGGACTAAGGGCATTTTTAAAACCGCAAGTGAATTAGTCAATCTTGATATGGGTAGCAAAGAAGGTATAATAATGGTCTCTGTAACTTCACAGATTAGGGGCAGTCAACTGCCGATCTGTTTTACTGCTTAATCAACTGGGGTACAAATCCCCATTCTACCACAGTGTGCCCTCAGGCAAGCTCCTTTTCCTGAGCCTCTGTTTCATCATCTGGAAGTGTAGGTGACACTAATACCTGCCTCAAAGACTATAGTGAATTTTTTCCTTCTGACTGAGTTTTGACAATAAGAGAACACATGAGTTTAGCCCAGTGTTTGAATCATAGCAAGAACTCAATAAATATTAGTCTTTGTTAACCAAATGCTAGTTTCTGACTTAAATGTACTACTTATGGCAGAGAACTCACAAAACTGGGTGTGTTTGTGGGAGAAGAGGCAGCGGGTTGGCCACTTTTGCCTGTTGCTTGTGGACAGGACTCTTCCCCATATAGAGTTACCCTCTCTATTGTCTACTCCTAGTGGTTGAAAGAGCGAGGTCCTCTAAGGACAGAGATATCATCTAGTTCAATAACCTCATCACAATACAGACCAGATATAGGAACCTCTTCCATGCTACCCAGAGAGTACCCTGGCTCCCAGGTTTTGCCATGACAGATAAAAGACTGGGGCTGGGAAGAGAAGCATGTGAGCTCCTTACAGCTCAGCTTGTAGTGTTGGGCTGGGAGCTCTTCAAAGGCGAAGTCTACATCTTATACCTCATCCACTATGAATCTCACCGTCATGTCTTCAACACAGTCAGCAGACAGAATAAATCTATTTGGGGGAATGGAGATTGGGGCTAGATTACTCTGAAGGTCCGCAAATAGATTTGAAGAACTTTTGGATATAATCAGCCCAGAACCACCTTTTTACTTCCCCAAAAGTAAAGTTGGAAGTTTTCCTTCTCCATCATACACACCCTTCAGCTTCTGGCTCATGCTGTTTTGAAACATCTCCTCCCTAAGTCTTCCTTGACCCTCATTTTAAACCACTTTTGCCTGTTTACAAATGTTGAGGTATACTATTTTGGTAGGTCTTCAAGATCCTGAATGTGTGCCCCTGACTGGTCTCTTGAGGAGTCAGACTTTCCAATAAAATTAGGAATGAGACTCAAGATAATAACCAACAAGACTGGCACTGGCAGAATTGTTGCCGGTAATGAACAACCGGTTGAGCTTGACTGGTACACACCAGCACTAATAATCAGCCCTGAAGAGAGCCATGCCATTATTTTGAACTTTGGATGGAATGAAAAATTCACTAAGGATTTCCCTCATTAAAACCTCCCCCGCCCACACCAAGCAATTCATTCTACTTACGCCTGGTGAAGTTATTACTGACCTTGGATCAACCTTTATGTTTTATGAATTCATTTCACAAACATTTATTTGATAGCTACTATGTTGGGAACTTGACTAGGCATGAGGACCATGAAGAAGACCTCTAGAAGTTCCCAGTCCAGTGGGCTCTGTTCCCCATAGGGAGTTGCCTTCATTATTGCTCATCATTTGTGGTTGAAAGTATGAGGTCCCATAAATATAGAGATATCCAGTGGTATCCATGTCAAAATGTAGACCAGAAGTAGGGGCGATTTATAAATCACAGTGACATCTTCCCTAATGGGTATAGGTATGAGGCACAGATGGAAAAAACAATGACTCAATCTGAGGGTGTTAACTAGGACTGCACAGAGGAGGGAACACTTCAAGTGGATCTTGAAGGTAACGTTCATCAGAACCCAGGAGTAGAATGAGAGGCGGGAAGGGAGGGGAATTTCAGGCATACGGAATGGCATTTTACAAATCAGATCTCAGGAGTAGAATGAGAGGCGGGAAGGGAGGGAAATTTCAGGCATAAGGAATGGCATTTTACAAATCCTATGCCCAACAGGCTAAGTGATAAACGTCTGCAAGAAATTTACTGCAACATCAAGTGAAAACAGTGGGAGATGAGAGGATTAAGGCAAGGGCTAGATGGAGAAACCCTTTGCATGTATCACCTTGAAAGGGTTCTCTACATTTGCTGACTCCACTTCACTAATTCCCATTCATTTCTGACTCACTGTGGTCCCCTTAACTGGCAGCCTTACTCTGAGTCCAAATCCAATGGGCAGCTCCTTTTCTATCTTTAGTTTACTTGACGTCTCAAGGGAGTGTGAGATGGAATAAACGTTTTTCATCCCCCAAGCTTCAGCTCCCTTAGATTGTGAGATACCACCCTGTCTCTTGGATTTTGCTGATTCCCTGGACTTGCCATTTAAGTTTTCATTATGACCTCTTTCCTCTCTGCCTGACCTTTAAGTGACATGAATTCTCAGGGGTTTATCCTGTTCTTTACCTCACAACCCTCTTTTGTCAATCTTCTACTTGTCTTTACTTATTCTCTATCAATTGATTACACTCCTATTTCTCTCTCTAGCTCAGCTTTCTATGATGCGATGCGGTGTGTCAAAATGTCCTGAGACCATACAAATTGCCACTTGTATGTTCTACAGGCTTTATGAATTCACCATATCTAACGGAATGCATTATATTTTCACCACCTTCCTCCAGTGTTCCCTATCTCAGAGACTTGTGTCATTTTCCAACCAGTTGCCTAGGTCTGAAAATCTCAGGATCATCTGGGGGTCCTTTTTCTCCCTACCTTCTCCATCCTGTCAGTCACCAAGCTGTTGTCCGTTCTACTTTCTTAATCTCCTTGCTATTTTCTAATCTTGGTGGAATTCCTCTCCATTCCTCTACATCTTCATGACCGCTCTCTTGGTCTGTCATCGCTTCCAATATGGAATTAGTACAACAGCTTTGAACCTGGAAGTCCCCAGTCTTAACCTCTTTCCAGCCAGTTCATCACACTGTTATTTGAACAATCTTCTAAAAATGGAAATCTGATTGTGTCATTTCTCTACCTAAAATTACTGTCTATAGTATTAAATCTAAAAACCTGTGAATGGCATATAAGGCTCTAGGTCACCTGGCCCTTGCCTTAGCTGCCATCATAGATTTGAACAAAACACATGCCTTGGAATTCTGAGGATCTAACATCCTCTTCTTTAAAATAATTTTTTAGGGGTGCCTGGTCTGGGTGGCTCAGTTGGTTGTGCCTGACTTTGGCTCAAGTCATGATCTCAGGGTCCTGGGATCGAGCCCTGAGACCAGCTCCCTGCTCAGTGGGGTGTCTGCTTGTCCTTCTCCCTCTGCCCTTGCCCTCACTCATGTCCTCTCTGTTTCTCTCTCAAATAAATAAATAAAAATCTTTTAAAAAATAAACACTTTTCTTAAAAAACACCTTTGTGTCCTACTCTATGCTGTTCCTTCTGCCTGGAAGGTGCTTAGCACCATCGCCCTCCTAACCCCATTAACCTGGCTAACCTTTCTGTCAGTACTCAAGTTGGAAAGACAGTCTCTTCTCTCTCCTCACCTCCCCCTGAAATCACAGTTTGGGTGATCCTCTCTATCCTCCTCTGCTGATCTACCTAAAATCACACTATTTTTATAATTCCGCATTGCCATTATGGGTTTACATCTGTGTCTCTCTCCAAGAGGCATTAGGGTGGAGAAAAATGAGCACATTTTAAACTATAGAAGTGATAATGAAAATAATATCACTAATATAACGCTAACACCATGTGCTTGCTGTACATTTACCCACACAATCCTCACAACGTTGTGAAGTGGGGAGCTGTTGCCAACGTTGAATCAACAGGACTCGGTAATAGATTGAATGTTTGAGCAGAGATGAAGGAAGAGCATCAGCTGACTAGCAGGTTTCTGTCTGGAGCAAGGGGCCGAATGGTGGGCAGAGGTGCCATCTATTGGGACAAGGAGTACAGACAGTGCGGGAATGAGAGGCGTTTTTCTGCAGGGTGGTTTGGGAACTGCCGTTCCTTTGCCATTCTTTTATAATCCATCTTTCCAGAAGCTTCAGGAATAAGGCAAGTAATGAATTTCTCCCTCCGATTGACAGGCATTTGGAAACACAGCAGTCCGTCTCAGGAACACAGACTAACTTTCAGACATTTCCTCACTAGCTTGCTGGAAGCAGGAGGGCTATGCTTTGGGGACCATGGCCTTCTTGTCACCTTATGCTCTGGTGTGCGGCTCCCAGAAGACAGCGAAAACACCATGGTCTTGCCGCCTTCAAGCTCCTATGGTGCTCGTGCCTCCTGGCCCTTGCCTGCATCCCACAGTGGGTGTGGGCGCCCCTTTAGAAGATAGGGGTAGTGGACCTTGGGCTTACAACCCGTTGTTCTCAAAGGCTCTGCCTGAGGTTGCTGCTGGCTTAGCCATTGAGCGCATCAACAGGGACCCCATCGTTTGAGGCGGGTTGCTCTTTTGAATATGTAATTCTCAATGAAGATTGCTGACCACCAGGGCCCTTTGCAGTTTCATTGTTCAGCACCAGATGGCCTGGGCCCTGTCAACCCTGGCAACTGCAAGGCCACCTCGCTCCTGGGAAACAGTTGGAACAAAGGGCTTTTCTCTCGGTCTTGTGTGAATTACGAATTAGATAATAAAAGCAGCCACCTGACCTTTTCTCGGACACTTCCTTCTCCGGTCCGGGTGCTGGTAACTGTCATGAGGTACTTCCAGTGGGCTCACACCAGAGTCATTTCCTAGATGAAGACATTTGGGTGCACACCGCCAATCGAGTACCAAGCGCTCTGCAGAGCCGTCGTCTAGCGATAGGGGTCGTCTTGAGCTCAGGACAAGACAGCCTCAGCCTTGGGACCTAGCTCCTGCAGATTCCTCAGGCTGACAGAATTCTCAGTGAGGGCTTTCTCCCCGCTGAGGTTTAAAGGCGGTTCAAACAGAGAGAGTCAAGTATCATATGGTCTCACTTATTTGTGGAGCATAACAAATAACATGGAGGACATGGGGAGATGGAGAGGAGAGGGAGTTGAGGGAAACTGGAAGGGGAGATGAACCATGAGAGACTATGGACTCTGAAAAACCACCAGAAGGTTTTGAAGGGGCAGGGGTGGGGGGGTGGGACGTTGAGAAACCATGTGGTGGGTAATAGGGAGGGCACTTACTGCATGGAGCACTGGGTGTGATGCCAAAACAATGAACACTGTTATGCTGTAAATAAACAAATAAAAAAAAATAAAGGCGGATTGGGCGGTGGCGGGGTGTGGGGTGGTGGAAGGGAAAAGGACAATTTCCAAAAGGTTTCCTACCCTTGCGCCCTAGGAGAACACATCCGGCATCCGCCCTCTTGCACTCACACTCAGGCTCCAAGACTGTTCAGCTTCAAGGGAGCCTGTTTGATGAACGAAATAAAGGTACAAAGAACTCCGTGGTTAAACATGCCATTGGATCCCAGTGCCTACTCTCAGCATCAAGAGCAACGGGAGACACACACCTTCCACCCCTGTAGGACCCCAGTTGTTTGAGATCAGCCAAAGAGGGGTGCTTCTGTGGCTCTGTTTGGGCCCATTCTTGCCACTTGCTTCATCACCTTTCACTTGGAACCTGTCTTCTCTGGACTCCACAATATACACTTCCCTTCTGTCCTCTGCACTCACCTCCCTTGCCCCCGCCAAACAGGGTTATCTTTTTGTGTGCCATTCCCAGGGACCTAACTGAGAAATAAAAGTATATTAAGATGAGGAGTCAGCCCAGATTTTAACCTTTCCCCTTCCAAGAGAAGGTTGATGTTGAAGGTGATTCTTGCAGAGACCATGGACAAATCCTGAAGCAAAGGGCAGACCCCAGCAAAGCTACTATCGCCAGGCCTAGCTGAGGTCGTTTGGGAGAAGAAGAGCCCTTCCTGGTCCTCTGGAGTCCAGTGTCTCTTACTTCCTTTTATTGCAGGCCCTTGTGGCACTTACTTTCGATATTTTCTATTCCAGTTTTTTTAAAGCTAGATTTTTTTTTCCTGGAAAGTGTCAGTGATTTGTGAGAACACAGCTCATTTTGCTATTGCAGGCCACTCCACTGCTTGAGAACGAACGGAGGGCTCAGAAACTCCTTGTCAAATTGATGATTGCTAGGATTAGTCCTGGTCCCAGTCATTTCCTTAAGGTAACAATGGGTTTGTTAGAGAATGGTCGGGGTTAGCCTGGCCTATAAACAGAAGCCCATTATAAGTTTCAAGTGTCACCAGTATTTGTACCTTCGTTATGATCATTATGGGAAGATGAGGGCAAGAAGTTTTAGTTCCTGGAACTACAGTTCTCTGCTTCCAGCTCCAGTCTACAAGATCCTATAATGTTAAGCAATCAGTCTGGCTTTGATTACTTCATAATAGAGCTTGATACTTTCAAAGCAGAACATAGAACTATTTTGAAAGATATAAAACCATTTCCAGGGAGGAGTCATGCCAGAAGCAGGCTCACAGATTTAGTATGACTTTAGAACATGTTACAAATCTTCACGAAATCCAGTGTCTCCTGCAAGCTTACATTCCATGAGAGTTTCGCATCCCGCCCATTCTAAATAGTATACTCTTTGAAATGACAACTTGGCCTCTACCATGAAATCCTAAATAAGATTTAAGATCTTTGGGCTGAGAGAAGTTAGGACTGAGTGCTCACCACCCACACGTCCTTTGAGGCAGAGAGATAGCAAATGTACGTATTATGGCCCTACTCTTTGAGATTCATTCCTGTAGGTCGATGGTACTCACTCTGCACTCTAGAATTACCTGGACATCTTCTCCAAACAAGTTCTGGTGCCAGAACGCTACATCCAGAGGTTTTGGTGGTCTGCAATGAGGCCCCAGCAGAAGTATTTTCAATAGCCTCCCAGGTGCATGTAAAATGTAGCCAGCGTTAAGAACCACTGCTTTTGGGGACACCTAGGTGGCTCAGTCAGTTAGGTGTTTGCCTTCGGCTCCGGTCATAATCTCAGGGTCCGGGGACTCAGCCTTGAGTCCACAGCCTCTCCCTCTGTGATCTCTCTTGCTTTCCCTCTCTCTCGAATGAATAAATAAAATCTAAAAAAAAAAAAAGAACCATGGCTTTTAGTTAATGAAAATGCAAATAAATGTTCCTTACTTTAAGTTGCCTTTAATATAACGTTGTTTAATATTACATTACTTTAATATAACGTCGTTTAATCAGACTGTTTTCTTCATAACAGCATTCAGCAGCCTGTTCCAGGAATGGAAGTTTTAAGACTGGGCAGGAGGAAGCCTAGAGAGGAAGTTCTGTGGTTATGGAGCAGAGGCTGACCCTGGGCAGGGAGGACAGCAACGGGAAGTGAAGTAGGGACTCAGAAAGGGAGAGAAAAGGCAGCAAAGACAAAGCTCGGCCCTGCAGGATTTTGCTTCTTGTTTCGGACAAAACACAGACAGACTCAGATGGGGCAGGTCCAGAAGTCTGCGACAGGAGTCAGAATGTGGGAGGGGTGGTAGGGAGCAGGGAAACTGAACTCTCAGTTGGGCTGCGGCGTGAGTATGCCCTCTGACAGTATGGAGTATCCAAAGGTGTGTAGTACTCACATTTGGTACAGCCATTTGGTGGCATCTGAGGGCGCGACAAAGCGGTGAGTAGGGTGTGAGGCTAGGAATCGCTGAAGGGGAGTGACTCAAAGTTAAGATAGGCATGCTGTCAGGTGAGAGCTGTGCCCCAGCCAGTAGAAGCATGAGAAGCAGGATCCGGAGTATGAACATAAAAAGACCACGAGGACTTGAACCAAGCAGCCTGGGGTACAGGGCCCGTTTCTGGTCCCATCAGAAAGTGAGAGATCCGGTGAGAATCTGAGCCAGAGGTCAATGAGTATGGACTAGGGCAACAGGGCCATGAGGAAGGTTACAACAAACGAAGCACAGCATATACCTGATCAAATCTCTGGCTGATTTTTCTAGTCCCTCTTACCTGGTGGGACCGAAACTGCTGAAGTATTCGTAGTTGTTACCTATCTTGATGGAAAAGGCACTAAGCTTTTGGTGGGAGCTCCTCTGAACCTTGCCTTCCCTATTCCGCTGGATATGAAGCTCTTCCTTACACAGTGGGCCCCCACCCGAACCCTCACAGGACATTTTGTGATGTACAAAATACGATAGAAGTAGATCCTGTCCTTTGGAGAGGCCCAGCATATCGGGCAGTGATAAAAATGGGCAAAAGATGGGTTTGGTCCAATCTGCTCACAATGAGAGTGATTCCATCCCCATGTGGTGGTGATAGTGAGGAACAGTGGCAGGGAGGCAGGGAAGAGAAAGGGAGTCTACTGCGGACTGGTGTGTGGCTTCTCATTTCTGTAAATTTAGGTTTCCAATTAAGAAGTATCACCGTCACCTCGCTGGAGTCAGAGGAACCATCTTTCTCAGAAAGGGGTCTAAATTGTGCTTACGCAATACTGAGACAGTGCTAACATTTAACAGTAAAGATGCTAAGAACAATAATAATGGCCATGGGCTCTTTGGAGGGGAAACAGCAGGGTGGTTATTAGATGCTGCCTTTAGAGACAATGATTGCAACCATAATACCACTTTATATGTGAACCTTTCCTCTACAGTTTATAGTTTACAAGGTATTTGCGTATATTTAATCACATTTAACCCTCAGGATTACCCAGAAGATAGGTATTTCAAATTTTACAACACCTCTGAGTCTCACAAGTAGGTAGGTATAGGTCTTATTCACAACAAACAATGTGGTCAATGAAATCCCAGTGAAGCGGGAATTCAGCCTCTCCCAGATGTTCCGCTCATTTCCTTGAAGCTTCAGAAGCAATTACCAATAATCTTTGTTTCTGACCAAGTCAGATAGGGAAGTTAGGAATCATAGACAAAGGGCCGCAATTTACAGTCAGGGCTGCTGTGCCTGTTTATGGGAGGTTGTGTCCTGCATCAGGGGAGCTAGCTGAGTGGGCAGGAGGGCGGAAATCCAGTTCATTCTCTACTTAAACCATGAGCCCTGGTGGAAGTTTTGATCCCATGGCATAAAAGAACATCCTTTCACCAGGCAGAACACCTGTTGGACTGCAATTACCCAGAAGAGGGTTTTGTTGGTTTTTGTTTTTGTTTTGTTTTGTTTTGTTTGTTCTGTTTTGTTTTGTTGCCAATTCTCACAAAGGCTAGCAGGAGGTCCCACTGAAAAGCTCTTTGGAGAACTTTTCAAATGGCTATTTCAAACCCTCCTCTCCTCACCTTTTTCCTGTCAGTGCTTGGCTGATTGTGAAATCCTTTCCATTGGGACTAACCAGGTTGTTGAACCATTGGGGATGCCTTTAAATTCTTTCAAATCGGGACTTCTTTATTACAATAGGATATTTAGAAAATAGGACACAGAATGGTCTTCTGTTTGTCCAAAATTGAAAACCTTATTACTATGTTATTGCCGGCTAACCTCTTCCCATCTATGGAAGATTCCTGTACATTTAAAAAAACAAAACAAAACAAAGAAATAATAGCAACTTTGGTAATAGCTAATATTTCCTGAGGGTTTATTGTGTGCTAGTCATTTCATTTTTCAAGGTTTTTTTTTAAGATTTTATTTATTTATTTGACAGACAGAGATCACATGTAGGCAGAGAGGCAGGCAGAGAGAGAGGAGGAAGCAGGCTCCCCGCTGAGCAGAGAGCCCAATGCGGGGCTTGACCCCAGGACCCTGCGATCATGACCTGAGACGAAGGCAGAGGCTTTAACCTACTGAGCCACACAGGGGCCCCTTGCAACGGTTTTGTGCAGACCATCTCATTCGGTTCTTGCAACATCCACGAGTAATAAGGTTAATTATTATTTAACATACTTTATGGATAAGATTTCAGAGGCCAAAAGAGGTCAAATAACTTGCCAAATGTCACCCAGCTTGTGAATGGGAAAGCCAGGCTGTGTACTCAGGTTGGTCTAAAACAGCACCTCTCAAACCTTGGTGTTTACCAGGATCTTGTTAAAACACAGATTTTGGGGTTCCCTCTCCAGAGTTTCTGGTTCAGGAAGAGAAAGAAGGGCCTGGGAAGGGCCTCAGAATTTGCATTTTTAACCAGTTCATAGTGGTGCCCCTGTTGCTGGTCCAGGGATCACTCTTTGAGAACCACTGGTCTGATGAAAGACTTGCACTCTGCTGCCTCCTGTCTACCTGAGGTATGTTCCCAAAACATACTCACTTGAGACCACGTGTGCCACGTAGGTTGTATAATTCAATTCTTCCATTTTTCTTTCTTAAGTGTTGGGCCCACCGATGACATTCTTTTAAGTGCCTCAAGGTAGCCAGCGTTGGTCTTATTTTCCTATAGTCATAACAACAGTGATACTGATAATATCGTGGCTAAGAGTCTTCATGTTGATAGGGCATTTTGTATAGGATTTGGTATGGATAAGCCTAAGTAAAGGTAAATGGTGAAAGACAACCTGCTGTCATGAATGGGTCTGATATCAGCAATGATAAAAGTCTTAGAGACCCAGCACCCAAGGAAGTTTCTATAGAAGTATCCAGCATCTAAGCTTTCAACAGTTAGGAGGCCTTACCTGGATAGCAGTTTTTAAAAAGTTGAAGAAAACATATGCTGCAAAGTATGGAGAAATATTAAAGAGATCTCTCAAGCTGGGCCGCGATGTGAAAGCAATAAATGCATTTGGAATACCAGGTATATTGGGTATAAGAAAACATGACCTGGTGTAGTTGGAATGGCCATGAAATGGAATGTGTGTCTGACATCATGCTGAGCTACTTGTATGGGTTCAACATGGGTGGCAGGTAAGTAAGTGGTGGTCTCTGGACTTAGAGCCAAAAATGTGTGTGTCCAGGGTGGTGGGGGAGAGGGGCTGTCCTTAGCTGATAGAAACAGTCACACGTTGCCCAGTGCCCTGTTCTTTAACCCACTGAGCCAACCAGGCGCCCCCCCCACCTTTTTAAAAATATTTTACTTATTTAATTGACACAGAGAGAGAGATCACAAGTAGGCAGACAGGCAGACAGAGCCCAGTGCCCTGTTCTGAAATTGTGCTCTGAATGCCGCCTGCATGCAATCACAGTGGTGGGTGGATCTGGGAAGCACGCTGATTCCAGAGCCACCCACCTTCTTCTAATGCATCCATTTTATAGACTGCATGGAAGAAGGTCCAGGGGTACTTCATTCACAGTGTGGTCAGATGGTTGAACCCTGGGTGAATATGAGACTTGGGATAAATCACAGAGGATGCCCCCTGTCCTCTGGCTTGTCTACTCCTCCCTCAACATTTGTTAAAATGAAATAGATTAAAATATATAGTGATATTATATACATATACATACATATATATGTATGTATGTATATGTATCAGTGATAGGGGATGTTGCAGAACAGTTAAAATGAAGATAAAGAACACTAGAATGCCACGGGTGTTGCTTTCTGGGCTTGGGAGCAATACTGTGGGCTCACCGTATGAATACACTCCTAAGGACTGAGGACTTAAGTGTGAGACAGGGCCCATTTTCCTCCACTAAGGACTCTATAGCCAGTAATCTGTAAAAAATAAAATAGTGAACTTTGCCTTCTGAGAAACACAGTTCCTCCATCTGAAGGAACTATCAGACAGAATATTTCAAAGGAAGATGAAAAGTAGGAGTAGAGCGACTTAGTAATGAACTTCTCCTGGAGTTTCATGATGTTTCTTGCTGCTCGTGTTGAGGGCGAAAGAGAAGGTCCTGGAGAGCCTGCCCTAGTGGGTACCACAGTATGAGGACTTAGTTGCTGATGTTTTGAGTGCGGTTCAGGAAGCACAGAGAAAGTGGTAGTATCATATCATGGTGAGCTGGGATCTCAGCAAGATGTCTCTCCTGATCCTTATTTTGGCTATAGAGTGGCTGACTGTTAACAATCAGGATGGAAACTTACAAATTAGTATTATTCAGTGATCACCCATTGACCCAGGCCTTGTCGAGGATTTCAGGTTTCTGTCCACTAATCCTTGCCTGATGACACCTTGCAGGTAAAATCCCATTTTAATGAATGTAATTTTGAGATAATAAAGCTATTTAGCAAAATCACCATGTAGAACAGATGCATCCACAAATCCCTGTTCACAAAGCACTCAATCTATTTAATTAAGATGCTGTTGTTTGAATTCAGTATTTCTGCTTTCTATTTCAGTCATGTTCAATGGCAAGATCTTGCCATGTAAAAAAGTGGAGGAGACTGAGCTCATACCCTCTCCAAGGCTTTGTTTTCTCATCTGTAAAATAATGAGGGGAATGAGAGGAACTAGTAGGTCTCAAAGAGTCTTTCCAGTTATAAAAATTCTGACTCTTTGTCTAAGATATCCTTAGTGTGGGCCCATGAAAGAAAAAGTACAAGGAGAGATTAAGGTTGAGAGGAAGGTCTTGAGCATAATCCATGACCCTAAGCATCAAGGACAAGTATGGTAGAATGTACCTGCCCAGTAAATATCACTTCAACTTGTTCCTCCATACTAACAATCCAGATATGCCCATGCCTTAGCCCTCAAGGAACCCGCAAAAGATACCCAAGTGTACAACCTCTGATTTCTCAGGCATTCGTTTAAACAATGTTCATTGGGTGCATAAGATGTACCGGGATACAGAGATAAATAAAACACAGTCCTTGTCCAGTCATTGGGTACATGCTGATGCTGAGAAAGGGGTACAATGTGATAATGATTGTTGACTAGCCAGCTCATCAGGGGGAAGATTGCCCTGATTTATAATGTTTGCCGATTTTCATAGAATGATTTCCATAGTCACTCGCACCATGCCCACTTTAAAGCTACCAGTCTGGGGCCCCTGGGTGGCTCAGTGGGTTAAAGCCTCTGCCTTTGGCTCAGGTCATGATCCTAGGGTCCTGGGATCCAGCCCCACATCTGGCTCACTGCTCCGCGGGGAGCCTGCTTCCTCCTCTCTCTCTGCCTGCCTCTCTGCCTAGTTGTGATTTCTCTCTGTCAAATAAATAAAATATTTTAAAAAAATAAAGCTACCTTCTGACACTGACTGGTGCACAGAATCCCCGAAAATTTAACCACAGGCTCTTCTGAATGAGTACCAGCCAGCTCCAACACACTTCTGAGGGGATGTGACCTTGTGAGAGGGGGCTCTCCTCAGCTGAGGGCAATTCTCTGAGAGGTTATTAGCTATCATCTCCTGACACCTCCCCACCCCCGGCAGCTAGGAGAAAGAGTGTGTCAGTTGTGAAGGGTGCAGATGGGTGGTACACCACGGCACCCACTACACAGAGTGGGTGTTAAAGTATTTGCTGTATTTCAACCAACACAATTCCATTTAACATTCCATCTAGTGAAGTAATTTTAATATCCCTTGAAATATAGTAAATAAAATTGTATCTCTGTTGGGTCATCTTGGTCAAATCACCTCATCTCTGTTTTTGTTGAAGAAACATGGCAATACTGACTTGCTTGCTAAGGATCCTGATGGACAAACTGGCCAACTACCTGAAACAGCTGACTTAACTCATTTCCCCCCCTCAGTGGACCTGTTACTGGACTAGTTGGACCAACTGATTCTTGTTTCATGGTGCAACCAAATATAGAGAGTTAGATGTCTTTGATTCTAGTTTTTCCTTCTAAATCCAGCTTTTGCCTTGTCAAACCTCTCTGGCACTCCATTTTCCCATTATGCAATGTGTAATTATGAACAAAGGAGTCTGAATTCCTTGAGTGGCTCACGAACTAGCTCCAAAGATATCCCAGAGTATTTGAAGGAAGATTTAAGGATCAGAATACACGTAGAACCTTTTAGGACAATTATATTGAAGGAACTAATGGTCATTTAAAAACTGAAAGTTACACTGTGTGTGCGTGTGTGATTTAAACCATCATCATAACTTGCTAGTTACACCTTAAAAAACAGAAACTATCAGCTCTAGGTCAAAGGGTAAAGTTTCTGGAGGGGTATTTAAGGAGTGTAAAAAAAGTTTTTGGAAATAGATGAAGAAATATGTAAATGCCAAAGACCAGTCATTGATCCTAGTTAAGTGTACTCATTTCCTGAGATTAAAGGTTCCCTGAAAGCACGTATTTACCAATATCAATAGGACCTTTGCCTTTCTTCAAGGAGCTAGAATACTTGCCAGGCATTATCTAATTAAACTACTCACTGTACCTGTGAAATGCTTTGGAATCTGCATTTTAAAGATGTGGGCACTGAAGCACAAGTGGGCTTAAACTAAACTCATTTAGCATGCCAAGGGCGAAATTGGATAGAAGACTTTCAGTCTCATGATCTTGCTGCCATTCTTCAACCGTGGCATCCTCTAATCCACTGTATTCTAGCATAGCCTTGCCAAACAACATAGTTTTGTAAGTCTAGGAGGAATTAAATAGAGTGCAAAGTAATTCCAATTACAGGGAAGTTAGATTTTTAAAAGCTGAAGGTATCGATTTGGGGGAGTCAGGATGGCGGGGAACTAGGAGGAGGCACTGTTTCAACCTGTACCCTCACGTGAGCTCATTACCTACCAAAGAACTCTGATCCCCCATGAAATCAGCCTGAGATCAGAATTATACACGTCTGGATCTCTCCAGGAGCAGAAGACGCCAGTGGGCAGGTAAAGCGGATTGGGAATATCTGACTGATATCCAAAGAAAAACAAAGGGGGGAGGGAGCCACCAGAGGTGACCGATTGGAAAGTAATACCCCAATAGGAAAGTGCCCTGAGTCTGGGGACCAGCATTAACTTGGAGTCTGGTTGAAAGCACTCAAAAATCAAAGAGCAAAGATCGCGGGGGGAAATAGTGGAATCAGGGCGGTTAGGGACAGGGACCTAAGTCTCTGGACCCAGGACAGCCTCCCCTGGCGCTGAGCCAGAGAGAGTGCGGTGGAAAAAATCAGGTCTGGGTCCCTGAGCCGCCAGCGCAGCTGAGAAGGAGTGGGGTCTGGCTCCCGTGAGGGGCCGGGAGCCTGGCCAGATGGCAATCCTGAAATGCATGCCTCCTACACCCTCCCTTGGGAGAGGTGCTCATAGGTGCTAGCCTGGAGCTCTGGCATCTGGAAAAACCAGACATTCCCAGCCCGGGACGAGGGGAAAATCTCAGCGTGTGAGCTCTGCTTGGAACCTCTCTGGCGGTCTGGAGCTGCCTAGACAGCCGCCCCTGCCCTGGTATTGGGTATAACAAGGAGCTCCTGCATCCCCAGGGACCCTGACTCAGAACCAACTCTGCCAACTGCTCTGCAGAGCATTCTGAGTCTTCTCTCTGAGAGGGTGGTCGGGGTGCTGTTTGCTCTCCTCTAAAACTCCAAAAACCATCAAAAGCTGTCAAGGCAAGAGAAAACAGATGAAAGAACATAAAAACCCCCAGAGAACAAAAGTCTGAAAAAAAGAGTTTCCTGAGAGCCCACCCCCTTGAGGGCAGCAGAAGGACCTAACTCAGGTTACATCATTGTCTGAAAACCCACATGGCAGGCCCCTCCTCCAGAAAACCAAACCAGGAAGGAAGAAAAAAAAAAAAAGAAGACTACAAGAGAACAACCACCACTACTTCATAAATACAACTTTTATTTTTAACTCTTTACCACTGTTCTGGTTCTTTTTTTTTTTTAATACATACAGATAATTTTTTAACCTATTTCCCATCGTACTGAGATGTCCACACATCAAATTCCTTAATAACCTTCTAACCTGAACTTTTTGATACATACACCCGTGTTTTTCTTTTGCTTTTCTATTTTTAAATTTTTTTAAATTTTAACTTAGTTTAGTCTAGTTTATTCTTTTTTTAATTTTTATTTTCTAATATACATATAGAGTTAAACTTCAAAGTAATCCCCTTTCCCCAATCAATGCTACCCCTATAGGCAAACCAGTTTCTAATCCCCCTGTAACTTAGGAAAGTTGAGTCCCTTAACAAAAACATCAAGATACATCCAGGAAGAATCAAAATAACCTTCCTCGCCCACACTGAGAATTTATAACCACTCTCCCAATTTTAACTTCTGCCAGTGTTTCTGTGAATTTGTGTTGGTCCTGATGATATATAAATCTTATACTTGGGGTTCTTTCTGATGAGGTTCTTCGCTTTTTTTGCTTATATATATATATATATTTTTTTTTTTCCTCTTGTCATATACTTTTACCAGTCTTTTTGTTTGTCTGTTTTTGTTTGTATACTTCATAAATCTTACCTTGGAGCCCATTTGGGCTGAGATTTCTCTTTTATCTTCCCTTTTTTCCCTGTCTCTCTCTCCCTCTCTTTTTTATTTTTTTTTTCTTTTCCTTTTCTTTTTTTTCCATTTCTAATTTTTCATGCTACTTTGTTTTGGTCTTTCTATTTCATGTTGGAAGTTTCCTTAATTCTTAATTTCCTTCATTCTCTGGTGATCCTGAATGAAAAGCATGAAGCTCTAAGAGACAGATTTGAAGGTGTTATGTACATGGTGTGTTTGTTAACCAGTGGAGAAATCGGCTAGCCCGCTGACGTTTTATGTCAGTATCTGTAGATCTTGCCTCTTGGGCTACACTCTCTTCATGGACTCTTGGGAGTCATAATCCTGGTTGTCACTATTCTAGGAGTCATGGGTGGGGGGGTGGGGAGGAGACTGGGACTCTCATTGTTAAGTATAAACACTTTAACTTCATCACTCTTTTTTGTGGCTTGCCTAACTTTTACCTTCCTTTGGATTACGTGTCCCAGCTCCAGAGCTGCTCTGAATCAATTTAACCTGTTTCCAGCAGGGTTTGGCTTTCCTTAATAGAGGTGGGGATGGCGGATGTCTAATCACTCCTTACAAGGACATTCAAAGGGCTGTCCTTCCTTTAAAGTCCTGCCTCACTCGGACTTCTATAGTACTTGGTGCCTCTAATTCCTATGCCTTTGTAGGATTCTCAGGGGGGAAATCTGCTTGTTGCTTACCAGCATTCCCCCTTGGGGGAATGATGTGGAAGGTTGATGTGTCTGTTCCTTGTTCTCCTTGTTGGAGAGAGAGATTTGAGAGGAAGAGGAGACTGAGGAAAAAAAATCTTGATCTCACCATCTTCAATCAGGAAGTCGTGAAGGAAAAAAGAAGTTACAAAAAAGTTATTGGTGGATCTAGCAGATACTTGATTTAGCAAATATTTATTAAGCTCAGATATAACATGGTTAAGAGCATGGGCTTTGAAGGCAGGGTGCTGTACATTTACTTAAGCTCTCTGTATCTTCTTTTCATTTTATGAAGTTGGGAGTAATAATAGTGCCTACCTCATAAAGTTGTTGTGAGGATTAAATGAGTTAATACACATAAAGAGCTTGCCTGGCACCTAATAGCTCCTTAATAAATGTTTATTATTAGTGGTATTAGTGTTGTTCTTTTTATTATTACTGTAGGCTCAGCACTTTGCAGGTGATACCAAGGAGAACAAAGTAGAAATAAGGCCTTTTCCCCAATGAAGGGGAACGGTTTTACCATTTTAGGGTGCTAAGAACACTGGGTCTTAAATTGGATCTTTTAGGGTCACCAAGGTGGCTCAGCTAGCAGAGTGTGCAATTTCTGATCTCGGGGTTGTGAGTACAGGCCCCATATTGGGTGTTGGGATTAATTACAAATGAAAAAAATCTTAAGATAGAATAAAATAAAATTGGGATTTTTACTTATTGGTCACAAATTCAAGACTGGGATAAGGTACTTGACCACTATGCTTCCAGGATGGTATTATGAGAGTTCTGTGTTCCTCTTCTGAAGTGCAAATAATAGAAGCTCTCATGTATCCAGTGCTTCCTCTGTGCCTGGTAGTTAACACAAATGTTCTCATCAGATCTGTAGATCAAGCCTACAAATTAGGTATTATTATCTCTACATTATGGGTGATGAAACTGAGGCTCAAGGTCACTTTTCCAAAGTCATACAGCTGCTGGCAAGTGGCAGAGCTGGGATTCCAATACTGATCTGCTAACAGAACCTGACCATTTAACTACATAATAAATTACACTGTATCCCCTGTCCAATGCTTTATTCAATGTAATATTGCTAAGTGACTAACACTTTGATTTGAATGGGGTTTTCAGACTGCTTTCCTCTAACCTAGGAGGTTCTAGGACTTTATGAGGACCCCTGAAAGGAGAACAGTAAATCAGCGGTGCCTGGGTGGCTCAGTCAGTTGGGAGTTTGCCTTTAGCCCAGGCCATGATCTCCAGGTCCTAGGATCTACCTCCTTGCTCAGCAGGGAGTCTGCTCCTCCTTTTCCCTCTGCCTCTCTCCCCAACTCATGCCTGCTCTCTTTCTCTCTGTCTCAAATAACTCAATAAAATCTTTTATTTAAAAAAGGGAGAGAGAACAATGAATCAAAATGGAGGGACTGAGGGGTAGGAAGCCAGTGACAAACTTCCTAATTTAGTCTCAGGATGATTGGGCAAGGATTATCACTTTGTACCTTTAAAATTTGACTTCTGAAGTAAGGTTTTAGTACCTACATCCTTTACTTTTGCTGCCTTCCTAATGCTTGTTTTCAGGAAAATGCTACTGGCTACAAATGCATATTGCTAGAACACGCATTTGGGATAATTTTTCCAAATGCGGCCTTATTTGCCTAAGCAAAGGAAATCCTCTGGATTTTTCAGCAAGCCCAGGGGGGTGGGAAGCTCCCGGAACCCACTGGTTTCTATTAGCTTAAGTGTATGTGCCTGTCAGGGGACGTTGTTAGGGTTGAAGCATTCCAGGATGGGGCCCACCAGACACTCATCAGGAAAGGTTGCCTGCTGCCTACAGTGGCTACACTTATCTTTTTACATCATTCTATAAAAAAAAAATAAAGGGATCATTCTATAAAAATAAAAGTATTGTATTCCTGAGTGTCATATCAAATAGATTGGGTTATTAGCCATCTCTTGGCTATGTCCAAGGGTTGAGATCAGGCATTGTTGGAGGTAGCACCTTGAACAAGAGGAATTTGATTACCATCTGGTTTCTTGATCTCCGCACATGCCTGGCTTTTTGTTGAAAATTGATGTTGCCATTTTGTCCTTCAAATGATGCTTTCTGACCCAGGTATGTTTCAATGTACGTTTCTGAGGACAAAATGTTTTGGAAGCCAGTTTTGTGTCTTGTGAGCACAGTAAATCAGAACTGATGATGCTCCACTTAACAACAGCATGAACCATTAAACTAAACAAATTCAAAAATCACTGCTCCTCACCCAGACCCTGGTTTCTTGGATACCAAACTCCAAGAAGCCTGGGGTAGAACTAGCCAAATTTGCTGAATATCAAACAATCAATTGTCATTCATTTATTCACAATTCATTCAATCAGGTTCAGGTCTATGCAGCAGGCAAAACTAATAGATTGAGTCATGAGTCATGAATAATGCTAACTGCACTCCGCTGTTTATATATATATATAATATGACCTCTTTTTATTTCTTTTTCTTGTTTTTATATTGATTTATTTTCAACGTATCAGTACTCATTGTTTTTGCACCACACCCAGTGCTCCATGCAATACATGCCCTCTCTATTACTCTCCACCTGGTTCCCCAACCTCCCACCCCCCGCCCCTTCAAAACCCTCAGGTTGTTTTTCAGAGTCCATAGTCTCTCATGGTTCATCTCCCCTTCCAATTACCCACACCTCCCTTCTCCTCTCCATCTCCCCATGTCCTCCATGTTCTTTGTTATGCTCCACAAATAAGTGAAACCATATGATACTTGACTCCCTCTGCCTGACTTATTTCACTCAGCATAATCTCTTCCAGTCCCGTCCATGTTGCTACAAATGTTGGGTATTCATCCTTTCTGATGGAGGCATAATACTCCATCGTGTATATGGACCACATCTTCCTTATCCATTTGTCCATTGAAGGGCATCTTGGTTCTTTCCACAGTTTGGCGACGGTGGCCATTGCTGCTATAAACATTGGGGTACAGATGGCTCTTGTTTTCACTACATCTGTATTTTTGGGGTAAATACCCAGCAGTGCAACTGCACGGAATATGACCTCTATTTTAAGAAGAACTGATTTCTTTCTTTGAGAGAGAAAGAGAGAAAGAAAGCGTGAGTGGGGGACAGAGACAGAGGGAGAAGGAGAAGCAGACTCCCCGCTGAGCAGGGAGCCTGATTCGAGGCTCAATCCTGGGGCCCCAAAAGTATGATCTGACCCTAAAGCAGTCACTTAACAGAATGAGCCCCCCCGCCCCCGGAGCGCCAAGAAATGCCCTCCTTCATACCCGTCTCTCTTTTAGCCCATCCCCTGCCCAGCTACTATCTGATAATCATCAGTGCCTTCTCTATAGTTACCAGTCTGTTTCCTGGTTTGCCTCTCTCAATTTCCCCCCATGTTCCTTTCTTTTGTTTCTTAAATACCATATATGAGAGAAAGCAAATAGTATTCGTTTTGTATTGACTAATTTTGCTTCCCAAAGTTCCCTCCAGCTGAATCCATGTTGTTCCAAATGGCAACATTTCGTTCTTTTGGAGGGCTGAGTAATATTCCATTACACACCCACACACCACACACACACACAGACACACGCACAACGCACACACACACAACAATCATTCTTATTTATTGAGTCATCTGTTGATGGGCATTTGAGTTTTTTCCATCATTTCGGGATTGTTGATAATGTTATAAGCATTGGGCTGCACATTTCCCTTCCAATTACTATTTTGCTATCTCTAGGGTCATTCCATCGTAGTGTAATGGCTGGAGAGCAGGGGAGTTCGGTTATTAGATTGTTGAGGGACCTCCATACTATCAAAAAGAATATTTGGATTTACTTCCAAATTCTAGCAAAAGATATGTTTAAAGTAGGATATGACAATGGATTCGAGTCTTTATGTCGAGGTGAGGGGGACCGCCACTGTAAGGGGCATGCTTAGTATTCAGCATGGTCTTAAAGTATTCAGAATGTGTGTCGAGCACATACTATGTGCTAGACAATATGCACCATCTTCTCCATGTTTCTTTAAGTTATTTCTACACCTTGCATGGGGTCCAAACTCACAACACCAAAAGGGAGAGCTGTATGCACCCACCCACTGAGACAGCTGGGTGCTGCTGCACCATTGTCTTGAATCCCCACAACAGCTGGGAAGAGTAGAGCTGGAGTTTGAAGGCAGGCGGCTGTGACTCCGGATCCTCAGCCTTTCCTGAGATCTGACTTATGCCAGAGCATCAAACTTTACCCAGAAGAAAAAGAGCTTACGGAATGGTTGACATGTTTTCCTTATACTTGAAGAAACAGTCCACTGTTCCTTGAAAAGAAAAGAGTAAAAGGAGATGAAATATATTTTTTCTTACTTCCCCTTCTGCATCTTCAACAATATTTGTGAAAACGGTCATGCAGCACACTGATTTTGAAAACCTGGGAGTCTGAGGATTTCTTGTATAATACTAACATCCCATGGCTAAGAGGGATCATGACCAAAGTCCTCAAGAAATCCCTTTCATGTCACTTTGGGAGCTGGCTACTAGAGGGCAGCACTGATCTGCTTTCTGTCAAGTTCACTGAGGTTGAAGGTGGCAGAAAGTTGGGTCATGATTCCAAGTGTCCTCTCCAAACTGCCACAAAGAAATGGATAAATCAGTAGATCGATACATATAGCCTAAATACCCTCAAGCAGTCTCATTGCATCCAGTAGCAATGCGGCAAAATTATTTAGCTCTGAGCCCTGGAACCATGCCTCTTCCATTTGCCCTAGGACTCCACCATTTCCCTGCTGCAGAATTTGGCCACATCACAGAACCTCTCGTGAATGATGGTTTTGTCCACCTCTGATGTGAGAATTAAAATCGTCATCCCGGTGGGGTGGCAGGCTGGCCAAGTCTGTATAGCATTTGACTCTTGACTTCAGGGTGCCGGGTTGAAACCCTGTACTGGGCTTGGGGCTCACTTCAGAAAGTAAAAGAGGGGCTCCTGGGTGGCCCAGTTGGTGAAGCATCGGCCTTGCGCTTGGGTCATGATCCCAGGGCCCTGCCATCGAGCCCCACCTCGTCGGGCTCCCTGCTTAGCAAGAAGCCTGCTTCTCCCTCTCCTTCTGCCTGCCACTCAGCCTGCTTTTGCTCCCTCTCTCTCAGCCAAAGGAATGAATGGAATGTTTCTTTATTGTAATTCCATGGGCCAACATACAATACATCATTAGCTTTGGATTCAACGTTCAATCATTAGTTGCGTATACCTCCCTGAGCTCATCATATCATGTGCCCTCCTTCATGCACAGCACCTGGTGACTCCATCCCTCCACCCACCTCCCATTCTGCCAACTTCACTTTGCTTCCAGGAGTCAGGAGTGTTTTGTCTCTCTTTTCTTCATTTGTCTCTCTTTCTGATTTCTTCCCGTTCAGTTTTCCTCTCGATCCCTGTGATCCTCTGCCCCATTCCTTATATTCCAAAAAGGAAAGAGGACTACCTAAAGAGGATGTGGATCCTAGACTCACTGGAATCTGACTCAGGCATCAGAAGGGACGAATACCTCCCATTTTCCTCGATGTGGGTGGAATGCAAGGGATTCCGCGAAGTGAAATCAGTCAGTCAGAGAAAGATCATTATCACAGGGTTTCACGCATATTGGAAAAAATATATTTCTAAAAAGAAAATAAAATAGCCTTATCTCCAAGTCGTCCAGGTGTTATGCTAAATAAATGAAAATCTACACTGTGAGTACAGTGAGTGCCCGGTGAGAAGTGGTCATTGATAATTCTGATATTGCCTCCTACCCCAAACGGTCCTTTGTGAAAGAACGTATACATAGCATTTATATATATATATATATATATATATATATATATATTTATTACTTCTTTGACCTAGATACCTATATGTATCTGTATAGATGTATATTGACAATGCTTAGAGCACATGGCGTTTTATTTAAGTATATATATATATATATATGTATGTAAACCTATATGTATATATATAATATATATAATAGATATATGCCCTGTTTTTTAAAAAGAAGTGATTTCTTTATTTGAGAAAGAGAGAGGGAAAGAGAGAAAGTATGAGTGGCGGGCAGAGTCAGAGGGAGATGGAGAAGCAGACTCCCCGCTGAGCAGGGATCCTGCAGGGAGGCTCAATCCTGTGGCCCTAAGAGTGTGACTTGAGCCTAAAGCAGACATTTAACCGACAGAACCCCCCAGGAGCCCCAACATATGCCCTTCCTCAGACCCATCTCCCGTTTAGCCCATCCCCCTGCCCACCTCCTCTCTGATCATCATCAGTGCATATTCTATCGCTACCAGTCTGTTTCCTGGTTTGCCTCTCTCAATTTCTCCCCATGTTCATTGGTTTTTTTAAAAACACCATATATGAGAGAAAGCACATAGAATTCATCTTTCTTTGACTCATTTTGCTTCATAGGGTCCTCTGAAGCTGTATCCATGTCGTTCAAAATGGCAACATTTCTTTCATTTGGATGGCTGAGTAATATTCCATTACACACACACACACGCAGACACACACACACGCACACACAAACACTCACACACATTCTTATTTATTGAGTCATCTGTTGATGGACATTTGAGTTATTTCCATCATTTTGGCATTGGTGATCATGCTATAAGCATTGGGCTGTACATTTCCCTTCCAATTAGTTTTTTGGTATCTCTAGGGTCATTCCATCGTAGTGTAATGGCTGGTGAGCAGGGGAGATCGGTTTTTAGATTTTTGAGGGAACTCCATACCATCAAAAAGAACTTTTCCAATTTACTTCCAAATTCTCGCAAAGATATGTTTAAAATAGGATATGAGTATGGGTAAGAGTCTTCATGGTGAGGTGAGGGGGATTGCCACCCAAAGCATGCATGCTGAGGATTCAGCATGGTCTTAGAGTATTCTGAATGTGTGTCGAGGACCTACCATGTGCCAGAAAATATGCACCATCTTCTTCCTGTTTCTTTAACTCTTTTCTACCCACTCTTTGGGGTTCAAACGCACAACCCCAAAAGGGAGAGCTGTATGCACCCACCCACTGAGACAGCCGGGTGCTGCTGCACCATTGTCTTGAATCCCCACAACAGCTGGGAAGAGTAGAGCTGGAGTTTGAAGGCAGGTGGCTGTGACTCCGGATCCTCAGCCTTTCCTGAGAACTGACGTATGCCAGAGCATTAAACCTTTACCCAGAAGAAACAGAGCTTACGGAACGGTTGACATGTTTTCCTTATACTTTAAGAAACAGTCCACTGTTCCTTGAAAAGAAAAGAGTAAAAGGAGATGAAATAGTTGTTTTTTTTCCTTACCGTTCTGCATCTTCAACAATACTTGTGAAAACGGTCATGCAGTACATTGATTTTGAAAAGCTGGGAGTCTGAGGAATTCTTGTATAAGGCTGACATTGCGTGGCTAAGAGGGATCATGACCAAAGTCCTCAAGAAATCCCTTTCATTTCAGTTTGGGAGCTGGCTACTAGAGGGCAGCACTGATCTGCTTTTGTCATTTCGACAGGGTTGAAGGTGGCAGAAAGTTGGGTCATGATTCCACGTGTCCTCTCCAAACTGCCACAAAGAAATGGATAAATCAGTAGATCCATACATATAGCCTAAATAGCCTCAGGCAGCCTCTTTGCATCCTGTAGCAATGCGGCAAAATGACTTAGCTCTGAGCCCTGGAGCCATGCTGCTTCTGTTCGCCCCGGGACACCACCATTTCCCTGCTGCGTGAACTTGGCCACTTCACAGAATCTCTCCAGACTTGATGGTTTTGTCCACCTCTGACGTGAGAATTAAAATTTTCCTCCCCTTGGGGTGGCAGGCTGGCTAATTCTGTAGAGCATTTGACTCTGGACCTCAGGGTCAGGGGTGGAAACCTCACCCTGGGCATGGGGCTCACTTCAGAAAGTAAAAGAGGGGCTCCTGGGTGGCCCAGGTGGTGAAGCATCGGCCTTGTGCTTGGGTCATGATCCCAGGGCCCTGCCATCGAGCCCCACCTCGTCGGGCTCCCTGCTTAGCAAGAAGCCTGCTTCTCCCTCTCCTTCTGCCTGCCACTCAGCCTGCTTTTGCTCCCTCTCTCTCAGCCAAAGGAATGAATGGAATGCTTCTTTATTGAAATTCCATGGGCCAACATACAATACATCATTAGCTTTGGATGCAACGTCAAACAGTAGTTGCATATACCTACCTGAGCTCATCATATCATGTGCCCTCCTTCATGCACAGCACCGGGTGACTCCATCCCCCCACCCACCTCCCTTTCTGCCAACTTCACTTTGCTTCCAGGAGTCAGGAGTGTTTTGTGGTTTGTCTCTCTTTCTGATTTCTTCCCGTTCAGTTTTCCTCTCGATCCCTGTGTTCCTCTGCACTATTCCTTATATTTCACCCAGGAAAGAGGACTACCTAAAGAGGATGTGGATCCTAGACTCACTGGAATCTGACTCAGGCATCAAAAGGGATGAATACCTCCCATTTTCCTCGATGTGGGTGGAAATGCAAGGGATTCCGCGAAGTGAAATCAGTCAGTCAGAGAAAGATCATTATCACAGGGTTTCACGCATATTGGAAAAAATATATTTCTAAAAAAGAAAATCAAATAGCCTGATCTCCAAGTCGTCCAGGTGTTATGCTAAATAAATGAAAATCTGCACTGTCAGTACAGTGAGTGTCCGTTGAGAAGTGGTCATTGATAATTATGATATTGCCTCCTACCCCAAACGGTCCTTTGTGAAAGAATGTATACATAGTGTATATATATATATATATATATAACTTCTTTGACCTAGATATCTATATGTATATGTATAGATGTATATTGACAATGCTTAGAGCACATGGCGTTTTATATATATATATAAATATATATAGATGTATATGTATATAAACATATATAGATGTATGTAAACTTATATGTATATATATAATATATATAATAGATATATGCCCTGTTTTTTTAAAAAGCAGTGATTTCTTTATTGAGAAAGAGAGAGAGGGAGAGAGAGAAAGCATGAGTGGTGGGCAGAGTCAGAGGGAGATGGAGAAGCCGACTTCTGTGCTATTCCTTATATTCCATACCGGAAAGTGGACTACCTAAAGAGGGTGTGGTTCCTAGACTCACTGGAATCTGACTCTGGCATCAGAAAGGACGAATCCCTCCCGTTTACCTCGACGTTGGTGGAACTGCAGGGGATTCTGCTACGTGAAATAAGTCAGTTGGAGAAAGTCTATAATCAAAGGTTTCACTCATATTTGAAAAAATATAGTGCTAAAAAAGAAAACAAAAAAAAGCATGGTATCCACTTCTTCCAGGTGTTATGAGAAATAATTGAAAAACTGTACTGTGTGTACCAAGCGTGCCTGTTGAGAAAAGAGATCATTAGTAATGATGACATTGCCTCCTTCCACAAACTTCCTTTAAAAAATATGTATTATGTATATATATATATATATTTTTCTCTCTTCTTATGTCATTTAGCACGTTACATATAAATACATATATAAATATGTAAATATATATATGTTTTTATATATATTAAGGGGCATATATATACATATAAGTCCCCTATTTTATTAGAATATTTTTATTGATTTGAGAGAGAGCTAAAATGAGAGAAGGTTATATATACATAAGTTTATACCATATAGTTATATATATATACACGCGCACACACACACACACATATATATTTATATATAAAACTTGTGCAATGTCATATTAAATGAGGAGATTTTGTTATTACTGCTGAATTCACAATGAACTTTCAGTGGATTAAGGTTTATGTGAAGCATTTAAAAAGAGGTTCAGAATTGGAATCTGAGCCCAGACTGGAATCAGGCAGATCCCGCTTTGAGTCTGGCTTGGCCAGGTTCCCTGCTCTGCCTCACCCTCATTTACCTAATGCAGAGAAAGTAACATGACAGGCAGCACAGAGTTTTTGTGACCATAGAAATGAGAGAGGGCCTTTCATGCTCCTAGGCGGTGATTGGCTGGTAGGGCTGAAAGCTCTGTTTCCCTCCTCACCCTCAGCGGGGTTAGACGTGACTCGGCAGCCCTCATGGCCAAATGCAGACATTTGTCTAACATCCTTTCTTGGAGTTTTCCTCTCCTACTCTCATTCATCTTCCCCCCACCTCCCTTGCTCCCCAGGTTCTCATGTGACTTCCTGACTGCAAGGAGCTACTTGTCCAAGCCTCATTCTGGATGATTAACTAAGAACACATTTTTCTGGACCTATTTTCATAGTCCATGCTGCAGCCCTGCAGAATTAGCAATTCATTCTCTGTCTTGGTCTCAAAAGGAATACATAGATCCTGGGCTAATGCCATGGAAAGAAAGCCTTTGCTACTTTCCCGTGATGTATATAATTGGGGGTTCCCATAGTGTCTAGCAGTATAAAAATGAAATGTGAAGGGACTGTATTTTTGTCTCTGTAATGAAACTTAAGAAGGAAGCTAAAGAGATATGTCTGCCCTTGCAATCAGTCTTGTGGGGCGAAAAGGTCATTCTGGATGCTTTCATTCCACGTCTATTAAGGAAGCAAAGATCATTCAGAGGTAACTGAATTCTGTGAATTGTTAGTCTTCGATATTGGGAATGTAGAACGGGGACTGGTATGTTTCAGTAAAATCCTGTAGGATCCCACTAACTTTCCAGTGTGATAACATTTAACCAGATAGTGTGGCTGAGCTTTCTGACCCAGTGGTTCTAAAACGTCTGTAGGCATGATCCCTGATTATACTCATGGATGTGAAGTTTTTGAATTTTGTTTGACTCATGAGGAGCCCACATAGTGTTCTAAAATGATCATTAATTATATTGTCACTGAAGTCTGGAGATCCAATGGGTAATTTTGAGTCTATGGATAAATCCAATGGGCTCACCCTGTGATTTCTTTTAAGGGGCAGTGGCTCTGAATCTAGACCACTTATTTTCTTCACAGTCTGCCTCTACCACCTACTATCTGTGTGACCCTGGGCAAATTACTTGAATCCTCTGTGCCTCCGTTTCCTCATCTATAAAATATGGATGCTAATAATACCAACCCTATAGGACTGTTGCAAAGATTCAGTTATTTAGTTTATGAAAAGCCCATACAACATTGCCAGCACTTAGTGAACCCTCAGTAACTGTTAACTATTAGTATTTCCAGAGAGGGGTGCCTGGGTGGCTCAGCCGCTTAAGCATCTGACTCTTGGTTTCAAGTCAGGTCATGATCTCATGGTCCAGGGCTCCAGTCCCATGCAGGGTTCCATGCTCAGTGGGGAGTCTGCCTGAAGATTCTCTCCCTCTTCCTCTGCCTCTGCCCCTGCTAAAATAAATAAAAGAATCTTTAAAAAGTATTTGCAGAAAGATGCAAGGACTTATGGATCTCTTAATTTAAAAAAATTACTGTAGAAATTTTATTTATGTTCATGGACTTTGTTGGAGAGCAGTTGCTTTGGGTTTGAACTCTGACTGCACCAGAATCAGACTGTCTGGGTTTAAACCCTGGCTATGTGTCTTTCCGTAAGTTTCTTTAAGCTCTCTGCACATCTGGAATTCAAAAAGTATCTACCTCATGGGATTGTTGTGCAGGTGAAAGGAGGCAGGGCTTCTAAGAACACCTGTCACATCATCAGCACTCAGTAAAGAACACTGCCTTATTTATGTGTCTTGGCTTCCTCATTTACAAAACGGGGAGAATAATACCTATCTTCATGGTTGTTGTGAACCTAAAATGAGATGATGTACATGTGAGAATGCCTACCATACTAAAAAGAAGACAGATGAGAGTGAGTGTTGGCAAGGACACAGAGAAACAGAACCCCTCATATATTGCTAGTGGGTGGGTAAAAGGCTACGGCATCGTTGGAAAACAGTCTGGTAGTTCCTCAAAAAGTTCAACATGGAGTTATCCTGTAACCCAAGAATTCCAGTTTTAGGCATATAGCTAGGAGTATCAAAAACTTATGTGCACACAAAAAAGTATACACAAAGTTCACAGAGGCATTATTTGTAATAGCCCCCAAATGGAAACCACCGCAATGTCCATCCATGGAGAACTGAATGAGCAGAAGCAGTAAAGCCAATAAAATGGAATATTATTCAGCCATAAAGAAGGAACAGGGTAGTGGCATGTGCTACAACACACATCACCCTTGAAAATACACTGAGTCGAAGAAGCCAGTGACGCATGACTGCATACTGTGTTTATACTTATACAAAATGTCCACGATGGGTACAGGATTTCTTTGGGAAGAGGAGAACAAAAATGTTCTAGAATTAGAGATGGTTATGATTGTTCCAAACTTGTGAATGTAGTTGAAAAACACTGAATGGTACACTTTAGATGAATGAATTTTGTGGTATGTGAATTATGTCTCAGTAAAGTGGTTATTTTTTAAAAAAAGGTCTGCCACATAGTAGCCCTAATTTAACACAAGAAATTTGCAGCCACCAACACTCTGCTCTTACCTTAGGAAACTAGAACAGGGCCCTGAACGAATGGTGCCCATGACAGAAGGCACACTCAGGGAAAAAAGTATAGATCTAGAGCATGGGAGGCTTGCCAAGGTGTGGGTTAATTTGGAGGGAAAGGCAGTGAAGGCATTAAGGCGACTAAAAGGAGAGACAAACTACATGTACTTTGAATTTTGCAGGGATCCATCCTGAACCATCTTTCATGTCCTGGACTGAAATCACAGCTGATGAATGTTCTGGCATTTCAAGCTGTCCCAGAGAAGGGGTAATGTGTGGCTATTTGACAGAAAGGAAAAAGGTAGAAAACAGAGGCAAATCTGAGGGCATGTAAGTCTGATTTTGAGAGGCAGAAGAAGGCAGTAGTCCATGGAGGACACGTTTATCCAGAGGACTCTAATTGTTCCTTAAGGTCTGGGTCAATGCCTTTAGGTCAGCACTAACTCTGCTCCAAGTGGGATCACTTTAAAGGATTAGAAGTGGGGAGTGGAAGATGGCGGGGAAGTAGGAGGAGGCACCATTTCAACCTGTACCCTAAAGTGAGATGATTACCTACCAAAGAACTCCGACCACCCATGAAATCAGCCTGAGATCAGAATTATACACGTCTGGATCTCTACTGGAGCAGAAGACGCCAGTGGCAGGTAAAGCAGACTGGGAGCGTAGGACTGATATCGGAAGATAAACAAAAGGGGGAGGGAGCCACCAGAGGTGACCGATTGGAAAGTAACACCCCAACACGAGAGTGCTCTGTGTCTGGGGACCAGCATTAACTTGGAGTCTGGTTGAAAGCACTCAAAAAACAAACAGCAAAGGATCGTGGGGGGTAATAGTGGGAACCTGGGCGGTTAGGGTCAGGGACCTAAGTCTCCGGACCCAGGACAGCCTCCCCTGGCACGGAGCCAGAGAGAGTGCAGCAGAGAAATCAGGTCTCCATCCCTGAGCCGCCAGTGCACCTGAATGCCAGCGCGCCCGAGAATGAGTGGGGTCTGGCTCCCGTGAGGGGCTGGGAGACTGGCCAGATGGCAATCCTGAAACGCGCGTGTCCCACACCATCCCTTGGGATAGGTGCTCATAGGCGCTAGCCTGGAGCTCTGGCAGCCAGAAAAACCAGACATTCCCAGCCCGGGACAGCGGGAAAATCTCAGTGTGCGATCTCTGCTCAGAACCTCTCTGGCGGTCTGGAGCTGCCTAGACAGCCGCCGCTGCCCTGGTTTTGGGTACAACGAGGAGCTCCTGCATCCCCAGGGACAGTGACTCAGAACCGACTCTGCCAGCAGCTTTTGCAAAACAGTCTGAGGCTTCTCTCTGAGAGGGAGGTTGGGGTGCTGTTTGCTCTCCTCTAAACCTCCAAAAACCATCAAAAGCTGTCAAGGCGAAAGAAAGCAGATGAAAGAACATAAAAACCCCCAGAGAACAAAAGGCTGAAAAAAACAGTTTCCTGGAAAAAAAAAGAGCTCACCCCCTTGAGGGGAGCGGGAGGACCTAACTCAGGGAACATCATTGTCTGAAAACCCACGTGGCAGGTCCTTCCCCCAGAAAACAAACCAGGAAGGAAGAAAAAAAAAAAGACTACAAGAGAACAACCACCACTACTTCATAAATACAACTTTTATTTTTAACTCTTTACCAATATTCTGGTTCTTTTTTTTTATACATACAGATAATTTTTTAACCTATTTACCATCATACTGAGATGTCCAGTACATCAAATTCTTTAATAACCTTCTAACCTGAACTTTTTGATACATACACCCGTGTTTTTCTTTTGTTTTTCTATTTTTTTAATTCTTTTTAAATTTTAACTTAGTTTAGTCTAGTTTATTCTTTTTTAATTTTTATTTTCTACTATACATATAGAGTTAAACTTCAAGGTAGTCCCCTTTCCCCAATCAATGCTACCCCTATAGGCAAACCAGTTTCTAATCCCCCTGTAACTTAGGAAAGTTGAGTCCCTTAACAAAAACATCAAGATACCTTCAGGAAGAATCAAAATAACCTTCCTCACCCACACTGAGAATCTATAACCACTCTCCCATTTTCCTTCTGTCAGTGTTTCTGTGAATTTGTGTTTGTCCTGATAATATATAAATCTTATACTTGGGGTTCTTTCTGATGAGGTTCTTCCCTTTTTTTTTGCTTATATATACATATTTTTTTCTCTTGTCATATACTTTTATCACTCTTTTTGTCTGTCTGTTTTTGTTTGTATACGCCACAAATCTTACCTTGTGGCCCATTTGGGCTGAGCCTTCTCTTTTATCTTCCCTTTTTTCCCTATCTCTCTCTCTCTTTTTTTTTCCTTTTTTCTTTCCCCCCTTTTTTTTCTTTCTTCTTCTCTTTCTTTTTCTTTTCTTTTTTCTCTCATTTGGGTGGGGAATCCTGATTGCACAGAAGCATTCCAGGGTGCACCTTGACTGCACCACAATCGATAAGTCCAGCTGCATCTGTTTAGTCATCTCTTACCAAAATGACTAGGAGGAGGAATACCCAACAGAAGAAAAATACAGAGGATGGGCCTTCTGCAACAGAGCTAATGGCTATCGACATAGACAATATGTCAGAAAAGGAATTCAGACTAACAATTATCCAGGCAATAGCTAGGTTGGAGAAAGCCATGGATGACCAAACAGAATTGATTAGGGCAGAACTGAAAGCCACCAGGGATGATGTTCACAATGTTAGGGCAGAACTGAAAGCCACCAGGGATGATGTTCAAAATGCTCTCAATGAGTTCCAATCCAACCTAAATTCTCTAAAAGCTAGGGTAACTGAGACAGAAGATAGAATTAGTGATCTGGAGGACAAACAGATAGAGAGAAAGGATCAGGAGGAAGCCTGGAACAAACAGCTCAGAAGCCACGAAAACAGAATGAGGGAAATAAACGATGCCATGAAACGTTCCAACGTCAGAATTATTGGAATCCCTGAAGGGGAAGAAAAAGAAAGAAGTCTAGAAGATATAGTGGAAGAAGTTGTCTATGAAAATTTTCCCAATCTCACGAATGGAAACAACGTTCATGTACTAGAGGCAGAAAGATTTCCTCCCAAGATTTTAGATTCTCGAAAGTCTTCACGGCATCTTATAGTTAGAATGGGGAATTATGTTTCAAGAGAGACCCTCTTAAAAGCAGCTAGGACAAAGAAGCTTCTTACATACAGAGGAAAGCCCATTAGAATAACGTCAGACCTTTCCACAGAGACCTGGAAAGCCAGGACGGGCTGGCAAAATATATTCAGAGTACTAAATGAGAAGAACATGCAACCAAGAATACTCTATCCAGCAAGACTGACATTTAAAATGGATGGAGAGATAAAGAGTTTCCAAGACCGGCAAGGCTTAAAAGACTATGCAACCACCAAGCCGACACTGCAGGAAATATTAAGGGGGGCCCTATAAAAGAGAAAAAATCCTAAGAATATCATTGAACAGAAATATAGAAACAATCTACAGACAGAAAGACTTCAAAGGCAACACGATGTCAATAAAAACCTATCTCTCAATAATCACTCTCAATGTGAATGGCCTAAATGCGCCCATAAAACGACACAGGGTTGCAGATTGGATAAAACGACAGGACCCATCCATATGTTGTCTACAAGAGACCCATTTTGAACCTAAGGATACACCCAGACTGAAAGTGAAGGGATGGAGAAGCATCTTTCATGCCAATGGGCCTCAAAAGAAGGCCGGGGTAGCGATTCTCATATCAGATAAATTAGATTTTAAACTAAAGACTGTAGTCAGAGATACAGAAGGACACTACATAATTCTTAAAGGGACTATCCGCCAAGACGATCTAACAATTGTGAATATCTATGCCCCCAATATGGGAGCACCCAATTACATAAGAAAACTATTAATCAAGATAAAGAGTCATATTGATATGAATACAATAATAGTAGGAGATCTTTTTTTTTTTGAGTTTGACAAATTTATTGGTATTTTCGTAAAGACATTCATCTCAGTCGTTTCTCTCCCATCTTGACCTTGGGTTAATATTTCACTTGAGTCAAGAAAAGAATAAGTAGGAGAGGGATGTTATTTTAACATAAGCAGTAAAATGGACAAAAGTGGAAAGTTTGCCTACATTAAAGCAAGTTAAATTCATGTATCTTGATATAATTAAATCATGTAAGAACTAATAGTTCTATATACATTTCCATTGTTTTACTTGGGGCTTACTCTAAACTTAAATGCAAATGAACAAAATGTTAGGAATATATATATACAGGCTGCTTCTCTGGAGTTATTACCTATTAAAAGAGCTGAGCAAGTAGTTACCACCAATAAAATAGTCTGAAGCTGCCTCCAAATTAAGCACTGCAGGAGTATCCAAAGAAATCATTATACTGTTTCTTTTATCTGTGACTAAGCTTTTAAAGATGTGTTTAACTGTCACATTAAAAAATAATTTATACAAAAATTAAAAAAAAACCCTACAATACATAGATCTAACAACATATATGTGGTCAAAGAATCCATAAGATATGTTTAAAGATGCATTTTCTTTCTTTTTATCTTCGGTACCTAAAATGTGCTTTTGAGAGGCCACTGGTTAATATGTATAGACTTCAAATAAACCATTATTACTGTACTAAAGTAAGAATTCTTGCATTAAGTTCAAATCAAATTTGCTTTCACAAGTTAGTAACTTAAATTAAGCTTAAACGAAGTCATAGAAAGTGCATCTTTCTCATTTTCATCTTCATACAATGTTGTTTTTTGGTGTTTCTACCTTTTAAGAATAAAAACTGCCAAATATTTAAGTGTTATGTACATTTAAATTTTTGGTGGTGGTTTGTATTTTAAAAGAAACAGCTTCCTTACGATTTGCCTCAAGATCTGGTGGAAATGCTTACAGGAACTAGCTAATAACAAAAACCAAGAGAAGCACATTCAAAATACTGATTTACTTTGGTAGCAAATGGTCTTTGAAGACTGATGAAGGTAGACAAGACCCATTAAAGTGAAGTGGGCTATTTCCAATACTCAACAATTTACATAAAATTTAAAAAATTTTTTTTTGAAGAGCTAAGCATCTGTACCAACTGATAGCAATGCAATATCTAGTTTACAATGACTTAAAACAAAACAAATGCCCATTAGGGAAAAACAAAAGCCTTTATCTAACCTACTTTTTTCAGTCATACGCCAGTAACATTTTCTTCCCAATACAATACTCCCTCTCTATAAGGCTGTTCCTGGGAGCCAGACACTTTGGGTTAATAAGGGAGTTAAGAGTAATTGCTTGCAGGTTAATAGACGATAACTTTTTGCGTTCCTCTTAATGTGCTAATAGTTGTGTCTAAAAAAATATGCAATTCTTAGAAAGGTACCATTTCTGACTTTTTATTATCTGTAACCTTTGGAAACTAATCACATGAAACTACAAAATTAGCAAATGTCTTGAAATCTGTATATAAAACATAAATTACCTCTAATTTCAAACTCTCATTTATTAGTGTACCACTCAATCTTAAAAAAAAAAAAAAAAAAAAAAAGGCGGCTCCAAAGATAGTCTTATACCATTCTTTAAAAAAGGAAACTGTTCCTTTTAACTTTACACCCACCCCACACCCCAATTTCGACACATCATTTAATTGTCTTGGTCATGGACATTTCCAAGATGAGATTTTATATTTCGCTCCCAGAGCTTCTGGTTATCAGAAAAACCATGCTTTCCTTTATTGAAGGAGTTTGGTCCTGCTGATGTTGGTGTATCCCTTCCAATATTCTTCATCCTCATCTTTGCTTCTGGAGGCATTTCCTCTGGCTCACTATCTTCATCTTCATTAAAAGCTGCTGCTACTGAAAGGGTTTTTGGAGCAAGCATTGGAACAGTTTCTTTAGGCTTACTTGATCCAAGTTTGATGGATATGGCTGAAGCTTTCTTTGTCATCTGACTACCTATGGCAAATCCAAACTTGGAGATCTTTGTAGGTTTTGTTGGGAGGTCTGCAGCTTCTTCTTCAGCTGATCGCTTCTCAGCGCTGCGACTGGAACTTTCCCCTCCATTACTGGAAGAAACAGTCTTAGTTTTCACAGGTTTTTCTGCTTCTTCTTCAGGTCATCCGGCGGCTCCAGCTCGCTGTGGTTTCTCAGGCTTCTCCTCTCCCGCCTTCCCATCCGCCATTTTCCCCGCCGCGGCCTCCCCTGCAGCCACGCCCAATAGTAGGAGATCTTAATACGCCTCTCTCAGAAATAGACAGATCATCGAAGCAGAAAATTAATAAAGAAATAAGAGCATTGAATGAAACATTGGACCAGATGGACCTCATAGACATATACAGAACATTCCACCCTAAAACAACAGAATACTCATTCTTCTCAAGTGCACATGGAACCTTCTCCAGAATAGACCACATACTGGGTCATAAAGCAGGACTCAACCGATACCAAAAGACTGACATTATTCCCTGCATATTCTCCGATCACAATGCTTTGAAACTGGAGCTCAATCACAAGGAAAAGTCCAGAAGGAACTCAAACACCTGGAAGCTAAAGACCACCTTGCTTAAGAATGCTTGGATCAACCAGGAGATCAAAGATGAACTTAAACAATTCATGGAAACCAATGAGAATGAAGACACCTCGGTCCAAAACCTATGGGATACAGCAAAGGCGGTTCTAAGGGGGAAATACATAGCCATCCAAGCCTCCCTCAAAAACATTGAAAAATCCAGAATACACCAGCTGTCTCTACACCTTAAAGAACTGGAGAATCAACAACAAATCAAACCAACTCCACATGCAAGAAGGGAAATAATCAAGATTAGAGCAGAGATCAATGAGGTAGAAACGAGAGATACAGTAGAACGTATCAATGAAACTAGAAGCTGGTTTTTTGAAAGAATCAATAAGATCGATAAACCATTGGCCACACTAATCCAAAAGAAAAGAGAGAAAGCCCAAATTAATAAAATTATGAATGAAAAGGGAGAGATCACAACGAACACCAAGGAAATAGAAACAATCATCAGAAATTATTACCAACAGTTATATGCCAATAAGCTAAGCAACCTAGATGAAATGGATGCATTCCTGGAAAACTACAAACTCCCAAAATTGAACCAGGAAGAAATTGACAACCTGAATAGACCGATATCTAGTAATGAGATTGAAGCAGTGATCAAAAACCTCCCAAAAAACAAGAGCCCAGGACCTGACGGATTCCCTGGGGAATTCTACCAAACTTTCAAAGAAGAAATAACACCAATTCTCCTGAAGCTGTTCCAAAAAATTGAAGCAGAAGGAAAACTTCCAGACTCTTTTTATGAAGCCAGCATTACCCTGATCCCCAAACCAGGCAAAGACCCTACCAAAAAGGAGAATTTCAGACCAATATCACTGATGAATATGGAGGCAAAGATTCTCAACAAGATCCTAGCAAACAGGATCCAGCAGCACATGAAAAAGATTATCCACCATGACCAGGTGTGATTCATCCCTGGGTTACAAGGATGGTTCAACATTCGCAAATCAATCAGTGTGATAGAACACATCATACGAGAAGAGAGAAGAACCACATGGTCCTCTCAATTGATGCAGAAAAAGCATTTGACAAAATCCAGCACCCGTTCCTGATGAAAACGCTTCAAAGTATAGGGATAGAGGGAACATTCCTGAACTTCATAAAATCTATCTATGAAAGACCCACAGCAAATATCATCCTCAATGGGAAAAAGCTTGCAGCCTTCCCATTGAGATCAGGAACACGACAAGGATGCCCACTCTCACCACTCTTGTTCAACATAGTATTAGAAGTTCTAGCAACGGCAATCAGACAACAAAGAGAAAGAAAAGGTATCCAAATTGGCAAGGAAGAAGTCAAACTCTCTCTCTTCGCCGATGACATGATTCTTTATATGGAAAACCCCGAAGACTCCACCCCCAAACTACTAGAACTCATACAGCAATTCAGTAACGTGGCAGGATACAAAGTCAATGTACAGAAATCAGTGGCTTTCTTATACACTAACAATGAAAATACAGAAAGGGAAATTAGAGAATCGATTCCATTTACTATAGCACCAAGAACCATAAGATACCTGGGCATAAACCTAACCAAAGAAGTAAAGGACCTGTACTCGAGGAACTACAGAACACTCATGAAAGAAATTGAAGAAGACACAAAAAGATGGAAGACTCTTCCATGCTCTTGGATTGGAAGAATAAACATTGTTAAAATGTCTATACTGCCTAGAGCAATCTATACTTTTAATGCCATTCCGATCAAAATTCCACCGATATTTTTCAAAGAGCTGGAGCAAATAATCCTAAAATTTGTATGGAGTCAGAAGAGACCCCGAATTGCTAAGGAAATGTTGAAAAACAAAAACAAAACTGGCGGCATCACGTTACCCGATTTCAAGCTTTACTACAAAGCTGTGATCACCAAGACAGCGTGGTACTGGCATAAAAACAGACACATAGACCAGTGGAACAGAGTGGAGAGCCCAGATATGGACCCTCAACTCTATGGTCAAATAATCTTCGACAAAACAGGAAAAAGTATTCAATGGAAAAAAGACAGTCTCTTCAATAAATGGTGCTCGGAAAACTGGACAGCGATATGTAGAAGAATGAAACTCGACCATTCTCTTACACCGTACGCAAAGATAAACTCGAAATGGATAAAAGACCTCAACGTGAGACAGGAATCTATCAGAATCCTAGAGGAGAACATAGGCAGTAACCTCTTCGATATCAGCCACAGCAACTTCTTTCAAGATATGTCTCCAAAGGCCAAGGAAACAATAGCAAAAATGAACTTTTGGGACTTCATCAAGATCAAAAGCTTCTGCACAGCAAAGGAAACAGTCAACAAAACAAAGAGGCAACCCACGGAATGGGAGAAGATATTTGCAAATGACAGTACAGACAAAAGGTTGATATCCAGGATCTATAAAGAACTTCTCAAACTCAACACACACAAAACAGAGAATCATATCAAAAAATGGGCAGAAGATATGAACAGACACTTCTCCAGTGAAGACATACAAATGGCTATCAGACACATGAAAAAAATGCTCATCATCACTAGCCGTCAGGGAGATTCAAATTAAAACCACATTGAGATATCATCTTACACCAGTTAGAATGGTCAAAATTAGCAAGACAGGAAACAACGTGTGTTGGAGAGGATGCGGAGAAAGGGGAACCCTCTTACACTGTTGGTGGGAATGCAAGTTGGTGCAGCCCAGTTTGGAGAACAGTGTGGAGATTCCTCAAGAAATTTAAAAGAGAGGTTCCCTATGACCCTGCAATTGCACTACTGAGTATTTACCCCAAAGATATAGATGTAGTGAAAAGAAGGGCCATCTGTACCCCAATGTTTATAGCAGCAATGGCCACGGTCGCCAACCTGTGGAAAGAACCAAGATGCCCTTCAATGGATGAATGGATAAGGAAGATGTGGTCCATATACACGACGGAGTATTATGCCTCCATCAGAAAGGATGAATACCCAACTTTTGTAGCAACATGGACCAGACTGGAAGAGATTATGCTGAGTGAAATAAGTCAAGCAGAGAGAGTCAAGTATCATATGGTTTCACTTATTTGTGGAGCATAGCAAAGAACATGGAGGACATGCGGAGATGGAGAGGAGAAGGGCGGTGTGGGAAATTGGAAGGGGAGATGAACCATGAGAAACTATGGACTCTGAAAAACAACCTGAGGGTTTGGAAGGGGTGGAGGGTGAAAGGTTGGGGAACCAGGTGGTGGGTAATAGGGAGGGCATGTATTGCATCTAGCACTGGGTGTGGTGTAAAACAATGAATACTGTTACGCTGAAAAGAAATTTTAAAAAGTGGGAAAAAAAAGTTGAACATATCACCTATAATATTATTAGCATTTAGAGGTGAGTGTGAGCTAGTGCCATTCATGGTCTATAATGGCCATGGTAAGGGTGGGAACAGTTGTGCAACATCTATTGGAATATATGTTTGCAGGAGCAGGGCCATAAGTAGCAGAGGTGGTTCTGAGAATGTCCCCCATCCTCACCCTCTAACCTTCTTATTCTTAGATACTAGTTTTTGAGTGCTATACCCTTAGCCCATTATACGAATTGCTCCTTCAATCAACACTAATACTCTATGAAGTACATATTTATGATTTCCATTTCATAAGTGAGGCAGAGAGAGGTAAGCTAAAGGTATACAGCTAACAATGACTAGTGATATTAAGATATAAACCTGAATCTTCCAGTCCCAAAGCCTCTTCATTATGCTACCACCCATTTGCTAAATTTGTTCTTATTCCTGTGTAGCAGTAGGTTCTGTAGGCTGTAGACATATCTGCGTCATCCCTTTGCTGCATCCAGGGTCCTGACCGTACCTCAGCCTTAGCTCAGTGCTTCAACATCATAATCATCTTAGAGGCATAAAATAAAAATCATTTACCAGTTGGTTATAACATATCTATTTATTTTTCCTGATCTGTGGTTTTTGGAATTCTATTTTACTAACGTATTACTGCCATAACCCTCCTGCTTTGTTGGTTTCAGTAATCATCATGTAAGTGCATTCGGCCTTGATTGGGGGGGAGACTCAGAGGCATCTCTTGGAATGGGCTCATGATGTGAAAATGACTGATGGAACCTATGTCTTTGTTCCCTATGACGCTCTGCTCTACAGTTTACTTTATAAGCATACCCCCTACCAGGTCCTGAGGAACAACCCAAAACTCCGGGAAGCCTATGATGCTGTGTTGACCGTTACAGTGGAATCCCAAGAAAAAACCTTCTATCAAGCCTATACTGAGGCAGCAGCTAGACATGAAATTCCTGGGAAGCTGGAGTCAGATCAGGTAAGTGCAGAGTTACAAGTTATCATAAGTGGAGACCCTCAAACACGAAGGTCAGTATTGTTCCTGTGAAAAGCCTCTATTTGCATAGGCAACCCAATCTAGAAGAGGCAACCACGCATAAATTAAAAACACCATTTGTTTGCAGGAAACATTTGTCAAACAAAGACACATTGTTGAAGCTTTTTCTTTTTTAATTGTCAAGCTGCCCACAATGACAACATGCAGCTGTGAAGAATAAGTAAAACCTATTTAAGAAGAGGGAAACAAAGATTTCATAATGTACTAGTGCTATTCCAGGGAGCTAGAGAAGTTTTATGTCTGACCCAAGTTCAGCTGGTTTGAATAGTTCTAAATCTATTCAAAATCAAAGAGAACTGGTGCATGAGACCATATTAAATTTATTATTGATAAAACTGGTATTAGAGAATATGGCTTTTGTTTGTAAGCATTTGAGCTTCACAGTACTGAATCTGAGGATTACCCAGACTTCCCTACCTAGTCAACAACATTGCAGGACCACCATATTCTAGCACCACAAGGGCGTGCCTTTTGCAAAATATACATCCTGGAGGAGCATAGTGGAGTGCGTGCTTCCTATAGGTAGGTGGCTCCTAAGAGAAAGAAGTTAGGAGGGTCTGGGATGTATATCCTTAGTTCTCCTTCCAAATTAACCAGTCAGGTTAAATCACTCCTCCTCTGTGAGAAGGAATGAGTAAGGGCGTGAGGAGAGGTAAGATGATTATTATTTTTTTTTTTTTTTGCTAGTAGAGCTATCTCTGCATGAAAAGAATAGTTTGGAATGGGGAAGAATTCCTCCCTTCTAATATGTAAGATGTGATATTTACATGTGTATAAATGAATATATGTATAAACACATTTCAGATTCAAATCACAGACACTAAAGGGCCTGAGCAAGGTAAAGGAGTAGGGAGGGGAAGAAAGCAGAGAAAGGAATGGAGAGCAAAGACAAAAACAAAGAGGAAACATCCAAAAAAGACAAGGAATATGGGAAGAAGGTAGGGAGGCCAAAGATACCAGTTAGATTTGAAAAAAATAAAGAGGTGGTTTTTGTAGTTTGGAGGCTAGATGTAGAAGGCAGTCACTTTTAGAAGTATTTAGAATAACACATGAGTAGAATTAAAAGTTCTAGCATTTGCTAGCATAGTGTATCAGTTATAATGCTTCTGGCTGTAAGTGACAGACTATTCAAGACAAAATGGCCCAGGTGATTTTTCTTTTCAAAATTTGAAGGTATGGGAGCTCAAAGGTCCATTATTCATCAGCTCAATGATGTTATCAATGAACCAGTCTCAACATATCTTTCCATTTTACAAGCCATAGCATGCTATCTGGCCATCGTTATTTGGTTGGTCTTATGGTCCCATGATGGCTGCCACAGTTCCAGACATTACATATTATAGGTGGAACTGCCTCCAGCTAAAAATGGGCAATGATCTTTTCTTGTGTCTCTCTTTAAGAGTGAGGAAATCTTTCCCAGAAGCTCCTCAGGCAGACTTTTCTCCACACTTTCTTGATCACATTCATGTCTCATATACATACCGAAATCAATCATTTAGGAAGAGGAACAAAACCATCATGGTTAACCCTATGGCTGCTGGAAAAATGTGAACAGATTTGAGATTCTGTTAGCAGGGAAGAAGGCTGTCAGGGAGTCAGCTGATTGTGTCTAACACTCACATTCTCAATGATATTCTTTTTTATATCCACCATTTATTAATTTATCCCGTGGACTGCTTCTGCTTCTGCACAAATAATTCAGATAAAATGTAGGTTTACTTTAAGTATTGATTACAAAGCTTTTGCTGATTCTTGTTCTAATGGAAAAAAAAGGTGACCAGCAGAAATATTAACAGGGCAGGTTTTGAACTTTATTGCTACTGAGATGTTTATAATAAATCTTTCTTTTAGGAGACACACAGATGTTTAAAAACAGGTGGTCAGTTTGGTCATGAATTGCAAGAATCCCTCAGATCCCTAAGAATGGTTGCTCAAACCAGTTGTTTGGTGTTATTTACAGGCAAGCGAAGAGATGGTGAATTTTTGTATTTTTTAGCCAATGATACAACACCACATCGATACAGACTAAGTCTTTTTACTTTAATCATGAAATGAGGGAAGGAGAAATGTGCATGTGTGTGTGTGTGTATTGTACATACTTATATATGAACAGATATTTTTATAAAAAATTCAGACCTACTACTTGTAATATTTGATCCAATCTTTTTGTGCTTGTGGAAAACATAAGGTAATTAAGGCAAGAAAAGAAAAGACACCACTATCTTCGTTGCTAGGCAACATGTACCCTGCTTTAGACAAGAAAATAGAGAGAGTTAAAGCAAAGGATCTAGATCTTATAAAACAGCTTGTTTGGATGCATTTCTTCCCCCTCTTTGCAGGTGCCTAGGGTATACCCCCCTAACCAAAGGCCAAGAGAAGGATGAGACAGTTATCTTTGGATTTCTGATAAACAAAACCTTCTTTTGCCTAAATTATTTAGCTAAATTTTTGAAGGCTGTTGGTATAGGAGAAAGAGCATATGATAAAGAGTGAGACACACTTGGGTTTAAGTACCAGGGTTCCACTCTTACTAGCTGTGTGTCCTTGGGCAAATTACTTCCACTTTTTTGAGTCTCAGGGTTCTCCTCTGTAAAATGGGTTAGTGATCTACATCTAGGATTATTGCAAAGATTAAACAAAGTCACACGTGTAAGGTAACTAGCAGAATGTCTGGCTCACGAGACCTTCTTTTCCACTTTTTCTGCCATGGGGTCAGAATGACCTTACACTTACCATCTAAGCTTGAATCTGATTTCAGCTCCCTACTCTTGAAGTTTTCTGGTTCCTAGCAGAAAATTGCTCAATAGTTTTAGCTTTCAAGATTATTTTGCTTTCAGAATCCCAAATGATATTTTCTTAGATCAAATGATGTAGTGCATCATTTGTTTGTCCCCAGAATCCTGCTGTTTTTGCCGTTAAGTCAAAAGATCAATAAATATCTGCTGAGAACCTGCCATGCGCCATGCATTGTGTGGAACTCCAGATAGAACAGTTAACAAGACAAGATTTTTGTCAGTGGTGTGTTGGAACTTGTTTACTAAAGTTGATGGTGTGCACCTTTTCCCAATTCTGTGTCCAGTGGCATCATGTTGGTAGCTAGAAACCAGCCATCGGGAGTATTTACACCACAGAAATTGGTAAATGATACAAGTAAGAGCTGTTTTCCTCCTTATAGAATCAAATGTTTCCTTGCCCATCTCTTGTTCCCGATCATTTGGGGTGTAAATTCCTGTGAGAGGGACAGTAAGCGAATAAACAAACGCATGAAAAACATGGCCATTTTTCTCTCTTGCCCAATAACTTCCAGTGGAGTTGAAATTTCCATAGAGAGGCTATATTGCCCAGAGCAGTATTTGCAATCTCTTTTAATTTATGTCCTTCTTTAAAAAGTAAAACCAGGGGCGCCTGGCTGGCTCAGTGGGTTAAAGCCTCTGCCTTCGGCTCAGGTCCTGATCCCAGGGTCCTGGGATCGAGCCCCACATCGGGCTCTCTGTTCTGCAGGGAGCCTGTTTCCTCCTCTCTCTCAGTCTGCCTCTCTGCCTGCTTGTGATCTCTGTCTGTCAGATAAATAAATAAAATCTTAAAAAAAAAGTAAAAGCAAAGACTGTCAAAGTGATATGCACACATAGTTTTAACGGTTAAGAAATGCTAAAAAGTTTGTGTCAACAACAAAGCAGTTCTTAGGCCTCCCTCCCACCTTTCATCAGAAGCAACCACTTTCTTGTCCCTTTTGCTTTTTATTCTGGTATTTACTTCTGGTTATGTAAATACCATACCACCGCTAGTCTCTCTCTCTCTCTCTCTCTCTCTCTCTCCCTCTCTCTCAGTTATCTCTTGATTAATCAATTTATTTATTATTCATTTATTTATTTATTATTGAGAGATGGGGAGAGAGAGAGAGGGAGGGAGGAGGGGTAGCGGGAGAAGGAGAGTCTTTTGTGTATTTTTAAAGATTATTTATTTGAGAGTGAAAGAAAGAGAGAGCAAGAGCCTGGGGGGAGGGGCAGAAGGAGAGAGAATGTTAAGCAGACTCTGTGCTGAGCACCAAGCCTGATGCAGGGCTTAATCTCATGAGTCTGAGTTCAGGGCCTGAGCTGAAACCAGGAGTTGGATGCTTAACAAGATGTGCCACCCAGACGCCCCATGGAGAAAGAGAATCTTAAGCAGACTCCACTCCCAGGGTGGAGCTTGACACAGGGCTCCATCCCACAACTGTGAGATCATTCACGCATGACCTGAGCCAAATTCAACAGTTGGATGCTTAAGGGACTGAGCCACGCTGGCACCCCTTGATTAATCAATTTTAGACAATATTTGCTGGCTTTCTATTACAGTTGAGGACTTTTAGCTCTTATATACTTCCTTATGCTCCTTCAAACCTTCAATATAGGTATGCCACAATTTTTAGTTAAACTCGTATTTGGTATTTTTTGTATTATACCTATCTAACTATCATTGATTGCTGATCCATATGGTATATTATGGTAACAGTTCATTCTGCGTGTAACTTTTGATTTTTACTGGGGTTAACAATTGTCTCATTTTAAAATTTGTTTACCTTAACTTGAATTGTGAAGTCTTTCCACACTGTCTGATAAAGCTGTAGAATTTTCACAGAACAGTTTTATACATGGCAAAAATCCTTTATCAGTTTCATTTGTTTTTCCTGAAGCTCTCTGTCCTCCTGTTCCAATCTAAACTTATTGCTTTCTAACGCTTCTGCACAACTGTTATGCTAAGATCTCCTTTTCCACTACCCTGGAAGGCCCCTTTCTTCTTTTTTTTTCTCTGCTGAATCCACTCTTGCATGAATCTTGTGGCTCCCATTTTTTTCCCCCAGTTTACTCTTGTTTTGGTGGAGCACACTCTATAGTGAGAAAGGTACAGGGATGATAAATTTTTGAAATTTTGCATATCTGAAAGTCATTCTTCTATCTTCACGATTGGTTGATAGTTTGGGTATAAAAATCTAGGTTAGAAAATCATTTGGATGTGGAGAAAGGGGAACCCTCTTACACTGTTGGTGGAAATGCAAGTTAGTGCAGTCACCTTGGAGAACAGTGCGGAGATTCCTGAAGAAATTAAGAATAGAGCTTCCCTATGACCCTGCAATTGCACTGCTGGGTATTTACCCCCAAAATACAGATGTAGTGAAAAGAAGGGCCATCTGTACCCCAATGTTTATTGCAGCAATGGCCACCGTCGCCAAACTGTGGAAAGAACCAAGATGCCCTTCAACGGATGAATGGATAAGGAAGATATGGTCCATATACACAATGGAGTATTATGCCTCCATCAGAAAGGATGAATACCCAACTTTTGTAGCAACATGGACGGGACTGGAAGAGATTATGCTGAGCGAAATAAGTCAAGCAGAGAGAGTCAAGTATCATATGGTCTCACTTATTTGTGGAGCATAACAAAGAACATGGAGGACATGGGGAGATGGAGAGGAGAGGGAGTTGAGGGAAACTGGAAGGGGAGATGAACCATGAGAGACTCTGGACTCTGAAAAGCAACCAGAGTGTTTTGAAGGGCTGGGGGAGTGGGAGGTTGAGGAACCAGGTGGTGGGTAATAGGGAGGGCACGTACTGCATGGAGCACTGGGTGTGATGCCAAAACAATGAACACTGTTATGCTGTAAATAAAAAAAAAATAAAAAATAAATAAAAAAATTAAAAAAAAAGTAAAATTAAAAAAAAAAAAACAAACGAAAATCATTTCCCCTAAGGCACCCCGCTGGCTGTTGGAAGAGCATGTGACTTTTTTTTTTTTAAGATTTTATTTATTTGACAGAGATCACAAGTAGGCAGAGAGTCAGGCAGAGAGAGAGAGGAAGGGAAGCTGGCTCCCCGCTGAACGGAGAGCCAGATGTGGGTTTGATCCCAGGACCATGAGATCATGACCTGAGCTGAAGGCAGAGGCTTTAACCCACTGAGCCACCCAGGTGCCCCAGCATGTGACTTTTTTGATCTCGGGTTTTTATGTTTGATCCCCGCGTTGGGTGTAGAGATTACTTAAAATCAACCATCAAATAAAATAAAATCATTTTCCTTTAGCGCTCTGCAACATGGCATGCTGTCTTCCTATTTCCATTATTGGCATTGACAATTCCAATGCCATTGTTATTCCTGAGTCTTTAATGTAACCTCTTTTCATTCCTTCTCATCTCTTCCAGAGGCTTTTAAGATTATCTTTATTCTTGATGTTAGGAATTTTCATGATGATGTCTGGGTCCTTGACATATATTATGCAGTATCTATTCTGGGGCCTTATAGTCCCATTCTACCTGGGAAATGTGTGTATATTATTTATTTGATAATTTCTTTGACAACATTGTCTTTGTTCTCTCTGAAAATACTCTTCATTGTTTATAAGATTGCCTGGGTTGATTTTTTTTTTTAAATGATGGGCTCAAAGGCCATAGAGTATTTTATTCCACAGACAGAGATCATAAGTAGGCGGAGAGGCAGGCAGAGAGATAGGGGGAAGCAGGATCCCTGCTGAGCAGAGAGCTTGATGCCAGGCTGGATTCCAGGACCCTGGGATCATGACCTGAGCCAAAGGCAGAGGCTTAACCCCCTGAGCCACCCAGGCGCCCCTGGGCTGATTTTTAATTGTCTAATTGTTTCTCTTGTACCATCCAGATTTTTGTTATTAATTACTCTTCCTAACAGAGCCTCCAAATTATGCGTCTTCTTTTACTGATTTTTCCCCCCTATAATATTGTTAATTTCCAAGAGGTGGTTCTTGCTGTTTGATTATTCTATTTTGATGGGATCCCAGTTTTGTTTTGTAACTATGGTATTTTATCTTATTTCTTAGAAAATATTCATTGTACTTTCTTTGAAATTCTTTTCTGCTGCCTGTGTTTTTCTCCCTTTCTAATTTTTCATGCTACTTTGTTTTGGTCTTTCTATTTCATGTTGGAAGTTTCCTTAATTCTTAATTTCCTTAATTCTCTGGTGATCCTGAATGAAAAGAATGAAGCTCGAAGAGACAGATTTGAAGGTGAATGTACATGGTGTGTTTGTTAACCAGTGGAGAAATTGGCTAGCCTGCTGACGTTTTAAGTCAGTATCTGTAGATCTTGCCTCTTGGGCTACACTCTCTTCATGGACTCTTGGGAGTCATAATCCTGGTTGTCACTATTCTAGGAGTCATGGGTGGGGGTGCGGGGAGGAGACTGGGACTCTCATTGTTAAGTATAAACACTTTAATTTCATCATTCTTTTTTGTGGCTTGCCTAACTTTTACCTTCCTTTGAATTACCTGTCCCAGCTCCAGAGCTGCTCTGAATCAATTTAACCTGTTTCCAGCAGGGTCTGGCTTTCCTTAATAGAGGTGGGGATGGCGGATGACTAATCACTCCTTACAAGGCCATTCAAAGGGCTGTACTTCCTTTAAAGTCCTGCCTCACTCGGACTTCTATAGTACTTGGTGCCTCTAATTCCTATGCCTTTGTAGGATTCTCAGGGGGGAAATCTGCTTGTTGCTTACCAGCATTCCCCCTTGGGGGAATGGTTTGGAAGGTTGGTGTGTCTGTTCCTTGTCCGAGAGAGAGATTTGAGAGGAAGAGGAGACTGAGGAAAAAAAATCTTGATCTCACCACCTTCAATCAGGAAGTCGTGAAGGAAAAAAGAAGTTACAAAAAAGTTATTGGTGGATCTAGCAGATACTTGATTTAGCAAATATTTATTAAGCTCAGATATAACATGGTTAAGAGCATGGGCTTTGAAGGCAGGGTGCTGTACATTCACTTAAGCTCTCTGTATCTTCTTTTCATTTTATGAAGTTGGGAGTAATAATAGTGCCTACCCCATACAGTTGTTGTGAGGATTAAATGAGTTAATACACATAAAGAGCTTGCCTGGCACCTAATAGCTCCTTAATAAATGTTTATTATTAGTGGTATTAGTGTTGTTCTTTTTATTATTACTGTAGGCTCAGCACTTTGCAGGTGATACCAAGGAGAACAAAGTAGAAATAAGGCCTTTTCCCCAATGAAGGGGAACGGTTTTACCATTTTAGGGTGCTAAGAACACTGGGTCCAAAATTGGATATTTTAGGGGCACCAAGATGGCTCAGCTAGCAGAGTGTGCCATTTTTGATCTCAGGTTTGTGAGTTTGGGTCCCATATTGGGTGTAGAGATTACTTACAAATAAAAAAAAATCTTAAGATAGAATAAAATAAAATTGGGATTTTTACTTATTGTTCACAAATTCAAGACTGGAATAAGGTACTTGACCACTATGCTTCCAGGATGGTACTATTAGAGTTCTGTGTTCCTCTTCTGAAATGCAAATAATGGAAGCTCTCATGTATCCAGTGCTTCCTCTGTGCCTGGTAGTTAACACAAATGTTCTCATCAGATCTGTAGATCAAGCCTACAAATTAGGTATTATTATCTCTACTTTATGGGTGATGAAACTGAGGCTCAAGGTCACTTTTCCAAGGTCATACCGCTGCTGGCAAGTGGCAGAGCTGGGATTCCAATACTGATCTGCTAACAGAACCTGACCATTTAACTACATAATAAATTACACTGTATCCCCTGTCCAATGCTTTATTCAATGTAATATTGCTAAGTGACTAACACTTTGATTTGAATGGGGTTTTCTGACTGCTTTCCTCTAACCTAGGAAGTACTAGGACTTTATGAGGACCCATGAAAGGAGAACCGTAAATCAGGGGTGCGTGGGTGGCTCAGTCAGTTGGGAGTTTACCTTTAACTCAGGCCGTGATCTCCAGGTCCTAGGATCTACCTCCCTGCTCAGCAGGGAGTCTGCTCCTCTTTTTCCCTCTGCCTCTCTCCCCAACTCATGCCTGCTCTCTTTCTCTCTGTCTCAAATAAGTCAATAAAATCTTTTTTTTAAAAAAAGGGAGAGAGAACAATGAATCAAAATGGAGGGACTGAGTGGTAGGAAGCCAGTGACAAACTTCCTAATTTAGTCTCAGGATGATTGGGCAAGGATTATCACTTTGTACCTTTAAAATTTGACTTCTGAAGTAAGGTTTTAGTACCTACAACCTTTACTTTTGCTGCCTTCCTAATGCTTGTTTTCAGGAAAATGCTACTGGCTACAAATGCATATTGCTAGAACACACATTTGAGATAATTTTTCCAAATGTGGCCTTATTTGCCTAAGCAAAGGAACTCCTCTGGATTTCTCAGCAAGCCCAGGGGGCCCTGAAGCTCCTGGAACCCACTGGTTTCTATTAGCTTGAATATATATGCCTGTCAGGGGACGTGGTTAGGGCTGAAGCATTCCAGGATGGGACCCACCAGACACTAGTCAGGAAAGGTTGCCTGCTGCTTACAGTGGCTACACTTATCTTTGTACATCATTCTATTAAAAAAAAGAGGATCATTCTATAAAAATAAAAGTATTGTATTCCTGAGTGTCATATCAAATAGCTTGGATTATTAGCCATCTCTTGGCTATGTCCAAGGGTTGAGATCAGGCATTGTTGGAGGTAGCACCTTGAACAAGAGAAATTTGATTACCATCTGGTTTCTTGATCTCTGCACATGCCTGGCTTTTTGTTGAAAAGTGATGTTGCCATTTTGTCCTTCAAATGATGCTTTCTGACCCAGGTATGTTTCAATACGTTTCTGAGGACAAAATGATTTGGAAGCCAGTATTGTGTCTTGTGAGCACAGTAAATCAGAACTGATGGTGGTCCACTTAACAACAGCATGAACCATTAAACTAAACAAATTCAAAAATCACTGCTCCTCACACAGACCCCAGGTTCTTGGATACCAAACTCCAAGAAGCCTGGGGTAGAACTAGTCAAATTTGTTGAATATCAAACAATCAATTGTCATTCATTTGTTCATAATTCATTCAATCAGGTTCAGGTCTATTCAGCAGGCAAAACTAATAGATTGAGTCATGAGTCATGAGTAATGCTTACAGCACTCTGCAGTTTATATAGAGATATATATATACATGTATATAAACATATATATATGTGTGTGTGTGTTTATATATATATATATATATAAAATATGGCTTCTTTTTATTTTCTTTTTCTGTTTTTTAAATTTATTTATTTATTTTCAGTGTAACAATACTCATTGTTTTTGCACTACACCCAGTGCTCCATTCAATACATGCCCTCTCTATTATCCTCCACCTGGTTCCCCAACCTCCCACCCCCAGCCCCTTCAAAACCCTCAGGTTGTTTTTCAGAGTCCATAGTCTCTCATGGTTCATCTCCGCTTCCAATTTCCCACACCTCCCTTCTCCTCTCCATCTCCCCATGTCCTCCATGTTCTTTGTTATGCTCCACAAATAAGTGAAACCATATGATCCTTGACTCTCTCTGCTTGACTTATTTCGCTCAGCATAATCTCTTCCAGTCTGGTCCATATTGCTACAAAAGTTGGGTATTCATCCTTTCTGATGGAGGCATAATACTCCATCGTGTATATGGACAACATCTTCCTTATCCATTCATCTGTTGAAGGGCATGCTGGTTCTTTCCACAGTTTGGCGACGGTGGCCATTGCTGCTATAAACATTGGGGTACAGATGACTCTTCTTTTCACTACATCTGTATTTTTGGGGTAAATACCCAGCAGTGCAACTGCAGGGAATATGACCTCTTTTTAAAAGAAGAACTGATTTCTTTCTTTGAGAGAGAAAGAGAGAGAGAAAGCGTGAGTGGGGGACTGAGACAGAGGGAGAAGGAGAAGCAGACTCCCCGCTGAGCAGGGATCCTGATTCGAGGCTCAATCCTGGGGCACCGAGAGTATGACTTGACCCTAAAGCTGTAACTTAACAGACTGAGCCCCCCCCAGGAGCCCCAACAAATGCCCCCCTTCATACCTGACACCCTTTTAGCCCTTCCCCCTGCCCACCAACTCTCTGATCATCATCAGTGCCTTCTCTATAGCTACCAGTCTGTTTCCTGGTTTGCCTCTCTCAATTTCCCCCCATGTTCCTTTCTTTTGTATCTTAAATACCATATACGAGAGAAAGCAAATAGTATTCGTCTTGCGTTGACTAATTTTGCTTCCCCAAGTCCTCTCCAGTTGAGTCCATGTTGTTCCAAATGGCAACATTTCTTTCTTTTGGAGGGCTGAGTAATATTCCTTTACACACAACAGACACACACGGACACACACACACACGCACACATACTCAAAAACCCACAACTTCTTATTTATTGAGGCATTAGTAAATGGATAATTGAGTTGTTTCCAGCAGTACAGCATTGTAGATAATGCTATAAACATTGGGCTGCACATGTCCCTTCCAATTAGTATTTTGGTATCCCTTGGGACAGTCCTTCATAGGGTAATGGCTGGAGAGCAGGGAAATTCGGTTTTTAGCTTTTTGTGGAACATCTGTACTATCAAAAACAACATTTCCATCTTACTTCCAAATTCTAGCAAAATAAATGTTTAAAGTAGGATATGAGTATTGGGTCGAGTCTTTATGGTGAGTTGAGGGGGACCGCAACCGTAAGCAGGCATGCTTAGTATTTAGCATGGTCTTAGAGAATTCTGAATGTGTGTCGAGCACCTACTATGTTCCAGACAATATGCACCATCTTCTTCATGTTTCTTTAAGTAATTTCTACACCCTGCATGGGGTTCAAACTCACACCCCCAAAAGCGAGAGCTGTATAAGCCCAGCAACTGAGACAGCCGGGTGCTGCTGCACCATTGTCTCGAATCCCCAACACAGCTGGGAAGAGTAGAACTGGAGTTTGAAGGCAGGTGGCTGTGACTCGAATCCTCAGCCTTTCCTGAGAACTGACGTATGCCAGAGCATCAAACCTTTACCCAGAAGAAAAAGAGCTTACAGAATGGTTGACATGTTTTCCTTATACTTTAAGAAACAGTCCACTGTTCCTTGAAAATAGTAAAAGGAGATGAAAGAGTTGTTTTTTTTCCTTACCGTTCTGCATCTTCAACAATACTTCTGAAATCGGTCATGCAGCACTTTGATTTTGAAAACCTGGGAGTGTGAGGAATTCTTGTACAATAGTGATATCGCGTGGCTACAAGGGTTCATGTCCAAAGTCCTCAAGAAGTTCCTTTTAAGTCAGTTTGGGAGCTGGCTAATTGAGGGACACACTGAGCTGCTTTCTGTCATGTTCTCTAGGGCTTAGGGTGGCAGCAGGTTGGGTCATGATTCCACGTGTCCTCTCCAAACTGCCACACAGAAATCGATAAATCAGTAGATCAATACATGTAACCTAAACACCCTCAAGCAGCCTCTTTGCATCCAGTAGCAACGCAGCAAAATTACTTAGCTCTGAGCCCTGGAACCATGCTGCTTCTGTTTGCCCCGGGACTCCACCATTTACCTGCTGCATGAACTTGGCCACATCATAGAACCTCTCCAGACTTGATGGCTTTGTCCACCTCTGACGTGAGAATTAAAATCGTCCTCCCTTGGGGGTGGCTGTCTAGCTAAGTCTGTAGAGCATTTGACTCTTGATCACAGGTCAGGGGTTGAAACCCTGCCCTGGGCATAGGTCTCACTTCAGAAAGTAAAAGAAGGCTCCTGGGTGGCCCAGTTGGTGAAGCATCGGCCTTTTGCTTGGTTCATGATCCCATGGCCTTGGCATTGAGCTCCAACTCGTTGGGTTCCCTGCTTTGGAAGGAGCCTGCTTCTCCCTCTCCTTCTGCCTGCCACTTGGCCTGCTTGTGCTCTCTCTTGGCCAAAGGAATTAATGAAATATTTCTTTATTGAAATTCCATAGGCCAACATAGAATACATCATTAGCCTTGGATGCAGTGTTCATTCATTAGTGGTGTATACCTCCCAGAGCTCATCATATCATGTGCCCTCCTTAATGCACCTCACCCGGTGACCCCATCCCCCACCCACCTCCCTTACTGCCAGCTTCACTTTGCTTCCAGGAGTTAGGAGTGTTTTGTGGTTTGTCTCTCTTTCTGATTTCTTCCCGTTCAGTTTTCCTCTCGATCCCTGTGATCCTCTGTGCTATTCCTTATATTCCATACAGGAAAGAGGACTACTTAAAGAGGATGTGGATCCTAGACTCACTGGAATCTGACTCAGGCATCAGAAGGGACGAATACCTCCCATTTACCTCGATGTGGGTGGAAATGCAAGGGATTCTGCTAAGTGAAATCAGTCAGTCAGAGAAAGACCATTATCACAGGGTTTCACTCATATTTGAAAAAATATATTTCTAAAAATCAAAACAAATTAAGAATGGCCTCCACATCTTCTAGGTGTTATGAAAAATAAATGAAAAACTGCACTGTGAGTACCAAGAGTGCCCGTTGAGAAGAGATCATTGGTAATGATGACATTGCCTCGTACCCCAAACTGTCCTTTCTGAAAATTATATACATAGTATATATATGTATATTCATAAACATACATATATATGTACGCGTTCTATGTAGATACATAAGTATATAAATAGATATATATTTGGAAATGCGTACAGCACTCCTTATTTTATATATATATAGATATATATATGTACATATATAAAAATATAGATATATATGATATATGCCGTCCTTTCTAAGAAAAACTGATTTCTTTTTTTGAGAGATGGAGAGAGAGAGTGAGATAGCATGAGTGGGGGCCAGAGGCAGAGGAGAAAGAGAAGCAGACTCGCTGCTGAGCAGGGAGCCTACATTGAGGCTTAATCCTGGGGCCCTGAGAGTATGACTTGAGCCTAAAGCAGACACTTAACAAATCGAGTCCTCCAGGAACCCCAACAAAAGCCCTCCATCATTCCCATCACCCATTTAGACCATCTCCCTGACCACCTCCTCTCTGATCATCATCATTCACTTCTCTATAGCTACCAGTCTGTTCCCTGGTTTGCCTCTCTCAATTTCACCCTATATTCATCTGTTTTCTTTTTTTAAATACCATATATGAGAGAAAACACATAGAATTCGTGTTTCATTGACTCATTTTGCTTCACATAGTCCTCTCCAGCTGAATCCATGTCATCTCAAATGACAAAATTTCTTTCATTTGGATGACTGAGTAATATTCCATTACAGACACATACACACATACACACACACACACACACACACACACACACACACAGAGACACACACAGACACACACACTTTGTTATTTATTGAGTCATCTGTTGATGGACATTTGAGTTATTTCCATCATTACGGCATTGTTGATAATGCTATAAGCATTGGGCTGCACATTTCCCTTCCAATTAGTATTTTGGAATCTCTAGGGCCATTCCACTGTAGTGTAATGGCTGGAGAGCAGGGGAGTTTGGTATTTAGCTTTTTGAGGTACCTCCATACTATCAAAAAGAACATTTCCAATTTACTTCTAAATTCTAGCAAAAGATATGTTTAAAGAGAGAGAACCTCTTTTTTTTTTTAAGATTTTATTTATTTATTTGACAGAGATAAGAAGTAGGCAGAGAGGCAGGCAGAGAGAGGGAGAAGCAGGCTCCCCGCTGAGCAGAGAGCCAGAGGCGGGGCTTGATCCCAGGACACCGGGATCATGACCCGAGCCAAAGGCAGAGGCTTTAACCCACTGAGCCGCCCTGGTGCCCCAAAAGATGTGTTTAAAGTAGGATAAGAGTATGGTTTGAGTCTTTATGGTAAGGTGAGTGGGATCACCCAAAAGCATGCATGCTTGTATTCAGCATGGTCTTAGAATATTCTGAATGTGTGTCGAGCACCTACTATTTCCCAGACAAAATGCAACATCTTCTTCCTGTTTCTTTAAGTCATTTATGCACCCTGCTTGGGGATCAAAAGCACAACTCCAAGAGCGAGCACTGTATGCTCCCACCAACTTAGACAGCCAGGTGCTGCTGCACCATTGTCTTGAATCCTCACAACAGCTGGGAGAGTAGAGCTGGAGTTTGAAGGCAGGTGGCTGTGACTCTGGATCCTCAGCCTTTCCTGAGAACTGACATATGCCAGAGCATCAAACTTTTACCCAGAATAAAAAGAGCTTACGGAATGGTTGAAATGTTGTCCTTAAACTTTAAGAACGAGTCCACTGTTCATAGAAAATAAAATAGTAAAATGAGATGAAATATATGTATTCTTATTTACCATTCTGCATCTTCGAAAATATTTGTTACAACAGTCATGCAGCACATTGATTTTGAAAACCTGGGAGTCTGAGGAATTCTTGTAAAATCCTGACATCCAGTGGCTACAAAGGATCATGACCAAAGTCCTCAAGAAATTCCTTTCATGTCAGTTTGGGAGCTGGCTACTAGAGGGCAGCACTGATCTGCTTTCTGTCAAGTTCACTGGGGTTGAAGGTGGCAGAAAGTTGGGTCATGATTTCATGTGTCCTCTCCAAACTGCCACAAAGAAATGGATAAATCAGTAGGTTAATGCAAATACCCTAAATTCCGTCAAGCAGCCTCTTTGCATCTGGTAGCAACGTGGAAAAATTATATAGCTCTGAGCCCTGGAACCATGCTGCTTCAGTTTGCCCCGGGCCTCCACCATTTCTCTGCTGCATGAACTTGGCCACATCACAGAACCTCTCCAGACTTGATGGCTCTGCTTTGCAAGGAGCCTGCTTCTCCCTCTCCTTTGCCTGCCACTCGGCCTGCTTGTGCTCTCTCTCTCTTTCGGCCAAAGGAATTCATGAAATGTTTCTTTATTGAAATTCCATCGGCCAACATAGAATAATTCTTTAGCTTTGGATGCAATCTTCAATGATTAGTTGGGGATACCTCCCAGGGCTCATCATATCATGTGCCCTCCTTAATGCACATCCCCGGGAGACCCCATCTCCCTACCCACCTCCCTTTCTGGCAATATCACTTTGCTTCCAGGATTCAGGAGTGCTTTGTGGTTTGTCTCTCTTTCTGATTTCTTCCCATTCAGTTTTCCTCTCCATCCCTGTGATTCTCTTCACTATTCCTTATATTCCATACAGGAGAAAGGACTACCTAAATAGGATGTGGTTCCTAGACTTACTGGAATCTGACTCAGGCATCAGAAGGGAAGAATACCTCCCATTTTCCTCGACGTGCATGGAAATGCACGGGATTCTGCTAAGTGAAATCAGTCAGTCAGAGAAAGACCATTATCCCAAGGTTTCACTCATATTTGAAAAAATACATTTCTAAAAAAGAAAAAAAAAATAGACTGGTCTCCAAGTCTTCCATGTGTTATGCTAAATAAATGAAAAACTGCACTTTGAGCACAGTGAGTGCCCATTGAGAAGTGGTCATTGATAATTATGATATTGCCTCCTACTCCAAACGGTCCTTTGTGAAAGAATGTATACATAGTGAATATATATATATATATATATATATATATAAAGTAGATACTTATATGTACGTGTATAGATACATACTTGGCAATGCTTACAGCACTCGGTATTGTATATATATTATATATATATATAATATATATATGTATATGTATGATGATATATATAAACATATATATATATATAATATATATATATCCTGTTTTTAAAGAAGAACTGATTTCTTTATTTGAGAGAGAGAAAAAAAGGAGAGGCGGGCAGAGTCAGAGGGAGAAGGAGAAGCAGACACCCTGCTGAGCAGGGAGCCTTCATAGAAGCTCAATCCTGGGGACCTCAGATTATGACTTGAGCCTAAAGCAGACACTTAACCGATCGAAACCACCCAGGAGCCCCAACATATGCCCTTCCTCAGACCTATCTCCCGTTTAGCCCATCCCCCTGCCCACCTCCTCTCTGATCATCATCAGTGCATTCTCTATAGCTACCAGTCTGTTTCCTGGTTTGCCTCTCTCAATTTCACCCCATGTTCATTTGTTTTGTTTTGTTTTTAAATACCATATCTGAGAGAAACCACATAGCATTCATCTTTCTATGTCTCATTTAGCTTCAGTTAGTCTGCTCCTGCTGAATCCATGTCGTTCAAAATGGCAAAATTTCTTTCATTTGGATGGCTGTTTAATATTCCATTACACCCACACACACACACCCACACACACAAACACTCACACACATACTTATTTATTGAGTCATCTGTTGATGGTCATTTGAGTTATTTCCATCATTTTGGCCTTGCTGATAATGCTATAATCATTGGGCTGCACATTTCCCTTCCAATTAGTATTTTGGTAACTCTAAGGTCATTCCATTGTAGTGTAATGGCTGGAGAGCAGGGGAGTTCGGTTTTTCGATTTTTGAGGGACCTCCATACTATCGAAAAGAACATTTCCGATTTACTTCCAAATTCTACTAAAAGGTATGTTTAAAGTAGGATATGAGTATGGGTTCGAGTCTTTATGGTGAGGTGATGGGGATTGCCACCCAAAGCATGCATGCTGAGGATTCAGCATGGTCTTCGAGTATTCTGAATGTGTGTCGAGCACCTACTATTTCCCATACAAAATGCACCATCTTCTTCCTGTTTCTTTAACAGGAAGAACAACAATTCAATTTCTTTATTGAAATTCCATGGGCCAACATAGAATACGTCATTAGCTTTGGATGCAACGTTCAATCATTAGTTGCGTATACCTCCCTGAGCTCATCCTATCATGTGCCCTCCTTCATGCACATCACCGGATGACCCCATCCCCCTCCACCTCCCTTTCTGCCAACTTCACTTTGATTCCAGGAGTCAGGAGTGTTTTGTGGTTTGTCTCTCTTTCTGTTTTCTTCCTGTTCAGTTTTCCTCTCGATCCCTGTGATCTTCTGCACTGCTCTTTTTTTTTTAATTTTTTTTTAAATTTTTTATTTATTTGTCACAGAGAAGGAGAGAGAGAGAGAGCACACAGGCAGGCAGAGGTGGAGAGAGAAGCAGGCTCCCTGCCGAGCAAGGAGACCATGCGGGACTCGATCCCAGGACCCTGGGATCATGACCCGAGCCGAAGGCAGCGGCTTAACCCACTGAGCCACCGAGGCGTCCCTGCACTGCTCTTTATATTCCATAGATAAAAGAGGACTACCTAAAGAGGATGTGATTCCTAGACTCACTGGAATCTGTCTCAGGCGTCAAAAGGGACGAACTCGTCCCATTTTCCTCGATGTGGGTGAAAATGCAAGGGATTCTGCTAAGTGAAATCAGTCAGTCAGCGAAAGATCATTATCACAGTGTTTCACTCATATTGGAAACAATACACTTCTTAAAAGGAAAAAAAGTAGCCTGGTCTCCAAGTCTTCCAGGTGTTATGCTAAATAAATGAAAATCTGCACTGTGAGTACAGTGAGTACTTGGAGTACACGTGGTCATTGATAATTATGATATTGCCTCCTACTCCAAACGGTTCTTTGTGAAAGAATGTATACATAATATGTATATATATTTCTGTTTTTACGTAGAGACCTATATGTATATGTATAGATTTATATTTGGCAATGGTTACAGCACTCGGCATTTTATATATATATATATATATATATATATATATATATATATATAGACAGAGAGAGATAGATAAATAGATGTATGTAAACGTATATATATATATATAATATGTATATAATTTATGTGGCCTGTTTTTTAAAAAGAAGTGATATCCTTTTTTTGAGAGAAAGAGAGAGAGAGAGAGAGAGAGAGAGAGAGAGAGAAATCATGAGTGGCAGGCAGAGTCAGAGGGAGATGGAGAAGCAGACTCCCCGCTGAGCAGGGATCCTGCATGGAGGCTCAATCCTGTGGCCCTGAGAGTATGACTTGAGCCTAAGGCAGACAATTAACCGTCCGAACACCCCCAGGAGCCCCAACATATGCCCTTCCTCAGAACCATCTCCCGTTTAGCCCATCCCCCTCCCACCTCCTCTCTGATCATCATCAGTGTATTCTCTATAGTTACCAGTCTGGTTTCCTGGTTTGCCTCTCTCAATTTCACCCAATGTTCATTTGTTTTTTTTTTTTTAAATACCATATGTGAAAGAAACCACATAGAATTCATCTTTCTTTGACTCATTTTGCTTCATATGGTCCTCTGAAGCTGTATCCATGTCGTTCAAAATGGCAACATTTCTGTCATTTGGATGGCTGAGTAATATTCCATTACACACACACACAAACACCCGCACACACATTCTTATTTATTGAGTCACATGTTGATGGACATTTGAGTTATTTCCATCATTTTGGCATTGGCGATAATGCTGTAAGCATTGGGCTGCACATTTCCCTTGAATTAGGTTTTGGTATCGCTAGGGTCATTCCATTGCAGTGTAAGTGCTGGAGAACAGGGGAGTTCGGTTTTTAGATTTTTGAGGGACCCCCCATAATATCAAAAAGAACATTTCCGATTCACTTCCAAATTCTAGCAAAAGATATATTTAAAGTAGAATACGTGTATGGCTTCGAGTCTTTATGGTGAGGTGAGGGGGATTGCCACCCAAAGCATGCATGCTGAGGATTCAGCATGGGCTTAGAGACTTCTGAATGTGTGTCGAGCACCTACCATGGGCCAGAAAATATGCACCATCTTCTTTATGTTTCTTTAACTCTTTTCTACCCACTGCTTGGGGTTCAAAGGCACAACCCCAAAAGGGAGAGCTGTATGCTCCCACCCACTGAGACAGTCGGGTGCTGCTGCACCATTGTCTTGAATCCCCACAACAGCTGGGAAGAGTAGAGCTGGAGTTTGAAGGCAGGTGGCTGTGACTCCGGATCCTCAGCCTTTCCTGAGAACTGACGTATGCCAGAGCATCAAACCTTTACCCAGAAGAAGAAGAGCTTATTAAATGGTTGACATGTTTCCTTATACTTTAAGAAACATTCCACTGTTCCTTGAAAAGAAAATAGTAAAATGAGATGAAATAGTTGTTTTTTCCTTACCGTTCTGCATCTTCAACAATACTTGTGAAAACGGTCATGCAGTACATTGATTTTGAAAACCTGGGAGTCTGAGGAATTCTTATATAATACTGACATTGTGTGGCTAAGAGGGATCATGACCAAAGTCCTCAAGAAATCCCTTTCATGTCACTTTGGGAGCTGGCTACACAAGGGCAGCACTGATCTGCTTTCTGTCAAGTTGACATGGTTGAAGGTGGCAGAAAGTTGGGTCATGATTCCACGTGTCCTCTCCAAACTGCCACAAAGAAATGGATAAATCAGTAGATCCATATATATAGCCTAAATACCCTCAAGCAGCCTCTTTGCATCCTGTAGCAACACGGCAAAATGACTTAGCTCTGAGCCTTGGAGCCATGCTGCTTCCGTGTGCCCCGGGACACCACCATTTCCCTGCTGCGTGAACTTGGCCACATCACAGAATCTCTCCGGACTTGATGCTTTTGTTCACCTCTGACGTGAGAATTAAAATTGTCCTCCCCTTGGGGTGGCAGGCTGGCTAAGTTTGTGGAGCATTTGACTCTGGTCTTCAGGGTCAGGGGTGGAAACCCCACCCTGGGCGTGGGACTCACTTCAGAAAGAAAAAGAGGGGCTCCTGGGTGGCCCAGTTGGTGAAGCATCAGCTTTGCGCTTGGGTCATGATCCCAGGGCCCTGGCATCGAGCCCCACCTCGTCGGGCTCCCTGCTTAGCAAGAAGCCTGCTTCTCCTTCTCCTTCTGCCTGCCACTCGGCCTGCTTTTGCTCCCTCTCTCTCTGCCAACGGAATGAATGAAATGTTTCTTTATTGAAATTCCATGGGCCTACATAGGATATATCATTAGCTTTGGATGCAACGTTCAATCATTAGTTGTGTATACCTCCCTGAGCTCATCATATCATGTGCCCTCCTTAATGTTGGGGCCGGACAGGAAGGGAAACTTTTCAAGATAGTGGATACCCCAAAATGGCCGAGGTTTCCGTCATCACCTCCTCTTGGGATGCCAATTTATCAATGACCTGCTGACAGCTCAACACAGGCCCCTACACATCTCCTTTTGGACTTCCCCAAGCAAACCCCATATCCCTCAAACCCCAGAAAAGGGGCTAACTCTGACTGGTCGGATTACAGTCCATCCTTTGCATAGAGGAAGTAACTCTGACTGGTTGGATTACAATCCTTCCTTTGCATATGAGCCAACCATTAGGAAATAGTTCTGCTTTTCAACTTTATGTAAACCCCAGCCACCTTGTCTTGCGCGGGACTTCCCTGACTCACTGCCCTCCTTTGAGTCCTGGAACCTCGCCCCAGGGTGCCCACAATAAAGATCTGTTCTTGGATCCTCGCTTGTCTTGGGTCTCATTTCCATTTAGTTACCGAGAAACCTGACATTTGGTGCCGAAACCCGGGAGGAGATCGAGCCCCTGCACTGGCACGGAGGCTCTCTCCTCCTTCGTCGGACTGGGACTCAGCTCTCTTTCTCTACTCTGGTCACAGGACTCCTTGTGGTGAGTGTTCCCTGGTCTCCAACCCTTCCCCGGGGCGTCCTGTCCTAATGGCGGCCGAGTCAGGGCAATCCCTCCACCGCCACCTGGTGGCTCCATGGTTCCAGGAATAAAGGAGACACCCTCACTCCACAGCAACCATTTCCCTAAGTTGCAGCTCATTTCTCGGAGGAGGGGACGCCCTCCTCCAAGTCTTGAGCTGATAAGGGAAGGGGGCATGGGAACCTCCCAGTCCAAATTCGATCCCAAAATGCCTTTAGGATGCCTACTGGCTAATCTCTGAACTCTGGAGTTAGACCAGGACCTATGAAGGTGACACCTTATTCATTACTATGCTGTCGCTTGGCCTTAATATGGGCTGGACAACCAATCACAATGGCCACCTGAAGGCACTTTTGATTATCAGATACTTATGGACCTTGATAATCTCTGTAGATGCCAAGGCAAATGGTCTGAGGTGCCTTATGTCCAGGATTTCTGGACCTTGCACTCCAGACCAGAACTCTGCTCTAGCTGCTCAACCTCTCAAGTACTCCTAGCCCGCTCTCCCCCACCAACTCTTCCCCATTCCACCTCTAAAGACTCTAACTCGGCCTCTCTATCTCCCCTCGCCTAGCCTCCTGAAAATCTCTCCAGGCCCCCTGTAAGGGTCCTACACCTTCCTCCTCCTCCCTACCAACCCGCTCCCCAACAGCCTATGCCCCCAACTCCTTCTCCAACCCCCGAAGCTCCAGGCACAGCCTCGAGCACACCCTCTCCTACTGCTCCTCCCCTCCCAGCCCCAGAACCTCAACCACCTTCCAGTGCCCTCCCTTCTTCTCCTCCTATCTCCACCTGTACCAGATCCAAAAACCCTTCCCCGGACCTGGTCTGCACCTTGAGGGAGATTGCAAGGGCTGAAGGGGTTGTCCGAGTCCATGCACCCTTTTCTCCACAAGACCTATCCCAAATAAAAAAACGCTTAGGTTCCTTTTCGGCCAATGCCGGCAACTACATCAAGGAGTTCCAATATTTAGCCCAGGCCTATGACCTAACCTGGCATGACTTACATGTCATCCAGACCACCACCCTTACCACAGAGGAAAGGGGACACATCCAGGCTGCTGCCTGAGAACATGCAGATCAGGTTCACCTGACTGATGCTACGATTCCAGTCGGGGCTCAGGCCGTCCCAGCCGTGGAACCAGGCTGGGACTACCAAAATGGCCAGGATGGTCGTTGACGCTGCGACCGCATGGTCCAATGCCTCATTGCCGGCATGCGGGCGGCCTCTAACAAGGCTGTCAACTACGACAAGATTAGGGAAGTCATACAGGCCCCAGACGAGAATCCGGCCATGTACCTTAACCGGCTGACTGAGGCATTAACCCAATACACGCGCCTAGATCCAGCCTCCCCTGCGGGGGTGACATCCTAGCCACACATTTCATCTCCCAGTCAGCCTCAGATATCCGAAAAAAGCTAAAAAAGGCCGAGGAGGGCCCACAGACCCCTATTTCAGACCTAGTGAGAATGGTCTTTAAAGTCTTTAGCTCCTGCGAGGAAGCCGCTGAACTTAAATGGCAGGCCAGGCTCCAGCAGAAAGTCCAACTACAAACCCAAGCCCTGGTTGCAGCCCTGCAGCCGGCCGGCTCTGGGAGCCAGCAAAAAGGGGAAACCAACGGCACCCCACCAGGGGCCTGCTTCAAATGCGGGGCTGAAGCTCATTGGGCCCGTCAATGCCCTATCCCAAAGGCGTCAACCGGACCATGCCCTCTCTGCCATTTGATGGGCCATTGAAATCCGACTGCCGTAGCCTCGGGGAATCCTCGGCATCTCAACGCGGGGGAAGACCCTAGACAGTAAGTTCAGCCTTCCAACTGCTTGGGTTGGAGGACGACTGACGAAGCCCAGACTCAGCCACCCCTCTCACCCAGGCCGAGCCCAGGGTCATGCTCCAGGTAGCGGGTAAGTCCATTTATTTTCTGCTGGACACGGGGGCTACCTACTCTGTTCTACCTTCCTATGTGGGACACACTCGACCCTCACCAGTTGCTGTTATGGGGATCAATGGGAATTTCTCCACTCCTAGGGTCACGCCTCCCCTTATCTGTAGCCCGGATGGGTTCCCCTTCTCCCACTCATTCCTGGTGATTCCCTCATGCCCAGTGCCAATACTGGGTAGGGATATCCTCCAAAAGCTAGGGGCAACTATCCAGTTGTCTCCCTCTCCTCCCTCCTCACCCTTAGCTCATCTCATCCTATATCTCTCCACTCCATCTACTCCTGCCCCCGATCAATTACCCTTCGTGAACCCCCAAGTATGGGATACCTCGGAACCCGTAGTGGCCTCCCACCACACTCCCACCAAAATACAACTCAAGGATGGTTCCAAGTTCCCCTCTAGACCCTAGTTCCCTATCTCCCTCCCCCATCTCCGTGGTCTCAAGCCCATCATAGAATGGCTGAAACGTCAGGGACTTCTGATTCCCATAAGTTCTCCTTGTAACTCCCTCATCCTGCTGGTTCGTAAACCCTCCGGTGCTTATCGACTGGTTCAGGACCTCCAACTCATCAATGATGCAATAGTCCCTCTCCATCCGGTGGTTCCTAACCCTTATACCTTGCTATCCCATATCCCTCCAAGCACCACTCACTTTACAGTGTTGGACCTGAAGGATGCCTTTTTTACTATCCCCCTACACCCTGATTCCTATTTTCTTTTTGCCTTCACCTGGGAAGACCCAGACACACATACCTCTGGACAGTTAACCTGGACTGTCCTACCCCAGGGGTTCCGGGACAGCCCCCATATTTTCGGTCAGGCCTTGGCTGTGGATTTACAGCAATGCATCCTTAAGGCTAGTACCTTAGTACAATATGTAGATGACCTCCTCCTCTGCAGCCCTTCCCACATCACCTCCCACGATGACACCTCCTCCCTACTTAACTTCCTAGGGAGCAAAGGGTATCGGGTCACACCCTCTAAGGCACAGCTCTGCACCCCCGCGGTCACTTACCTAGGCATCCACCTGACCCCCACCTCTAAGTCTCTTACCGGGGACCACATCCGCCTCCTACGAGAGCTCCAACCCCCTCAGATGGCAGATGAGATACTCTCCTTCCTCAGGTTGGCTGGTTTCTTTAGGCACTGGATTCCAAACTTCTCCATCCTGGCCCACCCCTTGTACCAAGCAGCAAAGGACACTCCCCAGGGTCCCCTCAGAGATCCCTCTTTGGTCCGCTGCCTGTTTTCCAAGCTAAGAGACTGTCTCACCGCTGGGCCGGTACTAACTTTACCTGACCCTTCGAAACCATTCCACCTTTACACTGATGAGCGGTCAGGTTCAGCTACTGGCCTTTTGGCCCAACCGGTGGGACCTACTTACCGGATTGTAGCCTATCTATCTAAGCAGCTAGACAGCACTGCCCGCGGATGGCAGCCCTGCCTCAGGGCGCTGGCAGCTGCTGCCTCCTTGACTAAGGAGGCTCTCAAATTGGCTTTGGGACAACCCCTCGTGGTTTACTCCCCCCATTGACTTGGGGATCTTCTTAGCCACCGATCCCTGGCCCACCTAACCCCCTCTCGTCTCCAACTCTTCCATCTGCTATTCATCGAAAACCCTCAAATCACCCTCGCTACCTCTCCCCGCTTAAATCCTGCAACTCTGTTGCCTACACCCTCACCTACCTCCGAACCCACTCACTCCTGCCCGCAGCTCATGGAGGATCTCACCTCTCCCCATCCTGGACTCTCTGATCAGCCACTCTCCAACCCTGATCGTATACTCTTTGTAGATGGCAGTTCCCTCCTGGCTGCAGACGGTCAGAGACATGCTGCTTATGCTGTAGTCACCTCGGAATCAATTGTTGAGGCAGCTCCCCTCCCGACAGGGACCACATCCCAAAAGGCAGAACTTATAGCCCTCACTAGGGCATTACATCTGTCCAAAGGACAACGAGTCACCATCTACACTGACTCGAAATATGCCTACCTCATTACTCATACCCACTCTGTCCTCTGGCAGGAGCGGGGATTTCTGACCTCAAAGGGAACACCCATAGTCAATGGACCGACCACTCATTGCTAAATTACTCGAGGCCCTCAGTCTGCCCACTGAAGTCGCGATCATTCATTGCAAGGGCCATCAGGCCTCCAACGATATGGTCTCCATGGGAAACAACAAGGCCAACTCAGTGGCCAGGCAGATGACTCTGAATAGCCCCATATCTCCCATCCTTTTTCTCAATACTCCTCACCAACCATCCTACTCAGAAAAAGAGACCCAAGCACTTCACTCCCTGGGGGGAAAAACAGAAGATAAAGGATGGATTTACATTCAGAGCAAAATCGCTCTCCCAGAGAACCTGGCCCATACCCTAATTACTGATGTCCACCAATCTCTCTATATTGGCCCAAGGGCACTGAACCAATTCCTCCAGCCCCCGTTTTACTATCCATCCCTACCTAAGGTGATTGAGACTGTCCATAGGGCTTGTAAAATCTGCTCGGCCGTAAATGCACAAGGAGGAATCCGCCGGCCGGGGCTTAACCATCAACTCCGAGGCCGTCAGCCCGGGGAAGACTGGCAGCTGGACTTCACTCACATGCCCCGCCATAAAACCTTTCGTTATCTACTAACTTTGGTTGACACTTTTACAAGATGGATTGAGGCGTACCCCGCAGCCAGAGAGACTGCAGACGTGGTGGCCACAATCCTCATCGAGCACATCATCCCGAGGTTTGGGTTACCCCGGACCTTACAGTCAGATAACAGGCCAGCATTTATCTCCAGCATGACCCAACAGGTGGCCGAAAGCCTCAACATTACCTGGAAGCTGCACATCCCCTACCACCCTCAGTCTTCAGGTAAGGAGGAAAGGTCCAACGGGTTACTTCAGGCTCAACTCACTAAACTTACCCTGGAGACTCGCCTTTTATGGCCCGCATTGTTACCTCTAGCTCTCACCAGACTCCGGGCGTTCCCCCGAGGACCATCAGGTTTGAGTCCCTTTGAGCTGCTGTACGGCCGGCCTTTCCTTATCGACCACAACCTCCCGGCCATTCCTCCACCTCTCTTATCTGCCTTACCTTACCCTCCTCCGGGCCCCCCTTGAGAGCCCATGCTGATGCTGTCATACTGGCCCCAGACGACAATACCTCCGAGGAAGCCTGCCCATGAGACTTATCCCCAGGGGACCAGGTGGTTCTCAGAAATCTGCGGCCAGGCTCCCTGCAGACCTGATGGACCGGGCCCCACACGGTTATCCTCACCACCACAACCGCGGCAAAATTGCTGGGACATACCGCATGGGTGCACATCAACAACCTTAAGCGGGCACCCACAGGTAATGAATGGACCTCCCAGATGGTGGGACCCACCAAACTCTGCCTGGCTAAGACTCCTTCTCATATTTCTCCTAAGCCCCCCGATCCAAGCAATAGAATGTGAATGTATGAGGAGCACATCCAGATACTCAAAATACCTACCTCAACTAGCCTCCCGGTCCACTACCTACTTTTCCTCCTATACCTATATGCCCGCTATCTGTTACTCGGGGAAAACGCCAACTACCTGTACTTCGAAACACGCCCCGGGAAAAACCTTTTGGACCCCCAAACTCTCTCAAACTAGTCGATCCCCTTGCACCCAGTACCCCAAAACTGGTAAAGATTGCTGGAACTATCTGGGTCATGCCGGTCTCACTGACGGGGGAGGAGTCCAAGACCAGGCGGCCCAGGAAGTAACCAGACAAAAAGTCATTCAATTAAATAACCGGCTCCAAGCCTCAACCCAGCTTACCTACAAGGGTATTTCCCTTGACAGCATAAAAAAGATCCCCACCACTGAACAACTAACAATAACTCTCCTAAATGCCAGCTATAACTTATGGCGGAATGCCACTGGCAGTGGGGACAGCAACTGCTGGATCTGTTTTCCGTTCTCTACATTCTCTAACTTCGTAGGGATCCCACTCCCAACCAGCTGGCCACTCCCTAATAACACGATCATCAACCAGACTGTCCACATTGGACCTATTGGAGGAAAAATACCAATCATCAACTCCTCCAACTCTCTCACTTCGACATGACTAACTCCTCCCTCCCATACTGTACTCCCTCAGGTGTATTCCTCTCATGCCCTCAGGGTACCTATCGTTGCTTAACTATCAATGACTCCCTAGACTGCACATTTATCTTACTATCCCCCTCAACTAACATCTATTCTGATCCTCAACTCCAGTCCATACTATTCCCCCAGCACCAAACCAAAAGGGCTGCCTTCCTCCCCTTCTTGATAGGCGCTGGGATAACTATGGGAGTTGCAACCGGAGCAGCGGAGTTAGGGACTTCCATGGACTTTTACTATAAACTTTCCCAAGCTCTTAACGATGACATGGAGCGGATCACTGATTCCCTCACAGCCCTACAAACTCAGGTCACCAGCTTGGCAGCTGTCGCCCTACAAAATCGGAGGGCTCTTGACCTCTTAACCGCCGAAAAAGGTGGAACATGTCTATACTTAAATGAACAATGCTGCTACTTTGTTAATCAGTCAGGTATAGTTACTTCCAAGGTCAAAGAACTCCGGGACTGGATCCAGACCAGACACCAGAGCACGTCTTCTGGGGTTTAGACCCCCACACTTGGGTAATGTGGTTACTCCCTTTGGCGGGACCCCTATGCCTAATCCTTCTTCTCATCTCTGTCGCTCCTTGCATGTTTCGATGTTTACAGGAACACCTGTGAGAACTCACCCGGGTATCTGTCAACCAACTTTTACTTCAGCCCTACTCTCACCTGCCCACCTCTGACTGCCCCTAACGATGCCCCACTGTCAGCAGGAAGTAGTCAGAGCAAAGTCGACGCCCCCCACACCATTATATAAAACAAAAGGTCAAAATGTTGGGGCTGGACAGGAAGGGAAACTCTTCAAGATGGCGGATAACCCAAAATGGCCGAGGTTCCCGTCATTACCTCCTCTTGGGACACCGATGGATCAATGACCTGCTGACAGCTCGACGCAGGCCCCTAAACCTCTCCTTTTGGACTTCCCCAACCAAACCCAATACCCCTCAAACCCCAGAAAAGGAAGTAACTCTGACTGGTTGGATCACAATCCTTCCTTTGCATAGAGGAAGTAACTCTGACTGGTCGGATCACAATCCTTCCTTTGCATATGAGCCAACCATTAGGAAATAGTTCTGCTTTTCAACTTTATGTAAACCCCAGCCACCTTGTCTTGCGCGGGACTTCCCTGACTCACTGCCCTCCTTTGAGTCTTGGAACCTCGCCCCAGGGTGCCCACAATAAAGATCTGTTCTCAGACCCTCCCTTGAATTGGCGGTCTCATTTCCATTTAGTTACTGAGAAACATGACACTTAATGCACATCACCAGGTGACCCCATCCCCCCACCCACCTCCCTTTCTGCCAACTTCACTTTGCTTCCAGGAGTCAGGAGTGTTTTGTGGTTTGTCTTGCTTTCTGATTTCGTCCCGTTCAGTTTTCCTCTCCATCCCTGTGATTATCGACCCCTGTGATGACAGGGATCGAGAGGAATACTGAATGGGATGAAATTTTAAATTTAAATTTAAATTTAAATTTTTTTTTAAATTTTATTATTATTTTTAATTTTAAAATTAAAATTTAAATTTTAAATACTCCCTGCACTATTCCTTATATTCCATACAAGAAAGAGGATTACCTAAAGAGGATGTGGTTCCTAGACTCACTAGAATCTGATTCAGGCATCAGAAGGGACGAATACCTCCCATTTTCCTCGATGTGGGAGGAAATACAAGGGATTCTGCTATGTGAAATCAGTTAGTCAGAGAAAGATCATTACCAAAGGGTTTCACTCATATTTGAAAAAATATATTTCTAAAAAAAAAATAAAATAGCCTCGTCTCCAAGTCTTCCAGGTGTTATGCTAAAAAAATGAAAATCTGCACTGTGAGTACAGTGAGTGCCCGTTGAGAAGTGGTCATTGGTAATTAAGATATTGCCTCCTACCCCAAACGGTCCTTTGTGAAAGAATGTATACATAGTATGTATATATTACTTTTTTAATGTAGATACCTATATGTATATGTATAGATGTATATTTGGCAAGCTTACAGCACTCAGCTTCATATATATATATATATATGTATGTAAACATATATGTATATATATTATATATATATATAATATATATGCCCTGTTTTTTAAAAAGAAGTGATTTCTTTATTTGAGAGAGAGAGAAAGAGAGAGAGAGAAAGCATGAGTGGCGGGCAGAGTCAGAGGGAGATGGGGAAGCAGACTCCCCACTGAGCAGGGATCTGGCATGGAGGCTCAATCCTGTGGTCCTGAGAGTATGACTTAAGCCTAAAGCAGACACTTAACGGAACGAACCCCCCCAGGAGCCCCAACATATGCCCTTCCTCAGACCATCTCCCATTTAGCCCATCCCCCTGCCCACCTCCTCTCTGATCATCATCAGTGCATTTTTTATAGCTACCAGTCTGTTTCCTGGTTTGCCTCTCTCAATTTCACCCCATGTTCATTTGTTTTGTTTTGTTTTGTTTTGTTTTGTTTTTTAATACCATAAATGAGAGAAACCACATAGAATTCATCTTTCTCTGATTCATTTTTTTTAAACATTTTATATATTTATTTGACAGACAGAGATCACAAGTAGGCAGAGACACAGGCAGAGAATAAGAGAGAGGAAGCAGGCTCCTAGCCAAGCAGAGAGCCTGATGCGGGGCTCAATCACAGGACCCGGAGACCATGACCTGAGCTGGAGGCAGAGACATTATCCCACTGAGCCACCCAGGCGCCCCTCTTTGACTCATTTTGCTTCGTAAGGTCCTCTGCAGATGAATCCATGTCGTTCAAAATGGTAACATTTCTTCCATTTGTATGACTGAGTAATATTCCATTACACACACACACACACACACACACACGCACTCACACACACAAACACTCACATTCTTGAGTCAGTCAGAGTCACATTCAGTCAGTCAGAGAACGATCATTATCACATGGTTTCACTCATATTGAAAAAAATATACTTCTAAAAACGAAAAAAAGTAGCCTGGTCTTAAAGACTTCCAGGAGTTATGTAAATAAATGAAAATCTGCACTGTGAGTACAGTGAGTGCCCATTGAGAAGTGTTCATTGATAATTATGATATTGCCTCCTACCCCAAATGGTCCCTTGTGAAACAATGTATACATAGTATATAAATATTAATTTTTTTTATGTAGATAACTATATGTATATGTATAGATGTATATTTGGCAATGCTTAGAGCACTCGGCATTTTATATATGTATGTGTATATATATATATATATATGTAAACATATATGTATATTTATAATATATACATAATATATACGCCATGTTTTTTAAAAAGAAGTGATTTCTTTATTTGAGAGAGAGAGAGAGAAAGCATGAGTGGCAGGCAGAGTCAGAGGGAGATGGAGAAGCAGAGTCCCCGCTGAGCAGGGATCCTGCATGGAGGCTCAATCCTGTGGCCCTGAGAGTATGACTTGAGCCTAAAGCAGACACTTAACCTACAGAACCCCCCCAGGAGCCCCAACATATGCCCTTCCTCGGACCCATCTCCCGTTTAGCCCATCCCCTGCCCACCTCCTCTCTGATCATCATCAGTGCATTCTCTAGAGCTACCAGTCTGTTTCCTGGTTTCCCTCTCTCAATTTCTTCCCATGTCCATTTGTTTTTTTTAAAAATACCATATATGAGAAAAACCACATAGAATTCATCTTTCTTTGACTCCTTTTGCTTCATATGGTCCTCTGAAGCTGAATCCATGTCGTTCAAAATGGCAACATACCTTTCATTTGGATGGCTGAGTAATATTCCATTTCACACACACACACACACACACACACACACACAAAGACACACACACAAACACTCACACACATTCTTGTTTATTGAGTCATCTGTTGATAGACATTTGAGTTATTTCCATCGTTTTGGCATTGGTGATAATGCTATAAGCTTTGGGCTGCACATTTCCCTTCCAATTAGTTATTTGGTATCTCTGGGGTCATTCCATCGTAGTGTAATTGCTGGAGAGCAGGGAAGTTCGGTTTTAGATTTTTGAGGGACCTCCATAGTATCAAAAACAACATTTCAGATTTATTTCCAAATTCTAGCAAAAGACATGTTTAAAGTAGGATATGAGTATGGGTTCGAGTCTTTATGGTGAGGTGAGGGGGATTGCCACCCAAAGCATGCATGCTGAGGATTCAGCATGGTCTTATAGTCTTCTGAATGTGTGTCGAGCACGTACCATGGGCCAGAAAATATGCACCATCTTCTTCATGTTTCTTTAACTCTTTTCTACCCACTGCTTGGGGTTCAAAGGCACAACCCCAAAAGGGAGAGCTGTATGCTCCCACCCACTGAGACAGCCGGGTGCTGCTGCACCATTGTCTTGAATCCCCACAACAGCTGGGAAGAGTAGAGCTGGAGTTTGAAGGCAGGTGGCTGTGACTCTGGATCCTCAGCCTTTCCTGAGAACTGATGTATGCCAGAGCATCAAACCTTTACCCAGAAGAAAAAGAGCTTACGGAATGGTTGACATCTTTTCCTTACACTTTAAGAAACAGTCCACTGTTCCTTGAACATAGTAAGAGGAGATGAAATAGTTGTTTTTTTTCCCTTACCGTTCTGCATCTTCAACAACACTTGTGAAAACGGTCATGCAGCACATTGATTTTGAAAACCTGGGAGTCTGAGGAATTCTTGTATAATACTGACATTGCATGGCTAAGAGGGATCATGACCAAAGTCCTCAAGAAATCCCTTTCATGTCACTTTGGGAGCTGGCTACAGAGGGCAGCACTGATCTGCTTTCTGTCAAGTTGACAGGGTTGAAGGTGGCAGAAAGTTGGGTCATGATTCCACGTGTCCTTTCCAAACTGACACAAAGAAATGGATAAATCAGTAGATCGATACATATAGCCTAAATACCCTCAAGCAGTCTCATTGCTTCCAGTAGCAATGCGGCAAAATTATTTAGCTCTGAGCCCTGGAACCATGCCTCTTCCATTTGCCCTAGGACTCCACCATTTCCCTGCTGCAGAATTTGGCCACATCACAGAACCTCTCGTGAATGTATATATATATATACACGTATATACGTATATATACGTATATATATATATATATATGTATATATATATAAACAATGTATACATTGTTTCACAAAGGACCGTTTGGGATAGGATACGTATATATATATACGTATATATACGTATATGTATACGTATATATATATATACACACTGTTTTTACGTATATATACGTAATGTATACATTGTTTATATATATACATATATATATACACGTATATATATGTATATACGTGTATATATATATATACAATGTATACATTATTTCACAAAGGACCGTTTGGGATAGGATACGTATATATACGTATATATATATATACACTGTTTTTACGTATATATACGTAATGTATACATTGTTTATATATATATACATATATATATACGTATATACGTGTATATATATATACAATGTATACATTATTTCACAAAGGACCGTTTGGGATAGGATACGTATATATACGTATATATATATATACACTGTTTTTACGTATATATACGTAATGTATACATTGTTTATATATATATACATATATATATACGTATATATACGTATATACGTGTATATATATATATACAATGTATACATTATTTCACAAAGGACCGTTTGGGATAGGATACGTATATATATATACGTATATATACGTATATATACGTATATATATATACACACTGTTTTTACGTATATATACGTAATGTATACATTGTATATATATATACACATATATATATATACGTATATATACGTATATATATATATATACAATGTATACATTATTTCACAAAGGACCGTTTGGGATAGGATACGTGTATATATATACGTATATATACGTATATATACGTATATGTATACGTATATATACACACATATATATATATATATACACTGTTTTTACGTATATATACGTAATGTATACATTGTTTATATATATATATATACACGTATATATACGTATATATGTGTATATATATATATACAATGTATACATTATTTCACAAAGGACCGTTTGGGATAGGATACATATATATATATACGTATATATACGTATGTATACGTATATGTATACGTATATATACGTATATATATACGTATATGTATACGTATATATACGTATATATATATATATACACTGTTTTTACGCATATATACGTAATGTATACATTGTTTATAAATATATACATATATATTTATACGTATATTACGTATATACGTATATATATATATATACAATGTATACATTATTTCACAAAGGACCGTTTGGGATAGGATACGTATATATATATACGTATATATACGTATATATGTATACGTATATATACGTATATATATATATACACACACTGTTTTTACGTATATATACGTAATGTATACATTGTTTATATATATACATATATATATATACGTATATATACGTATATACGTATATATATATATATACAATGTATACATTATTTCACAAAGGACCGTTTGGGATAGGATACGTATATATATATATATATATACACTGTTTTTACGTATATATACGTAATGTATACATTGTATATATGTATATATATATAAAATGTATACATTATTTCACAAAGGACCGTTTGGGATAGGATACGTATATATATATATGTATATATACGTATATGTATACGTATATATACGTATATGTATACGTATATATATATACGTATATATACGTATATATATATATACACTGTTTTTACATATATATACGTAATGTATACATTGTATATATATATACATATATACGTATATATACGTATATATGTATATATATATACAATGTATACATTATTTCACAAAGGACCGTTTGGGATAGCATACGTATATATATATATATATATATATATACGTATATATACGTATATATATATATATATATATACACTGTTTTTACGTAGAGACCCATATGTATATGTATAAATGTATATTTGTCAATGCTTACAGCAGTTGGCGTTTTATATTTATATACATATGTTGATAGATAGATAGATAGATAGCTACATAGATAGATATATGTATGTAAAGCCATATGTATATATATAATATATATATAATATATATGCCATGTTTTTTAAAAAGAAATGATTTCTTAATTTGAGAGAGAGAGAGAGAAAGCATGAGTGGCGGGCAGAGACAGAGGGAGATGGAGAAGCAGACTCCCCACTGAGCAGGGATCCTGCATGGAGGCTCAATCCTGTGGCCCTGAGAGTATGACTTGAGCCTAAAGCAGACATTTAACCGACAGAAACCCCCAAGGAGCCCCAACGTATGCCCTTCCTCAGACCCATCTCCTGATTAGCCCATCTCCCTGCCCACCTCCTCTCTGATCATCATCAGTGCATTCTCTAGAGCTACCAGTCTGTTTCCTGGCTTGCCTCTCTCCATTTCTCCACATGATCATTTGTTTTTTTTAATACCATATATGAGAGAAAGCACATAGAATTCATCTTTCTTTCACTCATTTTGCTTCATATGGTCCTCTGCAGCTGTTTCCATGCCGTTCAAAATGGCAACATTTATTTCATTTGGATGGCTGAGTAATATTCCATTACACACACAGACACACATGCACACACACACAAACACTCACACACATTCTTATTTATTGAGTCATCTGTTGATGGACATTTGTGTTATTTCCATTGTTTTGGCATTCGTGATAATGCTATAAGCATTGGGCTGCACATTTCCCTTCCAATTAGTTTTTTGGTATCTCTAGGGTCATTCCATCATAGTGTAATGGCTGGAGAGCAGTGGAGTTCGGTTTTTAGATGACTGAGGGGCCTCCATACTATCAAAAACTATCAAAAAGAACATTTCCGATTTACTTCCCAATTCTAACAAAAGATATATTTGAAGTAGGTTATGAGTATGGGTTCGAGTCTTTATGGTGAGGTGAGGGGGATTGTCACCCAAAGCAGGCATGCTGAGGATTCAGCATGGTCTTAGAGTCTTCTGAATGTGTGTCGAGCACCTACCATGGGCCAGAATATATGCACCATCTTCTTCATGTTTCTTTAACTCTTTTCTACCCCCTCCTTGGGGTTCAAAGGTACAACCAAGAAAGGGAGAGCTGTATGCTCCCACCCACTGAGACAGCCGGGTGCTGCTGCACCATTGTCTTGAATCCCCATAACAGCTGGGAAGAGTAGAGCTGGAGTTTGAAGGCAGGTGTCTGTGACTCCGGATCCTCAGCCTTTCCTGAGAACTGATGTATGCCAGAGCATCAAACCTTTACCCAGAAGAAAAAGAGCTTACGGAATGGTTGATATGTTTTCCTTATACTTTAAGAAACAGTCCACTGTTCCTTGAACATAGTAAGAGGAGATGAAATAGTTGTTTTTTTTTTCCTTACCGTTCTGCATCTTCAACAATACTTGTGAAAATGGTCATGCAGCACATTGATTTTGAAAACATGGGAGTCTGAAGAATTCTTTTATTTTTAAAGATTTTTTATTTATTTTTTTGACAGAGAGAGATCACAAGTAGGCAGAGAGGCAGGCAGAGAGTGAGAGGGAAGCAGGCTCCCTGCAGAGCATAGAGCCCGAAGCGGGACTCGATCACAGGACCCTGAGATCATGACGTGAGCTGAAGGCAGCAGCTTAAACCACTGATCCACCCAGGCGCCCCAAGTCTGAGGAATTCTTGTATAATACTGACATTGCATGGCTAAGAGGGATCATGACCAAAGTCCTCAAGAAATCCCTTTCTATGTCAGTTTGTGAGCTGGCTACTCTAGGGCAGCACTGATCTGCTTTCTGTCAAGTTCACAGGGTTGAAGGTGGTAGAAAGTTGGGTCAGGATTCCACGTGTCCTCTCCAAACTGCCACAAAGAAATGGATAAATCAGTAGATCGATACATATAGCCTAAATACCCTCAAGCAGCCTCTTTGCATCCTGTTGCAACACGGCAAAATTACTTAGCTCTGATCCTTGTAGCTATGCTGCTTCCGTTCGTTCTGACTCTGGCATCAGAAAGTACGAAGACCTCCCATTTACCTCGATGTGGGAGGAACTGCAGGGGATTCTGCAAAGTGAAATAAGTCAGGTGGAGAAAGTCTAGAGGTTTCACTCATATTTGAAAAAATATAGTTCTAAAAAAGAAAACAAAAAAAGCATGGTATCCACTTTTTCCAGGTGTTATGAGAAATAATTGAAAAATTGTACTGTGTGTACCAAGCGTGCCTGTTGAGAAGATATCATTAGTAATGATGACATTGCCTCCTTTCACAAACTTCCTTTAAAAAATATGTATTATGTACATATATATACATTTTTTTCTCTTCTTATGGCACTTTGCACATTATATATAAATACATATATAAATGTGTAAATATATATATATATATATATATATATATATATATATTAAGGGGCATAGATATACATATAAGTCCCCTATTTTATTAGAGTATTTTTACTGATTTGAGAGAGAGCAAGAATGAGAGAAGGTTATATATACATAAATTTATACCATATCATTACACACACACACACACACACACACACACACACACACACACATATATATAAAACTTGTGGATTGTCATAATCAATGAGGAGATTTTGTTATTACTGCTGAATTCACAACGAACTTTCAGTGGATTAAGGTTTATGTGAAGCATTTAAAAAGAGGTTCAGAATTGGAATCTGAGCCCAGACTGGAATCAGGCAGATCCCGCTTTGAGTCTGGCCTGGCCAGGTTCCCTGCTCTGCCTCACCCTCATTTACCTAATGCAGAGAAAGTAACATGACAGGCAGCACAGAGTTTTTGTGACCATAGAAATGAGAGAGGGCCTTTCATGCTCCTAGGCGGTGATTGGCTGGTAGGGCTGATAGCTCTGTTTCGCTCCTCACTCTCAGCGGGGTTATCCGTGACTCCGCAGCCCTCGTGGCCAAATGCACACATTTGTCTAACATCCTTTCTTGGAGTTTTCCTCTCCTACTCTCATTCATCTTCCCCCCACCTCCCTTCCTCCCCAGGTTCTCACGTGATTTCCTGACTGCAAGGAGCTACTTTTCCAAGCCTCGTTCTGGATGATTAACTAAGAACACATCTTTCTGGACCTATTTTCATAGTCCATACTCCAGCCCTGAAGAATTAGCTATTCATTCTGTGTCTTGGTCTCAAAAGGAATACATAGATCCTGGGGTAATGCCATGGAAAGAAAGCCTTTGCTACTTTCCCGTGATGTATATAATTGGGGGTTCCTGTAGTGTCTAGCAGTATAAAAATGAAATGTGAAGGGACTGTATTTTTGTCTCTGTAACGAAACTTAAGAAGGAAGCTAAAGAGATATGTCTGCCCTTGCAATCAGACTTCGGCGAAAAGGTCATTTTGGATGCTTTCATTCCACGTCTTTTTAGGAAGCCTATATCATTCAGAGGTAACTGAATTCTGCGAATTGTTAGTCTTCGATATTGGGAATGTAGAATGGGAACTGGTACATTTCAGTAAAATCCTGTAGGATCCCACTAACGTTCCAGTGTGATAACATTTAACCAGATAGTGTGGCTGAGCTTTCTGACCCAGTGGTTCTAAAACATCTGTAGGCATGATCCCTGATTATACTCATGGATGTGAAGTTTTTGACTTTTGTTTTACTCATGAGGAGCCCAAATAGTTGTTCTAAAATGATCATTAATTATATTGTCACCGAAGTCTGGAGATCCAATGTGTATTTTTGTGTCTATGGATAAATCCAATGGGCTCACCCTGTGATTTCTTTTAAGGGGCAGTGGTTAAGAGCTTTGGCTCTGAATCTAGACCACTTATTTTCTTCACAGTCTGCCTCTACCACCTACTATCTGTGTGTCCTTGGGCAAAGTACTCGAATCCTCTGTGCCTCCATTTCCTCATCTATAAAATGTGGATGCTAATAATACCAACCCTATAGGACTGTTGCAAAGATTCAGTTATTTAGTTGATGTAAAGCCCATACAACATCGCCAGCACATAGGGAACCCTCAGTAACTGTTAACTATTAATATTTCCAGAGAGGGGTGCCTGGGTGGCTCAGCCGCTTAAGCATCTGACTCTTGGTTTCAAGTCAGGTCATGATCTCATGGTCCAGGGCTCCAGTCCCATGCAGGGTTCCACGCTCAGTGGGGAGTCTGCCTGAGGATTCTCTCCCTCTTCCTCTGCCTCTGCCCCTGCTAAAATAAATAAAAGAATCTTTAAAAAGTATTTTCAGAAAGATGCAAGGACTTATGGATCTCTTAATTTAAAAAAATTACTGTAGAAATTTTATTTATGTGCATGGACTTTGTTGGAGACCAGTTGCTTTGGGTTTGAACTCTGACTGCACCAGAATCAGACTGTCTGGGTTTAAACCCTGGCTATGTGTCTTTCCGTAAGTTTCTTTAAGCTCTCTGCACATCTGGAATTCAAAAAGTATCTACCTCATGGGATTGTTGTGCAGGTGAAAGGAGGCAGGGCTTCTAAGAACACCTGTCACATCATCAGCACTCAGTAAAAAACACTGCCTTATTTATGTGTCTTGGCTTCCTCATTTACAAAACGGGGAGAATACTACCTATCTTCATGGTTGTTGTGAATCTAAAAGGAGATCATTTACATGTGAAAATGCCTACCATACTAAAAAGAAGACAGATGAGAGTGAGTGTTGGCAAGGACACAGAGAAACAAAACCCCTCATATATTGCTAGTGGGTGGGTAAAAGGCTACAGCATCTTTGGAAAACCGTCTGGTACTTCCTCAAAAAGTTCAACATGGAGTTATCCTGTAACCCAAGAATTCCAGTTTTAGGCACATAGTTAGGAGTATCGAAAACTTATGTCCACACAAAAAAGTATACACAAAGTTCACAGAGGCATTATTTGTTATAGCCTCCAAATGGAAACCACCCCAATGTCCATCCATGGAGAACTGAATGAGCAGAAGCAGTAAAGCCAATAAAATGGAATATTATTCAGCCATAAAGAAGGAACAGGGTAGTGGCATGTGCTACAACACACATCACCCTTGAAAATACGCTAAGTCAAAGAAGCCAGTGATGAATGACTGCATACTGTGTTTATACTTATACAAAATGTCCACAATGGGTACAGGATTTCTTTGGGAGGAGGAGAACAAAAATGTTCTAGAATTAGAGGTGGTTATGGTTGTTCCAACCTTGTGAATATATTTGAAAAACACTGAATGGTACACTTTAGATGAATGAATTTTGTGGTATGTGAATTATGTCTCAGTAAAGTAGTTATTTTTTAAAAAAAAGTTCTGCCACATAGTAGCCCTAATTTAACACAAGTAATTTGCAAACACCAACACTCTGCTCTTACCTTAGGAAACTAGAACAGGGCCCTGAGCGAATGGTGCCCATGACAGAAGGCCCACTCAGGGAAAAAAGGATAGATCTAGAGCATTGGAGGTTTGCCAAGGTGTGGGTTAATTTGGAGGGAAAGGCAGTGAAGGCATTTAAGGGGACTAACAGGAGAGACAAACTACATGTACTTTGAATTTTGCAGGGATCCATCATCTTTATGTCCTGGACTGAAATCACAGCTGATGAATGTTCTGGGATTTCAAGCTGTCCCAGAGAAGGGGAGATGTGTGGCTATTCGACAGAAAGGAAAACGGAAGAAAACAGAGGCAAATCTGAGGGCATGTAAGTCTGATTTTGAAAGGCATAAGAAGGCAGTAGTCCATGGAGGACACGTTTATCCAGAGGACTCTAATTGTTCCTTAAGGTCTGGGTCAATGCCTTTAGGTCAGCACTAACTCTGCTCCAAGTGGGATCACTTTAAAGGATTAGAAGTGTCTGTCTAAATCCTATGCCTGGTCTTGGTCTGGGGATGCCAAATAGTGGTTCACAAGAAGGTTTACTATCCCTCTCAGTTATTTATCTCATTAATGGAATTTATCAGCAGACTGGAGTCCTTGTTCAGGATGATGAGCTTCCAGAGGACTCTCTGAAAGGAATACATTGGGTAGCCATGCCTGAGATTTGCATGCACAGAAGGCAAATGGAAGACATTTGAACAGTGAATTACATGGAGAGTAGTTGACAGCTCTTGTTTATTAAGAAAGATTGTAATGGGGAAGAAAGACAGCCCACATAGGGGCTGAGATTTTTGACTGAGAGGTAACAGTTTTACTGCAACATATATTAAAAATAAATGGAGCCAAGGAAAGAATGAAAGAGAGAAAGAAAGAAAGAAAGAAAGAAAGAAAGAAAGAAAGAAAGAAAGGGAGAGGAGAAGAACTTTCAATACTTTAAATCAAGATTTGGGCTCAAAGGTTTTCACTTCAATTCACTCATGACTCTTTTTATTACTTCCTGATGCTGTCTTACACAAGCCGTTAACTGGATTCAGTCTGTAATGGCAAAGATCAATCAGCCACAGAAGTCCTTGGCTTGACAGCTAGGATGAGGAAGCATTTTCCTCAGAGCTATTTGACATAGTCCGTCTTCGTACATGTTTAAAGAATAGTTGTTTTCCTTGTGAAATCTGCCTTCCCACCCGATTGTGAAAGCCACCTGAAATGAAACGATGCCTCCCTATGCTCTGGGTATTTTCTTCGGAAGCCCGGTTCCATGCAGGTGTTCAAATATGAGTTACCCAGGCAACGGCCCCAGAAGAGCTGTGGGTCAATAGTATTCTATTTCCAAAATTTCATATCTTTAAGCTTTGGTTATGTCCACATTTCCCATAAACCCCAGGCAAGCTTCAGTCAGCTCGTTTTGAAGACAGTGTCTTTGTTTTTAGGATTTTATGTATTTATTTGACAGAGAGAGAGAGAGAGAGATATCACAAGTAGGCAGAGAGGCAGGCAGAGAGAGAGGGGGAATCAGGCTCCCTGCTGAGCAGAGAGCCCGATGTGGGGCTCATCCCAGGACCCTGAGATCATCACCTGAGTTGAAGGCAGAGCCTTGACCCACTGAGCCACCCAGGCGCCCCGAAGACAGTGTCTTTTATAAAGGGCTTTAAAATACTGTCTTCAAGTCCAAACCAGCATGTGAAGGCATTGGGCATCTCCCTCCCTCCTTCCTTTCTTCCTCCCCCACTTCCTCCTTTCCCTGTCTTCTTTCCTTATCTTCCTTTCTTATGGGTTTCCTACTTTAAAAACAAAAAGAATGAGTTTCCTTCTGCAAAATCTTGGGATCAGGAACAAGACTAAATCCTAGAGTAAAAAAGAACTTTCTGGTTCTACAGGGAGTCCTAGCAGAGTTACAAATACCACCCAATGCATGAAATAGAGCTCAGAAAAAAATAGAGGGATGATCCACCAGCATGAGGGTTGTTTAACAAAGAGTCCTAACACCTGAGAACAAATAACAGGAGTTATTTGATACATATATATATATATATATATATGTATATAATATCACTATATATTTTAATCTATTTCATTTTAACAAATGTTGAGGGAGGAGTAGACAAGCCAGAGGACGGGGGGAATCCTCTGTGATTTATCCCAAGTCTCACATTCCCCCATGGTTCAACCATCTGACCACACTGTGAATGAAGTACCCCTGGACCTTCTTCCTGTCAGCTTTCTTCCATGCAGTCTATAAAATGGATGCATAAGAAGAAGGTGGGAGGCTCTGGAATCAGCATGCTTCCCAGATCCACCCCCCACTCTGATTGTGTGCAGGGGGCCTTCAGAGCACAATTTAAGAACAGGGCACTGGGCTCTGTCTGCCTGTCTGCCTACTTGTGATCTCTCTCTCTCTCTGTCAAATAAATAAAATCTTTTTTAAATGTGTGGGGGGCGCCTGGTTGGCTCATTGGGTTAAAGAGCAGGGCACTGGGCAATGTGTGACTGTTTCTATCAGCTAAGGACAGTCCCCTCTCCCCCACCACCCTGGACACACACATTTTTGGCTTTAAGTCCAGAGACCACCACTTACTTACCTGCCAACCATGTTGAACCCATACAAGTAGGTCAGCATGATGTCAGACACACATTCCATTTAATGGCCATTCCACCTACACCAGGTCATATTTTCTTATACCCAATATAACTGGTATTCCAAGAGCATTATTGCTTTCTCATTGCGGTCCAGCTTGAGAGAACTCTTTAATATTTCTCCACACTTTGCAACATATGTTTTCTTCAGCTTTTTAAAAACTGCTATCCAGGTAAGGCCTCCTAAATCTTGAAAGCTTAGATGCTGGATACATCTATAGAAACTTCCTTGGGTGCTGGGTCTCTAAGAATTTTATCATTGCTGATATCAGACCCATTCATGACAGCAGGTTGTCTTTCACCATTTACCTTTACTTAGGCTTATCCATACCAAATCCTATACAAAATGCCCTATCAACACGAAGACTCTTAGCCACGGTATTATCAATATCACTGTTGTTATGACTATAGGAAAATAAGGCCAACGCTGGTTACCTTGAGGCACTTAAAAGAATTTCATCGGTGGGCCCAACACTTAAGAAAGAAAAATGGAAGAATTGAATTATACAACCTACGTGGCACACGTGGTCTCAAGTGAGTATGTTTTGGGAACATACCTCAGGTAGACAAGAGGGAGCAGAGTGCAAGTCTTTCATCAGAGCAGTGGTTCTCAAAGAGTGATCCCTGAACCAGCAACATGGGCACCATGATGAACTGGTTAAAAAATGCAAATTCTGAGGCCCTTCCCCAGGCCTTTTTTCTCTTTCTGAACCAGAAACTCTGGAGAGGGAACTCCGAAATCTGTGTTTTAACACGCCCTCCAGGGGATCCTGGTAAACACCAAGGTTTGAGAGGTACTGTTTTAGACCAACCTGAGTACACAGCCTGGCTTTCCCATTCACAGGCTTTGTGACATTTGGCAAGTTATTTAACCTCTTTTGGCCTCTGAAATCTTATCCATAAAGTATGTTAAATAATAATTAACCTTATTACTGGGGGATGTTGCAAGAACCGAATGATATGGTCTGTGCAAAACCCTTGCAAGGGACACCTGGGTGGCTCTGTGGGTTAAAGCCTCTACCTTCGGCTCAGGTCATGATTGCGGGGTGCTGGGTTCGAGCCCTGCACTGGGCTCTCTACTCAGCAGAGAGCCTGCTTCCTCCTCTCTCTCTGCTTGCCTCTCTGCCTACATGAGATCTCTGTCAAATAAATAAGTAAATCTTAAAAAAAACCTTGAAAAATGAAATGACTAACACACAATAAACCCTCAAGAAATATTAGCTATTACCAAAGTTGCTATTATTTCTTTGTTTTTTTTTAATGTACAGTAATTTTCAATAGATAGGAAGAGGTTAGGTGGCAATAATATAGTAATAAGGTTTTCAATTTTGGACAAACAAGAGAAGACCATTCTGTGTCCTATTTTCTAAATATCCTATTGTAATGAAGAAGTCCCGATTTGAAAGAATTTAAAGGCATCCCCAATAGTTCAAATCCTGATTAGTCCCAATGGAATGGATTTCACAATCAGCCAAGCACTGATAGGAAAAAGGTGAGGAGAGGAGGGTTTGAAATAGCCATTTGAAAAGTTCTCCAAAGAGCTTTTCAGTGGGACCTCCTGCTAGCCTTTGTGAGAATTGGCAACAAAACAAAGCAGAACAAATCAAAACAAAACAAAACAAAACAAAAACCAACAAAACCCTCTTCTGGGTAATTGCAATCCAACAGGTGTTCTGCTTGGTGAAAGGATGTTCTTTTATGCCATGGGATCAAAACTTCCACCAGGGCTCATGGTTTAAGTAGAGAATGAACTGGATTTCAGCCTTCCTGCCCACTCAGATAGCTCCCCTGATGCAGGACACAACCTCCCATAAACAGGCACAGCAGCCCTCGCTGTAAATTGCGGCCCTTTGTCTTCGATTCCTATCTTCCCTATCTGACTTGGTCAGAAACAAAGATTATTGGTAATTGCTTCTGAATTTTCAAGGAAATGAGCCGAACATCTGGGAGAGGCCGAATCCCCGCTTCTCTGGGATTTCATTCACCACATGGTTTGTTGTGAATAAGACCTATACCTACCTACTTGTGAGACTCAGAGGTGTTGTAAAACTTGAAATACCTATCTTCTGGGTAATCCTGAGGGTTAAATGAGATTAAATATACGCAAATACCTTGTAAACTGTAAACTGTAGAGGAAAGGTTCACATATAAAGTGGTATTATGGTTGCAATCATTGTCTCTAAAGGCAGCATCTAATAACCACCCTGCTGTTTCCCCTCCAAAGAGCCCATGGCCATTATTATTGTTCTTAGCATCTTTACTGTTAAATGTTAGCACTGTCTCAGTATTGCGTAAGCACCATTTAGACCCCTTTCTGAGAAAGATGGTTCCTCTGACTCCAGCGAGGTGACGGTGATACTTCTTAATTGGAAACCTAAATTTACAGAAATGAGAAGCCACACACCAGTCCGCAGTAGACTCCCTTTCTCTTCCCTGCCTCCCTGCCACTGTTCCTCACTATCACCACCACATGGGGCTGGAATCACTCTCATTGTGAGCAGATTGGACCAAACCCATCTTTTGCCCATTTTTATCACTGTCTGATATGCTGGGCCTCTCCAAAGAACAGGATCTACTTCTATCGTATTTTGTACATCACAAAATGTCCTGTGAGGGTTCGGGTGGGGGCCCACTGTGTAAGGAAGAGCTTCATATCCAGCGGAATAGGGAAGGCAAGATTCAGAGGAGCTCCCACAAAAAGCTTAGTGCCTTTTCCATCAAGATAGGTAACAACTACGAATACTTCAGCAGTTTTCGTCCCACCAGGTAAGAGGGACTAGAAAAATCAGCCAGAGATTTGATCGGGGATATGCTGTGCTTCGTTTGTTGTAACCTTCCTCATGGCCCTGTTGCCCCAGTCCATACTCATTGGCCTCTGGCTCAGTTTCTCACCGGATCCCTCACTTTCTGTTGGGACCAGAAACGGGCCCTGTACGCCAGGCTGCTTGGTTCAAGTCCTCGTGGTCTATTTATGTTCATACTCCGGATCCTGCTTCTCATGCTTCTACTGGCTGGGGCACAGCTCTCACCTGACAGCATGCCTATCTTAACTTTGAGTCACTCCCCTTCAGCGATTCCTAGCCTCACACCCTACTCACCGCTTTGTTGCGCCCTCAGATGCCACAAAATGGCTGTACCAAATGTGAGTACTACACACCTTTGGATACTCCATACTGTCAGAGGGCATACTCAGGCCATAGCCCAACTGAGAGTTCAGTTTCCCTGCTCCCACCACCCCTCCCACATTCTGACTCCTGTCGCAGAGTTCTGGACCTGTCCCATCTGAGTCTGTCTGTGTTTTGTCTGAAACAAGAAGCAAAATCCTGCAGGGCCGAGCTTTGTCTTTGCTGCCTTTTCTTTCCCTTTCTGAGTCCCTACTTCACTTCCTGTTGTTGTCCTCCCTACCCAGGGTCAGCCTCTGCTCCATAACAACAGAATTTCCTCTCTAGGCTTCCTCCTCCCCAGTCTTAAAACTTCCATTCCTGGAACAGGCTGCTGCATGCTGTTATGAAGAAAACAGTCTGATTAAACGACGTTATATTAAAGTAATGTAATATTAAACAACGTTATATTAAAGGCAACTTAAAGTAAGGAACATTTATTTGCATTTTCATCAACCATGGTTCTTTTTTTTTTTTTTTAGATTTTTTTTATTCATTCGAGAGAGAGGGAAAGCAAGAGAGATCACAGAGGGAGAGGCTGTGGACTCAAGGCTGAGCAGAGTTCCGGATGTGGGGCTTGATCCCCGGACCCTGAGATTATGACCGGAGCCGAAGGCAAACACCTAACCGACTGAGCCACCTAGGTGCCCCAAAAGCAGTGGTTCTTAATGCTGGCTACATTTTACATGCGCCTAGGAGGCTATTGAAAATACTTCTGCTGGGGCCTCATTGCAGACCACCAAAACCTCTGGATGTAGCGTTCTGGCACCAGAACTTGTTTGGAGAAGATGTCCAGGTAATACTAGTGTGCAGAGTGAGAACCATCGACCTACAGGAATGAATCTCAAAGAGTAGGGCCATAATACGTACATTTGCTATCTCTCTGCCTCAAAGGACGTGTGGGTGGTGAGCACTCAGTCCTAACTTCTCTCAGCCCAAAGATCTTAAATCTTATTTAGGATTTCATGGTAGAGGCCAAGTTGTCATTTCAAAGAGTATACTATTTAGAATGGGCGGGATGTGAAACTCTCATGGAATGTAAGCTTGCAGGAGACACTGGACTTCGTGAAGATTTGTAACATGTTCTAAAGTCATACTAAATCTGTGAGCCTGCTTCTGGCATGACTCCTCCCTAGAAATGGTTTTATATCTTTCAAAATCATTCTGTGCTCTGCTTTGAAAGTATCAAGCTCTATTATGAAGTAATCAAAGCCACACTGATTGCTTAACATTATAGGATCTTGTAGACTGGAGCTGGAAGCAGAGAACTGTAGTTCCAGGAACTAAAACTTCTTGCCCTCATCTTCCCATAATGATCATAACGAAGGTACAAATACTGGTGACACTTGAAACTTATAATGGGCTTCTGTTTATAGGCCAGGCTAAGCCCGACCATTCTCTAACAAACCCATTGTTACCTTAAAGAAATGACTGGGACCAGGACTAATCCTAGCAGTCATCAATTTGACAAGGAGTTTCTGAGCCCTCCATTCGTTCTCAAGCAGTGGAGTGGCCTGCAATAGCAAAATGAGCTGTGTTCTCACAAATCACTGACACTTTCCAGGAAAAAAAAATCTAGCTTTAAAAAAACTGGAATAGAAAATACCGAAAGTAAGTGCCACAAGGGCCTGCAATAAAAGGAAGTAAGAGGCACTGGACTCCAGAGGACCAGGAAGTGCTCTTCTTCGCCCAAACCACCTCAGCTAGGCCTGGTGATAGTAGCTTTGCTGGGGTCTGCCCTTTGCTTCAGGATTTGTCCATGGTCTGCAAGAATCACCTTCAACATCAACCTTCTCTTGGAAGGGGAAAAGTTAAAATCTGGGCTGACTCCTCATCTTAATATACATTTATTTATCAGTTAGGTGCCTGGGAATGGCACACAATAAGATAAGCCCTGTTTGGCAGGAGCAAGGGAGGTGAGTGCAGAGGACAGAAGGGAAGTGCATATCGTGGAGTCCAGAGAAGACAGGTTCCAAGTGAAAGGTGATGAAGTAGGTGGCAAGAATGGCCCCAAACAGAGCCACAGAAGCACCGCTCTTTGGCTGAGCTCAAACAACTGGTGTTCTACAGGGGTGGAAGGTGTATGGCTCCCGTTGCTCTTGATGCTGAGAGTAGGCACTGGGATCCAATGGCATGTTTAACCACCGAGTTCTTTGTACCTTCATTTCATTCATCAAACAGGTTCCCTTGAAGCTGAACAGTCTTGGAGCCTGAGTGTGAGTGCAAGAGGGCGGATGCCAGATGTGTTCTCCTAGGGCGCGAGGGTAGGAAACCTTTTGGAAATTGTCCTATTCCCTGCCACCACCCCACCCCCCGCCACTGCCCAATCAGCCTTTAAACCTCAGCGGGGAGAAATCCCTCACTGAGAATCCCTCACTGAGAAATCCCTCACTGAAAAGCCTGAGGAATCCCCAGGAGCGCTGTCCAAAGCCTGAGGCTGTCTTGTCCATAGCTCAGGAGGACACCTACCGCTACACCACAGCTCTTCAGAGCACTTGGTACTAGATTGGCGGTGTGCACCCAAATGTCTTCATCTAGGAAATGACTCCGGCATGTCACTTCCACTGGAAGTACCTCATGACAGTTACCAGCATCCGGTCTGGAGAAGGGAGTGTCCGAGAAAAGGTCAGGTGGCTGATTTTATTGTCTAATTCGTAATTCACACAAGTCCAAGAGAAAAGCCCTTTGTTCCAACTGTTTCCCAGGAGCGAGGGGGCCTCCCAGTTGCCCGGGTTGGGAGGGCCCATAAATCCCGAGGCCATCTGGTGCTGAACAATGAAACTGCAAAGGGCCCTGGCGGTCTGGCAGTCTTCATTGAGAATCACATATTCAAAAGAGCAACCCGCCTCAAACGATGGGTCCCTGTTGATGTGCTCAATGGCTAAGCCAGCAGCAACCTCAGGCAGAGCCTTTGAGAACAACGGGTCACAAGCCCAAGGTCCACTACCCCTATCTTGTAAAGGGGCGTCCACAACCACTGTGGGATGCAGTCCAGGGCCAGGAGGCATGAGCACCATAGGAGCTTGAAGGCTGCAAGACCATGGTGTTTTCGCTGTCTTCTGGGAGCCGCACACCAGAGCATAAGGTGAGAAGAAGGCCATGGTCCCCAAAGCATAGCCCTCCTGCTTCCAGCAAGCTAGTGAGGAAATGTCTGAAAGTTAGTCTGTGTTCCTGAGACGTACTGCTGTGTTTCCAAATGCCTGTCAATAAGAGGGAGAAATTCATTACTTGCCTTATACCTGAAGCTTCTGGAAAGATGGATTATAAAAGAATGGCAAAGGAACGGCAGTTCCCAAACCACCCTGCAGAAAAACGCCTCTCCTTCCCGCACTGTCTGTACTCCTTGTCCCAATAGATGGCACCTCTGCCCACCGTTCGGCCCCTTGCTCCAGACAGAAATCTGATAGTCAGCTGATGCTCTTCCTTCATCTCTGCTCCCACATTCAATCTATTACCGAGTCCTGTTGATTCAACGTTGGCAACAGCTCCCCACTTCACAACGTTGTGAGGATTGTGTGGGTAAACGTACAGCAAGCACATGGTGTTAGCGTTATATTAGTGATATTATTATCATTATCACTTCCATAGTTTAAAATGTGCTCATTTTTTCTCCACCCTAATGCCTCTTGGAGAGAAACACAGATGTAAAGATATAATGGCAATGCGAAATTATAAAAATAGTGTGATTTTAGGTAGATCAGCAGAGGAGGATAGAGAGGATCACCCAAATTCTGATTTCAGGGGGAGGTGAGGAGAGAGAAGAGACTGTCTCTCCAACTTGAGTACTGAAAGAAAGGTTATCCAGGTTAATGGGGTTATGAGGGCGAGGTGCTAAGCACCTTCCAGGCAGAAGGAACAGCATAGAGTAGGACACAAAGGTGTTTTTTAAGAAAAGTGTTTATTTTCTTAAAAGATTTTTATTTATTTATTTGAGAGAAACAGAGAGGACATGAATGGGGGCAACGGCAGAGGGAGAAGGACAAGCATATACCCCAGTGAGCAGGGAGCTGGTCTCAGGGATTGATCCCAGGACCCTGAGATCAAGACTTGAGACAAAGTCGGACACAACCAACTGAGCCACCCAGACCAGGCACCCCTAAAAATTATTTTTAAAGAAGAGGATGTTAGATACTCAGAATTCCAAGGCATGTGTTTTGTTCAAATCTATGATGGCAGCTAAGGCAAGGGCCAGGTGACCTAGAGTCTTATATGCCATTCACAGGTTTTTAGATTTAATACTATAGACAATAATTTTAGGTAGAGAAATGACACAATCAGATTTCCTTTTTGAGAAGATTGTACAAATAGCAATGTGATGAACTGGCTGGAAAGTGGTTAAGACTGGGGACTTCCAGGTTCAAAGCTGTTGTAACAATTCCATATTGGAAATGATGACAGACCAAGAGAGCGGTCATGAAGATGTAGAGGAATGGAGAGGAATTCCACCAAGATTAGAAAATAGCAAGGAGATTAAGAAAGTAGAACCGACAACAGCTTGGTGACTGACAGGATGGAGAAGGTAGGGAGAAAAAGGACCCCCCAGAAGATTCTGAGCTTTTCAGACCTAGGCAACTGGTTGGAAAATTATACAAGTCTCTGAGATAGGGAACACTGGAGGAAGGTGGTGAAAATATAATGCATTCCATTAGGTATGGTGAACTCATAAAGCCTGAAGAACATACAAGTGGCAATACTCAGGACAATTTGACACACCGGATCACATCATAGAAAGCTGAGCTAGAGAGAGAAATAGGAGTGTAATCAATTGATAGAGAATAAGTAAAGACATGTAGAAGATTGACAACAGAGAGTTGTGAGGTAAAGAACAGGATAAACCCCTGAGAATTCATGTCACTTAAAGGTCAGGCAGAGAGGAAAGAGGTCATAATGAAAACTTAAATGGCAAGTCCAGGGAATCAGCAAAATCCAAGAGACAGGGTAGTATCTCACAATCCAAGGGGGCTGAAGCTTGGGGGATGAAAACCGTTTATCCCGTCTCACACTCCCTGGAGAAATCAAGTAAACTAAGGATAGAAAAGGAGCTGCCCATTGGATTTGGATTCAGAGTAAGGCTGCCAGTTAAGGGGACCCCAGTGAGTCAGAAATGAATGGGAATTAGTGAAGTGGAGTCAGCAAATGTAGAGAACCCTTTCAAGGTGATACATGCAAAGGGTTTCTCCATCTAGCCCTTGTCTTTATCCCCTCATCTCCCACTGTTTACACTTAATGTTGCAGTAAATTTCCTGCAGACATTTATCACTTAGCCTGTTGGGCATAGGATTTGTAAAATGCCATTCCTTATGCCTAAACTTCCCCTCCCTTCCCGCCTCTCATTCTACTTCTGCATTCTGATTTGTAAAATGCCATTCCGTATGCCTGAAATCCCCTCGCTTCCCGCCTCTCATTCTACTCCTGGGTTCTGATGAACTTTACCTTCAAGATCCACTTGAAGTGTTCCCTCCTCTGTGCAGTCCTAGTTAACACCCTCAGATTGAGTTCATTGTTTTTTCCATCTGTGCCTCATACTTATACCCATTAGGGAAGATGTCACTGTGATTTATAAATTGCCCCTACTTCTGGTCTACATTTTGACATGGATACCACTGGATATCTCTATATTTATGGGACCTCGTACTTTCAACAACAAATGATGAGCAATAACGAAGGCAACTCCCTATGGGGAACAGAGCCCACTGGACTGGGAACTTCTAGAGGTCTTCTTCATGGGCCTCATGCCTCGTCAAGTTCCCAATATAGTAGCTATCAAATAATGTTTGTGAAATGAATTCATAAAACTTTAAGGTTGATCCAAGGTCAGTAATAACCTCACCAGGCGTAAGTAGAATGAATTGCTTGTTGGGGGGAGAGGTTTTAATGAGGGAAATCCTTAGTGAAATTTTCATTCCATCCAAAGTTCAAAATAATGGCATGGCTCTCTTCAGGGCTGATTATTAGTGCTGGTGTGTACAAGTCAAGCTCAACGAGTTGGTCATTACCGGAAACAATTCTGCTGGTGCCAGTCTTGTTGGTTATTATCTTGAGTCTCATTCCTAATTTTATGGGAAAGTCTGACTCCTCAAGACACCAGTCAGGGGCACATATTTTTGATGACCTACCAAAATAGTATACCTCAACATTTGTAAACAGGCAAAAGTGGGTTAAAATGAGGGTCACGAAAGACTTAGGGAGGAGATGTTTCAAAACAGCATGAGCCAGAAGCTGAAGGGTGTGTATGATGGAGAAAGAAAAATTCCAACTTTACTTTTGGGGAAGTAAAAAGGTGGTTTTGGGAAGATTATATCCAAAAGTTCCTCAAATCTATTTGTGGACCTTCAGAGTAATCTAGCCCCAATCTCTATTCCCCCAAATAGATTTATTCTGTTTGCTGACTGGGTTGAAGGCATGACAGTGAGATTCACAGTGGATGAGATATGAGATGTAGACTTCGCCTTTGAAGAGCTCCCAGCCCAACACTACAAGCTGAGCTGTAAGGAGCTCACATGCTTCTCTTCCCACTCTCCCCGAGCACCAGCCATTTATCTGTCATGGCAAAACCTGGGAGCCAGGGTACTCTCTGGGTAGCATGGAAGAGGTTCCTATATCTGGTCTGTATTGTGATGAGGTTATTGAACTAGATGATATCTCTGTCCTTAGAGGACCTCGCTCTTTCAACCACTAGGAGTAGACAATAGAGAGGGTAACTCTATATGGGGAAGAGTCCTGTCCACAAGCAACAGGCAAAAGTGGCCAACCCGCTGCCTCTTCTCCCACAAACACACCCAGTTTTGTGAGTTCTCTGCCATAAGTAGTACATTTAAGTCAGAAACTAGCATTTGGTTAACAAAGACTAATATTTATTGAGTTCTTGATATGACTCAAACACTGGGCTAAACTCATGTGTTCTCTTATTGTCAAAACTCAGTCAGAAGGAAAAAAATCACCATAGTCTTTGAGGCAGGTATTATTGTCACCTACACTTCCAGATGATGAAACAGAGGCTCAGAAAGGACAAGGAACTTGCCTGAGGGCACACTGTGGTAGAATGGGGATTTGTACCCCAGTTGATTAAGCAGTAAAACAGATCGACAGTTGACTGCCCCTAATCTGTGAAGTTACAGAGACCATTATTATACCTTCTTTGCTACCCATATCAAGTTTGACTAATTCACTTGCGGTTTTAAAAATGCCCTTAGTCCCGCAAAAAATGAACTATTGGGATTTCATACTTCATCGGGAGAGGGGGGTGGGGTTATGGACATTGGGGAGGGTATGTTCTATGGTGAGTGCTGTGAAGTGTGTAAACATGGTGATTCACAGCTAGGGATAATAATACATTATATGTTTATAAGAAAGAAAAAATAAATAAATATATTTTTTTAATTTCCCTTAGTCCCCCCATGAAAGAACAAATTAGACAACAAGGGGTTATGGGAAGAGTAAACTGGGAGGAGCAAACACATTCATTATCCAACCAGAAGGAATTTGCCCCTTCTGTTGAAGCCCAGTCTTGGGACAGCTCTCTTTATTGGGCTTGGGAGGTACCAGTCACACTGTATTCTATACAGAGCTAATCCTAGTCTTTGAGAATGGAAATTTTGGGAGTAGAGATGTGGAATGTTAGTTCTGATTCTCAATTTCCTCACCAGCGAATTGGAGGTACATTTAATTTAATGCTTTTGAAGTGAGGGATGAAATAAGATAGAATGCTGAGCACACAATTTTCTTTAAATAAATACTAGTTCTTCCTTGCTTTTTAAAAAGAGGACCGCATGTGGAATCAGGAGGCCTGAGTCCTGAACCCAGTTCTACCACTGACTTGCCATGTGACATTGAAGTTTTCATTCCTCCTCTCTCTCTCTCTCTCTCTCTCTCTCGTTTTTCCCCCTCAGCTGGACTACAGGATCTGCAAGTCCCTTTCCTCTCTCATATGCATCGATCCTGGGATTCTGTCCATCTTCCAGACAGTGACCTTATTAAACCTCTGCACCTGTTAAACTGCTTTCTGAATTCATTCAACGTTCTCTAGCCTTTGCTGCTCTAATTAGTTTTTCACTAGTGTTGTATTTCTCTTTTTTTTTTTAGAAAGTCTTCATGTTTTGTTTTGTTTTTTTTTTTAAGATTTTTTTTTATTTATTCATTTGACAGACAGAGATCACAAGGAGGCAGAGAGGCAGAGAGAGAGAGAGAGAGAAGCAGGCTCCAGCTGAGCAGAGAGCCCGATGAGGGACTCGATCCCAGGACCCTGAGATCATGACCTGAGCCGAAGGCAGCGGGTTAACCCACTGAGCCACCCAGGCGCCCCACTAGTGTTCTATTTCTGCAAGTGGTTTGTACTTACTCTCATCTGGCAGATCCAGTTCCTGATTGTTTTAAAATATTGGTCTAGAATCCTCTATCAAACACCTACAGTGTGAAGTGTGACCCCCACTCCCCCCCACACACGCAGGTCAAATGTTGGAGTTATGCTACATGGAAAAAGTCTGGGTTCCTAAAACCACTCATTATCTTATCTTCATTGTTAAGATGTATACTTTGAGATCCTAGTTTGTGCTATCCCTGAAAGTATACAAGTGGGGAAATATAAGGCCTGAAATTTCACCAAGAATTCAACTAGGTACACCAGAACTAAGAGGACAATAATGTCTACCAACAGGGTTCACATGCAAGGTAAAATCTGTACCTTCCCTGCTTGCTTGACTCACCATTTTATGTCCAGTGCCCTGCACAATGACTGACACATAATAGGTACTCAACAAATTCTTGCTGGATAAAGAGTCAATAAGAGAAATGGAGCACAAATGAAATGTTTTATATTACTATGTTCCTGAGTAGGCTCTATTTTAGGCCTTGTTCAGGAACTATCTTCATCACAATCATCTCGTATGTTGTTTGTCTTCAAACTTCTTTTTTTAAAGATTTTATTTGAGAGAGAGAGACACACACACACAGTGAGAGAGGGAACACAAGTAGGGGGAGTGGGAGAAGGTGAAGAAGACTTCCCACAGAGCAGAGAGCCCAATGCAGGGCTAGATCCCAGAACCCTGGGATCATGACCTGAGCTGAAGGCAGACGCTTAACGACTCAGGCCCCCAGGCACCGTGTTCTTCAACCTTCTAGTCTAACTCTCTCCACCCTCTCTATTAATGGAAAGAGAACCAACTCTAGAAAAAAAGATTTTTGCATAATTGCCAGTGACTTGTAAAAGATTAATATTTGAAAATTTCCCATATTCCTTCCCAACCAATGGCGTTTCTTTTGTAATAGGGTGTCAAGAAAGGTTTATGCCAAAGGAATTAATCTCCAATAGTATCATTTCAATTTCGAACATCATTGGCAGGTAGGCAAACGAGGAGAGACCACATTTGGAGTTGAAAAACGAAGGGACTTTTGGTGTTCTTCAGATCATAGTGATTAGCTCTCAATTCTAGATGTAAAGCTAACAATTTTATGTTATAATCCAGGTCATTCCTCCTAAGCAAAATGCCTACACACCTCAAGTTCTAAAAACTTTGCTTTCAACATTAAAAGGATCATACACATGATCAAGGGAGATTTATCCCCGGGATGCAAGGATGGTTCAAAATACCTAAGTCCATCAACGTGACACACAACTTTAACAGAATGAAGGATAAAAATCACATCATCATCTCAATCAGTACAGAAAAATCATTTGACAAAATTCAACACCTTCTCATGAAGAAAAACTCTCAACAAACTAGGTATAGAAGGATTATACCTAAATATAACAAAGACCATAGATGACAAGCTACAGCTAACAACAGACTCAATGGTGAAAAACTGAAAGCTTTTCCTCTAAGGTCAGGAATAAGATAGTGATGCCCACCCTCACCACTCCTATCCAACATAGGACTGGAACTCCTAGCCAGAACGGTTAGCCAAGGAAAAGAAATTAAAGGCATCAAAATTGGAAAAGAAGTTAATTATGTTGGGTCCTAGATTGCATGATCTTATATGTGGGAAAACCCCAAAGCCTACACACACACACACACACACACACACACACACACACATTAGGACTGATTAACAAACTTGATAATGTTTCAGGAAAAAAAAATCAGCATATAACAATCAGTCGCATTTCTATACACTACCAAGGAATATCCAAAAGGAAATTGAGAAAATCCCGTTTACAAAAGCATCAACAATAAAGTACTTAAGAATAAATTTAACCGAGGAGGTGAAAAATTTGTACACTGAAAGCCACAAAATATCAAAAAGGAAAATAAGAAGACCCAAGTAAATGGAAAGACATTCCCAGCTCATTGATTTGAAGACTTAATCTTACCAAAGTATCCATACTATCCAAAGCAATCTATAGATTTGATATTATTGCCATCAAAATCCCAATGGTGTTTTTTTTACAGAAATAGAAAAAATATCTAAAATTCATAAGGAACCACAGAAGACCCCGATCAGACAAAGCGATCGTAAGAAAGAAGAACAAGCTGGACATATCATAATTCCTGCTATCAAAATATATTACAAAACTATAGTAATAAAAATACTATGGTACTGATATTAGAACAGACATATAGCTCAATGGAACAGAATAAAGAACATAAAAATAAACACACATGCCTATAGTCGAGTGATCTTCCAAAACAGAGCTGGGACTCCTGGGTGGCTCAGTCGTTAAGCATCTGGCTTTAGCTCAGGTCATAATCCCCCGGTCCTGGGATTGAGCCCCACATCAGGCTCCCTGCTCAGCAGGAAGCCTGCTTCTTCCTCTCCCACTTCCCCTGTTTGTGTTCCCTCTCTCATTGTGTCTCTCTGTCAAATAAAGAAATAAGAATAATCTTTTAAAAAAACAAAAAAAAATGGAACTAGGAATACAAAAAGGGGAAAAGACAGTCTCTTCAATAAATGGTGCTGGGAAAACTGGATATGAACATGAAAAAGGATGAAACTGGACCTTTATCTTACACTGTATACAAAAATTAATTCAAAATGGATCAAAGATCTAAATGTGTAAGAGCTAAGACTACAAAACTCTTTGATGGCAATAGCAGAAAATAGTCCTGGCAGTGATTTCTTGGATATGACACCAAAAATGCAATCCAAAAGGCAAAAGAGACAAATGGGACTCCATCAAACTAAAAAGCTCTGTGAGGCAAAGGAAACAATCAACAGAGTGAAAGGCAACCTACAGACTGGGAGAAAATATTTGCAAACCCTATATGACATAAGGGGTTAATGTCTAAAATATACATGGAACTTCTACAACTAATAGAAATAAAACAAATAACCCATTTAAAAAATGGTTAAAGGACTTGAATAGATGTTTCTCTGAGGAAGACATACTAATGATCAGCAGGAAGCGGTGTCTGGGTGGCTCAGTAGTTTGAGCATCTGACTCTTGATTTGGGTTCAAGTCATGATCTCAAGGTCCAGGGATTGAGCCACACGTCAGGATCCATGCTTAGCAGAGAGTCTGCTTCAGAATTCTCTCTCCCTCTCCCGCTGCCGCTCTGCCTACTCATGCTCGCTCTCTCTCTCTTTCTCTCAAATAAATAAATATTTTTTTAAAAAGTCCAGTAGGGGGGCGCCTGGGTGGCTCAGTGGATTGAAGCCTCTGCCTTTGGCCCAGGTCATGATCTCAGGGTCCTGGGATCGAGCCCGGCATCGGGCTCTCTGCTCGGCGGAGAGCCTGCTTCCCCCTCTCTCTCTGTCTGCCTCTCTGCCTACTTGTGTTCTCTGTCTGTCAAATAAATAAAATAAAATCTTTAAAAAAAAAAGTCCAGTAGGTGTACCAAAAGGTGCTCAATGGGGCACCTGGGTGGCTAAGTCAGTTAAGCGTCTCCCTTTCCTTTTGGCACAGGTCATGATTCCAGGATCCTGGGATCAAGCCTGGTATCGGTATCAGGCTCCCTGCTGAGCAGGGAGCCTGATTCTCCCTCTCCCACTCACCCTGCTTGTGCTCTCCTCATTCTCTCTCTCTTTCTCTCTGCCTGTCAAATAAATAAATAAAATCTTTACAAAAGAAGGAGGAGGAGGAGGAGAAACAAAAGGTACTCAACATCAGTAATCGTCAGGGAAATGTAGTTCTAAAGCACAATGAGGTACCACCTCACCCCTCTCAAAACAAAAAGAAGTCAAGTGTTCGCAAGGATGTAGAGAAACTGGAAATTTCTGCACACTGCTGGTGGGAATGGGGAATGGTACAGTAGCTGTGGAAAATAGTGAGGACATTCCTCAAAGTATGAAAGTATAATTACCGGGCGCACTTGGGTGGCTCAGTGTGTTAAGCCTCAGCCTTTGACTCAGGTCATGATCCCAGAGTCATGGGATGGAGCCCCGCATCAGGCTCTCTACTCAGCGGGGAGCCTGCTACCTCCTCTCTCTCTGCCTTCCTCTCTGCCTACTTGTGATCTCTCTCTCTGTGTCAAATAAATACATAAAATCTTTAAAAAAATTATAATTACCATCTTATCTAGTAATCCAGCTTCTGAGTATATATCCAGAAGAATTGCAATCGGGGTCTCAAAGAGATATGTGCATGTTTCTGTTTTTTAAGGTTTTATTTTAATTCCAGTTAGTTAACATACAGCATAACACGAGTTTCAAGTGTACAATACAGTAATTCAACACTTCCATACAACATCCTGTGCTCATCACCAGGGGCCTCCTTAATCCCCATCAGCTATTTCATCCCCCTTCCCTCTGGTAACCATCAGTTGGCTCTCTATAATTAAAAGTCCTTCCCTTGATTTCTCACTCTTTCTCTCAATCTCTCTCATTTTTTTTTCCTTTTGCTTGTTTGTGTGCACGTTTGTGTTTATTGCAGCACGATTCACAAGATAGGGAACCACCTAAATGTCCGTGGATGAATGGACAAAGAAAATGTGGTACATATGTCAAAGAGAATATTAAGCCTTCTCTCTCTCAAAAAAAAAATTCATTCATTCACTCACTCACTCATTCATAAAAAAGGGGCACCTGGGGGGCTCAGTTGGTTAAAAATCTGATTCTTGATTTTAGCTCAATTCATGACCTCAGGGTCATGAGTTGGAGCCCCGAATGGGGCTCTGCACTGGACGTGGAGGCTGCTTAAGATTCCCTCTCTTCCTCTGCCCCTCTCCCCACTTGCTCTCAAATATATACATGCATACATACATTTTATTTACTATTAAATATTATTAAGCCTTAATAATAAATGTATTAAATATTTATTTAATATGTTATTAAAAGATTATTAAGCCTTAAATATTATTTAAAAATATTAAATAAAATAAGAGAAATATATTATTTATTGTTATAAAAATAATTTATTTCTATAAATATGTTACAAATAAAATATTATTAAGCCTTAAAAAGAAGGAAACGGTGCCATATGCAAGAGCATGCATGACCCTGGAAGACACTATGCTAAGTGAAATAAGCCAGTCACAGAAGGACAAATACTGCACATTCCACTTCAATGCGACACCCAAAAGAGCCAAACTCATAGAAGCAGAGAGGAGAAGAGTGGTTGCTGAGGGCTATGGAAAGAAGGAAATGGGGAGTTGTTCAACTGTTGGGGTTAATGTAGAGATGAAATCGGCCATAATACCTGGCTTGCTAAAATGTCACACAGAGGCTACTAAAGGCGGGGAAGGTTTCAGAGAAGGGCGTCCGCAGCCCTTTGGAATGCCAAGGCCTGCCAGACCACCCTGGCACTGGAATGCCTCGGGGAGTTGCCTTCCCAAACCAAGAAGCTTTCTTACCCAACCAGCTACCGTGGGATCTAACAGCTGTAAGCATGGTCCCTTAGGCTGTCTTTAGCAGAACTCATAGAACACACTCCTTAGCATAGCGTACCTTTCAGTAAACAGATCCTCCTAGTTCCTGTAAGACCACTTGTCACACATCACGTGCTTGAGAAACAATGATAAGGATCTGTGATTATCCTGAAGGACCAATAAGAGTGGGAGCCAAGAAGAGCAAAGAGTCTTCATCTGTGAGTGTTGACCCCCTTGCCTTCTCCTCTCTTTCACAGAAAAGTCTGGAGTAATCTTTCATCGGTTGTTACAGGGATTGCTGGCCATTCTCAGCCTCCAGTGGGTATAGGGTTTCAGTCAAGCGAGATGAATAGGTTCTAGAGATCTGCCACACAACATAGTTCACATAGTTAAGAACACTGTATAGTGCACTTGAAATTTTGATGAGGGTATATGTCGTGTTGAGTGTTCTTATCACAACAACAACAAAAAAGAATTAACTAAGAATTTTGCCTTTTCAAAATAGCACTTTCCAAGTATACACATTTACAACACATGTTGTTCCCCAGCGCATGTGTTAGAAAGTAACTCCTGTTATTTGTTCTCAGTTGTTAGGGCTCTTTGTTAAACAACCCTCATGCTGGTGGATCATCCCTCTATTTTTTTCTGAGCTCTATTTCATGCATTGGGTGGTATTTGTAACTCTGCTGGGACTCCCTGTAGAACCAGAAAGTTCTTTATTACTCTAGGATTTAGTCTTGCTCCTGATCCCAAGATTTTGCAGAAGGAAACTCATTCTTTTTGTTTTTAAAGTAGGAAACCCATAAGAAAGGAAGATAAGGAAAGAAGACAGGGAAAGGAGGAAGTGGGGGAGGAAGAAAGGAAGGAGGGAGGGAGATGCCCAATGCCTTCACATGCTGGTTTGGACTTGAAGACAGTATTATAAAGCCCTTTATAAAAGACACTGTCTTCGGGGCGCCTGGGTGGCTCAGTGGGTCAAGGCTCTGCCTTCAGCTCAGGTGATGATCTCATGGTCCTGGGATCAAGCCCCACATTGGGCGCTCTGCTCAGCAGGGAGCCTGCTTCCCCCTCTCTCTTTGCCTGCCTCTCTGCCTAATTGTGATCTCTCTCTCTTTCTCTCTCTCTCTGTCAAATAAATAAATAAAATCTTTTAAAAAAAAAAGACACTCTCTTCAAAACGAGCTGACTGAAGCTTCCCCTGGGGTTTATGGGAAATGTGGACATAACCAAAGCTTAAAGATACGAAATTTTGGAAATAGAATACTCCTGACCCACAGCTCTTCTGGGGCCGTTGCCTAGGTAACTCAGATTTGAACACCTGCATGGAATCGGGCTTCCGCAGAAAATACCCAGAGCATAGGGAGGCATCGTTTCATTGCAGGTGGCTTTCACAATCTGGTGGGAAGGCAGATTTCACAAGGAAAACAACTATTCTTTAAACATGTACAAAGACGGACTATGTCAAATAGCTCTGAGGAAAAAGATTCCTCATCCTAGTTGTCAAGTCAAGGACTTCTGTGGCTGATTGATCTTTGCCATTACAGACTGAATCCAGTTAACGGCTTGTGTAAGACAGCATCAGGAAGTAATAAAAAGAGTCATGAGTGAATCGAAGTGAAAACCTTTGAGCCCAAATCTTGATTTAAAGTATTGAAAGTTCTTCCCCCCTCCTTTTCTTTCTTTCTTTCTTTCTTTCTTTCTTTCTTTCTTTCTTTCTTTCTTTCTTTATTATCTCTCTTTCATTCTTTCCTTGGCTTCATTTATTTTTACTATATGTTGCAGTAAAACTGTTACCTCTCAGTCAAAAATCTCAGCCCCTATGGGCTGTCTTTCTTCCCCATTACAATCTTTCTTAATAAACAAGAGCTGTCAACTACTCTCCATGTAATTCACTGTTCAAATGTCTTCCATTTGCCTTCTGTGCATGCAAATCTCAGGCATGGCTACCCAATGTATTCCTTTCAGAGAGTCCTCTGGAAGCTCATCATCCTGAACAAGGACTCCAGTCTGCTGATAAATTCCATTAATGAGATAAATAACTGAGAGGGATAGTAAAACCTTCTTGTGAACCACTATTTGGCATCCCCAGACCAAGACCAGGCATAGGATTTAGACAGACACTTCTAATCCTTTAAAGTGATCCCACTTGGAGCAGAGTTAGTGCTGACCTAAAGGCATTGACCCAGACCTTAAGGAACAATTAGAGTCCTCTGGATAAACGTGTCCTCCATGGACTACTGCCTTCTTATGCCTTTCAAAATCAGACTTACATGCCCTCAGATTTGCCTCTGTTTTCTTCCGTTTTCCTTTCTGTCGAATAGCCACACATCTCCCCTTCTCTGGGACAGCTTGAAATCCCAGAACATTCATCAGCTGTGATTTCAGTCCAGGACATAAAGATGATGGATCCCTGCAAAATTCAAAGTACATGTAGTTTGTCTCTCCTGTTAGTCCCCTTAAATGCCTTCACTGCCTTTCCCTCCAAATTAGCCCACACCTTGGCAAACCTCCAATGCTCTAGATCTATCCTTTTTTCCCTGAGTGGGCCTTCTGTCATGGGCACCATTCGCTCAGGGCCCTGTTCTAGTTTCCTAAGGTAAGAGCAGAGTGTTGGTGTTTGCAAATTACTTGTGTTAAATTAGGGCTACTATGTGGCAGAACTTTTTTTAAAAAATAACTACTTTACTGAGACATAATTCACATACCACAAAATTCATTCATCTAAAGTGTACCATTCAGTGTTTTTCAAATATATTCACAAGGTTGGAACAACCATAACCACCTCTAATTCTAGAACATTTTTGTTCTCCTCCTCCCAAAGAAATCCTGTACCCATCGTGGACATTTTGTATAAGTATAAACACAGTATGCAGTCATTCATCACTGGCTTCTTTGACTTAGCGTATTTTCAAGGGTGATGTGTGTTGTAGCACATGCCACTACCCTGTTCCTTCTTTATGGCTGAATAATATTCCATTTTATTGGCTTTACTGCTTCTGCTCATTCAGTTCTCCATGGATGGACATTGGGGTGGTTTCCATTTGGAGGCTATAACAAATAATGCCTCTGTGAACTTTGTGTATACTTTTTTGTGTGGACATAAGTTTTCGATACTCCTAACTATGTGCCTAAAACTGGAATTCTTGGGTTACAGGATAACTCCATGTTGAACTTTTTGAGGAACTACCAGACGGTTTTCCAAAGATGCTGTAGCTTTTTACCCACCCACTAGCAATATATGAGGGGTTTTGTTTCTCTGTGTCCTTGCCAACACTCACTCTCATCTGTCTTCTTTTTAGTATGGTAGGCATTTTCACATGTAAATGATCTCCTTTTAGATTCACAACAACCATGAAGATAGGTAGTATTCTCCCCATTTTGTAAATGAGGAAGCCAAGACACATAAATAAGGCAGTGTTTTTTACTGAGTGCTGATGATGTGACAGGTGTTCTTAGAAGCCCTGCCTCCTTTCACCTGCACAACAATCCCATGAGGTAGATACTTTTTGAATTCCAGATGTGCAGAGAGCTTAAAGAAACTTACGGAAAGACACATAGCCAGGGTTTAAACCCAGACAGTCTGATTCTGGTGCAGTCAGAGTTCAAACCCAAAGCAACTGGTCTCCAACAAAGTCCATGCACATAAATAAAATTTCTACAGTAATTTTTTTAAATTAAGAGATCCATAAGTCCTTGCATCTTTCTGAAAATACTTTTTAAAGATTCTTTTATTTATTTTAGCAGGGGCAGAGGCAGAGGAAGAGGGAGAGAATCCTCAGGCAGACTCCCCACTGAGCGTGGAACCCTGCATGGGACTGGAGCCCTGGACCATGAGATCATGACCTGACTTGAAACCAAGAGTCAGATGCTTAAGCGGCTGAGCCACCCAGGCACCCCTCTCTGGAAATATTAATAGTTAACAGTTACTGAGGGTTCCCTATATGCTGGCGATGTTGTATGGGCTTTACATCAACTAAATAACTGAATCTTTGCAACAGTCCTATAGGGTTGGTATTATTAGCATCCACATTTTATAGATGAGGAAATGGAGGCACAGAGGATTCAAGTACTTTGCCCAAGGACACACAGATAGTAGGTGGTAGAGGCAGACTGTGAAGAAAATAAGTGGTCTAGATTCAGAGCCAAAGCTCTTAACCACTGCCCCTTAAAAGAAATCACAGGGTGAGCCCATTGGATTTATCCATAGACACAAAAATACACATTGGATCTCCAGACTTCGGTGACAATATAATTAATGATCATTTTAGAACAACTATTTGGGCTCCTCATGAGTCAAACAAAAGTCAAAAACTTCACATCCATGAGTATAATCAGGGATCATGCCTACAGATGTTTTAGAACCACTGGGTCAGAAAGCTCAGCCACACTATCTGGTTAAATGTTATCACACTGGAACGTTAGTGGGATCCTACAGGATTTTACTGAAATGTACCAGTTCCCATTCTACATTCCCAATATCGAAGACTAACAATTCGCAGAATTCAGTTACCTCTGAATGATATAGGCTTCCTAAAAAGACGTGGAATGAAAGCATCCAAAATGACCTTTTCGCCGAAGTCTGATTGCAAGGGCAGACATATCTCTTTAGCTTCCTTCTTAAGTTTCGTTACAGAGACAAAAATACAGTCCCTTCACATTTCATTTTTATACTGCTAGACACTACAGGAACCCCCAATTATATACATCACGGGAAAGTAGCAAAGGCTTTCTTTCCATGGCATTACCCCAGGATCTATGTATTCCTTTTGAGACCAAGACGCAGAATGAATAGCTAATTCTTCAGGGCTGGAGTATGGACTATGAAAATAGGTCCAGAAAGATGTGTTCTTAGTTAATCATCCAGAACGAGGCTTGGAAAAGTAGCTCCTTGCAGTCAGGAAATCACGTGAGAACCTGGGGAGGAAGGGAGGTGGGGGGAAGATGAATGAGAGTAGGAGAGGAAAACTCCAAGAAAGGATGTTAGACAAATGTGTGCATTTGGCCACGAGGGCTGCGGAGTCACGGATAACCCCGCTGAGAGTGAGGAGCGAAACAGAGCTATCAGCCCTACCAGCCAATCACCGCCTAGGAGCATGAAAGGCCCTCTCTCATTTCTATGGTCACAAAAACTCTGTGCTGCCTGTCATGTTACTTTCTCTGCATTAGGTAAATGAGGGTGAGGCAGAGCAGGGAACCTGGCCAGGCCAGACTCAAAGCGGGATCTGCCTGATTCCAGTCTGGGCTCAGATTCCAATTCTGAACCTCTTTTTAAATGCTTCACATAAACCTTAATCCACTGAAAGTTCGTTGTGAATTCAGCAGTAATAACAAAATCTCCTCATTGATTATGACAATCCACAAGTTTTATATATATGTGTGTGTGTGTGTGTGTGTGTGTGTGTGTGTGTGTGTGTAATGATATGGTATAAATTTATGTATATATAACCTTCTCTCATTCTTGCTCTCTCTCAAATCAGTAAAAATACTCTAATAAAATAGGGGACTTATATGTATATCTATGCCCCTTAATATATATATATATATATATATATATATATATATATTTACACATTTATATATGTATTTATATATAATGTGCAAAGTGCCATAAGAAGAGAAAAAAATGTATATATATGTACATAATACATATTTTTTAAAGGAAGTTTGTGAAAGGAGGCAATGTCATCATTACTAATGATATCTTCTCAACAGGCACGCTTGGTACACACAGTACAATTTTTCAATTATTTCTCATAACACCTGGAAAAAGTGGATACCATGCTTTTTTTGTTTTCTTTTTTAGAACTATATTTTTTCAAATATGAGTGAAACCTCTAGACTTTCTCCACCTGACTTATTTCACTTTGCAGAATCCCCTGCAGTTCCTCCCACATCGAGGTAAATGGGAGGTCTTCGTACTTTCTGATGCCAGAGTCAGAACGAACGGAAGCAGCATAGCTACAAGGATCAGAGCTAAGTAATTTTGCCGTGTTGCAACAGGATGCAAAGAGGCTGCTTGAGGGTATTTAGGCTATATGTATCGATCTACTGATTTATCCATTTCTTTGTGGCAGTTTGGAGAGGACACGTGGAATCCTGACCCAACTTTCTACCACCTTCAACCCTGTGAACTTGACAGAAAGCAGATCAGTGCTGCCCTAGAGTAGCCAGCTCACAAACTGACATAGAAAGGGATTTCTTGAGGACTTTGGTCATGATCCCTCTTAGCCATGCAATGTCAGTATTATACAAGAATTCCTCAGACTTGGGGCGCCTGGGTGGATCAGTGGTTTAAGCTGCTGCCTTCAGCTCACGTCATGATCTCAGGGTCCTGTGATCGAGTCCCGCTTCGGGCTCTATGCTCTGCAGGGAGCCTGCTTCCCTCTCACTCTCTGCCTGCCTCTCTGCCTACTTGTGATCTCTCTCTGTCAAAAAAATAAATAAAAAATCTTTAAAAATAAAAGAATTCTTCAGACTCCCATGTTTTCAAAATCAATGTGCTGCATGACCATTTTCACAAGTATTGTTGAAGATGCAGAACGGTAAGGAAAAAAAAAACAACTATTTCATCTCCTCTTACTATGTTCAAGGAACAGTGGACTGTTTCTTAAAGTATAAGGAAAACATATCAACCATTCCGTAAACTCTTTTTCTTCTGGGTAAAGGTTTGATGCTCTGGCATACATCAGTTCTCAGGAAAGGCTGAGGATCCGGAGTCACAGACACCTGCCTTCAAACTCCAGCTCTACTCTTCCCAGCTGTTATGGGGATTCAAGACAATGGTGCAGCAGCACCCGGCTGTCTCAGTGGGTGGGAGCATACAGCTCTCCCTTTCTTGGTTGTACCTTTGAACCCCAAGGAGGGGGTAGAAAAGAGTTAAAGAAACATGAAGAAGATGGTGCATATATTCTGGCCCATGGTAGGTGCTCGACACACATTCAGAAGACTCTAAGACCATGCTGAATCCTCAGCATGCCTGCTTTGGGTGACAATCCCCCTCACCTCACCATAAAGACTCGAACCCATACTCATAACCTACTTCAAATATATCTTTTGTTAGAATTGGGAAGTAAATCGGAAATGTTCTTTTTGATAGTTTTTGATAGTATGGAGGCCCCTCAGTCATCTAAAAACCGAACTCCACTGCTCTCCAGCCATTACACTATGATGGAATGACCCTAGAGATACCAAAAAACTAATTGGAAGGGAAATGTGCAGCCCAATGCTTATAGCATTATCACGAATGCCAAAACAATGGAAATAACACAAATGTCCATCAACAGATGACTCAATAAATAAGAATGTGTGTGAGTGTTTGTGTGTGTGTGCATGTGTGTCTGTGTGTGTAATGGAATATTACTCAGCCATCCAAATGAAATAAATGTTGCCATTTTGAACGGCATGGAAACAGCTGCAGAGGACCATATGAAGCAAAATGAGTGAAAGAAAGATGAATTCTATGTGCTTTCTCTCATATATGGTATTAAAAAAAACAAATGATCATGTGGAGAAATGGAGAGAGGCAAGCCAGGAAACAGACTGGTAGCTCTAGAGAATGCACTGATGATGATCAGAGAGGAGGTGGGCAGGGAGATGGGCTAATCAGGAGATGGGTCTGAGGAAGGGCATACGTTGGGGCTCCTTGGGGGTTTCTGTCGGTTAAATGTCTGCTTTAGGCTCAAGTCATACTCTCAGGGCCACAGGATTGAGCCTCCATGCAGGATCCCTGCTCAGTGGGGAGTCTGCTTCTCCATCTCCCTCTGTCTCTGCCCGCCACTCATGCTTTCTCTCTCTCTCTCTCAAATTAAGAAATCATTTCTTTTTAAAAAACATGGCATATATATTATATATATATTATATATATACATATGGCTTTACATACATATATCTATCTATGTAGCTATCTATCTATCTATCTATCAACATATGTATATAAATATAAAACGCCAACTGCTGTAAGCATTGACAAATATACATTTATACATATACATATGGGTCTCTACGTAAAAACAGTGTATATATATATATATATATATATACGTATATATACGTATATATATATATATATATATACGTATATATACGTATATATATATATATATATACATATGCTATCCCAAACGGTCCTTTGTGAAATAATGTATACATTGTGTGTGTATATATATATATATATATACGTATATACGTATATATACGTATAGATACATATATATACGTATATATATGTATATATGTGTATATATATACAATGTATACATTACGTATATATACGTAAAAACAGTGTATATATATATATACGTATATATACGTATACATATACGTATATATACATATATATATATATACGTATCCTATCCCAAACGGTCCTTTGTGAAATAATGTATACATTGTATATATATATATACATATATACAATGTATACATTACGTATATATACGTAAAAACAGTGTATATATATATATACATATCCTATCCCAAACGGTCCTTTGTGAAATAATGTATACATTGTATATATATATATATATACGTATATATATATGTATATATATAAACAATGTATACATTACGTATATATACATAAAAACAGTGTGTATATATATATATACGTATATATACGTATACATATACGTATATATACGTATATATATATACGTATCCTATCCCAAACGGTCCTTTGTGAAATAATGTATACATTGTATATATATATATATACGTATATACGTAATATACGTATAAATATATATGTATATATTTATAAACAATGTATACATTACGTATATATACGTAAAAACAGTATATATATATATATACGTATATATACGTATACATATACGTATATATACGTGTATATACGTATATATATATATGTATCCTATCCCAAACGGTCCTTTGTGAAATAATGTATACATTGTATATATATATATATATACGTATATACGTAATATACGTATAAATATATATGTATATATTTATAAACAATGTATACATTACGTATATATACGTAAAAACAGTGTATATATATATATACGTATATATACGTATACATATACGTATATATACGTATATATACGTATATATATATATGTATCCTATCCCAAACGGTCCTTTGTGAAATAATGTATACATTGTATATATATATATACACATATATACGTATATATACGTGTATATATATATATATAAACAATGTATACATTACGTATATATACGTAAAAACAGTGTGTATATATATATATATATGTATATATACGTATACATATACGTATATATACGTATATATACGTATATATATACACGTATCCTATCCCAAACGGTCCTTTGTGAAATAATGTATACATTGTATATATATATATACGTATATATACGTATATATATATATATATGTGTATATATATATACAATGTATACATTACGTATATATACGTAAAAACAGTGTGTATATATATATACGTATATATACGTATATATATATACGTATCCTATCCCAAACGGTCCTTTGTGAAATAATGTATACATTGTATATATATATATACACGTATATACGTATATATACGTATGTATATATGTATATATATATAAACAATGTATACATTACGTATATATACGTAAAAACAGTGTATATATATATATATATACGTATATATACGTATCCTATCCCAAACGGTCCTTTGTGAAATAATGTATACATTGTTTATATATATATACACGTATATACGTATATATATGTATATATGTATAAACAATGTATACATTACGTATATATACGTAAAAACAGTGTATATGTATATATACGTATATATACGTATCCTATCCCAAACGGTCCTTTGTGAAATAATGTATACATTGTATATATATATATACACGTATATACATATATATACGTGTATATATATATGTATATATATAAACAATGTATACATTACGTATATATACGTAAAAACAGTGTGTATATATATATATACGTATACATATACGTATATATACGTATATATATATACGTATCCTATCCCAAACGGTCCTTTGTGAAACAATGTATACATTGTTTATATATATATACATATATATATATATATATACGTATATATACGTATATACGTGTATATATATATATACATTCACGAGAGGTTCTGTGATGTGGCCAAATTCTGCAGCAGGGAAATGGTGGAGTCCTAGGGCAAATGGAAGAGGCATGGTTCCAGGGCTCAGAGCTAAATAATTTTGCCGCATTGCTACTGGAAGCAATGAGACTGCTTGAGGGTATTTAGGCTATATGTATCGATCTACTGATTTATCCATTTCTTTGTGTCAGTTTGGAAAGGACACGTGGAATCATGACCCAACTTTCTGCCACCTTCAACCCTGTCAACTTGACAGAAAGCAGATCAGTGCTGCCCTCTGTAGCCAGCTCCCAAAGTGACATGAAAGGGATTTCTTGAGGACTTTGGTCATGATCCCTCTTAGCCATGCAATGTCAGTATTATACAAGAATTCCTCAGACTCCCAGGTTTTCAAAATCAATGTGCTGCATGACCGTTTTCACAAGTGTTGTTGAAGATGCAGAACGGTAAGGGAAAAAAAACAACTATTTCATCTCCTCTTACTATGTTCAAGGAACAGTGGACTGTTTCTTAAAGTGTAAGGAAAAGATGTCAACCATTCCGTAAGCTCTTTTTCTTCTGGGTAAAGGTTTGATGCTCTGGCATACATCAGTTCTCAGGAAAGGCTGAGGATCCAGAGTCACAGCCACCTGCCTTCAAACTCCAGCTCTACTCTTCCCAGCTGTTGTGGGGATTCAAGACAATGGTGCAGCAGCACCCGGCTGTCTCAGTGGGTGGGAGCATACAGCTCTCCCTTTTGGGGTTGTGCCTTTGAACCCCAAGCAGTGGGTAGAAAAGAGTTAAAGAAACATGAAGAAGATGGTGCATATTTTCTGGCCCATGGTACGTGCTCGACACACATTCAGAAGACTATAAGACCATGCTGAATCCTCAGCATGCATGCTTTGGGTGGCAATCCCCCTCACCTCACCATAAAGACTCGAACCCATACTCATATCCTACTTTAAACATGTCTTTTGCTAGAATTTGGAAATAAATCTGAAATGTTGTTTTTGATACTATGGAGGTCCCTCAAAAATCTAAAACCGAACTTCCCTGCTCTCCAGCAATTACACTACGATGGAATGACCCCAGAGATACCAAATAACTAATTGGAAGGGAAATGTGCAGCCCAAAGCTTATAGCATTATCACCAATGCCAAAACGATGGAAATAACTCAAATGTCTATCAACAGATGACTCAATAAACAAGAATGTGTGTGAGTGTTTGTGTGTGTGTCTTTGTGTGTGTGTGTGTGTGTGTGTGTGTGTGTGAAATGGAATATTACTCAGCCATCCAAATGAAAGGTATGTTGCCATTTTGAACGACATGGATTCAGCTTCAGAGGACCATATGAAGCAAAAGGAGTCAAAGAAAGATGAATTCTATGTGGTTTTTCTCATATATGGTATTTTTAAAAAAAACAAATGGACATGGGAAGAAATTGAGAGAGGGAAACCAGGAAACAGACTGGTAGCTCTAGAGAATGCACTGATGATGATCAGAGAGGAGGTGGGCAGGGGATGGGCTAAACGGGAGATGGGTCCGAGGAAGGGCATATGTTGGGGCTCCTGGGGGGGTTCTGTAGGTTAAGTGTCTGCTTTAGGCTCAAGTCATACTCTCAGGGCCACAGGATTGAGCCTCCATGCAGGATCCCTGCTCAGCGGGGACTCTGCTTCTCCATCTCCCTCTGACTCTGCCTGCCACTCATGCTTTCTCTCTCTCTCTCTCAAATAAAGAAATCACTTCTTTTTAAAAAACATGGCGTATATATTATGTATATATTATAAATATACATATATGTTTACATATATATATATATATATACACATACATATATAAAATGCCGAGTGCTCTAAGCATTGCCAAATATACATCTATACATATACATATAGTTATCTACATAAAAAAAATTAATATTTATATACTATGTATACATTGTTTCACAAGGGACCATTTGGGGTAGGAGGCAATATCATAATTATCAATGAACACTTCTCAATGGGCACTCACTGTACTCACAGTGCAGATTTTCATTTATTTACATAACTCCTGGAAGTCTTTAAGACCAGGCTACTTTTTTTCGTTTTTAGAAGTATATTTTTTTCAATATGAGTGAAACCATGTGATAATGATCGTTCTCTGACTGACTGAATGTGACTCTGACTGACTCAAGAATGTGAGTGTTTGTGTGTGTGAGTGCGTGTGTGTGTGTGTGTGTGTGTGTGTAATGGAATATTACTCAGTCATACAAATGGAAGAAATGTTACCATTTTGAACGACATGGATTCATCTGCAGAGGACCTTACGAAGCAAAATGAGTCAAAGAGGGGCGCCTGGGTGGCTCAGTGGGATAATGTCTCTGCCTCCAGCTCAGGTCATGGTCTCCGGGTCCTGTGATTGAGCCCCGCATCAGGCTCTCTGCTTGGCTAGGAGCCTGCTTCCTCTCTCTTATTCTCTGCCTGTGTCTCTGCCTACTTGTGATCTCTGTCTGTCAAATAAATATATAAAATGTTTAAAAAAAATGAATCAGAGAAAGATGAATTCTATGTGGTTTCTCTCATTTATGGTATTAAAAAACAAAACAAAACAAAACAAAACAAAACAAATGAACATGGGGTGAAATTGAGAGAGGCAAACCAGGAAACAGACTGGTAGCTATAAAAAATGCACTGATGATGATCAGAGAGGAGGTGGGCAGGGGGATGGGCTAAATGGGAGATGGTCTGAGGAAGGGCATATGTTGGGGCTCCTGGGGGGGTTCGTTCCGTTAAGTGTCTGCTTTAGGCTTAAGTCATACTCTCAGGACCACAGGATTGAGCCTCCATGCCAGATCCCTGCTCAGTGGGGAGTCTGCTTCCCCATCTCCCTCTGACTCTGCCCGCCACTCATGCTTTCTCTCTCTCTCTTTCTCTCTCTCTCAAATAAAGAAATCACTTCTTTTTAAAAAACAGGGCATATATATTATATATATATATAATATATATACATATATGTTTACATACATATATATATATATATATGAAGCTGAGTGCTGTAAGCTTGCCAAATATACATCTATACATATACATATAGGTATCTACATTAAAAAAGTAATATATACATACTATGTATACATTCTTTCACAAAGGACCGTTTGGGGTAGGAGGCAATATCTTAATTACCAATGACCACTTCTCAACGGGCACTCACTGTACTCACAGTGCAGATTTTCATTTTTTTAGCATAACACCTGGAAGACTTGGAGACGAGGCTATTTTATTTTTTTTTTAGAAATATATTTTTTCAAATATGAGTGAAACCCTTTGGTAATGATCTTTCTCTGACTAACTGATTTCACATAGCAGAATCCCTTGTATTTCCTCCCACATCGAGGAAAATGGGAGGTATTCGTCCCTTCTGATGCCTGAATCAGATTCTAGTGAGTCTAGGAACCACATCCTCTTTAGGTAATCCTCTTTCTTGTATGGAATATAAGGAATAGTGCAGGGAGTATTTAAAATTTAAATTTTAATTTTAAAATTAAAAATAATAATAAAATTTAAAAAAAAATTTAAATTTAAATTTAAATTTAAAATTTCATCCCATTCAGTATTCCTCTCGATCCCTGTCATCACAGGGGTCGATAATCACAGGGATGGAGAGGAAAACTGAACGGGACGAAATCAGAAAGCAAGACAAACCACAAAACACTCCTGACTCCTGGAAGCAAAGTGAAGTTGGCAGAAAGGGAGGTGGGTGGGGGGATGGGGTCACCTGGTGATGTGCATTAAGTGTCATGTTTCTCAGTAACTAAATGGAAATGAGACCGCCAATTCAAGGGAGGGTCTGAGAACAGATCTTTATTGTGGGCACCCTGGGGCGAGGTTCCAAGACTCAAAGGAGGGCAGTGAGTCAGGGAAGTCCCGCGCAAGACAAGGTGGCTGGGGTTTACATAAAGTTGAAAAGCAGAACTATTTCCTAATGGTTGGCTCATATGCAAAGGAAGGATTGTGATCCGACCAGTCAGAGTTACTTCCTCTATGCAAAGGAAGGATTGTGATCCAACCAGTCAGAGTTACTTCCTTTTCTGGGGTTTGAGGGGTATTGGGTTTGGTTGGGGAAGTCCAAAAGGAGAGGTTTAGGGGCCTGCGTCGAGCTGTCAGCAGGTCATTGATCCATCGGTGTCCCAAGAGGAGGTAATGACGGGAACCTCGGCCATTTTGGGTTATCCGCCATCTTGAAGAGTTTCCCTTCCTGTCCAGCCCCAACATTTTGACCTTTTGTTTTATATAATGGTGTGGGGGGCGTCGACTTTGCTCTGACTACTTCCTGCTGACAGTGGGGCATCGTTAGGGGCAGTCAGAGGTGGGCAGGTGAGAGTAGGGCTGAAGTAAAAGTTGGTTGACAGATACCCGGGTGAGTTCTCACAGGTGTTCCTGTAAACATCGAAACATGCAAGGAGCGACAGAGATGAGAAGAAGGATTAGGCATAGGGGTCCCGCCAAAGGGAGTAACCACATTACCCAAGTGTGGGGGTCTAAACCCCAGAAGACGTGCTCTGGTGTCTGGTCTGGATCCAGTCCCGGAGTTCTTTGACCTTGGAAGTAACTATACCTGACTGATTAACAAAGTAGCAGCATTGTTCATTTAAGTATAGACATGTTCCACCTTTTTCGGCGGTTAAGAGGTCAAGAGCCCTCCGATTTTGTAGGGCGACAGCTGCCAAGCTGGTGACCTGAGTTTGTAGGGCTGTGAGGGAATCAGTGATCCGCTCCATGTCATCGTTAAGAGCTTGGGAAAGTTTATAGTAAAAGTCCATGGAAGTCCCTAACTCCGCTGCTCCGGTTGCAACTCCCATAGTTATCCCAGCGCCTATCAAGAAGGGGAGGAAGGCAGCCCTTTTGGTTTGGTGCTGGGGGAATAGTATGGACTGGAGTTGAGGATCAGAATAGATGTTAGTTGAGGGGGATAGTAAGATAAATGTGCAGTCTAGGGAGTCATTGATAGTTAAGCAACGATAGGTACCCTGAGGGCATGAGAGGAATACACCTGAGGGAGTACAGTATGGGAGGGAGGAGTTAGTCATGTCGAAGTGAGAGAGTTGGAGGAGTTGATGATTGGTATTTTTCCTCCAATAGGTCCAATGTGGACAGTCTGGTTGATGATCGTGTTATTAGGGAGTGGCCAGCTGGTTGGGAGTGGGATCCCTACGAAGTTAGAGAATGTAGAGAACGGAAAACAGATCCAGCAGTTGCTGTCCCCACTGCCAGTGGCATTCCGCCATAAGTTATAGCTGGCATTTAGGAGAGTTATTGTTAGTTGTTCAGTGGTGGGGATCTTTTTTATGCTGTCAAGGGAAATACCCTTGTAGGTAAGCTGGGTTGAGGCTTGGAGCCGGTTATTTAATTGAATGACTTTTTGTCTGGTTACTTCCTGGGCCGCCTGGTCTTGGACTCCTCCCCCGTCAGTGAGACCGGCATGACCCAGATAGTTCCAGCAATCTTTACCAGTTTTGGGGTACTGGGTGCAAGGGGATCGACTAGTTTGAGAGAGTTTGGGGGTCCAAAAGGTTTTTCCCGGGGCGTGTTTCGAAGTACAGGTAGTTGGCGTTTTCCCCGAGTAACAGATAGCGGGCATATAGGTATAGGAGGAAAAGTAGGTAGTGGACCGGGAGGCTAGTTGAGGTAGGTATTTTGAGTATCTGGATGTGCTCCTCATACATTCACATTCTATTGCTTGGATCGGGGGGCTTAGGAGAAATATGAGAAGGAGTCTTAGCCAGGCAGAGTTTGGTGGGTCCCACCATCTGGGAGGTCCATTCATTACCTGTGGGTGCCCGCTTAAGGTTGTTGATGTGCACCCATGCGGTATGTCCCAGCAATTTTGCCGCGGTTGTGGTGGTGAGGATAACCGTGTGGGGCCCGGTCCATCAGGTCTGCAGGGAGCCTGGCCGCAGATTTCTGAGAACCACCTGGTCCCCTGGGGATAAGTCTCATGGGCAGGCTTCCTCGGAGGTATTGTCGTCTGGGGCCAGTATGACAGCATCAGCATGGGCTCTCAAGGGGGGCCCGGAGGAGGGTAAGGTAAGGCAGATAAGAGAGGTGGAGGAATGGCCGGGAGGTTGTGGTCGATAAGGAAAGGCCGGCCGTACAGCAGCTCAAAGGGACTCAAACCTGATGGTCCTCGGGGGAACGCCCGGAGTCTGGTGAGAGCTAGAGGTAACAATGCGGGCCATAAAAGGCGAGTCTCCAGGGTAAGTTTAGTGAGTTGAGCCTGAAGTAACCCGTTGGACCTTTCCTCCTTACCTGAAGACTGAGGGTGGTAGGGGATGTGCAGCTTCCAGGTAATGTTGAGGCTTTCGGCCACCTGTTGGGTCATGCTGGAGATAAATGCTGGCCTGTTATCTGACTGTAAGGTCCGGGGTAACCCAAACCTCGGGATGATGTGCTCGATGAGGATTGTGGCCACCACGTCTGCAGTCTCTCTGGCTGCGGGGTACGCCTCAATCCATCTTGTAAAAGTGTCAACCAAAGTTAGTAGATAACGAAAGGTTTTATGGCGGGGCATGTGAGTGAAGTCCAGCTGCCAGTCTTCCCCGGGCTGACGGCCTCGGAGTTGATGGTTAAGCCCCGGCCGGCGGATTCCTCCTTGTGCATTTACGGCCGAGCAGATTTTACAAGCCCTATGGACAGTCTCAATCACCTTAGGTAGGGATGGATAGTAAAACGGGGGCTGGAGGAATTGGTTCAGTGCCCTTGGGCCAATATAGAGAGATTGGTGGACATCAGTAATTAGGGTATGGGCCAGGTTCTCTGGGAGAGCGATTTTGCTCTGAATGTAAATCCATCCTTTATCTTCTGTTTTTCCCCCCAGGGAGTGAAGTGCTTGGGTCTCTTTTTCTGAGTAGGATGGTTGGTGAGGAGTATTGAGAAAAAGGATGGGAGATATGGGGCTATTCAGAGTCATCTGCCTGGCCACTGAGTTGGCCTTGTTGTTTCCCATGGAGACCATATCGTTGGAGGCCTGATGGCCCTTGCAATGAATGATCGCGACTTCAGTGGGCAGACTGAGGGCCTCGAGTAATTTAGCAATGAGTGGTCGGTCCATTGACTATGGGTGTTCCCTTTGAGGTCAGAAATCCCCGCTCCTGCCAGAGGACAGAGTGGGTATGAGTAATGAGGTAGGCATATTTCGAGTCAGTGTAGATGGTGACTCGTTGTCCTTTGGACAGATGTAATGCCCTAGTGAGGGCTATAAGTTCTGCCTTTTGGGATGTGGTCCCTGTCGGGAGGGGAGCTGCCTCAACAATTGATTCCGAGGTGACTACAGCATAAGCAGCATGTCTCTGACCGTCTGCAGCCAGGAGGGAACTGCCATCTACAAAGAGTATACGATCAGGGTTGGAGAGTGGCTGATCAGAGAGTCCAGGATGGGGAGAGGTGAGATCCTCCATGAGCTGCGGGCAGGAGTGAGTGGGTTCGGAGGTAGGTGAGGGTGTAGGCAACAGAGTTGCAGGATTTAAGCGGGGAGAGGTAGCGAGGGTGATTTGAGGGTTTTCGATGAATAGCAGATGGAAGAGTTGGAGACGAGAGGGGGTTAGGTGGGCCAGGGATCGGTGGCTAAGAAGATCCCCAAGTCAATGGGGGGAGTAAACCACGAGGGGTTGTCCCAAAGCCAATTTGAGAGCCTCCTTAGTCAAGGAGGCAGCAGCTGCCAGCGCCCTGAGGCAGGGCTGCCATCCGCGGGCAGTGCTGTCTAGCTGCTTAGATAGATAGGCTACAATCCGGTAAGTAGGTCCCACCGGTTGGGCCAAAAGGCCAGTAGCTGAACCTGACCGCTCATCAGTGTAAAGGTGGAATGGTTTCGAAGGGTCAGGTAAAGTTAGTACCGGCCCAGCGGTGAGACAGTCTCTTAGCTTGGAAAACAGGCAGCGGACCAAAGAGGGATCTCTGAGGGGACCCTGGGGAGTGTCCTTTGCTGCTTGGTACAAGGGGTGGGCCAGGATGGAGAAGTTTGGAATCCAGTGCCTAAAGAAACCAGCCAACCTGAGGAAGGAGAGTATCTCATCTGCCATCTGAGGGGGTTGGAGCTCTCGTAGGAGGCGGATGTGGTCCCCGGTAAGAGACTTAGAGGTGGGGGTCAGGTGGATGCCTAGGTAAGTGACCGCGGGGGTGCAGAGCTGTGCCTTAGAGGGTGTGACCCGATACCCTTTGCTCCCTAGGAAGTTAAGTAGGGAGGAGGTGTCATCGTGGGAGGTGATGTGGGAAGGGCTGCAGAGGAGGAGGTCATCTACATATTGTACTAAGGTACTAGCCTTAAGGATGCATTGCTGTAAATCCACAGCCAAGGCCTGACCGAAAATATGGGGGCTGTCCCGGAACCCCTGGGGTAGGACAGTCCAGGTTAACTGTCCAGAGGTATGTGTGTCTGGGTCTTCCCAGGTGAAGGCAAAAAGAAAATAGGAATCAGGGTGTAGGGGGATAGTAAAAAAGGCATCCTTCAGGTCCAACACTGTAAAGTGAGTGGTGCTTGGAGGGATATGGGATAGCAAGGTATAAGGGTTAGGAACCACCGGATGGAGAGGGACTATTGCATCATTGATGAGTTGGAGGTCCTGAACCAGTCGATAAGCACCGGAGGGTTTACGAACCAGCAGGATGAGGGAGTTACAAGGAGAACTTATGGGAATCAGAAGTCCCTGACGTTTCAGCCATTCTATGATGGGCTTGAGACCACGGAGATGGGGGAGGGAGATAGGGAACTAGGGTCTAGAGGGGAACTTGGAACCATCCTTGAGTTGTATTTTGGTGGGAGTGTGGTGGGAGGCCACTACGGGTTCCGAGGTATCCCATACTTGGGGGTTCACGAAGGGTAATTGATCGGGGGCAGGAGTAGATGGAGTGGAGAGATATAGGATGAGATGAGCTAAGGGTGAGGAGGGAGGAGAGGGAGACAACTGGATAGTTGCCCCTAGCTTTTGGAGGATATCCCTACCCAGTATTGGCACTGGGCATGAGGGAATCACCAGGAATGAGTGGGAGAAGGGGAACCCATCCGGGCTACAGATAAGGGGAGGCGTGACCCTAGGAGTGGAGAAATTCCCATTGATCCCCATAACAGCAACTGGTGAGGGTCGAGTGTGTCCCACATAGGAAGGTAGAACAGAGTAGGTAGCCCCCGTGTCCAGCAGAAAATAAATGGACTTACCCGCTACCTGGAGCATGACCCTGGGCTCGGCCTGGGTGAGAGGGGTGGCTGAGTCTGGGCTTCGTCAGTCGTCCTCCAACCCAAGCAGTTGGAAGGCTGAACTTACTGTCTAGGGTCTTCCCCCGCGTTGAGATGCCGAGGATTCCCCGAGGCTACGGCAGTCGGATTTCAATGGCCCATCAAATGGCAGAGAGGGCATGGTCCGGTTGACGCCTTTGGGATAGGGCATTGACGGGCCCAATGAGCTTCAGCCCCGCATTTGAAGCAGGCCCCTGGTGGGGTGCCGTTGGTTTCCCCTTTTTGCTGGCTCCCAGAGCCGGCCGGCTGCAGGGCTGCAACCAGGGCTTGGGTTTGTAGTTGGACTTTCTGCTGGAGCCTGGCCTGCCATTTAAGTTCAGCGGCTTCCTCGCAGGAGCTAAAGACTTTAAAGACCATTCTCACTAGGTCTGAAATAGGGGTCTGTGGGCCCTCCTCGGCCTTTTTTAGCTTTTTTCGGATATCTGAGGCTGACTGGGAGATGAAATGTGTGGCTAGGATGTCACCCCCGCAGGGGAGGCTGGATCTAGGCGCGTGTATTGGGTTAATGCCTCAGTCAGCCGGTTAAGGTACATGGCCGGATTCTCGTCTGGGGCCTGTATGACTTCCCTAATCTTGTCGTAGTTGACAGCCTTGTTAGAGGCCGCCCGCATGCCGGCAATGAGGCATTGGACCATGCGGTCGCAGCGTCAACGACCATCCTGGCCATTTTGGTAGTCCCAGCCTGGTTCCACGGCTGGGACGGCCTGAGCCCCGACTGGAATCGTAGCATCAGTCAGGTGAACCTGATCTGCATGTTCTCAGGCAGCAGCCTGGATGTGTCCCCTTTCCTCTGTGGTAAGGGTGGTGGTCTGGATGACATGTAAGTCATGCCAGGTTAGGTCATAGGCCTGGGCTAAATATTGGAACTCCTTGATGTAGTTGCCGGCATTGGCCGAAAAGGAACCTAAGCGTTTTTTTATTTGGGATAGGTCTTGTGGAGAAAAGGGTGCATGGACTCGGACAACCCCTTCAGCCCTTGCAATCTCCCTCAAGGTGCAGACCAGGTCCGGGGAAGGGTTTTTGGATCTGGTACAGGTGGAGATAGGAGGAGAAGAAGGGAGGGCACTGGAAGGTGGTTGAGGTTCTGGGGCTGGGAGGGGAGGAGCAGTAGGAGAGGGTGTGCTCGAGGCTGTGCCTGGAGCTTCGGGGGTTGGAGAAGGAGTTGGGGGCATAGGCTGTTGGGGAGCGGGTTGGTAGGGAGGAGGAGGAAGGTGTAGGACCCTTACAGGGGGCCTGGAGAGATTTTCAGGAGGCTAGGCGAGGGGAGATAGAGAGGCCGAGTTAGAGTCTTTAGAGGTGGAATGGGGAAGAGTTGGTGGGGGAGAGCGGGCTAGGAGTACTTGAGAGGTTGAGCAGCTAGAGCAGAGTTCTGGTCTGGAGTGCAAGGTCCAGAAATCCTGGACATAAGGCACCTCAGACCATTTGCCTTGGCATCTACAGAGATTATCAAGGTCCATAAGTATCTGATAATCAAAAGTGCCTTCAGGTGGCCATTGTGATTGGTTGTCCAGCCCATATTAAGGCCAAGCGACAGCATAGTAATGAATAAGGTGTCACCTTCATAGGTCCTGGTCTAACTCCAGAGTTCAGAGATTAGCCAGTAGGCATCCTAAAGGCATTTTGGGATCGAATTTGGACTGGGAGGTTCCCATGCCCCCTTCCCTTATCAGCTCAAGACTTGGAGGAGGGCGTCCCCTCCTCCGAGAAATGAGCTGCAACTTAGGGAAATGGTTGCTGTGGAGTGAGGGTGTCTCCTTTATTCCTGGAACCATGGAGCCACCAGGTGGCGGTGGAGGGATTGCCCTGACTCGGCCGCCATTAGGACAGGACGCCCCGGGGAAGGGTTGGAGACCAGGGAACACTCACCACAAGGAGTCCTGTGACCAGAGTAGAGAAAGAGAGCTGAGTCCCAGTCCGACGAAGGAGGAGAGAGCCTCCGTGCCAGTGCAGGGGCTCGATCTCCTCCCGGGTTTCGGCACCAAATGTCAGGTTTCTCGGTAACTAAATGGAAATGAGACCCAAGACAAGCGAGGATCCAAGAACAGATCTTTATTGTGGGCACCCTGGGGCGAGGTTCCAGGACTCAAAGGAGGGCAGTGAGTCAGGGAAGTCCCGCGCAAGACAAGGTGGCTGGGGTTTACATAAAGTTGAAAAGCAGAACTATTTCCTAATGGTTGGCTCATATGCAAAGGAAGGATTGTAATCCAACCAGTCAGAGTTACTTCCTCTATGCAAAGGATGGACTGTAATCCGACCAGTCAGAGTTAGCCCCTTTTCTGGGGTTTGAGGGATATGGGGTTTGCTTGGGGAAGTCCAAAAGGAGATGTGTAGGGGCCTGTGTTGAGCTGTCAGCAGGTCATTGATAAATTGGCATCCCAAGAGGAGGTGATGACGGAAACCTCGGCCATTTTGGGGTATCCACTATCTTGAAAAGTTTCCCTTCCTGTCCGGCCCCAACATTAAGGAGGGCACATGATATGATGAGCTCAGGGAGGTATACACAACTAATGATTGAACGTTGCATCCAAAGCTAATGATATATCCTATGTAGGCCCATGGAATTTCAATAAAGAAACATTTCATTCATTCCGTTGGCAGAGAGAGAGGGAGCAAAAGCAGGCCGAGTGGCAGGCAGAAGGAGAAGGAGAAGCAGGCTTCTTGCTAAGCAGGGAGCCCGACGAGGTGGGGCTCGATGCCAGGGCCCTGGGATCATGACCCAAGCGCAAAGCTGATGCTTCACCAACTGGGCCACCCAGGAGCCCCTCTTTTTCTTTCTGAAGTGAGTCCCACGCCCAGGGTGGGGTTTCCACCCCTGACCCTGAAGACCAGAGTCAAATGCTCCACAAACTTAGCCAGCCTGCCACCCCAAGGGGAGGACAATTTTAATTCTCACGTCAGAGGTGAACAAAAGCATCAAGTCCGGAGAGATTCTGTGATGTGGCCAAGTTCACGCAGCAGGGAAATGGTGGTGTCCCGGGGCACACGGAAGCAGCATGGCTCCAAGGCTCAGAGCTAAGTCATTTTGCCGTGTTGCTACAGGATGCAAAGAGGCTGCTTGAGGGTATTTAGGCTATATATATGGATCTACTGATTTATCCATTTCTTTGTGGCAGTTTGGAGAGGACACGTGGAATCATGACCCAACTTTCTGCCACCTTCAACCATGTCAACTTGACAGAAAGCAGATCAGTGCTGCCCTTGTGTAGCCAGCTCCCAAAGTGACATGAAAGGGATTTCTTGAGGACTTTGGTCATGATCCCTCTTAGCCACACAATGTCAGTATTATATAAGAATTCCTCAGACTCCCAGGTTTTCAAAATCAATGTACTGCATGACCGTTTTCACAAGTATTGTTGAAGATGCAGAACGGTAAGGAAAAAACAACTATTTCATCTCATTTTACTATTTTCTTTTCAAGGAACAGTGGAATGTTTCTTAAAGTATAAGGAAACATGTCAACCATTTAATAAGCTCTTCTTCTTCTGGGTAAAGGTTTGATGCTCTGGCATACGTCAGTTCTCAGGAAAGGCTGAGGATCCGGAGTCACAGCCACCTGCCTTCAAACTCCAGCTCTACTCTTCCCAGCTGTTGTGGGGATTCAAGACAATGGTGCAGCAGCACCCGACTGTCTCAGTGGGTGGGAGCATACAGCTCTCCCTTTTGGGGTTGTGCCTTTGAACCCCAAGCAGTGGGTAGAAAAGAGTTAAAGAAACATAAAGAAGATGGTGCATATTTTCTGGCCCATGGTAGGTGCTCGACACACATTCAGAAGTCTCTAAGCCCATGCTGAATCCTCAGCATGCATGCTTTGGGTGGCAATCCCCCTCACCTCACCATAAAGACTCGAAGCCATACACGTATTCTACTTTAAATATATCTTTTGCTAGAATTTGGAAGTGAATCGGAAATGTTCTTTTTGATATTATGGGGGGTCCCTCAAAAATCTAAAAACCGAACTCCCCTGTTCTCCAGCACTTACACTGCAATGGAATGACCCTAGCGATACCAAAACCTAATTCAAGGGAAATGTGCAGCCCAATGCTTACAGCATTATCGCCAATGCCAAAATGATGGAAATAACTCAAATGTCCATCAACATGTGACTCAATAAATAAGAATGTGTGTGCGGGTGTTTGTGTGTGTGTGTAATGGAATATTACTCAGCCATCCAAATGACAGAAATGTTGCCATTTTGAACGACATGGATACAGCTTCAGAGGACCATATGAAGCAAAATGAGTCAAAGAAAGATGAATTCTATGTGGTTTCTTTCACATATGGTATTTAAAAAAAAAAAAACAAATGAACATTGGGTGAAATTGAGAGAGGCAAACCAGGAAACCAGACTGGTAACTATAGAGAATACACTGATGATGATCAGAGAGGAGGTGGGAGGGGGATGGGCTAAACGGGAGATGGTTCTGAGGAAGGGCATATGTTGGGGCTCCTGGGGGTGTTCGGACGGTTAATTGTCTGCCTTAGGCTCAAGTCATACTCTCAGGGCCACAGGATTGAGCCTCCATGCAGGATCCCTGCTCAGCGGGGAGTCTGCTTCTCCATCTCCCTCTGACTCTGCCTGCCACTCATGATTTCTCTCTCTCTCTCTCTCTCTCTCTCTCTCTCTTTCTCTCAAAAAAAGGATATCACTTCTTTTTAAAAAACAGGCCACATAAATTATATACATATTATATATATATATATACGTTTACATACATCTATTTATCTATCTCTCTCTGTCTATATATATATATATATATATATATATATATATATATATAAAATGCCGAGTGCTGTAACCATTGCCAAATATAAATCTATACATATACATATAGGTCTCTACGTAAAAACAGAAATATATATACATATTATGTATACATTCTTTCACAAAGAACCGTTTGGAGTAGGAGGCAATATCATAATTATCAATGACCACGTGTACTCCAAGTACTCACTGTACTCACAGTGCAGATTTTCATTTATTTAGCATAACACCTGGAAGACTTGGAGACCAGGCTACTTTTTTTCCTTTTAAGAAGTGTATTGTTTCCAATATGAGTGAAACACTGTGATAATGATCTTTCGCTGACTGACTGATTTCACTTAGCAGAATCCCTTGCATTTTCACCCACATCGAGGAAAATGGGACGAGTTCGTCCCTTTTGACGCCTGAGACAGATTCCAGTGAGTCTAGGAATCACATCCTCTTTAGGTAGTCCTCTTTTATCTATGGAATATAAAGAGCAGTGCAGGGACGCCTCGGTGGCTCAGTGGGTTAAGCCGCTGCCTTCGGCTCGGGTCATGATCCCAGGGTCCTGGGATCGAGTCCCGCATGGTCTCCTTGCTCGGCAGGGAGCCTGCTTCTCTCTCCACCTCTGCCTGCCTGTGTGCTCTCTCTCTCTCTCCTTCTCTGTGACAAATAAATAAAAAATTTAAAAAAAAAATTAAAAAAAAAAGAGCAGTGCAGAAGATCACAGGGATCGAGAGGAAAACTGAACAGGAAGAAAACAGAAAGAGAGACAAACCACAAAACACTCCTGACTCCTGGAATCAAAGTGAAGTTGGCAGAAAGGGAGGTGGAGGGGGATGGGGTCATCCGGTGATGTGCATGAAGGAGGGCACATGATAGGATGAGCTCAGGGAGGTATACGCAACTAATGATTGAACGTTGCATCCAAAGCTAATGACGTATTCTATGTTGGCCCATGGAATTTCAATAAAGAAATTGAATTGTTGTTCTTCCTGTTAAAGAAACAGGAAGAAGATGGTGCATTTTGTATGGGAAATAGTAGGTGCTCGACACACATTCAGAATACTCGAAGACCATGCTGAATCCTCAGCATGCATGCTTTGGGTGGCAATCCCCATCACCTCACCATAAAGACTCGAACCCATACTCATATCCTACTTTAAACATACCTTTTAGTAGAATTTGGAAGTAAATCGGAAATGTTCTTTTCGATAGTATGGAGGTCCCTCAAAAATCGAAAAACCGAACTCCCCTGCTCTCCAGCCATTACACTACAATGGAATGACCTTAGAGTTACCAAAATACTAATTGGAAGGGAAATGTGCAGCCCAATGATTATAGCATTATCAGCAAGGCCAAAATGATGGAAATAACTCAAATGACCATCAACAGATGACTCAATAAATAAGTATGTGTGTGAGTGTTTGTGTGTGTGGGTGTGTGTGTGTGGGTGTAATGGAATATTAAACAGCCATCCAAATGAAAGAAATTTTGCCATTTTGAACGACATGGATTCAGCAGGAGCAGACTAACTGAAGCTAAATGAGACATAGAAAGATGAATGCTATGTGGTTTCTCTCAGATATGGTATTTAAAAACAAAACAAAACAAATGAACATGGGGTGAAATTGAGAGAGGCAAACCAGGAAACAGACTGGTAGCTATAGAGAATGCACTGATGATGATCAGAGAGGAGGTGGGCAGGGGGATGGGCTAAACGGGAGATAGGTCTGAGGAAGGGCATATGTTGGGGCTCCTGGGTGGTTTCGATCGGTTAAGTGTCTGCTTTAGGCTCAAGTCATAATCTGAGGTCCCCAGGATTGAGCTTCTATGAAGGCTCCCTGCTCAGCAGGGTGTCTGCTTCTCCTTCTCCCTCTGACTCTGCCCGCCTCTCCTTTTTTCCTCTCTCTCAAATAAAGAAATCAGTTCTTCTTTAAAAACAGGATATATATATATTATATATATATATATGTTTATATATATCATCATACATATACATATATATATTATATATATATATAATATATATACAATACCGAGTGCTGTAAGCATTGCCAAGTATGTATCTATACACGTACATATAAGTATCTACTTTATATATATATATATATATATATATATATTCACTATGTATACATTCTTTCACAAAGGACCGTTTGGAGTAGGAGGCAATATCATAATTATCAATGACCACTTCTCAATGGGCACTCACTGTGCTCAAAGTGCAGTTTTTCATTTATTTAGCATAACACATGGAAGACTTGGAGACCAGTCTATTTTTTTTTTCTTTTTTAGAAATGTATTTTTTCAAATATGAGTGAAACCTTGGGATAATGGTCTTTCTCTGACTGACTGATTTCACTTAGCAGAATCCCGTGCATTTCCATGCACGTCGAGGAAAATGGGAGGTATTCTTCCCTTCTGATGCCTGAGTCAGATTCCAGTAAGTCTAGGAACCACATCCTATTTAGGTAGTCCTTTCTCCTGTATGGAATATAAGGAATAGTGAAGAGAATCACAGGGATGGAGAGGAAAACTGAATGGGAAGAAATCAGAAAGAGAGACAAACCACAAAGCACTCCTGAATCCTGGAAGCAAAGTGATATTGCCAGAAAGGGAGGTGGGTAGGGAGATGGGGTCTCCCGGGGATGTGCATTAAGGAGGGCACATGATATGATGAGCCCTGGGAGGTATCCCCAACTAATCATTGAAGATTGCATCCAAAGCTAAAGAATTATTCTATGTTGGCCGATGGAATTTCAATAAAGAAACATTTCATGAATTCCTTTGGCCGAAAGAGAGAGAGAGCACAAGCAGGCCGAGTGGCAGGCAAAGGAGAGGGAGAAGCAGGCTCCTTGCAAAGCAGAGCCATCAAGTCTGGAGAGGTTCTGTGATGTGGCCAAGTTCATGCAGCAGAGAAATGGTGGAGGCCCGGGGCAAACTGAAGCAGCATGGTTCCAGGGCTCAGAGCTATATAATTTTTCCACGTTGCTACCAGATGCAAAGAGGCTGCTTGACGGAATTTAGGGTATTTGCATTAACCTACTGATTTATCCATTTCTTTGTGGCAGTTTGGAGAGGACACATGAAATCATGACCCAACTTTCTGCCACCTTCAACCCCAGTGAACTTGACAGAAAGCAGATCAGTGCTGCCCTCTAGTAGCCAGCTCCCAAACTGACATGAAAGGAATTTCTTGAGGACTTTGGTCATGATCCTTTGTAGCCACTGGATGTCAGGATTTTACAAGAATTCCTCAGACTCCCAGGTTTTCAAAATCAATGTGCTGCATGACTGTTGTAACAAATATTTTCGAAGATGCAGAATGGTAAATAAGAATACATATATTTCATCTCATTTTACTATTTTATTTTCTATGAACAGTGGACTCGTTCTTAAAGTTTAAGGACAACATTTCAACCATTCCGTAAGCTCTTTTTATTCTGGGTAAAAGTTTGATGCTCTGGCATACGTCAGTTCTCAGGAAAGGCTGAGGATCCAGAGTCACAGCCACCTGCCTTCAAACTCCAGCTCTACTCTCCCAGCTGTTGTGAGGATTCAAGACAATGGTGCAGCAGCACCTGGCTGTCTAAGTTGGTGGGAGCATACAGTGCTCGCTCTTGGAGTCGTGCTTTTGATCCCCAAGCAGGGTGCATAAATGACTTAAAGAAACAGGAAGAAGATGTTGCATTTTGTCTGGGAAATAGTAGGTGCTCGACACACATTCAGAATATTCTAAGACCATGCTGAATACAAGCATGCATGCTTTTGGTGGTGATCCCACTCACCTTACCATAAAGACCCAAACCATACTCTTATCCTACTTTAAACACATCTTTTGGGGCACCAGGGCGGCTCAGTGGGTTAAAGCCTCTGCCTTTGGCTCGGGTCATGATCCCGGTGTCCTGGGATCAAGCCCCGCCTCTGGCTCTCTGCTCAGCGGGGAGCCTGCTTCTCCCTCTCTCTGCCTGCCTCTCTGCCCACTTCTTATCTCTGTCAAATAAATAAATAAAATCTTTAAAAAAAAAGAGGTTCTCTCTCTTTAAACATATCTTTTGCTAGAATTTAGAAGTAAATTGGAAATGTTCTTTTTGATAGTATGGAGGTACCTCAAAAAGCTAAATACCAAACTCCCCTGCTCTCCAGCCATTACACTACAGTGGAATGGCCCTAGAGATTCCAAAATACTAATTGGAAGGGAAATGTGCAGCCCAGTGCTTATAGCATTATCAACAATGCCGTAATGATGGAAATAACTCAAATGTCCATCAACAGATGACTCAATAAATAACAAAGTGTGTGTGTCTGTGTGTGTGTGTGTGTCTGTGTGTGTGTGTGTGTGTATGTGTCTGTAATGGAATATTACTCAGTCATCCAAATGAAAGAAATTTTGTCATTTGAGATGACATGGATTCAGCTGGAGAGGACTATGTGAAGCAAAATGAGTCAATGAAACACGAATTCTATGTGTTTTCTCTCATATATGGTATTTAAAAAAAGAAAACAGATGAATATAGGGTGAAATTGAGAGAGGCAAACCAGGGAACAGACTGGTAGCTATAGAGAAGTGAATGATGATGATCAGAGAGGAGGTGGTCAGGGAGATGGTCTAAATGGGTGATGGGAATGATGGAGGGCTTTTGTTGGGGTTCCTGGAGGACTCGATTTGTTAAGTGTCTGCTTTAGGCTCAAGTCATACTCTCAGGGCCCCAGGATTAAGCCTCAATGTAGGCTCCCTGCTCAGCAGCAAGTCTGCTTCTCTTTCTCCTCTGCCTCTGGCCCCCACTCATGCTATCTCACTCTCTCTCTCCCTCTCTCAAAAAAAGAAATCAGTTTTTCTTAGAAAGGACGGCATATATCATATATATCTATATTTTTATATATGTACATATACATATCTATATATATATAAAATAAGGAGTGCTGTACGCATTTCCAAATATATATCTATTTATATACTTATGTATCTACATAGAACGCATACATATATATGTATGTTTATGAATATACATATATATACTATGTATATAATTTTCAGAAAGGACAGTTTGGGGTACGAGGCAATGTCATCATTACCAATGATCTCTTCTCAACGGGCACTCTTGGTACTCACAGTGCAGTTTTTCATTTATTTTTCATAACACCTAGAAGATGTGGAGGCCATTCTTAATTCGTTTTGATTTTTAGAAATATATTTTTTCAAATATGAGTGAAACCCTGTGATAATGATCTTTCTCTGACTGACTGATTTCACTTAGCAGAATCCCTTGCATTTCCACCCACATCGAGGTAAATGGGAGGTATTTGTCCCTTCTGATGCCTGAGTCAGATTCCAGTGAGTCTAGGATCCACATCCTCTTTAAGTAGTCCTCTTTCCTGTATGGAATATAAGGAATAGCACAGAGGATCACAGGGATCGAGAGGAAAACTGAACGGGAAGAAATCAGAAAGAGAGACAAAGCACAAAACACTCCTAACTCCTGGAAGCAAAGTGAAGCTGGCAGTAAGGGAGGTGGGTGGGGGATGGGGTCACTGGGTGAGGTGCATTAAGGAGGGCACATGATATGATGAGCTCTGGGAGGTATACACCACTAATGAATGAACACTGCATCCAAGGCTAATGATGTATTCTATGTTGGCCTATGGAATTTCAATAAAGAAATATTTCATTAATTCCTTTGGCCAAGAGAGAGCACAAGCAGGCCAAGTGGCAGGCAGAAGGAGAGGGAGAAGCAGGCTCCTTCCAAAGCAGGGAACCCAACGAGTTGGAGCTCAATGCCAAGGCCATGGGATCATGAACCAAGCAAAAGGCCGATGCTTCACCAACTGGGCCACCCAGGAGCCTTTTTTTACTTTCTGAAGTGAGACCTATGCCCAGGGCAGGGTTTCAACCCCTGACCTGTGATCAAGAGTCAAATGCTCTACAGACTTAGCTAGACAGCCACCCCCAAGGGAGGACGATTTTAATTCTCACGTCAGAGGTGGACAAAGCCATCAAGTCTGGAGAGGTTCTATGATGTGGCCAAGTTCATGCAGCAGGTAAATGGTGGAGTCCCGGGGCAAACAGAAGCAGCATGGTTCCAGGGCTCAGAGCTAAGTAATTTTGCTGCGTTGCTACTGGATGCAAAGAGGCTGCTTGAGGGTGTTTAGGTTACATGTATTGATCTACTGATTTATCGATTTCTGTGTGGCAGTTTGGAGAGGACACGTGGAATCATGACCCAACCTGCTGCCACCCTAAGCCCTAGAGAACATGACAGAAAGCAGCTCAGTGTGTCCCTCAATTAGCCAGCTCCCAAACTGACTTAAAAGGAACTTCTTGAGGACTTTGGACATGAACCCTTGTAGCCACGCGATATCACTATTGTACAAGAATTCCTCACACTCCCAGGTTTTCAAAATCAAAGTGCTGCATGACCGATTTCAGAAGTATTGTTGAAGATGCAGAACGGTAAGGAAAAAAAAAACAACTCTTTCATCTCCTTTTACTATTTTCAAGGAACAGTGGACTGTTTCTTAAAGTATAAGGAAAACATGTCAACCATTCTGTAAGCTCTTTTTCTTCTGGGTAAAGGTTTGATGCTCTGGCATACGTCAGTTCTCAGGAAAGGCTGAGGATCCAGAGTCACAGCCACCTGCCTTCAAACTCCAGTTCTACTCTTCCCAGCTGTGTTGGGGATTCGAGACAATGGTGCAGCAGCACCCGGCTGTCTCAGTTGCTGGGCTTATACAGCTCTCGCTTTTGGGGGTGTGAGTTTGAACCCCATGCAGGGTGTAGAAATTACTTAAAGAAACATGAAGAAGATGGTGCATATTGTCTGGAACATAGTAGGTGCTCGACACACATTCAGAATTCTCTAAGACCATGCTAAATACTAAGCATGCCTGCTTACGGTTGCGGTCACCCTCACCTCACCATAAAGACTCGACCCAATACTCATATCCTACTTTAAACATTTATTTTGCTAGAATTTGGAAGTAAGATGGAAATGTTGTTTTTGATAGTACAGATGTTCCACAAAAAGCTAAAAACCGAATTTCCCTGCTCTCCAGCCATTACCCTATGAAGGGCTGTCCCAAGGGATACCAAAATACTAATTGGAAGGGACATGTGCAGCCCAATGTTTATAGCATTATCTACAATGCTGTACTGCTGGAAATAACTCAATTATCCATTTACTAATGCCTCAATAAATAAGAAGTTGTGGGTTTTTGAGTATGTGTGCGTGTGTGTGTGTCCGTGTGTGTCTGTTGTGTGTAAAGGAATATTACTCAGCCCTCCAAAAGAAAGAAATGTTGCCATTTGGAACAACATGGACTCAACTGGAGAGGACTTGGGGAAGCAAAATTAGTCAACGCAAGACGAATACTATTTGCTTTCTCTCGTATATGGTATTTAAGATACAAAAGAAAGGAACATGGGGGGAAATTCAGAGAGGCAAACCAGGAAACAGACTGGTAGCTATAGAGAAGGCACTGATGATGATCAGAGAGTTGGTGGGCAGGGGGATGGGCTAAAAGGGTGTTAGGTATGAAGGGGGGCATTTGTTGGGGCTCCTGGGGGGGGCTCAGTCTGTTAAGTTACGGCTTTAGGGTCAAGTCATACTCTCGGTGCCCCAGGATTGAGCCTCGAATCAGGATCCCTGCTCAGCGGGGAGTCTGCTTCTCCTTCTCCCTCTGTCTCAGTCCCCCACTCATGCTTTCTCTCTCTCTTTCTCTCTCAAAGAAAGAAATCAGTTCTTCTTTTAAAAAGAGGTCATATTCCCTGCAGTTGCACTGCTGGGTATTTACCCCAAAAATACAGATGTAGTGAAAAGAAGAGTCATCTGTACCCCAATGTTTATAGCAGCAATGGCCACCGTCGCCAAACTGTGGAAAGAACCAGCATGCCCTTCAACGGATGAATGGATAAGGAAGATGTTGTCCATATACACGATGGAGTATTATGCCTCCATGAGAAAGGATGAATACCCAACTTTTGTAGCAATATGGACCAGACTGGAAGAGATTATGCTGAGCAAAATAAGTCAAGCAGAGAGAGTCAAGGATCATATGGTTTCACTTATTTGTGGAGCATAACAAAGAACATGGAGGACATGGGGAGATGGAGAGGAGAAGGGAGGTGTGGGAAATTGGAAGCGGAGATGAACCATGAGAGACTATGGACTCTGAAAAACAACCTGAGGGTTTTGAAGGGGCTGGGGGTGGGAGGTTGGGGAACCAGGTGGAGGGTAATAGAGAGGGCATGTATTGAATGGAGCACTGGGTGTAGTGCAAAAACAATGAGTATTGTTACACTGAAAATAAATAAATAAATTTAAAAAACAGAAAAAGAAAATAAAAAGAAGCCATATTTTATATATATATATATATATATATATATATATATATATATATAAACACACACACATATATATATGTTTATATACATGTATATATATATCTCTATATAAACTGCAGAGTGCTGTAAGCATTACTCATGACTCATGACTCAATCTATTAGTTTTGCCTGCTGCATAGACCTGAACCTGATTGAATGAATTGTGAATAAATGAATGACAATTGATTGTTTGATATTCAACAAATTTGACTAGTTCTACCCCAGGCTTCTTGGAGTTTGGTATCCAAGAACCTGGGGTCTGTGTGAGGAGCAGTGATTTTTGAATTTGTTTAGTTTAATGGTTCATGCTGTTGTTAAGTGGACCACCATCAGTTCTGATTTACTGTGCTCACAAGACACAATACTGGCTTCCAAATCATTTTGTCCTCAGAAACGTATTGAAACATACCTGGGTCAGAAAGCATCATTTGAAGGACAAAATGGCAACATCACTTTTCAACAAAAAGCCAGGCATGTGCAGAGATCAAGAAACCAGATGGTAATCAAATTTCTCTTGTTCAAGGTGCTACCTCCAACAATGCCTGATCTCAACCCTTGGACATAGCCAAGAGATGGCTAATAATCCAAGCTATTTGATATGACACTCAGGAATACAATACTTTTATTTTTATAGAATGATCCTCTTTTTTTTAATAGAATGATGTACAAAGATAAGTGTAGCCACTGTAAGCAGCAGGCAACCTTTCCTGACTAGTGTCTGGTGGGTCCCATCCTGGAATGCTTCAGCCCTAACCACGTCCCCTGACAGACATATATATTCAAGCTAATAGAAACCAGTGGGTTCCAGGAGCTTCAGGGCCCCCTGGGCTTGCTGAGAAATCCAGAGGAGTTCCTTTGCTTAGGCAAATAAGGCCACATTTGGAAAAATTTTCCCAAATGTGTGTTCTAGCAATATGCATTTGTAGCCAGTAGCATTTTCCTGAAAACAAGCATTAGGAAGGCAGCAAAAGTAAAGGTTGTAGGTACTAAAACCTTACTTCAGAAGTCAAATTTTAAAGGTACAAAGTGATAATCCTTGCCCAATCATCCTGAGACTAAATTAGGAAGTTTGTCACTGGCTTCCTACCACTCAGTCCCTCCATTTTGATTCATTGTTCTCTCTCCCTTTTTTTAAAAAAAAGATTTTATTGACTTATTTGAGACAGAGAGAAAGAGAGCAGGCATGAGTTGGGGAGAGAGGCAGAGGGAAAAAGAGGAGCAGACTCCCTGCTGAGCAGGGAGGTAGATCCTAGGACCTGGAGATCACGGCCTGAGTTAAAGGTAAACTCCCAACTGACTGAGCCACCCACGCACCCCTGATTTACGGTTCTCCTTTCATGGGTCCTCATAAAGTCCTAGTACTTCCTAGGTTAGAGGAAAGCAGTCAGAAAACCCCATTCAAATCAAAGTGTTAGTCACTTAGCAATATTACATTGAATAAAGCATTGGACAGGGGATACAGTGTAATTTATCATGTAGTTAAATGGTCAGGTTCTGTTAGCAGATCAGTATTGGAATCCCAGCTCTGCCACTTGCCAGCAGCGGTATGACCTTGGAAAAGTGACCTTGAGCCTCAGTTTCATCACCCATAAAGTAGAGATAATAATACCTAATTTGTAGGCTTGATCTACAGATCTGATGAGAACATTTGTGTTAACTACCAGGCACAGAGGAAGCACTGGATACATGAGAGCTTCCATTATTTGCATTTCAGAAGAGGAACACAGAACTCTAATAGTACCATCCTGGAAGCATAGTGGTCAAGTACCTTATTCCAGTCTTGAATTTGTGAACAATAAGTAAAAATCCCAATTTTATTTTATTCTATCTTAAGATTTTTTTTTATTTGTAAGTAATCTCTACACCCAATATGGGACCCAAACTCACAAACCTGAGATCAAAAATGGCACACTCTGCTAGCTGAGCCATCTTGGTGCCCCTAAAATATCCAATTTTGGACCCAGTGTTCTTAGCACCCTAAAATGGTAAAACCGTTCCCCTTCATTGGGGAAAAGGCCTTATTTCTACTTTGTTCTCCTTGGTATCACCTGCAAAGTGCTGAGCCTACAGTAATAATAAAAAGAACAACACTAATACCACTAATAATAAACATTTATTAAGGAGCTATTAGGTGCCAGGCAAGCTCTTTATGTGTATTAACTCATTTAATCCTCACAACAACTGTATGGGGTAGGCACTATTATTACTCCCAACTTCATAAAATGAAAAGAAGATACAGAGAGCTTAAGTGAATGTACAGCACCCTGCCTTCAAAGCCCATGCTCTTAACCATGTTATACCTGAGCTTAATAAATATTTGCTAAATCAAGTATCTGCTAGATCCACCAATAACTTTTCTGTAACTTCTTTTTTCCTTCACGACTTCCTGATTGAAGATGGTGAGATCAAGATTTTTTTTTCCTCAGTCTCCTCTTCCTCTCAAATATCACTCTCGGACAAGGAACAGACACACCAACCTTCCAAACCATTCCCCCAAGGGGGAATGCTGGTAAGCAACAAGCAGATTTCCCCCCTGAGAATCCTACAAAGGCATAGGAATTAGAGGCACCAAGTACTATAGAAGTCCGAGTGAGGCAGGACTTTAAAGGAAGTACAGCCCTTTGAATGGCCTTGTAAGGAGTGATTAGTCATCCGCCATCCCCACCTCTATTAAGGAAAGCCAGACCCTGCTGGAAACAGGTTAAATTGATTCAGAGCAGCTCTGGAGCTGGGACAGGTAATTCAAAGGAAGGTAAAAGTTAGGCAAGCCACAAAAAAGAATGATGAAATTAAAGTGTTTATACTTAACAATGAGAGTCCCAGTCTCCTCCCCGCACCCCCACCCATGACTCCTAGAATAGTGACAACCAGGATTATGACTCCCAAGAGTCCATGAAGAGAGTGTAGCCCAAGAGGCAAGATCTACAGATACTGACTTAAAACGTCAGCGGGCTAGCCAATTTCTCCACTGGTTAACAAACACACCATGTACATTCACCTTCAAATCTGTCTCTTCGAGCTTCATTCTTTTCATTCAGGATCACCAGAGAATTAAGGAAATTAAGAATTAAGGAAACTTCCAACATGAAATAGAAAGACCAAAACAAAGTAGCATGAAAAATTAGAAAGGGAGAAAAACACAGGCAGCAGAAAAGAATTTCAAAGAAAGTACAATGAATATTTTCTAAGAAATAAGATAAAATACCATAGTTACAAAACAAAACTGGGATCCCATCAAAATAGAATAATCAAACAGCAAGAACCACCTCTTGGAAATTAACAATATTATAGGGGGGAAAAATCAGTAAAAGAAGACGCATAATTTGGAGGCTCTGTTAGGAAGAGTAATTAAAAACAAAAATCTGGATGGTACAAGAGAAACAATTAGACAATTAAAAATCAGCCCAGGGGTGCCTGGGTGGCTCAGGGGGTTAAGCCTCTGCCTTTGGCTCAGGTCATGATCCCAGGGTCCTGGAATCCAGCCTGGCATCAAGCTCTCTGCTCAGCAGGGATCCTGCTTCCCCCTATCTCTCTGCCTGCCTCTCCGCCTACTTATGATCTCTGTCTGTGGAATAAAATACTCTATGGCCTTTGAGCCCATCATTTAAAAAAAAAAATCAACCCAGGCAATCTTATAAACAATGAAGAGTATTTTCAGAGAGAACAAAGACAATGTTGTCAAAGAAATTATCAAATAAATAATATACACACATTTCCCAGGTAGAATGGGACTATAAGACCCCAGAATAGATACTGCATAATATATGTCAAGGACCCAGACAACATCATGAAAATTCCTAACATCAAGAATAAAGATAATCTTAAAAGCCTCTGGAAGAGATGAGAAGGAATGAAAAGAGGTTACATTAAAGACTCAGGAATAACAATGGCATTGGAATTGTCAATGCCAATAATGGAAATAGGAAGACAGCATGCCATGTTGCAGAGCGCTAAAGGAAAATGATTTTATTTTATTTGATGGTTGATTTTAAGTAATCTCTACACCCAACGCGGGGATCAAACATAAAAACCCGAGATCAAAAAAGTCACATGCTGGGGCACCTGGGTGGCTCAGTGGGTTAAAGCCTCTGCCTTCAGCTCAGGTCATGATCTCATGGTCCTGGGATCAAACCCACATCTGGCTCTCCGTTCAGCGGGGAGCCAGCTTCCCTTCCTCTCTCTCTCTGCCTGACTCTCTGCCTACTTGTGATCTCTGTCAAATAAATAAAATCTTAAAAAAAAAAAAGTCACATGCTCTTCCAACAGCCAGCGGGGTGCCTTAGGGGAAATGATTTTCGTTTGTTTTTTTTTTTTTAATTTTACTTTTTTTTTAATTTTTTTATTTATTTTTTATTTTTTTTTTATTTACAGCATAACAGTGTTCATTGTTTTGGCATCACACCCAGTGCTCCATGCAGTACGTGCCCTCCCTATTACCCACCACCTGGTTCCTCAACCTCCCACTCCCCCAGCCCTTCAAAACACTCTGGTTGCTTTTCAGAGTCCAGAGTCTCTCATGGTTCATCTCCCCTTCCAGTTTCCCTCAACTCCCTCTCCTCTCCATCTCCCCATGTCCTCCATGTTCTTTGTTATGCTCCACAAATAAGTGAGACCATATGATACTTGACTCTCTCTGCTTGACTTATTTCGCTCAGCATAATCTCTTCCAGTCCCGTCCATGTTGCTACAAAAGTTGGGTATTCATCCTTTCTGATGGAGGCATAATACTCCATTGTGTATATGGACCATATCTTCCTTATCCATTCATCCGTTGAAGGGCATCTTGGTTCTTTCCACAGTTTGGCGACGGTGGCCATTGCTGCAATAAACATTGGGGTACAGATGGCCCTTCTTTTCACTACATCTGTATTTTGGGGGTAAATACCCAGCAGTGCAATTGCAGGGTCATAGGGAAGCTCTATTCTTAATTTCTTCAGGAATCTCCGCACTGTTCTCCAAGGTGACTGCACTAACTTGCATTTCCACCAACAGTGTAAGAGGGTTCCCCTTTCTCCACATCCAAATGATTTTCTAACCTAGATTTTTATACTCAAACTATCAACCAATCGTGAATATAGAAGAATGACTTTCAGATATGCAAAATTTCAAAAATTTATCATCCCTGTACCTTTCTCACTAGAGAGTGTGCTCCACCAAAACAAGAGTAAACTGGGGGAAAAAAATGGGAGCCACAAGATTCATGCAAGAGTGGATTCAGCAGAGAAAAAAAAGGAGAAAGGGGCCTTCCAGGGTAGTGGAAAAGGAGATCTTAGCATAACAGTTGTGCAGAAGCTTTAGAAAGCAATAAGTTTAGATTGGAACAGGAGGACAGAGAGCTTCAGGAAAAACAAATGAAACTGATAAAGGATTTTTGCCATGTATAAAACTGTTCTGTGAAAATTCTACAGCTTTATCAGACAGTGTGGAAAGACTTCACAATTCAAGTTAAGGTAAACAAATTTTAAAATGAGACAATTGTTAACCCCAGTAAAAATCAAAAGTTACACGCAGAATGAACTGTTATCATAATATACCATATGGATCAGCAATCAATGATAGTTAGATAGGTATAAAATACCAATACGAGTTTAACTAAAAATTGTGGCATACCTATATTGAAGGTTTGAAGGAGCATAAGGAAGTATATAAGAGCTAAAAGTCCTCAACTGTAATAGAAAGCCAGCAAATATTGTCTAAAATTGATTAATCAAGGGGTGCCAGCGTGGCTCAGTCCCTTAAGCATCCAACTGTTGAATTCGGCTCAGGTCATGTGTGAATGATCTCACAGTTGTGGGATGGAGCCCTGTGTCAAGCTCCACCCTGGGAGTGGAGTCTGCTTAAGATTCTCTTTCTCCATGGGGCGTCTGGGTGGCACATCTTGTTAAGCATCCAACTCCTGGTTTCAGCTCAGGCCCTGAACTCAGACTCATGAGATTAAGCCCTGCATCAGGCTTGGTGCTCAGCACAGAGTCTGCTTAACATTCTCTCTCCTTCTGCCCCTCCCCCCAGGCTCTTGCTCTCTCTTTCTTTCACTCTCAAATAAATAATCTTTAAAAATACACAAAAGACTCTCCTTCTCCCGCTACCCCTCCTCCCTCCCTCTCTCTCTCTCCCCATCTCTCAATAATAAATAAATAAATGAATAATAAATAAATTGATTAATCAAGAGATAACTGAGAGAGAGGGAGAGAGAGAGAGAGAGAGAGAGAGAGAGAGACTAGCGGTGGTATGGTATTTACATAACCAGAAGTAAATACCAGAATAAAAAGCAAAAGGGACAAGAAAGTGCTTGCTTCTGATGAAAGGTGGGAGGGAGGCCTAAGAACTGCTTTGTTGTTGACACAAACTTTTTAGCATTTCTTAACCGTTAAAACTATGTGTGCATATCACTTTGACAGTCTTTGCTTTTACTTTTTTTTAAAGATTTTATTTATTTATCTGACAGACAGAGATCACAAGCAGGCAGAGAGGCAGACTGAGAGAGAGGAGGAAACAGGCTCCCTGCAGAACAGAGAGCCCGATGTGGGGCTCGATCCCAGGACCCTGGGATCAGGACCTGAGCCGAAGGCAGAGGCTTTAACCCACTGAGCCAGCCAGGCGCCCCTGGTTTTACTTTTTAAAGAAGGACATAAATTAAAAGAGATTGCAAATACTGCTCTGGGCAATATAGCCTCTCTATGGAAATTTCAACTCCACTGGAAGTTATTGGGCAAGAGAGAAAAATGGCCATGTTTTTCATGCGTTTGTTTATTCGCTTACTGTCCCTCTCACAGGAATTTACACCCCAAATGATCGGGAACAAGAGATGGGCAAGGAAACATTTGATTCTATAAGGAGGAAAACAGCTCTTACTTGTATCATTTACCAATTTCTGTGGTGTAAATACTCCCGATGGCTGGTTTCTAGCTACCAACATGATGCCACTGGACACAGAATTGGGAAAAGGTGCACACCATCAACTTTAGTAAACAAGTTCCAACACACCACTGACAAAAATCTTGTCTTGTTAACTGTTCTATCTGGAGTTCCACACAATGCATGGCGCATGGCAGGTTCTCAGCAGATATTTATTGATCTTTTGACTTAATGGCAAAAACAGCAGGATTCTGGGGACAAACAGATGATGCACTACATCATTTGATCTAAGAAAATATCATTTGGGATTCTGAAAGCAAAATAATCTTGAAAGCTAAAACTATTGAGCAATTTTCTGCTAGGAACCAGAAAACTTCAAGAGTAGGGAGCTGAAATCAGATTCAAGCTTAGATGGTAAGTGTAAGGTCATTCTGACCCCACGGCAGAAAAAGTGGAAAAGAAGGTCTCGTGAGCCAGACATTCTGCTAGTTACCTTACACGTGTGACTTTGTTTAATCTTTGCAATAATCCTAGATGTAGATCACTAACCCATTTTACAGAGGAGAACCCTGAGACTCAAAAAAGTGGAAGTAATTTGCCCAAGGACACACAGCTAGTAAGAGTGGAACCCTGGTACTTAAACCCAAGTGTGTCTCACTCTTTATCATATGCTCTTTCTCCTATACCAACAGCCTTCAAAAATTTAGCTAAATAATTTAGGAAAAAGAAGGTTTTGTTTATCAGAAATCCAAAGATAACTGTCTCATCCTTCTCTTGGCCTTTGGTTAGGGGGGTATACCCTAGGCACCTGCAAAGAGGGGGAAGAAATGCATCCAAACAAGCTGTTTTATAAGATCTAGATCCTTTGCTTTAACTCTCTCTATTTTCTTGTCTAAAGCAGGGTACATGTTGCCTAGCAACCAAGATAGTGGTGTCTTTTCTTTTCTTGCCTTAATTACCTTATGTTTTCCACAAGCACAAAAAGATTGGATCAAATATTACAAGTAGTAGGTCTGAATTTCTTATAAAAATATCTATTCATACATAAGTATGTACAATACACACATACACACACACACACACACACACACACGCACGCACATTTCTCCTTCCCTCATTTCATGATTAAAGTAAAAAGACTTAGTCTGTATCGATGTGGTGTTGTATCATTGGCTAAAAAATACAAAAATTCACCATCTCTTCGCTTGCCTGTAAATAACACCAAACAACTGGTTTGAGCAACCATTCTTAGGGATCTGAGGGATTCTTGCAATTCATGACCAAACTGACCACCTGTTTTTAAACATCTGTGTGTCTCCTAAAAGAAAGATTTATTATAAACATCTCAGTAGCAATAAAGTTCAAAACCTGCCCTGTTAATATTTCTGCTGGTCACCTTTTTTTTTTTCATTAGGACAAGAATCAGCAAAAGCTTTGTAATCAATACTTAAAGTAAACCTACATTTTATCTGAATTATTTGTGCAGAAGCAGAAGCAGTCCACGGGATAAATTAATAAATGGTGGATATAAAAAAGAATATCATTGAGAATGTGAGTGTTAGACACAATCAGCTGCCTCCCTGACAGCCATCTTCCCTGCTAACAGAATCTCAAATCTGTTCACATTTTTCCAGCAGCCATAGGGTTAACCATGATGGTTTTGTTCCTCTTCCTAAATGATTGATTTCGGTATGTATATGAGACATGAATGTGATCAAGAAAGTGTGGAGAAAAGTCTGCCTGAGGAGCTTCTGGGAAAGATTTCCTCACTCTTAAAGAGAGACACAAGAAAAGATCATTGCCCATTTTTAGCTGGAGGCAGTTCCACCTATAATATGTAATGTCTGGAACTGTGGCAGCCATCATGGGACCATAAGACCAACCAAATAACGATGGCCAGATAGCATGCTATGGCTTGTAAAATGGAAAGATATGTTGAGCCTGGTTCATTGATAACATCATTGAGCTGATGAATAATGGACCTTTGAGCTCCCATACCTTCAAATTTTGAAAAGAAAAATCACCTGGGCCATTTTGTCTTGAATAGTCTGTCACTTACAGCCAGAAGCATTATAACTGATACACTATGCTAGCAAATGCTAGAACTTTTAATTCTACTCATGTGTTATGCTAAATACTTCTAAAAGTGACTGCCTTCTACATCTAGCCTCCAAACTACAAAAACCACCTCTTTATTTTTTTCAAATCTAACTGGTATCTTTGGCCTCCCTACCTTCTTCCCATATTCCTTGTCTTTTTTGGATGTTTCCTCTTTGTTTTTGTCTTTGCTCTCCATTCCTTTCTCTGCTTTCTTCCCCTCCCTACTCCTTTACCTTGCTCAGGCCCTTTAGTGTCTGTGATTTGAATCTGAAATGTGTTTATACATATATTCATTTATACACATGTAAATATCACATCTTACATATTAGAAGGGAGGAATTCTTCCCCATTCCAAACTATTCTTTTCATGCAGAGATAGCTCTACTAGCAAAAAAAAAAAAAAATAATAGTCATCTTACCTCTCCTCACGCCCTTACTCATTCCTTCTCACAGAGGAGGAGTGATTTAACCTGACTGGTTAATTTGGAAGGAGAACTAAGGATATACATCCCAGACCCTCCTAACTTCTTTCTCTTAGGAGCCACCTACCTATAGGAAGCACGCACTCCACTATGCTCCTCCAGGATGTATATTTTACAAAAGGCACGCCCTTGTGGTGCTAGAATATGGTGGTCCTGCAATGTTGTTGACTAGGTAGGGAAGTCTGGGTAATCCTCAGATTCAGTACTGTGAAGCTCAAATGCCTACAAACAAAAGCCATATTCTCTAATACCAGTTTTATCAATAATAAATTTAATATGGTCTCATGCACCAGTTCTCTTTGATTTTGAATAGATTTAGAACTATTCAAACCAGCTGAACTTGGGTCAGACATAAAACCTCTCTAGCTCCCTGGAATAGCACTAGTACATTATGAAATCTTTGTTTCCCTCTTCTTAAATAGGTTTTACTTATTCTTCACAGCTGCATGTTGTCATTGTGGGCAGCTTGACAATTAAAAAAGAAAAAGCTTCAACAATGTGTCTTCGTTTGACAAATGTTTCCTGCAAACAAAAGGTGTTTTTAATTTATGCGTGGTTGCCTCTTCTAGATTGGGTTGCCTATGCAAATAGAGGCTTTTCACAGGAATAATACTGACCTTCTTGTTTGAGGGTCTCCACTTATGATAACTTGTAACTCTGCACTTACCTGATCTGACTCCAGCTTCCCAGGAATTTCATGTCTAGCTGCTGCCTCAGTATAGGCTTGATAGGAGGTTTTTTCTTGGGATTCCACTGTAATGGTCAACACAGCATCATAGGCTTCCCGGAGTTTTGGGTTGTTCCTCAGGACCTGGTAGGGGGTATGCTTATAAAGTAAACTGTAGAGCAGAGCGTCATAGGGAACAAAGACATAGGTTCCATCAGTCATTTTCACATCATGAGCCCATTCCAAGAGATGCCTCTGAGTCTCCCCCCCAATCAAGGCTGAATGCACTTACATGATGATTACTGAAACCAACAAAGCAGGAGGGTTATGGCAGTAATACGTTAGTAAAATAGAATTCCAAAAACCACAGATCAGGAAAAATAAATAGATATGTTATAACCAACTGGTAAATGATTTTTATTTTATGCCTCTAAGATGATTATGATGTTGAAGCACTGAGCTAAGGCTGAGGTACGGTCAGGACCCTGGATGCAGCAAAGGGATGATGCAGATATGTCTACAGCCTACAGAACCTACTGCTACACAGGAATAAGAACAAATTTAGCAAATGGGTGGTAGCATAATGAAGAGGCTTTGGGACTGGAAGATTCAGGTTTATATCTTAATATCACTAGTCATTGTTAGCTGTATACCTTTAGCTTACCTCTCTCTGCCTCACTTATGAAATGGAAATCATAAATATGTACTTCATAGAGTGGTAGTGTTGATTGAAGGAGCAATTCGTATAATGGGCTAAGGGCATAGCACTCAAAAACTAGTATCTAAGAATAAGAAGGCTAGAGGGTGAGGATGGGGGACATTCTCAGAACCACCTCTGCTACTTATGGCCCTGCTCCTGCAAACATATATTCCAATAGATGTTGCACAACTGTTCCCACCCTTACCATGGCCATTATAGACCATGAATGGCACTAGCTCACACTCACCTCTAAATGCTAATAATATTATAGGTGATATGTTCAACTTTTTTTTCCCACTTTTTAAAATTTCTTTTCAGCATAACAGTATTCATTGTTTTACACCACACCCACTGCTAGATGCAATACATGCCCTCCCTATTACCCACCACCTGGTTCCCCGACCTCCCACCCTCCACCCCTTCCAAACCCTCAGGTTGTTTTTCAGAGTCCATAGTCTCTCATGGTTCATCTCCCCTTCCAATTTCCCACACCGCCCTTCTCCTCTCCATCTCCGCATGTCCTCCATGTTCTTTGCTATGCTCCACAAATAAGTGAAACCATATGATACTTGACTCTCTCTGCTTGACTTATTTCACTCAGCATAATCTCTTCCAGTCCCGTCCATGTTGCTACAAAAGGTGGGTATTCATCCTTTCTCATGGAGGCATAATACTCCATCGTGTATATGGACCACATCTTCCTTATCCATTCATCCGTTGAAGGGCATCTTGGTTCTTTCCACAGGTTGGCGACCGTGGCCATTGCTGCTATAATCATTGGGGTACAGATGGCCCTTCTTTTCACTACATCTGTATCTTTGGGGTAAATACCCAGTAGTGCAATTGCAGGGTCATAGGGAACCTCTCTTTTTAATTTCTTGAGGAATCTCCACACTGTTCTCCAAACTGGGCTGCACCAACTTGCATTCCCACCAACAGTGTAAGAGGGTTCCCATTTCTCTGCATCCTCTCCAACACACGTTGTTTCCTGTCTTGCTAATTTTGACCATTCTAACTGGTGTAAGATGATATCTCAATGTGGTTTTAATTTGAATCTCCCTGACGGCTAGTGATGATGAGCATTTTTTCATGTGTCTGATAGCCATTTGTATGTCTTCACTGGAGAAGTGTCTGTTCATATCTTCTGCCCATTTTTTGATATGATTCTCTGTTTTGTGTGTGTTGAATTTGGGAAGTTCTTTATAGATCCTGGATATCAACCTTTTGTCTGTACTGTCATTTGCAAATATCTTCTCCCATTCCGTGGGTTGCCTCTTTGTTTTGTTGACTGTTTCCTTTGCTGTGCAGAAGCTTTTGATCTTGATGAAGTCCCAAAAGTTCATTTTTGCTATTGTTTCCTTGGCCTTTGGAGACATATCTTGAAAGAAGTTGCTGTGGCTGATATCGAAGAGGTTACTGCCTATGTTCTCCTCTAGGATTCTGATAGATTCCTGTCTCACGTTGAGGTCTTTTATCCATTTCGAGTTTATCTTTGCGTACGGTGTAAGAGAATGGTCGAGTTTCATTCTTCTACATACCGCTGTCCAGTTTTCCGAGCACCATTTATTGAAGAGACTGTCTTTTTTCCATTGAATACTTTTTCCTGTTTTGTCGAAGATTATTTGACCATAGAGTTGAGGGTCCATATCTGGGCTCTCCACTCTGTTCCACTGGTCTATGTGTCTGTTTTTATGCCAGTACCACGCTGTCTTGGTGATCACAGCTTTGTAGTAAAGCTTGAAATCGGGTAACGTGATGCCGCCAGTTTTGTTTTTGTTTTTCAACATTTCCTTAGCAATTCGGTGTCTCTTCTGGCTCCATACAAATTTTAGGATTATTTGCTCCAGCTCTTTGAAAAATATCGGTGGAATTTTGATCGGAATGGCATTAAAAGTATAGATTGCTCTAGGCAGTATAGACATTTTAACAATGTTTATTCTTCCAATCCAAGAGCATGGAAGAGTCTTCCATCTTTTTGTGTCTTCTTCAGTTTCTTTCATGAGTGTTCTGTAGTTCCTCGAGTACAGGTCCTTTACTTCTTTGGTTAGGTTTATGCCCAGGTATCTTATGGTTCTTGGTGCTATAGTAAATGGAATCGATTCTCTAATTTCCCTTTCTGTATTTTCATTGTTAGTGTATAAGAAAGCCACTGATTTCTGTACATTGACTTTGTATCCTGCCACGTTACTGAATTGCTGTATGAGTTCTAGTAGTTTGGGGGTGGAGTCTTCGGGGTTTTCCATATAAAGAATCATGTCATCGGTGAAGAGAGAGAGTTTGACTTCTTCCTTGCCAATTTGGATACCTTTTCTTTCTCTTTGTTGTCTGATTGCTGTTGCTAGAACTTCTAATACTATGTTGAACAAGAGTGGTGAGAGTGGGCATCCTTGTCGTGTTCCTGATCTCAATGGGAAGGCTGCAAGCTTTTTCCCATTGAGGATGATATTTGCTGTGGGTCTTTCATAGATAGATATTATGAAGTTCAGGAATGTTCCCTCTATCCCTATACTTTGAAGCGTTTTCATCAGGAACGGGTGCTGGATTTTGTCAAATGCTTTTTCTGCATCAATTGAGAGGACCATGTGGTTCTTCTCTCTTCTCGTATTGATGTGTTCTATCACACTGATTGATTTGCGAATGTTGAACCAACCTTGCAACCCAGGGATGAATCCCACCTGGTCATGGTGGATAATCTTTTTCATGTGCTGCTGGATCCTGTTTGCTAGGATCTTGTTGAGAATCTTTGCCTCCATATTCATCAGTGATATTGGTCTGAAATTCTCCTTTTTGGTAGGGTCTTTGCCTGGTTTGGGGATCAAGGTAATGCTGGCTTCATAAAAAGAGTCTGGAAGTTTTCCTTCTGCTTCAATTTTTTGGAACAGCTTCAGGAGAATTGGTGTTATTTCTTCTTTGAAAGTTTGGTAGAATTCCCCAGGGAATCCGTCAGGTCCTGGGCTCTTGTTTTTTGGGAGGTTTTAGATCACTGCTTCAATCTCATTACTAGATATCGGTCTATTCAGGTTGTCAATTTCTTCCTGGTTCAATTTTGGGAGTTTGTAGTTTTCCAGGAATGCATCCATTTCATCTAGGTTGCTTAGCTTATTGGCATATAACTGTTGGTAATAATTTCTGATGATTGTTTCTATTTCCTTGGTGTTCGTTGTGATCTCTCCCTTTTCATTCATAATTTTATTAATTTGGGCTTTCTCTCTTTTCTTTTGGATTAGTGTGGCCAATGGTTTATCGATCTTATTGATTCTTTCAAAAAACCAGCTTCTAGTTTCATTGATACGTTCTACTGTATCTCTCGTTTCTACCTCATTGATCTCTGCTCTAATCTTGATTATTTCCCTTCTTGCATGTGGAGTTGGTTTGATTTGTTGTTGATTCTCCAGTTCTTTAAGGTGTAGAGACAGCTGGTGTATTCTGGATTTTTCAATGTTTTTGAGGGAGGCTTGGATGGCTATGTATTTCCCCCTTAGAACCGCCTTTGCTGTATCCCATAGGTTTTGGACCGAAGTGTCTTCATTCTCATTGGTTTCCATGAATTGTTTAAGTTCATCTTTGATCTCCTGGTTGATCCAAGCATTCTTAAGCAAGGTGGTCTTTAGCTTCCAGGTGTTTGAGTTCCTTCTGGACTTTTCCTTGTGATTGAGCTCCAGTTTCAAAGCATTGTGATCGGAGAATATGCAGGGAATAATGTCAGTCTTTTGGTATCGGTTGAGTCCTGCTTTATGACCCAGTATGTGGTCTATTCTGGAGAAGGTTCCATGTGCACTTGAGAAGAATGAGTATTCTGTTGTTTTAGGGTGGAATGTTCTGTATATGTCTATGAGGTCCATCTGGTCCAATGTTTCATTCAATGCTCTTATTTCTTTATTAATTTTCTGCTTCGATGATCTGTCTATTTCTGAGAGAGGCGTATTAAGATCTCCTACTATTGGGCATGGCTGCAGGGGAGGCCGTGGCGGGGAAAATGGCGGATGGGAAGGCGGGAGAGGAGAAGCCTGAGAAACCACAGCGAGCTGGAGCTGCCGGATGACCTGAAGAAGAAGCAGAAAAACCTGTGAAAACTAAGACTGTTTCTTCCAGTAATGGAGGGGAAAGTTCCAGTCGCAGCGCTGAGAAGCGATCAGCTGAAGAAGAAGCTGCAGACCTCCCAACAAAACCTACAAAGATCTCCAAGTTTGGATTTGCCATAGGTAGTCAGATGACAAAGAAAGCTTCAGCCATATCCATCAAACTTGGATCAAGTAAGCCTAAAGAAACTGTTCCAATGCTTGCTCCAAAAACCCTTTCAGTAGCAGCAGCTTTTAATGAAGATGAAGATAGTGAGCCAGAGGAAATGCCTCCAGAAGCAAAGATGAGGATGAAGAATATTGGAAGGGATACACCAACATCAGCAGGACCAAACTCCTTCAATAAAGGAAAGCATGGTTTTTCTGATAACCAGAAGCTCTGGGAGCGAAATATAAAATCTCATCTTGGAAATGTCCATGACCAAGACAATTAAATGATGTGTTGAAATTGGGGTGTGGGGTGGGTGTAAAGTTAAAAGGAACAGTTTCCTTTTTTAAAGAATGGTATAAGACTATCTTTGGAGCCGCCTTTTTTTTTTTTTTTTTTAAGATTGAGTGGTACACTAATAAATGAGAGTTTGAAATTAGAGGTAATTTATGTTTTATATACAGATTTCAAGACATTTGCTAATTTTGTAGTTTCATGTGATTAGTTTCCAAAGGTTACAGATAATAAAAAGTCAGAAATGGTACCTTTCTAAGAATTGCATATTTTTTTAGACACAACTATTAGCACATTAAGAGGAACGCAAAAAGTTATCGTCTATTAACCTGCAAGCAATTACTCTTAACTCCCTTATTAACCCAAAGTGTCTGGCTCCCAGGAACAGCCTTATAGAGAGGGAGTATTGTATTGGGAAGAAAATGTTACTGGCGTATGACTGAAAAAAGTAGGTTAGATAAAGGCTTTTGTTTTTCCCTAATGGGCATTTGTTTTGTTTCAAGTCATTGTAAACTAGATATTGCATTGCTATCAGTTGGTACAGATGCTTAGCTCTTCAAAAAAATTTTTTTTTAAATTTTATGTAAATTGTTGAGTATTGGAAATAGCCCACTTCACTTTAATGGGTCTTGTCTACCTTCATCAGTCTTCAAAGACCATTTGCTACCAAAGTAAATCAGTATTTTGAATGTGCTTCTCTTGGTTTTTGTTATTAGCTAGTTCCTGTAAGCATTTCCACCAGATCTTGAGGCAAATCGTAAGGAAGCTGTTTCTTTTAAAATACAAACCACCACCAAAAATTTAAATGTACATAACACTTAAATATTCGGCAGTTTTTATTCTTAAAAGGTAGAAACACCAAAAAACAACATTGTATGAAGATGAAAATGAGAAAGATGCACTTTCTATGACTTCGTTTAAGCTTAATTTAAGTTACTAACTTGTGAAAGCAAATTTGATTTGAACTTAATGCAAGAATTCTTACTTTAGTACAGTAATAATGGTTTATTTGAAGTCTATACATATTAACCAGTGGCCTCTCAAAAGCACATTTTAGGTACCGAAGATAAAAAGAAAGAAAATGCATCTTTAAACATATCTTATGGATTCTTTGACCACATATATGTTGTTAGATCTATGTATTGTAGGGTTTTTTTTAAATTTTTGTATAAATTATTTTTTAATGTGACAGTTAAACACATCTTTAAAAGCTTAGTCACAGATAAAAGAAACAGTATAATGATTTCTTTGGATACTCCTGCAGTGCTTAATTTGGAGGCAGCTTCAGACTATTTTATTGGTGGTAACTACTTGCTCAGCTCTTTTAATAGGTAATAACTCCAGAGAAGCAGCCTGTATATATATATTCCTAACATTTTGTTCATTTGCATTTAAGTTTAGAGTAAGCCCCAAGTAAAACAATGGAAATGTATATAGAACTATTAGTTCTTACATGATTTAATTATATCAAGATACATGAATTTAACTTGCTTTAATGTAGGCAAACTTTCCACTTTTGTCCATTTTACTGCTTATGTTAAAATAACATCCCTCTCCTACTTATTCTTTTCTTGACTCAAGTGAAATATTAACCCAAGGTCAAGATGGGAGAGAAACGACTGAGATGAATGTCTTTACGAAAATACCAATAAATTTGTCAAACTCAAAAAAAAAAAAGATCTCCTACTATTATTGTATTCATATCAATATGACTCTTTATCTTGATTAATAGTTTTCTTATGTAATTGGGTGCTCCCATATTGGGGGCATAGATATTCACAATTGTTAGATCGTCTTGGCGGATAGTCCCTTTAAGAATTATGTAGTGTCCTTCTGTATCTCTGACTACAGTCTTTAGTTTAAAATCTAATTTATCTGATATGAGAATCGCTACCCCGGCCTTCTTTTGAGGCCCATTGGCATGAAAGATGCTTCTCCATCCCTTCACTTTCAGTCTGGGTGTATCCTTAGGTTCAAAATGGGTCTCTTGTAGACAACATATGGATGGGTCCTGTCGTTTTATCCAATCTGCAACCCTGTGTCGTTTTATGGGCGCATTTAGGCCATTCACATTGAGAGTGATTATTGAGAGATAGGTTTTTATTGACATCGTGTTGCCTTTGAAGTCTTTCTGTCTGTAGATTGTTTCTATATTTCTGTTCAATGATATTCTTAGGATTTTTTCTCTTTTATAGGGCCCCCCTTAATATTTCCTGCAGTGTCGGCTTGGTGGTTGCATAGTCTTTTAAGCCTTGCCGGTCTTGGAAACTCTTTATCTCTCCATCCATTTTAAATGTCAGTCTTGCTGGATAGAGTATTCTTGGTTGCATGTTCTTCTCATTTAGTACTCTGAATATATTTTGCCAGCCCTTCCTGGCTTTCCAGGTCTCTGTGGAAAGGTCTGACGTTATTCTAATGGGCTTTCCTCTGTATGTAAGAAGCTTCTTTGTCCTAGCTGCTTTTAAGAGGGTCTCTCTTGAAACATAATTCCCCATTCTAACTATAAGATGCCGTGAAGACTTTCGAGAATCTAAAATCTTGGGAGGAAATCTTTCTGCCTCTAGTACATGAACGTTGTTTCCATTCGTGAGATTGGGAAAATTTTCATAGACAACTTCTTCCACTATATCTTCTAGACTTCTTTCTTTTTCTTCCCCTTCAGGGATTCCAATAATTCTGACGTTGGAACGTTTCATGGCATTGTTTATTTCCCTGATTCTGTTTTCGTGGCTTCTGAGCTGTTTGTTCCAGGCTTCCTCCTGATCCTTTCTCTCTATCTGTTTGTCCTCCAGATCACTAATTCTATCTTCTGTCTCAGTTACCCTAGCTTTTAGAGAATTTAGGTTGGATTGGAACTCATTGAGAGCATTTTGAACATCATCCCTGGTGGCTTTCAGTTCTGCCCTAACATTGTGAACATCATCCCTGGTGGCTTTCAGTTCTGCCCTAATCAATTCTGTTTGGTCATCCATGGCTTTCTCCAACCTAGCTATTGCCTGGATAATTGTTAGTCTGAATTCCTTTTCTGACATATTGTCTATGTCGATAGCCATTAGCTCTGTTACAGAAGGCCCATCCTCTGTATTTTTCTTCTGTTGGGTATTCCTCCTCCTAGTCATTTTGGTAAGAGATGACTAAACAGATGCAGCTGGACTTATCGATTGTGGTGCAGTCAAGTTGCACCCTGGAACGCTTCTGTGCAATCAGGATTCCCCACCCAAATGAGAGAAAAAAGAAAAGAAAAAGAAATAGAGGAGAAGAAAGAAAAAAAAGGGGGAAAGAAAAAAGGAAAAAAAAAAGAGAGAGAGAGATAGGAAAAAAAGGGAAGATAAAAGAGAAGGCTCAGCCCAAATGGGCCACAAGGTAAGATTTGTGGCGTATACAAACAAAAACAGACAGACAAAAAGAGTGATAAAAGTATATGACAAGAGAAAAAAATATGTATATATAAGCAAAAAAAAAGGGAAGAACCTCATCAGAAAGAACCCCAAGTATAAGATTTATATATTATCAGGACAAACACAAATTCACAGAAACACTGACAGAAGGAAAAATTGGGAGAGTGGTTATAGATTCTCAGTGTGGGTGAGGAAGATTATTTTGATTCTTCCTGAAGGTATCTTGATGTTTTTGTTAAGGGACTCAACTTTCCTAAGTTACAGGGGGATTAGAAACTGGTTTGCCTATAGGGGTAGCATTGATTGGGGAAAGGGGACTACCTTGAAGTTTAACTCTATACGTATAGTAGAAAATAAAAATTAAAAAAGAATAAACTAGACTAAACTAAGTTAAAATTTAAAAAGAATTAAAAAAATAGAAAAACAAAAGAAAAACACGGGTGTATGTATCAAAAAGTTCAGGTTAGAAGGTTATTAAAGAATTTGATGTACTGGACATCTCAGTATGATGGTAAATAGGCTAAAAAATTACCGGTATGTATAAAAAAAAAAGAACCAGAATATTGGTAAAGAGTTAAAAATAAAAGTTGTATTTATGAAGTAGTGGTGGTTGTTCTCTTGTAGTCTTTTTTTTTTCTTCCTTCCTGGTTTGTTTTCTGGGGGAAGGGCCTGCCACGTGGGTTTTCAGACAATGATGTTCCCTGAGTTAGGTCCTCCCGCTCCCCTCAAGGGGGTGAGCTCTTTTTTTTCCAGGAAACTTTTTTTCAGCCTTTTGTTCTCTGGGGGTTTTTATGTTCTTTCATCTGCTTTCTTTCGCCTTGACAGCTTTTGATGGTTTTTGGAGGTTTAGAGGAGAGCAAACAGCACCCCAACCTCCCTCTCAGAGAGAAGCCTCAGACTGTTTTGCAAAAGCTGCTGGCAGAGTCGGTTCTGAGTCACTGTCCCTGGGGATGCAGGAGCTCCTCGTTGTACCCAAAACCAGGGCAGCGGCGGCTGTCTAGGCAGCTCCAGACCGCCAGAGAGGTTCTGAGCAGAGATCGCACACTGAGATTTTCCCGCTGTCCCGGGCTGGGAATGTCTGGTTTTTCTGGCTGCCAGAGCTCCAGGCTAGCGCCTATGAGCACCTATCCCAAGGGATGGTGTGGGACACGCGCGTTTCAGGATTGCCATCTGGCCAGTCTCCCAGCCCCTCACGGGAGCCAGACCCCACTCATTCTCGGGCGCGCTGGCATTCAGGTGCACTGGCGGCTCAGGGATGGAGACCTGATTTCTCTGCTGCACTCTCTCTGGCTCCGTGCCAGGGGAGGCTGTCCTGGGTCCGGAGACTTAGGTCCCTGACCCTAACCGCCCAGGTTCCCACTATTACCCCCCACGATCCTTTGCTGTTTGTTTTTTGAGTGCTTTCAACCAGACTCCAAGTTAATGCTGGTCCCCAGACACAGAGCACTCTCGTGTTGGGGTGTTACTTTCCAATCGGTCACCTCTGGTGGCTCCCTCCCCCTTTTGTTTATCTTCCGATATCAGTCCTACGCTCCCAGTCTGCTTTACCTGCCACTGGCGTCTTCTGCTCCAGTAGAGATCCAGACGTGTATAATTCTGATCTCAGGCTGATTTCATGGGTGGTCGGAGTTCTTTGGTAGGTAATCATCTCACTTTAGGGTACAGGTTGAAATGGTGCCTCCTCCTACTTCCCCGCCATCTTCCACTCCCCACTTCTAATCCTTTAAAGTGATCCCACTTGGAGCAGAGTTAGTGCTGACCTAAAGGCATTGACCCAGACCTTAAGGAACAATTAGAGTCCTCTGGATAAACGTGTCCTCCATGGACTACTGCCTTCTTCTGCCTTTCAAAATCAGACTTACATGCCCTCAGATTTGCCTCTGTTTTCTACCTTTTTCCTTTCTGTCGAATAGCCACACATTACCCCTTCTCTGGGACAGCTTGAAATGCCAGAACATTCATCAGCTGTGATTTCAGTCCAGGACATGAAAGATGGTTCAGGATGGATCCCTGCAAAATTCAAAGTACATGTAGTTTGTCTCTCCTTTTAGTCGCCTTAATGCCTTCACTGCCTTTCCCTCCAAATTAACCCACACCTTGGCAAGCCTCCCATGCTCTAGATCTATCCTTTTTTCCCTGAGTGTGCCTTCTGTCATGGGCACCATTCGTTCAGGGCCCTGTTCTAGTTTCCTAAGGTAAGAGCAGAGTGTTGGTGGCTGCAAATTACTTGTGTTAAATTAGGGCTACTATATGGCAGACCTTTTTTTAAAAAATAACCACTTTACTGAGACATAATTCACATACCACAAAATTCACTCATCTAAAGTGTACCATTCAGTGTTTTTAAACTACATTCACAAGTTTGGAACAATCATAACCATCTCTAATTCTAGAACATTTTTGTTCTCCTCTTCCAAAAGAAATCCTGTACCCCTCGTGGACATTTTGTATAAGTATAAACACAGTATGCAGTCATTCGTCACTGGCTTCTTCGACTTAGTGTATTTTCAAGGGTGATGTGTGTTGTAGCACATGTCACTACCCTGTTCCTTCTTTATGGCTGAATAATATTCCATTTTATTGGCTTTACTGCTTCTGCTCATTCAGTTCTCCATGGATGGACATTGCGGTGGTTTCCATTTGGGGGTTATTACAAATAATGCCTCTGTGAACTTTGTGTATACTTTTTTGTGTGGACATAAGTTTTCGATACTCCTAGCTATATGCCTAAAACTGGAATTCTTGGGTTACAGGATAACTCCATGTTGAACTTTTTGAGGAACTACCAGACTGTTTTCCAAAGATGCCGTAGCCTTTTACCCACCCACTAGCAATATATGAGGGGTTCTGTTTCTCTGTGTCCTTGCCAACACTCACTCTCATCTGTCTTCTTTTTAGTATGGTAGGCATTTTCACATGTACGTCATCTCATTTTAGGTTCACAACAACCATGAAGATAGGTATTATTCTCCCCGTTTTGTAAATGAGGAAGCCAAGACACATAAATAAGGCAGTGTTCTTTACTGAGTGCTGATGATGTGACAGGTGTTCTTAGAAGCCCTGCCTCCTTTCACCTACACAACAATCCCATGAGGTAGATACTTTTTGAATTCCAGATGTGCAGAGAGCTTAAAGAAACTTACGGAAAGACACATAGCCAGGGTTTAAACCCAGACAGTCTGATTCTGGTGCAGTCAGAGTTCAAACCCAAAGCAACTGTTCTCCAACAAAGTCCATGCACATAAATAAAATTTCTACAGTAATTTTTTTAAATTAAGAGATCCATAAGTCCTTGCATCTTTCTGAAAATACTTTTTAAAGATTCTTTTATTTATTTTAGCAGGGGCAGAGGCAGAGGAAGAGGGAGAGAATCCTCAGGCAGACTCCCCACTGAGCGTGGAACCCTGCATGGGACTGGAGCCCTGGACCATGAGATCATGACCTGACTTGAAACCAAGAGTCAGATGCTTAAGCGGCTGAGCCACCCAGGCACCCCTCTCTGGAAATACTAATAGTTAACAGTTACTGAGGGTTCACTATGTGCTGGCAATGTTGTATGGGCTTTTCATAAACTAAATAACTGAATCTTTGCAACAGTCCTATAGGGTTGGTATTATTAGCATCCATATTTTATAGATGAGGAAACGGAGGCACAGAGGATTCAAGTAATTTGCCCAGGGTCACACAGATAGTAGGTGGTAGAGGCAGACTGTGAAGAAAATAAGTGGTCTAGATTCAGAGCCAAAGCTCTTAACCACTGCCCCTTAAAATAAATCACAGGGTGAGCCCATTGAATTTATCCATAGACTCAAAATTACCCATTGGATCTCCAGACTTCAGTGACAATATAATTAATGATCATTTTAGAACAACTATGTGGGCTCCTCATGAGTCAAACAAAATTCAAAAACTTCACATCCATGAGTATAATCAGGGATCATGCCTACAGATGTTTTAGAACCACTGGGTCAGAAAGCTCAGCCACACTATCTGGTTAAATGTTATCACACTGGAACGTTAGTGGGATCCTACAGGATTTTACTGAAACATACCAGTCCCCGTTCTACATTCCCAATATCGAAGACTAACAATTCACAGAATTCAGTTACCTCTGAATGATCTTTGCTTCCTTAATAGACGTGGAATGAAAGCATCCAGAATGACCTTTTCGCCCCACAAGACTGATTGCAAGGGCAGACATATCTCTTTAGCTTCCTTCTTAAGTTTCATTACAGAGACAAAAATACAGTCCCTTCACATTTCATTTTTATACTGCTAGACACTATGGGAACCCCCAATTATATACATCACGGGAAAGTAGCAAAGGCTTTCTTTCCATGGCATTAGCCCAGGATCTATGTATTCCTTTTGAGACCAAGACAGAGAATGAATTGCTAATTCTGCAGGGCTGCAGCATGGACTATGAAAATAGGTCCAGAAAAATGTGTTCTTAGTTAATCATCCAGAATGAGGCTTGGACAAGTAGCTCCTTGCAGTCAGGAAGTCACATGAGAACCTGGGGAGCAAGGGAGGTGGGGGGAAGATGAATGAGAGTAGGAGAGGAAAACTCCAAGAAAGGATGTTAGACAAATGTCTGCATTTGGCCAGGAGGGCTGCCGAGTCACGTCTAACCCCGCTGAGGGTGAGGAGGGAAACAGAGCTTTCAGCTCTACCAGCCAATCACCGCCTAGGAGCATGAAAGGCCCTCTCTCATTTCTATGGTCACAAAAACTCTGTGCTGCCTGTCATGTTACTTTCTCTGCATTAGGTAAATGAGGGTGAGGCAGAGCAGGGAACCTGGCCAGGCCAGACTCAAAGCGGGATCTGCCTGATTCCAGTCTGGGCTCAGATTCCAATTCTGAACCTCTTTTTAAATGCTTCACATAAACCTTAATCCACTGAAAGTTCATTGTGAATTCAGCAGTAATAACAAAATCTCCTCATTGAATATGACATTGCACAAGTTTTATATATAAATATATATATATGTGTGTGTGTGCGCGTGTATATATATAATTATATGGTATAAACTTATGTATATATAACCTTCTCTCATTTTAGCTCTCTCTCAAATCAATAAAAATATTCTAATAAAATAGGGGACTTATATGTATATATATGCCCCTTAATATATATAAAAACATATATATATTTACATATTTATATATGTATTTATATGTAACATGCTAAATGACATAAGAAGAGAGAAGAATATATATATATACATAATACATATTTTTTAAAGGAAGTTTGTGGAAGGAGGCAATGTCATCATTACTAATGATCTCTTTTCTCAACAGGCACGCTTGGTACACACAGTACAGTTTTTCAATTATTTCTCATAACACCTGGAAGAAGTGGATACCATGCTTTTTTTGTTTTCTTTTTTAGCACTATATTTTTTCAAATATGAGTGAAACCTTTGATTATAGACTTTCTCCAACTGACTTATTTCACGTAGCAGAATCCCCTGCAGTTCCACGAACGTCGAGGTAAACGGGAGGGATTCGTCCTTTCTGATGCCACAGTCAGATTCCAGTGAGTCTAGGAACCACACCCTCTTTAGGTAGTCCACTTTCCGGTATGGAATATAAGGAATAGCACAGAAGTCGGCTTCTCCATCTCCCTCTGACTCTGCCCACCACTCATGCTTTCTCTCTCTCCCTCTCTCTTTTTCTCAATAAAGAAATCACTGCTTTTTAAAAAAACAGGGCATATATCTATTATATATATTATATATATACATATAAGTTTACATACATCTATATATATTTATACATATATACATCTATATATATTTATATATATATATAAAACGCCATGTGCTCTAAGCATTGTCAATATACATCTATACATATACATATAGATATCTAGGTCAAAGAAGTTATATATATATATATATACACTATGTATACATTCTTTCACAAAGGACCGTTTGGGGTAGGAGGCAATATCATAATTATCAATGACCACTTCTCACCGGGCACTCACTGTACTCACAGTGCAGATTTTCATTTATTTAGCATAACACCTGGACGACTTGGAGATCAGGCTATTTGATTTTCTTTTTTAGAAATATATTTTTTCCAATATGCGTGAAACCCTGTGATAATGATCTTTCTCTGACTGACTGATTTCACTTCGCGGAATCCCTTGCATTTCCACCCACATCGAGGAAAATGGGAGGTATTCATCCCTTTTGATGCCTGAGTCAGATTCCAGTGAGTCTAGGATCCACATCCTCTTTAGATAGTCCTCTTTCCTGGGTGAAATATAAGGAATAGTGCAGAGGAACACAGGGATCGAGAGGAAAACTGAACGGGAAGAAATCAGAAAGAGAGACAAACCACAAAACACTCCTGACTCCTGGAAGCAAAGTGAAGTTGGCAGAAAGGGAGGTGGGTGGGTGGATGGAGTCACCCGGTGCTGTGCATGAAGGAGGGCACATGATATGATGAGCTCAGGTAGGTATATGCAACTACTGTTTGACGTTGCATCCAAAGCTAATGATATATTGTATGTTGGCCCATGGAATTTTAATAAAGAAGCATTCCATTCATTCCTTTGGCTGAGAGAGAGGGAGCAAAAGCAGGCTGAGTGGCAGGCAGAAGGAGAGGGAGAAGCAGGCTTCTTGCTAAGCAGGGAGCCCGATGAGCTGGGGCTCGATGCCAGGGCCCTGGGATCATGACCCAAGCACAAGGCCGATGCTTCACCGCCTGGGCCACCCAGGAGCCCCTCTTTTACTTTCTGAAGTGAGCCCCATGCCCAGGGTGAGGTTTCCACCCCTGACCCTGAGGTCCAGAGTCAAATGCTCTACAGAATTAGCCAGCCTGCCACCCCAAGGGGAGGAAAATTTTAATTCTCACGTCAGAGGTGGACAAAACCATCAAGTCTGGAGAGATTCTGTGAAGTGGCCAAGTTCACGCAGCAGGGAAATGGTGGTGTCCCGGGGCGAACGGAAGCAGCATGGCTCCAGGGCTCAGAGCTAAGTCATTTTGCCGCATTGCTACAGGATGCAAAGAGGCTGCCTGAGGCTATTTAGGCTATATGTATGGATCTACTGATTTATCCATTTCTTTGTGGCAGTTTGGAGAGGACACGTGGAATCATGACTCAACTTTCTGCCACCTTCAACCCTGTCGAAATGACAAAAGCAGATCAGTGATGCCCTCTAGTAGCCAGCTCCCAAACTGAAATGAAAGGGATTTCTTGAGGACTTTGGTCATGATCCCTCTTAGCCACGCAATGTCAGCCTTATACAAGAATTCCTCAGACTCCCAGCTTTTCAAAATCAATGTACTGCATGACCGTTTTCACAAGTATTGCTGAAGATGCAGAATGGTAAGGAAAAAAAACAACTATTTCATCTCCTTTTACTCTTTTCTTTTCAAGGAACAGTGGACTGTTTCTTAAAGTATAAGGAAAACATGTCAACCATTCCGTAAGCTCTGTTTCTTCTGGGTAAAGGTTTGATGCTCTGGCATACGTCAGTTCTCAGGAAAGGCTGAGGATCCGGAGTCACAGCCACCTGCCTTCAAACTCCAGCTCTACTCTTCCCAGCTGTTGTGGGGATTCAAGACAATGGTGCAGCAGCACCCGGCTGTCTCAGTGGGTGGGTGCATACAGCTCTCCCTTTTGGGGTTGTGCGTTTGAACCCCAAAGAGTGGGTAGAAAAGAGTTAAAGAAACAGGAAGAAGATGGTGCATATTTTCTGGCCCATGGTAGGTCCTCGACACACATTCAGAAGACTCTAAGACCATGCTGAATCCTCAGCATGCATGCTTTGGGTGGCAATCCCCCTCACCTCACCATGAAGACTCTTACCCATACTCATATCCTATTTTAAACATATCTTTTGCGAGAATTTGGAAGTAAATTGGAAAAGTTCTTTTTGATGGTATGGAGTTCCCTCAAAAATCTAAAAACCGATCTCCCCTGCTCACCAGCCATTACACTACGATGGAATGACCCTAGAGATACCAAAAAACTAATTGGAAGGGAAATGTGCAGCCCAATGCTTATAGCATGATCACCAATGCCAAAATGATGGAAATAACTCAAATGTCCATCAACAGATGACTCAATAAATAAGAATGTGTGTGAGTGTTTGTGTGTGCGAGTGTGTGTGTGCGTGTGTGTGTGTGTGTAATGGAATATTACTCAGCCATCCAAATGAAAGAAATGTTGCCATTTTGAACGACATGGATACAGCTTCAGAGGACCGTATGAAGCAAAATGAGTCAAAGAAAGATGAATTCTATGTGCTTTCTCTCATATATGGTGTTTTTAAAAAAACCAATGAACATGGGGAGAAATTGAGAGAGGCAAACCAGGAAACAGACTGGTAGCGATAGAATATGCACTGATGATGATCAGAGAGGAGGTGGGCAGGGGGATGGGCTAAACGGGAGATGGGTCTGAGGAAGGGCATATGTTGGGGCTCCTGGGGGGTTCTGTCAGTTAAATGTCTGCTTTAGGCTCAAGTCACACTCTTAGGGCCACAGGATTGAGCCTCCCTGCAGGATCCCTGCTCAGCGGGGAGTCTGCTTCTCCATCTCCCTCTGACTCTGCCCGCCACCCATACTTTCTCTCTTTCCCTCTCTCTTTCTCAAATAAAGAAATCACTTCTTTTTAAAAAAACAGGGCATATATCTATTATATATATTATATATATACATATAGGTTTACATACATATATATATATATATATATATATATATATATATATACTTAAATAAAACGCCATGTGCTCTAAGCATTGTCAATATACATCTATACAGATACATATAGGTATCTAGGTTAAAGAAGTAATATATATATATATATATATATATATATATATATATATGCTATGTATACATTCTTTCACAAAGGACCGTTTGGGGTAGGAGGCAATATCATAATTATCAATGACCACTTCTCACCGGGCACTCACTGTACTCACAGTGTAGATTTTCATTTATTTAGCATAACACCTGGACTACTTGGAGATAAGGCTATTTTATTTTCTTTTTAGAAATATATTTTTTCCAATATGCGTGAAACCCTGTGATAATGATCTTTCTCTGACTGACTGATTTCACTTCGCGGAATCCCTTGCATTCCACCCACATTGAGGAAAATGGGAGGTATTCGTCCCTTCTGATGCCTGAGTCAGATTCCAGTGAGTCTAGGATCCACATCCTCTTTAGGTAGTCCTCTTTCCTTTTTGGAATATAAGGAATGGGGCAGAGGATCACAGGGATCGAGAGGAAAACTGAACGGGAAGAAATCAGAAAGAGAGACAAACCACAAATCACTCCTGACTCCTGGAAGCAAAGTGAAGTTGGCAGAAAGGGAGGTGGGTGGAGGGATGGAGTCACCAGGTGCTGTGCATGAAGGAGGGCACATGATATGATGAGCTCAGGGAGGTATACGCAACTAATGATTGAACGTTGAATCCAAAGCTAATGATGTATTGTATGTTGGCCCATGGAATTACAATAAAGAAACATTCCATTCATTCCTTTGGCTGAGAGAGAGGGAGCAAAAGCAGGCTGAGTGGCAGGCAGAAGGAGAGGGAGAAGCAGGCTTCTTGCTAAGCAGGGAGCCCGACGAGGTGGGCTCGATGGCAGGGCCCTGGGATCATGACCCAAGCGCAAGGCCGATGCTTCACCAACTGGGCCACCCAGGAGCCCCTCTTTTACTTTCTGAAGTGAGCCCCAAGCCCAGTACAGGGTTTCAACCCGGCACCCTGAAGTCAAGAGTCAAATGCTATACAGACTTGGCCAGCCTGCCACCGCACCGGGATGACGATTTTAATTCTCACATCAGAGGTGGACAAAACCATCATTCACGAGAGGTTCTGTGATGTGGCCAAATTCTGCAGCAGGGAAATGGTGGAGTCCTAGGGCAAATGGAAGAGGCATGGTTCCAGGGCTCAGAGCTAAATAATTTTGCCGCATTGCTACTGGATGCAATGAGACTGCTTGAGGGTATTTAGGCTATATGTATCGATCTACTGATTTATCCATTTCTTTGTGGCAGTTTGGAGAGGACACTTGGAATCATGACCCAACTTTCTGCCACCTTCAACCTCAGTGAACTTGACAGAAAGCAGATCAGTGCTGCCCTCTAGTAGCCAGCTCCCAAAGTGACATGAAAGGGATTTCTTGAGGACTTTGGTCATGATCCCTCTTAGCCATGGGATGTTAGTATTATACAAGAAATCCTCAGACTCCCAGGTTTTCAAAATCAGTGTGCTGCATGACCGTTTTCACAAATATTGTTGAAGATGCAGAAGGGGAAGTAAGAAAAAATATATTTCATCTCCTTTTACTCTTTTCTTTTCAAGGAACAGTGGACTGTTTCTTAAAGTATAAGGAAAACATGTCAACCATTCCGTAAGCTCTGTTTCTTCTGGGTAAAGGTTTGATGCTCTGGCATACGTCAGTTCTCAGGAAAGGCTGAGGATCCGGAGTCACAGCCACCTGCCTTGAAACTCCAGCTCTACTCTTCCCAGCTGTTGTGGGGATTCAAGACAATGGTGCAGCAGCACCCGGCTGTCTCAGTGGGTGGGTGCATACAGCTCTCCCTTTTGGTGTTGTGAGTTTGGACCCCATGCAAGGTGTAGAAATAACTTAAAGAAACATGGAGAAGATGGTGCATATTGTCTAGCACATAGTATGTGCTCGACACACATTCTGAATACTTTAAGACCATGCTGAATACTAAGCATGCCGCTTACAGTGGCGGTCCCCCTCACCTCGACATAAAGACTCGAATCCATTGTCATATCCTACTTTAAACATATCTTTTGCTAGAATTTGGAAGTAAATCCAAATATTCTTTTTGATAGTATGGAGGTCCCTCAAAAATCGAAAAACCGAACTCCCCTGCTCTCCAGCCATTACACTACGATGGAATGACCCTAGAGATAGCAAAATAGTAATTGGAAGGGAAATGTGCAGCCCAATGCTTATAACATTATCAACAATCCCTAAATGATGGAAAAAACTCAAATGCCCATCAACAGATGACTCAATAAATAAGAATGATTGTTGTGTGTGTGTGCGTTGTGCGTGTGTCTGTGTGTGTGTGTGTGTGTGTGGGTGTGTAATGGAATATTACTCAGCCCTCCAAAAGAACGAAATATTGCCATTTGGAACAACATGGATTCAGCTGGAGGGAACTTTGGGAAGCAAAATTAGTCAATACAAAACGAATACTATTTGCTTTCTCTCATATATGGTATTTAAGAAACAAAAGAAAGGAACATGGGGGGAAATTGAGAGAGGCAAACCAGGAAACAGACTGGTAACTATAGAGAAGGCACTGATGATTATCAGATAGTAGCTGGGCAGGGGATGGGCTAAAAGAGAGACGGGTATGAAGGAGGGCATTTCTTGGCGCTCCGGGGGCGGGGGGGCTCATTCTGTTAAGTGACTGCTTTAGGGTCAGATCATACTTTTGGGGCCCCAGGATTGAGCCTCGAATCAGGCTCCCTGCTCAGCGGGGAGTCTGCTTCTCCTTCTCCCTCTGTCTCTGTCCCCCACTCACGCTTTCTTTCTCTCTTTCTCTCTCAAAGAAAGAAATCAGTTCTTCTTAAAATAGAGGTCATATTCCGTGCAGTTGCACTGCTGGGTATTTACCCCAAAAATACAGATGTAGTGAAAACAAGAGCCATCTGTACCCCAATGTTTATAGCAGCAATGGCCACCGTCGCCAAACTGTGGAAAGAACCAAGATGCCCTTCAATGGACAAATGGATAAGGAAGATGTGGTCCATATACACGATGGAGTATTATGCCTCCATCAGAAAGGATGAATACCCAACATTTGTAGCAACATGGACGGGACTGGAAGAGATTATGCTGAGTGAAATAAGTCAGGCAGAGGGAGTCAAGTATCATATGGTTTCACTTATTTGTGGAGCATAACAAAGAACATGGAGGACATGGGGAGATGGAGAGGAGAAGGGAGGTGTGGGTAATTGGAAGGGGAGATGAACCATGAGAGACTATGGACTCTGAAAAACAACCTGAGGGTTTTGAAGGGGCGGGGGGTGGGAGGTTGGGGAACCAGGTGGAGAGTAATAGAGAGGGCATGTATTGCATGGAGCACTGGGTGTGGTGCAAAAACAATGAGTACTGATACGTTGAAAATAAATCAATATAAAAACAAGAAAAAGAAATAAAAAGAGGTCATATTATATATATATATATATAAACAGCGGAGTGCAGTTAGCATTATTCATGACTCATGACTCAATCTATTAGTTTTGCCTGCTGCATAGACCTGAACGTGATTGAATGAATTGTGAATAAATGAATGACAATTGATTGTTTGATATTCAGCAAATTTGGCTAGTTCTACCCCAGGCTTCTTGGAGTTTCGTATCCAAGAAACCGGGGTCTGGGTGAGGAGCAGTGATTTTTGAATTTGTTTAGTTTAATGGTTCATGCTGTTGTTAAGTGGAGCATCATCAGTTCTGATTTACTGTGCTCACAAGACACAAAACTGGCTTCCAAAACATTTTGTCCTCAGAAACGTACATTGAAACATACCTGGGTCAGAAAGCATCATTTGAAGGACAAAATGGCAACATCAATTTTCAACAAAAAGCCAGGCATGTGCGGAGATCAAGAAACCAGATGGTAATCAAATTCCTCTTGTTCAAGGTGCTACCTCCAACAATGCCTGATCTCAACCCTTGGACATAGCCAAGAGATGGCTAATAACCCAATCTATTTGATATGACACTCAGGAATACAATACTTTTATTTTTATAGAATGATCCCTTTATTTTTTTTTTATAGAATGATGTAAAAAGATAAGTGTAGCCACTGTAGGCAGCAGGCAACCTTTCCTGATGAGTGTCTGGTGGGCCCCATCCTGGAATGCTTCAACCCTAACAACGTCCCCTGACAGGCACATACACTTAAGCTAATAGAAACCAGTGGGTTCCGGGAGCTTCCCACCCCCCTGGGCTTGCTGAAAAATCCAGAGGATTTCCTTTGCTTAGGCAAATAAGGCCGCATTTGGAAAAATTATCCCAAATGCGTGTTCTAGCAATATGCATTTGTAGCCAGTAGCATTTTCCTGAAAACAAGCATTAGGAAGGCAGCAAAAGTAAAGGATGTAGGTACTAAAACCTTACTTCAGAAGTCAAATTTTAAAGGTACAAAGTGATAATCCTTGCCCAATCATCCTGAGACTAAATTAGGAAGTTTGTCACTGGCTTCCTACCCCTCAGTCCCTCCATTTTGATTCATTGTTCTCTCTCCCTTTTTTAAATAAAAGATTTTATTGAGTTATTTGAGACAGAGAGAAAGAGAGCAGGCATGAGTTGGGGAGAGAGGCAGAGGGAAAAGGAGGAGCAGACTCCCTGCTGAGCAGGGAGGTAGATCCTAGGACCTGGAGATCTTGGCCTGGGCTAAAGGCAAACTCCCAACTGACTGAGCCACCCAGGCACCGCTGATTTACTGTTCTTCTTTCAGGGGTCCTCATAAAGTCCTAGAACCTCCTAGGTTAGAGGAAAGCAGTCTGAAAACCCCATTCAAATCAAAGTGTTAGTCACTTAGCAATATTACATTGAATAAAGCATTGGACAGGGGATACAGTGTAATTTATTATGTAGTTAAATGGTCAGGTTCTGTTAGCAGATCAGTATTGGAATCCCAGCTCTGCCACTTGCCAGCAGCTGTATGACTTTGGAAAAGTGACCTTGAGCCTCAGTTTCATCACCCATAATGTAGAGATAATAATACCTAATTTGTAGGCTTGATCTACAGATCTGAAGAGAACATATTTGTTAACTACCAGGCACAGAGGAAGCACTGGATACATGAGAGCTTCTATTATTTGCACTTCAGAAGAGGAACACAGAACTCTCATAATACCATCCTGGAAGCATAGTGGTCAAGTACCTTATCCCAGTCTTGAATTTGTGACCAATAAGTAAAAATCCCAATTTTATTTTATTCTATCTTAAGATTTTTTTCATTTGTAATTAATCCCAACACCCAATATGGGGCCTGTACTCACAACCCCGAGATCAGAAATTGCACACTCTGCTAGCTGAGCCACCTTGGTGACCCTAAAAGATCCAATTTAAGACCCAGTGTTCTTAGCACCCTAAAATGGTAAAACCGTTCCCCTTCATTGGGGAAAAGGCCTTATTTCTACTTTGTTCTCCTTGGTATCACCTGCAAAGTGCTGATCCTACAGTAATAATAAAAAGAACAACACTAATACCACTAATAATAAACATTTATTAAGGAGCTATTAGGCGCCAGGCAAGCTCTTTATGTGTATTAACTCATTTAATCCTCACAACAACTTTATGAGGTAGGCACTATTATTACTCCCAACTTCATAAAATGAAAAGAAGATACAACACTAATACCACTAATAATAAACATTTATTAAGGAGCTATTAGGCGCCAGGCAAGCTCTTTATGTGTATTAACTCATTTAATCCTCACAACAACTTTATGAGGTAGGCACTATTATTACTCCCAACTTCATAAAATGAAAAGAAGATACAGAGAGCTTAAGTAAATGTACAGCACCCTGCCTTCAAAGCCCATGCTCTTAACCATGTTATATCTGAGCTTAATAAATATTTGCTAAATCAAGTATCCGCTAGATCCACCAATAACTTTTTTGTAACTTCTTTTTTCCTTCACGACTTCCTGATTGAAGATGGTGAGATCAAGATTTTTTTTCCTCAGTCTCCTCTTCCTCTCAAATCTCTCTCTCCAACAAGGAGAACAAGGAACAGACACATCAACCTTCCACATCATTCCCCCAAGGGGGAATGCTGGTAAGCAACAAGCAGATTTCCCCCCTGAGAATCCTACAAAGGCATAGGAATTAGAGGCACCAAGTACTATAGAAGTCCGAGTGAGGCAGGACTTTAAAGGAAGGACAGCCCTTTGAATGTCCTTGTAAGGAGTGATTAGACATCCGCCATCCCCACCTCTATTAAGGAAAGCCAAACCCTGCTGGAAACAGGTTAAATTGATTCAGAGCAGCTCTGGAGCTGGGACACGTAATCCAAAGGAAGGTAAAAGTTAGGCAAGCCACAAAAAAGAGTGATGAAGTTAAAGTGTTTATACTTAACAATGAGAGTCCCAGTCTCCTCCCCACCCCCCCACCCATGACTCCTAGAATAGTGACAACCAGGATTATGACTCCCAAGAGTCCATGAAGAGAGTGTAGCCCAAGAGGCAAGATCTACAGATACTGACATAAAACGTCAGCGGGCTAGCCGATTTCTCCACTGGTTAACAAACACACCATGTACATAACACCTTCAAATCTGTCTCTTAGAGCTTCATGCTTTTCATTCAGGATCACCAGAGAATGAAGGAAATTAAGAATTAAGGAAACTTCCAACATGAAATAGAAAGACCAAAACAAAGTAGCATGAAAAATTAGAAATGGAAAAAAAAGAAAAGGAAAAGAAAAAAAAAATAAAAAAGAGAGGGAGAGAGAGACAGGGAAAAAAGGGAAGATAAAAGAGAAATCTCAGCCCAAATGGGCTCCAAGGTAAGATTTATGAAGTATACAAACAAAAACAGACAAACAAAAAGACTGGTAAAAGTTTATGACAAGAGGAAAAAAAAATATATATATATATATAAGCAAAAAAAGCGAAGAACCTCATCAGAAAGAACCCCAAGTATAAGATTTATATATCATCAGGACCAACACAAATTCACAGAAACACTGGCAGAAGTTAAAATTGGGAGAGTGGTTATAAATTCTCAGTGTGGGCGAGGAAGGTTATTTTGATTCTTCCTGGATGTATCTTGATGTTTTTGTTAAGGGACTCAACTTTCCTAAGTTACAGGGGGATTAGAAACTGGTTTGCCTATAGGGGTAGCATTGATTGGGGAAAGGGGATTACTTTGAAGTTTAACTCTATATGTATATTAGAAAATAAAAATTAAAAAAAGAATAAACTAGACTAAACTAAGTTAAAATTTAAAAAAATTTAAAAATAGAAAAGCAAAAGAAAAACACGGGTGTATGTATCAAAAAGTTCAGGTTAGAAGGTTATTAAGGAATTTGATGTGTGGACATCTCAGTACGATGGGAAATAGGTTAAAAAATTATCTGTATGTATTAAAAAAAAAAAAAAGAACCAGAACAGTGGTAAAGAGTTAAAAATAAAAGTTGTATTTATGAAGTAGTGGTGGTTGTTCTCTTGTAGTCTTCTTTTTTTTTTTTTTCTTCCTTCCTGGTTTGGTTTTCTGGGGGAGGGGCCTGCCATGTGGGTTTTCAGACAATGATGTAACCTGAGTTAGGTCCTTCTGCTGCCCTCAAGGGGGTGGGCTCTCAGGAAACTCTTTTTTTCAGACTTTTGTTCTCTGGGGGTTTTTATGTTCTTTCATCTGTTTTCTCTTGCCTTGACAGCTTTTGATGGTTTTTGGAGTTTTAGAGGAGAGCAAACAGCACCCCGACCACCCTCTCAGAGAGAAGACTCAGAATGCTCTGCAGAGCAGTTGGCAGAGTTGGTTCTGAGTCAGGGTCCCTGGGGATGCAGGAGCTCCTTGTTATACCCAATACCAGGGCAGGGGCGGCTGTCTAGGCAGCTCCAGACCGCCAGAGAGGTTCCAAGCAGAGCTCACACGCTGAGATTTTCCCCTCGTCCCGGGCTGGGAATGTCTGGTTTTTCCAGATGCCAGAGCTCCAGGCTAGCACCTATGAGCACCTCTCCCAAGGGAGGGTGTAGGAGGCATGCATTTCAGGATTGCCATCTGGCCAGGCTCCCGGCCCCTCACGGGAGCCAGACCCCACTCCTTCTCAGCTGCGCTGGCGGCTCAGGGACCCAGACCTGATTTTTTCCACCGCACTCTCTCTGGCTCAGCGCCAGGGGAGGCTGTCCTGGGTCCAGAGACTTAGGTCCCTGTCCCTAACCGCCCTGATTCCACTATTTCCCCCCGCGATCTTTGCTCTTTGATTTTTGAGTGCTTTCAACCAGACTCCAAGTTAATGCTGGTCCCCAGACTCAGGGCACTTTCCTATTGGGGTATTACTTTCCAATCGGTCACCTCTGGTGGCTCCCTCCCCCCTTTGTTTTTCTTTGGATATCAGTCAGATATTCCCAATCCGCTTTACCTGCCCACTGGCGTCTTCTGCTCCTGGAGAGATCCAGACGTGTATAATTCTGATCTCAGGCTGATTTCATGGGGGATCAGAGTTCTTTGGTAGGTAATGAGCTCACGTGAGGGTACAGGTTGAAACAGTGCCTCCTCCTAGTTCCCCGCCATCCTGACTCCCCCAAATCGATACCTTCAGCTTTTAAAAATCTAACTTCCCTGTAATTGGAATTACTTTGCACTCTATTTAATTCCTCCTAGACTTACAAAACTATGTTGTTTGGCAAGGCTATGCTAGAATACAGTGGATTAGAGGATGCCACGGTTGAAGAATGGCAGCAAGATCATGAGACTGAAAGTCTTCTATCCAATTTCGCCCTTGGCATGCTAAATGAGTTTAGTTTAAGCCCACTTGTGCTTCAGTGCCCACATCTTTAAAATGCAGATTCCAAAGCATTTCACAGGTACAGTGAGTAGTTTAATTAGATAATGCCTGGCAAGTATTCTAGCTCCTTGAAGAAAGGCAAAGGTCCTATTGATATTGGTAAATACGTGCTTTCAGGGAACCTTTAATCTCAGGAAATGAGTACACTTAACTAGGATCAATGACTGGTCTTTGGCATTTACATATTTCTTCATCTATTTCCAAAAACTTTTTTTACACTCGTTAAATACCCACCCCCCCAGAAACTTTCCCCTTTGACCTAGAGCTGATAGTTTCCGTTTTTTAAGGTGTAACTAGCAAGTTATGATGATGATTTAATCACACACACAGTGTAACTTTCAGTTTTCAAATGACCATTAGTTCCTTCAATATAATTGCCGTAAAAGGTTCTATGTGTATTCTCATCCTTAAATCTTCCTTCAAATACTCTGGGATATCTTTAGAGCTAGTTCCTGAGCCTCTCAAGGAATTCAGACTCCTTTGTTCATAATTACACATTGCATAATGGGAAAATGGAGTGCCAGAGAGGTTTGACAAGGCAAAAGCTGGATTTAGAAGGAAAAACTAGAATCAAAGACATCTAACTCTCTATATTTGGTTGCACCATGAAACATGAACCAGTTTGTCCAACTAGTCCAGTAACAGGTCCACTGAGGGGGAGAAATAAGTTAAGTCAGCTGTTTCAGGTAGTTGGCCAGTTTGTCCACCAGGATCCTTAGCAAGCAAGTCAGTATTGCCATGTTTCTTCAACAAAAACAGAGATTAGGTGATTTGACCAAGATGACCCAACAGAGATACAATTTTATTTACTATATTTCAAGGGATATTAAAATTACTTCTTAAATAAGAGCCCATGGCCATTATTATTGTTCTTAGCATCTTTACTGTTAAATGTTAGCACTGTCTCAGTATTGTGTAAGCACCATTTAGACCCCTTTCTGAGAAAGATGGTTCTCCTGACTCCAGCGAGGTGACAGTGATACTTCTTAATTGGAAACCTAAATTTACAGAAATGAGAAGCCACACACCAGTCCGCAGTAGACTCCCTTTCTCTTCCTTGCCTCCCTGCCACTGTTCCTCACTATCACCACCACATGGGGCTGGAATCACTGTTATTGTGAGCAGATTGGACCAAACCCATCTTTTGCCCATTTTTATCACTGCCCGATATTGCTGGGCCTCTCAAAGGACAGGATCCACTTCCACCGTATTTTGTACATCACAAATTGTCCTTCTGTGAGGGTCCGGGTGGGGGACCACTGTGTAAGGAAGAGCTTCATATCCAGCGGAATAGGGAAGACAAGGTTCAGAGGAGCTCCCACCAAAAGCGTGGTGCCTTTTCCATCAAGATAGATAACAGCTAGGAATACTTCAGCAGTTTCGGTCCCACCAAGTAAGAGGGACTAGAAAAATCAGCCAGAGATTTGATCGGGTATATGCGGTGCTTCCTTTGTTGTAACCTTCCTCATGGCCCTGTTGCCCCAGTCCATACTCATTGGCCTCTGGCTCAGTTTCTCACCAGATCTCTTACTTTCTGATGGGACCAGAAACAGGCCCTGTACCCCAGGCTGCTTGGTTCAAGTCCTGGTAGTCTATTTATGTTCATACTCTGGATCCTGCTTCTCATGCTTCTACTGGCTGGGGCACAGCTCTCACCCCACAGCATGCCTATCTTAACTTTGAGTCACTCCCCTTCAGCGATTCCTAGCCTCACACCCTACTCACTGCTTTGTCGCACCCTCAGATGCCACCAAATGGCTGTACCAAATGTGAGTACTACACACCTTTGGATACTCCATACTGTCAGAGGGCATACTCAGGCCACAGGCCAACTGAGAGTTCAGTTTCCCTGCTCCCCACCACCCCTCCCACATTCTGACTCCTGTCACAGACTTCCGGACCTGCCCCATCTGAGTCTGTCTGTGTTTTGTCCGAAACAAGAAGCAAAATCCTGCAGGGCCGAGCTTTGTCTTTGTTGCCTTTTCTTTCCCTTTCTGAGTCCCTACTTCACTTCCCGTTGCTGTCCTCCCTGCCCAGGGTCAGCCTCTGCTCCATAACCACAGAACTTCCTCTCTAGTCTTCTTCCTCCCCAGTCTTAAAACTTCCATTCCTGAAACAGGCTGCTGCATGCTGTTATGAAGAAAACAGTCTGATTAAACGACGTTATATTAAAGTAATGTAATATTAAACAACGTTATATTAAAGGCAACTTAAAGTAAGGAACATTTATTTGCATTTCCATTAACTAAAAGCCATGGTTCTTTTTTTTTTTTTTTAGATTTTATTTATTCATTCGAGAGAGAGGGAAAGCAAGAGAGATCACAGAGGGAGAGGCTGTGGACTCAAGGCTGAGCAGAGTGCCGGATGTGGGGCTTGATCCCCGGACCCTGAGATTCTGATCAGAGCCAAAGGCAAACACCTAACCGACTGAGCCACCCAGGTGCCCCAAAAGCAGTGGTTCTTAACGCTGGCTACATTTTACATGCACCGGGGAGGCTATTGAAAATACTTCTGCTGGGGCCTCATTGCAGACCACCAAAACCTCTGGATGTAGCGTTCTGGCACCAGAACTTGTTTGGAGAAGATGTCCAGGTAATTCTAGTGTGCAGAGTGAGAACCATCAACCTACAGGAATGAATCTCAAAGAGTAGGGCCATAATACGTATATTTGCTATCTCTCTGCCTCAAAGGACGTGTGGGTGGTGAGCACTCAGTCCTAACTTCTCTCAGCCCAAAGATCTTAAATCTTATTTAGGATTTCATGGTAGAGGCCAAGTTGTCATTTCAAAGAGTATACTATTTAGAATGGGCGGGATGCGAAACTCTCATGGAATGTAAGCTTGCAGGAGACACTGGATTTCGTGAAGATTTGTAACATGTTCTAAAGTCATACTAAATCTGTGAGCCTGCTTCTGGCATGACTCCTCCCTGGAAATGGTTTTATATCTTTCAAAATAGTTCTATGTTCTGCTTTGAAAGTATCAAGCTCTATTATGAAGTAATCAAAGCCAGACTGATTGCTTAACATTATAGGATCTTGTAGACTGGAGCTGGAAGCAGAGAACTGTAGTTCCAGGAACTAAAACTTCTTGCCCTCATCTTCCCATAATGATCATAACGAAGGTACAAATACTGGTGACACTTGAAACTTATAATGGGCTTCTGTTTATAGGCCAGGCTAAGCCCGACCATTCTCTAACAAACCCATTGTTACCTTAAGGAAATGACTGGGACCAGGACTAATCCTAGCAGTCATCAATTTGACAAGGAGTTTCTGAGCCCTCCGTTTGTTCTCAAGCAGTGGAGTGGCCTGCAATAGCAAAATGACCTGTGTTCTCACAGATCACTCACACTTTCCAGGAAAAAAGTATCTAGCTTTAAAGAATCTGGAATAGAAAATATCGAAAGTAAGTGCCACAAGGGCCTGCAATAAAAAGAAGTAAGAGACACTGGACTCCAGAGGACCAGGAAGGGTTCTTCTTCCCCCAAAACACCTCGGCTAGGCCTGGCGATAGTAGCTTTGCTGGGGTCTGCCCTTTGCTTCAGGATTTGTCCATGGTCTCTCCAAGAATACCTTCAACATCAACCTTCTCTTGGAAGGGGAAAGGTTAAAATCTGGGCTGACTCCTCATCTTAATATACTTTTATTTCTCAGTTAGGTCCCTGGGAATGGCACACAAAAAGATAAGCCCTGTTTGGCGGGGGCAAGGGAGGTGAGTACAGAGGACAGAAGGGAAGTGCATATTGTGGAGTCCAGAAAACACAGGTTCCAAGTGAAAGGTGATGAAGCATGTGGTAAGAATGGGCCCAAACAGAGCCACAGAAGCACCCCTCTTTGGCTGATCTCAAACAACTGGGGTCCTACAGGGGTGGAAGGTGTGTGGCTCCCGTTGCTCTTGATGCTGAGAGTAGGCACTGGGATCCAATGGCATGTTTAACCACGGAGTTCTTTGTACCTTCATTTCGTTCATCAAACAGGCTCCCTTGGGGCGCCTGGGTGGCTCAGTGGTTTAAGCCGCTGCCTACTGCTCAGGTCATGATCTCAGGGTCCTGGGATCGAGTCCCCCATCGGGCTTTCTGCTCTGCAGGGAGCCTGCTTCCCTCTCACTCTCTCTGCCTGCCTCTCTGCCTACTTGTATCTCTCTCTGTCAAATAAATAAATAAAATCTATTATTATAAGTAAATAATTAATTTTTATAAATATGTTACAAATAAAATATTATTAAGCCTTAAAAAGAAGGAAATGCTGCATATGCAAGAGCATGCATGACCCTGGAAGACACTATGCTAAGTGAAATAAGCCAGTCACAGAAGGACAAATACTGCACATTCCACTTCAATGCGATAACCAAAAGAGCCAAACTCATAGAAGCAGAGAGGAGAAGAGTGGTTGCTGAGGGCTATGGAAAGAAGGAAATGGGGAGTTGTTCAACTGTTGGGGTTAATGTAGGGATGAAATTGGCCATAATACCTGGCTTGCTAAAATGTCACACAGATGCTGCTGAAGGCAGGGAAGGTTTCAGAGAAGGGCGTCCGCAGCCCTTTGGAATGCCAAGGCCTGCCAGACCACCCTGGCACTGGAATGCCTCGGGGAGTTGCCTTCCCAAACCAAGAAGCTTTCTTACCCAACCAGCTACCGTGGGATCTAAGAGCTGTAAGCATGGTCCCTTAGGCTGTCTTTAGCAGAACTCATAGAATACACTCCTTAGCATAGCGTACCTTTCAGTAAACAGATCCTCCTAGTTCCTGTAAGAACACTTGTCACACATCACGTGCTTGAGAAACAATGATAAGGATCTGTGATTATCCTGAAGGACCAATAAGAGTGGGAGCCAAGAAGAGCAAAGGGTCTTCATCTGTGAGTGTTGACCCCCTTGCCTTCTCCTCTCTTTCACAGAAAAGTCTGGAGTAATCTTTCATCGGTTGTTACAGGGATTGCTGGCCATTCTCAGCCTCCAGTGGGTATAGGGTTTCAGTCAAGAGAGATGAATAGGTTCACACAACATAGTTGTGTGCCACACAACTCTGCCACACAACATAGTTCATATAGTTAACAACACTGTATAGTGCACTTGAAAATTTGATGAGGGTACATGTCGTGTTGAGTGTTCTTATCACAACACAACAAAAAAGAATTAACTAAGAATTTTGCCTTTTCAAAATAGCACTTTCCAAGTATACACATTTACAACACAGGTTGTTCCTCAGCGCATGTGTTAGAAAGTAACTCCTGTTATTTGTTCTCAGTTGTTAGGGCTCTTTGTTAAACAACCCTCATGCTGGTGGATCATCCCTCTATTTTTTTTCTGAGCTCTATTTCATGCATTGGGTGGTATTTCTAACTCTGCTAGGACTCCCTGTAGAACCAGAAGTTTCTTTATTACTCTAGGATTTAGTCTTGTTCCTGATCCCAAGATTTTGCGGAAGGAAACTCATTCTTTTTGTTTTTAAAGTAGGAAACCCATAAGAAAGGAAGATAAGGAAAGAAGACAGGGAAAGGAGGAAGTGGGGGAGGAAGAAAGGAAGGAGGGAGGGAGATGCCCAATGCCTTCACATGCTGGTTTGGACTTGAAGACAGTATTATAAAGCCCTTTATAAAAGACACTGTCTTCGGGGCGCCTGGGTGGCTCAGTGGGTCAAGGCTCTGCCTTCAGCTCAGGTGATGAACACAGGGTCCTGGGATCGAGCCCAACATCAGGCTCTCTGCTCAGCAGGGAGCCTGCTTCCCCCTCTTTCTCTGCCTGCCTCTCTGCCTACTTGTGATCTCTCTCTCTCTCTCTCTCTCTGTCAAATAAATAAATAAAATCTTTAAAACAAAGACAATGTCTTCAAAACGAGCTGACTGAAGCTTCCCCTGGGGTTTATGGGAAATGTGGACATAACCAAAGCTTAAAGATACGAAATTTTGGAAATAGAATACTACTGACCCACAGCTGTTCTGGGGCCGTTGCCTAGGTAACTCAGATTTGAACACCTGCATGGAATCGGGCTTCCGCAGAAAATACCCAGAGCATAGGGAGGCATCGTTTCATTTCAGGTGGCTTTCACAATCTGGTGGGAAGGCAGATTTCACAAGGAAAACAACTATTCTTTAAACATGTACAAAGACGGATTATGTCAAATAGCTCTGAGGAAAATGCTTCCTCATCCTAGTTGTCAAGCCAAGGACTTCTGTGGCTGATTGATCTTTGCCATTACAGACTGAATCCAGTTAACGGCTTGTGTAAGACAGAATCAGGAAGTAATAAACAGAGTCATGAGTGAATTGAATGAAAACCTTTGAGCCCAAATCTTGATTTAAAGTATTGAAAGTTCTTCCCCTCTCCCTTTCTTTCTTTCCTTCTTTCTCTCTCTTTCATTCTTTCCTTGGCTTCATTTAATTTTACTATATGTTGCAGTAAAATTGTTACCTCTCAGTCAAAAATCTCAGCCCCTATGTGGGCTGTCTTTCTTCCCCATTACAATCTTTCTTAATAAACAAGAGCTGTCAACTACTCTCCATGTAATTCACTGTTCAAATGTCTTCCATTTGCCTTCTGTGCATGCAAATCTCTGGCATGGCTACCCAGTGTATTCCTTTCAGGGAGTCCTCTGGATGCTCATCATCCTGAACAAGGACTCCAGCCTGCTGATAAATTCCATTAATGAGATAAATAACTGAGAGGGATAGTAAACCTTCTTGTGAACCACTCTTTGGCATCCCCAGACCAAGACCAGGCATAGGATTTAGACAGACACTTCTAATCCTTTAAAGTGATCCCACTTGGAGCAGAGTTAGTGCTGACCTAAAGGCATTGACCCAGACCTTAAGGAACAATTAGAGTCCTCTGGATAAACGTGTCCTCCATGGACTACTGCCTTCTTCTGCCTTTCAAAATCAGACTTACATGCCCTCAGATTCGTCTCTGTTTTCTTCCTTTTTCCTTTCTGTTGAGTAGTCACACATCGCCCCTTCTCTGGGACAGCTTGAAATGCCAGAACATTCATCAGCTGTGATTTCAGTCCAGGACATGAAAGATGATGGATCCCTGCAAAATTCAAAGTACATGTAGTTTGTCTCTCCTTTTAGTCCCCTTAGATGCCTTCACTGCCTTTCCCTCCAAATTAACCCACACCTTGGCAAGCCTCCCATGCTCTAGATCTATCCTTTTTTTCCCTGAGTGGCCCTTCTGTCATGGGCACCATTCGTTCAGGACCCTGTTCTAGTTTCCTAAGGTAAGATCAGAGTGTTGGTGGCTGCAAATTTCTTGTGTTAAATTAGGGCTACTATGTGGCAGACATTTAAAAAAAAATAACCACTTTATAGAGACATAATTCACATACCACAAAATTCATTCATCTAAAGTGTACCATTCAGTGTTTTTCAAATATATTCACAAGGTTGGAACAACCATAACCATCTCTAATTCTAGAACATTTTTGTTCTCCTCTTCCCAAAGAAATCCTGTATCCATCGTGGACATTTTGTATAAGTATAAACACAGTATGCAGTCATTCGTCACTAGCTTCTTTGACTTAGTGTATTTTCAAGGGTGATGTGTGTTGTAGCACATGCCACTACCCTGTTCCTTCTTTATGGCTGAATAATATTCCATTTTATTGGCTTTACTGCTTCTGCTGATTCAGTTCTCCATGGATGGACATTGCGGTGGTTTCCATTTGGGGGTTATTACAAATAATGCCTCTGTGAACTTTGTGTATACTTTTTTGTGTGGACATAAGTTTTCGATACTCCTAGCTATATGCCTAAAACTGGAATTCTTGGGTTACAGGATAACTCCATGTTGAACTTTTTGAGGAACTACCAGACTGTTTTCCAAAGATGCCGTAGCCTTTTACCCACCCACTAGCAATATATGAGGGGTTCTGTTTCTCTGTGTCCTTGCCAACACTCACTCTCATCTGTCTTCTTTTTTGTATGGTAGGCATTTTCACATGTGCATCATCTCATTTTAGGTTCACAACAACTATGAAGATAGGTATTATTCTCCCCGTTTTGTAAATGAGGAAGCCAAGACACATAAATAAGGCAGTGTTCTTTACTGAGTGCTGATGATGTGACAGGTGTTCTTAGAAGCCCTGCCTCCTTTCACCTGCACAACAATCCCATGAGGTAGATACTTTTTGAATTCCAGATGTGCAGAGAGCTTAAAGAAACTTACGGAAAGACACATAGCCAGGGTTTAAACCCAGACAGTCTGATTCTGGTGCAGTCAGAGTTCAAACCCAAAGCAACTGTTCTCCAACAAAGTCCATGCACATAAATAAAATTTCTACAGTAATTTTTTTAAATTAAGAGATCCATAAGTCCTTGCATCTTTCTGAAAATACCTTTTAAAGATTCTTTTATTTATTTTAGCAGGGGCAGAGGCAGAGGAAGAGGGAGAGAATCCTCAGGCAGACTCCCCACTGAGCGTGGAACCCTGCATGGGACTGGAGCCCTGGACCATGAGATCATGACCTGAGTTGAAACCAAGAGTCAGATGCTTAAGCGGCTGAGCCACCCAGGCACCCCTCTCTGGAAATATTAATAGTTAACAGTTCCTGAGGTTTCACTATGGGCTGGCGATGTTGTATGGGCTTTACATAAACTAAATAACTGAATCTTTGCAACAGTCCTATAGGGTTGGTATTATTAGCATCCATATTTTACTCAGGGAAATGGAGGCACAGAGGATTCAAGTAATTTGCCCAAGATCACACAGATAGTAGGTGGTAGAGGCAGACTGTGAAGAAAATAAGTGGTCTAGATTCAGAGCCAAAGCTCTTAACCACTGCCCCTTAAAAGAAATCACAGAGTGAGCCCATTGGATTTATCCATAGACTCAAAATTACCCATTGGATCTCCAGACTTCAGTGACACTATAATTAATGATCATTTTAGAACAACTATTTGGGCTCCTCATGAGGCAAACAAAATTCAAAAACTTCACATCCATGAGTATAATCAGGGATCATGCCTACAGACGTTTTAGAACCACTGGGTCAGAAAGCTCAGCCACACTATCTGGTTAAATGTTATCACACTGGAACGTTAGTGGGATCTTACAGGATTTTACTGAAACATACCAGTCCCCGTTCTACATTCCCAATATCGAAGACTAACAATTCACAGAATTCAGTTACCTCTGAATGATCTTTGCTTCCTTAATAGACGTGGAATGAAAGCATCCAAAATGACCTTTTTGCCTCACAAGACTGATTGCAAGGGCAGACATATCTCTTTAGCTTCCTTCTTAAGTTTCGTTACAGAGAAAAAAATACAGTCCCTTCACATTTCATTTTTATACTGCTAGACACTACGGGAACCCCCAATTATATACATCACGGGAAAGTAGCAAAGGCTTTCTTTCCATGGCATTAGCCCGGGATCTATGTATTCCTTTTGAGACCAAGACAGAGAATGAATAGCTAATTCTGCAGGGCTGGGGCATGGACTATAAAAATAGGTCCAGAAAGATGTGTTCTTAGTTAATCATCCAGAACGAGGCTTGGACAAGTAGCTCCTTGCAGTCAGGAAGTCACCTGAGAACCTGGGGAGCAAGGGAGGTGGGGGGAAGATGAATGAGAGTAGGAGAGGAAACTCCAAGAAAGGATGTTAGACAAATGTCTGCATTTGGCCACGAGGGCTGCTGAGTCACATCTAACCCTGCTGAGGGTGAGGAGGGAAACAGAGCTTTCAGCCCTACCAGCCAATCACCGCCTAGGAGCATGAAAGGCCCTCTCTCATTTCTATGGTCACAAAAACTCTGTGCTGCCTGTCATATTACTTTCTCTGCATTAGGTAAATGAGGGTGAGGCAGAGCAGGGAACCTGGCCAGGCCAGACTCAAAGCGGGATCTGCCTGATTCCAGTCTGGGCTCAGATTCCAATTCTGAACCTCTTTTTAAATGCTTCACATAAACCTTAATCCACTGAAAGTTCATTGTGAATTCAGGAGTCATAACAAAATCTCCTCATTGATTATGACATTCCACAAGTTTTATATATAAATAAATGTGTGTGTGTGTGTATATATACATAATTATATGGTATAAATTTATGTATATATAGCCTTTTCTCATTTTAGCTCTCTCTCAAATCAATAAAAATATTCTAATAAAATAGGGGACTTATATGTACATATATGACCCTAAATATATATAAAAACATATATATATTTACATATTTATATATGTATTTATATATAACGCTCTAAGTGCCATAAGAAGAGAAAAAAATATATATATACATAATACATATTTTTTAAAGGAAGTTTGTGGAAGGAGGCAATGTCATCATTACTAATGATCTCTTCTCAAAAGGCACGCTTGGTACACAAAGTACAGTTTTTCAATTATTTCTCATAACACCTGTAAGAAGTGGATACCATGCTTTTTTTGTTTTCCTTTTTAGAACTATATTTTTTCAAATATGAGTGAAACCTTTGATTATAGACTTTCTCCAACTGACTTATTTCACGTAGCAGAATCCCCTGCAGTTCCACCCACATCGAGGTAAACGGGAATGATTCATCCTTTCTGATGCCAGAGTCAGATTCCAGTGAGTTTAGGAACCACACCCTCTTTAGGTAGTCCACTTTCCGGTAAGGAATGTAAGGAATAGCACAGAGGATCACAGGGATCGAGAGGAAAACTGAATGGGAAGAAATCAGAAAGAGAGACAAAGCACAAAACACTCCTGACTCCTGGAAGCAAAGTGAAGTTGGCAGAAAGGGAGGTGGGTGGGGGTATGGGGCATGAAGGAGGGCACATGATATGATGAGCCCTGGGAGGTATCCCCAACTAATCATTGAAGATTGCATCCAAAGCTAAAGATGTATTATATGTTGGCCCATGGAATTTCAATAAAGAAACATTGCATTTATTCCTTTGGCTGAGAGAGAGAGAGCACAACAGGCTGAGTGGCAGGCAGAAGGAGAAGGAGAAGCAGGCTCCTTGATAAGCAGGGAGCCAGACGAGGTGGGGCTCGATCATAGGGCCCTGGGATCATGACACAAGTGCAAGGCCAATGCTTCACCAACTGGGCTACCCAGGAGCCCCTCTTTTACTTTCTGAAGTGAGCCCCACGTCCAGGGCGGGGTTTCAAACCCTGAACCTGGGGTCAAATGCTCTACAGACTTAGCCAGACAGCCACCCCCAGTGGTGCACAATTTTAATTCTCACGTCAGAGGTGGACAAAACCATCAAGTGCGGAGAGGTTCTGTGATGTGGCCAAGTTCACACAGCAGGTAAATGGTGGAGTCCCGGGGCAAACGGATGCAGAATGGTTCAAGGGCTCAGAGCTAAGTAATTTTGCTGCATTGCTACTGGATGCAAAGAGGCTGCTTGAGGATATTTCTGCTACATGTATTGATCTACTGATTTATCGATTTCTGTGTGGCAGCTTGGAGAGAACTTGTGGAAACATGACCAAACCTGCTGCCCGCTTAAACCCTAGAGAACATGACAGAAAGCAGCACAATGTGGCCCTCTAATAGCCAACTCCCATAATGACATGAAAGGAATTTCTTGAGGACTTTGGTCAAGATCCTTGTAGCCACGCGATATCAGAATTATACAAGAATTCCTCAGATTCCCAGGTTTTCAAAATCAATGTGCTGCATGACTGTTGTAACAAATATTTTAGAAGATGCAGAACGGTAAGTAAGAATACATATATTTCATCTCATTGTACTATTTTATTTTCAGAGAACAGTGGACTGTATCTTAAAGTATAAGGAAAACATGTCAACCATTCGGTAAGCTCTTCTTTACCTACTGCGTAAAGGTTTGATGTTCTGGCGTATGTCAGTTCTCAGGAAAGAATGAGGATCCAGAGTCACAGCCACCTGCCTTCAAACTCCAGCTCTACTCTTCCCAGCTGTTGTGGGGATTCAAGACAATGGTGCAGCAGCATCCAGCTGTCTCAGTGGGTGGGAGCATAAAGCTCTCCCTTTTGGGACTGTGCGTTTGAACCCCAAGCAGTCAGTAGAAAAGAGTTAAAGAAATATGAAGAAGATGGTGCGTATTTTCTGGCACATGGTAGGTGCTTGACACACATTCAGAATACTCTAAGACCATGCTGAATCCTCAGCATGCATGCTTTGGGTGGCAATCCCCCTCACCTCACCATAAAGACTCGAACCCATAAACATATCCTACTTTAAACATATCTTTTGCTGGAATTTGGAAGTAAATCAGAAATGTTCTTTTTGATAGTAGGGAGGTCCCTCAAAAATCTAAAACCCGAACTCCCCTGCTCTCCAGCCATTACACTACGATGGAATGAACTTAGAGATACCAAAAAACTAACTGGAAGGGAAATGTGCAGCCCAATGCGTATAAAATTATCAGCAAGGCCAAAAGGATGGAAATAACTCAAATGTCCATCAACAGATGACTCAATAAATAAAAATGTGTGTGTTTGTGTGTGTGTGTAACGGAATATTACGCAGCCATCCAAATGAAAGAAATGTTGCCAGTTTGAACGACATGGATACAGGTGCAGAGGACCATATGAAGCAAAATGAGTCAACGAAAGATGAATTTTATGTGGTTTCTCTCATATATGGTATTTGAAAAGAAAAAACAAATGAACATGGGGAGAAATGGAGAGAGGCAAATGAGGAAACCGACTGGTAGCTCTAGAGAATGCACTGATGATGATCAGAGAGGAGGTGCGCAGGGGGATGGGCTAAACGGGAGATGGGTCTGAGGAAGGGCATATGTTGGGGCTCCTGGGGGGTTCTGTCGGTTAAGTGTCTGCTTTAGGCTCAAGTCATACTCTCAGGGCCACAGGATTGAGCCTCCATGCAGGACCCCTGCTCAGCGGGGCGTCTGCTTCTCCATCTCCATCTGACTCTGCCCGCCACTCATGCTTTCTCTCTCTCTCTCTCTCAAATAAAGAAATCACTTCTTTTTAAAAAACAGGGCATATATATTATATATATATAATATATATACATATAGCATTACATACATATATATATATCTTTATATATATATCTATATATAAAATGCCGAGTGCTGTAAGAATTGCCAAATATACATTTATATATACACATATAGGTATCTACGGAAAAAAAGTGATATATATATATATATATAGTATGTATACATTCTTTCACAAAGGACCGTTTGTGGTAGGATGCAATATCATAATTATCAATGACCACTTCTCAACGGGCACTCACTGTACTCACAGTGCACATTTTCATTTATTTAGCATAACACCTGGACGACTTGGAGATCAGGCTATTTCATTTTCTTTTTTAGAAATATATTTTTTCCAATATGAGTGAATCCCTGTGATAATGATCTTTCTCTGACTCACTGATTTCACTTAGCAGAATCCCTTGCATTTCCACCCACATCGAGCAAAATGGGAGGTATTTGTCCCTTCTGATGCCTGAGTCAGATTCCAGTGAGTCTAGGATCCACATCGTCTTTAGATAGTCCTCTTTCCTGGATGGAATATAAGGAATAGTGCAGAGGATCACAGGGATCGAGAAGAAAACTGTATGGGAAGAAATCAGAAAGAGAGACAAACCACAAAATACTCCTGACTCCTGGAATCAAAGTGACGTTGGCAGAAAGGGAGGTGGGTGGGGGGATGGGGTCAGCCGGTGATGTGCATTAAGGACGGCACATGATATGATGAGCTCAGGGAGATATATGCAACTATTGTTTGAACGTTGCATCTAAAGCTAATGCTGTATTGTATGTTGGCCCATGGAATTTCAATAAAGAAGCATTCCATTCACTCCTTTGGCTGAGAGAGAGGGAGCAAAAGCAGGCCGAGTGGCAGGCAGAACGAGAGGGAGAAGCAGGCTTTTTGCTAAGCAGGGAGCCGGACGAGGTAGGGCTCGATGCCAGGGCCCTGGGATCATGACCCAAGCGCAAGGCTGATGCTTCACCACCTGGGCCACCCAGGAGCCCCTCTTTTACTTTCTGAAGTGAGCCCCATGCCCAGGGTGGGGTGGAAACCCTGAGGTCCAGAGTCAAATGCTCTACAGACTTAGCCAGCCTGCCACCCCAAGGGGAGGACAATTTTAATTATCACGCCAGAGGTGGACAAAACCATCAAGTCTGGAGAGATTCTGTGATGTGGCCGAGTTCACAAGGCAGGGAAATGGTGGTGTCCCGTGGCGAACGGAAGCAGCACGGCTCCAGGGCTCAGAGCTAATTCATTTTTCCTCATTGCTACAGGATGCAAAGAGGCTGCTTGAGGCTATTTAGGCTATATGTATGGATCTACTGATTTATCCATTTCTTTGTGGCAGTTTGGAGAGGACACGTGGAATCAGGAACCAACTTTCTGCCACCTTCAACCCTGTCAAAACGACAGAAAGCAGATCAGTGCTGCCCTCTAGTTGCCAGCTCCCAAAGCGACATGAAAGGGATTTCTTGAGGACTTTGGTCATGATCCCTCTTAGCCATGCAATGTCAGTATTATACAAGAATTCCTCAGACTCCCAGGTTTTCAAAATCAATGTGCTGCATGACCGATTTCAGAAGTATTGTTGAAGATGCAGAACGGTAAGAAAAAAAACAACTCTTTCATCTCCTTTTACTATTTTCACGGAACAGTGGACAGTTTCTTAAAGTATAAGGAAAACATGTCAACCATTCCGTCAGCTCTTCTTCTTCTGGGTAAAGGTTTGATGCTCTGGCATACGTCAGTTCTCAGGAAAGGCTGAGGATCCAGAGTCACAGCCACCTGCCTTCAAACTCCAGCTCTACTCTTCCCAGCTGTTGTGGGGATTCAAGACAATGGTGCAGCAGCACCCGGCTGTCTCAGTGGGTGGGAGCACTCAGCTTTCCCTTTTGGGGTTGTGCGTTTAAACCCCAAGCAGGGGGTAGAAAAGAGTTAAAGAAACATGAAGAAGATGGTGCATATTTTCTGGCCCATGGTAGGTCCTCGACACACATTCAGAAGACTCTAAGACCATGCTGAATCCTTAGCATGAATGCTTTGGGTGGCAATCTCCCTCACCTCACCATAAAGACTCGAACCCATACTCATATCCTACTTTAAACATATCTTTTGCTAGAATTTGGAAGTAAATCCGAAATGTTCTTTTTGATAGTATGGAGGTCCCTCAAAAATCGAAAAACCGAACACCCATGCTCTCCAGCTTTTACACCACGATGGAATGAACCTAGAGATACCAAAAAACTAATTGGAAGGGAAATGTGCAACCCAATGCATATAATATTATCAGCAAGGCCAAAATGATGGAAATAACTCAAATGTCCATCAACAGATGACTCAATAAATAAGAATGTGTGTGTTTGTGTGTGCGTGTGTGTGTGTGTGTGTGTGTGTTTGCATAATGGAATATTACTCAGCCATCCAAATGAAAGAAATGTTGCCATTTTGAACGACATGGATTCAGCTTCAGAGGACCATATGAAACAAAAGGAGTCAAAGAAAGATGAATTCTATGTGGTTTCTCTCATATATGGTATTTAAGAAGAAAAAAACAAATGAACATGGGGAGAAATGGAGAGAGGTAAACGAGGAAACCGACTGGTAGCTCTAGAGAATGCACTGATGATGATCAGAGAGGAGGTGGGCAGGTGGATGGGCTAAACGGGAGATGGGTCTGATGAAGGGCATATGTTGGGGCTCTTGGTTTGTTCTGTTGGTTAAGTGTCTGCTTTAGGCTCAAGTCATACTCAGGGCCACAGGATTGAGCCTCCATGCAGGATCCCTGCTCAGCGGGGAGTCTGCTTCTCCATCTCCCTCTGAGTCTGCCTGCCACTCATGCTTTCTCTCTCTCTCTCTCCCTCAAATAAATAAATCACTTCTTTTTAAAAAACAGGGCATATATATTATACATATATTATATATATATATATATATAGCTTTACATACATATATATGTATATATATGTGCCGAGTGCTGTAAGAATTGCCAAAAATACACCTATACATATACATATAGGTATCTACGTAAAAAAAATATTATATATGTATATAGTATGTATACATTATGTCACAAAGGACCGTTTGTGGTAGGAGGCAATATCATAATTATCAATGACCACTTCTCAACGGGCACTCACTGTACTCACAGTGCACATTTTCATTTATTTAGCATAACACCTGGACGACTTGGAGATCAGGCTATTTTATTTTCTTTTTTAGAAATATATTTTTTCCAATATGAGTGAAACCCTGTGATAATGATCTTTCTCTGACTCACTGATTTCACTTCGCAGAATCCCTTGCATTTCCACCCACATCGAGGAAAATGGGAGGTATTCGTCCCTTCTGATGCCTGAGTCATATTCCAGTGAGTCTAGGATCCACATCCTCTTTAGATAGTCCTCTTTCCTGGATGGAATATAAGGAATAGTGCAGAGGATCACAGGGATTGAGAGGAAAACTGAACGGGAAGAAATCAGAAAGAGAGACAAACCACAAAACACTCCTGACTCCTGGAAGCAAAGTGAATTTGGCAGAAAGGGAGGTGGGTGGGGGGATGGGTTCACCCGGTGATGTTCATTAAGGAGGGCACATGATATGATGAGCTCAGTGAGGTTTATGGAACTAATGATTGAACGTTGCATCCAAAGCTAATGATGTATTGTATGTTGGCCCATGGAATTTCAATGAAGAAGTATTTCATTCATTCCTTTGGCCTAGAGAGAGGGAGCAAAAGGAGGCCGAGTGGCAGGCAGGAGGAGAGGAAGAAGCAGGATTCTTGCTGAGCAGGGATCCCGACAGGTTGGGGCTCGATGCCAGGGCCCTAGGATCATGACCCAAGCGCAAGGCCAATGCTTCACCACCTGGGCCACCCAGGAGCCCCTCTTTTACTTTCTGAAGTGAGCCCCATGCCCAGGGTGGGGTTTCCACCCCTGACCCTGAGGTCCAGAGTCAAATGCTCTACAGACTTACCAGCCTCACCAAGGGGAGGACAATTTTAATTCTCACATAAGAGGTGGACAAAACCATCAAGTCCGGAGAGATTCTGTGATGTGGCCAAGTTCACGCAGCAGGTTAATGGTGGTGTACCAGGGCGAACGGAAGCAGCACTTCTCCATGGCTCAGAGCTATGTAATATTGCCGCATTGCTACAGGATTCAAAGAGGGTGCTTGAGGGTATTTAGGCTATATGCACTGATCTACTGATTTAACCATTTCTTTGTGACAGTTTGGAGAGGACACGTGGAATCATGACCCAACATTCTGCCACCTTCAAACCTGTCAAAATGACAGAAAGCAGATCAGTGCTGCCCTCTAGTAGCCAGCTCCCAAGCTGACATGAAGGGGATTTCTTGAGGACTTTGGTCATGATCCCTCTTAGCCATGGGATGTCAGTATTATACAAGAAATCCTCAGACTCCCAGGTTTTCAAAATCAGTGTGCTGCATGACCGTTTTCACCAATATTGTTGAAGATGCAGAACGGGAAGTAAGAAAAAATATATTTCATCTCATTTTACTATTTTCTTTTCAAGGAACAGTGGACTGTTTCTTAAAGTGTAAGGAAAACATGTCAACCATTCTGTAAGCTCTTTTTATTCCGGGTAAAGGTTTGATGCTACGGCATACGTCAGTTCTCAGGAAAGGCTGAGGATCCGGAGTCACAGCCAGCTGCCTTCAAACTCCAGCTCTACTCTTCCCAGCTGTTGTGGGGATTCAAGATAATGGTGCAGCAGCACCTGGCTGTCTCAGTTGGTGGGAGCATATAGCTTTCGGTTTTGGGGATGTGAGTTTGAACCCCATGCAAGTTGTAGAAATAACTGAAAGAAACATGAAGAAGATGATTCATATTATCTGTCACATAGTAGGTGCTCCACACACATTCTGAATAATTTAAGACCGTGCTGAATACTAAGCATGCAGCTTACAGTGGCGGTCCCCCTCACCTCACCATAAAGATTCGAACTATTGTCATATCCTACTTTAAACATATCTTTCGCTAGAATTTGGAATTCAATCGGAAATGTACTTTTTGATAGTATGGAGGTCACTCAAAAATCTAAAACCCGAACTCCCCTGCTCACCAGCCATTACACTACGATAGAATGACCCTAGAGATACCAAAATACTAATTGGAAGGGAAATGTGCAGCCCAATGCGTATAAAATTATCAGCAAGGCCAAAAGGATGGAAATAACTCAAATGTCCATCAACAGATGACTCAATAATTAAGAATGATTGTTGTGTGTGTGTGGGTTGTGCGTGTGTGTGTGTGTGTGTGTGTGCATGTGTTTGTATAATGGAATATTACTCAGCCCTCCAAAAGAACGAAATGTTGCCATTTGGAACAACATGGATTCAGCTGGAGAGGACTTTGGGAAGCAAATTAGTCAACGCAAAATGAATATTATTTGCTTTCTCTCATATATGGTATTTAAGAAGCAAAAGAAAGGAACATGGTGGGAAATTGAGAGAGGCAAACCAGGAAACAGACTGGTAGGTATAGAGAAGGCACTGATGATTATCAGACAGTAGTTGGGCAGGGGAAGGGCTAAAAGAGTGACGGGTATGAAGGAGGGCATTTGTTGGCGTTCCGGGGCCGGGGGGGCTCCTTCTGTTAAGTGACTGCTTTAGGGTCAGGTCATACTTTCGGGGCCCCAGGATTGAGCCTCGAATCAGGCTCCCTGCTCAGCGGGGAGTCTGCTTCTCCTTCTCCCTCTGTCTCTGTCCTCCACTCATGCTTTCTCTCTCTCTTTCTCTCTCAAAGAAAGACATCAGTTCTTCTTAAAAAAGAGGTCATATTCCCTGCAGTTGCACTGCTGGGTATTCACCCCAAAAATACAGATGTAGTGAAAACAAGAGCCATCTGTACTCCAATGTTTATAGCAGCAATGGCCACCGTCGCCAAACTGTGGAAAGAACCAGGATGCCCTTCAAAGGATGAATGGATAAGGAAGATGTTGTCCATATACACGATGGAGTATTATGCCTCCATGAGAAAGGATGAATACCCAACTTTTGTAGCAACATGGACCAGACTGGAAGAGATTATGCTGAGTGAAATAAGTCAAGCAGAGGGAGTCAAGTATCATATGGTTTCACTTATTTGTGGAGCATAACAAAGAACATGGAGGACATGGGGAGATGGAGAGGAGAAGGGAGGTGTGGGAAATTGGAAGGGGAGATGAACCATGAGAGACTATGGACTCTGAAAAACAACCTGAGTGTTTTGAAGGGGCGGGGTTGGAAGGTTGGGGAACCATGTGGAGAGTAATAGAGAAGGCACGTATTTCATGGAGCACTGGGTGTGGTGCAAAAACAATGAGTACTGTTACGCTGAAAATAAATAAATAAATTTTAAAAAAAGAAAAAGAAATAAAAAGAGGTCATATTATATATATATATATAAACTATAAATGAATGACAATTGATTGTTTGATATTCAGCAAATTTGGCCAGTTCTACCCCAGGCTTCTTGGAGTTTGGTATCCAAGAAACCGGGGTCTGGGTGAGGAGCAGTGATTTTTGAATTTGTTTAATGGTTCATGCTGTTGTTAGGTGGAGCATCATCAGTTCTGATTTACTGTGCTCACAGACACAAAACTGGCTTCCAAAGCATTTTGTCCTCAGAAACGTACATTGAAGCATACCTGGGTCAGAAAGCATCATTTGAAGGACAAAATGGCAACATCAATTTTCAACAAAAAGCCAGGCATGTGCAGAGATCAAGAAACCAGATGGTTATCAAATTCCTCTTGTTCAAGGTGCTACCTCCAACAATGCCTGATCTCAACCCTTGGACTTAGCCAAGAGATGGCTAATAACCCAATCTACTTGACATGACACTCAGGAATACAATACTTTTCTTTTTATAGAATTATCCCCTTATTTTTTTATAGAATGATGTACAAAAATAAGTGTAGCCACTGTAAGCAGCAGGCAACCTTTCCTGACGAGTGTCTGGTGGGCCCCATCCTGGAATGCTTCAGCCCTAACCACGTCCCCTGACAGTCACATATACTTAAGCTAATAGAAACCAGAGGGTTCCGGGAGCTTCAGGGCCCCCTAGGCTTGCTGAGAAATCCAGAGGATTTCCTTTGCTTAGGCAAATAAGGCTGCATTTGGAAAAATTATCCCAAATGTGTGTTCTAGCAATATGCATTTGTAGCCAGTAGCATTTTCCTGAAAACAAGCATTAGGAAGGCAGCAAAAGTAAAGGATGTAGGTACTAAAACCTTACTTCAGAAGTCAAATTTTAAAGGTACAAAGTGATAATCCTTGCCCAATCATCCTGAGACTAAATTAGGAAGATTGTCACTGGCTTCCTACCCCTCAGTCCCTCCATTTTGATTCATTGTTCTCTCTCCCTTTTTTAAAAAAAAAGATTTTATTGACTTACTTAAGACAGAGAGAAAGAGAGCAGGCATGAGTTGGGGAGAGAGGAAGAGGGAAAAGGAGGAGCAGACTCCCTGCTGAGCAGGGAGGTAGATACTAGGACCTGGAGATCACAGCCTGAACTAAAGGCAAACTCCCAACTGACTGAGCCACCCAGGCACCCCTGATTTAGGGTTCTCCTTTCATGGATCCTCATAAAGTCCTAGTACCTCCTAGGTTAGAGGAAAGCAGTCTGAAAACCCCATTCAAATCAAAGTGTTAGTCACTTAGCAATATTACATTGAATAAAGCATTGGACAGGGGATACAGTGTAATTTATTATGTAGTTAAATGGTCAGGTTCTGTTAGCAGATCAGTATTGGAATCCCAGCTCTGCCACTTACCATGAGAGACTATGGACTCTGAAAAACAACCAGAGGGTTTTGAAGGGGCGGGGGGGGTGGGAGGTTGAGGAACCAGGTGGTGGGTAATAGGGAGGGAATGTACTGCATGGAGCACTGGGTGTGATGCCAAAACAATGAACACTGTTATGCTGTAAATAAACAAATAATAAAAAAAGAACAACACTAATACCACTAGTAATAAACATTTATTAAGGAGCTATTAGGTGCCAGGCAAGCCACAAAAGGAAGGTAAAATTTAGGCAAGCCACAAAAAAGAGTGATGAAGTTAAAGTGTTTATACTTAACAATGAGAGTCCCAGTCTCCTCCCCACACCCCCACCCATGACTCCTAGAAGAGTGACAACCAGGATTATGACTCCCAAGAGTCCATGAAGAGAGTGTAGCCCAAGAGGCAAGATCTACAGATACTGACATAAAACTTCAGCGGGCTAGCCAATTTCTCCACTGGTTAACAAACACACCATGTACATACACCTTCAAATCTGTCTATTAGAGCTTCACTCTTTTCATTCAGGATCACCAGAGAATTAAGGAAATTAAGAATTAAGGAAACTTCCAACATGAAATAGAAAGACCAAAACAAAGTAGCATGAAAAATTAGAAATGAAAAAAAAAAAAGAAAAGAAAAGAAAAAAGGAAAATAAAAAAGAGAGGGAGCGTGAGACAGGGAAAAAAGGGAAGATAAAAGAGAAGGCTCAGGGGCGCCTGGGTGGCTCAGTGGATTAAGCCGCTGCCTTCGGCTCAGGTCATGATCTCAGGGTCCTGGGATCGAGCCCCGCATTGGGCTCTCTGCTCCGCGGGGAGCCTGCTTCCTCCTCTCTCTCTCTGCCTGCCTCCCTGCCTACTTGTGATCTCTCTCTCTGTGAAATAATAAATAAATAAAATCTTTAAAAAAAAAAAAAAGAGAAGGCTCAGCCCAAATGGGTCCCAAGGTAAGATTTATGAAGATTTATGAAGTATACACACAAAAACAGACAAACAAAAAGACTGGTAAAAGTATATGACAAGCGAACAACAATAACTATACATACATATATATATATATATACATATACATATGTATATATATATACATATACATATATATATGTACATATACATATGTACATACATATGTATGTATATGTATATATAAGGAAAAAAAGCGAAGAACCTCATCAGAAAGAACCCCAAGTATAAGATTTGTATATTATGAGGACAAACACAAATTGACAGAAACACTGGCAGAAGGAAAAATTGGGAGAGTGGTTATAAATTCTCAGTGTGGATGATTAAGTTTATTTTGATTCTTCCTGGATGTATCTTGATGTTTTTTGTTAAGGGACTCAACTTTCCTAAGTTACAGGGAGATTAGAAACTGGTTTGCCTATAGGGGTAGCATTGATTGGGGAAAGGGGATTACCTTGAAGTTTAACTCTATATGTATATTAGAAAATAAAATTTAAAAAAATAATAAACTAGACTAAACTAAGTTAAAATTAAAAAATTAAAAAATAGAAAAGCAAAAGAAAAACACAGGTGTATGTATCAAAAAGTTCAGGTTAGAAGGTTATTAAGGAATTTGATGTACTGGACATCTCAGTACGATGGTAAATAGGTTAAAAAATTATCTGTATGTATTAAAAAAAAAAAGAACCAGAATCTTGGTAAGGAGTTAAAAATAAAAGTTGTATTTATGAAGTATTGGTGGTTGTTCTCTTGCAGTCTTCTTTTTTTTTTTTTTCTTCCTTCCTGGTTTGGTTTTCTGGGGGAGGGGCATGCCACGTGGGTTTTCAGATAATGATGTAACCTGAGTTAGGTCCTCCCGCTGCCCTCAAGGGGGTGGGCTCTCAGGAAACTGTTTTTTTTCAGACTTTTGTTCTCTGGGGGTTTTTATGTTCTTTCATCTGTTTTCTCTTGCCTTGACAGCTTTTGATGGTTTTCGGAGTTTTAGAGGAGAGCAAACAGCACCCCGACCACCCTCTCAGAGAGAAGACTCAGAATGATCTGCAGAGCAGTTGGCAGAGTTGGTTTTGAGTCCTGGTCCCTGGGGATGTAGGAGCTCTGCATTATACCCAATACCAGGGCAGCAGTGGCTGTCTAGGCAGCTCCAGACTGCCAGAGAGGTTCCAAGCAGAGATCTCACACTGAGATTTTCCCATAGTCCCGGGCTGGGAATGTCTGGTTTTTCCAGATGCCAGAGCTCCAGGCTAGCACCTATGAGCACCTGTCCCAAGGGAGGGTGTGGGAGGCGTGCATTTCAGGATTGCCATCTGGCCAGGCTCCCAGCCCCTCATGGGAGCCAGACCCCCTCATTCTCAGGCGCGCTGGTGGCTCAGGGACCAAGACCTGATTTTTCCGCCGCACTCTCTCTAGCTCAGCGCCAGGGGAGGCTGTCCTGGGTCCAGGGACTTAGGTCCCTGTCCCTAACCACCCTGATTCCCACTACTTCCCCCCGTGATTTTTGCTCTTTGTTTTTTGAGTGCTTTCAACCAGACTCCAAGTTAATGCTGGTCCCCAGATGCAGGGCACTTTCGTATTGGGGTATTACTTTCCAATTGGTCACCTCTGGTGGCTCCCTCCTCCTTTTGTTTTTCTTCTGATATCAGTCAGATGTTCCCACTCTGCTTTACCTGCCCAATGGGGTGTTCTGCTCCTGGAGAGATCCAGACGTGTATAATTCTGATCTCAGGCTGATTTCATGGGTGATCAGAGTTCATGGGCCCACACTACGGATATCTTAGACAAAGAGTCAGAATTTTTATAACTGGAAAGACTCTTTGAGACCTACTAGTTCCTTTCATTCCCCTCATTATTTTACAGATGAGAAAACAAAGCCTTGGAGAGGGTATCATCTCAGTCTCCTCCTTTTCTTTTACATGGCAGGATCTTTGCCATTGAACATGACTGAAATAGAAAGCAGAAATACTGAATTCAAACAACAGCATCTTAAATAAATAGATTGAGTGCTTTGTGAACAGGGATTTGTGGATGCATCTGTTCTACATGATGATTTTGCTAAATAGCTTTATTATCTCAAAATTACATTCATTAAAATGGGATTTTACCTGCAAGGTGTCGTCAGGCAAGGATTAGTGGACAGAAACCTTAAATCCTCGACAAGGCCTGGGCCAATGGGTGATCACTGAATAATACTAATTTGTTAGTTTCCATCCTGATTGTTAACAGTCAGCCACTCCATAGTCAAAACAAGAATCAGGAGATACATCTTGCTGAGATCCCAGCTCACCATGTTATGATACTAGCACTTTCTCTCTGCTTTCTGAGCCGCACTCAAAACATCAGCAAGGAGGTCCTCATACTGTGGTACCCACTAGAGCAGGCTCTCCAGGACGTTCTCTTTCGCCCACAACACGAGCAGCAAGAGACATCATGAAACTCCAGGAGAAGTTCATTACTAAGTCGCTCTACTCCTACTTGTCATCTTCCATTGAAATATTCTGTCTGATAGTTCCTTCAGATGGAGGAACTGTGTTTCTCAGAAGGCAAAGTTCACTTTTTATTTTTTATTTTTTGCAGATTACTGGCTATAGAGCCCTTAGTGGAGGAAAACGGGCCCTGTCTCACACTTAAGTCCTCAGTCCTTAGGAGTTGTATTCATACGGTGAGCCCACAGTATTGCTCCCAAGCCCAGAAAGCATCCCCCTCGGCATTCTAGTGTCCTTTATCTTCATTTTAACTGTTCTGCAACATCCCTTTTCACTGATATATATATCAGTATATATATATGATGAGGTGGGATTCATCCCTGGGTTACAAGAATGGTTCAACATTCGCAAATCAATCAATGTGATAGAAGAAATCAATAAGAGAAGAGAGAAGAACCACATGGTCCTCTCAATGGATGCAGAAAAATCATTTGACAACATCCAGCATCCGTTCCTGATGAAAACGCTTCAAAGTATAGGGATAGAGGGAACATTCCTGAACTTCATAAAATCTGTGTATGAAAGACCCACAGGCAATATCATCCTCAATGGGAAAAAGCTTGCAGCCTTCCCGTTGAGATCAGGAACACGACAAGGATGCCCACTCTCACCACTCTTGTTCAACATAGTATTAGAAGTCCTAGCAACGGCAATCAGACAACAAAGAGAAAGAAAAGGTATCCAAATTGGCAAGAAAGAAGTCAAACTCTCTCTCTTCACAGAGGACATGATTCTTTACATGGAAAACCCCAAAGACTTCACCCCCAAACTACTAGAACTCATACAGCAATTCAGTAACGTGGCAGGATACAAAGTCAATGTACAGAAATCAGTGGCTTTCTTATGAATCAACCATGAAAATACAGAAAGGGAAATTAGAGAATTGATTCCATTTACTATAGCACCAAGAACCGTAAGATACCTGGGAATAAACCTAACCAAAGAGGTAAAGGATCTGTACTTGAGGAACTACAGAACACTCCTGAAAGAAATTGAAGAAGACACAAAAAGATGGAAGACCATTCCATGCACCTGGATCAGAAGAATAAACGTTGTTAAAATGTCTATACTGCCTAGAGCAATCTATACTTTTAATGCCATTCCGATCAAAATTCCACGGGTATTTTTCAAAGAGCTGAGCAAATAATCCTAAAATTTGTATGCAATCAGAAGAGACCCTGAATTGCTAAGGAAATGTTGAAAAACAAAAACAAAACAGGTGGCATCACATTACATGATTTCAAGCTTTACTACAAAGCTGTGATCACCAGGACAGCATGGTACTGGCATAAAAACAGACACATCGACCAGTGGAACAGAGTAGAGAGCCCAGATATGGACCCTCACATCTATGGTCAAATAATTTTCGACAAAACAGGAAAAAATATACAGTGGAAAAAAGACAGTCTCTTCAACAACTGGTGCTGGGAAAACTGGACAGCTATGTGTAGAAGAATGAAACTCAAACATTCTCTTACACCGTACACAAAGATAAACTCGAAATGGATAAAAGACCTCAACATGAGACAGGAATTGAAAATGACCATACAGACAAAAGATTGATATCCAGGATCTATAAAGAACTCCTCAAACTCTTACACTGTTGGTGGGAATGCAAGTTGGTGCAGCCGGTTTGGAGAACAGTGTGGAGATTCCTCAAGAAATTAAAAAGAGAGGTTCCCTATGACCCTGCAATTGCACTACTGGGTATTTACCCCAAAGATACAGATGTAGTGAAAATAAGGGCCATCTCTACCCCAATGTTTATAGCAGCAATGGCCACGGTCACCAACCTGTGGAAAGAACCAAGATGCCCTTCAGTGGACGAATGGATAAGGAAGATGTGGTCCATATACACAATGGAGTATTATGCCTCCATGAGAAAGGATGAATACCCACCTTTTGTAGCAACATGGACCAGACTGGAAGAGATTATGCTGAGTGAAATAAGTCAAGCAGAGAGAGTCAAGTATCATATGGTTTCACTTATTTGTGGAGCATAACAAAGAACATGGAGGACATGCGGAGATGGAGAGTAGAAGGGAGTTGAGGGAAATTGGAAGGGAAGATGAGCCATGAGAGACTATGGACTCTGAAAAACAACCTGAGGGTTTGGAAGGGGTGGAGGGTGGGAGGTCGGGGAACCAGGTGGTGGGTAATAGGGAGGGCATGTATTGCATGGAGCACTGGGTGTGGTGTAAAAAAATGAATACTGTTACCCTGAAAAGAAATTTTAAAAAGTGGGAAAAAAAGTTGAACATATCACCGATAATATTATTAGCATTTAGAGGTGAGTGTGAGCTAGTGCCATTCATGTTCTATAATGGCCATGGTAAGGGTGGGAACAGTTGTGCAACATCTATTGGAATATATGTTTGCAGGAGCAGGGCCATAAGTAGCAGAGGTGGTTCTGAGAATGTCCCCCATCCTCACCCTCTAGCCTTCTTATTCTTAGATACTAGTTTTTGAGTGCTATGCCCTTAGCCCATTATATGAATTGCTCCTTCAATCAACACTACCACTCTATGAAGTACATATTTATGATTTCCATTTCATAAGTGAGGTAGAGAGAGGTAAGCTAAAGGTATACAGCTAACAATGACTAGTGATATTAAGATATAAACCTGAATCTTCCAGTCCCAAAGCCTCTTCATTATGCTACCACCCATTTGCTAAATTTGTTCTTATTCCTGTGTAGCAGTAGGTTCTGTAGGCTGTAGACATATCTGCGTCATCCCTTTGCCGCATCCAGGGTCCTGACCATACCTCAGCCTTAGCTCAGTGCTTCAACATCATAATCATCTTAGAGGTGTAAGATAAAAGTCATTTACCAGTTGGTTATAACATATCTATTTATTTTTCCCGATCTGTGGTTTTTGGAATTCTATTTTACTAACGTATTACTGCCATAACCCTCCTGCTTTGTTGGTTTCAGTAATCATCATGTATGTGCATTCGGCCTTGATTGGGGGGGAGACTCAGAGGCATCTCTTGGAATGGGCTCATGATGTGAAAATGACTGATGGAACCTATGTCTTTGTTCCCTGTGACGCTCTGCTCTACAGTCTACTTTATAAGCATACCCCCTACCAGGTCCCGAGCAACAACCCAAAACTCCGGGAAGCCTATGATTCTGTGTTGACCGTTACAGTGGAATCCCAAGAAAAAACCTTCTATCAAGCCTATACTGAGGCAGCAGCTAGACATGAAATTCCTGGGAAGCTGGAGTCAGATCAGGTAAGTGCAGAGTTACAAGTTATCATAAGTGGAGACCCTCAAACACGAAGGTCAGTATTGTTCCTGTGAAAAGCCTCTATTTGCATAGGCAACCCAATCTAGAAGAGGCAACCACGCATAAATTAAAAACACCATTTGTTTGTAGGAAACATTTGTCAAACAAAGACACATTGTTGAAGCTTTTTCTTTTTTAATTGTCAAGCTGCCCACAATGACAACATGCAGCTGTGAAGAATAAGTAAAACCTATTTAAGAAGAGGGAAACAAAGATTTCATAATGTACTAGTGCTATTCCAGGGAGCTAGAGAAGTTTTATGTCTGACCCAAGTTCAGCTGGTTTGAATAGTTCTAAATCTATTCAAAATCAAAGAGAACTGGTGCATGAGACCGTATTAAATTTATTATTGATAAAACTGGTATTAGAGAATATGGCTTTTGTTTGTAAGCATTTGAGCTTCCCAGTACTGAATCTGAGGATTACCCAGACTTCCCTACCTAGTCAACAACATCGCAAGACCACCATATTCTAGCACCACAAGGGCGTGCCTTTTGTAAAATGTACAGCCTGGAGGAGCATAGTGGAGTGTGTGCTTCCTATAGGTAGGTGGCTCCTAAGAGAAAGAAGTTAGGAGGGTCTGGGCTGTATATCCTTAGTTCTCCTTCCAAATTAACCAGTCAGGTTAAATCACTCCTCCTCTGTGAGAAGGAATGAGTAAGGGGGTGAGGAGAGGTCAGAGGCTTTTTTTTTTTTCTAGTAGAGCTATCTCTGCATGAAAGGAATAGTTTGGAATGGGGAAGAATTCCTCCCTTCTAATATGTAAGATGTGATATTTACATGTGTATAAATGAATATATGTATAAACACATTTCAGATTCAAATCACAGACACTAAAGGGCCTGAGCAAGGTAAAGGAGTAGGGAGGGGAAGAAAGCAGAGAAAGGAATGGAGAGCAAAGACAAAAACAAAGAGGAAACATCCAAAAAAGACAAGGAATATGGGAAGAAGGTAGGGAGGCCAAGGATACCAGTTAGATTTGAAAAAAAATAAAGAGGTGGTTTTTGTAGTTTGGAGGCTAGATGTAGAAGGCAGTCCCTTTTAGAAGTATTTAGCATAACACATGAGTAGAATTAAAAGTTCTAGCATTTGCTAGCATAGTGTATCAGTTATAATGCTTCTGGCTGTAAGTAACAGACTATTCAAGACAAAATGGCCCAGGTGATTTTTCTTTTCAAAATTTGAAGGTATGGGAGCTCAAAGGTCCGTTATTCATCAGCTCAATGATGTTATCAATGAACCAGGCTCAACATATCTTTCCATTTTACAAACCATAGCATGCTATCTGGCCATCATTATTTGGTTGGTCTTATGGTCCCATGATGGCTGCCACAGTTCCAGACATTACATATTATAGGTGGAACTGCCTCCAGCTAAAAATGGGCAATGATCTTTTCTTGTGTCTCTCTTTAAGAGTGAGGAAATCTTTCCCAGAAACTCCTCAGGCAGACTTTTCTCCACACTTTCTTGATCACATTCATATCTCATATACATACCAAAATCAATCATTTAGGAAGAGGAACAAAACCATCATGGTTAACCCTATGGCTGCTGGAAAAATGTGAACAGATTTGAGATTCTGTTAGCAGGGAAGATGGCTGTCAGGGAGGCAGCTGATTGTGTCTAACACTCACATTCTCAATGATATTCTTTTTTATATCCACCATTTATTAATTTATCCCGTGGACTGCTTCTGCTTCTGCACAAATAATTCAGATAAAATGTAGGTTTACTTTAAGTATTGATTACAAAGATTTTGCTGATTCTTGTTCTAATGAAAAAAAAAAAAAGGTGACCAGCAGAAATATTAACAGGGCAGGTTTTGAACTTTATTGCTACTGAGATGTTTATAATAAATCTTTCTTTTAGGAGACACACAGATGTTTAAAAACAGGTGGTCAGTTTGGTCATGAATTGCAAGAATCCCTCAGATCCCTAAGAATGGTTGCTCAAACCAGTTGTTTGGTGTTATTTACAGGCAAGCGAAGAGATGGTGAATTTTTGTATTTTTTAGACAATGATACAACACCACATTGATACAGACTAAGTCTTTTTATTTTAATCATGAAATGAGGGAAGGAGAAATGTGCGTGTGTGTGTGTGTGTGTTTGTATGTGTGTATTGTACATACTTATGTATGAATAGATATTTTTATAAGAAATTCAGACCTACTACTTGTAATATTTGATCCAATCTTTTTGTGCTTGTGGAAAACATAAGGTAATTAAGGCAAGAAAAGAAAAGACACCACTATCTTCGTTGCTAGGCAACATGTACCCTGCTTTAGACAAGAAAATAGAGAGAGTTAAAGCAAAGGATCTAGATCTTATGAAACAGCTTGTTTGGATGCATTTCTTCCCCCTCTTTGCAGGTGCCTAGGGTATACCCCCCTAACCAAAGGCCAAGAGAAGGATGAGACAGTTATCTTTGGATTTCTGATAAACAAAACCTTCTTTTTCCTAAATTATTTAGCTAAATTTTTGAAGGCTGTTGGTATAGGAGAAAGAGCATATGATAAAGAGTGAGACACACTTGGGTTTAAGTACCAGGGTTCCACTCTTACTAGCTGTGTGTCCTTGGGCAAATTACTTCCACTTTTTTGAGTCTCAGGGTTCTCCTCTGTAAAATGGGTTAGTGATCTACATCTAGGATTATTGCAAAGATTAAACAAAGTCACACGTGTAAGGTAACTAGCAGAATGTCTGGCTCACGAGACCTTCTTTTCCACTTTTTCTGCCGTGGGGTCAGAATGACCTTACACTTACCATCTAAGCTTGAATCTGATTTGAGCTCCCTACTCTTGAAGTTTTCTGGTTTCTAGCAGAACATTGCTCAATAGTTTTAGCTTTCAAGATTATTTTGCTTTCAGAATCCCAAATGATATTTTCTTAGATCAAATGATGTAGTGCATCATCTGTTTGTCCCCAGAATCCTGCTGTTTTTGCCGTTAAGTCAAAAGATCAATAAATATCTGCTGAGAACCTGCCATGCACCATGCATTGTGTGGAACTCCAGATAGAACAGTTAACAAGACAAGATTTTTGTCAGTGGTGTGTTGGAACTTGTTTACTAAAGTTGATGGTGTGCACCTTTTCCCAATTCTGTGTCCAGTGGCATCATGTTGGTAGCTAGAAACCAGCCATCGGGAGTATTTACACCACAGAAATTGGTAAATGATACAAGTAAGAGCTGTTTTCCTCCTTATAGAATCAAATGTTTCCTTGCCCATCTCTTGTTCCTGATCATTTGGGGTGTAAATTCCTGTGAGAGGGACAGTAAGCGAATAAACAAACGCATGAAAAACATGGCCATTTTTCTCTCTTGCCCAGTAACTTCCAGTGGAGCTGAAATTTGCATAGAGAGGCTATATTGCCCAGAGCAGTATTTGCAATCTCTTTTAATTTATGTCCTTCTTTAAAAAGTAAAACCAGGGGCGCCTGGCTGGCTCAGTGGGTTAAAGCCTCTGCCTTCGGCTCAGGTCCTGATCCCAGGGTCCTGGGATCGAGCCCCACATCAGGCTCTCTGTTCTGCAGGGAGCCTGTTTCCTCCTCTCTTTCAGTCTGCCTCTCTGCCTGCTTGTGATCTCTGTCTGTCAGATAAATAAATAAAATCTTTAAAAAAAAGTAAAAGCAAAGACTGTCAAAGTGATATGCACACATAGTTTTAACGGTTAAGAAATGCTAAAAAGTTTGTGTCAACAACAAAGCAGTTCTTTGGCCTCCCTCCCACCTTTCATCAGAAGCAACCACTTTCTTGTCTCTTTTGCTTTTTATTCTGGTATTTACTTCTGGGTATGCAAATACCATACCACCGCTAGTCTCTCTCTCTCTCTCTCTCTCTCTCTCTCCCCTCGTCTCTCTCAGTTATCTCTTGATTAATCAATTTATTTATTATTCATTTATTTATTTATTATTGAGAGATGGGGAGAGAGAGAGAGGGAGGGAGGAGGGGTAGCGGGAGAAGGAGAGTCTTTTGTGTATTTTTAAAGATTATTTATTTGAGAGTGAAAGAAAGAGAGAGCAAGAGCCTGGGGGGAGGGGCAGAAGGAGAGAGAATGTTAAGCAGACTCTGTGCTGAGCACCAAGCCTGATGCAGGGCTTAATCTCATGAGTCTGAGTTCAGGGCCTGAGCTGAAACCAGGAGTTGGATGCTTAACAAGATGTGCCACCCAGACGCCCCATGGAGAAAGAGAATCTTAAGCAGACTCCACTCCCAGGGTGGAGCTTGACACAGGGCTCCATCCCACAACTGTGAGATCATTCACACATGACCTGAGCCAAATTCAAGAGTTGGATGCTTAAGGGACTGAGCCACGCTGGCACCCCTTGATTAATCAATTTTAGACAATATTTGCTGGCTTTCTATTACAGTTGAGGACTTTTAGCTCTTATATACTTCCTTATGCTCCTTCAAACCTTCAATATAGGTATGCCACAATTTTTAGTTAAACTCGTATTTGGTATTTTTTGTATTATACCTATCTAACTATCATTGATTGCTGATCCATATGGTATATTATGGTAACAGTTCATTCTGCGTGTAACTTTTGATTTTTACTGGGGTTAACAATTGTCTCATTTTAAAATTTGTTTACCTTAACTTGAATTGTGAAGTCTTTCCACACTGTCTGATAAAGCTGTAGAATTTTCACAGAACAGTTTTATACATGGCAAAAATCCTTTATCAGTTTCATTTGTTTTTCCCGAAGCTCTCTGTCCTCCTGTTCCAATCTAAACTTATTGCTTTCTAAAGCTTCTGCACAACTGTTATGCTAAGATCTCCTTTTCCACTACCCTGGAAGGTCCCTTTCTCCTTTTTTTTTCTCTGCTGAATCCACTCTTGCATGAATCTTGTGGCTCCCATTTTTCACCCCCAGTTTACTCTTGTTTTGGTGGAGCACACTCTCTAGTGAGAAAGGTACAGGGATGGTAAATTTTTGAAATTTTGCATATCTGAAAGTCATTCTTCTATCTTCACGATTGGTTGATAGTTTGAGTATAAAAATCTAGGTTACAAAATCATTTTCCCTAAGGTGCCCGGCTGGCTGCTGGAAGAGCATGTGACTTTTTTGATCTCGGGTTTTTAAGTTTGAGCCCTGCGTTGGGTGTAGAGATTACTTAAAATCAACCGTCAAATAAAATAAAATCATTTTCCTTTAGCGCTCTGCAACATGGCATGCTGTCTTCCTATTTCCGTTATTGGCATTGACAATTCCAATGCCATTGTTATTCCTGAGTCTTTAATAAAACCTCTTTTCATTCCTTCCCATCTCTTCTAGAGGCTTTTAAGATTATCTTTATTCTTGATGTTAGGAAATTTCATGATGATGTCTGGGTCCTTGACATATATTATGCAGTATCTATTGTGGGGCCTTTCAATCCCATTCTACCTGGGAAATGTTTGTGTATCATTTATTTGATAATTTCTTTAACAACATTGTCTTTGTTCTCTCTGAAAATACTCTTCCTTGTTTATAAGATTGCCTGGGTTGATTTTTTAATTGTCTAATTGGTTCTCTTGTACCATCCAGATTTTTGTTATAAATTACTCTTCCTAACAGAGCCTCCCAATTTTGCATCTTCTTTTATTGATTTTTAATTTTTTCCCCTATAATACTGTTAATTTCCAAGAGGTGGTTCTTGCTGTTTGATTATTCTATTTTGATGGGATCCCAGTTTTGTTTTGTAACTATGGTATTTTATCTTATTTCTTAGAAAATATTAATCGTACTTTCTTTGAATTCTTTTCTGCTGCCTGTGTTTTTCTCCCTTTCTAATTTTTCATGCTACTTTGTTTTGGTCTTTCTATTTCATGTTGGAAGTTTCCTTAATTCTTAATTTCCTTAATTCTCTGGTGATCCTGAATGAAAAGAATGAAGCTCGAAGAGACAGATTTGAAGGTGTATGTACATGGTGTGTTTGTTAACCAGTGGAGAAATTGACTAGCCCGCTGAAGTTTTATGTCAGTATCTGTAGATCTTGCCTCTTGGGCCACACTCTTTTCATGGACTCTTGGGAGTCATAATCCTGGTTGTCACTATTCTAGGAGTCATGGGTGGGGGGTTTGGGAGGAGACTGGGACTCTCATTGTTAAGTATAAACACTTTAACTTCATCACTCTTTTTTGTGGCTTGCCTAACTTTTACCTTCCTTTGGATTACGTGTCCCAGCTCCAGAGCTGCTCTGAATCAATTTAACCTGTTTCCAGCAGGGTCTGGCTTTCCTTAATAGAGGTGGGGATGGCGGATGTCTAATCACTCCTTACAAGGCCATTCAAAGGGCTGTCATTCCTTTAAAGTCCTGCCTTACTCGGACTTCTATAGTACTTGGTGCCTCTAATTCCTATGCCTTTGTAGGATTCTCAGGGGGGAAATCTGCTTGTTGCTTACCAGCATTCCCCCTTGGGCGAATGGTGTGGAAGGTTGGTGTGTCTACTCCTTGTTCTCCTCGCTGGAGAGAGATATTTGAGAGGAAGAGGAGACTGAGGAAAAAAATCTTGATCTCACCATCTTCAATCAGGAAGTCGTGAAGGAAAAAAGAAGTTACAAAAAAGTTATTGGTGGATCTAGCAGATAGTTGAATTAGCAAATATTTATTAATCTCAGGTATAACATGGTTAAGAGCATGGGCTTTGACGGCAGAGTGATGTACATTTACTTAAGCTCTCTGTATCTTCTTTTCATTTTATGAAGTTGGGAGTAATAATAGTGCCTACCTCATATAGTTATTGTGAGGATTAAATGAGTTAATACACATAAAGAGCTTGCCTGGCACCTAATAGCTCCTTAATAAATGTTTATTATAAACGGTATTAGTGTTGTTCTTTTTATTATTACTGTGGGCTCAGCACTTTGCAGGTGATACCAAGGAGAACAAAGTAGAAATAAGGCCTTTTCCCCAATGAAGGGGAACGGTTTTACCATTTTAGGGTGCTAAGAACACTGGTTCTTAATTGGATCTTTTAGGGGCACCAAGATGGCTCAGCTAGCAGAGTGTGCAATTCTTGATTTCGGGGTTGTGAGTTCCGGCCCCATATTGGGTGTCGAGATTACTTATAAATAAAAAAAAAAAACTTAAGATAGAATAAAATAAAATTGGGATTTTTGCTTATTGGTCACAAATTCAAGACTGGGATAAGGTACTTGACCACTATGCTTCCAGGATGGTATTATTAGAGTTCTGTGTTCCTCTTCTGAAGTGCAAATAATAGAAGCTCTCATGTATCCAGTGCTTCCTCTGTGCCTGGTAGTTAACACAAATGTTCTCATCAGATCTGTAGATCAAGCCTACAAATTAGGTATTATTATCTCTACTTTATGGGTGATGAAACTGAGGCTCAAGGTCACTTTTCCAAGGTCAAACAGCTGCTGGCAAGTGATAGAGCTCAGGATTCCAATACTGATCTGCTAACAGAACCTGACCATTTAACTACATAATAAATTACACTGTATCCCCTGTCCAATGCTTTATTCAATGTAATATTGCTAAGTGACTAACACTTTGATTTGAATGGGGTTTTCAGATTGCTTTCCTCTAACCTAGGAGGTACTAGGACTTTATGAGAACCCCTGAAAGGAGAACAGTAAATCAGGGGTGCCTGGGTGGCTCAGTCAGTTGGGAGTTTGCCTTTAGCTCAGGCCATGATCTCCAGGTCCTAGGATCTACCTCCCTGCTCAGCAGGGAGTCTGCTCCTCCTTTTCCCTCTGCCTCTCTCCCCAACTCATGCCTGCTCTCTTTCTCTCTATCTCAAATAAGTCAACAAAATCTTTTTTAAAAAAAAGGGAGAGAGAACAATGAATCAAAATGGATGGACTGAGGGGTCTGAAGCCAGGGACAAACTTCCTAATTTAGTCTCAGGATGATTGGGCAAGGATTATCACTTTGTACCTTTAAAATTTGACTTCTGAAGTAAGGTTTTAGTAGCTACATCCTTTACTTTTGCTGCCTTCCTTATGCTTGTTTTCAGGAAAATGCTACTGGCTACAAATGCATATTGCTAGAACACACATTTGGGATAATTTTTCCAAATGCAGCCTTATTTGCCTAAGCAAAGGAAATCCTCTGGATTTCTCAGCAAGCCCAGGGGGCCCTGAAGCTCCCGGAACCCTCTGGTTTCTATTAGCTTAAGTATATGTGCCTGTCAGGGGACATTGTTAGGGTTGAAGCATTCCAGGATGGGGCCCACCAGACACTCGTCAGGAAAGGTTGCCTGCTGCCTACAGTGGCTACACTTATTTTTGTACATCATTCTATAAAAAAATAAGGGGATAATTCTATAAAAATAAAAGTATTGTATTCCTGAGTGTCATATCAAGTAGATTGGGTTATTAGCCATCTCTTGGCTATGTCCAAGGGTTGAGATCAGGCATTGTTGGAGGTAGCACCTTGAACAAGAGGAATTTGATTACCATCTGGTTTCTTGATCTCCGCACATGCCTGGCTTTTTGTTGAAAATTGATGTTGCCATTTTGTCCTTCAAATGATGCTTTCTGACCCCGGTATGTTTCAATGTACGTTTCTGAGGACAAAATGCTTTGGAAGCCAGTTTTGTGTCTGTGAGCACAGTAAATCAGAACTGATGATGCTCCACTTAACAACAGCATGAACCATTAAACTAAACAAAATAAAAAATCACGGGGCACCTGGGTGGCTCAGTGGGTTAAAGCCTCTGCCTTCGGCTCAGGTCATGATCCCAGGGTCCTGGGGTCGAGCCCCGCATTGGGCTCTTTGCTCTGCGGGGAGCTTGCTTCCTCCTCTCTCTCTGCCTGCCTCTCTTCCTAGTTGTGATTTCTCTCTGTCAAATAAATAAAATATTTAAAAAAAAATAAAAAAAATAAAAAATCACTGCTCCTCACCCAGACCCTGGTTTCTTTCCAAGAAGCCTGGGGTAGAATTAGCCAAATTTGCTGAATATCAAACCATCAATTGTCATTCATTTATTCATAATTCATTCAATTAGGTTCAGTTGTATGCAGCAGGCAAAACTAATAGATTGAGTCATGAGTCATGATTAATGTTTACAGTACTCTGCAGTTTATATAGATATATATATATACACATGTGTATAAACATATATATATGTGTGTGTGTGTATATATATATATAAATGTAATATGACCTCATTTTTTTCTTTTTCTTTGTTTTAAATTTATTTATTTATTTTCAGCATAACAGTACTCATTGTTTTTGCACCACACCCAGGGCTCCATGCAAAACGTGCCCTCTCTATTACCCTCCACCTGGTTCCCCAACCTCCCACCCCCCGCCCCTTCAAAACCCTCAGGTTGGGGGTGCCTGGGTGGCTCAGTGGGTTAAGCCGCTGCCTTCGGCTCAGGTCATGATCTCAGGGTCCTGGGATCGAGCCCCGCATCGGGCTCTCTGCTCGGCAGGGAGCCTGCTTCCCTCTCTCTCTCTCTCTCTGCCTGCCTCTCTGCCTACTTGTGATCTCTCTCTGTCAAATAAATAAATAAAATATTAAAAAAAAAACCCTCAGGTTGTTTTCAGGGTCCATAATCTGTCATGGTTCATCTCCCCTTCCAATTTCCCACACCTCCCTTCTCCTCTCCATCTCCCCATGTTCTCCATGTTCTTTGTTATGCTCCACAAATAAGTGAAACCATATGGTACTTGACTCTCTCTGCTTGACTAATTTTGCTCAGCATAATCTCTTCCAGTCTGGTCCATGTTGCTACAAAAGTTGGGTATTCATCCTTTCTCATGGAGGCATAATACTCCATCGTGTAAATGGACCACATCTTCCTTATCCATTCATCTGTTGAAGGGCATCTTGGTTCTTTCCACAGTTTGGCGACCGTGGCCGTTGCTGCTATAAACATTGGGGTACAGATGGCTCTTCTTTTCAATACATATGTATTTTTGGGGTTAATACCCAGCAGTGCAGCTGCAGGGAATATGACCTCTTTTTTTAAAGAAGAACTGATTTCTTTACTTGAGAGAGAAATAGAGAGAGAAAGCATGAGTGGGGGACAGAGACAGAGGGAGAAGGAGAAGCAGACTCCCCGCTGAGCAGGGAGCCTGACACGAGGCTCAATACTGGGGCCCCGAGAGTATGACTTGACCCTAAAGCAGTCACTTAACAGACTGACCCCCCCCAGGAGGCCCAACAAATGCCCTCCTTCATAGCTGTCACCCTTTTAGCCCATCCCTCTGCCCACCAACTCTCTGATCATCATCAGTGCCTTCTCTGTAGCTACCAGTCAGTTTCCTGGTTTGCCTCTCTCAATTTCCCCCCATGTTCCTTTCTTTTGTATCTTAAATACCATATATGAGAGAAAGCAAATAGTATTCGTCTTGCGTTGACTAATTTTGCATCCCAAAGTCCTCTACAGCTGAATCCATGTTGTTCCAAATGGCAACATTTCTTTCTTTTGGAGGGCTGAGTAATATTCCATTACACACAACACACACACACGGACACACACACACGCACACACACACACAAAAACCCACAACTTCTTATTTCTTGAGGCATCAGTAAATGGACAATTGAGTTATTTCTAGCTTTACGGCCTTGTTGATAATGCTGTAAACATTGGGCTGCACATTTCCCTTCCAATTAGTATTTTGGTATCCCTTGGGTCAGTCCTTCGTAGTGTAATGGCTGGAGAGCAGGGGAATTCGGTTTTTAGCTTTTTGTGGAACATCTGTACTATCAGAAACAACATTTCCATCTTACTTCCAAATTCTAGCAAAAGATATGTTTAAAGTAGGATATGAGTATGGGTTTGAGTCTTTCTGGTAAGGAGAGGGGGACCGCCACCCAATGCAGGCACGCTTAGTATTCAGCATGGTCTTAAATTATTCTGAATGTGTGTCGAGCACCTACATTGTGCCAGACAATAGGCACCATCTTCTTCATGTTTCCGTAAGTCATTTCTGCACCCTGCTTGGGGTTCAAACGCACATTTCTTCCCATGCAGTTTTCCTCTGGATCCCTGTGATCCTCTGCACTATTCCTTATATTCCATACCGGAAAGAGGACTACCTAAAGAGGATATGGTACCTATACTCACTGGAATCTGATTCAGACATCAGAAGCGATGAATACCTCCCATTTTCCTCGATGTGGGTGGAACTGCAGGGGATTCTGCTAAGGGAAATCAGACAGTCAGAGATAGACCATTATCACAGGTTTTCACTCATAATTGAAAAAATATATTTCTAAAAATGAAAACAAAAAAAGAATGCCCTCCACGTCTTCCACATATTATGCGAAAAAAAAAAAACAAAACTTCACTGTGATTACAGTGAGTACCAGTTGAGAAGAGTCATTGGTAATTATGACATTGCCTTCTACCCCAAACCGTCCTTGTGAAACTTTATATACATAGCATATATATATATGCTACATATATATATGTAGATTCTATGTAGATTCCTAAAAAATATGTATAGATATATATTTGGCAATGCTTACGGCACTCAGAATTTTACATATATATATATATATATATATATACACACACACATATATGCAGATATATATAATCCTATATATATATTTAATATATATGCCCTGTTTTTTAAGAAGAACTGATTTATTAGAGAGAGAGACACAGAGAAAGCATGAGTGGGGGGCAGAGGGAGAGGGATAAGGAAAAGCAGAGTCCCCGCTGAGCAGGGAGACAGATTCGAGGTTCAATCCTAGACTGCGAGATTATAAGTTGTGCCTAAAGCAGACACATAACTGACTGAACACCCCCAGGAGCCCCAACAAATGCCATCCTTCAGACCAATCACCAGTTTAGCACATCCCCCTGCCCACTCCCTCTCTGATAATCACCAGTGCCTTCTCTATAGCTACCAGTCTGTTTCTTGGTTTGCCTTTTTCAATTTCACCCCATGTTCATTTGTTTTGTTTTCTCGAATGCCACATATGAGAGAAACCAAATAGAATTCGTCTTTCTTTGACTCACTTTGCTTCACATACTTTTCTCCAGCTGAATCCATGTCGTTCCAAATGGCAACCTTCAACATTTATTTCTTTTGGATGGCTGTGTAATATTCCATTACACACACACACACACACAGGCACACACACACACACACACACACTGTGTTATTTATTGAGTCATCTGTTGACGGACATTTGAGTTATTTCCATCATTTCAGCATTGTTGATAATGCTATAAGCATTGGGCTGCACATGTCCCTTCCAATCAGAATTTTGGTATCCCTTGGGTCAGTCCTTCATAGTGTTATGGCTAGAGAGCAGGGGAATTCGGTTTTTAGTTTTTTGTAGAACATCCGTACTATCAAAAACAACATTTCCTTACTTCCAAATTCTAGCAAAAGATATGTTTAAAGTAGGATATGAGTATGGGTTTGAGTCTTTATGGTGAGGTGAGGGGGATTGTCACCCAAAACATGCATGCTGAGGATTCAGCATGGTCTAGAGTCTTCTGAATGTGTGTTGAGCATCTACTATGTGCCAGATAATATGCACCAACTTCTTCATGTTTCTTTAAGTCAATTGAACAACTTGCTTGTGATTCAAACTCGCAACCGAAAAGAGCTAGAGCTGTATGCTCCCACCCACTGAGACAGCCGGGTGCTGCTGCACCATTGTCTTGAATCCCCACAACAGCTGGGAAGAGTAGAGCTGGAGTTTGAAGGCAGGTGGCTGTGACTCCGGATCCTCAGCCTTTCCTGAGAACTGACGTATGCCAAAGCATCAAACCTTTACCCAGGAGAAGAAGAGCTTACAGAATGGTTGACATGTTTTCCTTATACTTTAGGAAACAGTCCACTGTTCCTTGAAAAGAAAATAGAAAAAGGAGATGAAATAGTTGCTTTTTTTCCGTACCGTTCTGCATCTTCAACAATACTTGTGAAAACGGTCATGCAGCACATTGATTTTGAAAACCTGGGAGTCTGAGGAATTCTTGTATAATACTGACATTGCATGGCTAAGAGGGATCATGACCAAAGTCCTCAAGAAATCCCTTTCACGTCAGTTTGCGAGCTGGCAACTAGAGGGCGGCACTGATCTGCTTTCTGTCATTTTGACAGGGTTGAAGGTGGCAGAAAATTGGGTCCTGATTCCACGTGTCCTCTCCAAACTGCCACAAAGAAATGGATAAATCCATGATCCATACATATAGCCTAAATAGCCTCAAACAGCCTCTTTGCATCCTGTAGCAATGCGGCAAAATGACTTAGCTCTGAGCCCTGGAGCCATGCTGCTTCCTTTCGCCCCGGGACACCACCATTTCCCTGCTGCGTGAACTTGGTCACATCACAGAATCTCTCCAGACTTGATGGTTTTGTCCACCTCTGACGTGAGAATTAAAATTGTCCTCCCCTTGGAGTGGCAGGCTGCCTAAGTCTGTAGAGCATTTGACTCTGGACCACAGGGTCAGGGCTGGAAACCCCACCCTGGGCGTGGGTCCCACTTCAGAAAGTAAAAGAGGGGCTCCTGGGTGGCCCAGTTGGTGAGGCATTGGCCTTGCGCTTGGGTCATGATCCCAGGGCCCTGGCATTGAACCCCACCTCGTCGGGCTCCCTGCTTAGCAAGAAGCCTGCTTCTCCCTCTCCTTCTGCCTGCCACTAGGCCTGCTTTTGCTCCCTCTCTCTCTGCCAAAGGAATGAATGGAATGTTTCTTTATTGAAATTCCATGCGCCAGCATACAATATATCTTTAGCTTTGGATGCAACGTTCAATCATTAGTTGCGTATACCTCCCTGAGCTCATCCTATCATGTGCCATCCTTAATGCACAGCACCTTGTGACCCCATCTCCCCACCCACCTCCCTTTCTGCCAACTTCACTTTGCTTCCAGGAGTCAGGAGTGCTTTGTGCTTTGTCTCTCTTTCTGATTACTTCCTGTTCAGTTTTCCTCTCGATCCCTGTGATCCTCTGCACTATTCCATATATTCCATACAGGAAAGAGGACTACCTCAAGACGATGTGGATCCTAGACTCACTGGAATCTGACTCAAGCATCAGAAGGGACGAATACCTCCCATTTTCCTCGATGTGTTTGGAAATGCAAGGGATTCTGCTAAGTGAAATCAGTGAGCCAGAGAAAGATCATTATCACAGGGTTTCACTCCTATGGGAAAAATATATAATTCTAAGAAAGAAAATCAAATAACCTGATCTCCAAGTCGTCCAGGTGTTATGCTAAATAAATGAAAATCTGCACTGTGATTACAGTGAGTGCACGTATGATATTGCCTCCTACCCCAATGGTCCTTTGTGAAAGAATGTATACATCATATGATATATATATATTACTGTTTTTACATAGATACCTATATGTATATGTATAGATGTATATTTGGCAATGTTTATAGCACTCGGCGTTTTATATATATATATATACACATATATACATACATATGTAAGTAAACCTATATTTATATATATAATGTGTATAATATATATGCCCTGTTATCTAAAAAGAAGTGATTTCTTTATTTGAGAGAGAGAGAGACAGAGAGAGAGAAGGCATGTGTGGCAGGCAGAGACAGAGGGAGATGGACAAGCAGACTCCCCGCTTTGCAGGGATCCTGCATGGAGGCTCAATCCTGTGGCCCTGAGAGTATAACTTGAGCCTAAAGCAGACATTTAAACGACAGAAACCCCCAAGGAGCCCCAACATATGCCCTTCCTCAGAACCATCTCCCGTTTAGCCCATCCCCCTGACCACCTCCTCTCTGATCATCATCAGTGCATTCTCTAGAGCTATCAGTCTGTTTCCTGGTTTCCCTCTCTCAATTTCTTCCCATGTTCATTTGTTTTTTTTTTAAATACCATATATGAGAAAAACCACATAGAATTCATCTTTCTTTGACTCCTTTTGCTTCATATGTTCCTCTGAAGCTGTATCCATGGCGTTCAAAATGGCAACATACCTTTCATTTGGATGGCTGAGTAATATTCCATTTCACACACACACACACACACACAAACACACACACACGCACACACACACAAACACTCACACACATTCTTGTTTATTGAGTCATCTGTTGATAGACATTTGAGTTATTCACATCGTTTTGGCATTGGTGATAATGCTCTAAGCATGGGGCTGCACATTTCACTTCCAATTAGTTTTTTGGTATCTCTTGGGTCATTCTATCGTAGTGTAATTGCTGGAGAGCAGGGAAGTTTGGTTTTTAGATTTTTGAGGGACCTCCATAATATCAAAAACAACATTTCGGATTTACTTCCAAATTCTAGCAAAAGATACGTTTAAAGTAGGATATGAGCATGGATTCGAGTCTTTAGGGTAATGTGAGGAGGATTGCCACCCAAAGCATGCATGCTGAGGATTCAGCATGGTCTTAGAGTATTCTGAATGTGTGTCAAGGACCTATCATGGGCCAGAAAATATGCACCATCTTCTTCATGTTTCTTTAACTATTTTCTACCCACTGCTTTGGATTCAAAGTCACAACCCCAAAAGGGAGAGCTGTATGATCCCACCCACTGAGACTGCCGGTGCTGCTGCACCATTGTCTTGAATCCCCACAACAGCTGGGAAGAGTAGAGCTGGAGTTTGAAGGCAGGTGGCTGTGACTCCGGATCCTCAGCTTTTCCTGAGAACTGACATATGCCAGAGCATCAAACCTTTACCCAGAAGAAAAAGAGCTTACGGAATGGTTGACATGTTTTCCTTATACTTTAAGAAACAGTCCACTGTTCCTTGAAAATCGCAAAAGGAGATGAAAGAGTTGTTTTTTTCCTTACCGTTCTGCATCTTCAACAATACTTCTGAAATCGGTCATGCAGCACATTGATTTTGAAAAGCTGGGAGTCTGAGGAATTCTTGTATAATACTGACATGCGTGGCTAAGAGGATTCATGACCAAAGTCCTCAAGAAATCGCTTTCATGTCACTTTGGGAGCTGGCTTCTAAGAGGGCAGCACTCATCTGCTTTCTGTCAAGTTGACAGGGTTGAAGGTGGCAGAAAGTTCGGTCATGATTCCATGTGTCCTCTCCAAACTGCCAGAAAGAAATGGATAAATCAGTAGATCGATACATATAGCCTAAAGAGCCTCAAGCATCCTCTTTGCATCCTGTAGCAATGCGGCAAAATGACTTAGCTCTGAGCCCTGGAGCCATGCTGCTTCCTTTCACGCCGAGACACCACCATTTCCCTGCTTCGTGAACTTGGCCATTTCACAGAATCTCTCCAGACTTGATAGTTTTGTCCACCTCTGACGTGAGAATTAAAATTGTCCTCCCCTTGGGGTGGCAGGCTGGCTAAGTTTGTGGAGCATTTGACTCTGGACCTTAGGGTCAGGGGTCAAAACCTCACCCTGGGCATGGGGCTCACTTCAGAAAGTAAAAGAGGGGCTCTGAGTGGCCCAGTTGGTGAAGCATCGGCCTTGTGCTTTGTCATGATCCCAGGGCCCTGGCATCGAACCCCACCTCGTCGGGCTCCCTGCTTAGTAAGAAGCCTGCGTCTCCCTCTCCTTCTGCCTGCCACTTGGCCTGCTTTTGCTCCCTCTCTCTTGGCCAAAGGAATGAATGGAATGTTTCTTTATTGAAATTCCATGTGCCAGCATACAATATATCTTTAGCTTTGGATGGAACGTTCAATCATTAGTTGCGTATACCTCCCTGAGCTCATCCTATCATGTGCCCTCCTTAATGGACAGCACCGGGTGATCCCATCCCCCCACCCACCTCCCTTTCTGCCAACTTCACTTTGCTTCCAGGAGTCAGGAGTGTTTTGTGGTTTGTATCTCTTTCTGATTACTTCCCGTTCAGTTTTCCTCTCGATCCCTGTGATCCTCTGCACTATTCCTTATATACCATCCAGGAAAGAGGACTACCTAAAGACGATGTAGATCCTAGACTCACTGGAATCTGACTCAGGCATCAGAAGGGGAGAATCCCTCCCATTTTCCTCAATGTGGGTTGAAATGCAAGGGATTCTGCTAAGTGAAATCAGTGGGTCGGAGAAAGATCATTATCACAGGGTTTCACTCCTATGGGAAAAAATATATTTCTAAAAAAGAAAATCAAATAGCCTGATCTCCAAGTCTTCCAGGTGTTATGCTAAATAAATGAAATCTGCACTGTGAGAACAGTGAGTGCCCGTTGAGATGTGGTCATTGAAAATTATGATATTGCCTCCTATCCCAAATTGTCCTTTGTGAAAGAATGTATACATAGTATAAATATATATATTACTGTTTTTACGTAGATACCTCTATGTATATGTATAGATGTATATTTGGCAATGCTTACAGCACTCAGCGTTTTATATATAATATATATATATATATATGTATGTAAACCTATATGTATATATATAATATATATATAATATATATGCCCTGTTTTTGACACAGAAGTGATTTCTTTATTTGAGAGAGAGAGAGAGAGAGAGAGAGAGAGACAAAGCATGAGTGGCGGGCAGAGTCAGAGGGAGATGTAGAAGCAGAGACCTCGCTGAGCAGGGATCCTGCATGGAGTCTCAATCCTCTGGCCCTGAGAGTATGACTTGAGCCTAAAGCAGACACTTAACTGAAAGAAACCCCCAAGGAGTCCCAACATATGCCCTTCCTCAGACCCATCTCTCGTTTAGCCCATCCCCCTGCCTACCTCCTCTCTGATCATCATCAATGCATTCTCTATAGCTACCAGTCTGTTTCCTGGTTTGCCTCTCTCAATTTCTCCCCCTGTTCATTTGTTTTTTTTTAAATACCATATATGAGAGAAACCACATAGAATTCATCTTTCTTTGACTCATTTTGCTTCATATGGTCCACTGAAGCTGTATCCATGTCTTTCAAAATGGCAACATTTCTTTCATTTGGATGGCTGAGTAATATTCCATTACACACACACACACACACACACACACACGTGTGCACACACACACGTACACACACAGAAACACTCCCACACATTCTTATTTATTGAGTCATCTGTTGCTGGACATTTGAGTTATTTCCATCGTTTTGGCATTGGTGATAATGCTCTAAGCATTGGGCTGCACATTTCCCTTCCAATTAGTTTTTTGGTATCTCTAGGGTCATTCCATCGTAGTGTAATGGCTGAAGAGCAGGGGAGATCGGTTTTTAGATTTTTGAGGGACCTCCATACTATCAAAAAGAACATTTCCGGTTTACTTCCAAATTCTAGCAAAAGATATGTTTAAAGTAGGATATGAGTATGGGTTCGAGTCTTTATGGTGAGGTGAGGGGAATTGCCACCCAAAGCATGCATGCTGAGGATTCAGCATGGTCTTAGAGTCTTCTGAATGTGTGTCGAGCACCTACCATGGGCCAGAAAATATGCACCATCTTCTTCATGTTTCTTTAACTCTTTTCTACCTACTGCTTGGGGTTCAAAGGCACAACCCCAAAAGGAAGAGTTGTATGCTCCCACCCACTGAAACAGCCTGGTGCTGCTGCACCATTGTCTTGAATCCCCACAACAGCTGGGAAGAGTAGAGCTGGAGTTTGAAGGCAGGTGGCTGTGACTCCGAATCCTCAGCCTTTCCTGAGAACTGACATATGCCAGATCATCAAACCTTTACCCAGAAGAAAAAGAGCTTACGAAATGGTTGACATGTTTTCCTTATACTTTAAGAAACTGTCCAGTGTTCCTTGAAAAGAAAATAGTAAAAGGAGATGAAATAGTTGTTTTTTATCCTTACCATTCTGCATCTTCAACAATACTTGTGAAAAATGGTCATGCAGCACATTGATTTTGAAAACCTGGGAGTCTGAGGAATTCTTGTATAATACTGACATGGCGTACCTAAGAGGGATCATGACCAAAGTCCTCAAGAAATCCCTTTCATACACATAGACCAGTGGAACAGAGTGGAGAGCCCAGATATGGACCCTCAACTCTATGGTCAAATAATCTTCGACAAAACAGGAAAAAATATTCAATGGAAAAAAGACAGTCTCTTCAATAAATGGTGCTCGGAAAACTGGACAGCGATATGTAGAAGAATGAAACTCGACCATTCTCTTACACCGTACACAAAGATAAACTCGAAATGGATAAAAGACCTCAACGTGAGACAGGAATCTATCAGAATCCTAGAGGAGAACATAGGCAGTAACCTCTTCGATATCAGCCACAGCAACTTTTTTCAAGATATGTCTCCAAAGGCCAAGGAAACAAAAGCAAAAATGAACTTTTGGGACTTCATCAAGATCAAAAGCTTCTGCACAGCAAAGGAAATAGTCAACAAAACAAAGAGGCAACCCACGGAATGGGAGAAGATATTTGCAAATGACAGTACAGACAAAAGGTTGATATCCAGGATCTATAAAGAACTTCTCAAACTCAACACACACAAAACAGATAATCATATCAAAAAATGGGCAGAAGATATGAACAGAAACTTCTCCAACGAAGACATACAAATGGCTATCAGACACATGAAAAAATGTTCATCATCACTAGCCATCAGGGAGATTCAAATTAAAACCACATTGAGATACCACCTAACACCAGTTAGAATGGCCAAAATTAGCAAGACAGGAACAATGTGTGTTGGAGAGGATGTGGAGAAAGGGGAACCCTCTTACACTGTTGGTGGGAATGCAAGTTAGTGCAGCCACTTTGGAGAACAGTGTCTAGGTTCCTGAAGAAATTAAAAATAGAGCTTCCCTATGACCCTGCAATTGCACTGCTGGGTATTTACCCCAAAGATACAGATGTAGTGAAAGGAAGGGCCATTTGTACCCCAATGTTTATTGCAGCAATGGCTACGGTCGCCAAACTGTGGAAAGAACCAAGATGCCGTTCAACGGATGAATGGATAAGGAAGATGTGGTCCATAAACACAATGGAGTATTATGCCTCCATCAGAAAGGACGAATACCCAACTTTTGTAGCAACATGGATGGGACTGGAAGAAATTATGCTGAGTGAAATAAGTCAAGCAGAGAGAGTCAAGTATCATATGGTCTCACTTATGTGTGGAGCATAACAAATAACATGGAGGACATGGGGAGATGGAGAGGAGAGGGAGTTGAGGGAAACTGGAAGGGGAGATGAACCATGAGACACTATGGACTCTGAAAAACAACTAGAGGGTTATGAAGGGGCGGCGAGGGGGTGGGGGGGGTTAGGAGGTTGAGGAAGCAGGTGGTGGGTAATAGGGAGGGCACGTACTGCATGGAGCACTGGGTGTGATGCCAAAACAATGAACACTGTTATGCTGTAAATAAACAAATAAAAATAAATAAATTAAAAAAAAAAGAAATCCCTTTCATGTCACTTTGGGAGCTGGCTACTCGAGGGCAGCACTGATCTGCTTTCTGTCAAGTTGACAGGGTTGAAGGTGGCAGAAAGTTGGGTCATGATTCCACGTATCCTCTCCAAACTGCCACAAAGAAATGCATAATTCCGTAGATCAATACATATAGCCCAAATACCCTCAAGCAGCCTCTTTGCATCCTGTAGCAATGCGGCAAAGTGACTTAGCTCTGAGCCCTGGAGCCATGCTGCTTCCATTTGCCTCGGGACACGGCCATTTACCTGCTGTGTGAACTTGTCCACATCTCAGAATCTCTCCAGACTTGATGGTTTTGTCCACCTCTGAGGTGAGAATTAAAATTTTCCTCCCCTTGGGGTGGCAGGCTGGCTAAGTCTGTAGAGCATTTGACTCTGGACCTCAGGGTCAGGGGTGGAAACCCCACCCTCAGCACGGGGCTCACTTCAGAAAGTAAAAGAGGGGCTCCTGGGTGGCCCAGTTGGTGAAGCATCAGCCTTGCCCATGGATCATGATCCCAGGGCCCTGGCATCCAGTCCCAGGTTGTCGGGCTCTCTGCTTACCAAGAAGCCTGCTTCTCCCTCTCCTTTTGCTTACCACTAGGCCTGTGTTTGCTCCCTCTCTCTTGGCCAAAGGAATGAATGGAATGCTTCTTTATTGAAATTCCATGGGCGAACATACAATACATCATTAGCTTTGGATGCAACATTCAATCATTATTTGCCTATACCTCCCTGAGCTCATCATATCATGTGCCCTCCTTCATGCACAGCACCGAGTGACCCCATCCCCCCACCCACCTCCCTTTCTGCGAACTTCACTTTGCTTCCAGGAGTCAGGAGTGTTTTGTGGTTTGTCTCTCTTTCTGAATTCTTCCCATACAGTTTTCCTCTCGATCCCTGTGATCCTCTGCACCATTCCTTATATTCCATCCAGGAAAGAGGACTACCTAAAGACGATGTGGATCCTAGACTCACTGGAATCTAACTCAGGCATCAGAAGGGAAGAATAACTCCCATTTTCCTCAATGCGGGTGGAAATGCAAGGGATTCTGCGAAGTGAAATCAGTCAGTTAGAGAAAGATCATTATCACAGGGTTTCACTCATATTGGAAAAAATATATTTCTAAAAAAGAAAAAAAATATCCTGATCTCCAAGTCGTCCAGGTGTTATGCTAAATAAATGAAAATCTGAACTGTGAGTACAGTGAGTGCCCGTTGAGAAGTGGTCATTGATAATTATGGTATTCCCTCTTACTCCAAACGTTCCTTTGTGAAAGAATGTATACATAGTATATATATATATATATATTATTTATTTCTGTAGATACCTATAAGTATACGTATAGATGTATATTTGGCAATGCTTACAGCACTCGGCATTATATATATATATATATATATATATAGAGAGAGAGAGATGTAGATATAAAGATATATATGTACATAAAGCTATATGAATATATATAATATATATATAATATATATGCCCTGTTTATTAAAAAGAAGTGATTTCTTTATTTGAGCGAGAGAGAGAGAGAGAGAAAGCATGAGTGGAGGGCAGAGTCAGAGGGAGTTGGAGAAGCAGAGTCCTCGCTGAGCAGGGATCCTGCATGGAAGCTCAATCCTGTGGCCCTGAGAGTATGACTTGAGCCTAAAGCAGACACTTAACCGACAGAACAAACCAAGAGCCCCAACATATGCTCTTCCTCAGACCCATCTCCCGTTTAGCCCATCCCCCTGTCCACCTCCTCTCTGATCATCATCAGTGCTTTCTCTAGAGCTACCTGTCTGTTTTCTGGTTTCCCTCTTTCCATTTCTCCCCATGTTCATTTGGGTTTTTTAAAATAACATATATGAGAGAAACCACATAGAATTCATCTTTCTTTGACTCCTTTTGCTTCATAGGGTCCTCTGCAGCTGTATCCATCTCGTTCAAAATGGCAACATTTATTTCATTTGGATGGCTGAGTAATATTCCATTCCACACACACACACACACATTCGCACACACACACAAACACTCACACACATTCTTATTTATTGAGTCATCTGTTGATGGACATTTGAGTTATTTCCATCGTTTTGGCATTGGTGATAATGCTCTAAGCATTGGGTTGCACATTTCCTTTCCAATTAGTTTTTTGGTATCTCTAGGGTCATTACATCCTAGTGTAATGGCTGGAGAGCAGGGGAGTTCGGTTTTTTGATTTCTGAGGGACCTCCATACTATCAAATAGAACATTTTGGATTTACTTCCAAATTCTAGCAAAAGATATGTTTAAAGTAGGATATGAGTATGGGATCGAGTCTTTATGGTGAGGTGAGGGGGATTGACACCCAAAGCATGCATGCTGAGGATTCAGCATGGTCTTAGAGTATTCTGAATGTGTGTCGAGCACCTACCATGGGCCAGAAAATATGCACCATCTTCTTCATGTTTCTTTAACTCTTTTCTACCCACTGCTTGGGGTTCAAACACACAACCCCAAAAGGGAGAGCTGTATGCTCCCACCCACTGAGACAGCCAGGTGCTGCTGCACCATTGTCTTGAATCCCCACAACAGCTGGGAAGAGTAGAGCTGGAATTTGAAGGCAGGTGGCTGTGACTCCGGATCCTCAGCCTTTCCTGAGAAATGACGTATGCCAGAGCATCAAACCTTTACCCAGAAGAAAAAGAGCTTACGGATTGGTTGACATGTTTTCCTTGTACTTTAAGATACAGTCCACTGTTCTCTGAAAATAAAATAGTACAATGAGATGAAATATATGTATTCATACTTACCGTTCTGCACCTTCAACAATACTTGTGAAAACGGTCATGCAGCACATTGATTTTGAAAACCTGGGAATCTGCGGATTTCTTGTATAATACTGATAATGCGTGGCTACAAGGATCTTGACCAAAGTCCTCAAGAAATTCCTTTCATGTCATTACGGGAGCTGGATTTTAAAGTCCACACTGTGCTGCTTTCTGTCATGTTCTCTAGGGTTTAAGGGGGCAGCAGGTTGTGTCATATTTCCACCAGTCCTCTCCAAACTGCCACACAGAAATCGATAAATCAGTAGATCAATACATGTAGCCGAAATACCCTCAAGCAGCCTCTTTGCATCCAGTAGCAACTCAGCAAAGTTACTTAGCTCTGAGCCCATGAACCATTCTGCATCCGTTTGCTCCGGGACTCCACCATTTACCTCCTGCGTGAACTTGGCCACATCACAGAACCTCTCCGGATTTGATGGTTTTGTCCACCTCTGACGTGAGAATTAAAATTGTGCACCCCTGGGGGTGGCTGTCTGGCTAAGTCTGGAGAGCATTTGACTCTGGACCTCAGGGTCTGGGGTAGAAACCCTGCCCTGGATGTGGGGCTCACTTCAGAAAGTAAAAGAGGGGCTCCTGGTTGGCCCAATTGGTGAAGCATCGGCCTTGCGCTTGGGTCATGATCCCAAGGCCCTATGATCGAGCCCGACCTCGTCTGGCTCCTTGCTTATCAAGGAGCCTGCTTCTCCTTCTCCTTCTGCCTGCCACTCGGCCTGTTGTGCTCTCTCTCTCTCAGCCAAAGGAATAAATGAAATGTTTCTTTATTGAAATTCCATGGGCCAACATAGAATACATCTTTAGCGTTGGATGCAATCTTCAATGATTAGTTGGGGTTACCCCCCTGGGCTTGTCATATCATGTGCAATCCTTAATGGGCACCACCAGGTGACCCCATCCCTCCACCCACCTCCCTTTCTGCGAACTTCACTTTGCTTCCAGGAGTCAGGAGTGTTTTGTGGTTTGTCTCTCGTTCTGATTTCTTCCCATTCAATTTCCCTCTCGATCCCTGTGATCCTCTGCGCTATCAATTTTCCTCTCGATCCCTGTGATCCTCTGCGCTATTCCTTATATTCCATACCGGAAAGTGGACTACCTAAAGAGTATGTGGTTCCTAGACTCACTGGAATCTGACTCTGGCATCAATGGACGAATCCCTCCCGTTTACCTCGACGTGGGTGGAACTGCAGGGGATTCTGCTACGTGAAATAAGTCAGTTGGAGAAAGTCTATAATCAAAGGTTTCACTCATATTTGAAAAAATATAGTTCTAAAAAAGAAAACAAATAAGGCATGGTATCCACTTCTTCCAGGTGTTATGAGAAATAATTGAAAAACTGTACTGTGTGTACCAAGCGTGCCTGTTGAGAAAAGAGATCATTAGTAATGATGACATTGCCTCCTTCCACAAACTTCCTTTAAAAAATATGTATTATATATATATATATATATATATATATATATATTTCTCTTCTTATGGCACTTAGCACATTATATATAAATATATATATAAATATGTAAATATATATATATATTTTTATATATATTAAGGGGCATATATATATATATGTCCCCTATTTTATTAGAATATTTTTATTGATTTGAGAGAGTGCTAGAATGAGAGAAGGTTATATATCCATAAATTTATACCATATAATTATATATATATACACACACGCACACACACACACACACACATATATATATAAAAAACTTGTGGAATGTCATAATCAGTGAGGAGATTTTGTTATTACTGCTGAATTCACAACGAATTTTCAGTGGATTAAGGTATATGTGAAGCATTTATTTTTTTTTGTTTTTTGTTTTTTTTTTAAGATTTTTTATTTATTTGTCAGAGAGAGAGGAGCGAGAGTGAGCACAAGCAGACAGAGTGGCAGGCAGAGGCAGAGGGAGAAGCAGGCTCCCCACCAAGCGAGGAGCCCGATATGGGACTCGATCCCAGGACGCTGGGATCATGACCTGAGCCGAAGGCAGCTGCTTAACCAACTGAGCCACCCAGGTGTCCCTATGTGAAGCATTTAAGAAGAGGTTCAGAATTGGAATCTGAGCCCAGACTGGAATCAGGCAGATCCCGCTTTGAGTCTGGCCTGGCCAGGTTCCCTGCTCTGCCTCACCCTCATTTACCTAATGCAGAGAAAGTAATATGACAGGCAGCACAGAGTTTTTGTGACCATAGTAATGAGATAGTGCCTTTCAATGCTCCTAGGCGGTGATTGGCTGGTAGGGCTGAAAGCTCTGTTTCCCTCCTCACCCTCAGCGGGGTTAGACGTTACTCGGCAGCCCTTGTGGCCAAATGCAGACATTTGTCTAACATCCTTTCTTGGAGTTTTCCTCTCCTACTCTCATTCATCTTCCCCCCACCTCCCTTGCTCCCCAGGTTCTCGTGTGACTTCCTGACTGCAAGGAGCTACTTGTCCAAGCCTTGTTCTGGATGATTAACTAAGAACACATCTTTCTGGACCTATTTTTATAGTCCATGCCCCAGCCCTGCAGAATTAGCTATTCATTCTGTGTCTTGGTCTCAAAAGGAATACATAGATCCCGGGCTAATGCCATGGAAAGAAAGCCTTTGCTACTTTCCCGTGATGTATATAATTGGGGGTTCCCGTAGTGTCTAGCAGTATAAAAATGAAATGTGAAGGGACTGTATTTTTGTCTCTGTAACGAAACTTAAGAAGGAAGCTAAAGAGATATGTCTGCCCTTGCAATCAGTCTTGTGGGGTGAAAAGGTCATTCTGGATGCTTTCATTCCCCGTCTTTTTAGGAAGCAAAGATCATTCAGAGGTAACTGAATTCTGTGAATTGTTAGTCTTTGATATTGGGAATGTAGAACGGGAACTGGTATGTTTCAGTAAAATCCTGTAGGATCCCACTAATGTTCCAGTGTGATAACATTTAACCAGATAGTGTGGCTGAGATTTCTGACCCAGTGGTTCTAAAACGTCTGTAGGCATGATCCCTGATTATACTCATGGATGTGAAGTTTTTGAATTTTGTTTGACTCATGAGGAGCCCACATAGTTGTTCTAAAATGATCATTAATTATATTGTCACCGAAGTCTGGAGATCCAATGGGTATTTTTGAGTCTATGGATAAATCCAATGGGCTCACCCTGTGATTTCTTTTAAGGGGCAGTGGTGAAGAGTTTTGACTCTGAATCTAGACCACTTATTTTCTTCACAGTCTGCCTCTACCACCTACTATCTGTGTGTCCTTGGGCAAAGTACTTGAATCCTCTGTGCCTCCGTTTCCTCATCTATAAAATATGGATGCTAATAATACCAACCCTATAGGACTGTTTCAAAGATTCAGTTATTTAGTTGATGTAAAGCCCATACAACATCGCCAGCACATAGGGAACCCTCAGTAACTGTTAACTATTAATATTTCCAGAGAGGGGTGCCTGGGTGGCTCAGCCGCTTAAGCATCTGACTCTTGGTTTCAACTCAGGTCATGATCTCATGGTCCAGGGCTCCAGTCTCATGCAGGGTTCTACGCTCAGTGGGGAGTCTGCCTGAGGATACTCTCCCTCCAACTCTGCTTCTGCCCCTGCTAAAATAAATAAAAGAATCTTTAAAAAGTATTTGCAGAAAGATGCAAGGACTTATGGATCTCTTAATTTAAAAAAATTACTGTAGAAATTTTATTTATGTGCATGGACTTTGTTGGAGACCAGTTGCTTTGGGTTTGAACTCTGACTGCACCAGAATCAGACTGTCTGGGTTTAAACCCTGGCTATGTGTCTTTCCGTAAGTTTCTTTAAGCTCTCTGCACATCTGGAATTCAAAAAGTATCTACCTCATGGGATTGTTGTGCAGGTGAAAGGAGGCAGGGCTTCTAAGAACACCTGTCACATCATCAGCACTCAGTAAATAACACTGCCTTATTTATGTGTCTTGGCTTCCTCATTTACAAAATGAGAAGAATAATACCTATCTTCATGGTTGCTGTGAATCTAAAATGAGATGATGTACATGTGAAAATACCTACCATACAAAAAAGAAGACAGATGAGAGTGAGTGTTGGCAAGGACACAGAGAAACAAAACCCCTCATATATTGCTAGTGGGTGGGTAAAAGGCTATAGCATCTTTGGAAAACAGTCCAGTAGTTCCTCAAAAAGTTCAACATGGAGTTATCCTGTAACCCAAGAATTCCAGTTTTAGGCATATAGCTAGGTGTATCGAAAACTTATGTCCACACAAAAAAGTATACACAAAGTTCACAGAGGCATTATTTGTAATAGCCCCCAAATGGAAACCACTCCAATGTCCATCCATGGAGAAATGAATGAGCAGAAGCAGTAAAGCCAATAAAGTGGAATATTATTCAGCCATAAAGAAGGAACAGGGTAGTGGCATGTGCTACAACACACATCACCCTTGAAAATACGCTAAGTCGAAGAAGCCAGTGACGAATTACTGCATACTGTGTTTATACTTATACAAAATGTCCACGATGGGTACAGGATTTCTTTGGGAGGAGGAGAACAAATATGTTCTAGAATTAGAGATGGTTATGGTTGTTACCACCTTGTGAATATATTTGAAAAACACTGAATGGTACACTTTAGATGAGTGAATGTCTGCCACATAGTAGCCCTAATTTAACACAAGTAATTTGCAGCCACCAACACTCTGCGCTTACCTTAGGAAACTAGAACAGGGCCCTGAACGAATGGTGCCCATGACAGAAGGCCCACTCAGGGAAAAAAGGATAAATCTAGAGCATGGGAGGCTTGCCAAGGTGTGGGTTAATTTGGAGAGAAAGGCAGTGAAGGCATCTAAGGGGACTAAAAGGAGAGACAAACTACATGTACTTTGAATTTTGCAGGGATCCATCCTGTACCATCTTTCATGTCCTGGCCTGAAATCACAGCTGATGAGTGTTCTGGCATTTCAAGCTGTCCCAGAGAAGGGGCGATGTGTGGCTATTCGACAGAAAGGAAAAAGGAAGAAAACAGAGGCAAATCTGAGGCCATGTAAGTCTGATTTTGAAAGGCAGAAGAAGGCAGTAGTCCATGGAGTACACGTTTATCCAGAGGACTCTAATCGTTCCTTAAGGTCTGGGTCAATGCCTTTAGGTCAGCACTAACTCGGCTCCAAGTGGGATCACTTTAAAGGATTAGAAGTGTCTGTCTAAATCCTATACCCGGTCTTGGTCTGGGGATGCCAAAGAGTGGTTCACAGGAAGCTTTATTATCCCTCTCAGTTATTTATCTCATTAATGGAATTTATCAGCAGACTGGAGTCCTTGTTCAAGACGATGAGCGTCAGGAGGACTCCCTGAAAGGAATACACTGAGTAGCCATGCCAGAGATTTGCATGCACAGAAGGCAAATGGAAGACATTGAAACGTGAAATACATGGAGAGTAGCTGACAGCTCTTGTTTATTGAGAAAGATTGTAATATGGAAGAGCTCCACGTCACTCGGCATCAGGGAAATACAAATCAAAACCACAATGAGATATCACCGCACACCAGTCAGAATGGCTAAAATTAACAAGTCAGGAAATGACAGATGCTGGCGAGGATGTGGAGAAAGGGGAACCCTCCTCCACTGTTGGTGGGAATGCAAGCTGGTGTAACCACTCTGGAAAACAGCATGGAGGTTCCTCAAAATGTTGAAAATAGAACTACCCTATGACCCAGCAATTGCACTACTGGGTATTTACCCTAAAGATACAAACATAGTGATCCGAAGGGGCACGTGCACCCGAATGTTTATAGCAGCAATGTCTACAATAGCCAAAATATGGAAAGAACCTAGATGTCCATCAACAGATGAATGGATAAAGAAGATGTGGTATATATACACAATGGAATACTATGCAGCCATCAAATAAATGAAATCTTGCCATTTGCGACGACGTGGATGGAACTAGAGCGTATCATGCTTAGTGAAATAAGTCAATCGGAGAAAGACAACTATCATATGATCTCCCTTATATGAGGACATGGAGAAGCAACATGGGGGGTTAGGGGGATAGGAGAAGAATAAATGAAACAAGATGGGATTGGGAGGGAGACAAACCATAAATGACTCTTAATCTCACAAAACAAACTGGGGGTTGCTGGGGGGAGATGGGGTTGGGAGAGGGGGAGGGGGTTATGGACATTGGGGAGGGTATGTGCTATTGTGAGTGCTGTGAAGTGTGTAAACCTGGCGATTCACAGACCTGTACCCCTGGGGATAAAAATACATTATAAGTTTATAAAAAAAAAATTGGAAGGGGAGGCAAACCATAAGAGACTATGGACTCTGAAAAACAACCTGAGGGTTTTGAAGGGTCAGGGGTGGGAGGTTGGGGGAACAAGTGGTGGGTAATAGGGAGGGCACGTTTTGCATGGAGCACTGGGTGTTGTGCAAAAACAATGAATACAGTTACGCTGAAAAAAATAAATAAATTAAAACAGACTCCGGAAAAAAAAATATCAAGCAGTAGGGGGCAATTAAAAGCATACTAAACTTTCCTGTAAGGGATAAGGATCTTGATAGGGGAAAAAAATTAAAAAGCATTTGTTATATGTAAAAAAAAAAATGTAATGGGGAAGAAAGACAGCCCACATAGGGGCTGAGATTTTTGACTGAGAGGTAACAGTTTTACTGCAACATATAGTAAAAATAAATGGAGCCAAGGAAAGAATGAAAGAGAGATAGAAAGAAAGAAAGAAAGAAAGAAAGAAGGAAAAAAAGAAGGAAAGAAGAAAGAAAGAAAGAAAGAAAGGGAGAGGGGAAGAACTTTCAATACTTTAAATCAAGATTTGGGCTCAAAGGTTTTCACTTCGATTCACTCATGACTCTTTTTATTACTTCCTGATGCTGTCTTACACAAGCCGTTAACTGGATTCAGTCTGTAATGGCAAAGATCAATCAGCCACAGAAGTCCTTGACTTGACAACTAGGATGAGGAAGCATTTTCCTCAGAGCTATTTGACATAGTCCGTCTTTGTACATGTTTAAAGAATAGTTGTTTTCCCTGTGAAATCTGCCTTCCCACCAGATTGTGAAAACCACCTGAAATGAAACGATGCCTCCCTATGCTCTGGGTATTTTCTGTGGAAGCCCGATTCTATGCAGGTGTTCAAATCTGAGTTACCTAGGCAACGGCCCCAGAAGAGCTGTGGGTCAGTAGTATTCTATTTCCAAAATTTCATATCTTTAAACTTTGGATATGTCCACATTTCCCATAAACCCCAGGGGAAGCTTCAGTCAGCTCGTTTTGAAGACAGTGTATTTTTTTTTAAAAAGATTTTATTTATTTATTTGACAGAGAGAGAGAGAGAGAGAGAGAGAGAGATCACAAGTAGGCAGAGAGGCAGGCAGAGAGAGAGGAGGAAGCAGGCTCCCTGCAGAGCAGAGAGCCCTATGTGGGGCTCGATCCCAGGACCCTGAGATCATCACCTGAGCTGAAGTCAGAGGCTTAACCCACTGAGCCACCCAGGCGCCCCGAAGACAGTGTCTTTTATAAAGGGCTTTATAATACTGTCTTCAAGTCCAAACCAGCATGTGAAGTCATTGGGCATCTCCCTCCCTCCTTTCTTTCTTCCTCCCCCACTTCCTACTTTCCCTGTCTTCTTTCCTTATCTTCCTTTCTTATGGGTTTCCTACTTTAAAAACAAAAAGAATGAGTTTCCTTCTGCAAAATCTTGGGGTCAGGAACAAGACTAAATCGTAGAGTAATAAAGAACTTTCTGGTTCTACAGGGAGTCCTAGCAGAGTTAGAAATACCACCCAATGCATGAAATAGAGCTCAGAAAAAAATAGAGGGATGATCCACCAGCATGAGGGTTGTTTAACAAAGAGCCCTAACAACTGAGAACAAATAACAAGAGTTACTTTCTAACACATGCGCTGAGGAACAACCTGTGTTGTAAATATGTATACTTGGAAAATGCTATTTTGAAAAGGCAAAATTCTTAGTTAATTCTTTTTTTGTTGTTGTGATAAGAACACTCAACACGATATATACCCTCATCGAAATTTCAAGTGCACTATACAGTGTTGTTAACTATATGAACTATGTTGTGTGGCAGAGTTGTGTGGCACACAACTATGTTGTGTGAACCTATTCATCTCTCTTGACTGAAACCCTATACCCACTGGAGGCTGAGAATGGCCAGCAATCCCTGTAACAACCGATGAAAGATTACTCCAGACTTTTCTGTGAAAGAGAGGAGAAGGCAAGGGGGTCAACACTCACAGATGAAGACCCTTTGCTCTTCTTTGCTCCCACTCTTATTGGTCCTTCAGGATAATCACAGATCCTTATCATTGTTTCTCAAGCACGTGATGTGTGACAAGTGGTCTTACAGGAACTAGGAGGATCTGTTTACTGAAAGGTACGCTCTGCTAAGGAGTGTGTTCTATGAGTTCTGCTAAAGACAGCCCAAGGGACCATGCTTACAGCTCTTAGATCCCACGGTAGCTGGTTGGGCTAAGAAAGCTTCTTGGTTTGGGAAGGTAACTCCCCGAGGCATTCCAGTGCCAGGGTGGTCTGGCAGGCCTTGGCATTCCAAAGGGCTGTGGACGCCCTTCTCTGAAACCTTCCCCGCCTTCAGCAGCCTCTGTGTGACATTTTAGCAAGCCAGGTATTATGGCCGATTTCATCCCTACATTAACCCCAACAGTTGAACAACTCCCCATTTCCTTCTTTCCATAGCCCTCAGCAACCACTCTTCTCCTCTCTGCTTCTATGAGTTTGGCTCTTTTGGGTGTCGCATTGAAGTGGAATGTGCAGTATTTGTCCTTCTGTGACTGGCTTATTTCACTTAGCATAGTGTCTTCCAGGGTCATGTATGCTCTTGCATATGGCAGCGTTTCCTCCTTTTTAAGGCTTGATAATATTTTATTTCTAACATATTTATAGAAATAAATCATTTATTTATAATAATAAAGAATATATTTCTCTTATTTTAATTAATATTTTATTAAAATAATATTTAAGGCTTAATAATCTTTTAATAACATATTAAATAAATATTTAATATATTTATTATTAAGGCTTAATAATATTTAATAGTAAATAAAATGTATGTATGCATGTGTATATTTGAGAGCAAGTGGGGCGAGGGGCAGAGGAAGAGAGGGAATCTTATGCAGCCTCTACGTCCAGTGCAGAGCCCCATTCAGGGCTCCAACTCATGACCCTGAGGTCATGAACTGAGCCAAAATCAAGAGTCAGATTTTTAACCAACTGAGCCACCCAGGTGCCCCTTTTTAATGAATGAATGAGTGAATGAATGAAGGAATTTTTTTTTTTTTGAGAGAGAGAAGGCTTAATATTCTCTTTGACATATGTACCACATTTTCTTTGTCCATTCATCCATGGACATTTAGGTGGTTCCCTATCTTGAGAATCGTGCTGCAATAAACACAAACGTGCACACAAACAAGCAAAAGGAAATAAACAGTGAGAGAGATTGAGAGAAAGAGTGAGAAATCAAGGAAAGGACTCTTAATTATAGAGAGCCAACTGATGGTTACCAGAGGGAAGGGGGATGAAATAGCTGATGGGTATTAAGGAGGCCCCTTGTGATGAGCACAGGATGTTGTATGGAAGTGTTGAATTACTGTATTGTACACTTGAAACTCGGGTTACGCTGTATGTTACCTAACTGGAATTAAAATAAAACCTTAAAAAACAGAAACATGCACATATCTCTTTGAGACCCCGATTGCAATTCTTCTGGATATATACTCAGAAGCTGGATTACTAGATAAGATGGTAATTATACTTATTAAAAGATTTTATGTATTTATTTGACAGAGAGGGAGAGATCACAAGTAGGCAGGGATGCAGGCAGAGAGAGAGGAGGAAGCAGGCTCCCCGCTGAGCAGAGAGCCCGATGCGGGGCTCCATCCCAGGACTCTGGGATCATGACCTGAGTCAAAGGCTGAGGCTTAACACACTTAGCCACCCAGGTGCCCCCGGTAATTATACTTTTCGTACTTTGAGGAATGTCCTCACTATTTTCCACAGCTACTGTACCAGCCCCATTCCCACCAGCAGTGTGCAGAAGTTTCCAGTTTCTCTACCTCCTTGCCAACACTTGACTTCTTTTTGTTTTGAGAGGGGTGAGGCGGTAAGTCATTGTGGTTTTGAACTACATTTCCCTGATGATTACTGATGTTGAGTACCTTTTGTTTCTCCTCCTCCTCCGCCTGCTCCTTCTTTTGTAAGGATTTTATTTATTTATTTGACAGGCAGAGAGAAAGAGAGAGAGAATGAGGAGAGCACAAGCAGGGTGAGTGGGAGAGGGAGGAACAGGCTCCCTGCTGAGCAGGGTGCCCGATACCTATACCAGACTTGATCCCAGGATCCTGGAATCATGACCTGTGCCAAAAGGAAAGGGAGAAGCTTATCTGACTTAGCCACCCAGGTGCCCCATTGAGCCCCTTTTGGTATACCTACTGGACATTTTAAAAAATATATTTATTTATTTGAGAGAAAGAGAGAAAGAGAGAGAGAGCGAGCATGAGTAGGCAGAGGGGCAGAGGGAGAGTCAGAGAGAATTCTGAAGCAGACTCTCTGCTAAGCATGGATCCTGACGTGTGGCTCTATCCCTGGACCCTGAGATCATGACTTGAACCCAAATCAAGAGTCAGATGCTCAAACTATGGAGCCACCCAGACACCCCTTCCTGCTGATCATTAGTATGTCTTCCTCAGAGAAACATCTATTCGAGTCCTTTAACCATTTTTTAAATGGGTTATTTGTTTTATTTCTATTGAGTTGTAGAAGTTCCATATATATTTTAGACATTAACCCCTTATGTCATATAGGGTTTGCAAATATTTTCTCCCAGTCTGTAGGTTGCCTTTCACTCTGTTGATTGTTTCCTCTGCCTCACAGAGCTTTTTAGTTTGATGGAGTCCCATTTGTATCTTTTGCCTTCTGGATTGCATTTTTGGTGTCATATCCAAGAAATCACTGCCAAGACAATTTTCTGCTATTGCCTTCTAAGAGTTTTATAGTCTTAGCTCTTACACATTTAGATCTTTGATCCATTTTGAATTCATTTTTGTATACAGTGTAAGATAAAGGTCCAGTTTCATCCTTTTTCATGTTCATATCCAGTTTTCCCAGCACCATTTATTGAAGAGACTGTCTTTTCCCCTTTTTGTATTCCTAGTTCCATTTTTTTAAAAGATTATACTTATTTCTTTATTTGACAGAGAGACACAATGAGAGAGGGAACACAAACAGGGGAAGTGGGAGAGGGAGAAGCAGGCTTCCTGCTGAGCAGGGAGCCTGATGTGGGGCTCGATCCCAGGACCGTGGGATTATGACCTGAGCTAAAGCCAGATGCTTAATGACTGAGCCACCCAGGAGCTCTATTTTTGAAGGTCACTCGACTATAGGCATGTGTGTTTATTTTTATGTTCTCTATTCTGTTCCATTGAGCTATATGTCTGTTCTAATATCAGTACCATAGTATTTTTATTACTATAGTTTTGTAATATATTTTGATAGCAGGAATTATGATTTGTCCAGCTTGTTCTTCTTTCTTACAATTGCTTTGTCTGATCAGGGTCTTCTGTGGTTCCTTATGAATTTTAGACATTTTTTCTATTTCTGTAATAAAACACCATTGGGATTTTGATGGCAATAATATCAAATCTGTAGATTGCTTTGGATAGTATGGATACTTTGGTAAGATTAAGTCTTCAAATCAATGAGCTGGGAATGTCTTTCCATTTACTTGGGTCTTCTTATTTTCTTTTTTGATATTTTGTGGCTTTCAGTGTACAAATTTTTCACCTCCTCAGTTAAATTTATTCTTAAGTACATTATTGTTGATGCTTTTGTAAACGGGATTTTCTCAATTTCATTTTGGATATTCCTTGGTAGTGTATAGAAATGCGACTGATTGTTGTATGCTGATTTTTTTCCTGAAACTTTATCAAGTTTGTTAATCAGTCCTAATGTGTGTGTGTGTGTGTGTGTGTGTGTGTGTGTGTGTGTGTTTGGGTCTGTGTGTCTGTGTGTCTGTGTGTAGGCTTTGGGGTTTTTCCACATATAAGATCATGCAATCTAGGACCCAACATATTTAACTTCGTTTTCAATTTTGATGCCTTTAATTTCTTTTCCTTGGCTAACCGTTCTGGCTAGGAGTTCCAGTCCTATGTTAGATAGGAGTGGTGAGGGTGGGCATCACTATCTTCTTCCTGACCTTAGATGAAAAGCTTTAAGTTTTTCACCATTGAGTCTGTTGTTAGCTGTAGCTTGTCATCTATGGTCTTTGTTATATTTAGGTATAATCCTTCTATACCTAGTGTGTTGAGAGTTTTTCTTCATGAGAGGGTGTTGGATTTTGTCAAATGATTTTTCTGTACTGATTGAGATGATGATGTGACTTTTATCCTTCATTCTGTTAAAGTTGTGTGTCACGTTGATGGACTTAGGTATTTTGAACCATCCTTGCATCCCGGGGATAAATCTCCCTTGATCATGTGTATGATCCTTTTAATGTTGAAAGCAAAGTTTTTAGAACTTGAGGTGTGTAGGCATTGTGCTTAGAAGGAATGACCTGGATTATAACATAAAATTGTTAGCTTTACATCTAGAATTGAGAGCTAATCACTTTGATCTGAGGAACACCAAAAGTCCCTTCATTTTTCTTTTTCTTTTTTTTTTAAGATTTTATTTATTTATTTGACAGAGAGAAATCATAAGTAGGCAGAGAGGCAAACAGAGAGAGTGAGAGGGAAGCAGGCTCCCTGCTGAGCAGAGAGCCCAATGTGGGACTCGATCCCAGGACCCTGAGATCATGACCTGAGCTGAAGGCAGCAGCTTAAACCACTGAGCCACCCAGGTGCCCCTCCCTTCATTTTTCAACTCCAAAAGTGGTCTCTCCTCGTTTGCGTACCTGCCACTGATGTTTGAAATTGAAATTATACTATTGGAGATTTATTCCGTTGGCATAAACCTTTCTTGACACCCTATTACAAAAGAAACACCATTGGTTGAGATGGAATATGGGAAATTAGAGAAGAACCACATGGTCCTCTCAATTGATGCAGAAAAAGCATTTGACAAAATCCAGCATCCGTTCCTGATGAAAACGCTTCAAAGGATTGGGATAGAGGGAACATTCCTGAACTTCATAAAATCTATCTATGAAAGACCCACAGCAAATATCATCCTCAATGGGAAAAAGTTTGCAGCCTTCCCGTTGAGATCAGGAACACGACAAGGATGCCCACTCTCACCACTCTTGTTCAACATAGCATTAGAAGGCCTAGCAACGGCAATCAGACAACAAAGAGAAATAAGACGTATCCAAATTGGCAAGGAAGAAGTCAAACTCTCTCTCTTCGCAGAAGACATGATTCTTTATATGGAAAACCCCAAAGACTCCACCCCGAAACTACTAGAACTCATACAGCAATTCAGTAACGTGGCACAATACAAAGTCAATGTACAGAAATCAGTGGCTTTCTTATACACTAACACTGAGAATACAAAAAAGCAGTGGTTCTTTTTTTTTTTTTTTAAAGATTTTATTTATTTATTTGACAGACAGAGATCACAAGTAGGCAGAGAGGCAGGCAGGGAGAGAAGAGGAAGCAGGCTCCCTGTAGAGCTGAGAGCCTGATGCGGGGCTCGATCCCCAGACCCTGAGATTATGACTGGAGCTGAAGGCAAACAACTAACCGACTGAGCCACCCAGGTGCCCCAAAAGCAGTGGTTCTTAACACTGGCTGCAATTTACATGCACCTGGGAGGGTATTGAAAATACTTCTGCTGGGGCCTCATTGCAGACCACCAAAACCTCTGGATGTAGCGTTCTGGCACCAGAACTTGTTTGGAGAAGATGTCCAGGTAATTCTAGTGTGCAGAGTGAGATCCATCGACCTACAGGAATGAATCTCAAAGAGTAGGGCCATAATACGCACATTTGCTATCTCTCGGCCTCAAAGGACGTGTGGGTGGTGAACACTCAGTCCTAACTTCTCTCAGCCCAAAGAGGTTCAGGGCCTGGATTTATTTAAGATTTCATGGTAGAGGCCAAGTTGTCATTTCAAAGAGTATACTATTTAGAATGCGTAGGATGCGAAACTCTCATGGAATGTAAGCTTGCAGGAGACACTGGACTTCAATAAGATTTGTAACATGTTCTAAAGTCATACTAAATCTGTGAGCCTGCTTCTGGCATGACTCCTCCCTGGAAATGGTTTTATATCTTTCAAAATAGTTCTGTGTTCTGCTTTGAAAGTATCAAGCTCTATTATGAAGTAATCAAAGCCACACTGATTGCTTAACATTATAGGATCTTGTAGACTGGAGCTGGAAGCAGAGAACTGTAGTTCCAGGAACTAAAACTTCTTGCCCTCATCTTCCCATAATGATCATAATGAAGGTACAAATACTGGTGACACTTGAAACTTATAATGGGCTTCTGTTTATAGGCCAGGCTAACCCGGACCGTTCTCTAACAAACCCATTGTTACCTTAAGGAAATGACTGCGACCAGGACTAATCCTAGCAGTCATCAATTTGACAAGGAGTTTCTGAGCCCTCCATTCGTTCTCAAGCAGTGGAGTGGCCTGCAATAGCAAAATGAGCTGTGTTCTCACAAATCACTGACACTTTCCAGGAAAAAAATATCTAGCTTTAAAAAAACTGGAATAGAAAATATCGAAAGTAAGTGCCACAAGGGCCTGCAATAAAAGGAAGTAAGAGACACCGGACTCCTGAGGACCAGGAAGGGCTCTTCTTCCCCTAAACCACCTCAGCTAGGCCTGGTGATAGTAGTTTTGCTGGGGTCTGCCCTTTGCTTCAGGATTTGTCCATGGTCTCTGCAAGAATCACCTTCAACATCAACCTTCTCTTGGAAGGGGAAAGGTTAAAATCTGGGCTGACTCCTCATCTTAATATACATTTATTTATCAGTTAGGTCCCTGGGAATGGCACACAAAAAGATAACCCTGTTTGGTGGGGGCAAGGGAGGTGAGTGCAGAGGACAGAAGGGAAGTGTATATTGTGGAGTCCAGAGAAGACAGGTTCCAAGTGAAAGGTGATGAAGCAGGTGGCAAGAAAGGGCCCAAACGGAGCCACAGAAGCACCGCTCTTTGGCTGAGCTCAAACAATTGGGGTCCTACAGAGGTGGAAGGTGTGTGGCTCCCTTTGCTCTTGATGCTGAGAGTAGGCACTGGGATCCAATGGCATGTTTAACCACGGAGTTCTTTGTACCTTTATTTTGTTCATCAAACAGGCTCCCTTGAAGCTGAACAGTCTTGGAGCCTGAGTGTGAGTGCAAGAGGGCGGATGCCGGATGTGTTCTCCTAGGGCGCGAGGGTAGGAAACCTTTTGGAAATTGTCCTATTCCCTGCCACCACCCCACACCCCGCCACAGCCCAATCCGCCTTTTTTTTAAATTTGTTTATTTACAGCATAACAGTGTTCCTTGTTTTGGCATCACACCCAGTGCTCCATGCAGTACTTGCCCTCCCTATTACCCACCACCTGTTTTCTCAACGTCCCACCACCCCACCCCCGCCCCTTCAAAACCCTCTGGTGGTTTTTCAGAGTCCATAGTCTCTCATGGTTCATCTCCCCTTCCAGTTTCCCTCAACTCCCTCTCCTCTCCATCTCCCCATGTCCTCCATGTTATTTGTTATGCTCCACAAATAAGTGAGACCATATGATACTTGACTCTCTCTGCTTGAACCGCCTTTAAATCTCAGCGGGGAGAAAGCCCTCACTGAGAATTCTGTCAGCCTGAGGAATCTGCAGGAGCTAGGTCCCAAGGCTGAGGCTGTCTTGTCCTGAGCTCAGGACGACCCCTACTGCTAGACCACGGCTCTGCAGAGCACTTGGTACTCCATTGGCGGTGTGCACCCAAATGTATTCATCCAGGAAATGACTCTGGTGTGAGCCCACTGGAAGTACCTCATGACAGTTACCAGCACCCGGACAGGAGAAGGGAGTGTCCGAGAAAAGGTCAGGTGGCTGATTTTATTGTCTATTTCGTAATTCACACAAGCCCAAGAGAAAAGCCCTTTGTTCCAACTGTTTCCCAGGAGCGAAGCGGCCTCACAGTTGCCGGGGTTGACAGGGCCCAGGACATCTGGTGCTGAACAATGAAACTACAAAGGGCCCTGGTGGTCTGGCAGTCTTCATTGAGAATTCACATATTCAGAAGAGCAACCGGCCTCAAACGATGGGTCCCTGTTGATGCGCTGAATGTCTAAGCCAGCAGCAACCTCAGGCAGAGCCTTTGAGAACAACGGGTCGTAAGCCCAAGGTCCACTACCCCTATCTTCTAAAGGGGTGCCCACACCCACTGTGTGATGCAGGCAAGGGCCAAAAGGCACGAGCACCATAGGAGCTTGAAGGCGGCAAGACCATGGTGTTTTCGCTGTCTTCTGGGAGCCGCACACCAGAACATAAGGTGAGAAGAAGGCCATGGTCCCCAAAGCATAGCCTTCCTGCTTCCAGCAAGCTAGTGAGGAAATGTCGGAAGGTTAGTCTGCGTTCCTGAGATGGACTGCTGTGTTTCCAAATGCCCGTCAATCGGAGGGAGAAATTCATTACTTGCCTTATTCCTGAAGCTTCTGGAAAGATGGATTATAAAAGAATGGCATAGGAACGGCAGTTCCCAAACAACCCTGACAAAAACCGCCTCTCTTTCCCGCACTGTCTGTACTCCTTGTCCCAATAGATGGCACCTCTGCCCACCATTCGGCCCCTTGCTCCAGACAGAAACCTGCTAGTCAGCTGATGCTCTTCCTTCATCTCTGCTCCCACATTCAATCTATTACCGAGTCCTGTTGATTCAACGTTGGCAACAGCTCCCCACTTCACAACGTTGTGAGGATTGTGTGGATAAACGTACAGCAAGCACATGGTGTTAGCGTTATATTAGTGATATTATTTTCATTATCACTTCTATAGTTTAAAATGTGCTCATTTTTCTCCACCCTAATGCCTCTTGGAGAGAGACACAGATGTAAAGATATAATGGCAATGCGGAATTATAAAGATATAATGTCAATGCAAATGCGGAAAAATAGTGTGATTTTAGGTAGAGAGCAAAGGAGGATAGAGAGGATCACACAAACTCTGATTTCAGGGGGAGGTGAGGAGAGAGAAGAGACTGTCTTTCCAACTTGAGTACTGAAAGAAAGTTTAGCCAGGTTAATGGGGTTATGAGGGCGATGGTGCTAAGCACCTTCCAGGCAGAAGGAACAGCATAGAGTAGGACACAAAGGTGTTTTTAAGAAAAGTTTTATTTTTTTAAAAGATTTTTATTTATTTATTTGAGAGAGAAACAGAGAGGACAGGAGTGGGGGCAAGGGCAGAGGGAGAAGGACAAGAATACACCCCAGTGAGCAGGGAGCTGGTCTCAGGGCTCGATCCCAGGTCCCTGAGATCATGACTTGAGCCAAAGTCAGACACAACCAACTGAGCCACCCAGACAAGGCACCCCTAAAAATTATTATTTTTTGTTTTTTTTTATTTATTTGACAGAGAGAGAGGTCATAAGTAGGCAGAGAGGCAGGCAGAGAGAGAGGGAGAAACAGGCTCCTCACTGAGCAGAGAGCCTGATGCGGGGCTCAATCCCAGGACCCTGAGATCATGACCTGAGCCGAAGGCAGAGGCTTAAACCACTGAGCCACCCAAGCACCCCCTTAAAAATTATTTTTAAAGAAGAGGATGTTAGATCCTCGGAATTCCAAGGCATGTGTTTTGTTCAAATCTATGATGGCAGCTAAGGCAGGGGCCAGGTGACCTAGAGTCTTATATGCCATTCACAGGTTTTTAGATTTAATACTATAGACAATCATTTTAGGTAGAGAAATGGCACAATCAGATTTCCTTTTTTAGAAGATTGTTCAAATAGCAGTGTGATGAACTGGCTGGAAAGGGGTTAAGACTGGGGACTTCCAGGTTCAAAGCTGTTGTAACAATTCCATATTGGAAACGATGACAGACCAAGAGAGCGGTCATGAAGATGTAGAAGAATGGAATAGAATTCCACCAAGATTAGAAAATAGCAAGGAGATTAAGAAAGTAGAAGTGAAAACAGCTTGGTGACTGACAGGATGGAGAAATAGGGAGAAAAAGGACCCCCATATGATTCTGAGCTTTTCAGACCTAGGCAACTGGTTGGAAGATGATACAAGTCTCTGAGATAGGGAACACTGGAAGAAGGTGGTGAAAATATAATGCATTCCATTAGATCTGGTGAACTCACAAAGCCTGAAGAACATACAAGGGGCAATACTCAGGACAATTTGACACACCGGATCGCATCATAGAAAGCTGAGCTAGAGAGAGAAATAGGAGTGTAATCAATTGACAGAGAATAAGTAAAGACATGTAGAAGATTGACATGGTGTTCTTCAGATCAAAGTGGTTAGCTCTCTATTCTAGATGTAAAGCTAACAATTTTATGTTATAATCCAGGTCATTCCTCCTAAGCACAATGCCTACACACCTCAAGTTCTAAAAACGTTGCTTTCAACGTTAAAAGGATCATACACATGATCAAGGGAGATTTATCCCCGGGATGCAAGGATGGTTCAAAATACCTAAGTCCATCAACGTGACACACAACTTTAACAGAATGAAGGATAAAAATCACATCATCATCTCAATCAGTACAGAAAAATCATTTGACAAAATTCAACACCCTCTCATGAAGAAAAACTCTCAACACACTAGGTATAGAAGGATTATACCTAAATATAACAAAGACCATAGATGACAAGCTACAGCTAACAACAGACTCAATGGTGAAAACCTGAAAGCTTTTCCTCTAAGGTCAGGAATAAGATAGTGATGCCCACCCTCACCACTCCTATCCAACATAGGACTGGAACTCCTAGCCAGAACGGTTAGCCAAGCAAAAGAAATTAAAGGCATCAAAATTGGAAAAGAAGTTAATTATGTTGGGTCCTAGATCGCATGATCTTATATGTGGAAAAACCCCAAAGCCTACACACACACACACACACACACACACACACACACATTAGGACTGATTAACAAACTTGATAAAGTTTCAGGAAAAAAATCAGCATACAACAATCAGTCGCATTTCTATACACTAACAAGGTATATCCAAAATGAAATTGAGAAAATCCCATTTACAAAAGCATCAACAATAAAGTACTTAAGAATAAATTTAACTGAGGAGGTGAAAAATTTGTACACTGAAAGCCACAAAATATCAAAAAAGAAAATAAGAAGACCCAAGTAAATGGAAAGACATTCCCAGCTCATTGATTTGAAGACTTAATCTTACCAAAGTATCCATAATATCCAAAGCAATCTACACATTTGATATTATTGCCATCAAAATCCCAATGGTGTTTTTTTACAGAAATAGAAAAAATGTCTAAAATTCATAAGGAACCACAGAAGACCCCGATCAGACAAAGCGATCCTAAGAAAGAAGAACAAGCTGGACATATCATAATTCCTGCTATCAAAATATATTACAAAACTATAGTAATAAAAATACTATGGTACTGATATTAGAACAGACATATAGCTCAATGGAACAGAATAAAGAACATAAAAATAAACACACATGCCTATAGTCGAGTGATCTTCCAAAACAGAGCTAGGACTCCTGGGTGGCTCAGTCGTTAAGCATCTGGCTTAACTCAGGTCATAATCCCACGGTCCTGGGGTTGAGCCCCACATCAGGATCCTTGCTCAGACAGTCTCTTGAATAAATGGTGCTGGGAAAACTGGATATGAACATGAAAAAGGATGAAACTGGACCTTTATCTTACACTGTATACAAAACTTAAATCAAAATGGATCAAAGATCTAAATGTGTAAGAGCTAAGACTGTAAAACTCTTAGAAGGCAATAGCAGAAAATTGTCTTGGCAGTGATTTCTTGGATATGACACCAAAAATGCAATCCACAAGGCAAAAGAGACAAATGGGTCTCCATCAAACTAAAAAGCTCTGTGAGGCAAAGGAAACAATCAACAGAGTGAAAGGCAACCTACAGACTGGGAGAAAATATTTGCAAACCCTATATGACATAAGGGGTTAATGTCTAAAATATATATGGAACTTCTACAACTCAATAGAAATAAAACAAATAACCCATTTAAAAAATGGTTAAAGGACTCGAATAGATGTTTCTCTGAGGAAGACATACTAATGATCACCAGGAAGGGGTGTCTGGGTGGCTCCGTAGTTTGAGCATCTGACTCTTGATTTGGGTTCAAGTCATGATCTCAGGGTCCAGGGATTGAGCCACACGTCAGGATCCATGCTTAGCAGAGAGTCTGCTTCAGAATTCTCTCTCCCTCTCCCTCAGCCCCTCTGCCTATTCATGCTCTCTCTCTCTCTCTTTCTCTCAAATAAATAAATATTTTTAAAAATGTCCAGTAGGTATACCAAAAGGTGCTCAATGGGGCACCTGGGTGGCTAAGTCAGTTAAGCTTCTCCCTTTCCTTTTGGCACAGGTCATGATTCCAGGATCCTAAGATCAAGCTCGGTATCGGTATCGGGCTGATACCTGCTGAGCAGGGAGCCCGTTTCTCCCTCTCCCACTCACCGTGCTTGTGCTCTCCTCATTCTCTCTCTCTTTCTCTCTGCCTGTCAAATAAATAAATAAAATCTTTACAAAAGGAGGAGGAAGAGGAGAAACAAAAGGTACTCAACATCAGTAATCATCAGGAAAATGTAGTTCTAAAGCACAACGAGGTACCACCTCACCCCTCTCAAAACAAAAGAAGTCAAGTGTTGGCAAGGATGTAGAGAAACAGGGAACTTCTGCACACTGCTGGTGGGAATGGGGAATGGTACAGTAGCTGTGGAAAATAGTGAGGACATTCCTCAAAGTATGAAAAGTATAATTACCGGGGGCACCTGGGTGGTTAAATGTGTTAAGCCTCAGCCTTTGATTCAGGTCATGATCCCAGAGTCCTGGGATGGAGCCCCGCATCGGGCTCTCTGCTTCCTCCTCTCTCTCTGCCTGCCTCTCTGCCTACTTGTGATCTCTCCCTCTCTGTCAAATAAATACATAAAATCTTTTTTAAAAAGTATAATTACCATCTTATCTAGTAATCCAGCTTCTGAGTATATATCCAGAAGAATTGCAATCGGGGTCTCAAAGAGATATGTGCATGTTTCTGTTTTTTAAGGTTTTATTTTAATTCCAGTTAGGTAACATACAGCGTAACCCGAGTTTCAAGTGTACAATACAGTAATTCAATACTTCCATACAACATCCTGTGCTCATCACAAGGGGCCTCCTTAATTTCCATCAGCTATTTCATCCCCCTTCCCTCTGGTAACCATCAGTTGGCTCTCTATAATTAAGAGTCCTTTTCTTGATTTCTCACTCTTTCTCTCTCAATCTCTCTCATTTTTTTTCCTTTTGCTTGTTTGTGTGCACGTTAGTGTTTATTGCAGCACCATTCACAAGATAGGGAACCACCTACATGTCCATGGATGAATGGACAAAGAAAATGTGGTACATATGTCAAAGAGAATATTAAGCCTTCTCTCTCTCAAAAAAAAAAAAATTCCTTCATTCATTCACTCATTCATTCATTAAAAAACGGGCACCTGGGTGCCTCAGTTGGTTAAAAATCTGACTCTTGATTTTCGCTCAGTTCATGACCTCAGGGTCATGAGTTGGAGCCACGAATGGGGCTCTGCACTGGACGTGGAGGCTGCATAAGATTCCCTCTCTTCCTCTGCCCCTCTCCCCACTTGCACTCAAATATATACATGCATACATACATTTTATTTACTATTAAATATTATTAAGCCTTAATAATAAATATATTAAATATTTATTTAATATGTTATTAAAAGATTATTAAGCCTTAAATATTATTTTAATAAAATATTAATTAAAATAAGAGAAATATATTCTTTATTATTATAAATAAATGATTTATTTCTATAAATATGTTAGAAATAAAATATTATCAAGCCTTAAAAAGGAGGAAACGCTGCCATATGCAAGAGCATGCATGACCCTGGAAGACACTATGCTAAGTGAAATAAGCCAGTCACCGAAGGACAAATACTGCACATTCCACTTTAATGCGATACCCAAAAGAGCCAAATTCATAGAAGCAGAGAGGAGAAGAGTGGTTGCTGAGGGCTATGGAAAGAAGGAAATGGGGAGTTGTTCAACTGTTGGGGTTAATGTAGGGATGAAATCAGCCATAATACCTGGCTTGCTAAAATGTCACACAGAGGCTGCTGAAGGCGGGGAAGGTTTCAGAGAAGGGCGTCCACAGCCCTTTGGAATGCCAAGGCCTGCCAGACCACCCTGGCACTGGAATGCCTCGGGGAGTTGCCTTCCCAAACCAAGAAGCTTTCTTAGCCCAACCAGCTACCGTGGGATCTAAGAGCTGTAAGCATGGTCCCTTGGGCTGTCTTTAGCAGAACTCATAAAACACACTCCTTAGCATAGCGTACCTTTCAGTAAACAGATCCTCCTAGTTCCTGTAAGACCACTTGTCACACATCACGTGCTTGAGAAACAATGATAAGGATCTGTGATTATCCTGAAGGACCAATAAGAGTGGGAGCTAAGAAGAGCAAAGGGTCTTCATCTGTGAGTGTTGACCCCCTTGCCTTCTCCTCTCTTTCACAGAAAAGTCTGGAGTAATCTTTCATCGGTTGTTACAGGGATTGCTGGCCATTCTCAGCCTCCAGTGGGTATAGGGTTTCAGTCAAGCGAGATGAATAGGTTCTAGAGATCTGCCACACAACATAGTTCATATAGTTAACAACACTGTATAGTGCACTTGAAATTTTTATGAGGGTACATGTCGTGTTGAGTGTTCTTATCACAACAACAACAAAAAAGATTTAACTAAGAATTTTGCCTTTTGAAAATAGCACTTTCCAAGTATACACATTTACAACACAAGTTGTTCCTCAGCGCATGTGTTAGAAAGTAACTCCTGTTATTTGTTCTCAGTTGTTAGGGCTCTTTGTTAAACAACCCTCATGCTGGTGGATCATCCCTCTATTTTTTTCTGAGCTCTATTTCATGCATTGGGTGGTATTTCTCACTCTGCTAGAACTCCCTGTAGAACCAGAAAGTTCTTTATTACTCTAGGATTTAGTCTTGTTCCTGATCCCAAGATTTTGCAGAAGGAAACTCATTCTTTTTGTTTTTAAAGTAGGAAACCCATAAGAAAGGAAGATAAGGAAAGAAGACAGGGAAAGGAGGAAGTGGGGGAGGAAGAAAGGAAGGAGGGAGGGAGATGCCCAATGCCTTCACATGCTGGTTTGGACTTGAAGACAGTATTATAAAGCCCTTTATAAAAGACACTGTCTTCGGGGCGCCTGGGTGGCTCAGTGGGTTAAGCCTCTGACTTCAGCTCAGGTGATGACCTCAGGGCCCTCGGATCGAGGCCCACATCGGGCTCTCTGCTCAGCAGGGAGCCTGCTTCCCCCTTTCTCTCTGCCTGCCTCTCTGCCTAATTGTGATCTCTCTCTCTCTCTTTTTCTCTCTCTCTGTCAAATAAATAAATAAAATCTTAAAAAAAAAAGATACTGTCTTCAAAACGAGCTGACTGGGGCGCCTGGGTGGCTCAGTGGATTAAGCCGCTGCCTTCGGCTCAGGTCATGATCTCAGGGTCCTGGGATCGAGCCCCGCATCGGGCTCTCTGCTCGGCAGGGAGCCTGCTTCCCTCTCTCTCTCTCTCTCTGCCTGCCTCTCTATTTACTTGTGATCTCTCTCTGTCAAATAAATAAAGAAAATATTAAAAAAAAACAACAACAACAAAAAAAAACGAGCTGACTGAAGCTTCCCCTGGGGTTTATGGGAAATGTGGACATATCCAAAGCTTAAAGATACGAAATTTTAGAAATAGAATACTACTGACCCACAGCTCTTCTGGGGCCGTTGCCTAGGTAACTCAGATTTGAACACCTGCATGGAATCGGGCTTCCGCAGAAAATACCCAGAGCATAGGAAGGCATCGTTTCATTTCAGGTGGCTTTCACAATCTGGTGGGAAGGCAGATTTCATAAAGAAAACAACTATTCTTTAAACATGTACAAAGACGGACTATGTCAAATAGCTCTGAGGAAAATGCTTCCTCATCCTAGTTGTCAAGCCAAGGACTTCTGTGGCTAATTGATCTTTGCCATTACAGACTGAATCCAGTTAACGGCTTGTGTAAGACAGCATCAGGAAGTAATAAAAAGAGTCATGAGTGAATCGAAGTGAAAACCTTTGAGCCCAGATCTTGATTTAAAGTATTGAAAGTTCTTCCCCCCTCCCTTTCTTTCTTTCTTTCTTTCTTTCTTTCTTTCTTTCTTTCTTTCTATCTCTCTTTCATTCTTTCCTTGGCTTCATTTATTTTTACTATATGTTGCAGTAAAACTGTTCCCTCTCAGTCAAAAATCTCAGCCCCTATGTGGGCTGTCTTTCTTCCCCATTACAATCTTTCTTTTTTTTTTTTTTTGGGAGGAGAATTACATTTATTCATACAACCAAAACATCAGACTCAGAGCAGCAGTGGGGAGGCAGGGGGGCAGTGCTAAGTGTCCATTCACAGCCTGTAGGCCCTGCATCCTGGGGCTGGGGGTGCTGGTGGTGGGTGGGAGAATGGTCTCTTTACAGTGCCTCTGTCTTCTTACTGAGAAGGAGGGTGGGACGGTCTGTCAGGCCTTAATCTTGGGAGATTTGCCTTTTCTTGGGAGATAGGGAGGCCTGAGCCCTCAGATTCTTCCCCTTGGGGATGTCTCCACAACTCAGGACTTAGAACCACTCCCTGTGATCAGAGGAGGGGTGGGGTGTCCCTCAGTGACTGGGATTCCTTCACTGCTGCAAGCTCCCACACACTAGGGGAGGGAGTTAAATGACCATCCTACTTTGACTATGCTCAGGGTTTGAGGACTTTCACCCCCTCCATTCCCAGGAAAGGTGGATGAGGGTGATGAATATTGAGCTTTCTCCTGGGTCCTCCAGTCTCTGGTGCCCCTGCCACGCAGGAGTTGAGGGCTGGCCAGCTTTGAGCCCCAGAGTGCAGAGTGGCTGGTGGGGTGGCTCAAGTCTCAGCAGGTATGTGTTGGGGGTCGGGACCTTTGCTCCTCCATTCGACCCCCACCCTGAACTCTCAGCAGCAACTCCAGGAGCTCCTGTCCACCTGGGGGTAGGGGAGGCTCTGACCGCTGGGCTTCCATCCGCTGGCACTGGTGACTGAGGATAGTGCTGTAGAGTTGTTCTCTGTCCTCAAGAGGCCGGTGTGGGGCTGGGGCTCTGCTTGGGGGATTCTGGGGGATGTGGAAGGTGGCTCTCTGCTCCTCTAGGCAGCGGGACTGGGCCTCTGCCACCAAATCAAGAAGGAGCTCAGTCTGTAGGGAGAGCAGGGAGGCGGAGCGGGGCCCCAGGGCTGGTCATCTTCCTCTTCTTCCTGGGGTCTCTCGGCCTCCATCCCCTGAGGGGGAGAAACTGAAGGGGGAAGGGTAGCCGGGATTTGGGAGGAGGGCTGGAACCCTAGGTTCCTGAGGGGAGTGGGGGCTGGAAGGGGTGGGGGTGAGCCAGGGGCTGGATGCCTGGGTCTACAATCTTTCTTAATAAACAAGAGCTGTCAACTACTCTCCATGTAATTCACTGTTCAATGTCTTCCATTTGCCTTCCGTACATGCAAATCTCTGGCATGTCTACCCAGTGTATTCCTTTCAGGGAGTCCTCTGGACGCTCATCATCCTGAACAAGGACTCCAGTCTGCTGATAAATTCCATTAATGAGATAAATAACTGAGAGGGATAGTAAAGCTTCCTGTGAACCAGTCTTTGGTATCCCCAGACCAAGACCGGGCATAGGATTTAGACAGACACTTCTAATCCTTTAAAGTGATCCCACTTGGAGCCGAGTTAGTGCTGACCTAAAGGCACTGACCCAGACGTTAAGGAAAAATTAGAGTCCTCTGGATAAACGTGTACTCCATGGACTACTGCCTTCTTCTGCCTTTCAAAATCAGACTTACATGGCCTCAGATTTGCCTCTGTTTTCTCCCTTTTTCCTTTCTGTTGAATAGCCACACATCGCCCCTTCTCTGGGACAGCTTGAAATGCCAGAACACTCATCAGCTGTGATTTCAGTCCAGGACATGAAAGATGGTTAAGGATGGATCCTTGCAAATTTCAAAGTACATGTAGTTTGTCTCTCCTTTTGGTCCCCTTAAATGCCTTCACTGCCTTTCCCTCCAAATTAACCCACACCTTGGCAAGCCTCCCATGCTCTAGATCTATCCTTTTTTCCCTGAGTGGGCCTTCTGTCATGGGCACCATTCGTTCAGGTCCCTGTTCTAGTTTCCTAAGGTAAGAGCAGAGTGTTGGTGGCTGCAAATTACTTGTGTTAAATTAGGGCTATTATGTGGCAGGCCTTTTTAAAAAAAATAACCACTTTACTGAGACATAATTCACATACCACAAAATTCACTCATCTAAAGTGTATCATTCAGTGTTTTTCAAATATATTCACAAGGTTGGAACAAGCATAACCATCTCTAATTCTAGAACATTTTTGTTCCCCTCTTCCCAAAGAAATAAAGAAATCCTGTACCCATCGTGGACATTTTGTATAAGTATAAACACAGTATGCAGTCATTCATCACTGGCTTCTTCGACTTAGCACATTTTCAAGGGTGATGTGTGTTGTAGCACATGTCACTACCCTGTTCCTTCTTTATGGCTGAATAATATTCCATTTTATTGGCTTACTGCTTCTGCTCATTCAGTTCTCCATGGATGGACATTAGGGTGGTTTCCATTTAGGGGCTATTACAAATAATGCCTCTGTGAACTTTGTGTATACTTTTTTGTGTGGACATATGTTTTCGATACTCCTAGCTATATGCCTAAAACTGGAATTCTTGGGTTACAGGATAACTCCATGTTGAACTTTTTGAGGAACTACCAGACTGTTTTCCAAAGATGCCGTAGCCTTTTACCCACCCACTAGCAATATATGAGGGGTTTTGTTTCTCTGTGTCCTTGCCAACACTCACTCTCATCTGTCTTCTTTTTTGTATGGTAGGCATTTTCACATGTACATCATCTCATTTTAGGTTCACAACAACCATGAAGATAGGTATTATTCTCCCCATTTTGTAAATGAGGAAGCCAAGACACATAAATAAGGCAGTGTTCTTTACTGAGTGCTGATGATGTGACAGGTGTTCTTAGAAGCCCTGCCTCCTTTCACCTGCACAACAATCCCATGAGGTAGATACTTTTTGAATTCCAGATGTGCAGAGAGCTTAAAGAAACTTATGGAAAGACACATAGCCAGGGTTTAAACCCAGACAGTCTGATTCTGGTGCAGTCAGAGTTCAAACCCAAAGCAACTGGTCTCCAACAAAGTCCATGCACATAAATAAAATTTCTACAGTAATTTTTTTTAAATTAAGAGATCCATAAGTCCTTGCATCTTTCTGCAAATACTTTTTAAAGATTCTTTTATTTATTTTAGCAGTGGCAGAGGAAGAGGAAGAGGGAGAGAATCCTCAGGCAGACTCCCCACTGAGCGTGGAACCCTGCATGGGACTGGAGCCCTGGACCATGAGATCATGACCTGAGTTGAAACCAAGAGTCAGATGCTTAAGCGGCTGAGCCACCCAGGCACCCCTCTCTGTAAATATTAATAGTTAACAGTTACTGAGGGTTCACCATGTGCTGACAATGTTTTATGGGCTTTACATAAACTAAATAACTGAATCTTTGCAACAGTCCTATAGGGTTGGTATTATTAGCATCCACATTTCTCTGTGTCCTTCCCAACACTCACTCTCATCTGTCTTCTTTTTCGTATGGTAGGCATTCTCATCCAGATGAGGATACTGAGGCACAGAGGATTCAAGTAATTTGCCCAAGGACACACAGATAGTAGGTGATAGAGGCAGATTGTGAAGAAAATAAGTGGTCTAGATTCAGAGTCAAAGCTCTTCACCACTGCCCCTTAAAAGAAATCACAGGGTGAGCCCATTGGATTTATCCATAGGCTCAAAAATACCCACTGAATCTCCAGACTTCAGTGACACTATAATTAATGATCATTTTAGAACAACTATTTGGGCTCCTCCTGAGTCAAACAAAATTCAAAAACTTCACATCCATGAGTATAATCAGGGATCATGCCTACAGACATTTTAGAACCACTGGGTCAGAAAGCTCAGCCACACTATCTGGCTAAATGTTATCACACTGGAATGTTAGTGGGATCCTACAGGATTTTACTGAAACATACCAGTATGTTTTTCGTTCTACATTCCCAATATCGAAGACTAACAATTCACAGAATTCAGTTACCTCTGAATGATCTTTGCTTCCTAAAAAGACGTGGAATGAAAGCATCCAAAATGACCTTTTCAACCCACAAGACTGATTGCAAGGGCAGACATATCTCTTTAGCTTCCTTCTTAAGTTTCGTTACAGAGACAAAAATACAGTCCCTTCCCATTTCATTTTTATACTGTTAGACACTACGGAAACCCCCAATTATATACATCACGGGAAAGTAGCAAAGGCTTTCTTTCCATGGCATTACCCCAGGATCTATGTATTCCTTTTGAGACCAAGACACAGAATGAATAGCTAATTCTGCAGGGCTGGGGCATGGACTATAAAAATAGGTCCAGAAAGATGTGTTCTTAGTTAATCATCCAGAACGAGGCTTGGACAAGTAGCTCCTTGCAGTCAGGAAGTCACGTGAGAACCTGGGGAGCAAGGGAGGTGGGGGGAAGATGAATGAGAGTAGGAGAGGAAAACTCCAAGAAAGGATGTTAGACAAATGTCTGCATTTGGCCACGAGGGCTGTGGAGTCACGTCTAATCCCGCTGAGGGTGAGGAGGGAAACAGAGCTTTCAGCCCTACCAGCCAATCACCGCCTAGGAGCATGAAAGGCCCTCTCTCATTTCTATGGTCACAAAAACTCTGTGCTGCCTGTCATATTACTTTCTCTGCATTAGGTAAATGAGGGTGAGGCAGAGCAGGGAACCTGGCCAGGACAGACTCAAAGCGGGATCTGCCTGATTCCAGTCTGGGCTCAGATTCCAATTCTGAACCTCTTTTTAAATGCTTCACATAAACCTTAATCCACTGAAAGTTCGTTGTGAATTCAGCAGTAATAACAAAATCTCCTCATTGATTATGACAATCCACAAGTTATATATATATGTGTGTGTGTGTGTGTGTGTGTGTGTGCGTCTGTGTGTATATATATAATTATATGGTATAAATTTATGTATATATAACCTTCTCTCATTCTAGCTCTATCTCAAATCAATAAAAATACTCTAATAAAATAGGGGACTTATATGTATATATATGCCCCTTAATATATATAAATATATATATTTACATATTTATATATGTATTTATATATAACGTGCAAAGTGCCATAAGAAGAGAAAAAAAATATATATATATAAATATATATATACATAATACATATTTTTTAAAGGAAGTTTGTGGAAGGAGGCAATGTCGTCATTACTAATGATCTCTTCTCAAAAGGCACGCGTGGTACACACAGCACAGTTTTTCAATTATTTCTCATAACACCTGGAAAAAGTGGATACCATGCTTTTTTTGTTTTCTTTTTTAGAACTATATTTTTGCAAATATGAGTGAAACCTTTGATTATAGACATTCTCCACTTGACTTATTTCACTTAGCAGAATCCCCTGCAGTTCCTCCCACATCGAGGTAAATGGGAGGTCTTCATACTTTCCGATGCCAGAGTCAGAACGAACGGAAGCGCATGGCTCCAAGGATCAGAGCTAAGTAATTTTGCCGTGTTGCAACAGGATGCAAAGAGGCTGCTTGAGGCTATTTAGGGAATATGTATTGATCTACTGATTTATCCATTTCTTTGTGGCAGTTTGGAGAGGACACGTGGAATCCTGACCCAACTTTCTGCCACCTTCAACCCTGTGAACTTGACAGAAAGCAGATCAGTGCTGCCCTAGAGTAGCCAGCTAATAAACTGACATAGAAAGGGATTTCTTGAGGACTTTGGTCATGATCCCTCTTAGCCATGCAATGTCAGTATTATACAAGAATTCCTCAGACTCGGGGCGCCTGGTTGGTTCAGTGGTTTAAGCTGCTGCCTTCACCTCAGGTCATGATCTCAGGGTCCTGGGATCGAGTCCCGCATTGGGCTCTATGCTCGGCAGGGAGCCTGCTTCCCTCTCACTCTCTCTGCCTGCCTCTCTGCCTACTTGTGATCTCTCTCTGTCAAGTAAATAAATAAAAAATCTTTTAAAAAAAAAGAATTCTTCAGACTCCCATGTTTTCAAAATCAATGTGCTGCATGACCGTTTTCACAAGTATTGTTGAAGATGCAGAACGGTAAGGAAAAAAAAAAACAACTATTTCATCTCCATTTACTATTTTCTTTTCAAGGAACAGTGGACTGTTTCTTAAAGTATAAGGCAAACATGTCAACCATTCCGTCACCTCTTTTTCTTCGGGGTAAAGGTTTGATGCTCTGGCATACATCAGTTCTCAGGAAAGGCTGAGAAATCAGAGTCACAGCCACCTGCCTTCAAACTTCAGCTCTACTCTTCCCAGCTGTTATGGGGATTCAAGACAATGGTGCAGCAGCACCCGGCTGTCTCAGTGGGTGGGAGCATACAGCTCTGCCTTTTGGGGTTGTGCCTTTGAACCCCAAGCAGGGGGTAGAAAAGAGTTAAAGAAACACTAAGAAGATGGTGCATATTTTCTGGCCCATGGGAGGTGCTCGACACAGATTCAGAAGTCTCTAAGACCATGCTGAATCCTCAGCATGCATGCTTTGGGTGAAAATCCCCCTCACCTCACCCTAAAGAAACTTACCCATACTCATATCCTACTTCAAACATATCTTTTGCTAGAATTTGGAAGTAAATCAGAAATGTTCTTTTTGATAGTATGGAGGCACCTCAGTCATCTAAAAAACGAACTCCACTACTCTCCAGCCATTACACTATGATGGAATGACCCTAGAGATACCAAAAAGCGAATTGGAAGGGAAATGTGCAGCCCAATGCTTATAGCATTATCACCAATGCCAAAACGATGGAAATAACACAAATGTCCATCAACAGAAGACTCAATAAACAAGAATGTGTGTGAGTGTTTGTGTGTGTGTGCATGTGTGTGTGTGTGTGTGAAATGGAATATTACTCAGCCATCCAAATGAAAGAAATGTTGCCATTTTGAACGACATGGATTCAGCTTCAGAGGACCATATGAAACAAAAGGAGTCAAAGAAAGATGAATTCTATGTGGTTTCTCTCATATATGGTATTTAAAAAAAAAACAAATGAACATGGGGAGAAATTGAGAGAGGCAAGCCAGGAAACAGACTGGTAGCTCTAGAGAATGTACTGATGATGATCAGAGAGGAGGTGGGCACAGGGATGTGCTAAATGGGAGATGGGTCTGAGGAAGGGCATATATTGGGGCTCCTTGTGGGTTTCTGTCAGTTAAATGCCTGCTTTAGGCTCAAGTCATACTCTCAGGGCCACAGGATTGAGCCTCCATGCAGGATCCCTGCTCAGCGGTGAGTCTGCTTCTCCATCTCTCTCTGTCTCTGCCTGCCACTCATGCTTTCTCTCTCTCTCTCTCTCTCTCTCTCTCTCAAAATAAGAAATCACTTCTTTTTAAAAAACAGGGCATATACATTATATATATATATATATCTATATATATATATATATAGCTTTACATATATATATCTACTTATCTATCTATATATCTGTCTATATATATATAATGCCAAGTGATGTAGCATTGCCAAATATACATCTATACATATACATATAGGTATCTACGTAAAAAAATAATATATATGTATACGATGTATACATTCTTTTACAAAGGACCGTTTGGGGTAGGAGGCAATATGATAATTATCAATGACCACTTCTCAACGGGCACTCACTGTACTCACAGTGCAGATTTTCATTTATTTAGCATAACACCTGGACGACTTGGAGATCAGGCTATTTTATTTTCTTTTTTAGAAATATATTTTTTCCAATATGAGTGAAACCCTGTGATAATGATCTTTCTCTGACTCACTGATTTCACTTCGCAGAATCCCTTGCATTTCCACCCACATCAAGGAAAATGGGAGGTATTCGTCCCTTCTGATGCCTGAGTCAGATTCCAGTGAGTCTAGGATCCACATCGTCTTGAGGTAGTCCTCTTTCCTGTATGGAATATAAGGAATAGTGCAGAGGATCACAGGGATCGAGAGGAAAACTGAACGGGAAGAAATCAGAAAGAGATACAAACTACAAAACACTCCTGACTCCTGGAAGCAAAGTGAAGTTGGCAGAAAGGGAGGTGGGTGGGGGGATGGGGTCACCCGGTGATGTGCATGAAGGAGGGCACATGATATGATGAGCTCAGGGAGGAATACGCAACTGATGATTGAACGTTGCATCCAAAGCTAATGATGTATTCTATGTTGGCCCATGGAATTTCAATAAGAAACATTCCATTCATTCCTTTGGCAGAGAGAGAGGGAGCAAAATCAGGCCGAGTGGCAGGCAGAAGGAGAGGGAGAAGCAGGCTTCTTACTAAGCAGGGAGCCCGACGTGTGGGGCTCGATGCCTGGGCACTGGGATCATGACCCAAGCGCAAGGCCGAAACTTCACCAACTGGGCCACTCAGAGCCCCTCTTTTACTTTCTGAAGCGAGCCCCATGCCCAGGGAGGGGTTTCCAGCCCTGACCCTGAGGTTCTGAGTCAAATGCTCTACAGACTTAGCCAGCCTGCCACCCCAAGGGGAGGACAATTTTAATTCTCACGTCAGAGGTGGACAAAACCATCAAGTCTGGAGAGATTCTGTGATGTGGCTGAGTTCACAAGGCAGGGAAATGGTGGTGTCCCGTGGCGAAAGGAAGCAGCATGGTTCCAGGGCTCAGAGCTAATTCATTTTTCCCCATTGCTACAGGATGCAAAGAGGCTGCTTGAGGCTATTTAGGCTATATGTATGGATCTACTGATTTATCCATTTCTTTGTGGCAGTTTGGAGAGGACACGTGGAATCAGGACCCAACTTTCTGCCACCTTCAACCCTGTCAAAATGACAGAAAGCAGATCAGTGCTGCCCTCTAGTTGCCAGCTCCCAAAGCGACATGAAAGGGATTTCTTGAGGACTTTGGTCATGATCCCTCTTAGCCATGCAATGTCAGTATTATACAAGAATTCCTCAGACTCCCAGGTTTTCAAAATCAATGTGCTGCATGACCGATTTCAGAAGTATTGTTGAAGATGCAGAACGGTAAGGAAAAAAACAACTCTTTCATCTCCTTTTACTATTTTCAAGGAACAGTGGACAGTTTCTTAAAGTATAAGGAAAACATGTCAACCATTCCGTAAGCTCTTCTTCTTCTGGGTAAAGGTTTGATGCTCTGGCATACGTCAGTTCTCAGGAAAGGCTGAGGATCCGGAGTCAGAGCCACCTGCCTTCAAACTCCAGCTCTACTCTTCCCAGCTGTTGTGGGGATTCAAGACAATGGTGCAGCAGCACCCGGCTGTCTCAGTGGGTGGGAGCACTCAGCTTTCCCTTTTGGGGTTGTGCGTTTAAACCCCAAGCAGGGGGTAGAAAAGAGTTAAAGAAACATGAAGAAGATGGTGCATATTTTCTGGCCCATGGTAGGTGCTCGACACACATTCAGAAGTCTCTAAGCCCATGCTGAATCCTTAGCATGAATGCTTTGGGTGGCAATCTCCCTCACCTCACCATAAAGACTCGAACCCATACTCATATCCTACTTTAAACATATCTTTTGCTAGAATTTGGAAGTAAATCCGAAATGTTCTTTTTGATAGTATGGAGGTCCCTCAAAAATCGAAAAACCGAACACCCATGCTCTCCAGCTTTTACACCACGATGGAATGAACCTAGAGATACCAAAAAACTAATTGGAAGGGAAATGTGCAACCCAATGTGTATAATATTATCAGCAAGGCCAAAATGATGGAAATAACTCAAATGTCCATCAACAGATGACTCAATAAATAAGAATGTGTGTGTTTGTGTGTGTGTGCGTGTGTGTGTGTGTGTGTTTGCATAATGGAATATTACTCAGCCATCCAAATGAAAGAAATGTTGCCATTTTGAACGACATGGATTGAGCTTCAGAGGACCATATGAAGCAAAAGGAGTCAAAGAAAGATGAATTCTATGTGGTTTCTCTCATATATGGTATTTAAGAAGAAAAAAACAAATGAACATGGGGAGAAATGGAGAGAGGTAAACGAGGAAACCGACTGGTAGCTCTAGAGAATGCACTGATGATGATCAGAGAGGAGGTGGGCAGGAGGATGGGCTAAACGGGAGATGGGTCTGATGAAGGGCATATGTTGGGGCTCTTGGTTTGTTCTGTTGGTTAAGTGTCTGCTTTAGGCTCAAGTCATACTCAGGGCCACAGGATTGAGCCTCCATGCAGGATCCCTGCTCAGCGGGGAGTCTGCTTCTCCATCTCCCTCTGAGTCTGCCTGCCACTCATGCTTTCTCTCTCTCTCTCTCCCTCAAATAAATAAATCACTTCTTTTTAAAAAACGGGGCATATATATTATACATATATTATATATATATATATATATAGCTTTACATACATATATATGTATATATATGTGCCGAGTGCTGTAAGAATTGCCAAAAATACACCTATACATATACATATAGGTATCTACGTAAAAAAAATATTATATATGTATATAGTATGTATACATTATGTCACAAAGGACCGTTTGTGGTAGGAGGCAATATGATAATTATCAATGACCACTTCTCAACGGGCACTCACTGTACTCACAGTGCAGATTTTCATTTATTTAGCATAACACCTGGACGACTTGGAGATCAGGCTATTTTATTTTCTTTTTTAGAAATATATTTTTTCCAATATGAGTGAAACCCTGTGATAATGATCTTTCTCTGACTCACTGATTTCACTTCGCAGAATCCCTTGCATTTCCACCCACATCGAGGAAAATGAGAGGTATTCGTCCCTTCTGATGCCTGAGTCAGATTCCAGTGAGTCTAGGATCCACATCGTCTTGAGGTAGTCCTCTTTCCTGTATGGAATATAAGGAATAGTGCAGAGGATCACAGGGATCGAGAGGAAAACTGAACGGGAAGAAATCAGAAAGAGAGACAAACCACAAAACACTCCTGACTCCTGGAAGCAAAGTGAAGTTGGCAGAAAGGGAGGTGGGTGGGGGGATGGGTTCACCCGGTGATGTTCATTAAGGAGGGCACATGATATGATGAGCTCAGTGAGGTTTATGGAACTAATGATTGAACGTTGCATCCAAAGCTAATGATGTATCGTATGTTGGCCCATGGAATTTCAATGAAGAAGTATTTCATTCATTCCCTTGGCCTAGAGAGAGGGAGCAAAAGGAGGCCGAGTGGCAGGCAGGAGGAGAGGAAGAAGCAGGCTTCTTGCTGAGCAGGGATCCCGACAAGTTGGGGCTCGATGCCAGGGCCCTGGGATCATGACCCTAGCGCAAGGCCAATGCTTCACCACCTGGGCCACCCAGGAGCCCCTCTTTTGCTTTCTGAAGTGAGCCCCATGCCCAGGGTGGGGTTTCCACCCCTGACCCTGAGGTCCAGAGTCAAATGCTCTACAGACTTAGCCAGCCTCACCAAGGGGAGGACAATTTTAATTCTCACATAAGAGGTGGACAAAACCATCAAGTCCGGAGAGATTCTGTGATGTGGCCAAGTTCACGCAGCAGGTTAATGGTGGTGTACCAGGGCGAACGGAAGCAGCACTTCTCCATGGCTCAGAGCTATGTAATATTGCCGTATTGCTACAGGATTCAAAGAGGGTGCTTGAGGGTATTTAGGCTATATGCACTGATCTACTGATTTAACCATTTCTTTGTGGCAGTTTGGAGAGGACACGTGGAATCATGACCCAACTTTCTGCCACCTTCAACCCTGTCAAAATGACAGAAAGCAGATCAGTGCTGCCCTCTAGTAGCCAGCTCCCAAGCTGACATGAAGGGGATTTCTTGAGGACTTTGGACATGATCCCTCTTAGCCATGGGATGTCAGTATTATACAAGAAATCCTCAGACTCCCAGGTTTTCAAAATCAGTGTGCTGCATGACCGTTTTCACCAATATTGTTGAAGATGCAGAACGGGAAGTAAGAAAAAATATATTTCATCTAATTTTACTATTTTCTTTTCAAGGAACAGTGGACTGTTTCTTAAAGTGTAAGGAAAACATGTCAACCATTCTGTAAGCTCTTTTTATTCCGGGTAAAGGTTTGATGCTACGGCATACGTCAGTTCTCAGGAAAGGCTGAGGATCCGGAGTCACAGCCAGCTGCCTTCAAACTCCAGCTCTACTCTTCCCAGCTGTTGTGGGGATTCAAGATAATGGTGCAGCAGCACCTGGCTGTCTCAGTTGGTGGGAGCATATAGCTTTCGGTTTTGGGGATGTGAGTTTGAACCCCATGCAAGTTGTAGAAATAACTGAAAGAAACATGAAGAAGATGATTCATATTATCTGTCACATAGTAGGTGCTCCACACACATTCTGAATAATTTAAGACCGTGCTGAATACTAAGCATGCAGCTTACAGTGGCGGTCCCCCTCACCTCACCATAAAGATTCGAACCATTGTCATATCCTACTTTAAACATATCTTTCGCTAGAATTTGGAATTCAATCGGAAATGTACTTTTTGATAGTATGGAGGTCACTCAAAAATCTAAAACCCGAACTCCCCTTCTCACCAGCCATTACACTACGATGGAATGACCCTAGAGATACCAAAATACTAATTGGAAGGGAAATGTGCAGCCCAATGCGTATAAAATTATCAGCAAGGCCAAAAGGATGGAAATAACTCAAATGTCCATCAACAGATGACTCAATAATTAAGAATGATTGTTGTGTGTGTGTGGGTTGTGCGTGTGTGTGTGTGTGTGTGTGCGTGTGTTTGTATAATGGAATATTACTCAGCCCTCCAAAAGAACGAAATGTTGCCATTTGGAACAACATGGATTCAGCTGGAGAGGACTTTGGGAAGCAAATTAGTCAACGCAAAATGAATACTATTTGCTTTCTCTCATATATGGTATTTAAGAAGCAAAAGAAAGGAACATGGTGGGAAATTGAGAGAGGCAAACCAGGAAACAGACTGGTAGGTATAGAGAAGGCACTGATGATTATCAGACAGTAGTTGGGCAGGGGATGGGCTAAAAGAGTGACGGGTATGAAGGAGGGCATTTGTTGGCGTTCTGGGGCCGGGGGGGCTCCTTCTGTTAAGTGACTGCTTTAGGGTCAGGTCATACTTTCGGGGCCCCAGGATTGAGCCTCGAATCAGGCTCTCTGCTCAGCGGGGAGTCTGCTTCTCCTTCTCCCTCTGTCTCTGTCCCCCACTCATGCTTTCTCTCTCTCTTTCTCTCTCAAAGAAAGACATCAGTTCTTCTTAAAAAAGAGGTCATATTCCCTGCAGTTGCACTGCTGGGTATTCACCCCAAAAATACAGATGTAGTGAAAACAAGAGCCATCTGTACCCCAATGTTTATAGCAGCAATGGCCACCGTCGCCAAACTGTGGAAAGAACCAGGATGCCCTTCAAAGGATGAATGGATAAGGAAGATGTTGTCCATATACACGATGGAGTATTATGCCTCCATGAGAAAGGATGAATACCCAACTTTTGTAGCAACATGGACGGGACTGGAAGAGATTATGCTGAGTGAAATAAGTCAGGCAGAGGGAGTCAAGTATCATACGGTTTCACTTATTTGTGGAGCATAACAAAGAACATAGAGGACATGGGGAGATGGAGAGGAGAAGGGAGGTGTGGGAAATTGGAAGGGGAGATGAACCATGAGAGACTATGGACTCTGAAAAACAACCTGAGTGTTTTGAAGGGGCGGGGTTGGAAGGTTGGGGAACCATGTGGAGAGTAATAGAGAAGGCACGTATTTCATGGAGCACTGGGTGTGGTGCAAAAACAATGAGTACTGTTACGCTGAAAATAAATAAATAAATTTTAAAAAAAGAAAAAGAAATAAAAAGAGGTCATATTATATATATATATATATATATATATATATATAAACTATAAATGAATGACAATTGATTGTTTGATATTCAGCAAATTTGGCCAGTTCTACCCCAGGCTTCTTGGAGTTTGGTATCCAAGAAACCGGGGTCTGGGTGAGGAGCAGTGATTTTTGAATTTGTTTAATGGTTCATGCTGTTGTTAGGTGGAGCATCATCAGTTCTGATTTACTGTGCTCACAAGACACAAAACTGGCTTCCAAAGCATTTTGTCCTCAGAAACGTACATTGAAGCATACCTGGGTCAGAAAGCATCATTTGAAGGACAAAATGGCAACATCAATTTTCAACAAAAAGCCAGGCATGTGCGGAGATCAAGAAACCAGATGGTTATCAAATTCCTCTTGTTCAAGGTGATACCTCCAACAATGTCTCTCTTTCTGATTTCTGGTTTGTCTCTCTTTCTGATTTCTTCCCGTTCAGTTTTCCTCTCGATCCCTGTGATCCTCAGCACCATTCCTTATATTCCATAGAGGAAAGAGGGCTATCTAAAGAGGATGTGGATCCTAGACTCACTGGAATCTGACTCAGGCATCAGAAGGGATGAATACCTCCCATTTTCCTCGACGTGGGTTGAGCAGCAGGGGATTCTGCTAAGTGAAATCAGTCAGTCAGAGAAAGACCATTATCACAGGGTTTCACTCATATTTGAAAAAACATATTTTTAAAAATGAAAACAAATTAAGAATGGCCTCCACGTCTTCTAGGCGTTATGAAAAATAAATGAAAAACTACACTGTGAGTACAAAGAGTACCCGTTGAAAAGAGATCATTGGTAATGATGACATTGCCTACTACCACAAACTGTCCTTTAAAAAATATGTATTATGTATATATATTTTTTTTTCTCGGCTTATGGCACTCTGCAAGTTATATATAAATACATATATAAATATGTAAATATATATATATTTGTATATATATACAAAGGGGGCATATATATACATATATGTCCGCTTATTTATTAGAATTCTTTTATTGATATGAGAGAGAACTAGAAAGAGAGAAGGTTATATATACATAAATTTATACCATGTAATCATATATATATATACATATATACATATTTATATATGTATAAAACTTGTGGAATGTCATAAGCAATGAGGAAATTTTGTTATTACTGCTGAATTCACAAAGAACTTTCAGTGGATTAAGGTTTATGTGAAGCATTTAAAAAGAGGTTCAGAACTGCAATTCTGAGCCCAGACTGGAATCAGGCAGATCCCGCTTAGAGTCTGGCCTGGGCAGTTTCCCTGCTCTGCCTCACCCTCATTTACCTAATGCAGAGAAAGTAACATGACAGGCAGCACAGAGTTTTTGTGACCATAGAAATGAGAGAGGGCCTTTCATGCTCCTAGGCGGTGATTGGCTGGTAGGGCTGAAAGCTCTGTTTCCCTCCACACCCTCAGCGGGATTAGAGGAGACTCAGCAGCCCTCCTTGCCAAATGCACACATTTGTCTAACATCCTTTCTTGGAGTTTTCCTCTCCTACTCTCATTCATCTTCCCCCCACCTCCCTTGCTCCCCAGGTTCTCACGTGACTTCCTGACAGCAAGGAGCTACTTGTCCAAGCCTCGTTCTGGATGATTAACTAAGAACACATCTTTCTGGACCTATTTTTATAGTCCATGCCCCAGCCCTGCAGAATTAGCTATTCATTCTGTGTCTTGGTCTCAAAAGGAATACATAGATCCCGGGCTAATGCCATGGAAAGAAAGCCTTTGCTACTTTCCCGTGATGTATATAATTGGGGGTTCCTGTAGTGTCTAGCAGTATAAAAATGAAATGTGAAGGGACTGTATTTTTGACTCTGTAATGAAACTTAAGAAGGAAGCTAAAGATATGTCTGCCCTTGCAATCAGTCTTGTGCAGTGAAAAGGTCATTTTGGATGCTTTCATTCCACATCTTTTTAGGAAGCAAAGATCATTCAGAGGTAATTGAATTCTGTGAATTGTTAGTCTTCGATATTGGGAATGTAGAATGAAAAACATACTGGTATGTCTCAGTAAAATCCTGCAGGATCTCACTAACGTTCCAGTGTGATAACATTTAACCAGATAGTGTGGCTGAGCTTTCTGACCCAGTGGTTCTAAAACGTCTGTAGGCATGATCCCTGATTATACTCATGGATGTGAAGTTTTTGAATTTTGTTTGACTCATGAGGAGCCCAAATAGTTGTTCTAAAATGATCATTAATGATATTGTCACTGAAGTCTGGAGATCCAATGGGTATATTTGAGCCTATGGATAAATCCAGTGGGCTCACCCTGTGATTTCTTTTAAGGGGCAGTGGTGAAGAGCTTTGACTCTGAATCTAGACCACTTATTTTCTTCACAATCTGCCTCTATCACCTACTATCGGTGTGTCCTTGGGCAAATTACTTGAATCCTCTGTGCCTCAGTATCCTCATCTGGATGAAAATGCCTATCATACAAAAAAGAAGACAGATGAGATTGAGTGTTGGGAAGGACACAGAGAAATGTGGATGCTAATAATACCAACCCTATAGGACTGTTGCAAAGATTCAGTTATTTAGTTTTTGTAAAGCCCATACAATATTGCCAGCACATAGTGAACGCTCAGTATCTGTTAACTATTAATACTTACAGAGAGGGGTGCCTGGATGGCTCAGCCGCTTAAGCATCTGACTCTTGGTTTCAAGTCAGGTCATGATCTCATGGTCCAGGGCTCCAGTCCCATGCAGGGTTCCACGCTCGGTGGGTAGTCTGCCTGAGGATTCTCTCCCTCTTCCTCTGCCTCTGCCCCTGCTAAAATAAATAAAAGAATCTTTAAAAAGTATTTGCAGAAAGATGAAAGGACTAATGGATCTCTTAATTTAAAAAAATTACTGTAGAAATTTTATTTATGTGCATGGACTTTGTTGAAGACCAGTTGCTTTGGGTTTGAACACTGACTGCACCAGAATCAGACTGTCTGGGTTTAAACCCTGGCTATGTGTCTTTCCATAAGGTTCTTTAACCTCTCTGCACATCTGGAATTCAAAAAGTATCTACCTCATGGGATTGTTGTGCAGGTGAAAGGAGGCAGGGCTTCTAAGAACACCTGTCACATCATCAGCACTCAGTAAATAACACTGCCTTATTTATGTGTCTTGGCTTCCTCATTTACAAAACGGGGAGAATAATACCTATCTTCATGGTTGTTGTGAATCTAAAATGAGATCATGTACATGTGAAAATGCCTACCATACAAAAAAGAAGACAGATGAGAGTGAGTGTTGGTAAGGACACAGAGAAACAAAACCCCTCATATATTGCTAGTGGGTGGGTTAAAGGCCACAGCATCTTTGGAAAACAGTCTGGTAGTTCCTCAAAAAGTTCACCATGAAGTTATCCTGTAACCCAAGAATTCCAGTTTTAGGCATATAGCTTGGAGTATCGAAAACTTATCTCCACACAAAAAAGTATACACAAAGATCACAGAGGCATTATTTGTAATACCCCCAAATGGAAACCACTCTAATGTCCATCCATGGATAGCTGAATGAGCAGAAGTAGTAAAGCCAATAAAATGGAATATTATTCAGCCATAAAGAAGGAACAGGGAAGTGACATGTGCTACAACACACATCACCCTTGAAAATGTGCTAAGTCAAAGAAGCCAGTGATGAATGACTGCATACTGTGTTTATACTTATACAAAATGTCCACGATGGGTACAGGATTTCTTTGGGAGGAGGAGAACAAAAATGTTCTAGAATTAGAGATGGTTATGGTTGTTACCACCTTGTGAATATATTTGAAAAAACACTGAATGGTACACTTTAGATGAATGAATTTTGTGGTATGTGAATTATGTCTCAGTAAAGTGGTTATTTTTTTAAAAATGTCTGCCACATAGTAGCCCTAATTTAACACATGTAATTTGCAGCCACCAACACTCTGCTCTTGCCTTAGGCAACTAGAACAGGGCCCTGAACGAATGCTGCCCATGACAGAAGGCCCACTCGGGAAAAAAGGATATATCTAGAGCATTGGAGGTTTGCCAAGGTGTGGGTTAATTTGGAGCGAAAGGCAGTGAAGGCATTTAAGGGGACTAAAAGGAGAGACAAACTACATGTACTTTGAATTTTGCAGGGATCCATCATCTTTCATGTCCTGGACTGAAATAACAGCTGATGAATGTTCTGGGATTTCAAGCTGTCCCAGAGAAGGGGTAATGTGTGGCTATTCGACAGAAAGGAAAAAGGTAGAAAACAGAGGCAAATCTGAGGGCATGTAAGTCTGATTTTGAGAGGCAGAAGAAGGCAGTAGTCCATGGCGAACACGTTTATCCAGAGGACTCTAATTGTTCCTTAAGGTCTGGGTCAATGCCTTTAGGTCAGCACTAACTCTGCTCCAAGTGGGATCACTTTAAAGGATTAGAAGTGGGGAGTGGAAGATGGCGGGGAAGTAGGAGGAGGCACCATTTCAACCTGTACCCTAAAGTGAGCTGATTACCTACCAAAGAACTCCGACCACCCATGAAATCAGCCTGAGATCAGAATTATACACGTCTGGATCTCTACTGGAGCAGAAGACGCCAGTGGCAGGTAAAGCAGACTGGGAGCGTCGGACTGATATCGGAAGATAAACAAAAGGGGGAGGGAGCCACCAGAGGTGACCGATTGGAAAGTAACACCCCAACACGAGAGTGCTCTGTGTCTGGGGACCAGCATTAACTTGGAGTCTGGTTGAAAGCACTCAAAAAACAAACAGCAAAGGATCGTGGGGGGTAATAGTGGGAACCTGGGCGGTTAGGGTCAGGGACCTAAGTCTCCGGACCCAGGACAGCCTCCCCTGGCACGGAGCCAGAGAGAGTGCGGCAGAGAAATCAGGTCTCCATCCCTGAGCCGCCAGTGCACCTGAATGCCAGCGCGCCTGAGAACGAGTGGGGTTTGGCTCCCCTGAGGCGCTGGGAGCCTGGCCAGATAGCAATCCTGAAATGCCCGCCTCCCACACCCTCCCTTGGGAGAGGTGCTCACAGGTGCTAGCCTGGAGCTCTGGCATCTGGAAAAACCAGATATTCCCAGCCCAGGACTAGGGGAAAATCTCAGTGTGAGATATCTGCTTGGAACCTCTCTGGCGGTCTGGAGCTGCCTAGACAGCCGCCCCTGCCCTGGTATTGGGTATAAGGAGGAGCTCCTGCAACCCCAGGGACCATGACTCAGAACCGACTCTGCCAACTGCTCTGCAGAGTATTCTGAGTCTTCTCTCTGAGAGGGTGGTCGGGGTGCTGTTTGCTCTCCTCTAAAACTCCGAAAACCATCAAAAGTTGTCAAGGCAAGAGAAAACAGAGGAAAGAACATAAAACCCCCAGAGAACAAAAGTCTGAAAAAAACAGTTTCCTGAGAGCCCACCCCCTTGAGGGCTGCGGGAGGACCTAACTCAGGTTACATCATTGTCTGAAAACCCACATGGCAGGCCCCTCCCCCAGAAAACCAAACCAGGAAGGAAGAAAAAAAAAAAAGACTACAAGAGAACAACCACCACTACTCCATAAATACAACTTTTGTTTTTAACTCTTACCAATATTCTGGTTCTTTTTTTTTAATACATACAGATAATTTTTTTAACCTATTTACCATCGTACTGAGATGTCCACACATCAAATTCCTTAATAACCTTCTAACCTGAACTTTTTGATATATAGACCCGTGTTTTTCTTTTGCTTTTCTATTTTTAAATTCTTTTAAATTTTAACTTAGTTTAGTCTAGTTTATTCTTTTTTTAATTTTTATTTTCTAATATACATATAGAGTTAAACTTCAAGGTAATCCCCTTTCCCCAATCAATGCTACCCCTATAGGCAAACCAGTTTCTAATCCCCCTGTAACTTAGGAAAGTTGAGTCCCTTAACAAAAACATCAAGATACATCCAGGAAGAATCAAAATAAACTTCCTCGACCACACTGACAATTTATAAACACTCTCCCAATTTTTCCTTCTGCCAGTGTTTCTGTGAATTTGTGTTTGTCTGGATAATATATAAATCTTATTCTTGGGGTTCTTTCTGATGAGGTTCTTCGCTTTTTTTGCTTATATATATTTTTTTTTTCTCTTGTCATATATTTTACCAGACTTTTTTTTTTGTCTGTTTTTGTTTGTATACTTCATAAATCTTACCTTGGGGCCCATCTGGGCTGAGCCTTCTCTTTTATCTTCCCTTTTTTTTCCTGTCTTTCTCTCCCTCTCTTTTTTATTTTCCTTTTTTCCTTTCCTTTTCTTTTTTTTTCCATTTCTAATTTTTCATGCTACTTTGTTTTGGTCTTTCTATTTCATGTTGGAAGTTTCCTTAATTCTTAATTTCCTTAGTTCTCTGGTGATCCTGAATGAAAAGAATGAAGCTCTAAGAGACAGATTTGAAGGTGTTATGTACATGGTGTGTTTGTTAACCAGTGGAGAAATTGGCTCGGCCGCTGAAGTTTTATGTCAGTATCTGTAGATCTTGCCTCTTGGGCTACACTCTCTTCGTGGAGTCTTGGGAGTCATAATCCTGGTTGTCAGTATTCTAGGAGTCATGGGTGGGGGGGTGGGGAGGAGACTGGGACTCTCATTGTTAAGTATAAACACTTTAAATTCATCACTCTTTTTTGTGGCTTGCCTAACTTTTACCTTCCTTTGGATTACGTGTCCCAGCTCCAGAGCTGCTCTGAATCAATTTAACCTGTTTCCAGCAGGGTTTGGCTTTCCTTAATAGAGGTGGGGATGGCAGATGTCTAATCACTCCTTACAAGGCCATTCAAAGGGCTGTCCTTCCTTTAAAATCCTGCCTCACTTGGACTTCTATAGTACTTGGTGCTTCTAATTCCTATGCCTTTGTAGGATTCTCAGGGGGGAAATCTGCTTGTTGCTTACCAGCATTCCCCCTTGGGGGAATGATGTGGAAGGTTGATGTGTCTGTTCCTTGTTCTCCTTGTTGGAGAGAGAGATTTGAGAGGAAGAGGAGACTGAGGAAAAAAAATCTTGATCTCACCATCTTCAATCAGGAAGTCGTGAAGGAAAAAAGAAGTTACAAAAAAGTTATTGGTGGATCTAGCAGATACTTGATTTAGCAAATATTTATTAAGCTCAGATATAACATGGTTAAGAGCATGGGCTTTGAAGGCAGGGTGCTGTACATTTACTTAAGCTCTCTGTATCTTCTTTTCATTTTATGAAGTTGGGAGTAATAATAGTGCCTACCTCATATAGTTATTGTGAGGATTAAATGAGTTAATACACATAAAGAGCTTGCCTGGCACCTTATACCTCCTTAATAAATGTTTATTATTAGTGGTATTAGTGTTGTTCTTTTTATTTTTACTGTAGGCTCAGCACTTTGCAGGTGATACCAAGGAGAACAAAATAGAAATAAGGCATTTTCCCCAATGAAGGGGAACGGTTTTACCATTTTTGCGTGCTAAGAACACTGGTTCTTAAATTGGATCTTTTAGGGGCACCAAGTGGCTCAGCTAGCAGAGTGTGCCATTTTTGATCTCGGGGTTGTGAGTTCAGGCCCCATATTGGGTGTAGAGATTACTTACAAATGAAAAAAATCTTAAGATAGAATAAAATAAAATTGGGATTTTTACTTATTGGTCACAAATTCAAATTCAAGACTGGGATAAGGTACTTGACCACTATGCTTCCAGGATGGTATTATGAGAGTTCTGTGTTCCTCTTCTGAAGTGCAAATAATAGAAGCTCTCATGTATCCAGTGCTTCCTCTGTGCCTGGTAGTTAACACAAATGTTCTCATCAGATCTGTACATCAAGCCTACAAATTAGGTATTATTATCTCTACATTATGGGTGATGATACTGAGGCTCAAGGTCCCTTTTCCAAGGTCATACCGCTGCTGGCAAGTGGCAGAGCTGGGATTCCAATACTGATCTGCTAACAGAACCTGACCATTTAACTACATAATAAATTACACTGTATCCCCTGTCCAATGCTTTATTCAATGTAATATTGCTAAGTGACTAACACTTTGATTTGAATGGGGTTTTCAGACTGCTTTCCTCTAACCTAGGAGGTACTAGGACTTTATGAGGACCCCTGAAAGGAGAACAGTAAATCAGGGGTGCCTGGGTGGCTCAGTCAGTTGGGAGTTTGCCTTTAGCCCAGGCCAAGATCTCCAGGTCCTAGGATCTACCTCCCTGCTCAGCAGGGAGGAGTCTGCTCCTCCTTTTCCCTCTGCCTCTCTCCCCAACTCATGCCTGCTCTCTTCCTCTCTGTCTCAAATAAGTCAATAAAATCTTTTTTTTAAAAAAGGGAGAGAGGACAATGAATCAAAATGGAGGGACTGAAGGGTAGGAAGCCAGTGACAAACTTCCTAATTTAGTCTCAGGATGATTGGGCAAGGATTATCACTTTGTACCTTTAAAATTTGACTTCTGAAGTAAGGTTTTAGTACCTACGTCCTTTACTTTTGCTGCCTTCCTAATGCTTGTTTTCAGGAAAATGCTACTGGCTACAAATGCATATTGCTAGAACACACATTTGGGATAATTTTTCCAACTGCAGCCTTATTTGCCTGAGCAAAGGAAATCCTCTGGATTTCTCAGCAAGCCCAGGGGGCCCTGAAGCTCCTGGAACCCACTGGTTTCTATTAGCCAAAGTATATGTGCCTGTGAGGGGACGTGGTTAGGGCTGAAGCATTCCAGGATGGGGACCACCAGACACTAGTCAGGAAAGGTTGCCGGCTGCTTACAGTGGCTACACTTATCTTTGTACATCATTCTATAAAAAAAAAATAAGGGGATCATTCTATAAAAATAAACGTATTGTATTCCTGAGTGTCATATCAAATAGATTGGGTTATTAGCCATCTCTTGGCTATGTCCAAGGTTGAGATCAGGCATTGTTGGAGGTACCACCTTGAACAAGAGGAATTTGATTTCCATCTGGTTTCTTGATCTCCGCACATGTCTGGCTTTTTGTTGAAAATTGATGTTGCCATTTTGTCCTTCAAATGATGCTTTCTGACCCAGGTATGTTTCAATGTACGTTTCTGAGGACAAAATGCTTTGGAAGCCAGTTTTGTGTCTTGTGAGCACAGTAAATCAGAACTGATGATGCTCCACTTAACAACAGCATGAACCATTAAACTAAACAAATTCAAAAATCACTGCTCCTCACCCAGACCCCGGTTTCTTGGATACCAAACTCCAAGAAGCCTGGGGTATAACTGGCCAAATTTGCTGAATATCAAACAATCAATTGTCATTCACTTATTCATAATTCATTCAATCAGGTTCAGGTCTATGCAGCAGGCAAAACTAATAGATTGAGTCGTGAGTCATGAGTAATGCTAACAGCACTCCGCAGTTTATATATATATATATATATAATATATATATATAATATATATATTATATATATACATACATATATATTGTATATATATACACATATACATATACATATATATGTATATATGTGTGTATATATATATATAATATGACCTCTTTTTATTTCTTTTCTTTTTTAAAAATTTATTTATTTATTTTCAGCGTTACAGTACTCATTGTTTTTGCACCACACCCAGTGCTCCATGCAATACGTGCCCTCTCTTTTACTCTCCACCTGGTTCCCCAACCTCCCACCCCCTGCCCCTTCAAAACCCTCAGGTTGTTTTTCAGAGTCCATAGTCTCTCATGGTTCATCTCCCCTTCCAATTTCCCACACCTCCCTTCTCCTCTCCATCTCCCCATGTCCTCTATGTTCTTTGTTATGCTCCACAAATAAGTGAAACCGTATGATACTTGACTCCCTCTGCTTGACTTATTTCACTCAGCATAATCTCTTCCAGTCCCATCCATGTCGCTACAAAAGTTGGGTGTTCATCCTTTCTCATGGAGGCTTAATATTCCGTCGTGTATATGGACCACATCTTCCTTATCCATTTGTCCATTGAAGGGCATCTTGGTTCTTTCCACAGTTTGGCGATGGTGGCCATTGCTGCTATAAACATTGGGTTACGCATGGCTCTTTTTTTCACTACATCTGTATATTTGGGGTAAATACCCAGCAGTGCAACTGCAGGGAATATAACTTCTTTTTTAGAAGAACTGATTTCTTTCTTTGAGAGAGAAAGAGAGAGAGAAAGCATGAGTGGGGGACAGAGACAGAGGGAGAAGGAGAAGCATACTCTCTGCTGAGCAGGGAGCCTGATTCGAGGCTCAATCCTGGGGCCCCAAAAGTATGACCTGACCCTCAAGCAGTCACTTAACAGAATGAGCTCCCCTGCCCCCGGAGGGCCTACAAATGCCCTCCGTCATACCCGTCACTCTTTTAGCCCATCCCCTGCCCAACTACTGTCTGGTAGTCATCAGTGCCTTCTCTGTACCTACCAGTCTGTTTCCTGGTTTGCCTCTCTCAATTTCCCCCCATGTTCCTTTCTTTTGTTTCTTAAATACCATATATGAGAGAAGGCAAATAGTATTCATTTTGCGTTGACTAATTTTGCTTCCCAAAGCCCTCTCCAGCTGAATCCATGTTGTTCCAAATGGCAACATTTCGTTCTTTTGGAGTGCTGAGTAATATTCCATTACACACACACGCACACACACACACACGCACACCGCACACACACACACACAACAATCATTCTTATTTATTGAGTCATCTGTTGATGGACATTAGAGGTTTTTCAATCATTTTGACACTGTTGATAATGCTCTAAGCATTGGGCTGCACATTTCCCTTCCAATTGGTATCTTGGTATCTCTAGGGTCACTCCATCGTAGTGTAATGGCTGGAGAGCAGGGGAGTTCAGTTTTTAGATTTTTGAGGGACCTCCATACTATCAAAAAGAACATTTCCGATATACTTCCAAATTCTAGCAAAACATATGTTTAAAGTAGTATATGACAATGGGTTCGAGTCTTTACGGTGAGGTGAGGGGGACCGCCACTGGTAGCGGCATGCTTAGTATTCAGCAAGGTCTTAAAGTATTCAGAATGTGTGTGGAGCACCTACTATGTGCCAGATAATATGCACCATCTTCTTCATGTTTCTTTAAGTTATTTCTACACCTTGCATGGGGATCAAACTCACATCCCGAAAACCGAGATCTGTATGCTCCCAGCAACTGAGACAGCCAGGTGCTGCTGCACCATTGTCTTGAATTCCCACAACAGCTGGGAATAGTAGAGCTGGAGTTTGAAGGCAGGTGGCTGTGACTCCGAATCCTCAGCCTTTCCTGAGAACTGACATATGCCAGAGCATCAAACCTTTACCCAGAAGAAAAAGAGCTGACGGAATGGTTGACATGTTTTCCTTATACTTTAAGAAACAGTCCACTATTCATTGAAAATAAAATAGTAAAACGAGATGAAATATATTTTTTCTTACTTGCAATTCTGCATCTTCAACAATATTTGTGAAAATGGTCATGCAGCACACTGATTTTGAAAACCTGGGAGTCTGAGGATTTCTTGTATAATACTGACATCCCATGGCTAAGAGGGATCATGACCAAAGTCCTCAAGAAATCCCTTTCATGTCAGTTTGGGAGCTGGCTACTAGAGGGCGGCACTGATCTGCTTTCTGTCAAGCTGACAGGGTTGAAGGTGGCAGAAAGTTGGGTCATGATTCCACGTGTCCTCTCCAAACTGCCACAAAGAAATGGATAAATCAGTAGATCGATACGTATAGCCTAAATACCCTCAAGCAGTCTCATTGCATCCAGTAGCAATGTGGCAAAATTATTTAGCTCTGAGCCCTGGAACCATGCCTCTTCCATTTGCCCTAGGACTCCACCATTTCCCTGCTGCGTGAACTTGGCCACATCACAGAACCTCTCATGAATGATGGTTTTGTCCACCTCTGATGTGAGAATTAAAATCGTCATCCCCGTGGGGTGGCTGGCTGACTAAGTCTGTATAGCATTTGATTCTTGACTTCAGGGTGCCTGGTTGAAACCCTGCACTGGGCGTGGGGCTCACTTCAGGAAGTAAAAGAGGGGCTCCTGGGTGGCCCAGTTGGTGAAGCATCGGCCTTGCGCTTAGGTCATGATCCCAGGGCCCTGGGATCGAGCCCCTCCTCGTCGGGCAAACTGCTTAGAAAGGAGCCTGCTTCTCCTTCTCTTTCTGCCTGCCACTTGGCCTGCTTGTGCTCTCTCTCTTGGCCAAAGGAATAAATGAAATGATTCTTTATTGAAATTCCATGGGCCAACATAGAATACATCTTTAGCTTTGGATGCAATCTTCAATCATTGCTTGGGTATACCTCCCAGGGCTCATCATATCTTGTGCCCTCCTTAAGGCACCTCACTGGGTGACCCCATCTCCCCATGAAACTCCCTTTCTGCCAACTTCACTTTGCTTCCAGGAGTCAGGAGTGTTTCGTGGTTTGTCTCTCTTTCTGATTACTTCCCGTTCGGTTTTCCTATTATGATATTGCCTCCTACCCCAAACCGTCGTTTGTGAAAGAATGTATACATAGTGTGTGTATATATATATACACATATATATATACACATATATACATATGTATATATATATATATTTATGTAGATACCTATATGTATATGTAAAGATGTATATTTGGCAATGCTTACAGCACTCGGCTTTATACTTATACATATATATAGATATATATATATATATGGTTAGATAGATGTATGTAAACATAAATGTATATATATAATATATATAATATATATGCCCTGTTTTTTAAAAAGAAGTGATTTCTTTACTTGAGAGAGAGAGAGAAAGCATGAGTGGCAGGCTGAGTCAGAGGGAGAAGGAGACGCAGAGTCCACGCTGAGCAGGGATCCTGCATGGAGGCTCATTCCTGTGACCATGAGAATATGACTTGATCCTAAAGCAGACACTTAACCGACAGAACCCCCCAGGAGCCCCAAAATATGCCGTTCCTCAGACCCATATCCCGTTTAGCCCATTCCCCTTCCCACCTCCCCTCTGATCATCATCAGTGTTTTCTCTAGTGTTACCAGTCTGTTTCCTGGTTTGCTTCTCTCAATTTCTCCCCATGTTCATTTGTTTTTTTTTAAATACCATATATGAGAGAAACCACATAGAATTCATCTTTCTTTGAATCATTTTGCTTCATATGGTCCTCTGCAGCTGTATCCATGTCGTTCAAAATGGCAACATTTCTTTCATTTGGATGGCTGCGTATTTTTCCATTACACACACACACACACATGCACACACACACAAAAACACTCACACACATTCTTATTTATTGAGTCATCTGTTGATGGACATTTGAGTTTTTTCCATCATTCTGGCATTGGTGATAATGCTATAAGCATTGGGCTGCACATTTCCCTTCCAATTAGTTTTTTGGTATCTCTAGGATCATTCCATCATAGTGTAATGCCTGGAGAGCAGGGAAGTTTGGATTTTCGATTTTTGAGGGACCTCCATACTATCAAAACGATCATTTCCGATTTACTTCCAAATTTTAGCAAAAGATATGTTGGAAGTAGGATAGGAGTATGGTTTCGAGTCTTTATGGTGAGGTGAGGGGCATTGCCACCCAAAGCATGCATGCTGAGGATTCTGCATGGTCTTAGAGTATTCTGAATGCGTGTCAAGCACGTACCATGTGCCGGATATATGCACCATCTTCTTTTTTTCTTTAACTGTTTCTACCCCCGTCTTGGGGCTCAAACGCACAACCCCAAGAGTGAGATCCGTATGCTCCCACCAACTGAGACAGCCGGGTGCTGCTGCACCATTGTCTGGAATCCCCACAACAGCTGGGAAGAGTAGAGCTGGAGTTTGAAGGCAGGTGGCTGTGACTCTGAATCCTCAGCCTTTCCTGAGAACTGACGTATGCCGTAGCATCAAACCCTTACCCGGAATAAAAAGAGTTTACAGAATGGTTGACATGTTTTCCTTATACGTTAAGAAACAGTCCACTGTTCATGGAAAATAAAATAGTACAATGAGATGAAATATATTTTTTCTTACTTACCATTCTGCATCTTATAAAATATTTGTTACAAATATTTGTATTTGTAACTTTCCATTGCAATTGAGAAGCTTTTGAAAGCTTTTGAAACATGGGAGTTTGAGGTATTCTTGTATAATACTGACATCACGTGGCGACAAGGGATCATGACCAAAGTCCTCAAGAAATTCCTTTCATGTCAGTTTGGGATCTGGCTACTAGAGGGCAGCACTGAGCTGCTTTGTGTCAAGTTCTGGTGTTGAAGGTGGCAGAAGGTTGCGTCAAGATTCCACGTGTCCTCTCCAAACTGCCACAAAGAAATGGATAAATCTGTAGATTGATACATAACCTAAATAGCCTCAAGCAGCCTCTTAGCATCCAGTAGCAACGCGGCAAAACCATTTAGCTCTTAGCCCTGGAAACATGCTCCCTCTGTTGGACCCAGGACTCCACCATTTACCACGTGCATGAACTTGGCCACATCACATAACTTCTGGGGATTTTATTGTTTTCTCGACCTCTGACGTGAGAATAAAAATTGTCCTCCCCTTGCGGTGGCTGGGTGGCGCAGTCTATAGAGCATTTAACTCTTGACCACAGAGTCAGGGGTTTAAAACCCACAGCAGGCGTAGGGTTTACTTAAACAAGTAAAATAGGGACCCCTCGGTGGCCCAGTTGGTGAAGCATATGCCTTGCGCTTCGGTGATGATCCTAGGGCCCTGGGATGGAGCCCCACCTCATCGGGCAACCTGCTTAGCAAGGAGCCTGCACTCCCTCTCCTTCTGCCTGCCACTCGGCCTGCTTGTGCTCTCTCTTTATCGGCCAAAGGAATGAATGAAATGTTTCTTTATTGAAATTCCATGGGCCAACATAGAATACATCATTAGCTTTGGATGCAATCTTCAATGATAAGTTGGGGATACCTCCCAGGGCTCGTCATACCATGTGCCCTCCTTAATGCGCATCACCGGGTGACCCCATCCCCCCATCCACCTCCCTTTCTGCCAACTTCACTTTGGTTCCAGGCTTCAGGAGTGTTTTGTGGTTTGTCTCTCTTTCTGATTTCTTCCCATGCAGTTTTCCTCTCAATCCCTGTGATCCTCTCTGCTATTCCTTATATTCCATACAGGAAAGTGGACTACCTAAAGAGGATGTGGTTCCTAGACTCATTAGAATCCTACTCAGGCATCAGAAGGGATGAATACCTCCCATTTTCCTCGACATGGGTGGAACTGGAGGGGATTCTGCTAAGTGAAATCAGTCAGTCAGAGAAAAACCATTATCTCAGGCTTTCTCTCATATTTGAAAAAATATATTTCTAAAAATTTAAACAAAATAAGAATGGCCTCCATGTCTTCCAGGTGTTATGAGAAATAAATGAAAAACTGTACTGTGTGTACGAAGAGTGCCAGTTGAGAAGAGATCATTGGTAATGATGGCATTGCCTCCTACCACAAACTGTCCTTTGTGGAAGAATATGTACCTAGTATATATCTCTATCTCTATCTCTATCTATATCTTCTATATAGATACATAAATATATATGTATGAATATATATAGCAGTGCTTACAGCACACTGCTTATATATATATACAGACATATATGTACATATATATAAACATACATATATGTATATATATATGATATATGCCCTCTTTTGTAAGAAGGACTGATTTATTTATTTGAGAGAGAGAGAGAGAGAGAGAGAAAGCATGAGTGTTGGGCAGAGTCAGAGGGAGAAGGAGAAGCACACTCGCCGCTGAGCAGGAACCCTCCATCCAGGCTTAATCCTGGGGCCCCAAGAGTATGACTTGAGCCTAAAACAGACACTTAACCGATGGAATCCCCCCAGGAACCCCAACAAAAGCCCTCCTTCATACCCGACACCCATTTAGCCCATCCCCCTGCCCACCTCCTCTCTGATCATCATCAATGCATTCTCTATAGCTACCAGTCTGTTTCCTGGTTTGCCTCTCTCAATTTCACCCCATATTCATTTGTTTACTATTTTTAAATACCATATATGAGAGAAACCACATAGACTTCATCTTTCTTTGACTCATTTTGCTTCGCATAGTCCTCTCCAGCTGAATCCATGTCATTCCAAATGCCAACAATACTTTCATTTGGATGGCTGAGTAATATTCCATTATACACACACACACACACACACACACACACACACACGCACACACAAACACACTTTGTTATTTATTGAGTCATCTATGGATGGACATTTGAGTTATTTCCATCATTATGGCATTGTTGATAATGCTATAAGCATTGGGCTGCACATGTCCCTTCCAATCAGTATTTTGGTATCCCTTGGGTCAGTCCTTCGTAGTGTAATGGCTGGAGAGCAGGGGAGTTCAGTTTTTAGCTTTTTGTGGAACATCCATACTATCAAAAACAACATTTCCAATTTACTTCCAAATTCTAGCAAAAGATATGTTTAAAGCAGGATATGAGTATGGGTTCGAGTCTTTATGGTGAGGTGAGGGGGACCACCACCGAATGCAGGCATGCTTAGTATTCAGCATGGTCTTAAAGTATTCTGAATGTGTGTTGAGCACCTACATTGTGCCAGACAATATGCACCATCTTATTCATGTTTCTTTAAGTCATTTCTACTGCCTGATTGGTGTTCAAACTCAGAACCCCAAGAGCGAGAGCTGTATGCTCCCACCCACTGACACAGCTGGGTGCTGCTGCACCATTGTCTTGAATCCCCACAACAGCTGGGAAGAGTAGAGCTGGAGTTTGAAGGCAGGTGGCTGTGACTCCGAATCCTCGGCCTTTCCTGAGAACTGCCAGAGCATCAAACTTTGGCCCAGAAGAAAAAGAGCTTACGGAATGGTTGACATGTTTCCATATACTTTAAGAAAGAGTCCATTGTTCATTGAAAATAAAATAGTAAAATGAGGTGAAATACATGTATTCTTACTTATTATTCTGCATCTTCTAAAATATTTGTTACAATGGTCGTGCGGCACATTGATTTTGAAAACCTGGGAGTCTGAGGAATTCCTGTATAATACTGACATCACGTGGCTACAAGGGATCATGACCAAAGTCCTCAAGAAATTCCTTTCATGGGGCACCTGGGTGACTCAGTGGGTTAAAACCTCTGCCTTCGGCTCAGGTCATGATCCCAGCGTCCTGGGATCGAGCCCCGCACCGGGCTCTCTGCTCAGTGGAGAGCCTGCTTCCCTTCCTCTATCTCTCTGCCTGCCTCTCTGCCTACTTGTGATCTCTGTCTGTCAAATAAATTAAAAAAATCTTAAAAAAAAAAAAGAAATTCCTTTCATGTCGGTTTGGGAGTTGGCTACTAGAGGGCAGCAGTGATCTTCTTTCTCTCATGTTCACTGAGGTTGAAGGTGGCAGAAAGTTGGGTCACCAGTCTTCTCCAAACTGCCACAAAGAAATGTATAAATCAGTAGATTAATACTTATAGCCTAAATACCCTCAACCAGCCTCTTTGCATCCAGTAGCAACGTGGCAAAATTATATAGCTCTGAGCCCTGGAGCCATGCTGCTTCCGTTCGCCCTGGGATACCACCATTTACCTGCTGCATGAACTTGGTCACATCACAGAACCGCTCCGGACTTGATGGTTTTATCCATCTCTGACGTGAGAATTAAAATCGTCCTCCCCTAGGGGTGGCTGGCTGGCTAAGTCTGTAGAGCATTTGACTCTGGACCTCAGGGTCAGGTGTTGAAACCCCGCCCTGGGCATGAGGCTCACTTCAGAAAGGAAAAGAGGGGCTACTGGGTGGCCTAGTTGGTGAAGCATCAGCCTTGCGCTAGGGTCATGATCCCAGGGCCCTGGCATCAAGCCCACCTCGTGGGTCTCCCTGCTTAGCAAGGAGCCTTCTTCTCCCTCTCCTTCTGCCTGCCACTAGGCCTGCTTTTGCTCCCTCTCTCTCTGCCAAAGGAATAAATGAAATTTTTTTTTTACTGAAATTCCATGGGCCAACATAGAATACATCATTAGCTTTGGATGCAACGTTCAATCATTAGCTGCATATACCTCCCTGAGCTCATCATATCATGTGCCCTCCTTAATGCGCATCCCCGGGTGACCCCATCTACCCACCCTCTTCCCTTTCTGCCAACTTCACTTTGGTTCCAGGTGTCAGGAGTGTTTTGTGGTTTGTCTCTCTTTCTGATTTCTTCCCGTTCAGTTTTCCTCTCGATCCCTGTGATCCTCTGCACCATTCCTTATATTCCATACAGGAAAGAGGACTATCTAAAGAGGATGTGGATCCTAGACTCACTGGAATCTGACTCAGGCATCAGAAGGGATGAATACCTCCCATTTTCCTCGACGTGGGTTGAGCAGCAGGGGATTCTGCTAAGTGAAATCAGTCAGTCAGAGAAAGACCATTATCACAGGGTTTCACTCATATTTGAAAAAATATATTTCTAAAAATGAAAACAAATTAAGAATGGCCTCCACGTCTTCTAGGCGTTATGAAAAATAAATGAAAAACTACACTGTGAGTACAAAGATTGCCCGTTGAAAAGAGATCATTGGTAATGATGACATTGCCTCCTACCACAAACTGTCCTTTAAAAAATATGTATTATGTATATATATTTTTTTCTCGGCTTATGGCCCTCTGCTAGTTATATATAAATACATATATGAATATGTAAATATATATATATTTGTATATATATAAAAAGGGGGCATATATATACATATATGTCCGCTTTTTTATTAGAATTCTTTTATTGATATGAGAGAGAACTAGAAAGAGAAAAGGTTATATATACATAAATTTATACCATGTAATTATATATATATACATATATACATATTTATATATGTATAAAACTTGTGGAATGTCATAAGCAATGAGGAAATTTTGTTATTACTGCTGAATTCACAAAGAACTTTCAGTGGATTAAGGTTTATGTGAAGCATTTAAAAAGAGGTTCAGAACTGCAATTCTGAGCCCAGACTGGAATCAAGCAGATCCCGCTTTGAGTCTGGCCTGGGCAGGTTCCCTGCTCTGCCCCACCCTCATTTACCTAATGCAGAGAAAGTAATATGAAAGGCAGTACAGAGTTTTTGTGACCATAGAAATGAGAGAGGGCCTTTCATGCTCCTAGGCGATGATTGGCTGGTAGGGCTCAAAGCTCTGTTTCCCTCCACACCCTCAGCGGGATTAGAGGAGACTCGGCAGCCCTCCTTGCCAAATGCACACATTTGTCTAACATCCTTTCTTTGAGTTTTCCTCTCCTACTCTCATTCACCTTCCCCCCACCTCCCTTGCTCCCCAGGTTCTCATGTGATTTCCTGACTGCAAGGAGCTACTTGTCCAAGCCTCGTTCTGGATGATTAACTAAGAACACATCTTTCTCGACCTATTTTCATAGTCCATGCCCCAGCCCTGCAGAATTAGCTATTCATTCTGTGTCTTGGTCTCAAAAGGAATACATAGATCCCGGGCAATTGCCATGGAAAGAAAGCCTTTGCTACTTTCCCGTGATGTATATAATTGGGGGTTCCTGTAGTGTCTAGCAGTATAAAAATGAAATGTGTAGGGACTGTATTTTTGTCTCTGTAATGAAACTTAAGAAGGAAGCTAAAGATATGTCTGCCCTTGCAATCAGTCTTGTGGGGTGAAAAGGTCATTTTGGATGCTTTCATTTCACGTCTTTTTAGGAAGGAAAGATCATTCAGAGGTAACTGAATTCTGTGAATTGTTAGTCTTCGATATTGGGAATGTAGAATGAAAAACATACTGGTATGTCTCAGTAAAATCCTGTAGGATCCCACTAACGTTCCTGTGTGATAACATTTAACCAGATAGTGTGGCTGAGCTTTCTGACCCAGTGGTTCTAAAACGTCTGTAGGCATAATCCCTGATTATACTCATGGATGTGAAGTTTTTGAATTTTGTTTGACTCATGAGGAGCCCAAATAGTTGTTCTAAAATGATCATTAATTATATTGTCACTGAAGTCAGGAGATCCAATGGGTATTTTTGAGCCTATGGATAAATCCAATGGGCTCACCCTGTGATTTCTTTTAAGAGGCAGTGGTTAAGAGCTTTGACTCTGAATCTAGACCACTTATTTTCTTCACAATCTGCCTCTATCACCTATTATCTGTGTGTCCTTGGGCAAATTATTTGAATCCTCTCTGCCTGAGTATCCTCATCTGGATGAAAATGCCTACCGTACAAAAAAGAAGACAGATGAGAGTGAGTGTTGGCAAGGACACAGAGAAATGTGGATGCTAATAATACCAACCCTATAGGACTGTTGCAACGATTCAGTTATTTAGTTTATGTAAAGCCCATACAAAATTGCCAGCACATAGTGAACCCTCAGTAACTGTTAACTATTAATATTTACAGAGAGGGGTGCCTGGGTGGCTCAGCCGGTTAAGCATCTGACTCTTGGTTTCAACTCAGGTCATGATCTCATGGTCCAGGGCTCCAGTCCCATGCAGGGTTCCACGCTCAAGTGTGGAGTCTGCCTGAGGATTCTCTCCCTCTTCCTCTGCCTCTGCCCCTGCTAAAGTAAATAAAAGAATATTTAAAAAGTATTTGCAGAAAAATGCAAGGACTTATGGATCTCTTAATTTAAAAAAATTACTGTAGAAATTTTATTTATATGCATGGACTTTGTTGGAGACCAGTTGCTTTGGGTTTGAACTCTGACTGCACCAGAATCAGACTATCTGGGTTTAAACCCTGGCTATGCGTCTTTCCGTAAGTTTCTTTAAGCTCTCTGCACATCTGGAATTCAAAAAGTATCTACCTCATGGGATTGTTGTGCAGGTGAAAGGAGGCAGGGCTTCTAAGAACACCTGTCACATCATCAGCACTCAGTAAATAACACTGCCTTATTTATGGTCTTGGCTTCCTCATTTACAAACGGGGAGAATAATACCTATCTTCATGGTTGTTGTGAATCTAAAATGAGATGATGCACATGTGAAAATACCTACCATACAAAAAAGAAGACAGATGAGAGTGAGCGTTGGCAAGGACACGGAGAAACACAACCCCTCATATATTGCTAGTGGATGGGTAAAAGGCTACAGCATCTTTGGAAAACAGTCTGGTAGTTCCTTAAAAAGTTCAACATGGAGTTATCCTGTAACCCAAGAATTCCAGTTTTAGGCATATAGCTAGGAGTATTGAAATCTTATGTCCACCCAAAAAAGTATACACAGAGTTCACAGAGGCATTATTTGTAATAGCCCCCAAATAGCTACTTCTTTGAGTAGCAAAGAAGGTATAATAATGGTCTCTGTAACTTGACAGATTAGGGGCAGTCAACCATCAATCTGTTTTACTCCTTAATCAACAGGGGTACAATTCCCCATTCTACCACAGTGTGCCCTCAGGCAAGTTCCTTGTCCTTTCTGAGCCTCTGTTTCATCATCTGGAAGTGTAGGTGACAATAATACCTGCCTCAAAGACTATGGTGAATTTGTTCCTTCTGACTGAGTTTTGACACTAAGAGAACACATGAGTTTATCCCAGTGTTTGAATCATAGCAAGAACTCAATAAATATTAGTCTTTGTTAACCAAATGCTAGTTTCTGGCTTAAATGTACTACTTATGGCAGAGAACTCACAAAACTGGGTGTGTTTGTGGGAGAAGAGGCAGCGGGTTGGCCACTTTTGCCTGTTGCTTGTGGACAGGACTCTTCCCCGTATAGAGCTACCCTCTCTATTGTCTACTCCTAGTGGTTGAAAGAGCGAGGTCCTCTAAGGACAGAGATATCATCTAGTTCAATAACCTCATCACAATACAGACCAGATATAGGAACCTCTTCCATGATACCCAGAGAGTACCCTGGCTCCCAGGTTTTGCCATGACAGATAAAAAAGACTGGGGCTGGGGAAGAGTGGGAAGAGAAGCATGTGAGCTCCTTACTGCTCAGCTTGTAGTGTTGGGCTGGGAGCTCTTCAAAGGCGAAGTCTACATCTCATACCTCATCCACTGTGAATCTCACCGTCATGCCTTCAACAGAGTCAGCAGACAGAATAAATCTATTTAGGGGAATGGAGATTGGGGCTACATTACTCTGAAGGTCCGCAAATAGATTTGAGGAACTTTTGGACATAATCAGCCCAGAACCACCTTTTTACTTCCCCAAAAGTAAAGTTGGAAGTTTTCCTTCTCCATCATACACACCCTTCAGCTTCTGGCTCATGCTCTTTTGAAACATCTCCTCCCTAAGTCTTTCTTGACCCTCATTTTAACCCACTTTTGCCTGTTTACAAATCTTGAGGTATACTATTTGGGTAGGTCTTCAAGATCCTGAATGTGTGCCCCTGACTGGTCTCTTGAGGATTCTGACTTTCCCATAAAATTAGGAATGAGACTCAAGATAATAACCAAAAAGACAGGCACCAGCAGAATTGTTTCCGGTAATGAACAACCAGTTGAGCATGACTGGAACACCCCAGCACTAATTATCAGCCCTGAAGAGAGCCATGCCATTATTTTGAACTTTGGATGGAATGAAAATTTCACTAAGGATTTCCCTCATTAAAACCTCCCCCCCGCCAACCAAGCAATTCATTCTACTTATGCCTGGTGAGGTTATTACTGATCTTGGATCAACCTTAATGTTTTATGAATGTATTTCACAAACATTTATTTGATAGCTACTACGTGGGGACCTTGACTAGACATGAGGACCATGAAGAAGACCTCTAGAAGTTCCCAGTCCAGTGGGCTCTGTTCCCCATAGGGAGTTGCCTTCGTTATTGCTCATCATTTGTGGTTGAAAGTATGAGGTCCCATAAATATAGAGATGTCCAGTGGTATCCATGTCAAAATGTAGACCAGAAGTAGGGGTGATTTATAAATCACAGTGACATCTTCCGTAATGGGTATAAGTATGAGGCACAGATGGAAAAAACAATGAACTCAATCTGAGGGTGTTAACTAGGACTGCACAGAGGAGGGAACACTTCAAGTGAATCTTGAAGGTAAAGTTCATCAGAACTGAGGAGTAGAATGAGAGGCGGGAAGGGAGGGGAATTTCAGGCATAAGGAATGGCATTTTACAAATCAGATCTCAGGAGTAGAATGAGAGGCGGGAAGGGAGGGGAAGTTCAGGCATAAGGAATGGCATTTTACAAATCCTATGCCCAACAGGCTAGGTGATAAATGTCTGCAAGAAATTTACTGCAACATCAAGTGAAAACAGTGGGAGATGAGAGGATTAAGGCAAGGGCTAGATGGAGAAACCCTTTGCATGTATCACCTTGAAAGGGTTCTCTACATTTGCTGACTCCACTTCACTACTTCAGATTCATTTCTGACTCACTGTGGTCCCCTTAACTGGGAGCCTTACTCTGAATCCAAATCCAATGGTCAGCTCCTTTTCTATCTTTAGTTTACTTGACTTCTCCAGGGAGTGTGAGACGGGATAAACGTTTTTCATCCCCCAAGCTTCAGCTGCCTTGCATTGTGAGATACCACCCTGTCTCTTGGATTTTGCTGATTCCCTGGACTTGCCATTTAAGTTTTCATTATGACCTCTTTCCTCTCTGCCTGACCTTTAAGTGACATGAATTCTCAGGGGTTTATCCTGTTCTTTACCTCACAACCCTCTTTTTTCAATCTTCTACATGTCTTTACTTATTCTCTATCAATTGATTACACTCCTATTTCTCTCTCTAGCTCAGCTTTCTATGATGCGATCCGGTGTGTCAAATTGTCCTGAGAACATACAAATTGCCACTTGTATGTTCTTCAGGCTTAATGAGTTCACCAGATCTAATGGAATGCATTATATTTTCACCACCTTCCTCCAGTGTTCCCTATCTCAGAGACTTGTATCATTTTCCAACCAGTTGCCTAGGTCTGAAAAGCTCAGAATCATCTGGGGGTCATTTTTCTCCCTACTTCTCCATCCTGTCAGTAACCAAGCTGTTTTCAGTTCTACTTTCTTAATCTCCTTGCTATTTTCTAATCTTGGTGGAATTCCTCTCCATTCTTCTACATCTTCATGACCGCTCTCTTGGTCTGTCATCAATTCCAATACGGAATTAGTCTTAACCTCTTTCCACCCAGTTCATCACACTGTTATTTGAACAATCTTCTAAAAATGGAAATCTGATTATGACATTTCTCTACCTAAAATGATTGTCTATAGTATTAAATCTAAAAACCTGTGAATGGCATATAAGACTCTAGGTCACCTGGCCCTTGCTTTAGCTGCCATCATAGATTTGAACTAAACACATGCCTTGGAATTCTGAGTATCTAACATCCTCTTCTTTAAAAATAATTTTTAGGGTGCCTGGTCTGGGTCGCTCAGTTGGTTGTGTCTGACTTTGTCTCAAGTCATGATCTCAGGGTCCTGGGATCAAGCCCTGAGACCAGCTCCCTGCTCACTGGGGTATACGCTAGTCCTTCTCCCTATGCCCTTGCCCCCATTCATGTCGTCTCTGTTTCTCTCTCAAATAAATAAAAATCTTTTAAGAAAATAAGCAGGTGGCTGTGACTCTGAATCCTCAGCCTTTCCTGAGAACTGATGTATGCCAGAGCATCAAACTTTTACCCAGAAGGAAAAGAGCTGACGGAATGGTTGTCATGTTTTCCTTATACTTTAGGAAACAGTCCACTGTTCCTTGAAAATAGTAAAAGGAGATGAAAGAGTTGTTTTTTTTTTTTTTCCTTACTGTTCTGCATCTTCAACAATACTTGTGAAAGCGGTCATGCAGCACATTGATTTTGAAAACCTGGGAGTCGGAGGAATTCTTCTATAATACTGACGTTGCGTGGCTAAGAGGGATCATGACCAAAGTCCTCAAGAAATCCCTTTCATGTCACATAGGGAGCTGGCTACTAGAGGGCAGCTCTGATCTGCTTTCTGTCAAGTTGACAGGGTTGAAGGTGGCAGAAAGTTGGGTCATGATTCCACGTGTCCTCTCCAAACTGCCACAAAGAAATGGATAAATCAGTAGATCAATACATATAGCCTAAACACCCTCAAGCAGCCTCTTTGCATCCTGTAGCAATGCGCCAAAATGACTTAGTTCTGAACCCTGGAGTCATGTTGCTTCCTTTCGCCCCGGGACACCACCATTTCCCTGCTGCGTGAACTTGGCCACTTCACAAATCTCTCCAGACTTGATGGCTTTGTCCACCTCTGACGTGAGAAATAAAGTTGTCCTCCCCTTGGGGTGGCAGGCTGGCTAAGTCTGTAGAGCATTTGACTCTGGACCTCAGGGTCAGGAGTGGAAACCCCACCCTAGGAATGGGGCTCACTTCAGAAAGTAAAAGAGGGGCTCCTGTGTCGCCCAGTTGGTGAAGCATCGGCCTTGCGCTTGGGTCATGATCCCAGGGCCCTGGCATCGAGCCCCAACTCGTCGGGCTCTCTGCTTAGCAAGAAGCCTGCTTCTCCCTCTCCTTCTGCCTGCCACTCGGCCTGCTTTTGCTCCCTCTCACTCTTCCAAGGAATGAATGGAATGTATCTTTATTGAAATTCCATGGGCCATCATACGATACATCATTAGCTTTGGATGCAACGTTCAATCATTAGTTGCCTATACCTCCCTGAGCTCTTCCTATCATGTGCCCTCCTTAATGCACTTCATGGGCTGACCCCATCCTCCCACCCACCTCCCTTTCTGCCAACGTCACTTTGCCTCCAGAAGTCAGGAGTGTTTTGTGGTTTGTCTCTCTTTCTGATTTCTTCCCGTTCAGTTTTCCTCTCGATCCCTGTGATCCTCTGCCCTATTCCTTATATTCCATACAGGAAAGAGGACCACCTCAAGATGATGTGGATCCTAGACTCACTGGAATCTGACTCAGGCATCAGAAGGGACGAATACCTCCCATTTTCCTCGATGTGAGTGGAAATGCAAGGGATTCTGCTTTGTGAATCAGTGAGTCAGAGAAAGATCATTATCACAGAGTTTCATTCATATTGGAATAAATCTATTTCTAAAAAAGAAAATCAAATAGCCTGATCTCCAAGTCGTCCAGGTGTTATGCAAAATAAATGAAAATCTGCACGGTGAGTACAGTGAGTGCCCGTTGAGAAGTGGTCATTGATAATTATGATATTGCATCCTACCCCAAACGGTCCTTTGTGAAAGAATGTATACATAGTGTATATATATCTATATATATATATAGATATATATATATATATACTGATTTAATGTAGAAACCTATATGTATATTTATAGATGTATATTTGGCAATGCTTACAGCACCTGGCATTTTATATATATATATATATATATATATATATATATATATATATCTCGATAGATAGATAGCTACATAGATAGATATATGTACGTAAAGCCATATGTACATATATAATATATATATAATATATATGCCCTGTTTTTTAAAAAGAAGTGATTTCTTAATTTGAGAGAGAGAGAGAGAGAGAAAGCATGAGTGGCGGGCAGAGACAGAGGGAGATGGAGAATCAGACTCCCCGCTGAGCAGGGTTCCTGCAGGGAAGCTCAATCCTATGGCCCTGAGAGTATGACTTGAGCCTAAAGCAGACATTTAACTGACAGAAACCCCCAAGGAGCCCCATCATATGTCCTTTTCAGACCCATTTCCCGTTTAGCCCAACCCCCTGCCCACCTCCTCTCTGAACATCATCAGTGCATTCTCTAGAGCTTCCAGTCTATTTCCTAGTTTGCCTCTCTCCATTTCTCCCCATGTTCATTTGTTTTTCATTTAAATACCATATATGAGAGAAACCACATAGAATTCATCTTTCTTTGACTCCTTTTGCTTCATATGGTCCTCTGAAGCTGTATCCATGTCATTCAAAATGGCAACATAACTTTCCTTTGGATGGCTGAGTAATATTCCATTTCAGACACACACACACACATACACAAACACACACACACACACACACACACAAACTCTCACACACATGCTTATTTATTGAGTCATCTCTTGATGGACATTTGAGTTATTTCCATCGCTTTGGCATTGGTGATAATGCTCTAAGCATTGGGCTGCACATTTCCCTTCCAATTTGTTTTTTGTTATCTGTACGGTCATTCCATCAGAGTGTAATTGCTGGAGAGCAGGTGAGTTCGGTTTTTAGATTTTTGAGGGACCTCCATACTATCAAAAAGAACATTTCAGATTTACGTCCAAATTCTAGCAAAAGATATGTTTAAAGTAGGATATGAGTATGGGTTCGAGTCTTTATGGTGAGGTGAGAGGGACTGCCACCCAAAGCATGCATGCTGAGGAATCAGCATGGTCTTAGAACCTTCTGAATGTGTGTCCCTACCATGGGCCAAAAAATATGCACCATCTTCTTCATGTTTCTTTAACTCTTTTCTACCCACTCTTAGTGGTTCAACCGCACAACCCCAAAAGGGAGAGCTGTATGTTCCCACCCACTGAGACTGCCGAGTGCTGCTGCACCATTGTCTTGAATCCCCACAACAGCTGGGAAGAGTAGAGCTGGAGTTTGAAGGCAGGTGGCTCTGACTAAGGATCCTCAGCCTTTCCTGAGAACTGACGTATGCCAGAGCATCAAACATTTACCCAGAAGAAAAAGAGCTTACGGAATGGTTGACATATTTTCCTTATCCTTTAAGAAACAGCCCACTGTTCCTTGAAAATAGTAAAAGGAGGTGAAAGAGGTGCCTTTTTCCTTACCGTTCTGCATTTTCAACAATACTTGTGAAATCGGTCATGCAGCACATTGATTTTGAAAACCTGGGAGTCGGAGGAATTCTTCTATAATACTGACATTGTGTGGCTAAGAGGATTCATGACCAAAGTCCTCAAGAAATCCCTTTCATGTCACTTTGGGAGCTGGCTACAAGAGGGCAGCACTGATCTGCTTTCTGTCAAGTTGACAGGGTTGAAGGTGGCAGAAAGTTGGGTCAGGATTCCACGTGTCCTCTCCAAACTGCCACAAAGAATGGATAAATCAGTAGATCGATACATATAGCCTAAATAGCCTCAAGCAGCCTCTTTGCATCCTGTAGCAATGCGGCAAAATGACTTAGCTCTGAGCCCTTGAGTCATGCTGCTTCCGTTCAGACCAGGACACCACCATTTCCCTGCTCCATAAACTTGGCCACTTCACAGAATCTCTCCAGACTTGAGGGTTTTGTCCACCTCTGACATGAGAATTAAAGTTGTCCTCCCCTTGGGGTGGCAGGCTGGCTAAGTCTGTAGAGCATTTGACTCTGGACCTCATGGTCAGGGGTGGAAACCCCACTCTGGGCATGGGGCTCACTTCAGAATGTAAAAGAGGGGCTCCTGGGTGGCCAGGTTGGCTAAGCATCGGCCTTGCGCTTGGGTCATGATCCCAGGGCCCTGGCATCGAGCCCCACCTCGTCGGGCTCCCTGCTTAGTAAGAAGCCTGCTTCTCCCTCTCCTTCTGCCTGCCACTCGGCCTGCTTTTGCTAGAGCAATTGACTCTGGACCTCAGGGTCACAGGTGGAAACCCCACCCTGGGCATGGGGCTCACTTCAGAAAGTAAAAGAGGGGCTCCTGTGTGGCCCAGTTGGTGAAGCAGCGGCCTTGCGCTTGGGTCATGATCCCAGGGCCCTGGCATCGAGCCCCATCTCGTCGGGCTCCCTGCTTAGCAAGAAGCCTGCTTCTCCCTCTCCTTCTCCCTGCCACCCGGCCTGCTTTTGCTCCCTCTCTCTGGGCCAAAGGAATGAATGGAATGTTTCTTTATTGAAATTCCATGGGCCATCATACGATACATCATTAGCTTTGGATGCAACGTTCAATCATTAGTTGCCTATACCTCCCTGAGCTCTTCCTATCATGTGCCCTCCTTAATGCACATCACCAGCTGACCCCATCCCCCCAACCACCTCCCTTTCTAGCAACTTCACTTTGCTTCCAGGAATCAGGAGTGTTTTGTGGTTTGTCTCTCTTTCTGATTTCTTCCCGTTCAGTTTTCCTCTCGATCCCTGTGTTCCTCTTCCCTATTCCTTTTATTCCATACAGGAAAGAGGACTACCTAAAGAGGATGTGGATCCTAGACTCACTGGAATCTGACTCAGGCATCAGAAGGGACGAATACCTCCCATTTTCCTCGATGTGGGTGGAAATGCAAGGGATTCTGCTAAGTGAAGTCAGTGAGTCAGAGAAAGATCATTATCACCGGGTTTCACTCATATTGGAATAAATCTATTTCTAAAAAAGAAAATAAAATAGCCTGATCTCCAAGTCGTCCAGGTGTTATGCTAAATAAATGAAAATCTGCACTCTGAGTATAGTGAGTGTCCGTTGAGAAGTGGTCATTGATAATTACGATATTGCGTCCTACCCGAAACGGTCCTTTGTGAAAGAATGTATACATAGTATATATATATATATATATATATATATATATATATATATATATACTGTTTTAACGTAGAAACCTATATGTATATGTATAGATGTATATTTGGCAATGCTTACAGCACGTGGAGTTTTATATATATATATATATATATATATATAGATCGATAGATAGATAGCTACATAGATAGATATATGTATGTAAAGCTATATGTGTATATATAATATATATATATAATATATATGCCTTGTTTTTTAAAAAGAAGTGATTTCTTTTTTTTTTATTTTTTTTTCCCTTTTTATTTATTTTTTCAGCGTAACAGTATTCATTCTTTTTGCACAACACCCAGTGCTCCATGCAAAACGTGCCCTCCCCATCACCCACCACCTGTTCCCCCAACCTCCCACCCCTGACCCTTCAAAACCCTCAGGTTGTTTTTCAGAGTCCATAGTCTCTTATGGTTCGCCTCCCCTCCCCAATGTCCATAGCCCGCTCCCCCTCCCCCAATCCCACCTCCCCCCAGGAAAAAGAAGTGATTTCTTAATTTGAGAATGAGAGAGAGAGAGAAAGCATGAGTGGCGGCCAGAGACGGAGGGAGATGGAGAAGCAGACTCCCCGCTGAGCAGGGATCCTGCAGGGAGGCTCAATCCTGTGGCCCTGAGAGTATGATTTGAGCCTAAAGCAGACATTTAACCGATAGAAACCCCTAAGGAGCCCCAACATATGTCCTTCCTCAGACCCATCTCCCATTTAGCCATCCCCCTGCCCACCTCCTCTCTGATCATCATCAGTGCATTCTGTAGAGTTACCAGACAGTTTCCTGGTTTGCCTCTCTCAATTTCTCCATTGCTCATTTGTTTTTTTTTAAATACCATATATGAGAGAAACCACATAGAATTCATCTTTCTTTGACTCATTTTGCTTCATATGGTACTCTTAAGCTGTATCCATGTCGTTCAAAAGGGCAACATTTCTTTCATTTGGATGGCTGAGTAATATTCCATTCCACACACAAACACACACACACACACACACACAAACACTCACAAACATTCTTATTTATTGAGTCATCTGTTGATGGACATTTGAGTTATTTCCATCATTTTGGCATTGGTGATAATGTTATAAGCATTGGGCTGCACATTTCCGTTCCAGTTAGTTTTTTGGTATCTCTAGGGTCATTCCATCGTAGTGTAATGGCTGGAGAGCAGGGGAGTTCGGTTTTTAGATTTTTGAGGGACCTCCATACTATCAAGAAGAACATTTCTGATTTACTTCCAAATTCAAGCAAAGATATGTTTAAAGTAGGATATGAATATGGGTTCGAGTCTTTATGGTGAGTTGAGGGGGATTGCCACCCAAAGCATGCATGCTGAGGATTCAGCATGGTCTTAGAAACTTCTGAATGTGTGTCGAGCACCTACCATGGGCCAGAAAATATGCACCATCTTCTTCAGGTTTCTTTAACTCTTTTCTACCCACTGTTTGGGGTTCAAAGGCACAACCCCAAAAGGGAGAGCTGTATGCTCCCAACCACTGAGACAGCCGGGTGCTGCTGCACCATTGTCTTGAATCCCCACAACAGCTGGGAAGAGTAGAGCTGGAGTTTGAAGGCAGGTGGCTGTGATTCCGGATCCTCAGCGTTTCCTGAGAACTGACGTATGCCAGAGCATCAAATCTTTACCCAGAAGAAAAAAAGCTTAAGAAATGGTTGACATGTTTTCCTTATACTTTAAGAAATAGTCCACTTTTCCTTGAAAATAGTAAAAGGAGATGAAAGAGTTGTTTCTTTTTTTCCTTACCGTTCTGCATCTTCAACAATACTTGTGAAAGCGATCATGCAGCACACTGATTTTGAAAACCTGGGTGTCTGTGGAATTCTTGTATAATACTGACATTGTGTGGCTAAGAGGGATCATGACCAAAGTCCTCAAGAAATCCCTTTCATGTCACTTTGGGAGTTGGCTACTCGAGGGCAGCACTGATCTGCTTTCTGTCAAGTTGACTGGGTTGAAGGTGGCAGAAAGTTGGGTCATGATTCCACGTGTCCTCTCCAAACTGCCACAAGGAAATGGATAAATCAGTAGATCGATACATATAGCCTAAATACCCTCAAGCAGCCTCTTTGCATCCTGTAGCAATGCAGCAAAATGACTTAGCTCTGAGCCCTGGGGCCACGCTGCTTCCTTTCACCCCGGGACACCTCCATTTCCCTGCTGCGTGAACTTGGCCACATCACAGAATCTCTGTAGACTTGATGGTTTTGTCCACCTCTGACGTGAGAATTAAAATCGTCCTCCCTTTGGGGTGGCAGGCTGGCTAAGTCTGTAGAGCATTTGACTCTGGACGTCAGGGTCAGGGGTGGAAATCCCACCCTGTGCATGGGGCTCACTTCAGAATGTAAAAGAGGGGCTCCGCGGTGGCCCAGTTGGTGAAGCATCGGCCTTACACTTGGGTCATGAGCCCAGGGCCCTGGCATCGAGCCCCAGCTCTTTGGGCTCCCTGCTTAGCAAGAAGCCTGCGTCTCCCTCTCCTTCTGCCTGCCAGTCGGCCTGCTTTTGCTCCCTCTCTCTGGGCCAAATGAATGAATGCAATGTTTCTTTATTGAAATTCCAGGGGCCAACATATAATACATCATTAGCTTTGGATGCAACGTTCAATCATTAGTTGCGTATACCTTCCTGAGCTCATCATATCATGTGCCCTCCTTAATGCACATCACCGGGTGACCCCTTCCCCCCACCCACCTCCCTTTCTGCCAACTTCACTTTGCTTCCAGTTGTCAGGAGTGTTTTGTGGTTTGTGTCTCTTTCTGATTACTTCATGTTCAGTTTTCCTCTCGATCCCTGTGATCCTCTGCAATATTCCTTATATTCCATACAGGAATGAGAACTACCTCAAGATGATGTTGATCCTAGACTCACTGGAATCTGACTCAGGCATCAGAAGGGATGAATCCCTCCCATTTTCCTCGATGTAGGTGGAAATGCAAGGGATTCTGCTAAGTGAAGTCAATGAGTCAGAAGATCATTATCACAGGGTTTCACTCATATTGGATTAAATATATTTCTAAAAAAGAAAATCAAATAGCCAGATCTCCAAGTCGTCCAAGTGTTATGCTAAATAAATGAAAATCTGCACGGTGAGTACAGTGAGTGCCCTTTGAGAAGTGGTCATTGATAATTATGATATTGCATCCTACCCCAAACGGTCCTTTGTGAAAGAATGTATACATAGAATATATGTATATATATATATATATATATATATATATATATATATATATACTGTTTTTACGTACAAAATGGCAACGTTTCTTTCATTTGGATGGCTGAGTAATATTCCATTACCCACACACACGCACATGCACACAAACACAAACACTCTCACACATTCTTATTTATTGAGTCATCTGTTTTTGGACATTTGAGTTATTTCCATTGTTTTGGCATTGGCGTTAATGCTCTAAGCATTGGGTTGCACATTTCCTTTCCAATTAGTTTTTTGGTATCTCTAGGGTCATTCCATCATAGTGTAATGGCTGGAGAGCAGGGGAGTTTGGATTTTTAGGTTTTTGAGGACCTCCATACTATCAAAAAGAACATTTCAGATTTACGTCCAAATTCTAGCAAAAGATATGTTTAAAGTAGGATATGAGTATGGGTTCAAGTCTTTATGGTGAGGTGGGGGGGATTCCAACCAAAGCATGCATGCTGAGGATTCAGCATGGTTTTAGAGACTTCTGAATGTGTCGAGCACCTACCATGGGCCAGAAAATATGCACCATCTTCCTCATGTTTCTTTACCTCTTTTCTACCCATTCTTTGGGGTACAAACGCACAACCCAAAAAGGGAGAGCTGTATGCTCCCACGCACTGAGACAGCCGGGTGCTGCTGCACCATTGCCTTGAATCCCCACAACAGCTCGGAAGAGTAGAGCTGGAGTTTGAAGGCAGGTGGCTGAGATTCCGGATCCTCAGCCTTTCCTGAGAACTGACATATGCCAGAGCATCAAACCTTTACCCAGAAGAAAAAGAGCTGACGGATAGGTTGACATGTTTTCCTTATACTTTAAGAAACAGTCCACTGTTCCATGAAAATAGTAAAAGGAGATGAAATAGTTCTTTTTTTTTTTTCCTTACCGTTCTGCATCTTCAACAATACTTGTGAAAACGGTCATGCAGCACATTGATTTTGAAAACCTGGGAGTCATAGGAATTCTTGTATAATACTGACATTGCATAGCTAAGACGGATCATGACCAAAGTCCTCAAGAAATCCCTTTCATGTCACTTTGGGAGCTGGCTACTCGAGGGCAGCACTCATCTGCTTTCTGTCAAGTTGACTGGGTTGAAGGTGGCAGAAAGTTGGGTCAGGATTCCACGTGTCCTCTCTAAACTCCCACAAAGAAATGGATAAATCAGGAGATGGATACATATAGCCTAAATAGCCTCAAGCAGCCTCTTTGCATCCTGTAGCAATGAGGCAAAATGACTTAGCTCTGAGCCCTTGAGTCATGCTGCTTCCGTTCGCCCCTGGACACCACCATTTCCCTGCTGCGTGAACTTGGCCACTTCACAGAATCTCTCCAGAATTGATGGTTTTGTCCACCTCTGACGTGAGAATTGAAATTGTCCTCCGCTTGGGGTGGCAGGCTGGCTAAGTCTGTAGAGCATTTGACTCTGGACCTCAGGGTCAGGGGTGGAAACCCCACCCTGGGCATGGGGCTCACTTCAGAAAGTCAAAGAGGGGCTCCTTGCTGGCCCAGTTGATGAAGCATCGGCCTTGCGCTTGGGTCATGATCCCAGGGCCCAGGCTCGAGCACTAGTTCGTCAGGCTCCCTGCTTAGCAAGAAGCCTGCTTCTCCCTCTCCTTCTGCCTGCCACTTGGCCTGCTTTTGCTCCCTCTCTTGGCCAAAGGAATGAATGGAATGTTTCTTTACTGAAATTCCATGGGCCAACAAAAAATGCATCATTACCTTTGGATGCAATGTTCAGTCATTAGTTGCATATACCTCTCTGAGCTCATCATATCATGTGCCCTCCTTAATGCACATCACCGGGTGACCCCATCCCCCCACCCACCTCCCTTTCTACCAACTTCACTTTGCTTCCAGGAGTCAGGAGTGTTTAGTGGTTTGTCTCTCTTTCTGATTCTTTCCCGTTCAGTTTTCCTCTCGATCCCTGTGATCCTCTGCAGTATTCCTTATATTCCATCCAGGAAAGAGTTCTACCTAAAGACGATGTGGATCCTAGACTCACTGGAATCTGACTCATGCATCAGAAGGGACGAATACCTCCCATTTTGCTCGATGTGGGTGGAAATGCAAGGGATTCTGCTAAGTGAAATCAGTCAGTCAGAGAAAGATCATTATCACAGGGTTTCACTCATAAAGGAAAAATATATTTCAAAAAAAAATAATAAAATAGCCTGATGTCCAAGTCGTCCAGGTGTTATGCTAAATAAATGAAAATCTGCACTGTGAGTACAGTGAGTGCCCGTTGTGATGTGGCCATTGATAATTATGATATTGCCTCCTACCCCAAACGGTCCTTTGTAAAAGAATGTATACATAGTATATATATATATATATATATATATATTACTTTTTTTATGTAGATACCTATATGTATATGTATAGATGTATAATTGGCAATGCTTACAGCACTTGGCGTTTTATATATATAGTTATAGATATAGATATAGATATAGATAGATAGATAGATATACGTATGTAAAGCTATATGTATACATAATATATATATATTATATATATGCCCTGGTTTTTAAAATGAAGTGATTTCTTTATTTGAGAGAGAAAGAGAAAGAAAGCATGAGTGGCAGGCAGAGACAGAGGGAGATGGAGAAGCAGACTCCCCGCTGAGCAGGGATCCTGCATGGAGGCTCAATCCTGGGCCCTGAGAGTATGACTTGATCCTAAATCGGATATTTAACCAACAGAAACCCCCAAGGAGCCCCAACATATGCCCTTCCTCAGACCCATCTCCAGTTTAGTCCATCCCCTTGCCCACGTCCTCTCTGATCATCATCAATGCATTCTCCATAGCTACCAGTCTGTTTCCTGCTTTGCGTCTCTCAATTTCTCCCCATGTTCATTTGTTTTTTTTAATACCATATATGAGAGAAACCACATAGAATTCATCTTTCTTTTACTCATTTTGCTTCATATAGTCCTCTGAAGCTGTATCCATGTCGTTCAAAATGGCAACATTTCTTTCATTTGGATGGCTGAGTAATATTCCATTACATACACACACCCACACACACACACACATACACGCGCACACACACACAAACACTCACACACATTCTTATTTATTGAGTCATCTGTTGATGGACATTTGAGTTATTTCCATCATTTTGACATTGGTGATTATGCTATAAGCATTGGGCTGCACAATTCCCTTCCAATTAGTTTTTTGGTATCTCTATGGTCATTCCATCATAGTGTAATGGCTGGAGAGCAGGGGAGTTCGGTTTTTAGATTTTTGAGGAACCTCCATACTATCAAAAAGAACATTTCAGATTTACGTCCAATTCTAGCAAAAGATATGTTTAAAGTAGGATATGAGTATGGTTTCGAGTCTTTATGGTGAGTTGAGGGGGATTGCCACCCAAAGCATGCATGCTGAGGATTCAGCATGGTCTTAGAGTCTTCTGAATGTGTGTCGAGCACCTACCATGGGCCAGAGAATATGGACCATCTCTTTCATGTTTCTTTAACTCTTTTCTACCCACTGCTTGGATTTCAAAGGCACAACCCCAAAAGGGAGAGCTGTATGCTCCCACCCACTGAGACAGCCAGGTGCTGCTGCACCATTGTCTTGAATCCCCACAACAGCTGGGAAGAGTAGAGCTGGAGTTTGAAGGCAGGTGGCTGTGACTCTGGATCCTCAGCATTTCCTGAGAATTGACGTATGCCGGAGCATCAAACCTTTACCCAGAAGAAAAAGAGCTGAAGGAATGGTTGACATGTTTTCCTTATACTTTAAGATACAGTTCACTGTTCTCTGAAAATAAAATAGTACAATGAGATAAAATATATGTATTTGTACTTACCGTTCTGCATCTTCAACAATACTTGTGAAAACGGGCATGCAGCACATTGATTTTGAAAACCTGGAGTCTGAGGAATTTTGTATAATACTGATACTGTGTGGCTACAAGGATCTTGACCAAAGTCCTCAAGAAATTCCTTTCATGTCATTACGAGAGCTGGCTTTTAAAGTGCACACTGTGCTGCTTTCTGTCATGTTCTCTAGGTTTTAAGGGGGCAGCAGGTTGGGTCCTGTCCTGTCCTGTCTACCAGTCCTCTACAAACTGCCACACAGAAATCGATAAATCAGTAGATCAATACATGTAGCCGAAATACCCTCAAGCAGCCTCTTTGCATCCAGTAGCAACGCAGCAAAATTACTTAGCTCTGAGCCCATGAACCATTCTGCATCCGTTTACGTGCTGGGACTCCACCATTTACGTGCTGTGTGAACTTGACCACATCACAGAACCTCTCCGGACTTGATGGTTTTGTCCACCTCTGACGTGAGAGTTAAAATTGTGCACCTCTGGGGGTGGCTCTCTGGCTAAGTCTGTAGAGCATTTGATTCTGGACCTCAGGGTCAGGGTTTGAAACCCTGCCCTGGACATGGGGCTCACTTCAGAAAGTAAAAGAGGGGCTCCTGGGTGGCCCTGGTGGTGAAGCATCGGCCTTGCACTTGGGTCATGATCCCAGGGCCCTATGATCGAGCCCCACCTCGTCTGGCTCCTTGCTTACAAGGAGCCTGCTTCTCCTTCTCCTTCTGCCTGCCACTCGGCCTGCTTGTGCTCTCTCTCTCTCAGCCAAAGGAATAAATGAAATGTTTCTTTATTGATATTCCATGGGCCAACATAGAATACATCTTTAGCTTTGGATGCAATCTTCAATGATTACTTGGGGTTACCTCCCAGGGCTCATCATATCATGTGCCCTCCTTAATGCGCATCTCGGGGTGAACCCATCCCCCCACCCACTTCCTTTTCTGCCAACTTCACTTTGCTTCCAGGAGTCAGGAGTGTTTTGTGGTTTGTCTCTCTTTCTGATTTCTTCCCATTCAATTTTCCTCTCGATCCCTGTGATCCTCTGCGCTATTCCTTATATTCCATACCAGAAAGTGGACTACCTAAAGAGGATGTGGTTCTTAGACTCACTGGAATCTGACTCTGGCATCAGAAAGGACGAATCCCTCCCATTTACCTCGACGTGGGTGGAACTGCAGGGATTCTGCTACGTGAAATAAGTCAGATGGAGAAAGTCTATAATCAAAGGTTTCACTCATATTTGAAAAAATATAGTTTTAAAAAAGAAAACAAATAAAGCATGGTATCCACTTCTTCCATGTATTATGAGAAATAATTGAAAAACTGTACTGTGTGTACCAAGTGAGCCTGTTGAGAAGAGATCATTAGTAATGATGACATTGCCTCCTTCCACAAACTTCCATTAAAAAATATGTATTATGTATATATATATATATTTTCTCTTCTTATGGCACTTAGCACGTTATATATAAATATATATAAATATGTAAATATATATATGTTTTTATATATATTAAGGGGCATATATATATATGTTCCGTATTTTATTAGAATATTTTTATTGATTTGAGAGAGAGCTAGAATGAGAGAAGGTTATATATCCATACATTTATACCATTTAATTATATATATATATATATATATATACACACACGCACACACACACACACACACACACACACATATAAAACTTATGGAATATCAAAATCAATGAGGAGATTTTGTTATTACTGCTGAATTCACAACGAACTTTCAGTGGATTAAGGTTTATGTGAAGCATTTTTTTGTTCTTTGTTTTTTTTAAGATTTTTTATTTATTTGTCAGAGAGAGAGGAGTGAGAGTGAGCACAAGCAGACAGAGTCGCAGGCAGAGGCAGAGGGAGAAGCAGGCTCCCCGCTGAGCAAGGAGGCCAATGTGAGACTCGATCCCAGGACACTGGGATCATGACCTGAGCCTAAGGCAGCTGCTTAACCAACTGAGCCACCCAGGTGTCCCTATGTGAAGCATTTAAAAAGAGGTTCAGAATTGGAATCTGAGCCCAGACTGGAATCAGGCAGATCCCGCTTTGAGTCTGGCCTGGCCAGGTTCCCTGCTCTGCCTCACCCTCATTTACCTAATGCAGAGAAAGTAATATGACAGGCAGCACAGAGCTTTTGTGACCATAGAAATGAGAGAGGGCCTTTCATGCTCCTAGGCGGTGATTGGCTGCTGGGGCTGAAAGCTCTGTTTCCCTCCCCACCCTTAGCGGGGTTAGACGTCACTTGGCAGCCCTCCTGGCCAAATGCAGACATTTGTCTAACATCCTTTCTTGGAGTTTTCCTCTCCTACTCTCATTCATCTTCCCCCCACCTCCCTTGCTCCCCAGGTTCTCATGTGACTTCCTGACTGCAAGGAGCTACTTGTCCAAGCCTCGTTCTGGATGATTAACTAAGAACACATCTTTCTGGACCTATTTTTATAGTCCATGCCCCAGCCCTGCAGAATTAGCTATTCATTCTGTGTCTTGGTCTCAAAAGGAATATATAGATCCCGGGCTAATGCCATGGAAAGAAAGCCTTTGCTACTTTCCCGTGATGTATATAATTGGGGGTTCCTGTAGTGTCTAGCAGTATAAAAATGAAATGTGAAGAGACTGTATTTATGTCTCTGTAATGAAACTTAAGAAGAAATCTAAAGAGATATGTCTGCCCTTGCAATCAGTCTTGTGGGGTGAAAAGGTTATTTTGGATGCTTTCATTCCACGTCTTTTTAGGAAGCAAAGATCATTCAGAGGTAACTGAATTCTGTGAAATGTTAGTCTTCGATATTGGGAATGTAGAATGGGAACTGGTATGTTTTAGTAAAATCCTGTAGGATCCCACCAACGTTCCAGTGTGATAACATTTAACCAGATAGTGTGGCTGAGCTTTCTGACCCAGTGGTTCTAAAACGTCTGTAGGCATGATCCCTGATTATACTCATGGATGTGAAGTTTTTGAATTTTGTTTGACTCATGAGGAGCCCAAATAGTTGTTCTAAAATGATCATTAATTATATTGTCACCAAAGTCTGGAGATCCAATGGGTATTTTTGAGTCTATGGATAAATCCAATGGGCTCACCCTGTGATTTCTTTTAAGGGGCAGTGGTTAAGAGCTTTGGCTCTGAATCTAGACCACTTATTTTCTTCACAGTCTGCCTCTACCACCTACTCTCTGTGTGACCTTGGGCAAATTACTTGAATTATCTGTGCCTCCGTTTCCTCATCTATAAAATATGGATGTTAATAATACCAACCCTATAGGACTGTTGCAAAGATTCAGTTATTTAGTTTATGTAAAGCCCATACAACATCTCCAGCACAGAGTGAACCCTCTGTAACTGTTAACTATTAATATTTACAGAGAGGGGTGCTTGGGTGGCTCAGCCAGTTAAGCATCTGACTCTTGGTTTCAACTCAGGTCATGATCTCATGGTCCAGGGTTCCAGTCCCATGCAGGGTTCCACGCTCAGTGTGGAGTCTGCCTGAGGAGTCTCTCCCTCTTCCTCTGCCTCTGCCCCTGCTAAAATAAATAAAAGAATCTTTAAAAAGTATTTTCAGAAAGATGCAAGGACTTATGGATCTCTTAATTTAAAAAAATTACTGTAGAAATTTTATTTATATGCATGGACTTTGTTGGAGACCAGTTGCTTTGGGTTTGAACTCTGACTGCACCAGAATCAGACTGTCTGGGTTTAAACCCTGGCTATGTGTCTTTCCATAAGTTTCTTTAAGCTCTCTGCACATCTGGAATTCAAAAAGTATCTACCTCATGGGATTGTTGTGCAGGTGAAAGGAGGCAGGGCTTCTAAGAACACCTGTCACATCATCAGCACTCAGTAAATAACACTGCCTTATTTATGTGTCTTGGCTTCCTCATTTACAAAACGGGGAGAATAATACTTATCTTCATGGTTGTTGTGAATCTAAAATGAGATCATGTACATGTGAAAATGCCTACCATACATAAAAGAAGAAAGATGAGAGTGAGTGTTGGCAAGGACACAGAGAAACACAACCCCTCATATATTGCTAGTGGGTGGGTAAAAGGCTACAGCATCTTTGGAAAACAGTCTGGTAGTTCCTCAAAAAGTTCAACATGGAGTTATCCCGTAACCCAAGAATTCCAGTTTTAGGCATATAGCTAGAAGTATCTAAAACTTATGTCCACACAAAAAAGTATACACAAAGTTCACAGAGGCATTATTTGTAATAGCCGCCAAATGGAAATCGCCTCAATGTCCATCCATGGAGAAATGAATGAGAAGAAGCAGTAAGCCAATAAAATGGAATATTATTCAGCCATAAAGAAGGAACAGGGTAGTGACATGTGCTCCAACACACATCACCCTTGAAAATACGCTAAGTCAAAGAAGCTAGTGACGAATGACTGCATACTGTGTTTATACTTATACAAAATGTCCACGATGGGTACAGGATTTCTTTGGGAAGAGGAGAACAAAAATGTTCTAGAATTAGAGATGGTTATGGTTGTTACCACCTTGTGAATATATTTGAAAAACACTGAATGGTACACTTTAGATGAGTGAATTTTGTGGTATGTGAATTATGTCTCAATAAAGTGGTTATTTTTTTTAAAAGTTCAGCCACATAGTAGCCCTAATTTAACACAAGTAATTTGCAGCCACCAACACTCTGCTCTTACCTTAGGAAACTAGAACAGGGCCCTGAATGAATGGTGCCCATGACAGAAGGCCCACTCAGGGAAAGAAGGATAGATCTAGAGCATTGGAGGTTTGCCAAGGTGTGGGTAAATTTGGAGGGAAAGGCAGTGAAGGCATTTAAGGGGACCAAAAGGAGAGACAAACTACATGTACTTTGAATTTTGCAGGGATCCATCATCTTTCATGTCCTGGACTGAAATCACAGCTGATAAATGTTCTGGGATTTCAAGCTGTCCCAGAGAAGGGGTGATGTGTGGCTATTCGACAGAAAGGAAAACGGAAGAAAACAGAGACGAATCTGAGGGCATGTAAGTCTGATTTTGAAAGGCAGAAGAAGGCAGTAGTCCATGGAGGACACGTTTATCCAGAGGACTCTAATTGTTCCTTAAGGTCTGGGTCAATGCCTTTAGGTCAGCACTAACTCTGCTCCAAGTGGGATCACTTTAAAGGATTAGAAGTGTCTGTCTAAATCCTATGCCCAGTATTGGTCTGGGGATGCCAAAGAGTGGTTCACAGGAAGCTTTACTATTCCTCTCAGTTATTTATCTCATTAATGGAATTTATCAGCAGCCTGGAGTCCTTTTTCAGGATGATGAGCATCCAGAGGACTCCCTGAAAGGAATACACTGGGTAGCTATGCCAGAGATTTGCATGCACAGAAGGCAAATGGAAGACATTAAACAGTGAATTACATGGAGAGTAGCTGACAGCTCTTGTTTATTAAGAAAGATTGTAATGGGGAAGAAAGACAGCCCACATAGGGGCTGAGATTTTTGACTGAGAGGGAAGAGTTTTACTGCAACATATAGTAAAAATAAATGAAGAAAAGGAAAGAATGAAAGAGAGATAAGAGAGAACGAAAGAAAGAAAGAAAGAAAGAAAGAAAGAAAGAAAGAAAGAAAGAAAGAAAGGGAGAGGGGAAGAACTTTCAATACTTTAAATTAAGATTTGGTCTCAAAGGTTTTCACTTCGATTCACTCATGACTCTTTATTACTTCCTGATGCTGTCTTACACAAGCCGTTAACTGGATTCAGTCTGTAAGGGCAAAGATCAATCAGCCACAGAAGTCCTTGGCTTGACAACTAGGATGAGGAAGCATTTTCCTCAGAGCTATTTGACATAGTCCGTCATTGTACATGTTTAAAGTATAGTTGTTTTCCCTGTGAAATCTGCCTTCCTACCAGATTGTGAAAGCCACCTGAAATGAAACGATGCCTCCCTATGCTCTGGGTATTTTCTGCGGAAGCCCGATTCCATGCAGGTGTTCAAATCTGAGTTACCTAGGCAATGGCCCCAGAAGAGCTGTGGGTCAGTAGTATTCTATTTCCAAAATTTCGTATCTTTAAGCTTTGGTTATGTCCACATTTCCCATAAACCCCAGGGGAAGCTTCAGTCAGCTCGTTTTGAAGACAGTGTCTTTTTTTAAAAAAGATTTTATTTATTTATTTGACAGAGAGAGAGAGAGAGAGAGAGATCACAATTAGGCAGAGAGACAGGCAGAGAGAGAGTGGGAAGCAGGCTCCCTGCTGAGCAGAGAGCCCGATGTGAGGCTCGATCCTAGGACCCTGAGATCATCACCTGAGCTGAAGGCAGAGGCTTAACCCACTGAGCCACCCAGGCGCCCCAAAGACAGTGTCTATTATAAAGGGCTTTATAATACTGTCTTCAAGTCCAAACCAGCATGTGAAGTCATTGGGCATCTCCCTCCCTCCTTCCTTCCTTTCTTCCTCCCCCACTTCCTCCTTTCCCTGTCTTCTTTCCTTATCTTCCTTTCTTATGGGTTTCCTACTTTAAAAACAAAAAGAATGAGTTTCCTTCTGCAAAATCTTGGGGTCAGGAACAAGACTAAATCCTAGAGTAATAAAGAACTTTCTGGTTCTGCAGGGAGTCCTAGCAGAGTTAGAAATACCACCCAATGCATGAAATAGAGCTCAGAAAAAAATAGAGGGATGATCCACCAGCATGAGGGTTGTTTAACAAAGAGCCCTAACAACTGAGAAGAAATAACAGGAGTTACTTTCTAACACATGCGCTGGGGAACAACCTGTGCTGTAAATGTGTATACTTGGAAAATGCTGGGTTTTTTTCCCCATTTTATTTATTTTTTCAGCGTAACAGTATTCATTCTTTTTGCACAACACCCAGTGCTCCATGCAAAACGTGCCCTCCCCATTACCCACCACCTGTTCCCCCAACCTCCCACCCCTGACCCTTCAAAACCCTCAGGTTGTTTTTCAGAGTCCATAGTCTCTTATGGTTCGCCTCCCCTTCCAAATTTTTTTTTAATAAACATATAATGTATTTTTATCCCCAGGGGTACAGGTCTGTGAATTGCCAGGTTTACACACTTCACAGCACTCACGATAGCACTTACCCTCCCCAATGTCCATAGCCCCCTCCCCCTCTCCCAATCCCACGTCCCCCCAGCAACCCCCAGTTTGTTTTGTGAGATTAAGAGTCATTTATGGTTTGTCTCCCTCCCAATCCCATCTTGTTTCATTTATTCTTCTCCTATCCCCCTACCCCCCCATGTTGCTTCTCCATGTCCTCATATCAGGGAGATCATATGATAGTTGTCTTTCTCCGATTGACTTATTTCACTAAGCATGATACGCTCTAGTTCCATCCACGTTGTCGCTGTTTTGAAAAGGCAAAATTCTTAGTTAATTCTTTTTTGTTGTTGTGATAAGAACACTCATCACGACATGCACCCTCATCAAATTTTCAAGTGCACTATACAGTGTTGTTAACTATATGAAATATGTTGTGTGGCAGATCTCTAGAACCTATTCATCTCGTTTGACTGAAACCCTATACCCACTGGAGGCTGAGAATGGCCAGCAATCCCTGTAACAACCGATGAAAGATTACTCCAGACTTTTCTGTGAAAGAGAGAAGAAGGCAAGGGGGTCAACACTCACAGATGAAGACCCTTTGCTCTTCTTTGCTCCCACTCTTATTGGTCCTTCAGGATAATCACAGATCCTTATCATTGTTTCTCAAGCACGTGATGTGTGACAAGTGGTCTTACAGGAACTAGGAGGATCTGTTTACTGAAAGGTACGCCCTGCTAAGGAGTGTGTTCTATGAGTTCTGCTAAAGACAGCCCAAGGGACCATGCTTACAGCTCTTAGATCCCACGGTAGCTGGTTGGGCTAAGAAAGCTTCTTGCTTTGGGAAGGCAACTCCCTGAGGCATTCCAGTGCCAGGGTGGTCTGGCAGGCCTTGGCATTCCAAAGGGCTGTGGACGCCCTTCTCTGAAACCTTCCCCGCCTTTAGCAGCCTCTGTGTGGCATTTTAGCAAGCCAGGTATTATGGCCGATTTCATCCCTACATTAACCCCAATAGTTGAACAACTCCCCATTTCCTTCTTTCCATAGCCCTCAGCAACCACTCTTCACCTCTCTGCTTCTACGAGTTTGGCTCTTTTGGGTATCGCATTGAAGTGGAATGTGCAGTATTTGTCCTTCTGTGACTGGCTTATTTCACTTAGCATAGTGTCTTCCAGGGTCATGCATGCTCTTGCATTTGGCAGCATTTCCTTCTTTTTAAGGCTTAATAATATTTTATTTGTAACATATTTATAAAAATAAATTATTTACTTATAATAATAAATATTTATCTTATTTTAAATAATATTTTATTAAAATAATATTTCAGGCTTACTAATCTTTTAATAACATATCAAATAGCTATTTAATATATTTATTATTAAGGCTTAATAATATTTAATAATAAATAAAATGTATGCATATATATATTTGAGAGCAAGTGGGGAGAGGGGCAGAGGAAGAGAGGGAATCTTAAGCAGCCTCCACGTCCAGTGCAGAGCCCCATTCGGGACTCCAACTCATGACCCTGAGGTCATGAACTGAGCCAAAATCAAGAGTCAGATTTTTAACCAACTGAGCCACCCAGGTGCCCCTTTTTAATGAATGAATGAGTGAATGAATGAATGAATGATTTTTTTTTTGAGAGAGAGAAGGCTTAATATTCTCTTTGACATATGTACCACATTTTCTTTGTCCATTCATCCATGGACATTTAGGTGGTTCCCTATCTTGAGAATCGTGCTGCGATAAACACAAATGTGCACACAAACAAGCAAAAGGAAAAAAACAATGAGAGAGAATGAGAGAGAGAAAGAGTGAGAAATCAAGAAAAAGACTCTTAATTATAGAGAGCCAACTGATGGTTACCAGAGGGAAGGGGGATGAAATAGCTGATGGGGATTAAGGAGGCCCCTTGTGATGAGCACAGGATGTTGTATGGAAGTGTTGAATTACTGTATTGTACACTTGAAACTCAGGTTACGCTGTATGTTAACTAACTGGAATTAAAACAAAACCTTAAAAAACAGAAACATGCACATATCGCTTTGAGACCCCGATTGCAATTCTTCTGGATATATACTCAGAAGCTGGATTACTAGATAAGATGGTAATTATACTTTTTTTAAAGATTTTATGTATTTATTTGACAGAGAGAGAGAGAGATCAAAAGTAGGCAGGGATGCAGGCAGAGAGAGAGGAGGAAGCAGGCTTCCCGCTGAGCAGAGAGCCCGATGCGGGGCACGATGACCTGAGTCAAAGGCAGAGGCTTAATGCCCTGAGCCACCCAGGTGCCCCCGGTAATTATACTTTTCATACTTTGAGGAATGTCCTCACTATTTTCCACAGCTTCTGTACCATTCCCCATTCCCACGAGCAGTGTGCAGAAGTTTCGTGTTTCTCTACATCCTGGCCAACACTTGACTTCTTTTTGTTTTGAGAGGGGTGAGGTGGTACCTCATTGTGGTTTTGAACTACATTTCCCTGATGATTACTGATGTTGACCACCTTTCGTTTCTCCTCCTGCTCCTCCTTCTCCTCCTCCTCCTCCTTCTTTTGTAAAGATTTTATTTATTTATTTGACAGGCAGAGAGAAAGAGAGAGAGAATGAAGAGAGCACAAGAAGGGTGAGTGGGAGAGGGAGAAACAGGTTCTGCCCGATTCTGATACCGGGCTTGATCCCAGGATCCTGGAATCATGACCTGTGCCAAAAGGAAAGGGAGAAGCTTATCTGACTTAGCCACCCAGGTGCCCCATTGAGCACCTTTTGGTATACCTACTGGACATTTTTTAAAATATTTATTTATTTGAGAGAAAGAGAGAGAGAGAGAGCATGAATAGGCAGAGGGGCAGCGGGAGAGGGAGAGAGAATTCTGAAGCAGACTCTCTGCTAAGCATGGATCCTGACGTGTGGCTCAATCCCTGGACCCTGAGATCATGACTTGATCCCAAATCAAGAGTCAGATGCTCAAACTACTGAGCCACCCAGACACTGCTTCCTAGTGATCATTAGTATGTCTTCCTCAGAGAAACATCTATTCGAGTCCTTTAACCATTTTTTAAATGGGTTATTTGTTTTATTTCTATTGAGTTGTAGAAGTTCCATATATATTTTAGACATTAAGCCCTTATGTCATATAGGATTTGCAAATATTTTCTCCCAGTCTGTAGGTCGCCTTTTCACTCTGTTGATTGCTTCCATTGCCTCACAGAGCTTTTTAGTTTGATGGAGTCCCATTTGTCTCTTTTGCCTTGTGGATTGCATTTTTGGTGTCATATCCAAGAAATCACTGCCAAGACAATTTTCTGCTGTTGCCTTCTAGGAGTTTTCTAGTCTTAGCTCTTACACATTTAGATCTTTGATCCATTTTGAATGAATTTTTGTATACAGTGTAAGATAAAGTTCCAGTTTCATCCTTTTTCATGTTCATATCCAGTTTTCCCAGCACCATTTATTGAAGAAACTCTCTTTTCCCCTTTTTGTATTCCTAGTTCCATTTTTTTTGTGTTTTTTAAAAGATTATACTTATTTCTTTATTTGACAGAGAGACACAATGAGAGAGGGAACACAAACAGGGGAAGTGGGAGAGGGAGAAGCAGGCTTCCTGCTGAGCAGGGAGCCTGATGTGGGGCTCGATCCCAGGACCGTGGGATTATGACCTGAGCTAAAGCCAGATGCTTAATGACTGAGCCACCCAGGAGCTCTATTTTTGAAGATCATTCGACTATAGGCATGTGTGTTTATTTTTATGTTCTCTATTCTGTTCCATTGAGCTATATGTCTGTTCTAATATCAGTACCATAGTATTTTTTATTACTATAGTTTTGTAATATATTTTGATAGCAGGAATTATGATATGTCCAGCTTGTTCTTCTTTCTTAGGATCGCTTTGTCTGTTCAGGGTCTTCTGTGGTTCCTTTTGAATTTTAGGCATTTTTTCTATTTCTGTATAAAAACACCATTGGGATTTTGATGTCAATAATATCAAATCTATAGTTTACTTTGGATAGTATGGATACTTTGGTAAGATTAAGTCTTCAAATCAATGAGCTGGAAATGTCTTTCCATTTACTTGGGTCTTCTTATTTTCTTTCATTGATATTTTGTGGCTTTCAGTGTACAAATCTTTCACCTCCTCGGTTAAATTTACTATTAAGTGCTTTATTGTTGATGCTTTTGTAAATGGGATTTTCTTAATTTCATTTTGGATATTCCTTGTTAGTGTATAGAAATGCGACTGATTGTTGTACGCTGATTTTTTTTTCCTGAAACTTTATCAAGTTTGTTTATTAGTTCTAAAGTGTGTGTGTGTGTGTGTGTGTGTGTGTGTAGGCTTTGGGGTTTTTCCACATATACGATCATGCAATCTAGGACCCAACATAATTAACCTCTTTTCCAATTTTGATGCCTTTAATTTCTTTTCCTTGGCTAACCATTCTGGCTAGGAGTTCCAGTCCTATGTTGGATCGGAGTGGTGAGGGTGGGCATCACTATCTTATTCCTGACCTTAGAGGAAAAGCTTTCAGGTTTTCACCATTGAGTCTGTTGTTAGCTGTAGCTTGTCATCTATGGTCTTTGTTATATTTAGGTATAATCCTTCTATACCTAGTGTGTTGAGAGTTTTTCTTCATGAGAGGGTGTTGAATTTTGTCAAATGATTTTTCTGTACTGATTGAGATGATGATGTGATTTTTATCCTTCATTCTGTTAAAGTTGTGTGTCACGTTGATGGACTTAGGTATTTTGAACCATCCTTGCATCCCGGGGATAAATCTCCCTTGATCATGTGTATGATCCTTTTAATGTTGAAAGCAACGTTTTTAGAACTTGAGGTGTGTAGGCATTGTGCTTAGGAGGAATGACCTGGATTATAACATAAAATTGTTAGCTTTACATCTAGAATAGAGAGCTAACCACTTTGATCTGAAGAACACCAAGTCCCTTCATTTTTCAACTCCAAAAGTGGGCTCTCCTCGTTTGCCTACCTGCAACTGATATTAGAAATTGAAATTATACTATTGGAGATTAATTCCTTTGGCATAGACTTTTCTTGACACCCTATTACAAAAGAAACACCATTGGTTGGGAAAGAATATGGGAAATTTTCAAATATTAATCTTTTCCAAGTCACTGGCAATTATGTGAAAATCTTCTTTTTTCTAGAGTTCGTTTTCTTTCCACCAATAGAGAGGGTGGAGAGAGTTAGACTAGAAGGTTGAAGACCACGGTGCCTGGGGGGCTCAGTCTTTAAGCGTCTGCCTTCAGCTCCGGTCATGATCCCAGGATTCTGGGATCTAGACCTGCATCGGGTTCTCTGCTCTGTGGGAAGTCTTCTTCTCCCTCTTCCACTCCCCCTACTTGTGTTCCCTCTCTCACTGTGTGCGTGTCTCTCTCTCTCAAATAAATCTTTAAAAAAAAGAAGTTTGAAGACAAACGACAGACGAGATGATTGTGATGAAGATATTTCCTGAACAAGGCCTAATATAGAGCCTACTCCGGAACATAGTAATATAAAACATTTCATTTGTGCTCCATTTCTCTTATTGACTATTTATCCAGCAAGAATTTGTTGAGTACCTATTATGTGTCAGTCATTGTGCAGGGCACTGGAAATAAAATGGTGAATAAAGCAAGCAGGGAAGGTACAAATTTTACCTTGCGTGTGAACCCTGTTGGTAGACATTATTGTCCTCTTACTTCTGGTGTACCTAGTTGCAATTCTTGGTGAAATTTCAGGCCTTCTATTTCCCCACTTGTGTAGTTTCAGGGCTAGCACAAACTAGGATCTCAAAGTATACATCTTAACAATGAAGATAAGATAATGAGTGGTTTTAGGAACCCAGACTTTTTCCACGTAGCATAACTCCAACATTTGACCTGCGTGTGTGTGGAGGGGATGGGGGTCACACTTTACACTGTAGGTGTTTGATAGAGGATTCTAGACCAATATTTTAAAAACAATCAGGAACTGGATCTGCCAGATAGAAGTAAGTACAAACCACTTGCCGAAATACAACACTAGTGAAAAACTAATTAGAGCAGCAAAGGCTAGAGAACGTTGAATGAATTCAGAAAGCAGTTTAACAGGTGCAGACGTTTAATAAGGTCACTGTCTGGAAGATGGACAGAATCCCAGGATCAATGCATATGAGAGAGGAAAGGGACTTGCAGATCCTCTAGCCCAGCTGAGGGTGAAAAACGAGGGGGTGGGGGATGAATGAAAACTTCAATGTCACATGGCAAGTCAGCAGTAGAACTGGGTTCAGGGCTCAGGCCTCCTGATTCCGCATGCGGTCCTCTTTTAAAAAGCAAGGAAGAACTAGTTTTTATTTAAAGAAAATTGTGTGCTCAGCGTTCTATCTTATTTCGTCCCTCACTTCAAAAGCATTAAATTAAATGAACCTCCAATTCACTGGTGAGGAAATTGAGAATCAGAACTAACATTCCACATCTGTACTCCCAAAATTTCCATTCTCAAAGACTAGGATTAGCTCTGTATAGAATACAGTGTGACTGGTACCTCCCAAGCCCAGTAAAGAGAGCTGTCCCAAGACTGGGCTTCAACAGTAGAGGCAAATTCCTTCTGGTTGGATAATGAATGTGCTTGCTCCTCCCAGTTTACTCTTCCCCCAACCCCTTGTTGTCTAATTTGTTCTTTCATGGTGGGACTAAGGGAAATTAAAAAATAATATTTATTTATTAATTATTTTTTATAAACATATACTGTATTTTTATCCCTAGCTGTAAATCACCATGTTTACACACTTCACAGCACTCACCATAGCACACACCTTCCCCAATGTCCATAAGCCCACCCCCCTCTCCCGACACCCCTCCCCCCAGCAACCCTCAGTTTGTTTTGTGAGATTAAGAGTCACTTATGGTTTGTCTCCCTCCCGATCCCATCTTGTTTCATTTATTCTTCTCCTACCCCCTTAACCCCCCATGTTGCATCTCCCATAGTTGTCTTTCTGCCATTGACTTATTTCACTAAGCATGATACCCTCTAGTTCCATCCAAGTCATCACAAATGGCAAGATTTCATTTCTTTGGATGGCTGCATAGTATTCCATCATGTATGTACACCACATCTTTATCCATTCATCTGTTGATGGACATCTTGGTTCTTTCCATAGTTTGGCTATTGTAGACATTGCTGCTATAAACATTCATGTGCACATGCCCCTCGGACCACTACATTTGTAACTTTAGGGTAAATACCCAGTAGTGCAATTGCTGGGTCATAGGGTAGTTCTTTTTTCAACATTGTGAGGAACCTCCATGCTGTTTTCCAGAGTGGTTGCACCAGCTTGCATTCCCACCAACAGTGTAGGAGGGGTCCCGTTTCTCCACATCCTCGCCAGCATGTGTCATTTCCTGACTTGTTAATTTTAGCCATTCTGATTGGTGTGAGATGATATCTCATTGTGGTTTTGATTTGTAATTCCCTGATGCCGAGGGATGTGGTGCACTTTTTTCATGTGTCGGTTGGCCATCTGGATGTCTTCTTTGCAGAAATGTCTGTTCATGTCTTCTGCCCATTTCTTGATTGGATTCTTTGTTCTTTGGGTGTTGAGTTTGCTAAGTTCTTTATGGATTTTGGACACTAGCCCTTTACCTGATTTGTCGTTTGCAAATATCTTCTCCCATTCTGCCAGTTGTCTTTTGGTTTAGGTAACTGTTTCCTTTGCTGTGCAAAAGCGTTTGATCTTGATGAAATCCCAATAGTTCATTTTTGTGGGACTAAGGGCATTTTTAAAACTGCAAGTGAATTAGTCAAACTTGATATGTGTAGCAACGAAGGTATAATAATGGTCTCTGTAACTTGACAGATTAGGGGCAGTCAACCGTCGATCTCTTTTACTGCTTAATCAACTGGGGTACAAATCCACATTCTACCACAGTGTGCCCTCAGGCAAGTTCCTTGTCCTTTCAGAGCCTCTGTTTCATCATCTGGAAGTGTAGGTGACACTAATACCTGCCTCAAAGATTATGGTGAATTTGTTCCTTCTGACTGAGTTTTGACACTAAGAGAACACATGAGTTTATCCCAGTGTTTGAATCATAGCAAGAACTCAATAAATATTAGTCTTTGTTAACCAAATGCTAGTTTCTGACTTAAATGTACTACTTATGGCAGAGAACTCACAAAACCGGGTGTGTTTGTGGGAGAAGAGGCAGCGGGTTGGCCACTTTTGCCTGTTGCTTGTGGACAGGACTCTTCCCCATATAGAGGTACCCTCTTTATTGTCTACTCCTAGTGGTTGAAAGAGCGAGGTCCTCTAAGGACAGAGATATCATCTAGTTCAATAACCTCATCACAACACAGACCATTTATAGGAACCTCTTCCATGCTACCCAGAGAATACCCTGGCTCCCAGGTTTTGCCATGACAGATAAAAAAGACTGGGGCTGGGGAAGAGTGGGAAGAGAAGCATGTGAGCTCCTTACAGCTCAGCTTGTAGTGTTGGGCTGGGAGCTCTTCAAAGGCGAAGTCTACATCTCATACCTCATCCACTGTGAATCTCACCGTCATGCCTTCAACACACTCAGCAGACAGAATAAATCTATTTGTGGGAATGGAGATTGGGGCTAGATTACTCTGAAAGTCCGCAAATACATTTGAGGAACTTTTGGATATAATCAGCCCAGAACCACCTTTTTACTTCCCCCAAATTAAAGTTGGAAGTTTTCCTTCTCCATCATACACACCCTTCAGCTTCTGGCTCATGCTCTTTTGAAACATCTCCTCCCTAAGTCTTTCTTGACCCTCATTTTAACCCACTTTTGCCTGTTTACAAATGTTGAGGTATACTATTTTGGTAGGTCTTCAAGATCCTGAATGTGTGCCCCTGACTAGTCTCTTGAGGAGTCAGACTTTCCCATAAAATTAGGAATGAGACTCAAGATAATAACCAACAAGACAGGCACTGGCAGAATTGTTTCTGGTAATAACAACTGGTTGAGCTTGACTGGAACACTCCAGCACTAATTATCAGCCCTGAAGAGAGCCATGCCATTTTGTTGAACTTTGGATGGAATGAAAAATTCACTAAGGATTTCCCTCATTAAAACCTCCACCCCCAACCAAGCAATTCATTCTACTTATGCCTGGTGAGGTTATTACTGACCTTGGATCAACCTTAAAGTTTTATGAATGTATTTCACAAACATTTATTTGATAGCTACTATGTTGGGACCTTGACTAGGCATGAGGACCATGAAGAAGACCTCTAGAAGTTCCCAGTCCAGTGGGCTCTGTTCCCCATAGGGAGTGGCCTTCGTTATTGCTCATCATTTGTGGTTGAAAGTATGAGGTCCCATAAATATAGAGATATCCAGTGGTATCGATGTCAAAATGTAGACCAGAAGTAGGGGCGATTTATAAATCACAGTGACATCTTCCATAATGGGTATAAGTATGAGGCACAGATGGAAAAAACAATGAACTCAATCTGAGGGTGTTAACTAGGACTGCACAGAGGAGGGAACACTTCAAGTGGATCTTGAAGGTAAAGTTCATCAGAACCCAGGAGTAGAATGAGAGGCGGGAAGGGAGGGGAATTTCAGGCATATGGAATGGCAATTTACAAATCAGAATGCAGAAGTAGAATGAGAGGCGGGAAGGGAGGGGAATTTCAGGGATAAGGAATGGCATTTTACAAATCCTATGCCCAACAGGCTAAGTGATAAATGTCTGCAAGAAATTTACTGCAACATCAAGTGAAAACAGTGGGAGATGTGAGGATAAAGGCAAGGGCTAGATGGAGAAACCCTTTGCATGTATCACCTTGAAAGGGTTCTCTACATTTGCTGACTCCACTTCACTACTTCAGATTCATTTCTGACTCACTGTGGTCCCCTTAACTGGGAGCCTTACTCTGAATCCAAATCCAATGGGCAGCTCCTTTCCTATCTTTAGTTTACTTGACTTTTCCAGGGAATGTGAGATGGGATAAACTGTTTTCATCCCCCAAGCTTCAGCTCCCTTGGATTGTGAGATACCACCCTGTCTCTTGGATTTTGCTGATTCCCTGGACTTGCCATTTAAGTTTTCATTATGACCTCTTTCCTCTCTGCCTGACCTTTAAGTGACATGAATTCTCAGGGGTTTATCCTGTTCTTTACCTCACAACTCTCTGTTGTCAATCTTCTACATGTCTTTACTTATTCTCTATCAATTGATTACACTCCTATTTTTCTCTCTCTAGCTCAGCTTTCTATGATGCGATCCGGTGTGTCAAATTGTCCTGAGTATTGCCACTTGTATGTTCTTCAGGCTTTATGAGTTCACCAGATCTAATGGAATGCATTATATTTTCACCACCTTCCTCCAGTGTTCCCTATCTCAGAGACTTGTATCATTTTCCAACCAGTTGCCTAGGTCTGAAAAGCTCAGAATCGTCTGGGGGTCCTTTTTCTCCCTACCTTCTCCATCCTGTCAGTCACCAAGCTGTTGTCGGTTCTACTTTCTTAATCTCCTTGCTATTTTCTAATCTTGGTGGAATTCCTCTCCATTCTTCTACATCTTCATGACCGCTCTCTTGGTCTGCCATCATTTCCAATATGGAATTGTTAGAACAGCTTTGAACCTGGAAGACCCCAGTCTTAACCTCTTTCCAGCCAGTTCATCACACTGCTATTTGAACAATCTTCTAAAAATGGAAATCTGGTTATGCCATTTCTCTACCTAAAATGATTGTCTATAGTATTAAATCTAAAAACCTGTGAATGGCATATAAGACTCTTGGTAACCTGTCCATTGCCTTAGCTGCCATCATAGATTTGAACAAAATACATGCCTTGTCATTTTGAGTATCTAACATCCTCTTCTTTAAAAATAAAATTTAGGGGTGCCTGGTCTGGGTGGCTCAGTTGGTTGTGTCTGACTTTGGCTCAAGTCATGATCTCAGGTCCCTGGGATCGAGCCCTGAGCCCAGCTCCCTGCTCACTGGGATATCTGCTTGTCCTTTTCCTTCTGCCCTTGCCCCTACTCATGTCCTCCTGTTTCTCTCTCAAATAAATAAATAAAAATCTTTTAAAAAAATAAAAACTTTTCTTAAAAAAACACCTTTTTCCTACTCTATGCTGTTCCTTCGGCTCAGGTTATGATCTCAGGGTCCTGGGATCCAGCCCTGCATCGGCTCTCTGCTCGGCAGGGAGCCTGCCTCCCCCCTCTCTCTGTGCTTGCCTCTCTGCCTACTTGTGATTTCTGTCTGTCAAATAAATAAAATCTTTAAAACAAAAAGATTTCAGAGGCCAAAAGAAGTGAAATAACTTGCCAAATGTCACACAGCTTGTGAATGGGAAAGCCAGGCTGTGTACTCACGTTGGTCTAAAACAGTACCTCTCAAACCTTGGTGTTTACCAGGATCCCCTGGAGGACTTGTGAAAACACAGATTTTGGGGTTCCCTCTCCAGAGTTTCTGGTTCAGGAAGAGAAAGAAGGGCTGGGGAAGGGCCTCAGAATTTGCATTTTTAACCAGTTCATAGTGGTGCCCATGTTGCTGGTCCAGGGATCACTCTTTGAGAACCACTGGTCTGATGAAAGACTTGCACTCTGCTGCCTCCTGTCTACCTGAGGTATGTTCCTAAAACATACTCACTTGAGACCACGTGTGCCACGTAGGTTGTATAATTCAATTCTTCAATTTTTCTTTCTTAATTGTTGGGCCCACTGATGAAATTCTTTTAAGTGCCTCAAGGTAGCCAGCGTTGGTCTTATTTTCCTATAGTCATAACAACAGTGATACTGATAATATCGTGGCTAAGAGTCTTCGTGTTGACAGGGCATTTTGTATAGGATTTGGTATGGATAAGCCTAAGTAAAGGTAAATGGTGAAAGACAACCTGCTGTCATGAATGGGTCTGATATCAGCAATGATAAAATTCATAGAGACCCAGCACCCAAGGAAGTTTCTATAGAATTATCCAGCATCTAAGCTTTCAACAGTTAGGAGGCCTTACCTGGATAGCAGTTTTTAAAAAGTTGAAGAAAACATATGATGCAAAGTGTGGAGAAATATTAAAGAGTTCTCTCAAGCTGGGCCGCGATGTGAAAGCAATAAATGCACTTGGAATACCAGGTATATTGGGTATAAGAAAACATGACCTGGTGTAGTTGGAATGGCCATGAAATGGAATGTGTGTCTGACATTATGCTGAGCTACTTGTATGGGTTCAACATGGGTGGCAGGTAAGTAAGTGGTGGTCTCTAGACTTAAAACCAAAAATGTGTGTGTCCAGGGTGGTGGGAAGAGGGGCTGTCCTTAGCTGATAGAAACAGTCACACGTTGTCCAGTGCCCTGTTCTTTAACCCACTGAGCCAAACAGGCTCCAAACCCCACCCCCTTTTTTTTTTTTTAAATATTTTACTTATTTATTTGAGAGAGAGAGAGATCACAAGTAGTCAGACAGGCAGACAGAGCCAAGTGCCCTGTTCTTAAATTGTGCTCTGAAGGCCGCCTGCACGCAATCACAGTGGTGGGTATATCTGGGAAGCACGCTGATTCCAGAGCCACCCACCTTCTTCTTATGCATCCATTTTATAGACTGCATGGAAGAAAGCTGAAAGGAAGAGGGTCCAGAGGTACTTCATTCACAGTGTGGTCAGATGGTTGAACCGTGGGGGAATGTGAGACTTGGGATAAATCACAGAGGATTCCCCCTGTCCTCTGGCTTGTCTACTCCTCCCTCAACATTTGTTAACATGAAATAGATTAAAATATATAGTGATGTTATATACATATACATACATATATATATATATGTATATATGTATATATACATATACATATGTATATATGTATATATATGTATATATGTATATATATATATATGTATGTATATGTATCAGTCATAGGGGACTTTGCTGTAGAACAGTTAAAATGAAGAACACTAGAATGCCGAGGGTGTTGCTTTCTGGGCTTGGGAGCAATACTGTGGGCTCACCGTATGAATACAACTCCTAAGGACTGAGGACTTAAGTTTGAGACAGGGCCCGTTTTCCTCCACTAAGGACTCTATAGCCAGTAATCTGTAAAAAATAAAAAAGTGAACTTTGCCTTCTGAGAAACACAGTTCCTCCATCTGAAGGAACTATCAGACAGAATATTTCAATGGAAGATGAAAAGCAGGAGTAGAGTGACTTAGTAATGAACTTCTCCTGGAGTTTCATGATGTTTCTTGCTGCTCGTGTTGAGGGCGAAAGAGAAGGTCCTGGAGAGCATGCCCTAGTGGGTACCACGGTGTGAGGACCTAGTTTCTGATGTTTTGAGTGCGGCTCAGGAAGCACAGAGAAAGTGCTAGTATCATATCATGGTGAGCTGGGATCTCAGCAAGATCTCTCTCCTGATCCTTGTTTTGGCTATGGAGTGGCTGACTGTTAACAATCAGGATGGAAACTTACAAATTAGTATTATTCAGTGATCAACCATTGACCCAGGCCTTGTCGAGGATTTAAGGTTTCTGTCCACTAATCCTTGCCTGACGACACCTTGCAGGTAAAATCCCATTTTAATGAATGTAATTTTGAGATAATAAAGCTATTTAGCAAAATCACCATGTAGAACAGATGCATCCACAAATCCCTGTTCACAAAGCACTCAATCTATTTAATTAAGATGCTGTTGTTTGAATTCAGTATTTATGCTTTCTATTTCAGTCATGTTCAATGGCAAGATCTTGCCATGTAAAAAAGTGGAGGAGACTGAGATCATACCCTCTCCAAGGCTTTGCGTTCTCATCTGTAAAATAATGAGGGAAATGAAAGGAACTAGTAGGTCTCAAAGAGTCTTTCCAGTTATAAAAATTCTGACTCTTTGTCTAAGATATCCTTAGTGTGGGCCCATGAAAGAAAAAGTACAAGGAGAGATTAAGGTTGAGAGGAAGGTCTTGAGCATAATCCATGACCCTAAGCATCAAGGACAAGTATGGTAGAATGTACCTGCCCAGTAAATATCACTTCAACTTGTTCCTCCATACTAACAATCCAGATATGCCCATGCCTTAGCCCTCAAGGAACCCGCAAAAGATACCCAAGTGTACAACCTCTGATTTCTCAGGCATTCGTTTCAACAATGTTCATTGGGTGCATAAGATGTACCCGGATACAGAGATAAATAAGACACAGTCCTTGACCAGTCATTGAGTACATGCTGATGCTGAGAAAGGGGTACAATGTGATAATGATTGTTGAATAGCCAGCTCATCAGGGGGAAGATTGCCCTGGTTTATAATGTTTGCCGATTTTCATAGAGTGATTTCCATAATCACTCGCACCATGCCCACTTTAAAGCTACCAGTCTGGGGCGCCTGGGTGGCTCAGTGGGTTAAAGCCTCTGCCTTTGGCTCAGGACATGATCCTAGGGTCCTGGGATCCAGCCCCACATCTGGCTCACTGCTCCGCGGGGAGCCTGCTTCCTCCTCTCTCTCTGCCTGCCTCTCTGCCTAGTTGTGATTTCTCTCTGTCAAATAAATAAAATATTTTTTAAAAAATAAAGCTACCAGTCTGACACTGACTGGTGCACAGAATCCCTGAAAATTTAACCACAGGCTCTTCTGAAAGAGTACCAGCCAGCTCCAACACACTTCTGAGAGATGAGACCTTGGCGGGGGGGGGGGGGGGGGGGGCCTCTCCTCAGCTGAGGGCAATTCTCTGAGAGGTTATTAGCTATCATCTCCTGACACCTCCCCACCCCCCAGCAGCTAGGAGAACGAGTGTGTCAGTTGTGAAGGCTGCATATGGGTGGTACACCACGGCACCCACTACACAGAGTGGATGTTAAAGTATTTGCTGTATTTCAACCAACACAATTCCATTTAACGTTCCATCTAGTGAAGTAATTTTAATATCCCTTGAAATACAGTAAATAAAATTGTATCTCTGTTGGGTCATCTTGGTCAAATCACCTAATCTCTGATTTTGTTGAAGAAACATGGCAATACTGACTTTCTTGCTAAGGATCCTGGTGGACAAACTGGCCAACTACCTGAAACAGCTGACTTACCTCATTTCCCCCCCCCCCCCCAGTGGACCTGTTACTGGACTAGTTGGACCAACTGATTCTTGTTTAATGGTGCAACCAAATATAGAGAGTTAGACGTCTTTGATTCTAGTTTTTCCTTCTAAATCCAGCTTTTGCCTTGTCAAACCTCTCTGGTACTCCATTTTCCCATTATGCAATGTGTAATTATGAACAAAGGAGTCTGAATTCCTTGAGAGGCTCAGGAACTAGCTCCAAAGATATCCCAGAGTATTTGAAGGAAGATTTAAGGATCAGAATACACGTAGAACCTTTTAGGGCAATTATATTGAAGGAACTAATGGTCATTTGAAAAGTTACACTGTGTGTGCATGTGTGATTTAAACCATCATCATAACTTGCTAGTTACACCTTAAAAAACGGAAACTATCAGCTCTAGGTCAAAGGGGAAAGTTTCTGGGGGGGGTATTTAAGAAGTGTAAAAAAAAGTTTTTGGAAATAGATGAAGAAATATGTAAATGCCAAATACCATTCATTGATCCTAGTTAAGTGTACTCATTTCCTGAGATTAAAGGTTCCCTGAAAGCACGTATTTACCAATATCAATAGGACCTTTGCCTTTCTTCAAGGAGCTAGAATACTTGCCAGGCATTATCTAATTAAACTACTCACTGTACCTGTGAAATGCTTTGGAATCTGCATTTTAAAGATGTGGGCACTGAAGCACAAGTGGGCTTAAACTAAACTCATTTAGCATGTCAAGGGCGAAATTGGATAGAAGACTTTCAGTCTCATGATCTTTCTGCCAATTTTTCAACCATGGCCTCCTCTAATCCACTCTGTTCTAGCATAGCCTTGCCAAACAACATAGTTTCGTAAGTCTAGGAGGAATTAAATAAAGTGCAAAGTAATTCCAATTACAGGGAAGTTAGATTTTTAAAAGCTGAACATATCGATCTGGGAGAGTCAAGATGGCGGAGAAGTCGGAGGAGGCACTGTTTCAACCTGTACCCTAACGTGAGCTGATTACCTACCAAAGAACTCCGATAACCAATGAAATCAGCCTGAGATCAGAATTATACACGTCTGGATCTCTCCAGGAGCAGAAGACGCCAGTGGGCAGGTAAAGCGGAGTGGGAACATCTGACTGATATCGGAAGAAAAAAAAAAAGGGGGGAGGGAGCCACCAGAGGTGACCGAGTGGAAAGTAATACCCCAATAGGAAAGTGCCCTGCATCTGGGGACCAGCATTAACTTGGAGTCTGGTTGAAAGCACTCAAAAAACAAAGAGCAAAGATCGCGGGGGGAAATAGTGGGAATCAGGGCGGTTAGGGACAGGGACCTAAGTCCTGGACCCAGGACAGTCTCCCCTGGCGCTGAGCCAGAGAGAGTGTGGCGGAAAAATCAGGTCTGGGTCCCTGAGCTGCCAGCGCGCCCGAGAACGAGTGGGGTTTGGCTCCCGTGAGGAGCTGGGAGCCTGGCCAGATGGCAATCCTGAAATGCGCGCCTCCCACACACTCCCTTGGGAGAGGAGCTCTGGCATCTGGAAAAACCAGACATTCCCAGCCCGGGACTATGGGAAAATCTCAGTGTGCGATCTCTGCTTGGAACCTCTCTGGCGGTCTGGAGCTGCCTAGACAGCCGCTGCTGCCCTGGTATTGGGTATAAGGAGGAGCTCCTGCAACCCCAGGGACCCTGACTCAGAACCGACTCTGCCAACTGCTCTACAGAGTATTCTGAGTCTTCTCTCCGAGAGGGTGGTCGGGGTGCTGTTTGCTCTCCTCTAAAACTCCGAAAACCATCAAAAGCTGTCAAGGCAAGAGAAAACAGATGTAAGAACATAAAACCCCCAGAGAACAAAAGTCTGAAAAAAACAGTTTCCTGAGAGCCCACCCCCTTGAGGGCAGTGGGAGGACCTAACTCAGGTTACATCATTGTCTGAAAACCCACGTGGCAGGCCCCTCCCCCAGAAAACCAAACAAGGAAGGAAGGAAAAAAAAAGACTACAAGAGAACAACCACCACTACTCCATAAATACAACTTTTATTTTTAACTCTTTACCAATATTCTGGTTCTTTTTTTTAATTCATACAGATAATTTTTTAACCTATTTACCATCGTACTGAGATGTCCAGTACATCAAATCCCTTAATAACATTCTAACCTGAACTTTTTGATATATACACCCATGTTTTTCTTTTGCTTTTCTATTTTTAATTTTTTTTAAATTTTAACTTAGTTTAGTCTAGTTTATTCTTTTTTTAATTTTTATTTTCTAATATACATATATAGTTAAACTTCAAGGTAATCCCCTTTCCCCAATCAATGCTACCCCTATAGGCAAACCAGTTTCTAATCCCCCTGTAACTTAGGAAAGTTGAGTCCCTTAACAAAAACATCAAGATACATCCAGGAAGAATCAAAATAACCTTCCTTGACAACACTGAGAATTTATAACCACTCTCCCAATTTTTCCTTCTGCCAGTGTTTCTGTGAATTTGTGTTTGTCCTGATAATATATAAATCTTATACTTGGGGTTCTTTCTGATGAGGTTCTTCGATTTTTTTTTGCTTATATATATATATATTTTTCTCTTGTCATATACTTTTACCAGTGTTTTTTTTTTGTCTGTTTTTGTTTGTATACTTCATAAATCTTACCTTGGGGCCCATTTGGGCTGAGCCTTCTCTTTTATCTTCCCTTTTTTTCCTGTCTTTCTCTCCCTCTCTTTTTTATTTTCCTTTTTTCTTTTCCTTTTCTTTCTTGTCCATTTCTAATTTTTCATGCTACTTTGTTTTGGTCTTTCTATTTCATGTTGGAAGTTTCCTTAATTCTTAATTTCCTTAATTCTCTGGTGATCCTGAATGAAAAGAATGAAGCTCTAAGAGACAGATTTGAAGGTGTATGTACATGGTGTGTTTGTTAACCAGTGGAGAAATTGGCTAGCCCGCTGAAGTTTTATGTCAGTATCTGTAGATCTTGCCTCTTGGGCTACACTCTCTTCATGGACTCTTGGGAGTCATAATCCTGGTTGTCACTCTTCTAGGAGTCATGGGTGGGGGTGTGGGGAGGAGACTGGGACTCTCATTGTTAAGTATAAACACTTTAACTTCATCACTCTTTTTTGTGGCTTGCCTAACTTTTACCTTCCTTTGGATTACGCGTCCCAGCTCCAGAGCTGCTCTGAATCAATTTAACCTGTTTCCAGCAGGGTTTGGCTTTCCTTAATACAGGTGGGGATGGCCCATGTCTAATCACTCCTTACAAGGCCATTCAAAGGGCTGTCCTTCCTTTAAAGTCCTGCCTCACTGGGACTTCTATAGTACTTGGTGCCTCTAATTCCTATGCCTTTGTAGGATTCTCAGGGGGGAAATCTGCTTGTTGCTTACCAGCATTCCCCCTTGGGGGAATGGTGTGGAAGGTTGGTGTGTCTGTTCCTTGTTCTCCTTGTTGGAGAGAGAGATTTGAGAGGAAGAGGAGACTGAGGAAAAAAAATCTTGATCTCACCATCTTCAATCAGGAAGTCGTGAAGGAAAAAAGAAGTTACAAAAAAGTTATTGGTGGATCTAGCAGATACTTGATTTAGCAAATATTTATTAAGCTCAGATATAACATGGTTAAGAGCATGGGCTTTGAAGGCAGGGTGCTGTACATTTACTTAAGCTCTCTGTATCTTCTTTTCATTTTATGAAGTTGGGAGTAATAATAGTGCCTACCTCATATAGTTGTTGTGAGGATTAAATGAGTTAATACACATAAAGAGCTTGCCTGGCACCTAATAGCTCCTTAATAAATGTTTATTATTAGTGGCATTAGTGTTGTTCTTTTTATTATTACTGTAGGCTCAGCACTTTGAAGGTGATACCAAGGAGAACAAAATAGAAATAAGGCATTTTCCCCAATGAAGGGGAACGGTTTTACCATTTTACGGTGCTAAGAACACTGGGTCTTAAATTGGATCTTTTAGGGGCACCAAGGTGGCTCAGCTAGCAGAGTGTGCCATTTCTGATCTCGGGGTTGTGAGTTCGGGCCCCATATTGGGTGTAGAGATTACTTACAAATGAAAAAAATCTTAAGATAGAATAAAATAAAATTGGGATTTTTACTTATTGGTCACAAGTACAAGACTGGGATAAGGTACTTGACCACTATGCTTCCAGGATGGTACTATTAGAGTTCTGTGTTCCTCTTCTGAAGTGCAAATAATAGAAGCTCTCATGTATCCAGTGCTTCCTCTGTGCCTGGTAGTTAACACAAATGTTCTCGTCAGATCTGTAGATCAAGCCTACAAATTAGGTATTATTATCTCTACATTATGGGTGATGATACTGAGGCTCAAGCTCACTTTTCCAAGGTCATACCGCTGCTGGCAAGTGGCAGAGCTGGGATTCCAATACTGATCTGCTAACAGAACCTGACCATTTAACTACATAATAAATTACACTGTATCCCCTGTCCAATGCTTTATTCAATGTAGTATTGCTAAGTGACTAACACTTTGATTTGAATGGGGTTTTCAGACTGCTTTCCTCTAACCTAGGAGGTACTAGGACTTTATGAGGACCCCTGAAAGGAGAACAGTAAATCAGGGGTGCCTGGGTGGCTCAGTCAGTTGGGAGTTTGCCTTTAGCCCAGGCCAAGATCTCCAGGTCCTAGGATCTACCTCCCTGCTCAGCAGGGAGTCTGCTCCTCCTTTTCCCTCTGCCTCTCTCCCCAACTCATGCCTGCTCTCTTCCTCTCTGTCTCAAATAAGTCAATAAAATCTTTTTTTTAAAAAAGGGAGAGAGGACAATGAATCAAAATGGAGGGACTGAAGGGTAGGAAGCCAGTGACAAACTTCCTAATTTAGTCTCAGGATGATTGGGCAAGGATTATCACTTTGTACCTTTAAAATTTGACTTCTGAAGTAAGGTTTTAGTACCTATGTCCTTTACTTTTGCTGCCTTCCTAATGCTTGTTTTCAGGAAAATGCTACTGGCTACAAATGCATATTGCTAGAACACACATTTGGGATAATTTTTCCAACTGCGGCCTTATTTGCCTAAGCAAAGGAAATCCTCTGGATTTCTCAGCAAGCCCAGGGGGCCCTGAAGCTCCTGGAACCCACTGGTTTCTATTAGCTTAAGTATATGTGCCTGTGAGGGGACGTGGTTAGGGCTGAAGCATTCCAGGATGGGGCCCACCAGACACTTGTCAGGAAAGGTTGCCTGCTGCCTACAGTGGCTACACTTATCTTTGTACATTATTCTATAAAAAAAAATAAGGGGATCATTCTATAAAAATAAAAGTATTGTATTCCTGAGTGTCATATCAAATAGATTGGGTTATTAGCCATCTCTTGGCTATGTCCAAGGGTTGAGATCAGGCATTGTTGGAGGTACCACCTTGAACAAGAGGAATTTGATTACCATCTGGTTTCTTGATCTCCGCACATGCCTGGCTTTTTGTTGAAAATTGATGTTGCCATTTTGTCCTTCAAATGATGCTTTCTGACCCAGCTATGTTTCAATGTACGTTTCTGAGGACAAAATGCTTTGGAAGCCAGTTTTGTGTCTTGTGAGCACAGTAAATCAGAACTGATGATGCTCCACTTAACAACAGCATGAACCATTAAACTAAACAAATTCAAAAATCACTGCTCCTCACCCAGACCCCGGTTTCTTGGATACCAAACTCCAAGAAGCCTGGGGGAGAACTAGCCAAATTTGCTGAATATCAAACAATCAATTGTCATTCATTTATTCATAATTCATTCAATCAGGTTCAGGTCTATGCAGCAGGCAAAATTAATAGATTGAGTCGTGAGTCATGAGTAATGCTAACAGCACTCCGCAGTTTATATATATATACACATATATATGTATATATATATATACACATATACATATATATAATATGACCTCTTTTTATTTCTTTTCTTTTTTTAAAATTTATTTATTTATTTTCAGCGTAACAGTACTCATTGTTTTTGCACCACACCCAGTGCTCCATGCAATATGTGCCATCTCTATTACTCTCCACCTGGTTCCCCAATCTCCCACCCCCCGCCCCTTCAAAACCCTCAGGTTGTTTTTCAGAATCCATAGTCTCTCATGGTTCATCTCCCCTTCCAATTTCCCACACCTCCCTTCTCCTCTCCATCTCCCCATGTCCTCCATGTTCTTTGTTATGCTCCACAAATAAGTGAAACCATATGATATTGACTCCCTCTGCTTGACTTATTTCACTCAGCATAATCTCTTCCAGTCTGGTCCATGTTGCTACAAAAGGTGGGTATTCATCCTTTCTCATGGAGGCATAATACTCCGTCGTGTATATGGACCACATCTTCCTTATCCATTCATCCATTGAAGGGCATCTTGGTTCTTTCCACAGGTTGGCGACGGTGGCCATTGCTGCAATAAACATTGGGGTACAGATGGCTCTTGTTTTCACTACATCTGTATCTTTGGGGTAAATACCCAGCAGTGCAACTGCAGGGAATATAACTTCTTTTTTAGAAGAACTGATTTCTTTCTTTGAGAGAGAAAGAGAGAGAGAAAGCATGAGTGGGGGACAGAGACAGAGGGAGAAGGAGAAGCATACTCTCTGCTGAGCAGGGAGCCTGATTCGAGGCTCAATCCTGGGTCCCCGAAAGTATGACCTGACCCTAAAGCAGTCACTTAACAGAATGAGCTCCCCCGCCCCCGGAGCACCAACAAATTCCCTCCTTCATACCCGTCACTCTTTTAGACCATCCCCTGCCCAACTACTGTCTGGTAATCATCAGTGCCTTCTCTATACCTACCAGTCTGTTTCCTGGTTTGCCTCTCTCAATTTCCCCCCATGTTCCTTTCTTTTTTTTCTCAAATACCATATATGAGAGAAGGCAAATAGTATTCGTTTTGCGTTGACTAATTTTGCTTCCCAAAGTCCTCTCCAGCTGAATCCATGTTGTTCCAAATGGCAGCATTTCGTTCTTTTGGAGGGCTGAGTAATATTCCATTACACACACACGCACACACACACCCACACGCACACCACACACACACACACACACAACAATCATTCTTATTTATTGAGTCATCTGTTGATGGACATTTGAGGTTTTTCAATCATTTCGGCATTGTTGATAATGCTCTAAGCATTGGGCTGCACATTTCCCTTCCAGTTGGTATCTTGGTATCTCTAGGGTCATTCCATCGTAGTGTAATGGCTGGAGAGCAGGGGAGTTCGGTTTTTCGATTTTTGAGGGCCCTCCATACTATCAAAAAGAACATTTCTGATTTACTTCCAAATTCTAGCAAAAGATATGTTTAAAGTAGTACATGACAATGGGTTCGAGTCTTTATGGTGAGGTGAGGGGGACCGCCAATGGAAGTGGCATGCTTAGTATTCAGCAAGTCTTAAAGTATTCAGAATGTGTGTGGAGCACCTACTATGTGCCAGATAATATGCACCATCTTCTTCATGTTTCTTTAAGTTATTTCTACACATTGCATGGGGTTCAAACTCACATCTCGAAAACCGAGAGCTGTATGCTCCCAGCCACTGAGACAGCTGAGTGCTGCTGCACCATTGTCTTGAATCCCCACAACAGCTGGGAAGAGTAGAGCTGGAGTTTGAAGGCAGGTGGCTGTGACTCCGAATCCTCAGCCTTTCCTGAGAAATGACATATGCCAGAGCATCAAACCTTTACCCAGAAGAAAAAGAGCTGACGGAATGGTTGACATGTTTTCCTTATACTTTAAGAAACAGTCCACTATTCATTGAAAATAAAATAGTAAAACGAGATGAAATATATTTTTTCTTACTTGTAATTCTGCATCTTCAACAATATTTGTGAAAACGGTCATGCAGCACACTGATTTTGAAAACCTGGGAGTCTGAGGATTTCTTGTATAATACTGACATCCCGTGGCTAAGAGGGATCATGACCAAAGTCCTCAAGAAATCCCTTTCATGTCACTTTGGGAGCTGGCTACTAGAGGGCGGCACTGATCTGCTTTCTGTCAAGTTGCCAGGGTTGAAGGTGGCAGAAAGTTGGGTCAGGATACCATGTGTCCTCTCCAAACTGCCACAAAGAAATGGATAAATCAGTAGATCGATACATATAGCCTAAATACCCTCAAGCAGTCTCATTGCATCCAGTAGCAATGTGGCAAAATTATTTAGCTCTGAGCCCTGGAACCATGCCTCTTCCATTTGCCCTAGGACTCCACCATTTCCCTGCTGCGTGAACTTGGCCCCATCACAGAACCTCTCATGAATGATGGTTTTGTCCACCTCTGATGTGAGAATTAAAATCGTCGTCCCCGTGGGGTGGCTGGCTGACTAAATCTGTATAGCATTTGATTCTTGACTTCAGGGTGCCGGGTTGAAACCCTGCACTGGGCGTGGGGCTAACTTCAGAAAGTAAAAGAGGGGCTCCTGGGTGGCCCAGTTGGTGAAGCATCAGCCTTGCGCTTAGGTCATGATCCCAGGGCCCTGGGTTCGAGCCCCTCCTCGTCGGGCAAACTGCTTAGCAAGGAGCCTGCTTCTCCTTCTCCTTCTGCCTGCCACTTGGGCTGCTTGTGCTCTCTCTCGGCCAAAGGAATAAATGAAATGTTTCTTTATTGAAATTCCATGGGCCAACATAGAATACATCTTTAGCTTTGGATGCAATCTTCAATCATTGCTTGGGTATACCTCCCAGGGCTCATCATATCATGTGCCCTCCTTAAGGCGCCTCACTGGGTGACCCCATTCCCCTATGAAACTCCCTTTCTGCCAACTTCACTTTGCTTCCAGGAGTCAGGAGTGTTTCGTGGTTTGTCTCTCTTTCTGATTACTTCCCGTTCGGTTTTCCTCTCGATCCCTGTGATCCTCTGCACTATTCCTTATATTCCATCCAGGAAAGAGGACAACCTAAAGAGGATGTGCACCCCAGACTCACTGGAATCTGACTCAGGCATCAGAAGGGACGAATACCTCCCATTTTCCTCGATGTGGGTGGAAACGCAAGGGATTCTGCTAAGTGAAATCAGTCAGGCAGTGAAAGATCATTATCACAGGGTTTCACTCATATTGGAAAAAGTATATTTCTAAAAAAGAAAAAAAAAAAGCCTGGTCTCCAAGTCGTCCAGGTGTTATGCTAAATAAATGAAAATCTGCACTGTGAGTACAGTGAGTGCCCATTGATAAGTGGTCATTGACAATTATCCTGCCCCAAACCGTCGTTTGTGAAAGAATGTATACATAGTGTGTGTCTATATATATATATAGACACACACTATGTATATATATATATATACACACACACATATATATATATACACACACATATATACATATGTATATATATATATTTATGTAGATACCTATATGTATATGTAAAGATGTATATTTGGCAATGCTTACAGCACTTGGCTTTATACATATACATATACATATATATATATGGTTAGATAGATGTATGTAAACATACATGTATATATATAATATATATAATATATATGCCCTGTTTTTTAAAAAGAAGTGATTTCTTTACTTGAGAGAGAGAGAGAAAGCATGAGTGGCGGGCCGGGTCAGAGGGAGAAGGAGAAGCAGACTCCACGCTGAGCAGGGATCCTGCATGGAGGTTCATTCCTGTGACCATGAGAATATGACTTGAGCCTAAAGCAGACACTTAACCGACAGAACCCCCCAGGAGCCCCAAAATATGCCTTTCCTCAGACCCATATCCCGTTTAGCCCATTCCCCTGCCCACCTCCCCTCTGATCATCATCAGTGTTTTCTCTGGTGTTACCAGTCTGTTTCCTGGTTTGCCTCTCTCAATTTCTCCCCATGTTCATTTTTTTTTAATACCACATATGAGAGAAACCACATAGAATTCATCTTTCTTTGACTCATTTTGCTTCATATGGTCCTCTGCAGCTGTATCCATGTCGTTCAAAATGGCAACATTTCTTTCATTTGGATGGCTGCGTATTTTTCCATTACACACACACACACACACACACACACACATGCACACACACACAAAAACCCTCACACACTTTCTTATTTATTGAGTCATCTGTTGATGGACATTTGAGTTTTTTCCATCATTCTGGCATTGGTGATAATGCTATAAGCATTGGGCTGCACATTTCCCTTCCAATTAGTTTTTTGGTATCTCTAGGATCATTCCATCATAGTGTAATGCCTGGAGAGCAGGGGAGTTTGGTTTTTCGATTTTTGAGGGACCTCCATACTATCAAAATGATCATTTCCGATTTACTTCCAAATTCTAGCAAAAGATATGTTGGAAGTAGGATATGAGTATGGGTTCGAGTCTTTATGGTGAGGTGAGGGGGATTGCCACCCAAAGCATGCATGCTGAGGATTCAGCATGGTCTTAGAGTGTTCTGAATGTGTGTCGAGCACGTAACATGTGCTGGAATATATGCACCATCTTCTTTATGTTTCTTTAACTGTTTTCTACCCCCTGCTTGCGGCTCAAACGCCCAACCCCAAGAGCGAGATCTGTATGGTCCCACCAACTGAGACAGCCGGGTGCTGCTGCACCATTGTCTGGAATCCCCACAGCAGCTGGGAAGAGTAGAGCTGGAGTTTGAAGGCAGGTGGCTGTGACTCCGAATCCTCGGCCTTTCCTGAGAACTGACGTATGCCATAGCATCAAACTTTTACCCGGAATAAAAAGAGTTTACAGAATGGTTGACATGTTTTCCTTATACGTTAAGAAACAGTCCACTGTTCATGGAAAATAAAATAGTACAATGAGATGAAATATATTTTTCGTACTTACCATTCTGCATCTTATAAAATATTTGTTACAAATATTTGTATTTGTAACTTTCCATTGCAATTGAGAAGCTTTTGAAAGCTTTTGAAACATGGGAGTTTGAGGTATTCTTGTATAATACTGACATCACGTGGTGACAAGGGATCATGACCAAAGTCCTCAAGAAATTCCTTTCATGTCAGTTTGGGATCTGGCTACTAGAGGGCAGCACTGATCTGCTTTGTGTCAAGTTTTGGTGTTGAAGGAGGCAGAAGGTTGCGTCAAGATTCCACGTGTCCTCTCCAAACTGCCACAAAGAAATGGATAAATCTGTAGATTGATACATAACCTAAATAGCCTCAAGCAGCCTCTTAGCATCCAGTAGCAACGCGGCAAAACCATTTAGCTCTTAGCCCTGGAAAAATGCTCCCTCTGTTGGACCCAGGACTCCACCATTTACCACGTGCATGAACTTGGCCACATCACATATCTTCTGGGGATTTTATTGTTTTCTCGACCTCTGACGTGAGAATAAAAATTGTCCTCCCCTTGCGGTGGCTGGGTGGCGCAGTCTATAGAGCATTTGACTCTTGACCACAGAGTCAGGGGTTTAAAACCCACAGCAGGCGTAGGGTTTACTTAAAGACGTAAAATAGGGACTCCTCGGTGGCCCAGTTGGTGAAGCATATGCCTTTCGCTTCGGTCATGATCCCAGGGCCCTGGGATGGAGCCCCACCTCATCGGGCAACCTGCTTAGCAAGGAGCCTGCACTCCCTCTCCTTCTGCCTGCCACTCGGCCTGCTTGTGCTCTCTCTTTATCGGCCATAGGAATGAATGAAATGTTTCTTTATTGAAATTCCATGGGCCAACATAGAATACATCATTAGCTTTGGATGCAATCTTCAATGATTAGTTGGGGATACCTCCCAGGGCTCGTCATACCATGTGCCCTCCTTAATGCGCATCACCGGGTGACCCCATCCCCCCATCCACCTCCCTTTCTGCCAATTTCACTTTGGTTCCAGGCTTCAGGAGTGTTTTCTGGTTTGTCTCTCTTTCTGATTTCTTCCTATGCAGTTTTCCTCTCAATCCCTGTGATCCTCTCTGCTATTCCTTATATTCCATACAGGAAAGTGGACTACCTAAAGAGGATATGGTTCCTAGACTCACTAGAATCCTACTCAGGCATCAGAAGGGATGAATACCTCCCATTTTCCTCGACATGGGTGGAACTGGAGGGGATTCTGCTAAGTGAAATCAGTCAGTCTGAGAAACCCATTATCCCAGGTTTCTCTCATATTTGAAAAAATATATTTCTAAAAATTTAAACAAAATAAGAATGGCCTCCACGTCTTCCAGGTGTTATGAGAAATAAATGAAAAACTGTACTGTGTGTACGAAGAGTGCCAGTTGAGAAGAGATCATTGGTAATGATGGCATTGCCTCCTACCACAAACTGTCCTTTGTGGAAGAATATGTACCTAGTATATATCTCTATCTCTATCTCTATCTATATCTTCTATGTAGATACATATATATGTATGAATATATATAGCAGTGCTTACAGCACACTGCTTATATATATATACAGACATATATGTACATATATATAAACATACATATATGTATATATATATGATATATGCCCTCTTTTGTAAGAAGGACTGATTTATTTATTTGAGAGAGAGAGAGAAAGCATGAGTGGCGGGCAGAGTCAGAGGGAGAAGGAGAAGCACACTCGCCGCTGAGCAGGAACCCTCCATCCAGGCTTAATCCTGGGGCCCCAAGAGTATGACTTGAGCCTAAAACAGACACTTAACCGATGGAATCCCCCCAGGAACCCCAACAAAAGCCCTCCTTCATACCCGACACCCATTTAGCCCATCCCCCTGCCCACCTCCTCTCTGATCATCATCAATGCATTCTCTATAGCTACCAGTCTCTTTCCTGGTTTGCCTCTCTCAATTTCACCCCATATTCATTTGTTTACTATTTTTAAATACCATATATGAGAGAAACCACATAAACTTCATCTTTCTTTGACTCATTTTGCTTCGCATAGTCCTCTCCAGCTGAATCCATGTCATTCCAAATGCCAACAATACTTTCATTTGGATGGCTGAGTAATATTCCATTACACACACACACACACACACACACACACACACACACACACACACAAACACACTTTGTTATTTATTGAGTCATCTATTGATGGACATTTGTGTTATTTCCATCATTACGGCATTGTTGATAATGCTATAAGCATTGGGCTGCACATGTCCCTTCCAATCAGTATTTTGGTATCCCTTGGGTCAGTCCTTCGTAGTGTAATGGCTGGAGAGCAGGGGAGTTCAGTTTTTAGCTTTTTGTGGAACATCCGTACTATCAAAAACAACATTTCCAATTTACTTCCAAATTCTAGCAAAAGATATGTTTAAAGCAGGATATGAGTACGGGTTCGAGTCTTTATGGTGAGGTTAGGGGGACCACCACCGAATGCAGGCATGCTTAGTATTCAGCATGGTCTTAAAGTATTCTGAATGTGTGTTGAGCACCTACATTGTGCCAGACAATATGCACCATCTTATTCATGTTTCTTTAAGTCATTTCTACTGCCTGATTGGTGTTCAAACTCAGAACCCCAAGAGCGAGAGCTGTATGCTCCCACCCACTGACACAGCCGGGTGCTGCTGCACCATTGTCTTGAATCCCCACAACAGTTGGGAAGAGTAGAGCTGGAGTTTGAAGGCAGGTGGCTGTAACTCCTAATCCTCGGCCTTTCCTGAGAACTGACTTATGCCAGAGCATCAAACTTTGACCCAGAAGAAAAAGAGCTTACGGAATGGTTGACATGTTTCCATATACTTTAAGAAGGAGTCCATTGTTCATTGAAAATAAAATAGTAAAATGAGGTGAAATAGATGTATTCTTACTTATTATTTTGCATCTTCTAAAATATTTGTTACAATGGTCGTGCGGCACATTGATTTTGAAAACCTGGGAGTCTGAGGAATTCCTGTATAATACTGACATCGCGTGGCTACAAGGGATCATGACCAAAGTCCTCAAGAAATTCCTTTCATGGGGTACCTGGGTGACTCAGTGGGTTAAAGCCTCTGCCTTCGGCTCAGGTCATGATCCCAGCGTCCTGGGATCGAGCCCCGCATCGGGCTCTCTGCTCAGTGGAGAGCCTGCTTCCCTTCCTCTATCTCTCTGCCTGCCTATCTGCCTACTTGTGATCTCTGTCTGTCAAATAAATTTAAAAAATCTTAAAAAAAAAAAAAAGAAATTCCTTTCATGTCAGTTTGGGAGTTGGCTACTAGAGGGCAGCAGTGATCTGCTTTCTCTCACATTCACTGGGGTTGAAGGTGGCAGAAAGTTGGGTCACCTGTCTTCTCCAAACTGCCACAAAGAAATGTATAAATCAGTAGATTAATACTTATAGCCTAAATACCCTCAACCAGCCTCTTTGCATCCAGTAGCAACGTGGCAAAATTATATAGCTCTGAGCCCTGGAGCCATGCTGCTTCCGTTCGCCCCGGGACACCACCATTTACCTGCTGCATGAACTTGGTCACATCACAGAACCTCTCCGGACTTGATGGTTTTATCCATCTCTGACGTGAGAATTAAAATCGTCCTCCCCTAGGGGTGGCTGGCTGGCTAAGTCTGTAGAGCATTTGACTCTAGACCTCAGGGTCAGGGGTGGAAACCCCGCCCTGGGCGTGAGGCTCACTTCAGAAAGTAAAAGAGGGGCTCCTGGGTGGCCTAGTTGGTGAAGCATCAGCCTTGCGCTTGGGTCATGATCCCAGGGCCCTGGCATCAAGCCCACCTCGTGGGTCTCCCTGCTTAGCAAAGAACCTTCTTCTCCCTCTCCTTCTGTCTGCCACTAGGCCTGCTTTTGCTCCCTCTCTCTCTGCCAAAGGAATAAATGAAATTTTTTTTTTACTGAAATTCCATGGGCCAACATAGAATACATCATTAGCTTTGGATGCAACGTTCAATCATTAGTTGCATATACCTCCCTGAGCTCATCATATCATGTGCCCTCCTTAATGCGCATCCCCGGGTGACCCCATCTACCCACCCTCTTCCCTTTCTGCCAACTTCACTTTGGTTCCAGGTGTCAGGAGTGTTTTGTGGTTTGTCTCTCTTTCTGATTTCTTCCCGTTCAGTTTTCCTCTCGATCCCTGTGATCCTCAGCACCATTCCTTATATTCCATAGAGGAAAGAGGGCTATCTAAAGAGGATGTGGATCCTAGACTCACTGGAATCTGACTCAGGCATCAGAAGGGATGAATACCTCCCATTTTCCTCGACGTGGGTTGAGCAGCAGGGGATTCTGCTAAGTGAAATCAGTCAGTCAGAGAAAGACCATTATCACAGGGTTTCACTCATATTTGAAAAAACATATTTTTAAAAATGAAAACAAATTAAGAATGGCCTCCATGTCTTCTAGGCATTATGAAAAATAAATGAAAAACTACACTGTGAGTACAAAGAGTACCCGTTGAAAAGAGATCATTGGTAATGATGACATTGCCTACTACCACAAACTGTCCTTTAAAAAATATGTATTATGTATATATATATATTTTTCTCGGCTTATGGCACTCTGCAAGTTATATATAAATACATATATAAATATGTAAATATATATATATTTGTATATATATAAAAAGGGGGCATATATATACATATATGTCCGCTTTTTTATTAGAATTCTTTTATTGATATGAGAGAGAACTAGAAAGAGAGAAGGTTATATATACATAAATTTATACCATGTAATTATATATATATACATATATACATATTTATATATGTATAAAACTTGTGGAATGTCATAATCAATGAGGAAATTTTGTTATTACTGCTGAATTCACAAAGAACTTTCAGTGGATTAAGGTTTATGTGAAGCATTTAAAAAGAGGTTCAGAACTGCAATTCTGAGCCCAGACTGGAATCAAGCAGATCCCGCTTTGAGTCTGGCCTGGGCAGTTTCCCTGCTCTGCCCCACCCTCATTTACCTAATGCAGAGAAAGTAATATGAAAGGCAGTACAGAGTTTTTGTGACCATAGAAATGAGAGAGGGCCTTTCATGCTCCTAGGCGGTGATTGGCTGGTAGGGCTCAAAGCTCTGTTTCCCTCCACACCCTCAGCGGGATTAGAGGAGACTCTGCAGCCCTCCTTGCCAAATGCACACATTTGTCTAACATCCTTTCTTTGAGTTTTCCTCTCCTACTCTCATTCACCTTCCCCCCACCTCCCTTACTCCCAGGTTCTCACATGATTTCCTGACTGCAAGGAGCTACATGTCCAAGCCTCGTTCTGGATGATTAACTAAGAACACATCTTTCTGGACCTATTTTTATAGTCCATGCCCCAGTCCTGCAGAATTAGCTATTCATTCTGTGTCTTGGTCTCAAAAGGAATACATAGATCCCGGGCAAATGCCATGGAAAGAAAGCCTTTGCTACTTTCCCGTGATGTATATAATTGGGGGTTCCTGTAGTGTCTAGCAGTATAAAAATGAAATATGTAGGGACTGTATTTTTGTCTCTGTAACGAAACTTAAGAAGGAAGCTAAAGTTATGTCTGCCCTTGCAATCAGTCTTGTGGGGTGAAAAGGTCATTTTGGATGCTTTCATTTCATGTCTTTTTAGGAAGCAAAGATCATTCAGAGGTAACTGAATTCTGTGAATTGTTAGTCTTCGATATTGGGAATGTAGAACGAAAAACATACTGGAATGTTTCAGTAAAATCCTGTAGGATCCCACTAACGTTCCTGTGTGACAACATTTAACCAGATAGTGTGGCTGAGCTTTCTGACCCAGTGGTTCTAAAATGTCTGTAGGCATAATCCCTGATTATACTCATGGATGTGAAGTTTTTGAATTTTGTTTGACTCATGAGGAGCCCAAATAGTTGTTCTAAAATGATCATTAATTATATTGTCACTGAAGTCTGGAGATCCAATGGGTATTTTTGAGCCTATGGATAAATCCAATGGGCTCACCTTGTGATTTCTTTTAAGGGGCAGTTGTTAAGAGCTTTGACTCTGAATCTAGACCACTTATTTTCTTCACAATCTACCTCTATCACCTACTATCTGTGTGTCCTTGGGAAATTACTTGAATCCTCTGTGCCTGAGTATCCTCATCTGGATGAAAATGCCTACCATACAAAAAAGAAGACAGATGAGAGTGAGTGTTGGCAAGGACACAGAGAAATGTGGATGCTAATAATACCAACCCTATAGGACTGTTGCAAAGATTCAGTTATTTAGTTTATGTAAAGCCCATACAACATTGCCAGCACATAGTGAACCCTCAGTAACTGTTAACTATTAATATTTACAGAGAGGGGTGCCTGGGTGGCTCAGCCGCTTAAGCATCTGACTCTTGGTTTCAAGTCAGGTCATGATCTCATGGTCCAGGGCTCCAGTCCCATGCAGGGTTCCACGCCCAGTGGGGAGTCTGACTGAGGATTCTCTTCCTCTTCCTCTGCCTCTGCCCCTGCTAAAGTAAATAAAAGAATCCTTAAAAAGTATTTGCAGAAAGATGCAAGGACTTATGGATCTCTTAATTTAAAAAAATTACTGTAGAAATTTTATTTATGTGCATGGACTTTGTTGGAGACCAGTTGCTTGGGGTTTGAACTCTGACTGCATCAGAATCAGACTGTCTGGGTTTAAACCCTGGCTATGTATCTTTCCGTAAGTGTTTTTAAGCTCTCTGCACATCTGGAATTCAAAAAGTATCTACCTCATGGGATTGTTGTGCAGGTGAAAGGAGGCAGGGCTTCTAAGAACATCTGTCACATCATCAGCACTCAGTAAATAACACTGCCTAATTTATGTGTCTTGGCTTCCTCGTTTACAAACGGGGAGAATAATGCCTATCTTCATGGTTGTTGTGAATCTAAAATGAGATGATGCACATGTGAAAATACCTACCATACAAAAAAGAAGACAGATGAGAGTGAGTGTTGGCAAGGACACAGAGAAACAGAACCCCTCATATATTGCTAGTGGATGGGTAAAAGGCTACAGCATCTTTGGAAAACAGTCTGGTAGTTCCTCAAAAAGTTCAACATGGAGTTATCTTGTATCCCAAGAATTCCAGTTTTAGGCATATAGCTAGGAGTATCGAAAACTTATGTCCACACAAAAAAAGTATACACAAAGTTCACAGAGGCATTATTTGTTATATCCCCCAAATGGAAATCACCCCAATGTCCATCCATGGAGAAATGAATGAGCAGAAGCAGTAAAGCCAATAAAATGGAATATTATTCAGCCATAAAGAAGGAACAGGGTAGTGACATGTGCTACAACACACATCACCCTTGAAAATACGCTACGTCAAAGAAGCTAGTGACGAATGACTGCATACTGTGTTTATACTTATACAAAATGTCCACGATGGGTACAGGATTTCTTTGGGAGGAGGAGAACAAAAATGTTCTAGAATTAGAGATGGTTATGGTTGTTCCAACCTTGTGAATATATTTGAAAAACACTGAATGGTACACTTTAGATGAATGAATTTTGTGGTATGTGAATTATGTCTCAATAAAGTGGTTATTTTTTTAAAAAGGTCTGCCACATAATAGCCATAATTTAACACAAGTAATTTGCAGCCACCAACACTCTGCTCTTACCTTAGGAAACTAGAAGAGGGCCCTGAATGAATGGTGCCCATGACAGAAGGCCCACTCAGGGAAAAAAGGATAGATCTAGAGCATGGGAGGCTTGCCAAGGTGTGGGTTAATTTGGAGGGAAAGGCAGTGAAGGCATTTAAGGGGACCAAAAGGAGAGACAAACTACATGTACTTTGAATTTTGCAGGGATCCATCATCTTTCATGTCCTGGACTGAAATCACAGCTGATGAATGTTCTGGGATTTCAAGCTGTCCCAGAGAAGGGGCGATGTGTGACTACTCGACAGAAAGGAAAAAGGAAGAAAACAGAGATGAATCTGAGGGCATGTAAGTCTGATTTTGAAAGGCAGAAGAAGGCAGTAGTCCATGGAGGACACGTTTATCCAGAGGACTCTAATTGTTCCTTAAGGTCTGGGTCAATGCCTTTAGGTCAGCACTAACTCTGCTCCAAGTAGGATCACTTCAAAGGATTAGAAGTGTCTGTCTAAATCCTATGCCCGGTCTTGGTCTGGGGATGCCAAAGAGTGGTTCAACAGAAGGTTTTCTATCCCTCTCAGTTATTTATCTCATTAATGGAATTTATCAGCAGACTGGAGTCCTTGTTCAGGATGATGAGCATCCAGAGGACTCCCTGAAAGGAATACACTGGGTAGCCATGCCAGAGTTTTGCATGCACCGAAGGCAAATGGAAGACATTTGAACAGTGAATTACATGGAGAGTAGTTGACAGCTCTTGTTTATTAAGAAAGATTGTAATGGGGAAGAAAGACAGCCCACATAGGGGCTGAGATTTTTGACTGAGAGGTAACAGTTTTACTGCAACATATAGTAAAAATAAATGAAGCCAAGGAAAGAATGAAAGAGAGAGAAAGAAAGAAAGAAAGGGAGGGTGGAAGAACTTTCAATATTTAAATCAAGATTTGGGCTCAAAGGTTTTCACTTCAATTCACTCATGGCTCTTTTTATTACTTCCTGATGCTGTCTTACACAAGCCATTAACTGGATTCAGTCTGTAATGACAAAGATCAATCAGCCACAGAAGTCCTTGGCTTGACAACTAGGATGAGGAAGCACTTTCCTCAGAGCTATTTGACATAGTCTGTCTTTGTACATGTTTAAAGAATAGTTGTTTTCCTTGTGAAATCTGCCTTCCCACCAGATTGTGAAAGCCACCTGCAATGAAACGATGCCTCCCTATGCTCTGGGTATTTTCTGCGGAAGCCCGATTCCATGCAGGTGTTCAAATCTGAGTTACCTAGGCAACGGCCCCAGAAGAGCTGTGGGTCAGTAGTATTCTATTTCCAAAATTTCATATCTTTAAGCTTTGGTTATGTCCACATTTCCCATAAACCCCAGGGGAAGCTTCAGTCAGGTCGTTTTGAAGACAGTGTCTTTTTTTAAAAAAGATTTTATTTATTTATTTGACAGAGAGAGAGAGAGAGATCACAAGTAGGCAGAGAGGCAGGCAGAGAGAGAGGGGGAAGCAGGCTCCCTGCTGAGCAGAGAGCCCGATGTGGGGCTCGATCCCAGGACCCTGACATCATCACCTGAGCTGAAGGCAGAGGCTTAACCCACTGAGCCACCCAGGCACCCCGAAGACAGTGTCTTTTATAAAGGGCTTTATAATACTGTCTTCAAGTCCAAACAAGCATGTGAAGTCATTGGGCATCTCCCTCCCTCCTTCCTTTCTTCCTCCCCCACTTCCTCCTTTCCCTGTCTTCTTTCCTTATCTTCCTTTCTTATGGGTTTCCTACTTTAAAAACAAAAAGAATGAGTTTCCTTCTGCAAAATCTTGGGATCAGGAACAAGACTAAGTCCTAGAGTAATAAAGAACTTTCTGGTTCTACAGGGAGTCCTAGCAGAGTGAGAAATACCACCCAATGCATGAAATAGAGCTCAGGAAAAAATAGAGGGTTGTTTAACAAAGAGCCCTAACAACTGAGAACAAATAACAGGAATTACTTTCTAACACATGCGCTGAGGAACAACCTGTGTTGTAAATGTGTATACTTGGAAAGTGCTATTTTGAAAAGGCAAAATTCTTAGTTAATTCTTTTTTGTTGTTGTTGTGATAAGAACACTCAACACGACATGTACCCTCATCAAATTTTCAAGTGCACTATACAGTGTTGTGAACTATATGAACTATGTTGTGTGGCAGATCTCTAGAACCTATTCATCTCGCTTGAGTGAAACCCTATACCCACTGGATGCTGAGAATGGCCAGCAATCCCTGTAACCAGGGATTAAACCGATGAAATATTACTCCAGACTTTTCTGTGAAAGAGAGGAGAAGGCAAGGTGGTCAACACTCACAGATGAAGACCCTTTGTTCTTCTTTGCTCCCACTCTTATTGGTCCTTCAGGATAATCACAGATCCTTATTGTTTTTCAGGAACGTGATGTGTGACAAGTGGTCTTACAGGAACTAGGAGGATCTGTTTACTAAAAATACGCTGTGCTAAGGAGTGTGATCTATGTGTTCTGCTAAAGACAGCCTAAGGGACCAAGCTTACAGCTCTTAGATCCCACGGTAGCTGGTTGGGCTAAGAAAGCTTCTTGGTTTGGGAAGGCAACTCCTGAGGCATTCCAGTGCCAGGGTGGTCTGGCAGGCCTTGGCATTCCAAAGGGCTGTGGACGCCCTTCTCTGAAACGTTCCCCACCTTCAGCAGCCTCTGTGTGGCATTTTAGCAAGCCAGGTATTATGGCCGATTTCCTCCCTACATTAACCCCAACAGTTGAACAACTCCCCATTTCTTTCTTTCCATAGCCCTCAGCAACCACTCTTCTCCTCTCTGCTTCTACGAGTTTGGCTCTTTTGAGTATCGCATTGAAGTGGAATGTGCAGTATTTGTCCTTCCGTGACTGGCTTATTTCACTTAGCATAGTGTCTCCAGGGTCATGCATGCCCTTGCATATGGCAGCATTTCCTTCTTTTTAAGGCTTAATAATATTTTATTTGTAACATATTTATAAAAATAAATTATTTACTTATAATAATAAATATTTATCGTATTTTAAATAATATTTTATTAAAATAATATTTCAGGCTTACTAATCTTTTAATAACATATGAAATAGCTATTTAATATATTTATTATTAAGGCTTAATAATATTTAATGGTAAATAAAATGTATGTATGCATGTATATATTTGAGAGCAAGTGGGAGAGGGGCAGAGGAAGAGAGGGAATCTTAAGCAGCCTCCACGTCCAGTGCAGAGCCCCATTCGGGACTCCAACTCATGACCCTGAGGTCATGAACTGAGCCAAAATCAAGAGTCAGATTTTTAAACAACTGAGCCACCAGCTGCCCCTTTTTAATGAATGAATGAGTGAATGAATGAATTTTTTTTTAGAGAGAGAAAAGGCTTAATATTCTCCTTGACATATGTACCACATTTTCTTTGTCCATTCATCCATGGACATGTAGGTGGTTCCCTATCTTGTGAATGGTGCTGCAATAAACACTAACGTGCACACAAACAAGCAAAAGGAAAAAAAATGAGAGAGATTGAGAGAGAGAAGGAGTGAGAAATCAAGAAAAGGACTCTTAATTATAGAGAGCCCACTGATGGTTACAAAAGGAAGGGGGATGAAATAGGTGATGGGGATTAAGAATGGCCCTTGTGATGAGCACAGGATGTTGTATGGAAGTGTTGAATTACTGTATTGTACACTTGAAACTCGTGTTACGCTGTATGTTAACGAACTGGAATTAAAATAAAACCTTAAAAAACAGAAACATGCACATATCACTTTGAGACCCCGATTGCAATTCTTCTGGATATATACTCAGAAGCTGGATTACTAGATAAGATGGTAATTACACTTTTTTAAAAAGATTTTATGTATTTATTTGACAGAGAGAGAGATCACAAGTAGGCAGGGATGCAGGCAGAGAGAGAGGAGGAAGCAGGCTCCCCGGTGAGTGGAGACCTGATGCTGGGCTCAATCCCAGGACTCTGGGATCATGACCTCAGTCCAAGGCAGAGGCTTAATGCACTGAACCACCCAGGTGCCCCTGGTTATTATACTTTTCATACTTTGAGGAATGTCCTCACTATTTTCCACAGCTTCTGTACCATTCCCCATTCCCACGAGCAGTGTGCAGAAGTTTCTTGTTTCTCTACATCCTTGCTAACACTTGACTTCTTTTTGTTTTGAGAGGGGTGAGGTGGTACCTCATTGTGGTTTTGAACTACATTTCCCTGATGATTACGGATGTTGAGCACCTTTCGTTTCTCCTCCTCCTCCTCCTTCTTTTGTAAAGATTTTATTTATTTATTTGACGTGCAGAGAGAAAAAGAAAGAGAATGAGGAGAGCACAAGCAGGGTGAGTGGGAGAGGGAGAAACAGGCTCCCTGCTGAGCAGGGAGCCCGATACCGTTATCGGGCTTGATCCCAGGATCCTGGAATCATGACCAGTGCCAAAAGGAAAGGGAGAAGCTTAACTGACTTAGCCACCAAGGTGCCCCATTGAGCACTTTTTGGTATACTTACTGGACATTTTAAAAAAATATTTATTTATTTGAGAGAAAGAGAGAGAGAGCGAGCATGAGTAGCCAGAGTTGCAGAGGGAGATGGAGAGAGAATTCTGAAGCAGACTCTCTGGTAAGCATGGATCCTGACATGTGGCTCAATCCCTGGACCCTGAGATCATGACTTGAACCCAAATCAAGAGTCAGATGCTCAAACTACTGAGCCACCCAGACACTGCTTCCTAGTGATCATTAGTATGTCTTCCTCAGAGAAACATCTATTCGAGTCCTTTAACCATTTTTTAAATGGGTTATTTGTTTTATTTCTATTGAGTTGTAGAAGTTCCATATATATTTTAGACATTAAGCCCTTATGTCATAAAGGGTTTGCAAATATTTTCTCCCAGTCTGTAGGTCGCCTTTTCACTCTGTTGATTGCTTCCATTTCCTCACAGAGCTTTTTAGTTTGATGGAGTCCCATTTGTCTCTTTTGCCTTGTGGATTGCATTTTTGGTGTCATATCCAAGAAATCACTGCCAAGACAATTTTCTGCTGTTGCCTTCTAGGAGTTTTCTAGTCTTAGCTCTTACACATTTAGATCTTTGATCCATTTTGAATGAATTTTTGTATACAGTGTAAGATAAATTTCCAGTTTCATCCTTTTTCATGTTCATATCCAGTTTTCCCAGCACCATTTATTGAAGAAACTGTCGTTTCCCCTTTTTGTATTCCTAGTTCCATTTTTTTGTGTTTTTTAAAAGATTATACTTATTTCTTTATTTGACAGAGAGACACAATGAGAGAGGGAACACAAACAGGGGAAGTGGGAGAGGGAGAAGCAGGCTTCCTGCTGAGCAGGGAGCCTGATGTGGGGCTCGATCCCAGGACCGTGGGATTATGACCTGAGCTAAAGCCAGATGCTTAATGACTGAGCCACCCAGGAGCTCTATTTTTGAAGATCACTCGACTATAGGCATGTGTGTTTATTTTTATGTTCTCTATTCTGTTCCATTGAGCTATATGTCTGTTCTAATATCAGTACCATAGTATTTTTTATTACTATAGTTTTGTAATATATTTTGATAGCAGGAATTATGATATGTCCAGCTTGTTCTTCTTTCTTAGGATCACTTTGTCTGATCGGGGTCTTCTGTGGTTCCTTATTAATTTTAGGCATTTTTTCTATTTCTGTAAAAAAAACGCCATTGGAATTTTGATGGCAATAATATCAAATCTATAGATTGCTTTGGATAGTATGGATACTTTGGTAAGATTAAGTCTTCAAATCAATGAGCTGGGAATGTCTTTCCATTTACATGGGTCTTCTTATTTTCTTTCATTGATATTTTGTGGCTTTCAGTGTACAAATCTTTCACCTCCTCAGTTAAATTTATTCTTAAGTGCTTTATTGTTGATGCTTTTGTAAATGGGATTTTCTTAATTTCATTTTGGATATTCCTTGTTAGTGTATAGAAATGCAACTGATTGTTGTATGCTGATTTTTTTTCCTGAAACATTATCAAGTTTGTTAATTAGTTCTGATGTGTGTGTGTGTGGGGGGGGATTTGGGGTTTTTCCACATATAAGATCATGCAATCTAGGACCCAACATAATTAACTTCTTTTCCAATTTTGATGCCTTTAATTTCTTTTCCTTGGCTAACCATTCTGGCTAGGAGTTCCAGTCCCATATTGGATAGGAGTGGTGAGGGTGGGCATCACTATCTTTTCCTGACCTTAGACGAAAAGCTTTCAGGTTTTCACCATTGAGTCTGTTGTTAGCTGTAGCTTGTCATCTATGGTCTTTGTTATATTTAGGTATAATCCTTCTATACCTAGTGTGTTGAGAGTTTTTCTTCATGAGAGGGTGTTGAATTTTGTCAAATGATTTTTCTGTACTGATTGAGATGATGATGTGATTTTTATCCTTCATTCTGTTAAAGTTGTGTGTCACGTTGATGGACTTAGGTATTTTGAACCGTCCTTGCATCCCGGGGATAAATCTCCCTTGATCACGTGTATGATCCTTTTAATGTTGAAAGCAAAGTTTTTAGAACTTGAGGTGTGTAGGCATTGTGCTTAGGAGGAATGACCTGGATTATAACATAAAATTGTTAGCTTTACATCTAGAATAGAGAGCTAACCACTTTGATCTGAGGAACACCAAGTCCCTTCATTTTTCAACTCCAAAAGTGGTCTCTCCTCGTTTGCCTACCGGCAACTGGTGTTCGAAATTGAAATTATACTATTGGAGATTAATTCCTTTGGCATAAACTTGTCTTGACACCCTATTACAAAAGAAACACCATTGGTTGGGAAAGAATATGGGAAATTTTCAAATATTAATCTTTTCCAAGTCACTGGCAATTATGTGAAAATCTTCTTTTTTCTAGACGTGGTTTTCTTTCCATTAATAGAGAGGGTGGAGAGAGTTAGACTAGAAGTTTGAAGACCACGGTGCCTGGGTGGCTCAGTCGTTAAGCGTCTGCCTTCAGCTCAGGTCATGATCCCGGGGTCCTGGGATCTAGCCCTGCATCGGGCTCTCTGCTCTGTGGGAAGTCTTCTTAACCTTCTCCCACTCCCCCTACTTGTATTCCCTCTCTCACTGTGTGTCTCTCTCTCTCTCTCAAATAAAATCTTTTAAAAAAAGAAGTTTGAAGACAAACTACATACGAGATTATTGTGATGAAGATAGTTCCTGAACAAGGCCTAAAATAGAGCCTACTCAGGAACATAGTAATATAAAACATTTCATTTGTGCTCCATTTCTCTTATTGACTATTTATCCAGCAAGAATTTGTTGAGTACCTATTATGTGTCAGTCATTGTGCAGGGCACTGGACATAAAATGGTGAATAAAGCAAGCAGGGACGGTACAAATTTTACCTTGCGTGTGAACCCTGTTGGTAGACATTATTGTCCTCTTACTTCTGGTGTACCTAGTTGCAATTCTTGGTGAAATTTCAGGCCTTCTATTTCCCCACTTGTGTAGTTTCAGGGCTAGCACAAACTAGGATCTCAAAGTATACATCTTAACAATGAAGATAAGATAATGAGTGGTTTTAGGAACCCAGACTTTTTCCACGTAGCATAACTCCAACATTTGACCTGCGTGTGTGTGGAGGGGATGGGGGTCACACTTTACACTGTAGGTGTTTGATAGAGGATTCTAGACCAATATTTTAAAAACAATCAGGAACTGGATCTGCCAGATAGAAGTAAGTACAAACCACTTGCCGAAATACAACACTAGTGAAAAACTAATTAGAGCAGCAAAGGCTAGAGAACGTTGAATGAATTCAGAAAGCAGTTTAACAGGTGCAGACGTTTAATAAGGTCACTGTCTGGAAGATGGACAGAATCCCAGGATCAATGCATATGAGAGAGGAAAGGGACTTGCAGATCCTCTAGCCCAGCTGAGGGTGAAAAACGGGTGGGGGGGGATGAATGAAAACTTCAATGTCACATGGCAAGTCAGCAGTAGAACTGGGTTCAGGACTCAGGCCTCCTGATTCCACATGCGGTCCTCTTTTTAAAAAGCAAGGAAGAACTAGTTTTTATTTAAAGAAAATTGTGTGCTCAGCGTTCTATTTTATTTCATCCATCACTTCAAAAGCATTAAATTAAATGTACCTCCAATTCACTGGTGAGGAAATTGAGAATCAGAACTAACATTCCACATCTGTACTCCCAAAATTTCCATTCCCAAAGACTAGGATTAGCTCTACATAGAAAACTGTGTGACTGATACCTCCCAAGCCCAGTAAAGAGAGCTGTCCCAAGACTGGGCTTCAACAGTAGAGGCAAATTCCTTCTGGTTGGATAATGAATGTGTTTGCTGGTCCCAGTTTACTCTTCCCCCAAACCGTTGTTATCTAATTCGTTCTTTCAGGGGGAGACTAAGGGAATTTTTAAAAAAATTATTTATTTATTTTTTTATTTTTTTGTAAACATATAATGTATTTTTATCCCTAGCTGTGAATCACCATGTTTACACACTTCACAGCACTGACCATAGCACATACCCTCCCCAGTGTCCATAATGCCACCCCTGTATCCCGAGCCCGCTCCCCCCAGCAACCCTCAGTTTGTTTTGTGAGATTAAGAGGCACTTATGGTTTGTCTCCCTCCCGATCCCATCTTGTTTCATTTATTTTTCCCCTACTCCCCTAACCCCCCATGTTGCATCTCCATGTCCTCATATCAGGGAGATCATATGATAGTTGTCTTTCTATGATTTACTTATTTCACTAAGCATGATACCCTCTACTTCCATCCACGTCATCACAAAGGGCAAGATTTCATTTCTTTTGATGGCTGCATAGTATTCCATCGTGTATGTACAGTACATCTTTATCCATTCATCTGTTGATGGACATCTAGGTTCTTACCATAGTTTGGCTATTGTAGACATTGCTGCTATAAACATTCGGGGCCACTACATTTGTATCTTTAGGGTAAATACCCAGTAGTGCAATTGCTGGGTCATAGGGTAGTTCTTTTTTCAACATTGTGAGGAACCTCCATGCTGTTTTCCAGAGTGGTTGCACCAGCTTGCATTCCCACCAACAGTGTAGGAGGGGTCCCCTTCTCCGCATCCTCACCAGCATCTGTCATTTCCTGACTTGTTAATTTTAGCCATTCTGACTGGTGTGAGGTGGTATCTCATTGTGGTTTTGATTTGTATTTCCCTGATGCCGAGGGATGTGGAGCACTTTTTTCATGTGTCAGTTGGCCATCTGGATGTCTTCTTTGCAGAAATGTCTGTTCATGTCTTCTGCCCATTTCTTGATTGGATTCTTTGTTCTTTGGGTGTTGAGTTTGCTAAGTTCTTTATGGATTTTGGACACTAGACCTTTACCTGATTTGTCATTTGCAAATATCTTCTCCCATTCTGCCAGTTGTCTTTTGGTTTAGATGTTTCCTTTGCTGTGCAAAAGCATTTGATCTTGATGAAATCCCAATAGTTCATTTTTGCGGGACTAAGGGCATTTTTAAAACCGCAAGTGAATTAGTCAAACTTGATATGTGTAGCAAAGAAGGTATAATAATGGTCTCTGTAACTTGACAGATTAGGGGCAGTCAACCGTCAATCTCTTTTACTCCTTAATCAACTGGGATACAATTCCCCATTCTACCACAGTGTGCCCTCAGGTAAGTTCCTTGTCCTTTCTGAGCCTCTGTTTCATCATCTGGAAGAGTAGGTGACACTAATACCTGCCTCAACGACTATGGTGAATTTTTTCCTTCTGACTGAGTTTTGACACTAAGAGAACACATGAGTTTATCCCAGTGTTTGAATCATAGCAAGAACTCAATAAATATTAGTCTTTGTTAACCAAATGCTAGTTTCTGGCTTAAATGTACTACTTATGGCAGAGAACTCACAAAACTAGGTGTGTTTGTGGGAGAAGAGGCAGCGGGTTGGCCACTTTTGCCTGTTGCTTGCAGACAGGACTCTTCCCCATATAGAGTTACCCTCTCTATTGTCTACTCCTAGTGGTTGAAATAGCGAGGTCCTCTAAGGACAGAGATATCTAGTTCAATAACCTCATCACAATACAGACCAGATATAGGAACCTCTTCCATGCTACCTAGAGAGTACCCTGGCTCCCAGGTTTTGCCATGACAGATAAAAAAGACTGGGGCTGGGGAAGAGTGGGAAGAGAAGCATGTGAGCTCCTTACAGCTCAGCTTGTAGTGTTGGGCTGGGAGCTCTTCAAAGGCGAAGTCTACATCTCATACCTCATCCACTGTGAATCTCACCGTCATGCCTTCAACACAGTCAGCAGACAGAATAAATCTATTTGGGGGAATGGAGATTGGGGCTAGATTACTCTGAAAGTCCGCAAATACATTTGAGGAACTTTTGGATATAATCAGCCCAGAACCACCTTTTTACTTCCCCAAAAGTAAAGTTGGAAGTTTTCCTTCTCCATCATACACACCCTTCAGCTTCTGGCTCATGCTCTTTTGAAACATCTCCTCCCTAAGTCTTTCTTGATCCTCATTTTAACCCACTTTTGCCTGTTTACAAATGTTGAGGTATACTATTTGGGTAGGTCTTCATGATCCTGAATATCTGCCCCTGACTGGTCTCATGAAGAGTCAGACATTCCCATAAAATTAGGAATGAGACTCAAGGTAATAACCAACAAGACAGGCACTGGCAGAATTGTTTCCGGTAATGAACAACCAGTTGAGCTTGACTGGAACACCCCAGCACTTATTATCAACCCTGAAGAGAGCCATGCCATTATTTTGAACTTTGGATGGAATGAAAATTTCACTAAGGATTTCCCTCATTAAAACCTCCACCCCGCCAACCAAGCAATTCATTCTACTTATGCCTGGTGAGGTTATTACTGACCTTGGATCAACCTTAATGTTTTATGAATGTATTTCACAAACATTTATTTGATACCTACTATGTTGGGAACTTCACTAGGCATGAGGACCATGAAGAAGACCTCTACAAGTTCCCAGTCCAGTGGGCTCTGTTCCCCATAGGGAGTTGCCTTCATTATTGCTCATCATTTGTGGTTGAAAGTATGAGGTCCCATAAATATAGAGATATCCAGTGGTATCCATGTCAAAATGTAGACCAGAAGTAGGGGCGATTTATAAATCACAGTGACATCTTCCATAATGGGTATAAGTATGAGGCACAGATGGAAAAAACAATGAACTCAATCTGAGGGTGTTAACTAGGACTGCACAGAGGAGGGAACACTTCAAGTGAATCTTGAAGGTAAAGTTCATCAGAATCCAGGAGTAGAATGAGAGGCGGGAAGGGAGGGGAATTTCAGGCATAAGGAATGGCATTTTACAAATCAGATCTCAGGAGTAGAATGAGAGGCGGGAAGGGAGGGGAATTTCAGGCATAAGGAATGGCATTTTACAAATCCTATGCCCAACAGGCTAAGTGATAAATGTCTGCAAGAAATTTACTGCAACATCAAGTGAAAACAGTGGGAGATGAGGGGATAAAGGCAAGGGCTAGATGGAGAAACCCTTTGCATGTATCACCTTGAAAGGTTTCTCTACATTTGCTGACTCCACTTCACTAATTCCCATTCATTTCTGACTCACTGTGGTCCCCTTAACTGGCAGCCTCACTCTGAATCCAAATCCAATGGGCATCTCCTTTTCTATCTTTAGTTTACTTGACTTCTCCAGGGAGTGTGAGATGGGATAAACGTTTTTCATCCCCCAAGCTTCAGCTGCCTTGGATTGTGAGATACCACCCTATCTCTTGGATTTTGCTGATTCCCTGGACTTGCCATTTAAGTTTTCATTATGACCTCTTTCCTCTCTGCCTGACCTTTAAGTAACATGAATTCTCAGGGGTTTATCCTGTTCTTTACCTCACAACCCTCTTTTGTCAATCTTCTACATGTCTTTACTTATTCTCTATCAATTGATTACACTCCTATTTCTCTCTCTAGCTCAACTTTCTATGATGCGATCCCGTGTGTCAAATTGTCCTGAGAACATACAAATTGCCACTTGTATGTTCTTCAGGCTTAATGAGTTCACCAGATCTAATGGAATGCATTATATTTTCACCACCTTCCTCCATTGTTCCCTATCTCAGAGACTTGTGTCATTTTCCAACCAGTTGCCTAGGTCTGAAAAGCTCAGAATCATCTGGGGGTCCTTTTTCTCCCTACTTCTCCATCCTGTCAGTCACCAAGCTGTTTTCACTTCTACTTTCTTAATCTCCTTGCTATTTTCTAATCTTGGTGGAATTCCTCTCCATTCTTCTACATCTTCATGACCGCTCTCTTGGTCTGTCATCAATTCCAATATAGTACAACAGCTTTGAACCTGGAAGACCCCAGTCTTAACCTCTTTCCAGCCAGTTCATCACACTGTTATTTGAACAATCTTCTAAAAATGGAAATCTGATTATGCCATTTCTCTACCTAAAATGCTTGTCTATAGTATTAAATCTAAAAACCTGTGAATGGCATATAAGACTCTAAGTTACCTGGTCCTTGCCTTAGCTGCCATCATAGATATGAACAAATTACATGCCTTTGAATTCTGAGTACCTAACATCCTCTTCTTTAAAAATAATTTTTAGGGTGCCTGGTCTGGGTGGCTCAGTTGGTTGTGTCTGACTTTGTCTCAAGTCATGATCTCAGGGTCCTGGGATCAAGCCCTGAGACCAGCTCCCTGCTCATTGGGGTATATGCTTGTCCTTCTCCCTCTGCCGTTGCCCCCTCTCCTGTCCTCTCTGTTTCTCTCTCAAATAAATAAATAAAAATCTTTAAAAAAAATAAAAACTTTTCTTAAAAAACACCTTTGTGTCCTACTCTATGCTGTTCCTTCGGCCTAGAAGGTGCTTAGCACCATCGCCCTCCTAACCCCATTAACCTGGCTAACCTTTCTTTCAGTACTCAAGTTGGAGAGACAGTCTCTTCTCTCTCCTCACCTCCCCCTGAAATCAGAGTTTGGGTGATCCTCTCTATCCTCCTCTGCTGATCTACCTAAAATCACACTATTTTTATAATTCTGCATTGCCATTATGGGTTAACATCTGTGTCTCTCTCCAAGAGGCATTATGGTGGAGAAAAATGAGCACATTTTAAACTATAGAAGTGATAATGATAATAATATCACTAATATAATGCTAACACCATGTGCTTGCTGTACGTTTATCCACACAATCCTCACAACGTTGTGAAGTGGGGAGCTGTTGCCAACGTTGAATCAACAGGACTCGGTAATAGATTGAATGTGGGAGCAGAGATGAAGGAAGACCGTCAGCTGACAAGCAGGTTTCTGTCTGGAGCAAGGGGCCGAACGGTGCATGGAGGTGCCATCTATTGGGACAAGGAGTACAGACAGTGCGGGAGGAGAGACTTTTTGGTCAAGGTGGTTTGGGAACTGCCGTTCCTTTGCCATTCTTTTATAATCCGTCTTTCCAGAAGCTTCAGGAATAAGGCAAGTAATGAATTTCTCCCTTCGACTGACGGGCATTTGGAAACACAGCAGTTTGTCTCAGGAACGCAGACTAACCTTCAGACATTTCCTCACTAGCTTGCTGGAAGCAGGAGGGCTATGCTTTGGGGACCATGGCCTTCTTCTCACCTTATGCTCTGGTGTGCGGCTCCCAGAAGACAGGGAAAGCACCATGGTCTTGCAGCCTTCAAGCTCCTATGGTGCTCGTGCCTCCTGGCCCTTGCCTGCATCCCACAGTGGGTGTGGGCGCCCCTTTACAAGATAGGGGTAGTGGGCCTTGGGCTTGCGACCCGTTGTTCTCAAATGCTCTGTCTGAGGTTGCTGCTGGCTTAGCCATTGAGTGCATAAACAGCGACCCATCGTTTGAGGCGGGTTGCTCTTTTGAATATGAGATTCTTTTTTTTTTTTTCCATTTTATTTATTTTTTCAGCGTAACAGTATTCATTCTTTTTGCACAACACCCAGTGCTCCATGCAAAACGTGCCCTCCCCATTACCCACCACCTGTTCCCCCAACCTCCCACCCCTGACCCTTCAAAACCCTCAGGTTGTTTTTCAGAGTCCATAGTCTCTTATGGTTCGCCTCCCCTCCCCAATGTCCATAGCCCGCTCCCCCTCTCCCAATCCCACCTCCCTCCAGCAACCCCCAGTTTGTTTTGTGATATTAAGAGTCATTTATGGTTTGTCTCCCTCCCAATCCCATCTTGTTTCATTTATTCTTCTCCTATCCCCCTACCCCCCCCCCCATGTTGCTTCTCCATGTCCTCATATCAGGGAGATCATATGATAGTTGTCTTTCTCCGATTGACTTATTTCACTAAGCATGATACACTCTAGTTCCATCCACGTCGTCGCAAATGGCAAGATTTCATTTCTTTTGATGGCTGCATAGTATTCCATTGTGTATATATACCACCTCTTCTTTGTCCATTCATCTGTTGATGGACATCTAGGTTCTTTCCATAGTCTGGCTATTGTAGACATTGCTGCTATAAACATTCGGGTACACGTGCCCCTTCAGATCACTATGTTTGTATCTTTAGGGTAAATACCCAGTAGTGCAATTGCTGGGTCATAGGGTAGTTCTATTTTCAACATTTTGAGGAACCTCCATGCTGTTTTCCAGAGTGGTTGCACCAGCTTGCATTCCCACCAACAGTGGAGGAGGGTTCCCCTTTCTCCACATCCTCTCCAGCATCTGTCATTTCCTGACTTGTTCATTTTAGCCATTCTGACTGGTGTGAGGTGATATCTCATTGTGGTTTTGATTTGTATTTCCCTGATGCCGAGTGACGTGGAGCACTTTTTCATGTGTCTGTTGGCCATCTGGATGTCTTCTTTGCAGAAATGTCTGTTCATGTCCTCTGCCCATTTCTTGATTGGATTCTTTGTTCTTTGGGTGTTGAGTTTGCTAAGTTCCTTATAGATTTTGGATACTAGCCCTTTATCTGATATGTCGTTTGCAAATATCTTCTCCCATTCTGTCAGTTGTCTTTTGGTTTTGTTAACTGTTTCCTTTGCTGTGCAAAAGCTTTTGATCTTGATGAAATCCCAATAGTTCATTTATGCCCTTGCTTCCCTTGCCTTTGCCGTTGTTCCTAGGAAGATGTTGCTACAGCTGAGGTCGAAGAGGTTGCTGCCTGCATTCTCCTCAAGGATTTGGATGGATTCCTTTCTCACATTGAGGTCCTTCATCCATTTGGAGTCTATTTTCGTGTGTGGTGTAAGGAAGTGGTCCAATTTCATTTTTCTGCATGTGGCTGTCCAATTTTCCCAGCACCATTTATTGAAGAGGCTGTCTTTTTTCCATTGGACATTCTTTCCTGCTTTGTCGAAGATTAGTTGACCATAGAGTTGAGGGTCGATTTCTGGGCTCTCTATTCTGTTCCACTGATCTATGTGTCTGTTTTTGTGCCAGTACCATGCTGTCTTGATGATGACAGCTTTGTAATAGAGCTTGAAGTCCGGAATTGTGATGCCACCAACTTTGGCTTTGTTCTTCAATATTCCTTTGGCTATTCGAGGTCTTTTCTGGTTCCATATAAATTTGAGGATTATTTGTTCCATTTCTTTGAAAAAAATGGATGGTATTTTGATAGGGATTGCATTAAATGTGTAGATTGCTTTAGGTAGCATAGACATTTTCACAATATTTATTCTTCCAATCCAGGAGCATGGAACATTTTTCCATTTTTTTGTGTCTTCCTCAATTTCTTTCATGAGTACTTTATAATTTTCTGTGTATAGATTCTTAGTCTCTTTGATTAGGTTTATTCCTAGGTATCTTATAGTTTTGGGTACAATTGTAAATGGGATTGACTCCTTAATTTCTCTTTCTTCTGTCTTGTTGTTGGTGTACAGAAATGCAACTGATTTCTGTGCATTGATTTTATATCCTGACACTTTACTGAATTCCTGTACAAGTTCTAGCAGTTTTGGAGTGGAGTCTTTTGGGTTTTCCACATATAGTATCATATCATCTGCGAAGAGTGATAGTTTGACTTCTTCTTTACCAATTTGGATGCCTTTAATTTCTTTTTGTTGTCTGATTGCTGAGGCTAGGACTTCTAGTACTATGTTGAATAGCAGTGGTGATAATGGACATCCCTGCCGTGTTCCTGACCTTAACGGGAAAGCTTTCAGTTTTTCTCCATTGAGAATGATATTTGCGTTGGGTTTTTCATAAATGGCTTTGATAATATTGAGGTATGTGCCCTCTATCCCCACACTTTGAAGAGTTTTGATCAGGAAGGGATGCTGTACTTTGTCAAATGCTTTTTCAGCATCTATTGAGAGTATCATATGGTTCTTGTTCTTTCTTTTATTAATGTGTTCTATCACATTGATTGATTTGCGGATGTTGAACCAACCCTGCAGCCCTGGAATAAATCCCACTTGATCGTGGTGAATAATCCTTTTAATGTACTGTTGAATCCTATTGGCTAGTATTTTGGCGAGAATTTTTGCGTCTGTGTTCATCAAGGATATTGGTCTGTAGTTCTCTTTTTTGGTGGGATCCTTGTCTGGTTTTGGGATCAAGGTGAGGCTGGCCTCATAAAATGAGTTTGGAAGTTTTCCTTCCATTTCTATTTTTTGGAACAGTTTCAGGAGAATAGGAATTAGTTCTTCTTTAAATGTTTGGTAGAATTCCCCTGGGAAGCCGTCTGGCCCTGGGCTTTTGTTTGTTTGGAGATTTTTGCTGACTGTTTCAATCTCCTTACTGGTTATGGGCCTGTTCAGGTTTTCTATTTCTTCCTGGTTCAGTTGTGGTAGTTTATATGTCTCTAGGAATGCATCCATTTCTTCCAGATTTTCCAATTTGTGGGCGTAGAGTTGCTCATAGTATGTTCTTTTAATTGTCTGTATTTCTTTGGTGTTAGTTGTGATCTCTCCTCTTTCATTCATGATTTTATTTATTTGGGTCCTTTCTCTTTTCTTTTTGACGAGTCTGGCCAGGGGTTTATCAATCTTATTGATTCTTTCAAAGAACCAGCTCCTAGTTTCATTGATTTTTTCTATTGTTTTTTTGGTTTCTATTTCATTGATTTCTGCTCTGATCTTTATGATTTCTCTTCTCCTGCTGGGTTTAGGGTTTCTTTCATGTTCTTTCTCCAGCTCCTTTACGTGTAGGGTTAGGTTGTGTACTTGAGACCTTTCTTGTTTCTTGAGAAAGGCTTGTACCGCTATATATTTTCCTCTCAGGACTCTCAGTTCCTCTCAGGACTGCCTTTGCAGTCCCACAGATTTTGAACTGTTGTGTTTTCATTATCATTTGTTTCCATGAATTTTTTCAATTCTTCTTTAATTTCCTGGTTAACCCATTCATTCTTTAGAAGGATGCTGTTTAGTCTCCATGTATTTGGGTTCTTTCCAGCTTTCCTCTTGTGAATATGAGATTCTTAATGAAGACTGCCAGACCGCCAGGGCCCTTTGTAGTTTCATTGTTCAGCACCAGATGGCCTCGGGATTTATGGGCCCTGTCAACCCCGGAAACTGCGAGGCCGCCTCGCTCCTGGGAAACAGTTGGAACAAAGGCCTTTTCTCTTGGGCTTTTGTGAATTAGGAATTGGACAATAAAATCAGCCACCTGACCTTTTCTCAGACACTCCCTTCTCTGGTCCGGGTGCTGGTAACTGTCATGAGGTACTTCCAGTGGGCTCACACCGGAGTCATTTCCTAGATGAAGACATTTGGGTGCACACCACCAATCAAGTACTAAGTGCTCTGCAGAGCCGTGGTCTAGCGGTCGGGGTCGTCCTGAGCTCAGGACAAGACAGCCTCAGCCTTGGGACCTTGCTCCTGGGGATTCCTCAGGCTGACAGAATTCTCAGTGAAGGCTTTCTCCCCGCTGAGGTATAAATGCGGATTGGGGGGTGGAGGGGTGGGGTGGCGGCGGGGAATAGGACAATTTCCAAAAGGTTTCCTACCCTTGCGCCCTAGGAGAACACATCCGGCATCTGCCCTCTTGCACTCACACTCAGGCTCCAAGACTGTTCAGCTTCAAGGGAGCCTGTTTGATGAACGATATGAAGGTACAAAGAACTTGGTGCTTAAACATGCCATTGGATCCCAGTGCCTACTCTCAGCATCAAGAGCAACGGGAGCCACACACCTTCCACCCCTGTAGGACCCCAGTTGTTTGAGATCAGCCAAAGAGGGGTGCTTTTGTGGCTCTGTTTGGGCCCGTTCCTGCCCCATGCTTCATCACCTTTCACTTGGAACCTGTCCTCTGGACTCCAAAATATGCACTTCCCTTCTGTCCTCTGCACTCACCTCCCTTGCCCCCGCCAAGGGCTTATCTTTTTGTGTGCCATTCCCAGGGACCTAACTGAGAAATAAAAGTAAATTAAGATGAGGAGTCAGCCCAGATTTTAACCTTTCCCCTTCCAAGAGAAGGTTGATGTTGAAGGTGATTCTTGCAGAGACTATGGACAAATCCTGAAGCAAAGGGCAGACCCCAGCAAAGCTACTATCGCCAGGCCTAGCTGAGGTGGTTTGGGGGAAGAAGAGCCCTTCCTGGTCCTCTGGAGTCCAGTGTCTCTTACTTCCCTTTATTGCAGGCCCTTGTGGCACTTACTTTCTATATTTTCTATTCTAGTTTTTTTAAAACTAGATATTTTATTCCTGGAAAGTGTCAGTGATTTGTGAGAACACAGCTCACTTTACTATTGCAGGCCACTCCACTGCTTGAGAATGAACGGAGGGCTCAGAAACTCCTTGTCAAATTGATGACTGCTAGGATTAGTCCTGGTCCCAGTCATTTCCTTAAGGTAACAATGGGTTTCTTAGAGAATGGTCGGGGTTAGCCTGGCCTATGAACAGAAGCCCATTATAAGTTTCAAGTGTCACCAGTATTTGTACCTTCATTATGATCATTATGGGAAGATGAGGGCAAGAAGTTTTAGTTCCTGGAACTACAGTTGTCTGCTTCCAGCTCCAGTCTACAAGATCCTATGATGTTAAGCAATCAGTGTGGCTTTGATTACTTCATAATAGAGCTTGATACTTTCAAAGCAGAGCACAGAATGATTTTGAAAGATATAAAACCATTTCCAGGGAGGAGTCATGCCAGAAGCAGGCTCACAGATTTAGTATGACTTTAGAACATGTTACAAATCTTCACGAAGTCCAGTGTCTCCAGCAAGCTTACATTCCATGAGAGTTTCACATCCTACGCATTCTAAATAGTATACTGTTTGAAATGACAACTTGGCCTCTACCATGAAATCTTAAATAAATCCAGGCCCTGAAACTCTTTGGGCTGAGAGAAGTTAGGACTGAGTGCTCATCACTCACACATCCTTTGAGGCAGAGAGAGCAAATGTACGTATTATGGCCCTACCCTTTGTGATTCATTCCTGTAGGTCGATTGTTCTCACTCTGCACACTAGAATTACCTGGATATCTTCTCCAAACAAGTTGTGGTGCCAGAAAGCTACATCCAGAGGTTTTGGTGGTCTGCACTGAGGCCCCAGCAGAAGTATTTTCAATACCCTCCCAGGTGCGTGTAAAATGTAGCCAGCGTCAAGAACCACTGCTTTTGGGGCACCTGGGTGGCTCAGTCGGTTAGGTGTTTGCCTTCGGTTCAGGTCATAATCTCAGGGTCCGGGGGTCAAGCCCCACATCCGGCACTCTGCTTAGCCTTGAGTCCACAGCCTCTCCCTCTGTGAGCTCTCTTGCTTCCCTCTCTCTCAAATGAATAAATAAAATCTAAAAAAAAAAAAAAAAAAAGATCCATGGCTTTTAGTGAATGAAAATGCAAATAAATGTTCCTTACTTTAGGTTGCCTTTAATATAACGTTGTTTTATATTACATTACTTTAATATAATGTCATTTAATCAGACTGTTTTCTTCATAACAGCATGCAGCAGCCTGTTCCAGTAATGGAAGTTTTAAGACTCTGCAGGAGGAAGCCTAGAGAGGAAGTTCTGTGGTTATGGAGCAGAGGCTGACCCTGGGCAGGGAGGACAGTAACGGGAAGTGAAGTAGGGACTCAGAAAGGGAGAGAAAAGGCAGCAAAGACAAAGCTCGGCCCTGCAGGAGTTTTCTTCTTGTTTCGGACAAAACACAGACAGACTCATATGGGGCAGTTCCAGAAGACTGTGAAAGGAGTCAGAATGTGGGAGGGGAGGTGGGGAGCAGGGAAACTGAACTCTCAGTTGGGCTATGGCCTGAGTATGACCTCTGACAGTATGGAGTATCCAAAGGTGTGTAGTACTCACATTTGGTACAGCCATTTGGTGGCATCTGAGGGCGCGACAAAGCGGTGAGTAGGGTGTGAGGCTAGGAATCGCTGAAGGGGAGTGACTCAAAGATAAGATAGGCATGCTGTGGGGTGAGAGCTGTGCCCCAGCCAGTAGAAGCATGAGAAGCAGGATCTGGAGTATGAACATAAATAGACCACGAGGACTTGAACCAAGCAGCCTGGGGTACAGGGCCCGTTTCTGGTCCCATCAGAAAGTGAAAGATCCGGTGAGAAACTAAGCCAGAGGCCAATGAGTATGGACTGGGGCAACAGGGCCATGAGGAAGGTTACAACAAAGGAAGCACAGTATATACCCGATCAAATCTCTGGCTGATTTTTCTATTCCTTTTTACCTGGTGGGACCGAAACTGCTGAAGTATTCCTAGCTATTATCTATCTTGATGGAAAAGGCACCAAGCTTTTGGTGGGCGCTCCTCTGAACCTTGCCTTCCCTATTCCTCTGGATATGAAGCTCTTTCTTACACAGTGGGTTCCCACCCGAACCCTCACAGAAGGACATTTTGTGGTGTACAAAATATGGTGGAAGTGAATCCTGTCCTTTGGAGAGGCCCAGCAATATCAGACAGTGATAAAAATGGGCAAAAGATGGGTTTGGTCCAATCTGCTCACAATAACAGTGATTCCAGCCCCATGTGGTGGTGATAGTGAGGAACAGTTGCAGGGAGGCAGGGAAGAGAAAGGGAGTCTACTGCAGACTGGTGTGTGGCTTCTCATTTCTGTAAATTTAGGTTTCCAATTAAGAAGTATCACCGTCACCTCGCTGGAGTCAGGAGAACCATCTTTCTCAGAAAGGGGTCTAAATGGTGCTTACACAATACTGAGATAGTGCTAACATTTAACACTAAAGATGCTAAGAACAATAATAATGGCCATGGGCTCTTTGGAGGGGAAACAGCAGGGGGGTTATTAGATGCTGCCTTTAGAGACAATGATTGCAACCATAATACCACTTTATATGTGAACCTTTCCTCTACAGTTTACAGTTTACAAGGTATTTGCATATATTTAATCTCATTTAACCCTCAGGATTACCCAGAAGATAGGTATTTCAAGTTTTACAACACCACTGAGTCTCACAAGTAGGTAGGTATAGGTCTTATTCACAACAAACCATGTGGTGAATGAAATCCCAGAGAATGGGGGATTCGGCCTCTCCCAGATGTTCGGCTCATTTCCTTGAAAATTCAGAAGCAATTACCAATAATCTTTGTTTCTGACCAAGTCAGATAGGGAAGATAGGAATCGAAGACAAAGGGCCGCAATTTACAGCGAGGGCTGCTGTGCCTGTTTATGGGAGGTTGTGTCCTGCATCAGGGGAGCTATCTGAGTGGGCAGGAAGGCTGAAATCCAGTTCATTCTCTACTTAAACCATGAGCCCTGGTGGAAGTTTTGATCCCATGGCATAAAAGAACATCCTTTCACCAAGCAGAACACCTGTTGGATTGCAATTACCCAGAAGAGGGTTTTGTTGGTTTTTGTTTTGTTTTGTTTTGTTTTGATTTGTTCTGCTTTGTTTTGTTGCCAATTCTCACAAAGGCTAGCAGGAGGTCCCACTGAAAAGCTCTTTGGAGAACTTTTCAAATGGCTATTTCAAACCCTCCTCTCCTCACCTTTTTCCTATCAGTGCTTGGCTGATTGTGAAATCCATTCCATTGGGACTAATCAGGATTTGAACTATTGGGGATGCCTTTAAATTCTTTCAAATCGGGACTTCTTCATTACAATAGGATATTTAGAAAATAGGACACAGAATGGTCTTCTCTTGTTTGTCCAAAATTGAAAACCTTATTATTATATTATTGCCGCCTAACCTCTTCCTATCTATTGAAAATTATTGTACATTAAAAAAAAAAAACAAAGAAATAATAGCAACTTTGGTAATAGCTAATATTTCTTGAGGGTTTATTGTGTGTTAGTCATTTCATTTTTCAAGGTTTTTTTTAAGATTTACTTATTTATTTGACAGAGATCTCATGTAGGCAGAGAGGCAAGCAGAGAGAGAGGAGGAAGCAGGCTCTCTGCTGAGTAGAGAGCCCAGTGCAGGGCTCGAACCCAGCACCCCGCAATCATGACCTGAGCCGAAGGTAGAGGCTTTAACCCACAGAGCCACCCAGGGGTCCCTTGCAAGGGTTTTGCACAGACCATATCATTCGGTTCTTGCAACATCCCCCAGTAATAAGGTTAATTATTATTTAACATACTTTATGGATAAGATTTCAGAGGCCAAAAGAGGTTAAATAACTTGCCAAATGTCACAAAGCCTGTGAATGGGAAAGCCAGGCTGTGTACTCAGGTTGGTCTAAAACAGTACCTCTCAAACCTTGGTGTTTACCAGGATCCCCTGAAGGGCGTGTTAAAACACAGATTTCGGAGTTCCCTCTCCAGAGTTTCTGGTTCAGAAAGAGAAAAAAGGCCTGGGGAAGGGCCTCAGAATTTGCATTTTTTAACCAGTTCATCATGGTGCCCATGTTGCTGGTTCAGGGATCACTCTTTGAGAACCACTGCTCTGATGAAAGACTTGCACTCTGCTCCCTCTTGTCTACCTGAGGTATGTTCCCAAAACATACTCACTTGAAACCACGTGTGCCACGTAGGTTGTATAATTCAATTCTTCCATTTTTCTTTCTTAAGTGTTGGGCCCACCGATGAAATTCTTTTAAGTGCCTCAAGGTAACCAGCGTTGGCCTTATTTTCCTATAGTCATAACAACAGTGATATTGATAATACCGTGGCTAAGAGTCTTCGTGTTGACAGGGCATTTTGTATAGGATTTAGTATGGATAAGCCTAAGTAAAGGTAAATGGTGAAAGACAACCTGCTGTCATGAATGGGTCTGATATCAGCAATGATAAAATTCATAGAGACCCAGCACCCAAGGAAGTTTCTATAGAATTATCCAGCATCTAAGCTTTCAACAGTTAGGAGGCCTTACCTGGATAGCAGTTTTTAAAAAGTTGAAGAAAACATATGTTGCAAAGTGTGGAGAAATATTAAAGAGTTCTCTCAAGCTGGGCCGCGATGTGAAAGCAATAAATGCACTTGGAATACCAGGTATATTGGGTATAAGAAAACATGACCTGGTGTAGTTGGAATGGCCATGAAATGGAATGTGTGTCTGACATTATGCTGAGCTACTTGTATGGGTTCAACATGGGTGGCAGGTAAGTAAGTGGTGGTTTCTGGACTTAGAGCCAAAGATGTGTGTGTCCAGGGTGGTGGGAGAGAGGGGCTGTCCTTAGCTGATAGAAACAGTCACATGTTGCCCAGTGCCCTGTTCTTTAACCCACTGAGCCAACCAGGCTCCAAACCCCACCCTTTTTTTTTAAATATTTTACTTATTTATTTGAGAGAGAGAGAGATCACAAGTAGTCAGACAGGCACACAGAGCCCAGTGCCCTGTTCTTAAATTGTGCTCTGAAGGCCACCTGCACCCAATCACAGTGTTGGGTAGATCTGGGAAGCACGCTGATTCCAGAGCCACCCACCTTCTCCTTATGCATCCATTTTATAGACTGCATGGAAGAAAGCTGACAGGAAGAAGGTCCAGGGGTACTTCATTCACAGTGTGGTCAGATGGTTGAACCACGGGGGAATGTGAGACATGGGATAAATCACAGAGGATTCCCCCCATCTTCTGGCTTGTCTACTCCTCCCTCAACATTTGTTAAAATGAAATAGATTAAAATATATAGTGATATTATATACATACATATATATATATATGTATATGTATCAGTGATAGGGGACGTTGCTGCAGAACAGTTAAAAGGAAGAACACTGGAATGCCGTGGGTGTTGCTTTCTGGGTTTTGGTCTTTCTATTGGAAGTTTCCTTAATTCTTAATTTCCTTAATTCTCTGGTGATCCTGAATGAAAAGAATGAAGCTCTAAGAGACAGATTTGAAGGTGTATGTACATGGTGTGTTTGTTAACCAATGGAGAAATTGGCTAGCCCGCTGAAGTTTTATGTCAGTATCTGTAGATCTTGCCTCTTGGGCTACACTCTCTTCATGGACTCTTGGGAGTCATAATCCTGGTTGTCACTATTCTAGGAGTCATGGGTGGGGGGGTGGGGAGGAGACTGGGACTCTCATTGTTAAGTATAAACACTTTAACTCCATCACTCTTTTTTGTGGCTTGCCTAACTTTTACCTTCCTTTGGATTACGCGTCCCAGCTCCAGAGCTGCTCTGAATCAATTTAACCTGTTTCCAGCAGGGTTTGGCTTTCCTTAATAGAGGTGGGGATGGCGGATGTCTAATCACTCCTTACAAGGCCATTCAAAGGGCTGTCCTTCTTTTAAAGTCCTGCCTCACTCTGACTTCTATAGTACTTGGAGCCTCTAATTCCTATGCCATTGTAGGATTCTCAGGGGGGGAAATCTGCTTGTTGCTTACCAGCATTCCCCCTTGGGGGAATGGTGTGGAAGGTTGGTGTGTCTGTTCCTTGTTCTCCTTGTTGGAGAGAGAGATTTGAGAGGAAGAGGAGACTGAGGAAAAAAAATCTTGATCTCAACATCTTCAATCAGAAAGTCGTGAAGGAAAAAAGAAGTTACAAAAAAGTTATTGGTGGATCTAGCAGATACTTGATTTAGCAAATATTTATTAAGCTCAGATATAACATGGTTAAGAGCATGGGCTTTGAAGGCAGAGTGCTGTACATTTACTTAAGCTCTCTGTATCTTCTCATTTTTTGAAGTTGGGAGTAATAATAGTACCTACCTCATATAGTTGTTGTGAGGATTAAATGAGTTAATACACATAAAGAGCTTGCCTGGAACCTAATAGCTCCTTAATAAATGTTTATTATTAGTGGCATTAGTGTTGTTCTTTTTATTATTACTGTAGGCTCAGCACTTTGCAGGTGATACCAAGGAGAACAAAATAGAAATAAGGCCTTTTCCCCAATGAAGGGGAACGGTTTTACCATTTTAGGGTGCTAAGAACACTGGTTCTTAAATTGGATCTTTTAGGGGCACCAAGGTGGCTCAGCTAGCAGAGTGTGCCATTTCTGATCTCGGGGTTGTGAGTTCGGGCCCCATATTGGGTGTAGAGATTACTTACAAATGAAAAAAATCTTAAGATAGAATAAAATAAAATTGGGATTTTTACTTATTGGTCACAAATTCAAGACTGGGATAAGGTACTTGACCACTATGCTTCCAGGATGGTATTAGAGTTCTGTGTTCCTCTTCTGTAGTGCAAATAATAGAAGCTCTCATGTATCCAGTGCTTCCTCTGTGCCTGGTAGTTAACACAAATGTTCTCATCAGATCTGTAGATCAAGCCTACAAATTAGGTATTATTATCTCTACATTATGGGTGATGATACTGAGGCTCAAGGTCACTTTTCCAAGGTCATACCGCTGCTGGCAAGTGGCAGAGCTGGGATTCCAATACTGATCTGCTAACAGAACCTGACCATTTAACTACATAATAAATTACACTGTAGTCCCTGTCCAATGCTTTATTCAATGTAATATTGCTAAGTGACTAACACTTTGATTTGAATGGGGTTTTCAGACTGCTTTCCTCTAACCTAGGAGGTACTAGGACTTTATGAGGACCCCTGAAAGGAGAACAGTAAATCAGCGGTGCCTGGGTGGCTCAGTCAGTTGGGAGTTTGCCTTTAGCCCAGGCCAAGATCTCCAGGTCCTAGGATCTACCTCCCTGCTCAGCAGGGAGTCTGCTCCTCCTTTTCCCTCTGCCTCTCTCCCCAACTCATGCCTGCTCTCTTCCTCTCTGTCTGAAATAAGTCAATAAAATCTTTTTTTTAAAAAGGGAGAGAGGACAATGAATCAAAATGGAGGGACTGAAGGGTAGGAAGCCAGTGACAAACTTCCTAATTTAGTCTCAGGATGATTGGGCAAGGATTATCACTTTGTACCTTTAAAATTTGACTTCTGAAGTAAGGTTTTAGTAGCTACAACCTTTACTTTTGCTGCCTCCCTAATGCTTGTTTTCAGGAAAATGCTACTGGCTACAAATGCATATTGCTAGAACATACATTTGGGATAATTTTTCCAACTGCGGCCTTATTTGCCTAAGCAAAGGAAATCCTCTGGATTTCTCAGCAAGCCCAGGGGGCCCTGAAGCTCCCGGAACCCACTGGTTTCTATTAGCTTAAATATATGTGCCTGTCAGGGGACGTGGTTAGGGCTGAAGCATTCCAGGATGGGGCCCACCAGACACTTGTCAGGAAAGGTTGCCGGCTGCTTACAATGGCTACACTTATCTTTGTACATCATTCTATAAAAAAAAAAATAAGGGGATCATTCTATAAAAATAAAAGTATTGTATTCCTGAGTGTCATATCAAATAGATTGGTTTATTAGCCATCTCTTGGCTATGTCCAAGAGTTGAGATCAGGCATTGTCGGAGGAACCACCTTGAACAAGAGGAATTTGATTACCATCTGGTTTCTTGATCTCCGCACATGCCTGGCTTTTTGTTGAAAATTGATGTTGCCATTTTGTCCTTCAAATGATGCTTTCTGACCCAGCTATGTTTCAATGTACGTTTCTGAGGACAAAATGCTTTGGAAGCCAGTTTTGTGTCTTGTGAGCACAGTAAATCAGAACTGATGATGCTCCACTTAACAACAGCATGAACCATTAAACTAAACAAATTCAAAAATCACTGCTCCTCACCCAGACCCCGGTTTCTTGGATACCAAACTCCAAGAAGCCTGGGGTAGAACTGGCCAAATTTGCTGAATATCAAACAATCAATTGTCATTCATTTATTCATAATTCATTCAATCAGGTTCAGGTCTATGCAGCAGGCAAAACTAAGAGATTGAGTCGTGAGTCATGAGTAATGCTAACAGCACTCTGCAGTTTATATATATATATATATATATATATATATACACATATATATGTGTATACACATATATATATACACACATATATATGTATATATGTGTGTATATATATATAATATGACCTCTTTTTATTTCTTTTCTTTTTTTAAAATTTATTTATTTATTTTCTGTGTAACAGTACTCATTGTTTTTGCACCACACCCAGTGCTCCATGCAATACGTGCCCTCTCTATTACTCTCCCCCTGGTTCCCCAACCTCCCACCCCCCGCCCCTTCAAAACCCTCAGGTTGTTTTTCAGAGTCCATAGTCTCTCATGGTTCATCTCCCCTTCCAGTTTCCCACACCTCCCTTCTCCTCTCCATCTCACCATGTCCTCCATGTTCTTTGTTATGCTCCACAAATAAGTGAAACCATATGATACTTGACTCCCTCTGCTTGACATATTTCGCTCAGCATAATCTCTTCCAGTCCCATCCATGTCGCTACAAAAGTTGGGTATTCATCCTTTCTCATGGAGGCATAATACTCCATCGTGTATATGGACCACATCTTCGTTATCCATTTGTCCATTGAAGGGCATCTTGGTTCTTTCCACAGTTTGGCGACGGTGGCCATTGCTGCTATAAACATTGGGGTACAGATGGCTCTTGTTTTCACTACATCTGTATTTTTGGGGTAAATACCCAGCAGTGCAACTGCAGGGAATATAACTTCTTTTTTAGAAGAACTGATTTCTTTCTTTGAGAGAGAAAGAGAGAGAGAAAGCATGAGTGGGGGACAGAGACAGAGGGAGAAGGAGAAGCATACCCTCTGCTGAGCAGGGAGCCTGATTCGAGGCTCAATCCTGGGTCCCCGAAAGTATGACCTGACCCTAAAGCAGTCTCTAAACAGAATGATCTCCCCCGCCCCAGGAGCGCCAACAAATGCCCTCCTTCATACCCGTCACTCTTTTAGCCCATCCCCTGCCCAACTACTCTCTGGTAATCATCAGTGCCTTCTCTATACCTACCAGTCTGTTTCCTGGTTTGACTCTCTCAATTTCCCCCCATGTTCCTTTCTTTTGTTTCTTAAATACCATATATGAGAGAAAGCAAATAGTATTCGTTTTGCGTTGACTAATTTTGCTTCCCAAAGTCCTCTCCAGCTGAATCCATGTTGTTCCAAATGGCAATATTTCGTTCTTTTGGAGGGCTGAGTAATATTCCACTACACACACACGCACGCACACACACACACGCACACCGCACATACACACACAGACAACAATCATTCTTATTTATTGAGTCATCTGTTGATGACCATTTGAGGTTTTTCAATCATTTCAGCATTGTTGATAATGCTATAAGCATTGGGCTGCACATTTCCCTTCCAGTTGGTATCTTGGTATCTCTAGGGTCATTCCATCGTAGTGTAATGGCTGGAGAGCAGGGGAGTTCGGTTTTTCGATTTTTGAGGGCCCTCCATACTATCAAAAAGAACATTTCTGATTTACTTCCAAATTCTAGCAAAAGATATGTTTAAAGTAGTATATGACAATGGGTTCGAGTCTTTACGGTGAGGTGAGAGGGACCGCCACTGGAAGCAGCATGCTTAGTATTCAGCAAGGTCTTAAAGAATTCAGAATGTGTGTGGAGCACACACTATGTGCCAGATAATATGCACCATCTTCTTCATGTTTCTTTAAGTCATTTCTACACATTGCATGGGGTTCAAACTCACATCCCAAAAACCGAGAGCTGTATGCTCCCAGCAACTGAGACAGCTGGGTGCTGCTGCACCATTGTCTTGAATCCCTACAACAGCTGGGAAGAGTAGAGCTGGAGTTTGAAGGCACGTGGCTGTGACTCCGAATCCTCAGCCTTTCCTGAGAACTGACATATGCCAGAGCATCAAACCTTTACCCAGAAGAAAAAGAGCTTATGGAATGATTGACATGTTTTCCTTATACTTTAAGAAACAGTCCACTATTCATTGAAAATAAAATAGTAAAACGAGATGAAATATATTTTTTCTTACTTGCAATTCTGCATCTTCAACAATATTTGTGAAAACGGTCATGCAGCACACTGATTTTGAAAACCTGGGAGTCTGAGGATTTCTTGTATAATGCTGACATCCCGTGGCTAAGAGGGATCATGACCAAAGTCCTCAAGAAATCCCTTTCATGTCAGTTTGGGAGCTGGCTACTAGAGGGCGGCACTGATCTGCTTTCTCTCAAGTTGACAGGGTTGAAGGTGGCAGAAAGTTGGGTCATGATTCCACGTGTCCTCTCCAAACTGCCACAAAGAAATGGATAAATCAGTAGATCGATACATATAGCCTAAATACCCTCAAGCAGTCTCATTGCATCCAGTAGCAATGTGGCAAAATTATTTAGCTCTGAGCCTTGGAACCATGCCTTTTCCATTTGCCCTTGGACTCCACCATTTCCCTGCTGCGTGAACTTGGCCACATCACAGAACCTCTCATGAATGATGGTTTTTTCCACCTCTGATGTGAGAATTAAAATTGTCATCCCCGTGGGGTGGCTGGCTGGTTAGGTCTGTATAGCATTCGACTCTTGACTTCAGGGTGCCGGGTTGAAACCCTGCACTGGGCGTGGGGCTCACTTCAAAAAGTAATTGAGGGGCTCCTGGGCGGCCCAGTTGGTGAAGCATCGGCATTGCCCTTAGGTCATGATCCCAGGGCCCTGGTATCGAGCCCACCTCGTCGGGCTCCCTGCATTCCAAAGAACATACTTCTCCCTCTCTTTATGCCTGCGCCTCGGCCTGCTTTTGCTCCCTCTCTCTCGGCCAAAGGAATAAATGAAATGTTTCTTTATTGAAATTCCATGGGCCAACATAGAAGGTATTTTTGATTTGGATACAATCTTCATTTATTAGTTAGGTATACCTCTCCGGGTTCATCATATCATGTCGCTTCCTTAATGCGCATCAAAGGGTGACCCCATCCCACCACCCACATCCCTATCTGCCAACATCACTTTTCTTCCAGGAGTTAGGAGTGTTTCATGGTTTGTCTCTCTTTCTGATTTCTTCCCGTTCAGTTTTCGTCTCGATCCCTGTGGTCTTCTGCACTATTACTTATATTCCATCCAGGAAAGAGGACTACCTAAAGAGGATGTGGATCCAAGACTCACTGGAATCTGACTCAGGCATCAGAAGGGACGAATACCTCCCATTTTCCTCGATGTGGGTGGAAATGCAAGGGATTCTGCGAAGTGAAATCAGTGAGTCAGAGAAAGATCATTATCACAGGGGTTCACTCATATAGGAAAAAATATATTTCCAAAAAAGAAAAAAAAAAAAGCCTGGTCTCCAAGTTGTCCAGGTGTTATGCCAAATAAATGAAAATCTACACTGTGAGTACAGTGAGTGCCCGTTGAGAAGTGGTCATTGATAATTATGATATTGCCTCTTACCACAAACGGTCCTTTGTGAAAGAATGTATATATAGTATATATATATATAATACTTTTTTTACGTAGATACCTATATGTATATGTATAGATGTATAGTTGGCAATGCTTACAGCACTCAGGTTTTTATATATATATGTATCTATATATATATATGTATGTAAAGCTATATGAATATATATAATATATATGTCCTGTTTTTTTCTTTTTTTTTTAATTTATTTGACAGAGAGAGATCACAAGTAGGCGGAGAGGCAGACAGAGAGAGAGGAAGGGAAGCAGGCTCCCTGCTGATCAGAGAGACCGATTTGGGACTCGATCCCAGGACCCTGGGATCCTGACCTGAGCCAAAGGCAGAGGCTGTAACCCACTAAACCACTCAGGTGCCCCTATATGTCCTGTTTTTTAAAAAGAAGTGATTTCTTTATTTGAGAGAGAGAGAGAGAGAAAGCATGAGTGGTGGGCAGAGTCAGAGGGAGATAGAGAAGCAGACTCCCCACTGAGCAGGGATGCTGCATGGAGGCTCAATCCTGTGGCCCTGAGAATAAGACTTGAGCCTAAATCAGACACTGAACCTACAAAACCCCCCCAGGAGACCCAACATATGCCCTTTCAGACCCATCTCCCCTTTAGCCCATCCCCCTGCCCACCTCCTCTTTGATCATCATCAGTGCATTCTCTAGAGCTACCAGTCTGTTTCCGGGTTTGCCTTTCTCAATTTCTACCCATGTTCATTTGTTTTTTTTTAAACAACATATATGAGAGAAAACATATAGAATTCATCTTTCTTTGACGCCTTTTGCTTCATGTGGTCCTCTGAAGCTGTATCCATGCTATTCAAAATGGCATCATTTCTTTCATTTGGATGGCTGAGTAATATTCCATTACACACACAGACACACACGCACACACACACAAACACTCACACACATTCTTATTTATTGAGTCATCTGTTGATGGACATTTGAGTTATTTCCAACGTTTTAGCATTGGTGACAATGCTATAAGCAATGGGCTGCACATTTCCCTTCCAATTAGTTTTTTGGTGTCTCTAGGGTCATTCCATCATAGTGTAATGTCTGGAGAGCAGGGGAGTTCAGTTTTTAGATTTTTGAAGGACCTCCATACTATCAAAAAGAACATTTCCGATTTACTTCCAAATTCTAGAAAAGATATGTTTAAAGTAGGATATGAGTATGCGTTTGAGTCTTTATGGTGAGGTGAGGGGGATTGCCACCCAAAGCATGCATGCTGAGGATTCAGCATGGTCTTAGAGTCTTCTGAATGTGTGTCGAGCACCTACCATGGGCCAGAAAATATGCACCATCTTCTTCATGTTTCTTTAACTCTTTTCTACCCACTTCTTGGGGTTCAAAGGCACAACCCCAAAAGGGAGAGCTCTATGCTCCCACCCACTGAGACAGCCAGGTGCTGCTGCACCATTGTCTTGAATCCCCACAACAGCTGGGAAGAGTAGAGCTGGAGTTTGAAGGCAGGTGGCTGAGACTCCGGATCCTCAGCCTTTTCTGAGAACTGATGTATGCCAGAACTTCAAACATTTACCCAGAAGAAAAAGAGCTTACGGAATAGTTGACATGGTTTGCTTCTACTTTAAGAAACAGTCCACTGTTCCTTGAAAATAGTAAAAGGAGATGAAATAGTTGTTTTTTTTCCTTACCGTTCTGCATCTTCAACAATACTTGTGAAAACGCTCATGCAGCACATTGATTTTGAAAACCTGGGAGTCTGAGGAATTCTTCTATAATACTGACATTGTGTGGCTAAGAGGATCATGACCAACGTCCTCAAGAAATCCCTTTGTATGTCAGTTTGGGAGCTGGCTACTCCAGGGAAGCACTGAACTGCTTTCTGTCAAGTTCGCAGGGTTCAAGGTGGCAGAAAGTTGGGTCATGATTCCACGTGTCTTCTCCAAACTGCCACAAAGAAATGGATAAATCCATAGATCGATACATATAGACTAAATAGCCTCAAGCAGCCTCTTTGCATACTGGAACAATGCAGCAAAATGACTTAGCTCTGAGTCCTGGAGCCATGCTGCTTCCTTTCGCCCCGGGTTACCACCATTTCCCTGCTGCGTGAACTTGGCCACATCACAGATCTCTGCAGACTTGATGGTTTTGTCCACCTCTGATGTGAGAATTAAAATTGTCCTCCCCTTGGGGTGGCAGGCTGGCTAAGACTGTAGAGCATTTGACTCTGGACCTCAGGGTCAGGGCTGGAAACCCCACCCTGGTCATGGGGCTCACTTCAGAAAGTAAAAGAGGGGCTCCTGACTGGCCCAGTTGGTGAAGCATCGGCTTTGCGCTTGGGTCATGATCCCAGGGCCCTGGCATGGAGCCCCACCTCGTCGGGCTCCCTGCTTAGTAAGAAGCCTGCTGCTCCCTCTCCTGCCTGCCACTCAGCCTGCTTTTGCTCCCTCTCTCTTTGCCAAAGGAATGAATGGAATGTTTCTTTATTGAAATTCCATTGGCCAGCATACAATATCACTTTACCTTTGGATGCAATGTTCAATCATTAGTTTCGTATACCACCGTGAGCTCATCATATTATGTGCCCTCCTTAAGGCACATCACCGGCTGACCCCATCCCCCCACGCACCTCCCTTTCTGCCAACTTCACTTGGCTTCCAAGCCAGGAGTGTTTTTTGGTTTGTCTCTCGTTCTGATTTCTTCCCGTTCAGGTTTCCTCTCGATCCCTGTGATCCTCTGCACCATTCCTTATATTCCATCCAGGAAAGAGGACTACCTAAAGACGATGAGGATCCTAGACTCACTGGAATCTGACTCAGGCATCAGAAGGGAAGAATACCTCCCATTTTCCTTGATGTGGGTGGAAATGGAAGGGATTCTGCGAAGTGAAATCAGTGAGTCAGAGAAAGATCATTATAACAGGGATTCACTCATATAGGAAAAAATATATTTCTAAAAAAGAAAATAAAATAGCCTGATCTCCAAGTCGTCCAGGTGTTATGCTAAGTAAATGAAAATCTGCACTGTGAGTACAGTGAGTGCCCGGTGAGAAGTGGTCATTGATAATTTTGATATTGCCTCCTACCCCAAACAGTCCTTTGTGAAAGATTATATACATAGTATGTATATATATATATATATAATATATATATATATATATATATATACTCTTTTTACATAGAGACCTATATGTATATGTATAGATGTATATTTGGCAATGCTTACAGCACTTGGCGTTTTATATAGATAGATAGATAGATAGCTACATAGATAGATATATGTATGTAAAGCTATATGTATATATATAATATATATAAAATATATATGCCCTGTTTTTTAACAAGAAGTGATTTCTTTATTTGAGAGAGAGAGAGAGAAAGAAAGCATGAGTGGTGGGCAGAGACAGAGGGAGATGGAGAAGCAGACTCCCCGCTGAGCAGGGATCCTGCATGGAGGCTCAATCCTGTGGCCCTGAGAGTATGACTTGAGCCTAAAGCAGACACTTAACAGACGGAAATCCCAAGGAGTCCCAACATATGCCCTTCCTCAGAACCATCTGCCGTTTAGTCCATCCCCCAGCCCACCTCCTCTCTGATCATCATCAATGCATTCTCTATATCTACCAGTCTGTTTCCTGGTTTGCCTTTCTCAATTTCTCCCCATGTTCATTTGTTTTTCTTTTAAATACCATATATGAGAGAAACCACATAGAATTCATCTTTCTTTGACTCATTTTGCTTCATATGGTCCTCTGAAGCTGTATCCATGTCGTTCAAAATGGCAACATTTCTTTCATTTGGATGGCTGAGTAATATTCCATTATACACACACACACACACACACACACAGACACACACGAACACACACACAAACACTCACAAACATTCTTATTTATTGAGTCATCTGTTGATGGACATTTTAATTATTTCCATCGTTTTGGCACTGGTGATCATGCTATAAGCATTGGGCTGCACATTTCCCTTCCAATTAGTGTTTTGGTATCTCTAGGGTCCTTCCATCGTAGTGTAATGGCTGGAGAGCAGGGGAGTTCGGTTTTTCGATTTTTGAGGGACCTCCATACTATCAAAAAGAATATTTCGATTTACTTCCAACGTCTAGCAAAAGATACGTTTAAAGTAGGATATGAGGATGGGTTCGAGTCTTTATGGTGAGTTGAGGGGAATTGCTACCCAAAGCATGCATGCTGAGGATTCAGCATGGTCTTAGAGCCTTCTGAATGTGTGTCGAGCACCTACCATGGGCCAGAAAATATGCACCATCTTCTTCATGTTTCTTTAACTCTTTTCTACCCACTTCTTGGGGTTCAAAGGCACAACCCCAAAAGGGAGAGCTCTATGCTCCCACCCACTGAGACAGCCAGGTGCTGCTGCACCATTGTCTTGAATCCCCACAACAGCTGGGAAGAGTAGAGCTGGAGTTTGAAGGCAGGTGGCTGAGACTCCGGATCCTCAGCCTTTCCTGAGAACTGATGTATGCCAGAACTTCAAACATTTACCCAGAAGAAAAAGAGCTTACGGAATAGTTGACATGGTTTGCTTCTACTTTAAGAAACAGTCCACTGTTCCTTGAAAATAGTAAAAGGAGATGAAATAGTTGTTTTTTTTCCTTACCGTTCTGCATCTTCAACAATACTTGTGAAAACGCTCATGCAGCACATTGATTTTGAAAACCTGGGAGTCTGAGGAATTCTTCTATAATACTGACATTGTGTGGCTAAGAGGATCATGACCAATGTCCTCAAGAAATCCCTTTGTATGTCAGTTTGGGAGCTGGCTACTCCAGGGAAGCACTGAACTGCTTTCTGTCAAGTTCGCAGGGTTCAAGGTGGCAGAAAGTTGGGTCATGATTCCACGTGTCTTCTCCAAACTGCCACAAAGAAATGGATAAATCCATAGATCGATACATATAGACTAAATAGCCTCAAGCAGCCTCTTTGCATACTGGAACAATGCAGCAAAATGACTTAGCTCTGAGTCCTGGAGCCATGCTGCTTCCTTTCGCCCCGGGTTACCACCATTTCCCTGCTGCGTGAACTTGGCCACATCACAGATCTCTGCAGACTTGATGGTTTTGTCCACCTCTGATGTGAGAATTAAAATTGTCCTCCCCTTGGGGTGGCAGGCTGGCTAAGACTGTAGAGCATTTGACTCTGGACCTCAGGGTCAGGGCTGGAAACCCCACCCTGGTCATGGGGCTCACTTCAGAAAGTAAAAGAGGGGCTCCTGACTGGCCCAGTTGGTGAAGCATCGGCTTTGCGCTTGGGTCATGATCCCAGGGCCCTGGCATGGAGCCCCACCTCGTCGGGCTCCCTGCTTAGTAAGAAGCCTGCTGCTCCCTCTCCTGCCTGCCACTCAGCCTGCTTTTGCTCCCTCTCTCTTTGCCAAAGGAATGAATGGAATGTTTCTTTATTGAAATTCCATGGCTCATCATACGATACATCATTAGCTTTGGATGCAACATTCAATCATTAGTTGCCTATGCCTCCCTGAGCTCATCATATCATGTGCCCTCCTTCATGCACATCACGGGCTGACCCCATCCCCCCACCCACCTCCTTTTCTGCCAACTTCTCTTTGCCTCCAGGAGTCAGGAGTGTTTTGTGGTTTGTCACTCTTTCTGATTTCTTCCCGTTCAGGTATCCTCTCAATCCCTGTGATCCCCTGCCCTATTCCTTATATTCCATACAGGAAAGAGGACCACCTCAAGACGACGTGGATCCTAGACTCACTGGAATCTGACTCAGGCATCAGAAGGGGCGAATACCTCCCATTTTCCTCGATGTGGGTGGAAATGCAAGGGATTCTGCTAAGTGAAGTCAGTGAGTCAGACAAAGATCAATATCACAGGGTTTCAATCATATTGGAATAAATATATTTCTAAAAAAGAAAATCAAATAGCCTGATCTCCAAGTCGTCCAGGTGTTGTGCAAAATAAATGAAAATCTGCACTGTGAGTACAGTGAGTGCCCGTTGAGAAGTGGTCATTGATAATTATGATATTGCCTCCTTCCCCAAACGGTCCTTTGTGAAAGAATGTATACATAGTGTGTGTGTGTGTATATATATATATATATATATATATATATATATATATATATATTCTGTTTTAACGTAGAAACCTATATGTATATGTATAGATGTATATTTGGCAATGCTTAGAGCACTTGGCGTTTTATATATATATATATAGATAGATCAATAGATAGATAGCTACATAGATATATGTATGTAAAGCTATATGTATATATATAATATATATATAATATATATGCCCTGTTTTTTAAAAAGAAGTGATTTCTTAATTTGAGAGAGAGAGAGCAAGCATGAGTGGCAGGCAGAGACAGAGAGAGATGGAGAAGCAGAGTCCCCGCTGAGCAGGGATCCTGCATGGAGGCTCAATCCTGTGGCCCTGTGAGTATGACTTGAGCCTAAAGCAGACATTTAACTGACAGAAACCCCCAAGGAGCCCCATCATATGCCCTTAGTCAGACCCATTTCCTGTTTAGCCCATCCCCCTGCCCACCTCCTCTCTGAACATCATCAGTGCATTCTATAGAGTTACCAATCTGTTTCCTGGTTTGCCTCTCTAAATTTCTCCCCATGTTCATTTGTTTTTTTTTTAAATACCATATATGAGAGAAACCACATAGAATTCATCTTTCTTTGACTCATTTTGCTTCATATGGTCCTCTGCAGCTGTATCCATGTCGTTCTGAATGGAAACATTTCTTTCATTTGGATGGCTGAGTAATATTCCATTCCACACACACACACACACACACACGCACACACACACACTCATTCACAAACACTCACACACATTCTTACTTATTGAGTCATCTTTTGATGGACATTTGAGTTATTTCCATCGTTTTGGCATTGGTGATAATGCTCTAAGCATTGGGCTGCACATTTCCCTTCCAATTAGTATTTTGGTATCTCTAGGGTCATTCCTTCATACTGTAATGGCTGGAGAGCAGGGGAGTTCGGGTTTTAGATTTTTGAGGGACCTCCATACTATCAAAAAGAACATTTTGGATTTACATCCAAATTCTAGCAAAAGATATGTTTAAAGTACGATATGAGTATGGGTTGGAGTCTTTATGGTGAGGTGAGGGGGATTGACACCCAAAGCAATCATGCTGAGGATTCAGCATGGTCTTAGAGTCTTCTGAATGTGTGTCGAGCACCTACCATGGGCCAGAAAATATGCACCATCTTCTTCATGTTTCTTTAACTCTTTTCTACCCCCTGCTTGGGGTCAAACGCACAACCACAAAAGGGAGAGCTGTATGCTCCCACCCACTGAGACAGCCGGGTGCTGCTGCACCATTGTCTTGAATCCCCACAACAGCTGGGAAGAGTAGAGCTGGAGTTGGAAGGCAGGTGGCTGTGACTCCGGATCCTCAGCCTTTCCTGAGAACTGACATATGCCAGAGTATCAAACCTTTACCCAGAAGAAAAAGAGCTTTTGGAATGGTTGACATGTTTTCCTTATACTTTAAGAAACAGTCCACTGTTCCTTGAAAATAGTAAAAGGAGGTGAAAGAGTTGCCTTTTTCCTTACCGTTCTGCATCTTCAACAGTACTTCTGAAATCGGTCATGCAGCACATTGATTTTGAAAACCTGGGAGCCTGAGGAATTCTTGTATAATACTGACATGCGTGGCTAAGAGGATTCATGACCAAAGTCCTCAAGAAATCCCTTTCATGGGTTGCCTGGGTGGCTCAGTGGATTAAGCCGCTGCCTTCGGCTTGGGTCATGATCTCAGGGTCCTGTGATCGAGCCCCGTATCGGGCTCTCTGCTCCGCAGGGAGCCTGCTTCCTCCTCTCTCTCTGCCTGCCTCTCTGCCTACTTGTGATCTCTCTCTCTTTCAAATAAATAAATAAAATCTTTAAAAAAAAAAAGAAAAAAGAAAGAAATCCCTTTCATGTCACTCAGGGAGGTGGCTCACCTTGCGCTTGGGTCATGATCCCAGGGCCCTGGCATCGAGCCCCACCTCGTCGGGCTCCCTGCTTAGTAAGAAGCCTGCATCTCCCTCTCCTTCTGCCTGCCACTCGGCCTGCTTTTGCTAGAGCAATTGACTCTGGACCTCAGGGTTACGGGGGGAATCCCCACCCTGGGCATGGGGTTCACTTCAGAAAGTAAAAGAGGGGATCCTGGGTGGCCCAGTTGGTGAAGCATCGGCCTTGCGCTTGGGTCATGATCCCAGGACACTGGCATCGAGCCCCAGCTCTTCAGGCTCCCTGCTTAGCATGAAGCCTGCTTCTCCCTCTCCTTTCGCCTGCCACTGGGCCTGCTTTTGCTCCCTCTCTCTAGGCCAAAGGAATGAATGGAATGTATCTTTATTGAAATTCCATGGCTCATCATACGATACATCATTAGCTTTGGATGCAACGTTCAATCATTAGTTGCCTATGCCTCCCTGAGCTCATCATATCATGTGCCCTCCTTCATGCACATCACGGGCTGACCCCATCCCCCCACCCACCTCCTTTTCTGCCAACTTCTCTTTGCCTCCAGGAGTCAGGAGTGTTTTGTGGTTGGTCTCTCTTTCTGATTTCTTCCCGTTCAGGTTTCCTCTCAATCCCTGTGATCCCCTGCCCTATTCCTTATATTCCATACAGGAAAGAGGACCACCTCAAGACGACGTGGATCCTAGACTCACTGGAATCTGACTCAGGCATCAGAAGGGACGAATACCTCCCATTTTCCTTGATGTGGGTGGAAATGCAAGGGATTCTGCTAAGTGAAGTCAGTGAGTCAGAGAAAGATCATTATTACAGGGTTTGACTCATGTTGGAATAAATATATTTCTAAAAAAGAAAATCAAATAGCCTGATCTCCAAGTCATCCAGGTGTTGTGCAAAATAAATGAAAATCTGCACTGTGAGTACAGTGAGTGCCCGTTGAGAAGTGGTCATTGATAATTATGATATTGCCTCCTTCCCCAAACGGTCCTTTGTGAAAGAATGTATACATAGTGTGTGTGTGTGTATATATATATATATATATGTATATATATATATATATATTCTGTTTTAACGTAGAAACCTATATGTATATGTATAGATGTATATTTGGCAATGCTTACAGCACTTGGTGTTTTATATATATATATATAGATAGATAGATAGATCAATGGATAGATAGCTACATAGATATATGTATGTAAAGCTATATGTATATATATCATATATATATATAATATATATATATAATATATATGCCCTGTTTTTTAAAAAGAAGTGATTTCTTAATTTGAGAGAGAGAGAGAGAGAGAGAGAGAGAGCAAGCATGAGTGGCAGGCAGAGACAGAGAGAGATGGAGAAGCAGAATCCCCGCTGAGCAGGGATCCTGCATGGAGGCTCAATCCTGTGGCCCTGTGAGTATGACTTGAGCCTAAAGCAGACATTTAACTGACAGAAACCCGCAAGGAGCCCCATCATATGCCCTTAGTCAGACCCATTTCCCGTTTAGCCCATCCCCCTGCCCACCTCCTCTCTGAACATCATCAGTGCATTCTCTAGAGCTTCCAGTCTATTTCCTGGTTTGCCTCTCTCCATTTCTCCCCATGTTCATTTGTTTTTCTTTCAAATACCATATATGAGAGAAACCACACTGAATTCATCTTTCTTTGACTCCTTTTGCTTCATATGGTCCTCTGAAGCTGTATCCATGTCATTCAAAATGGCAACATAGTTTCATTTGGATGGCTGAGTAATATTCCATTTCACACACACACACACACACACACACAAACACTCACACACATTCTTATTTATTGAGTCATCTGTTGATGGACATTTGAGTTATTTCCATCGTTTTGGCATTGGTGATCATGCTATAAGCATTGGGTTGCACATTTCCCTTCCAATTAGTTTTTTGGTATCTCTCGGGTCATTCCATCGTAGTGTAATGGCTGGAGAGCCGGGGAGTTCGGGGTTTAGATTTTTGAGGGACCTCCATAATATCAAAAAGAACATTTCAGATTTACTTCCAAATTCTAGCAAAAGATATGTTTAAAGTAGGAGTATGGGTTCGAGTCTTTATGGTGAGGTGAGGCGGATTGCCACCCAAAGCATGCATGCTGAGGATTCAGCATGGTCTTAGAGTCTTCTGAATGTGTGTCGAGCACCTACCATGGGCCAGAAAATATGCACCATCTTCTTCATGTTTCTTTAACTCTTTTCTACCCACTGCTTGGGGTTCAACGGCACAACCCCAAAAGGGAGAGCTGTATGCTCCCACCCACTGAGACTGCCCAGTGCTGCTGCACCATTGTCTTGAATCCCCACAACAGCTGGGAAGAGTAGAGCTGGAGTTTGAAGGCAGGTGGCTGTGACTCCGGATCCTCAGCCTTTCCTGAGAACTGACGTATGCCAGAGTATCAAACCTTTACCCAGAAGAAAAAGAGCTTTTGGAATGGTTGACATGTTTTCCTTATACTTTTAAGAAACAGTCCACTGTTCCTTGAAAATAGTAAAAGAAGGTGAAAGAGTTGCCTTTTTCCTTACCGTTCTGCATCTTCAACAGTACTTCTGAAATCGGTCATGCAGCACATTGATTTTGAAAACCTGGGAGCCTGCGGAATTCTTGTATAATACTGACATGCGTGGCTAAGAGGATTCATGACCAAAGTCCTCAAGAAATCCCTTTCATGGGTTGCCTGGGTGGCTCAGTGGATTAAGCCGCTGCCTTCGGCTTGGGTCATGATCTCAGGGTCCTGTGATCGAGCCCCGTATCGGGCTCTCTGCTCCGCAGGGAGCCTGCTTCCTCCTCTCTCTCTGCCTGCCTCTCTGCCTACTTGTGATCTCTCTCTCTTTCAAATAAATAAATAAAATCTTTAAAAAAAAAGAAAAAAGAAAGAAATCCCTTTCATGTCACTCAGGGAGGTGGCTCACCTTGCGCTTGGGTCATGATCCCAGGGCCCTGGCATCGAGCCCCACCTCGTCGGGCTCCCTGCTTAGTAAGAAGCCTGCATCTCCCTCTCCTTCTGCCTGCCACTCGGCCTGCTTTTGCTAGAGCAATTGACTCTGGACCTCAGGGTTACGGGGGGAAACCCCACCCTGGGCATGGGGTTCACTTCAGAAAGTAAAAGAGGGGATCCTGGGTGGCCCAGTTGGTGAAGCATCGGCCTTGCGCTTGGGTCATGATCCCAGGACACTGGCATCGAGCCCCAGCTCTTCAGGCTCCCTGCTTAGCATGAAGCCTGCTTCTCCCTCTCCTTTCGCCTGCCACTGGGCCTGCTTTTGCTCCCTCTCTCTAGGCCAAAGGAATGAATGGAATGTATCTTTATTGAAATTCCATGGCTCATCATACGATACATCATTAGCTTTGGATGCAACGTTCAATCATTAGTTGCCTATGCCTCCCTGAGCTCATCATATCATGTGCCCTCCTTCATGCACATCACGGGCTGACCCCATCCCCCCACCCACCTCCTTTTCTGCCAACTTCTCTTTGCCTCCAGGAGTCAGGAGTGTTTTGTGGTTGGTCTCTCTTTCTGATTTCTTCCCGTTCAGGTTTCCTCTCAATCCCTGTGATCCCCTGCCCTATTCCTTATATTCCATACAGGAAAGAGGACCACCTCAAGACGACGTGGATCCTAGACTCACTGGAATCTGACTCAGGCATCAGAAGGGACGAATACCTCCCATTTTCCTTGATGTGGGTGGAAATGCAAGGGATTCTGCTAAGTGAAGTCAGTGAGTCAGAGAAAGATCATTATTACAGGGTTTGACTCATGTTGGAATAAATATATTTCTAAAAAAGAAAATCAAATAGCCTGATCTCCAAGTCATCCAGGTGTTGTGCAAAATAAATGAAAATCTGCACTGTGAGTACAGTGAGTGCCCGTTGAGAAGTGGTCATTGATAATTATGATATTGCCTCCTTCCCCAAACGGTCCTTTGTGAAAGAATGTATACATAGTGTGTGTGTGTGTATATATATGTATATATATATATATATATTCTGTTTTAACGTAGAAACCTATATGTATATGTATAGATGTATATTTGGCAATGCTTACAGCACTTGGCGTTTTATATATATATAGATAGATAGATAGATCAATGGATAGATAGCTACATAGATATATGTATGTAAAGCTATATGTATATATATAATATATATATATAATATATATATATATATAATATATATGCCCTGTTTTTTAAAAAGAAGTGATTTCTTAATTTGAGAGAGAGAGAGAGAGAGAGAGAGCAAGCATGAGTGGCAGGCAGAGACAGAGATAGATGGAGAAGCAGAGTCCCCACTGAGCAGGGATCCTGCATGGAGGCTCAATCCTGTGGCCCTGTGAGTATGACTTGAGCCTAAAGCAGACATTTAACTGACAGAAACCCGCAAGGAGCCCCATCATATGCCCTTAGTCAGACCCATTTCCCGTTTAGCCCATCCCCCTGCCCACCTCCTCTCTGAACATCATCAGTGCATTCTCTAGAGCTTCCAGTCTGTTTCCTGGTTTGCCTCTCTCCATTTCTCCCCATGTTCATTTGTTTTTCTTTCAAATACCATATATGAGAGAAACCACACTGAATTCATCTTTCTTTGACTCCTTTTGCTTCATATGGTCCTCTGAAGCTGTATCCATGTCATTCAAAATGGCAACATAGTTTCATTTGGATGGCTGAGTAATATTCCATTTCACACACACACCCACACACAAACACTCACACACATTCTTATTTATTGAGTCATCTGTTGATGGACATTTGAGTTATTTCCATCGTTTTGGCATTGGTGATAATGCTCTAAGCATTGGGCTGCACATTTCCCTTCCAATTAGTTTTTTGGTATCTCTCGGGTCATTCCATCGTAGTGTAATGGCTGGAGAGCCGGCGAGTTTGGTTTTTAGATTTTTGAGGGACCTCCATACTATCAAAAAGAACATTTCCGATTTACTTCCAAATTCTAGCAAAAGATATGTTTAAAGTAGGATATGAGTATGGTTCGAGTCTTTATGGTGAGGTGAGGGGGATTGCCACCCAAAGCATGCATGCTGAGGATTCAGCATGGTCTTAGAGTCTTCTGAATGTGTGTCGAGCACCTACCATGGGCCATAAAATATGCACCATCTTCTTCATGTTTCTTTAACTCTTTTCTACCCACTGTTTAGGGTTCAACCGCACAACCCCAAGAGGGAGAGCTGTATGCTCCCAACCACTGAGACAGCCGGGTGCTGCTGCACCACTGTCTTGAATCCCCACAACAGCTGGGAAGAGTAGAGCTGGAGTTTGAAGGCAGGTGGCTGTGACTCCGGATCCTCAGCCTTTCCTGAGAACTGACGTATGCCAGAGCATCAAACTTTTACCCAGAAGAAAAAGAGCTTTTGGAATGGTAGACATGTTTTCCTTATACTTTAAGAAACAGTCCACTGTTCCTTGAAAATAGTAAAAGGAGATGAAATATTTGTTTTTTTTCGTTACCGTTCTGCATCTTCAACAATACTTGTGAAAACGGTCATGCAGCACATTGATTTTGAAAACCTGGGAGTCTGAGGAATTCTTTATTTTTTTTCAAAGATTATTTATTTATTTATTTATTTATTTATTTATTTATTTGACAGAGAGAGATCACAAGTAGGCAGAGAGGCAGGCAGAGAGAGTGAGAGGGAAGCAGGCTCCCTGACGAGCAGACAGCCCGATGCAGGACTCGATCCTAGGACCCTGAGATCATGACCTGAGCTGAAGGCAGCAGCTTAAACCACTGATCCACCCAGGCGCCCATAGTCTGTGGAATTCTTCTATAATACTGACATTGCATGTCTTTTAGGGATCATGACCAAAGTCCTCAAGAAATCCCTTTCTGTGTCAGTTTGTGAGCTGGCTACTCTAGGGTAACACTGATCTGCTTTCTCTCAAGTTCACAGGGTTGAAGGTGGCAGAAAGTTGGGTCAGGATTCCACATGTCCTCTCCAAACTGCCACAAAGAAATGGATAAATCAGTAGATCGATACATATAACCTAAATACCCTCAGGCAGCCTCTTTGCATCCTGTTGCAACACGGCAAAATTACTTAGCTCTGATCCTTGGAGCCATGCTGCTTCCGTTCGTTCTGACTCTGGCATCAGAAAGTACGAAGACCTCCCATTTACCTCGATATGGGAGGAACTGCAGGGGATTCTGCTAAGTGAAATAAGTCAGGTGGAGAAAGTCTATAATCAAAGGTTTCACTCATATTTGAAAAAATATAGTTCTAAAAAAGAAACCAAAAAAAGCATGGTATCCACTTTTTCCAGGTGTTATGACAAATAATTGAAAAACTGTATTGTGTGTACCAAGCGTGCCTATTGAGAAGAGATCATTAGTAATGATGACATTGCCTCCTTCCACTAACTTCCTTTAAAAAATATGTATTATGTATATATATATATTTTCTTTCTCTTCTTATGGCACTTTGCACATTATATATAAATACATATATAAATATGTAAATATATATATATTTATATATATTAAGGGGCATATATATACATATAAGTCCCCTTTTTTACTAGAGTATTTTTATTGATTTGCGAGAGAGCTAGAATGAGAGAATGATATATATACATAAATTTATACCATATAATTATACACACACACACACACACACACACACATATATATATATATAAAAGTTGTGGATGGTCATAATCAATGAGGAGATTTTGTTATTACTGCTGAATTCACAACGAACTGTCAGTGGATTAAGGTTTATGTGAAGCTTTTAAAAAGAGGTTCAGAATTGGAATCTGAGCCCAGACTGGAATCAGGCAGATCCCGCTTTGAGTCTGGCCTGGGCAGGTTCCCTGCTCTGCCTCACCCTCATTTACCTAATGCAGAGAAAGCAGTATGACAGGCAGCACAGATTTTTTGTGACCATAGAAATGAGAGAGGTCCTTTCATACTCCTAGCTGGTGATTGGCTGGTAGGGCTGAAAGCTCTGTTTGCCTCCTCACCCTCAGCGGGGTTAGACGTGACTCGGCAGCCCTCGTGGCTAAATGCAGACATTTGTCTAACATCCTTTCTTGGAGTTTTCCTCTCCTACTCTCATTCATCTTCCCCCCCACCACCCTTGCTCCCCAGATTCTCACGTGACTTCCTGACTGCAAGGAGCTACTTGTCCAAGCCTCGTTCTGGATGATTAACTAAGAACACATCTTTCTGGACCTATTTTTATAGTCCATGCCCCAGCCCTGCAGAATTAGCTATTCATTCTGTGTCTTGGTCTCAAAAGGAATACATAGATCCTGGGCTAATGCCATGGAAAGAAAGCCTTTGCTACTTTCCCGTGATGTATATAATTGGGGGTTCCTGTAGTGTCTAGCAGTATAAAAATGAAATGTGAAGGGACTGTATTTTTGTCTCTGTAACGAAACTTAAGAAGGAAGCTAAAGAGATATGTCTGCCCTTGCAATCTGTCTTGTGGGGTGAAAAGGTCATTTTGGATGCTTTCATTCCACATCTTTTTAGGAAGCTAGATCATTCAGAGGTAACTGAATTCTGCGAATTGTTAGTCTTCGATATTGGGAACGTAGAACGGGAACAGGTATGTTTCAGTAAAATCCTGTAGGGTCCCACTAACGGTCCAGTTTGATAACATTTAACCAGATAGTGTGGCTGAACTTTCTGACCCAGTGGTTCTAAAACGTCTGTAGGCATGATCCCTGATTATATTCATGGATGTGAAGTTTTTGAATTTTGTTTGACTCATGAGGAGCCCAAATAGTTGTTCTAAAATGATCATTAATTATATTGTCACCGAAGTCTGGAGATCCAATGGGTATTTTTGAGTCTATGGATAAATCCAATGGGCTCACCCTGTGATTTCTTTTAAGGGGCAGTGGTTAAGAGCTTTGGCTCTGAATCTAGACCACTTATTTTCTTCACAGTCTGCCTCTACCACATATTATCTGTGTGTCCTTGGGCAAAGTACTCGAATCTTCTGTGCCTCCATTTCCTCATCTATAAAATATGGATGCTAATAATACCAACCCTATAGGACTGTTGCAAAGATTCAGTTATTTAGTTTATGTAAAGCCCATACAACATTGCCAGCACATAGTGAACCCTCAGTAACTGTTAACTATTAATATTTACAGAGAGAGGTGCCTGGGTGGCTCAGCCGGTTAAGCATCTGACTCTTGGTTTCAACTCAGGTCATGATCTCATGGTCCAGGGCTCCAGTCCCATGCAGGGTTCCACGCTCAGTGGGGAGTCTGCCTGAGGATTCTCTCCCTCTTCCTCTGCCTCTGCCCCTGCTAAAATAAATAAAAGAATCTTTAAAAAGTATTTGCAGAAAGATGCAAAGACTTATGGATCTCTTAATTTAAAAAAATTACTGTAGAAATTTTATTTATGTGCATGGACTTTGTTGGAGAACAGTTGCTTTGGGTTTGAACTCTGACTGCACCAGAATCAGGCTGTCTGGGTTTAAACCCTGGCTATGTGTCTTTCCGTAAGGTTCTTTAACCTCTCTGCACATCTGGAATTCAAAAAGTATGTACCTCATAGGATTGTTGTACAGGTGAAAGGAGGCAGGGCTTCTAAGAACACCTGTCACATCATCAGCACTCAGTAAATAACACTGCCTTATTTATGTGTCTTGGCTTCCTCATTTACAAAACGGGGAGAATAATACCTATCTTCATGGTTGTTGTGAATCTAAAAGGAGATCATGTACATGTGAAAATGCCTACCATACAAAAAAGAAGACAGATGAGAGTGAGTGTTGGCAAGGACACAGAGAAACAAAACCACTCATATATTGCTAGTGGGTGGGTAAAAGGCTACAGCATCTTTGGAAAACAGTCCTCAAAAAGTTCAACATGGTACTTCCTCAAAAAGTTCCTCAAAAAGTTCCTCAAAAAGTTCAACATGGAGTTATCTTGTATCCCAAGAATTCCAGTTTTAGGCATATAGCTAGGAGTATCGAAAACTTATGTCCACACAAAAAAAGTATACACAAAGTTCAAAGAAGCATTATTTGTTATAGCCCCCAAATGGAAACCACCCCAATGTCCATCCATGGAGAAATGAATGAGCAGAAGCAGTAAAGCCAATAAAATGGAATATTATTCAGCCATAAAGAAGGAACAGGGTAGTGACATGTGCTACAACACACATCACCCTTGAAAATACGCTAAGTCAAAGAAGCTAGTGACGAATGACTGCATACTGTGTTTATACTTATACAAAATGTCCATGATGGGTACAGGATTTCTTTTTGAGGAGGAGAACAAAAATGTTCTAGAATTAGAGATGGTTATGGTTGTTCCAACCTTGTGAATATATTTGAAAAAAAAAACACTGAATGGTACACTTTAGATGAATGAATTTTGTGGTATGTGAATTATGTCTCAATAAAGTGGTTATTTTTTTAAAAATGCCTGCCACATAATAGCCCTAATTTAACACAAGTAATTTCCAGCCACCAACACTCTGCTCTTACCTTAGGAAACTAGAAGAGGGCCCTGAACGAATGGTGCCCATGACAGAAGGCCCACTCAGGGAAAAAAGGATAGATCTAGAGCATGGGAGGCTTGCCAAGGTGTGGGTTAATTTGGAGGGAAAGGCAGTGAAGGCATTTAAGGGGACCAAAAGGAGAGACAAACTACATGTACTTTGAATTTTGCAGGGATCCATCATCTTTCATGTCCTGGACTGAAATCACAGCTGATGAATGTTCTGGGATTTCAAGCTGTCCCAGAGAAGGGGCGATGTGTGACTACTCGACAGAAAGGAAAAAGGAAGAAAACAGAGACGAATCTGAGGGCATGTAAGTCTGATTTTGAAAGGCAGAAGAAGGCAGTAGTCCATGGAGGACACGTTTATCCAGAGGACTCTAATTGTTCCTTAAGGTCTGGGTCAATGCCTTTAGGTCAGCACTAACTCTGCTCCAAGTAGGATCACTTCAAAGGATGAGAAGTGTCTGTCTAAATCCTATGCCCGGTCTTGGTCTGGGGATGCCAAAGAGTGGTTCAACAGAAGGTTTTCTATCCCTCTCAGTTATTTATCTCATTAATGGAATTTATCAGCAGACTGGAGTCCTTGTTCAGGATGATGAGTGTCCAGAGGACTCCCTGAAAGGAATACACTGGGTAGCCATGCCAGAGTTTTGCATGCACCGAAGGCAAATGGAAGACATTTGAACAGTGAATTACATGGAGAGAAGTTGACAGCTCTTTTTTATTAAGAAAGATTGTAATGGGGAAGAAATACAGCCCACATAGGGGCTGAGATTTTTGACTGAGAGGGAACAGTTTCACTGCAACATATAGTAAAAATAAATGAAGCCAAGGAAAGAATGAAAGAGAGAGAAAGAAAGAAAGAAAGGGAGGGGGGAAGAACTTTCAATACTTTAACTCAAGATTTGGGCTCAAAGGTTTTCACTTCAATTCACTCATGGCTCTTTTTATTACTTCCTGATGCTGTCTTACACAAGCCGTTAACTGGATTCAGTCTGTAATGGCAAAGATCAATCAGCCACAGAAGTCCTTGGCTTGACAACTAGGATGAGGAAGCATTTTCCTCAGAGCTATTTGACATAGTCTGTCTTTGTACATGTTTAAAGAATAGTTGTTTTCCTTGTGAAATCTGCCTTCCCACCAGATTGTGAAAACCACCTGAAATGAAACGATGCCTCCCTATGCTCTGGGTATTTTCTGCGGAAGCCCGATTCCATGCAGGTGCTCAAATCTGAGTTACCTAGGCAATGGCCCCAGAAGAGCTGTGTGTCAGTAGTATTCTATTTCCAAAATTTCATATCTTTAAGCTTTGGTTATGTCCACATTTCCCATAAACCCCAGGGGAAGCTTCAGTCAGGTCGTTTTGAAGACAGTGTCTTTTTTTAATAAAGATTTTATTTATTTATTTGACAGAGAGAGAGAGAGAGATCACAAGTAGGCAGAGAGGCAGGCAGAGAGAGAGGAGGAAGCAGGCTCCCCGCTGAGCAGAGAGCCCGATGTGGGGCTCGATCCCAGGACCCTGACATCATCACCTGAGCTGAAGGCAGAGGCTTAACTCACTGAGCCACCCAGGTGCCCCGAAGACAGTGTCTTTTATAAAGGGCTTTATAATACTGTCTTCAAGTCCAAACCAGCATGTGAAGGCATTGGGCATCTCCCTCCCTCCTTCCTTTCTTCCTCCCCCACTTCCTACTGTCCCTGTCTTCTTTCCTTATCTTCCTTTCTTATGGGTTTCCTACTTTAAAAACAAAAAGAATGAGTTTCCTTCTGCAAAATCTTGGGGTCAGGAACAAGACTAAATCCTAGAGTAATAAAGAACTTTCTTGTTCTACAGGGTGTCCTAGCAGAGTTAGATATACCACCCAATGCATGAAATAGAGCTCAGAAAAAAATAGAGGGATGATCCACCAGCATGAGTGTTGTTTAACAAAGAGCCCTAACAACAGAGAACAAATAACAGGAGTTACTTTCTAACACATGCGCTGAGGAACAACCTGTGTTGTAAATGTGTATACTTGGAAAGTGCTATTTTGAAAAGGCAAAATTCTTAGTTAATTCTTTTTTGTTGTTGTTGTGATAAGAACACTCAACACGAAATGTACCCTCATCAAAATTTCAAGTGCACTATACAGTGTTGTTAACCATATGAACTATGTTGAGTGGCAGATCTCTAGAACCTATTCATCTCGCTTGACTGAAACCCTATACCCACTGGATGCTAAGAATGGCCAGCAATCCCTGTAACCAGGGATTAAACCGATGAAAGATTACTCCAGACTTTTCTGTGAAAGAGAGGAGAAGGGAAGGGGGTCAGCACTCACAGATGAAGACCCTTTGCTCTTCTTTGGTCCTTCAGGATAATCCCAGATCCTTATTGTTTTCAAGCATGTGATGTGTGACAAGTGGTCTTACAGGAACTAGGAGGATCTCTTTACTGAAAGGTATGCTATGCTAAAGATTGTGTTCTATGAGTTCTGCTAAAGACAGCCTAAGGGACCATGCTTACAGCTCTTAGATCCCACGGTAGCTGGTTGGGCTAAGAAAGCTTCTTGGTTTGGGAAGGCAACTCCCGAGGCATTCCAGTGCCAGGGTGGTCTGGCAGGCCTTGGCATTCCAAATGGCTGCGGACGCCCTTCTCTGAAACCTTCCCCGCCTTCAGCAGCCTCTGTGTGACATTTTAGCAAGCCAGGTATTATGGCCGATTTCATCCCTACATTAACCCCAACAGTTGAACAACTCCCCATTTCCTTCTTTCCATAGCCCTCAGCAACCACTCTTCTCCTCTCTGCTTCTACGAGTTTGGCTCTTTTGGGTATCGCATTGAAGTGGAATGTGCAGTATTTGTCCTTCCGTGACTGGCTTATTTCACTTAGCATAGTGTCTTCCAGGGTCATGCATGCTCTTGCTTTTGGCAGCATTTCCTTCTTTTTAAGGCTTAATAATATTTTATTTGTAACATATTTATAAAAATAAATTATTTACTTATGATAATAAATATTTATCTTATTTTAAATAATATTTTATTAAAATAATATTTCAGGCTTACTAATCTTTTAATAACATATCAAATAGCTATTTAATATATTTATTATTAAGGCTTAATAATATTTAATAATAAATAACATGTATGCATGTATATATTTGAGAGCAAGTGGGGAGAGGGGCAGAGGAAGGGAGGGAATCTTAAGCAGCCTCCACGTCCAGTGCAGAGCCCCATTCGGGACTCCAACTCATGACCCTGAGGTCATGAACTGAGCCAAAATCAAGAGTCAGATTTTTAACCAACTGAGCCAACCAGGTGCCCCTTTTTAATGAATGAATGAGTGAATGAATGAATGAATGATTTTTTTTGAGAGAGAGAAGACTTAATATTCTCTTTGACATATGTACCACATTTTCTTTGTCCATTCAGCCATGGACATTTAGGTGGTTCCCTATCTTGAGAATCGTGCTGCAATAAACACAAACGTGCACGCAAACAAGCAAAAGGAAAAAAAAATGAGAGAGATTGAGAGAGAGAAAGAGTGAGAAATCTAGAAAAGGACTTTTAATTATAGAGAGCCAACTGATGGTTACCAGAGGGAAGGGGGATGAAATAGCTGATGGGGATTAAGGATGGCCCTTGTGATGAGCACAGGATGTTGTATGGAAGTGTTCAATTACTGTATTGTACACTTGAAACTCGGGTTACGCTGTATGTTAACTAACTGGAATTAAAACAAAACCTTAAAAAACAGAAACATGCACATATCTCTTTGAGACCCCGATTGCAATTCTTCTGGATATATACTCAGAAGCTGGATTACTAGATAAGATGGTAATTATACTTTTTTTAAAGATTTTATGTATTTATTTGACAGAGAGAGAGAGATCAAAAGTAGGCAGAGATGCAGGCAGAGAGAGAGGAGGAAGCAGGCTTCCCGCTGAGCAGAGAGCCCGATGCGGGGCACGATGACCTGAGTCAAAGGCAGAGGCTTAATGCCCTGAGCCACCCAGGTGCCCCCGGTAATTACACTTTTCATACTTTGAGGAATGTCCTCACTATTTTCCACAGCTTCTGTACCATTCCCCATTCCCACGAGCAGTGTGCAGAAGTTTCTTGTTTCTCTACATCTTTGACAACACTTGACTTCTTTTTGTTTTGAGAGGGGTGAAGTGGAACCTCATTGTGGTTTTGAACTACATTTCCCTGATGATTAGTGATGTTGACCACCTTTCGTTTCTCCTCCTGCTCCTCCTCCTCCTCCTTCTTTTGTAAAGATTTTATTTATTTATTTGACAAGCAGAGAGAAAGAGAGAGAGAATGAGGAGAGCACAAGCAGGGTGAGTGGGAGAGGGAGAAACAGGTTCTGCCCGATTCTGATACTGGGCTTGATCCCAGGATCCTGGAATCATGACCTGTGCCAAAAGGAAAGGGAGAAGCTTATCTGACTTAGCCACCCAGGTGCCCCATTGAGCACCTTTTGGTATACCTACTGGACATTTTTTAAAATACTTATTTATTTGAGAGAAAGAGAGAGAGAGAGAGAGCATGAATAGGCAGAGGGGCAGCGGGAGAGGGAGAGAGAATTCTGAAGCAGACTCTCTGCTAAGCATGGATCCTGACATGTGGCTCAATCCCTGGACCCTGAGATCATGACTTGATCCGAAATCAAGAGTCAGATGCTCAAACTACTGAGCCACCCAGACACCGCTTCCTAGTGATCATTAGTATGTCTTCCTCAGAGAAACATCTATTCGAGTCCTTTAACCATTTTTTAAATGGGTCATTTGTTTTATTTCTATTGAGTTGTAGAAGTTCCATATATATTTTAGACATTAAGCCCTTATGTCATATAGGATTTGCAAATATTTTCTCCCAGTCTGTAAGTTGCCTTTTCACTCTGTTGATTGCTTCCATTGCCTCACAGAGCTTTTTAGTTTGATGGAGTCCCATTTGTCTCTTTTGCCTTGTGGATTGCATTTTTGGTGTCATATCCAAGAAATCACTGCCAAGACAATTTTCTGCTGTTGCCTTCTAGGAGTTTTCTAGTCTTAGCTCTTACACATTTAGATCTTTGATCCATTTTGAATGAATTTTTGTATACAGTGTAAGATAAAGTTCCAGTTTCATCCTTTTTCATGTTCATATCCAGTTTTCCCAGCACCATTTATTAAAGAGACTGTCGTTTCCCCTTTTTGTATTCCTAGTTCCATTTTTTTGTGTTTTTTAAAAGATTATACTTATTTCTTTATTTGACAGAGAGACACAATGAGAGAGGGAACACAAACAGGGGAAGTGGGAGAGGGAGAAGCAGGCTTCCTGCTGAGCAGGGAGCCTGATGTGGGGCTCGATCCCAGGACCGTGGGATTATGACCTGAGCTAAAGCCAGATGCTTAATGACTGAGCCACCCAGGAGCTCTATTTTTGAAGATCACTCGACTATAGGCATGTGTGTTTATTTTTATGTTCTCTATTCTGTTCCATTGAGCTATATGTCTGTTCTAATATCAGTACCATAGTATTTTTTATTACTATAGTTTTGTAATATATTTTGATAGCAGGAATTATGATATGTCCAGCTTGTTCTTCTTTCTTAGGATCGCTTTGTCTGTTCGGGGTCTTCTGTGGTTCCTTTTGAATTTTAGGCATTTTTTCTATTTCTGTAAAAAAACACCATTGGGATTTTGATGTCAATAATATCAAATCTATAGTTTACTTTGGATAGTATGGATACTTTGGTAAGATTAAGTCTTCAAATCAATGAGCTGGAAATGTCTTTCCATTTACTTGGGTCTTCTTATTTTCTTTCATTGATATTTTGTGGCTTTCAGTGTACAAATCTTTCACCTCCTCAGTTAAATTTACTCTTAAGTGCTTTATTGTTGATGCTTTTGTAAATGGGATTTTCTTAATTTCATTTTGGATATTCCTTGTTAGTGTATAGAAATGCGACTGATTGTTGTACGCTGATTTTTTTTTTCCTGAAACTTTATCAAGTTTGTTTATTAGTTCTAAAGTGTGTGTGTGTGTGTGTGTGTGTGTGTGTAGGCTTTGGGGTTTTTCCACGTAAAAGATCATGCAATCTAGGACCCAACATAATTAACCTCTTTTCCAATTTTGATGCTTTAATTTCTTTTCCTTGGCTAACCGTTCTGGCTAGGAGTTCCAGTCCTATGTTGGATAGGAGTGGTGAGGGTGGGCATCACTATCTTATTCCTGACCTTAGAGGAAAAGCTTTCAGGTTTTCACCATTGAGTCTGTTGTTAGCTGTAGCTTGTCATCTATGGTCTTTGTTATATTTAGGTATAATCCTTCTATACCTAGTGTGTTGAGAGTTTTTCATGAGAGGGTGTTGAATTTTGTCAAATGATTTTTCTGTACTGATTGAGATGATGATGTGATTTTTATCCTTCATTCTGTTAAAGTTGTGTGTCACGTTGATGGACTTAGGTATTTTGAACCATCCTTGCATCCCGGGGATAAATCTCCCTTGATCATGTGTATGATCCTTTTAATGTTGAAAGCAATGTTTTTAGAACTTGAGGTGTGTAGGCATTGTGCTTAGGAGGAATGACCTGGATTATAACATAAAATTGTTAGCTTTACATCTAGAATAGAGAGCTAACCACTTTGATCTGAAGAACACCAAGTCCCTTCATTTTTCAACTCCAAAAGTGGGCTCTCCTCGTTTGCCTACCTGCAACTGATATTAGAAATTGAAATTATACTATTGGAGATTAATTCCTTTGGCATAGACTTTTCTTGACACCCTATTACAAAAGAAACACCATTGGTTGGGAAAGAATATGGGAAATTTTCAAATATTAATCTTTTCCAAGTCACTGGCAATTATGTGAAAATCTTCTTTTTTCTAGAGTTGGTTTTCTTTCCACCAATAGAGAGGGTGGAGAGAGTTAGACTAGAAGGTTGAAGACCACGGTGCCTGGGTGGCTCAGTCTTTAAGCGTCTGCCTTCAGCTCAGGTCATGATCCCAGGATTCTGGGATCTAGACCTGCATCGGGTTCTCTGCTCTGTGGGAAGTCTTCTTCTCCCTCTTCCACTCCCCCTACTTGTGTTCCCTCTCTCACTGTGTGCGTGTCTCTCTCTCTCAGATAAAATCTTTAAAAAAAAGAATTTTGAAGACAAACTACATACGAGATGATTGTGATGAAGATATTTCCTGAACAAGGCCTAAAATAGAGCCTACTCCGGAACATAGTAATATAAAACATTTCATTTGTGCTCCATTTCTCTTATTGACTATTTATCCAGCAAGAATTTGTTGAGTACCTATTATGTGTCAGTCATTGTGCAGGGCACTGGACATAAAATGGTGAATAAAGCAAGCAGGGACGGTACAAATTTTACCTTGCGTGTGAACCCTGTTGGTAGACATTATTGTCCTCTTACTTCTGGTGTACCTAGTTGCAATTCTTGGTGAAATTTCAGGCCTTCTATTTCCCCACTTGTGTAGTTTCAGGGCTAGCACAAACTAGGATCTCAGAGTATACATCTTAACAATGAAGATAAGATAATGAGTGGTTTTAGGAACCCAGACTTTTTCCACGTAGCATAACTCCAACATTTGACCTGCGTGTGTGTGGAGGGGATGGGGGTCACACTTTACACTGTAGGAGTTTGATAGAGGATTCTAGACCAATATTTTAAAAACAATCAGGAACTTGATCTGCCAGATAGAAGTAAGTACAAACCACTTGTCGAAATACAACACTAGTGAAAAACTAATTAGAGCAGCAAAGGCTAGAGAACGTTGAATGAATTCAGAAAGCAGTTTAACAGGTGCAGACGTTTAATAAGGTCACTGTCTGGAAGATGGACAGAATCCCAGGATCAATGCATATGAGAGAGGAAAGGGACTTGCAGATCCTCTAGCCCAGCTGAGGGTGAAAAACAAGGGGGTGGGGGATGAATGAAAACTTCAATGTCACATGGCAAGTCAGCAGTAGAACTGGGTTCAGGGCTCAGGCCTCCTGATTCCGCATGCGGTCCTCTTTTAAAAAGCAAGGAAGAACTAGTTTTTATTTAAAGAAAATTGTGTGCTCAGCGTTCTATCTTATTTCGTCCCTCACTTCAAAAGCATTAAATTAAATGAACCTCCAATTCACTGGTGAGGAAATTGAGAATCAGAACTAACATTCCACATCTGTACTCCCAAAATTTCCATTCTCAAAGACTAGGATTAGCTCTGTATAGAATACAGTGTGACTGGTACCTCCCAAGCCCAGTAAAGAGAGCTGTCCCAAGACTGGGCTTCAACAGTAGAGGCAAATTCCTTCTGGTTGGATAATGAATGTGCTTGCTCCTCCCAGTTTACTCTTCCCCCAACCCCTTGTTGTCTAATTTGTTCTTTCATGGTGGGACTAAGGGAAATTAAAAAATAATATTTATTTATTTATTATTTTTTATAAACATATACTGTATTTTTATCCCTAGCTGTAAATCACCATGTTTACACACTTCACAGCACTCACCATAGCACACACCTTCCCCAATGTCCATAAGCCCACCCCCCTCTCCCGACACCCCTCCCCCCAGCAACCCTCAGTTTGTTTTGTGAGATTAAGAGTCACTTATGGTTTGTCTCCCTCCTGATCCCATCTTGTTTCATTTATTCTTCTCCTACCCCCTTAAACCCCCATGTTGCATCTCCCATAGTTGTCTTTCTGCCATTGACTTATTTCACTAAGCATGATACCCTCTAGTTCCATCCAAGTCATCACAAATGGCAAGATTTCATTTCTTTGGATGGCTGCATAGTATTCCATCATGTATGTACACCACATCTTTATCCATTCATCTGTTGATGGACATCTTGGTTCTTTCCATAGTTTGGCTATTGTAGACATTGCTGCTATAAACATTCATGTGCACATGCCCCTCGGACCACTACATTTGTAACTTTAGGGTAAATACCCAGTAGTGCAATTGCTGGGTCATAGGGTAGTTCTTTTTTCAACATTGTGAGGAACCTCCATGCTGTTTTCCAGAGTGGTTGCACCAGCTTGCATTCCCACCAACAGTGTAGGAGGGGTCCCCTTTCTCCGCATCCTCGCTAGCATGTGTCATTTCCTGACTTGTTAATTTTAGCCATTCTGATTGGTGTGAGATGATATCTCATTGTGGTTTTGATTTGTAATTCCCTGATGCCGAGGGATGTGGAGCACTTTTTTCATGTGTCGGTTGGCCATCTGGATGTCTTCTTTGCAGAAATTGTCTGTTCATGTCTTCTGCCCATTTCTTGATTGGATTCTTTGTTCTTTGGGTGTTGAGTTTGCTAAGTTCTTTATGGATTTTGGACACTAGCCCTTTACCTGATTTGTCCTTTGCAAATATCTTCTCCCATTCTGCCAGTTGTCTTTTGGTTTAGGTAACTGTTTCCTTTGCTGTGCAAAAGCGTTTGATCTTGATGAAATCCCAATAGTTCATTTTTGTGGGACTAAGGGCATTTTTAAAACTGCAAGTGAATTAGTCAAACTTGATATGTGTAGCAAAGAAGGTATAATAATGGTCTCTGTAACTTGACAGATTAGGGGCAGTCAACCGTCGATCTCTTTTACTGCTTAATCAACTGGGGTACAAATCCACATTCTACCACAGTGTGCCCTCAGGCAAGTTCCTTGTCCTTTCAGAGCCTCTGTTTCATCATCTGGAAGAGTAGGTGACACTAATACCTGCCTCAAAGACTATGGTGAATTTTTTCCTTCTGACTGAGTTTTGACACTAAGAGAACACATGAGTTTATCCCAGTGTTTGAATCATAGCAAGAACTCAATAAATATTAGTCTTTGTTAACCAAATGCTAGTTTCTGACTTAAATGTACTACTTATGGCAGAGAACTCACAAAACCGGGTGTGTTTGTGGGAGAAGAGGCAGCGGGTTGGCCACTTTTGCCTGTTGCTTGCAGACAGGACTCTTCCCCATATAGAGGTACCCTCTTTATTGTCTACTCCTAGTGGTTGAAAGAGCGAAGTCCTCTAAGGACAGAGATATCATCTAGTTCAATAACCTCATCACAATACAGACCAGTTATAGGAACCTCTTCCATGCTACCCAGAGAGTACCCTGGCTCCCAGGTTTTGCCATGACAGATAAAAAAGACTGGGGCTGGGGAAGAGTGGGAAGAGAAGCATGTGAGGTCCTTACAGCTCAGCTTGTAGTGTTGGGCTGGGAGCTCTTCAAAGGCGAAGTCTACATCTCATACCTCATCCACTGTGAATCTCACCGTCATGCCTTCAACACACTCAGCAGACAGAATAAATCTATTTGTGGGAATGGAGATTGGGGCTAGATTACTCTGAAAGTCCGCAAATACATTTGAGGAACTTTTGGATATAATCAGCCCAGAACCACCTTTTTACTTCCCCAAAAGTAAAGTTGGAAGTTTTCCTTCTCCATCATACACACCCTTCAGCTTCTGGCTCATGTTGTTTTGAAACATCTCCTCCCTAAGTCTTTCTTGACCCTCATTTTAACCCACTTTTGCCTGTTTACAAATGTTGAGGTATACTATTTTGGTAGGTCTTCAAGATCCTGAATGTGTGCCCCTGACTGGTCTCTTGAGGATTCTGACTTTCCCATAAAATTAGGAATGAGACTCAAGATAATAACCAACAAGACTGGCACCGGCAGAATTGTTTCCGGTAATGAACAACTGGTTGAGCTTGAATGGAACACTCCAGCACTAATTATCAGCCCTGAAGAGAGCCATGCCATTTTGTTGAACTTTGGATGGAATGAAAAATTCACTAAGGATTTCCCTCATTAAAACCTCCCCCCCCAACCAAGCAATTCATTCTACTTATGCCTGGTGAGGTTATTACTGACCTTGGATCAACCTTAAAGTTTTATGAATATATTTCACAAACATTTATTTGATAGCTACTATGTTGGGACCTTGACTAGGCATGAGGACCATGAAGAAGACCTCTAGAAGTTCCCAGTCCAGTGGGCTCTGTTCCCCATAGGGAGTGGCCTTCGTTATTGCTCATCATTTGTGGTTGAAAGTATGAGGTCCCATAAATATAGAGATATCCAGTGGTATCGATGTCAAAATGTAGACCAGAAGTAGGGGCGATTTATAAATCACAGTGACATCTTCCGTAATGGGTATAAGTATGAGGCACAGATGGAAAAAACAATGAACTCAATCTGAGGGTGTTAACTAGGACAGAGGAGGGAACACTTCAAGTGAATCTTGAAGGTAAAGTTCATCAGAACCCAGGAGTAGAATGAGAGGCGGGAAGGGAGGGGAATTTCAGGGATAAGGAATGGCATTTTACAAATCCTATGCCCAACAGGCTAAGTGATAAATGTCTGCAAGAAATTTACTGCAACATCAAGTGAAAACAGTGGGAGATGTGAGGATAAAGGCAAGGGCTAGATGGAGAAACCCTTTGCATGTATCACCTTGAAAGGGTTCTCTACATTTGCTGACTCCACTTCACTACTTCAGATTCATTTCTGACTCACTGTGGTCCCCTTAACTGGGAGCCTTACTCTGAATCCAAATCCAATGATCAGCTCCTTTCCTATCTTTAGTTTACTTGACTTTTCCAGGGAGTGTGAGATGGGATAAACTGTTTTCATCCCCCAAGCTTCAGCTGCCTTGGATTGTGAGATACCACCCTGTCTCTTGGATTTTGCTGATTCCCTGGACTTGCCATTTAAGTTTTCATTATGACCTCTTTCCTCTCTGCCTGACCTTTAAGTGACATGAATTCTCAGGGGTTTATCCTGTTCTTTACCTCACAACTCTCTGTTGTCAATCTTCTACATGTCTTTACTTATTCTCTATCAATTGATTACACTCCTATTTTTCTCTCTCTAGCTCAGCTTTCTATGATGCGATCCGGTGTGTCAAATTGTCCTGAGTATTGCCACTTGTATGTTCTTCAGGCTTTATGAGTTCACCAGATCTAATGGAATGCATTATATTTTCACCACCTTCCTCCAGTGTTCCCTATCTCAGAGACTTGTATCATTTTCCAACCAGTTGCCTAGGTCTGAAAAGCTCAGAATCGTCTGGGGGTCCTTTTTCTCCCTACCTTCTCCATCCTGTCAGTCACCAAGCTGTTGTCGGTTCTACTTTCTTAATCTCCTTGCTATTTTCTAATCTTGGTGGAATTCCTCTCCATTCTTCTACATCTTCATGACCGCTCTCTTGGTCTGCCATCATTTCCAATATGGAATTGTTAGAACAGCTTTGAACCTGGAAGACCCCAGTCTTAACCTCTTTCCAGCCAGTTCATCACACTGCTATTTGAACAATCTTCTAAAAATGGAAATCTGGTTATGCCATTTCTCTACCTAAAATGATTGTCTATAGTATTACATCTAAAAACCTGTGAATGGCATATAAGACTCTTGGTAACCTGTCCATTGCCTTAGCTGCCATCATAGATTTGAACAAAATACATGCCTTGTCATTTTGAGTATCTAACATCCTCTTTTTTAAAAATAAAATTTAGGGGTGCCTGGTCTGGGTGGCTCAGTTGGTTGTGTCTGACTTTGGCTCAAGTCATGATCTCAGGTCCCTTGGATCGAGCCCTGAGACCAGCTCCCTGCTCACTGGGATATCTGCTTGTCCTTTTCCTTCTGCCCTTGCCCCTACTCATGTCCTCCTGTTTCTCTCTCAAATTAATAAATAAAAATCTTTTAAAAAAATAAAAACTTTTCTTAAAAAACACCTTTTTCCTACTCTATGCTGTTCCTTTTGCCTGGAATGTGCTTAGCACCATCGCCCTCCTAACCTCATTAACCTCGATAACCTTTCTTTCAGTATTCAAGTTGGAGAGACAGTCTCTTCTCTCTCCTCACCTCCCCCTGAAATCAGAGTTAATCCCCATAATCCTCACAACGTTGTGAAGTGGGGAGCTGTTGCCAACGTTGAATCAACAGGACTCGGTAATAGATTGAATGTGGGAGCAGAGATGAAGGAAGAGCGTCAGCTGACTAGCAGGTTTCTGTCTGGAGCAAGGGGCCGAACGGTGTGCGGAGGTGCCATCTATTGGGACAAGGAGTACAGACAGTGCAGGAGGAGAGGCATTTTTGGTCAAGGTGGTTTGGGAACTGCCATTCCTTTACCATTCTTTTATAATCCGTCTTTCCAGAAGGTTCAGGAATAAGGCAAGTAATGAATTTCTCCTTCCGATTGACGGGCATTTGGAAACACAGCAGTCAGTCTCCGGAACGCAGACTAACCTTCAGACATTTCCTCACTAGCTTGCTGGAAGCAGGAGGGCTATGCTTTGGGGACCATGGCCTTCTTCTCACCTTATGCTCTGGTGTTCGGCCCCCAGAAGACAGGGAAAACGCCATGGTCTTGCAGCCTTCAAGCTCCTATGGTGCTCATGCCTCCTGGACCTCGCCTGCATCCCACAGTGGGTGTGGGCGCCCCTTTACAAATAGGGGTAGTGGGCCTTGGGCTTGCGACCCGTTGTTCTCAAAGGCTCTGTCTGAGGTTGCTGCTGGCTTAGCCATTGAGCGGATCAACACGGACCCATCCTTTGAGGCGGGTTGCTCTTTTGAATATGTGATTCTCAATGAAGACTGCCAGACCGCCAGGGCCCTTTGCAGTTTTATTATTCAGCACCAGATGGCCTCGGGATTTATGGGCCCTGTCAACCCCGGAAACTGCGAGGTCGCCTCGCTCCTGTGAAACAGTTGGAACAAAGGGCTTTTCTCTTGGGCTTGTGTGAATTAGGAATTAGACAATAAAATCAGCCACCTGACCTTTTCTCGGACACTTCCTTCTCCGGTCCGGGTGCTGGTAACTGTCATGAGGTACTTCCAGTGGGCTCACACCAGAGTCATTTCCTAGATGAAGACATTTGGGTGCACACCGCCAATCCAGTACCAAGGGCTCTGCAGAGCCGCGGTGTAGCGGTAGGGGTCGTCCTGAGCTCAGGACAAGACAGCCTCAGCCTTGGGACCTTGCTCCTGGGGATTCCTCAGGCTGACAGAATTCTCAGTGAGGGCTTTCTCCCCGCTGAGGTATAAATGCGGATTGGGGGGTGGAGGGGTTGGGTGGCGGTGGAGAATAGGACAATTTCCAAATGTTTCCTACACTCGTGCCCTAGGAGAACACATCCGGCATCCGCCCTCTTGCACTCACACTCAGGCTCCAAGACTGTTCAGCTTCAAGGGAGCCTGTTTGATGAACGATATGAAGGTATAAAGAACTTGGTGCTTAAACATGCCATTGGATCCCAGTGCCTACTCTCAGCATCAAGAGCAACGGGAGCCACACAACTTCCACCCCTTTAGGAGCCCAGTTGTTTGAGATCAGCCAAAGAGGGGTGCTTTTGTGGCTCTGTTTGGCCCATTCTTACCACCTGCTTTCACTTGGAACCTGTCTTCTCTGGACTCCACAATATACACTTCCCTTCTGTCCTCTGCACTCACCTCCCATGCCCCCGCCAAACAGGGCTTATCTTTTTGTGTGCCATTCCCAGGGACCTAACTGAGAAATAAAAGTAAATTAAGATGAGGAGTCAGCCCAGATTTTAACCTTTCCCCTTCCAAGAGAAGTTGATGTTGAAGGTGATTCTTGCAGAGACCATGGACAAATCGTGAAGCAAAGGGCAGACCCCAGCAAAGCTACTATTGCCAGGCCTAGCCGAGGTGGTTTGGGGGAAGAAGAGCCCTTCCTGGTCCTCTGGAGCCCAGTGTCTCTTACTTCCTTTTATTGCAGGCCCTTGTGGCACGTACTTTCGATATTTTCTATTCCAGTTTTTTTAAAGCTAGATATTTTATTCCTGGAAAGTGTCAGTGATTTGTGAGAACACAGTTAATTTTGCTATTGCGGGCCACTCCACTGCTTGAGAATGAACGGAGGGCTCAGAAACTCCTTGTCAAATTGATGACTGCTTGGATTAGTCCTGGTCCCAGTCATTTCCTTAAGGTAACAATGGGTTTGTTAGAGAATGGTCGGGGTTAGCCTGGCCTATGAAAAGAAGCCCATTATAAGTTTCAAGTGTCACCAGTATTTGTACCTTTGTTATGATCATTATGGGAAGATGAGGGCAAGAAGTTTTAGTTCCTGGAACTACAGTTGTCTGCTTCCAGCTCCAGTCTACAAGATCCTACGATGTTAAGCAATCAGTGTGGCTTTGATTACTTCATAATAGAGCTTGATACTTTCAAAGCAGAGCACAGAATGATTTTGAAAGATATAAAACCATTTCCAGGGAGGAGTCATGCCAGAAGCAGGCTCACAGATTTAGTATGACTTTAGAACATGTTATAAATCTTCAGGAAGTCCAGTGTCTCCTGCAAGTTTACATTCCATGAGAGTTTTGCATCCTTCACATTCTAAATAGTATACTCTTTGAAATGACAACGTGGCCTCTACCATGAAATCTTAAATAAATGCAGGCCCTGAAACTCTTTGGGCTGAGAGAAATTAGGACTGAGTGCTCACCACCCACACATCCTTTGAGGCAGAGAGATAGCAAATGTACGTATTATGGCCCTCCTCTTTGAGATTCATTCCTGTAGGTCGATGGTTCTCACTCTGCACACTAGAATTACCTGGACATCTTCTCCAAACAAGTTCTGGTGCCAGAACACTACATCCAGAGGTTTTGGTGGTCTGCACTGAGGCCCCAGTAGAAGTATTTTCAATACTCTCCCAGGTGCATGTAAAATGTAGCCAGCGTTAAGAACCACTGCTTTTGGGGCACCTGGGTGGCTCAGTCGGTTAGGTGTTTGCCTTCGGTTCCGGTCATAATCTCAGGGTCCGGGGATCAAGCCCCACATCCGGCACTCTGCTCAGCCTTGAGTCCACAGACTCTCCCTCTGTGATCTCTCTTGCTTTCCCTCTCTCTCGAATGAATAAATAAAATCTAAAAAAAAAAAGAACCATGGCTTTTAGTTAATGAAAATGCAAATAAATGTTCCTTACTTTAAGTTGCCTTTAATATAACGTTGTTTAATATTACATTACTTTAACATAACGTCATTTAATCAGACTGTTTTCTTCATAACAGCATGCAGCAGCCTGTTCCAGGAATGGAAGTTTTAAGATTGGGCAGGAGGAAGCCTAGAGAGGAAGTTCTGTGGTGATGGAGCACAGGCTGACCCTGAGCAGGGAGGACAGCAATGGGAAGTGAAGTAGGGACTCAGAAAGGGAGAGAAAAGGCAGCAAAGACAAAGCTCGGCCCTGCAGGATTTTGCTTCTTGTTTCGGACAAAACACAGACAGACTCAGATGGGGCAGGTCCGGAAGTCTGTGACAGGAGTCAGAATGTGGGAGGGGTGGTGGGGAGCGGGGAAACTGAACTCTCAGTTGGGCTGCGGCCTGAGTATGCCCTCTGACAGTATGGAGTATCCAAAGGTATGTAGTACTCACATTTGGTACAGCCATTTGGTGGCATCTGAGGGGGCGAGAAAGCGGTGAGTAGGGTGTGAGGCTAGGAATCGCTGAAGGGGAGTGACTCAAAGTTAAGATAGGCATGCTGTCGGGTGAGAGCTGTGCCCCAGCCAGTAGAAGCATGAGAAGCAGGATCCGGAGTATGAACATAAATAGACCACGAGGACTTGAACCAAGCAGCCTGGGGTACAGGGCCCGTTTCTGGTCCCATCAGAAAGTGAGAGATCCGGTGAGAAACTGATCCAGAGGCCAATGAGTATGGACTGGGGCAACAGGGCCATGAGGAAGGTTACAACAATCGAAGCACAGCATATCCCCGATCAAATCTCTGGCTGATTTTTCTAGTCCCTCTTACCTGGTGGGACCGAAACTGCTGAAGTATTCCTAGCTGTTATCTGTCTTGATGGAAAAGGCACTAGGTTTTTGGTGGGAGCTCCTCTGAACCTTGCCTTCCCTATTCCGCTGGATATGAAGCTCTTCCTTACACAGTGGCCCCCACCCGGACCCTCACAGAAGGACATATTGTGATGCACAAAATACAGTGGAAGTGGATCCTGTCCTTTGGAGAGGCCCAGCATATCGGGCAGTGATAAAAATGGGCAAAAGATGGGTTTGGTCCAATCTGCTCACAATAAGAGTGATTCCATCCCCATGTGGTGGTGATAGTGAGGAACAGTGGCAGGGAGGCAGGGAAGAGAAAGGGAGTCTACTGCGGACTGGTGTGTGGCTTCTCATTTCTGTAAATTTAGGTTTCCAATTAAGAAGTATCACCGTCACCTCGCTGGAGTCAGGAGAACCATCTTTCTCAGAAAGGGGTCTAAATGGTGCTTACACAATACTGAGACAGTGCTAACATTTAACAGTAAAGATGCTAAGAACAATAATAATGGCCATGGGCTCTTTGGAGGGGAAACAGCAGGGGGGTTATTAGATGCTGCCTTTAGAGACAATGATTGCAACCCTAATACCACTTTATATGTGAACCTTTCCTCTACAGTTTACAGTTTACAAGGTATTTGCGTATATTTAATCTCATTTAACCCTCAGGATTACCCAGAAGATAGGTATTTCAAGTTTTACAACACCTCTGAGTCTCACAAGTAGGTAGGTATAGGTCTTATTCACAACAAACAATGTGGTGAATGAAATCCCAGAGAATGGAGGATTCGGCCTCTCCCAGAGGTTTGGCTCATTTCCTTGAAGCTTCAGAAGCAATGACCAATAATCTTTGTTTCTGACCAAGTCAGATAGGGAAGATAGGAATCGAAGACAAAGGGACGTAATTTACAGTCAGGGCTGCTGTGCCTGTTTATGGGAGGTTGTGTCCTGCATCAGGGGAGCTAGCTGAGTGGGCAGGAGGGCGGAAATCCAGTTCATTCTCTACTTAAACCATGAGCCCTGGTGGAAGTTTTGATCCCACGGCATAAAAGAACATCCTTTCACCAGGTAGAATACCTGTTGGACTGCAATTACCTCGAAGAGGGTTTTGTTGGTTTTTGTTTTGTTTTGTTTTGTTTTGTTTTGTTTTGTTTGTTCTGTTTTGTTCTTTTGCCAATTCTCACAAAGTCTAGCAGGAGGTCCCACTGAAAAGCTCTTTGGAGAACTTTTTAAATGCCTATTTCAAACCCTCCTCTCCTCACCTTTTTCCTGTCAGTGCTTGGCTGATTGTGAAATCCTTTCCATTGGGACTAACCAGGTTGTTGAACCATTGGGGATGCCTTTAAATTCTTTCAAATCAGGACTTCTTTATTACAATAGGATATTTAGAAAATAGGACACAGAATGGTCTTCTCCTGTTTGTCCAAAATTGAAAACCTTATTACTATGTTATTGCCGGCTAACCTCTTCCCATCTATGGAAGATTCCTGAACATTTAAAAAAAAAAACAAAGAAATAATAGCAACTTTGGTAATAGATAATATTTCCTGAGGGTTTATTGTGTGCTAGTCATTTCATTTTTCAAGGTTTTTTTTTAAGATTTTATTTATTTATTTGACAAACAGAGATCACATGTAGGCAGAGAGGCAGGCAGAGAGAGAGGAGGACGCAGGGTCCCTGCTGAGCAGAGAGCCTGATGCTGGGCTTGACCCCAGGACCCTGCGATCTTGACCTGAGCCAAAGGCAGTGGCTTTAACCCACTAAGCCACACAGGGGCCCCTTGCAACGGTTTTGTGCAGACCATCTCATTCGGTTCTTGCAACATCCCCAAGTAATAAGGTCAATTATAATTTAACATACTTTATGGATTAGATTTTAGAGGCCAGGGGCGCCTGGGTGGCTCAGTGGGTTAAGCCTCTGCCTTCGGCTCAGGTCATGATCTCAGGGTCCTGGGATCCAGCCCTGCATCTGCTCTCTGCTCGGCAGGGAGCCTGCCTCCCCCCTCTCTCTGTGCTTGCTTCTCTGCCTACTTGTGATTTCTGTCTGTCAAATAAATAAAATCTTTAAAACAAAAAGATTTCAGAGGCCAAAAGAGGTGAAATAACTTGCCAAATGTCACACAGCTTGTGAATGGGAAAGCCAGGCTGTGTACTCAGGTTGGTCTAAAACAGTACCTCTCAAACCTTGGTGTTTACCAGGATCCCCTGGAGGGCTTGTGAAAACACAGATTTTGGGGTTCCCTCTCCAGGGTTTCTGGTTCAGGAAGAGAAAGAAGGGCTGGGGAAGGGCCTCAGAATTTGCATTTTTAACCAGTTCATAGTGGTGCCCATGTTGCTGGTCCAGGGATCACTCTTTGAGAACCACTGGTCTGATGAAAGACTTGCACTCTGCTGCCTCCTGTCTACCTGAGGTATGTTCCTAAAACATACTCACTTGAGACCGCGTTTGCCACGTAGGTTGTATAATTCAATTCTTCCATTTTTCTTTCTTAATTGTTGGGCCCACTGATGAAATTCTTTTAAGTGCCTCAAGGTAGCCAGCGTTGGTCTTATTTTCCTATAGTCATAACAACAGTGATATTGATAATATCGTGGGTAAGAGTCTTCGTGTTGATAGGGCATTTTGTATAGGATTTGGTATGGATAAGCCTAAGTAAAGGTAAATGGTGAAAGACAACCTGCTGTCATGAATGGGTCTGATATCAACAATGATAAAATTCATAGAGACCCAGCACCCAAGGAAGTTTCTATAGAATTATCCAGCATCTAAGCTTTCAACAGTTAGGAGGCCTTACCTGGATAGCAGTTTTTAAAAAGTTGAAGAAAACATATGTTGCAAAGTATGGAGAAATATTAAAGAGTTCTCTCAAGCTGGGCCGCGATGTGAAAGCAATAAATGCACTTGGAATACCAGGTATATTGGGTATAAGAAAACATGACCTGGTGTAGTTGGAATGGCCATGAAATGGAATGTGTGTCTGACATTATGCTGAGCTACTTGTATGGGTTCAACATGGGTGGCAGGTAAGTAAGTGGTGGTCTCTAGACTTAAAACCAAAAATGTGTGTGTCCAGGGTGGTGAGAAGAGGGGCTGTCCTTAGCTGATAGAAACAGTCACACGTTGTCCAGTGCCCTGTTCTTTAACCCACTGAGCCAAACAGGCTCCAACCCCCACCCTTTTTTTTTAAAATATTTTACTTATTTATTTGACAGAGAGAGAGATCACAAGTAGTCAGACAGGCAGACAGAGCCAAGTGCCCTGTTCTTAAATTGTGCTCTGAAGGCCGCCTGCACCCAATCACAGTGGTGGGTAGATCTGGGAAACATGCTGATTCCAGAGCCACCCACCTTCTTCTTATGCATCCATTTTATAGACTGCATGGAAGAAAGCTGAAAGGAAGAGGTTCCAGAGGTACTTCATTCACAGTGTGGTCAGATGGTTGAACCGTGGGGGAATGTGAGACTTGGGATAAATCACAGAGGATTCCCCCTGTCCTCTGGCTTGTCTACTCCTCCCTCAACATTTGTTAACATGAAATAGATTAAAATATATAGTGATATTATATACATATACATATATATATATATATATATATATGTATATGTATCAGTCATAGGGGACGTTGCTGCAGAACAGTTAAAATGAAGAACACTAGAATGCTGAGGGTGTTGCTTTCTGGGCTTGGGAGCAATACTGTTGGCTCACCGTATGAATACAACTCCTAAGGACTGAGTACTTAAGTTTGAGACAGGGCCCATTTTCCTCCACTAATGACTCTATAGCCAGTAATCTGTAAAAAATAAAAAAGTGAACTTTGCCTTCTGAGAAACACAGTTCCTCCATCTGAAGGAACTATCAGACAGAATATTTCAATGGAAGATGAAAAGCAGGAGTAGAGTGACTTAGTAATGAACTTCTCCTGGAGTTTCATGATGTTTCTTGCTGCTCGTGTTGAGGGCGAAAGAGAAGGTCCTGGAGAGCCTGCCCTAGTGGGTACCACGGTGTGAGGACCTAGTTTCTGATGTTTTGAGTGCGGCTCAGGAAGCACAGAGAAAGTGCTAGTATCATATCATGGTGAGCTGGGATCTCAGCAAGATGTCTCTCCTGATCCTTGTTTTGGCTATGGAGTGGCTGACTGTTAACAATCAGGATGGAAACTTACAAATTAGTATTATTCAGTGATCAACCATTGACCCAGGCCTTGTCGAGGATTTAAGGTTTCTGTCCACTAATCCTTGCCTGACGACACCTTGCAGGTAAAATCCCATTTTAATGAATGTAATTTTGAGATAATAAAGCTATTTAGCAAAATCACCATGTAGAACAGATGCATCCACAAACCCCTGTTCACAAAGCACTCAATCTATTTAATTAAGATGCTGTTGTTTGAATTCAGTATTTCTGCTTTCTATTTCAGTCATGTTCAATGGCAAGATCTTGCCATGTAAAAAAGTGGAGGAGACTGAGATCATACCCTCTCCAAGGCTTTGCTTTCTCATCTGTAAAATAATGAGGGGAATGAGAGGAACTAGTAGGTCTCAAAGAGTCTTTCCAGTTATAAAAATTCTGACTCTTTGTCTAAGATATCCTTAGTGTGGGCCCATGAAAGGAAAAATACAAGGAGAGATTAAGGTTGAGAGGTAGGTCTTGAGCATAATCCATGACCCTAAGCATCAAGGACAAGTATGGTAGAATGTACCTGCCCAGTAAATATCACTTCAACTTGTTCCTCCATACTAACAATCCAGATATGCCCATGCCTTAGCCCTCAAGGAACCCGCAAAAGATACCCAAGTGTACAACCTCTGATTTCTCAGGCATTCGTTTCAACAATGTTCATTGGGTGCATAAGATGTACCCGGATACAGAGATAAATAAGACACAGTCCTTGACCAGTCATTGAGTACATGCTGATGCTGAGAAAGGGGTACAATGTGATAATGATTGTTGAATAGCCAGCTCGTCAGGGGGAAGATTGCCCTGGTTTATAATGTTTGCCGATTTTCATAGAGTGATTTCCATAATCACTCGCACCATGCCCACTTTAAAGCTACCAGTCTGGGGCGCCTGGGTGGCTCAGTGGGTTAAAGCCTCTGCCTTTGGCTCAGGACATGATCCTAGGGTCCTGGGATCCAGCCCCACATCTGGCTCACTGCTCCGCGGGGAGCCTGCTTCCTCCTCTCTCTCTGCCTGCCTCTCTGCCTAGTTGTGATTTCTCTCTGTCAAATAAATAAAATATTTTTTAAAAAATAAAGATACCAGTCTGACACTGACTGGTGCACAGAATCCTTGAAAATTTAACCACAGGCTCTTCTGAAAGAGTACCAGCCAGCTCCAACACACTTCTGAGGGATGAGACCTTGGCGGGGTGGGGGGGGGGGGTTCTCCTCAGCTGAGGGCAATTCTCTGAGAGGTTATTAGCTATCATCTCTTGACACCTCCCCACCCCCCAGCAGCTAGGAGAACGAGTGTGTCAGTTGTGAAGGCTGCATATGGGTGGTACACCACGGCACCCACTACACAGAGTGGATGTTAAAGTATTTGCTGTATTTCAACCAACACAATTCCATTTAACGTTCCATCTAGTGAAGTAATTTTAATATCCCTTGAAATATAGTAAATAAAATTGTATCTCTGTTGGGTCATCTTGGTCAAATCACCTAATCTCTGATTTTGTTGAAGAAACATGGCAATACTGACTTGCTTGCTAAGGATCCTGGTGGATAAACTGGCCAACTACCTGAAACAGCTGACTTACCTCATTTCCCCCCCCCCCCCAGTGGACCTGTTACTGGACTAGTTGGACCAACTGATTCTTGTTTAATGGTGCAACCAAATATAGAGAGTTAGATGTCTTTGATTCTAGTTTTTCCTTCTAAATCCAGCTTTTGCCTTGTCAAACCTCTCTGGCACTCCATTTTCCCATTATGCAATGTGTAATTATGAACAAAGGAGTCTGAATTCCTTGAGAGGCTCACGAACTAGCTCCAAAGATATCCCAGAGTATTTGAAGGAAGATTTAAGGATCAGAATACACGTAGAACCTTTTAGGGCAATTATATTGAAGGAACTAATGGTCATTTGAAAAGTTACACTGTGTGTGCATGTGTGATTTAAACCATCATCATAACTTGCTAGTTACACCTTAAAAAACGGAAACTATCAGCTCTAGGTCAAAGGGGAAAGTTTCTGGGGGGGGTATTTAAGGAGTGTAAAAAAAAGTTTTTGGAAATAGATGAAGAAATATGTAAATGCCAAATACCATTCATTGATCCTAGTTAAGTGTACTCATTTCCTGAGATTAAAGGTTCCCTGAAAGCACATATTTACCAATATCAATAGGACCTTTGCCTTTCTTCAAGGAGCTAGAATACTTGCCAGGCATTATTTAATTAAACTACTCACTGTACCTGTGAAATGCTTTGGAATCTGCATTTTAAAGATGTGGGCACTGAAGCACAAGTGGGCTTAAACTAAACTCATTTAGCATGTCAAGGGCGAAATTGGATAGAAGACTTTCAGTCTCATGATCTTTCTGCCATTTTTCAACCATGGCCTCCTCTAATCCACTCTGTTCTAGCATAGCCTTGCCAAACAACATAGTTTCGTAAGTCTAGGAGGAATTAAATACAGTGCAAAGTAATTCCAATTACAGGGAAGTTAGATTTTTAAAAGCTGAACGTATGGATCTGGGAGAGTCAAGATGGCGGAGAAGTCGGAGGAGGCACTGTTTCAACCTGTACCCTAATGTGAGCTGATTACCTACCAAAGAACTCCGATAACCAATGAAATCAGCCTGAGATCAGAATTATACACGTCTGGATCTCTCCAGGAGCAGAAGACGCCAGTGGGCAGGTAAAGCGGAGTGGGAACATCTGACTGATATCAGAAGAAAAAAAAAAGGGGGGGAGGGTGCCACCAGAGGTGACCGATTGGAAAGTAATACCCCAATACGAAAGTGCCCTGCATCTGGGGACCAGCATTAACTTGGAGTCTGGTTGAAAGCACTCAAAAAACAAAGAGCAAAGTTCGCGGGGGGAAATAGTGGGAATCAGGGTGGTTAGGGACAGGGACCTAAGTCCTGGACCCAGGACAGTCTCCCCTGGCGCTGAGCCAGAGAGAGTGTGGCAGGAAAATCAGGTCTGGGTCCCTGAGCCACCAGCGCGCCCGAGAACGAGTGGGGTTTGGCTCCCCTGAGGAGCTGGGAGCCTGGCCAGATGGCAATCCTGAAACGCGCGCCTCCCACACACTCCCTTGGGAGAGGAGCTCTGGCATCTGGAAAAACCAGACATTCCCAGCCCGGGACTATGGGAAAATCTCAGTGTGCGATCTCTGCTTGGAACCTCTCTGGCGGTCTGGAGCTGCCTAGACAGCCACCGCTGCCCTGGTATTGGGTATAAGGAGGAGCTCCTGCAACCCCAGGGACCATGACTCAGAACCGACTCTGCCAACTGCTCTACAGAGTATTCTGAGTCTTCTCTCTGAGAGGGTGGTCGGGGTGCTGTTTGCTCTCCTCTAAAACTCCGAAAACCATCAAAAGCTGTCAAGGCAAGAGAAAACAGATGAAAGAGCATAAAACCCCCAGAGAACAAAAGTCTGAAAAAAACAGTTTCCTGAGAGCCCACCCCCTTGAGGGCAGTAGGAGGACCTAACTCACGTTACATCATTGTCTGAAAACCCACGTGGCAGGCCCCTCCCCCAGAAAACCAAACAAGGAAGGAAGGAAAAAAAAAGACTACAAGAGAACAACCACCACTACTCCATAAATACAACTTTTATTTTTAACTCTTTACCACTGTTCTGGTTCTTTTTTTTAATTCATACAGATAATTTTTTAACCTATTTACCATCGTACTGAGATGTCCAGTATATCAAATCCCTTAATAACATTCTAACCTGAACTTTTTGATATATACACCCATGTTTTCCTTTGCTTTTCTATTTTTAATTTTTTTTTAAATTTTAACTTAGTTTAGTCTAGTTTATTCTTTTTTTAATTTTTATTTTTTAATATACATATATAGTTAAACTTCAAGGTAATCCCCTTTCCCCAATCAATGCTACCCCTATAGGCAAACCAGTTTCTAATCCCCCTGTAACTTAGGAAAGTTGAGTGCCTTAACAAAAACATCAAGATACCTTCAGGAAGAATCAAAATAACCTTCCTCGACAACACTGAGAATTTATAACCACTCTCCCAATTTTTCCTTCTGCCAGTGTTTCTGTGAATTTGTGTTTGTCCTGATAATATATAAATCTTATACTTGGGGTTCTTTCTGATGAGGTTCTTCGATTTTTTTTGCTTATATATATATATTTTTTTCTCTTGTCATATACTTTTACCAGTGTTTTTATTTTGTCTGTTTTTGTTTGTATACTTCATAAATCTTACCTTGGGCCCATTTGGGCTGAGCCTTCTCTTTTATCTTCCCTTTTTTTCCTGTCTTTCTCTCCCTCTCTTTTTTATTTTCCTTTTTTCTTTTCCTTTTCTTTCTTGTCCATTTCTAATTTTTCATGCTACTTTGTTTTGGTCTTTCTATTTCATGTTGGAAGTTTCCTTAATTCTTAATTTCCTTAATTCTCTGGTGATCCTGAATGAAAAGAATGAAGCTCTAAGAGACAGATTTGAAGGTGCATGTACATGGTGTGTTTGTTAACCAGTGGAGAAATTGGCTAGCCCGCTGAAGTTTTATGTCAGTATCTGTAGATCTTGTCTCTTGGGCTACACTCTCTTCATGGACTCTTGGGAGCCATAATCCTGGTTGTCACTATTCTAGGAGTCATGGGTGGGGGGGGGTGGGTAGGAGACTGGGACTCTCCTTGTTAAGTATAAACACTTTAACTTCATCACTCTTTTTTGTGGCTTGCCTAACTTTTACCTTCCTTTGGATTACGTTTCCCAGCTCCAGAGCTGCTCTGAATCAATTTAACCTGTTTCCAGCGGGGTTTGGCTTTCCTTAATACAGGTGGGGATGGCGGATGTCTAATCACTCCTTACAAGGCCATTCAAAGGGCTGTCCTTCCTTTAAAGTCCTGCCTCACTAGGACTTCTATAGTACTTGGTGCCTCTAATTCCTATGCCTTTGTAGGATTCTCAGGGGGGAAATCTGCTTGTTGCTTACCAGCATTCCCCCTTGGGGGAATGGTGTGGAAGGTTGGTGTGTCTGTTCCTTGTTCTCCTTGTTGGAGAGAGAGATTTGAGAGGAAGAGGAGACTGAGGAAAAAAAATCTTGATCTCACCATCTTCAATCAGGAAGTCGTGAAGGAAAAAAGAAGTTACAAAAAAGTTATTGGTGGATCTAGCAGATACTTGATTTAGCAAATATTTATTAAGCTCAGATATAACATGGTTAAGAACATGGGCTTTGAAGGCAGGGTGCTGTACATTTACTTAAGCTCTCTGTATCTTCTTTTCATTTTATGAAGTTGGGAGTAATAATAGTGCCTACCTCATATAGTTGTTGTGAGGATTAAATGAGTTAATACACATAAAGAGCTTGCCTGGCACCTAATAGCTCCTTAATAAATGTTTATTATTAGTGGCATTAGTGTTGTTCTTTTTATTATTACTGTAGGCTCAGCACTTTGAAGGTGATACCAAGGAGAACAAAATAGAAATAAGGCATTTTCCCCAATGAAGGGGAACGGTTTTACCATTTTACGGTGCTAAGAACACTGGGTCTTAAATTGGATCTTTTAGGGGCACCAAGGTGGCTCAGCTAGCAGAGTGTGCCATTTCTGATCTCGGGGTTGTGAGTTCGGGCCCCATATTGGGTGTAGAGATTACTTACAAATGAAAAAAATCTTAAGATAGAATAAAATAAAATTGGGATTTTTACTTATTGGTCACAAATACAAGACTGGGATAAGGTACTTGACCACTATGCTTCCAGGATGGTACTATTAGAGTTCTGTGTTCCTCTTCTGAAGTGCAAATAATAGAAGCTCTCATGTATCCAGTGCTTCCTCTGTGCCTGGTAGTTAACACAAATGTTCTCATCAGATCTGTAGATCAAGCCTACAAATTAGGTATTATTATCTCTACATTATGGGTGATGATACTGAGGCTCAAGGTCACTTTTCCAAGGTCATACCGCTGCTGGCAAGTGGCAGAGCTGGGATTCCAATACTGATCTGCTAACAGAACCTGACCATTTAACTACATAATAAATTACACTGTATCCCCTGTCCAATGCTTTATTCAATGTAGTATTGCTAAGTGACTAACACTTTGATTTGAATGGGGTTTTCAGACTGCTTTCCTCTAACCTAGGAGGTACTAGGACTTTATGAGGACCCCTGAAAGGAGAACAGTAAATCAGGGGTGCCTGGGTGGCTCAGTCAGTTGGGAGTTTGCCTTTAGCCCAGGCCAAGATCTCCAGGTCCTAGGATCTACCTCCCTGCTCAGCAGGGAGTCTGCTCCTCCTTTTCCCTCTGCCTCTCTCCCCAACTCATGCCTTCTCTCTTCCTCTCTGTCTCAAATAAGTCAATAAAATCTTTTTTTAAAAAAGGGAGAGAGGACAATGAATCAAAATGGAGGGACTGAAGAGTAGGAAGCCAGTGACAAACTTCCTAATTTAGTCTCAGGATGATTGGGCAAGGATTATCACTTTGTACCTTTAAAATTTGACTTCTGAAGTAAGGTTTTAGTAGCTACATCCTTTACTTTTGCTGCCTTCCTAATGCTTGTTTTCAGGAAAATGCTACTGGCTACAAATGCATATTGCTAGAACACACATTTGGGATACTTTTTCCAACTGCGGCCTTATTTGCCTAAGCAAAGGAAATCCTCTGGATTTCTCAGCAAGCCCAGGGGGCCCTGAAGCTCCTGGAACCCACTGGTTTCTATTAGCTTAAGTATATGTGCCTGTGAGGGGACGTGGTTAGGGCTGAAGCATTCCAGGATGGGGCCCACCAGACACTTGTCAGGAAAGGTTGCCGGCTGCTTACAGTGGCTACACTTATCTTTGTACATCATTCTATAAAAAAAAATAAGGGGATCATTCTATAAAAATAAAAGTATTGTATTCCTGAGTGTCATATCAAATAGATTGGGTTATTAGCCATCTCTTGGCTATGTCCAAGGGTTGAGATCAGGCATTGTTGGAGGTACCACCTTGAACAAGAGGAATTTGATTACCATCTGGTTTCTTGATCTCTGCACATGCCTGGCTTTTTGTTGAAAATTGATGTTGCCATTTTGTCCTTCAAATGATGCTTTCTGACCCAGGTATATTTCAAAGTACGTTTCTGAGGACAAAATGCTTTGGAAGCCAGTTTTGTGTCTTGTGAGCACAGTAAATCAGAACTGATGATGCTCCACTTAACAACAGCATGAACCATTAAACTAAACAAATTCAAAAATCACTGCTCCTCACCCAGACCCCGGTTTCTTGGATACCAAACTCCAAGAAGCCTGGGGTAGAACTGGCCAAATTTGCTGAATATCAAACAATCAATTGTCATTCATTTATTCATAATTCATTCAATCAGGTTCAGGTCTATGCAGCAGGCAAAATTAATAGATTGAGTCGTGAGTCATGAGTAATGCTAACAGCACTCCACAGTTTATATATATATATACACATATATATGTATATATATATATACACATATACATATATATAATATGACCTCTTTTTATTTCTTTTCTTTTTTTAAAATTTATTTATTTATTTTCAGCGTAACAGTACTCATTGTTTTTGCACCACACCCAGTGCTCCATGCAATACGTGCCGTCTCTATTACTCTCCACCTGGTTCCCCAATCTCCCACCCCCGCCCCTTCAAAACCCTCAGGTTGTTTTTCAGAATCCATAGTCTCTCATGGTTCATCTCCCCTTCCAATTTCCCACACCTCCCTTCTCCTCTCCATCTCCCCATGTCCTCCATGTTCTTTGTTATGCTCCACAAATAAGTGAAACCATATGATATTGACTCCCTCTGCTTGACTTATTTCACTCAGCATAATCTCTTCCAGTCCCATCCATGTCGCTACAAAAGTTGGGTATTCATCCTTTCTCATGGAGGCATAATACTCCGTCGTTTATATGGACCACATCTTCCTTATCCATTTGTCCATTGAAGGGCATGTTGGTTCTTTCCACAGTTTGGCGATGGTGGCCATTGCTGCTATAAACATTGGGGTACAGATGGCTCTTGTTTTCACTACATCTGTATCTTTGGGGTAAATACCCAGCAGTGCAACTGCAGGGAATATAACTTCTTTTTTAGAAGAACTGATTTCTTTCTTTGAGAGAGAAAGAGAGAGAGAAAGCATGAGTGGGGGACAGAGACAGAGGGAGAAGGAGAAGCATACCCTCTGCTGAGCAGGGAGCCTGATTCGAGGCTCAATCCTGGGTCCCCGAAAGTATGACCTGACCCTAAAGCAGTCACTTAACAGAATGAGCTCCCCCGCCCCCGGAGCACCAACAAATTCCCTCCTTCATACCCGTCACTCTTTTAGCCCATCCCCTGCCCAACTACTGTCTGGTAATCATCAGTGCCTTCTCTATACCTACCAGTCTGTTTCCTGGTTTGCCTCTCTCAATTTCCCACCATGTTCCTTTCTTTTGTTTCTTAAATACCATATATGAGAGAAGGCAAATAGTACTCGTTTTGCGTTGACTAATTTTGCTTCCCAAAGTCCTCTCCAGCTGAATCCATGTTGTTCCAAATGGCAGCATTTCGTTCTTTTGGAGGGCTGAGTAATATTCCATTACACACACACGCACACACACACCCACACGCACACCACATACACACACACACACAACAATCATTCTTATTTATTGAGTCATCTGTTGATGGACATTTGAGGTTTTTCAATCATTTCAGCATTGTTGATAATGCTCTAAGCATTGGGATGCACATTTCCCTTCCAATTGGTATCTTGGTATCTCTAGGGTCATTCCATCGTAGTGTAATGGCTGGAGAGCAGGGGAGTTCGGTTTTTAGGTTTTGAGGGACCTCCATACTATCAAAAAGAACATTTCCGATTTACTTCCAAATTCTAGCAAAACATATGTTTAAAGTAGTACATGACAATGGGTTCGAGTCTTTACGGTGAGGTGAGGGGGACCGCCAATGGAAGCGGCATGCTAGTATTCAGCAAGGTCTTAAAGTATTCAGAATGTGTGTGGAGCACCTACTATGTGCCAGATAATATGCACCATCTTCTTCATGTTTCTTTAAGTTATTTCTACACATTGCATGGGGTTCAAACTCACATCCCGAAAACCGAAAGCTGTATGCTCCCAGCCACTGAGACAGCCGGGTGCTGCTGCACCATTGTCTTGAATCTCCACAACAGCTGGCAAGAGTAGAGCTGGAGTTTGAAGGCAGGTGGCTGTGACTCCGAATCCTCAGCCTTTCCTGAGAAATGACATATGCCAGAGCATCAAACCTTTACCCAGAAGAAAAAGAGCTGACGGAATGGTTGACATGTTTTCCTTATACTTTAAGAAACAGTCCACTATCCATTGAAAATAAAATAGTAAAACGAGATGAAATATATTTTTTCTTACTTGTAATTCTGCATCTTCAACAATATTTGTGAAAACGGTCATGCAGCACACTGATTTTGAAAACCTGGGAGTCTGAGGATTTCTTGTATAATACTGACATCCCGTGGCTAAGAGGGATCATGACCAAAGTCCTCAAGAAATCCCTTTCATGTCACTTTGGGAGCTGGCTACTAGAGGGCGGCACTGATCTGCTTTCTGTCATGTTGCCGGGGTTGAAGGTGGCAGAAAGTTGGGTCAGGATACCATGTGTCCTCTCCAAACTGCCACAAAGAAATGGATAAATCAGTAGATCGATACATATAGCCTAAATACCCTCAAGCAGTCTCATTGCATCCAGTAGCAATGTGGCAAAATTATTTAGCTCTGAGCCCTGGAACCATGCCTCTTCCATGTGCCCTAGGACTCCACCATTTCCCTGCTGCGTGAACTTGGCCACATCACAGAACCTCTCATGAATGATAGTTTTGTCCACCTCTGATGTGAGAATTAAAATTGTCATCCCCGTGGGGTGGCTGGCTGACTAAATCTGTATAGCATTTGATTCTTGACTTCAGGGTGCCGGGTTGAAACCCTGCACTGGGCGTGGGGCTCACTTCAGAAAGTAAAAGAGGGGCTCCTGGGTGGCCCAGTTGGTGAAGCATCAGCCTTGGCTTAGGTCATGATCCCAGGGCCCTGGGATCGAGCCCCTCCTCTTCGGTCAAACTGCTTAGCAAGGAGCCTGCTTCTCCTTCTCCTTCTGCCTGCCACTTGGCCTGCTTGTGCTCTCTCTCAGCCAAAGGAATAAATGAAATGTTTCTTTATTGAAATTCCATGGGCCTACATAGAATACATCTTTAACTTTGGATGCAATCTTCAATCATTGCATGGGTATACCTCCAAGGGCTCATCATATCATGTGCCCTCCTTAAGGTGCCTCACTGGGTGACCCCATTCCCTCATGAAACTCCCTTTGTGCCAACTTCACTTTGCTTCCAGGAGTCAGGAGTGTTTCGTGGTTTGTCTCTCTTTCTGATTACTTCCTGTTCGGTTTTCCTCTCGATCCCTGTGATCCTCTGCACTATTCCTTATATTCCATCCAGGAAAGAGGACAACCTAAAGAGGATGTGCACCCTAGACTCACTGGAATCTGACTCAGGCATCAGAAGGGACGAATACCTCCCATTTTCCTCGATGTGGGTGGAAACGCAAGGGATTCTGCTAAGTGAAATCAGTCAGGCAGAGAAAGATCATTATCACAGGGTTTCACTCATATTGGAAAAAATATATTTCTAAAAAAGAAAAAAAAAAAGCCTGGTCTCCAAGTCGTCCAGGTGTTATGCTAAATAAATGAAAATCTGCACTGTGAGTACAGTGAGTGCCCGTTGATAAGTGGTCATTGACAATTATCCTACCCCAAACCGTCGTTTGTGAAAGAATGTATACATAGTGTGTATATATATATATATATATACACACATATACATATATATGTATATATATATATACACATATATACATATATATATATATTTATTTAGATACCTATATGTATATGTAAAGATGTATATTTGGTAATGCTTACAGCACTTGGCTTTATACATATACATATATATATATATGGTTAGATAGATGTATGTAAACATACATGTATATATATAATATATATAATATATATGCCCTGTTTTTTAAAAAGAAGTGATTTCTTTACTTGAGAGAGAGAGAAAGCATGAGTGGCGGGCCGGGTCAGAGGGAGAAGGAGAAGCAGACTCCATGCTGAGCAGGGATCCTGCATGGAGGCTCATTCCTGTGACCATGAGAATATGACTTGAGCCTAAAGCAGACACTTAACCGACAGAACCCCCCAGGAGCCCCAAAATATGCCTTTCCTCAGACCCATATCCCGTTTAGCCCATTCCCCTGCCCACCTCCCCTCTGATCATCATCAGTGTTTTCTCTGGTGTTACCAGTCTGTTTCCTGGTTTGCCTCTCTCAATTTCTCCCCATGTTCATTTTTTTTTAATACCACATATGAGAGAAACCACATAGAATTCATCTTTCTTTGACTCATTTTGCTTCATATGGTCCTCTGCAGCTGTATCCATGTCGTTCAAAATGGCAACATTTCTTTCATTTGGATGGCTGCGTATTTTTCCATTACACACACACACACACACACACACACACACACACACACAAACACTCACACACTTTCTTATTTATTGAGTCATCTGTTGATGGACATTTGAGTTTTTTCCATCATTCTGGCATTGGTGATAATGCTATAAGCATTGGGCTGCACATTTCCCTTCCAATTAGTTTTTTGGTATCTCTAGGATCATTCCATCATAGTGTAATGCCTGGAGAGCAGGGGAGTTTGGTTTTTCGATTTTTGAGGGACCTCCATACTATCAAAATGATCATTTCCGATTTACTTCCAAATTCTAGCAAAAGATATGTTGGAAGTAGGATATGAGTATGGGTTCGAGTCTTTATGGTGAGGTGAGGGGGATTGCCACCCAAAGCATGCATGCTGAGGATTCAGCATGGTCTTAGAGTATTCTGAATGTGTGTCACGCACGTACCATGTGCCGGAATATATGCACCATCTTCTTTATGTTTCTTTAACTGTTTTCTACCCCCTGCTTGGGGCTCAAACGCCCAACCCCAAGAGCGAGATCTGTATGGTCCCACCAACTGAGACAGCCGGGTGCTGCTGCACCATTGTCTGGAATCCCCACAGCAGCTGGGAAGAGTAGAGCTGGAGTTTGAAGGCAGGTGGCTGTGACTCCGAATCCTCGGCCTTTCCTGAGAACTGACGTATGCCGTAGCATCAAACTTTTACCCGGAATAAAAAGAGTTTACAGAATGGTTGACATGTTTTCCTTATACGTTAAGAAACAGTCCACGGGGGGTGCCTGGGTGGCTCAGTGGTTTAGGCCACTGCCTTCGGCTCAGGTCATGATCTCAGGGTCCTGGGATCGAGTCCCGCATCGGGCTCTCTGCTCGGCAGGGAGCCTGCTTCCCTCTCACTCTCTCTGCTTGCCTCTCTGCCTACTTGTGATCTCTCTCTGTCAAATAAATAAATAAAATCTTAAAAAAAAATAAAATATTTAAGAAACAGTCCACTGTTCATGGAAAATAAAATAGTACAATGAGATGAAATATATTTTTCGTACTTACCATTCTGCATCTTATAAAATATTTGTTACAAATATTTGTATTTGTAACTTTCCATTGCAATTGAGAAGCTTTTGAAAGCTTTTGAAACATGGGAGTTTGAGGTATTCTTGTATAATACTGACATCACGTGGCGAAAAGGGATCATGACCAAAGTCCTCAAGAAATTCCTTTCATGTCAGTTTGGGATCTGGCTACTAGAGGGCAGCACTGATCTGCTTTGTGTCAAGTTTTGGTGTTGAAGGAGGCAGAAGGTTGCATCAAGATTCCACGTGTCCTCTCCAAACTGCCACAAAGAAATGGATAAATCTGTAGATTGATACATAACCTAAATAGCCTCAAGCAGCCTCTTAGCATCCAGTAGCAACGCGGCAAAACCATTTAGCTCTTAGCCCTGGAAACATGCTCCCTCTGTTGGACCCAGGATTCCACCATTTACCACGTGCATGAACTTGGCCACATCACATATCTTCTGGGGATTTTATTGTTTTCTCGACCTCTGACGTGAGAATAAAAATTGTCCTCCCTTTGCGGTGGGTGGGTGGCGCAGTCTATAGAGCATTTGACTCTTGACCACAGAGTCAGGGGTTTAAAACCCACAGCAGGCGTAGGGTTTACTTAACAAGTAAAATAGGGACTCCTCGGTGGCCCAGTTGGTGAAGCATATGCCTTGCGCTTCGGTGATGATCCCAGGGCCCTGGGATGGAGCCCCACCTCATCGGGCAACCTGCTTAGCAAGGAGCCTGCACTCCCTCTCCTTCTGCCTGCCACTCGGCCTGCTTGTGCTCTCTCTTTATCGGCCATAGGAATGAATGAAATGTTTCTTTATTGAAATTCCATGGGCCAACATAGAATACATCATTAGCTTTGGATGCAATCTTCAATGATTAGTTGGGGATACCTCCCAGGGCTCGTCATACCATGTGCCCTCCTTAATGCGCATCACCGGGTGACCCCATCCCCCCATCCACCTCCCTTTCTGCCAATTTCACTTTGGTTCCAGGCTTCAGGAGTGTTTTGTGGTTTGTCTCTCTTTCTGATTTCTTCCCATGCAGTTTTCCTCTCAATCCCTGTGATCCTCTCCACTATTCCTTATATTCCATACAAGAAAGTGGACTACCTAAAGAGGATATGGTTCCTAGACTCACTAGAATCCTACTCAGGCATCAGAAGGGATGAATACCTCCCATTTTCCTCGACATGGGTGGAACTGGAGGGGATTCTGCTAAGTGAAATCAGTCAGTCAGAGAAACCCATTATCCAAGGTTTCTCTCATATTTGAAAAAATATATTTCTAAAAATTTAAACAAAATAAGAATGGCCTCCATGTCTTCCAGGTGTTATGAGAAATAAATGAAAAACTGTACTGTGTGTACGAAGAGTGCCAGTTGAGAAGAGATCATTGGTAATGATGGCATTGCCTCCTACCACAAACTGTCCTTTGTGGAAGAATATGTACCTAGTATATATATCTATCTCTATCTATATCTATATCTTCTATGTAGATACATAAATATATATGTATGAATATATATAGCAGTGCTTACAGCACACTGCTTATATATATACAGACATATGTACATATATATAAACATACATATATGTATATATATATGATATATGCCCTCTTTTGTAAGAAGGACTGATTTATTTATTTGAGAGAGAGAGAGAGAGAGAGAGAAAGCATGAGTGTTGGGCAGAGTCAGAGGGAGAAGGAGAAGCACAGTCGCCGCTGAGCAGGAACCCTCCATCCAGGCTTAATCCTGGGGCCCCAAGAGTATGACTTGAGCCTAAAACAGACACTTAACCGATGGAATCCCCCCAGGAACCCCAACAAAAGCCCTCCTTCATACCCGACACCCATTTAGCCCATCCCCCTGCCCACCTCCTCTCTGATCATCATCAATGCATTCTCTATAGCTACCAGTCTGTTTCCTGGTTTGCCTCTCTCAATTTCACCCCATATTCATTTGTTTACTATTTTTAAATACCATATATGAGAGAAACCACATAGACTTCATCTTTCTTTGACTCATTTTGCTTCGCATAGTCCTCTCCAGCTGAATCCATGTCATTCTAAATGCCAACAATACTTTCATTTGGATGGCTGAGTAATATTCCATTACACACACACACACACACACACACACACACACACACACAAACACACTTTGTTATTTATTGAGTCATCTATTGATGGACATTTGAGTTATTTCCATCATTATGGCATTGTTGATAATGCTATAAGCATTGGGCTGCACATGTCCCTTCCAATCAGTATTTTGGTATCCCTTGGGTCAGTCCTTCGTAGTGTAATGGCTGGAGAGCAGGGGAGTTCAGTTTTTAGCTTTTTGTGGAACATCCGTACTATCAAAAACAACATTTCCAATTTACTTCCAAATTCTAGCAAAAGATATGTTTAAAGCAGGATATGAGTATGGGTTCGAGCCTTTATGGTGAGGTGAGGGGGACCACCACCGAATGCAGGCATGCTTAGTATTTAGCATGGTCTTAAAGTATTCTGAATGTGTGTTGAGCACCTACATTGTGCCAGACAATATGCACCATCTTATTCATGTTTCTTTAACTCTTTTCTACCCACTGTTTGCGGTTCAAAGGCACAACCCCAAAAGGGAGAGCTGTATGCTCCCAACCACTGAGACAGCCTGGTGCTGCTGCACCATTGTCTTGAATCCCCACAACAGCTGGCAAGAGTAGTGCTAGAGTTTGAAGGCAGGTGGCTGTGACTCCGGATCCTCAGCCTTTCCTGAGAACTGACATATGCCAGAGCATCAAACATTTACCCAGAAGAAAAAGAGCTTATGGAATCATTGACATGTTTTCCTTATACTTTAAGAAACAGTCCACTATTCATTGAAAATAAAATAGTAAAATGAGATGAAATATATTTTTTCTTATTTCCCGTTCTGCATCTTCAACAATATTTGTGAAAACGGTCATGCAGCACACAGATTTTGAAAACCTGGGAGTCTGAGGATTTCTTGTATAATGCTGACATCCCGTGGCTAAGAGGGATCATGACCAAAGTCCTCAAGAAATCCCTTTCATGTCAGTTTGGGAGCTGGCTACTAGAGGGCGGCACTGATCTGCTTTCTGTCAAGTTGACAGGGTTGAAGGTGGCAGAAAGTTGGGTCATGATTCCACGTGTCCTCTCCAAACTGCCACAAAGAAATGGATAAATCAGTAGATCGATACATATAGCCTAAATACCCTCAAGCAGTCTCATTGCATCCAGTAGCAATGTGGCAAAATTATTTAGCTCTGAGCCCTGGAACCATGCCTCTTCCATTTGCCCTTGGACTCCACCATTTCCCTGCTGCGTGAACTTGGCCACATCACAGAACCTCCCATGAATGATGGTTTTTTCCACCTCTGATGTGAGAATTAAAATTGTCGTCCCCGTGGGGTGGCTGGCTGGCTAAGTCTGTATAGCATTCGACTCTTGACTTCAGGGTGCCGGGTTGAAACCCTGCACTGGGCATGGGGCTCACTTCAAAAAGTAATTGAGGGGCTCCTGGGCGGCCCAGTTGGTGAAGCATCGGCATTGCCCTTAGGTCATGATCCCAGGGCCCCGGTATCGAGCCCACCTCGTCGGGCTCCCTGCATTCCAAAGAACATACTTCTCCCTCTCTTCATGCCTGCGCCTCGGCCTGCTTTTGCTCCCTCTCTCTCGGCCAAAGGAATAAATGAAATGTTTCTTTATTGAAATTCCATGGGCCAACATAGAAGGCATTTTTGATTTGGATACAATCTTCATTTATTAGTTAGGTATACCTCTCCGGGTTCATCATATCATGTCCCCTCCTTAATGCGCATCAAAGGGTGACCCCATCCCACCACCCACATCCCTATCTGCCAACATCACTTTTCTTCCAGGAGTCAGGAGTGTTTCATGGTTTGTCTCTCTTTCTGATTTCTTCCCGTTCAGTTTTCGTCTCGATCCCTGTGGTCTTCTGCACTATTACTTATATTCCATCCAGGAAACAGGACTACCTAAAGAGGATGTGGATCCAAGACTCACTGGAATCTGACTCAGGCATCAGAAGGGACAAATACCTCCCAATTTCCTCGATGTGGGTGGAAATGCAAGGGATTCTGCGAAGTGAAATCAGTGAGTCAGAGAAAGATCATTATCACAGGGGTTCACTCATATAGGAAAAAATATATTTCCAAAAAAGAAAAAAAAAAAAAAAGCCTGATCTCCAAGTTGTCCAGGTGTTATGCCAAATAAATGAAAATCTACACTGTGAGTACAGTGAGTGCCCGTTGAGAAGTGGTCATTGATAATTGTGATATTGCCTCCTACCCCAAACGGTCCTTTGTGAAAGAATGTATATATAGTATATATATATAATACTTTTTTTACGTAGATACCTATATGTATATGTATAGATGTATAGTTGGCAATGCTTACAGCACTCAGGTTTTTATATATATATATGTATATATCTATATATATATATGTATGTAAAGCTATATGAATATATATAATATATATGTCCTGTTTTTTTCTTTTTTTTTAATTTATTTGACAGAGAGAGATCACAAGTAGGCGGAGAGGCAGACAGAGAGAGAGGAAGGGAAGCAGGCTCCCTGCTGATCAGAGAGACCGATTTGGGACTCGATCCCAGGACCCTGGGATCCTGACCTGAGCCAAAGGCAGAGGCTTTAACCCACTAAGCCACTCAGGTGCCCCTATATGTCCTGTTTTTTAAAAAGAAGTGATTTCTTTATTTGAGAGAGAGAGAGAGAGAAAGCATGAGTGGCGGGCAGAGTCAGAGGGAGATAGAGAAGCAGACTCCCCGCTGAGCAGGGATGCTGCATGGAGGCTCAATCCTGTGGCCCTGAGAGTATGACTTGAGCCTAAAGCAGACACTGAACCTACAAAACCCCCCCAGGAGACCCAACATATTGCCTTTCAGACCCATCTCCCGTTTAGCCCATCCCCCTGCCCACCTCCTCTCTGATCATCATCAGTGCATTCTCTAGAGCTACCAGTCTGTTTCCGGGTTTGCCTTTCTCAATTTCTACCCATGTTCATTTGTTTTTTTTTAAATACATATATGAGAGAAAACATAGAGAATTCATCTTTCTTTGACTCATTTTGCTTCATGTGGTCCTCTGAAGCTGTATCCATGCCATGCAAAATGGCAACATTTCTTTCATTTGGATGGCTGAGTAATATTCCATTACACACACAGACACACACGCCACTAACACAAACACTCACACACATTCTTATTTATTGAGTCATCTGTTGATGGACATTTGAGTTATTTCCAACGTTTTGGCATTGGTGACAATGCTATAAGCAATGGGCTGCACATTTCCCTTCCAATTAGTTTTTTGGTATCTCTAGGGTCATTCCATCGTAGTGTAATGTCTGGAAGCAGGGGAGTTCAATTTTTAGATTTTTGAAGGACCTCCATACTATCAAAAAGAACATTTCCGATTTACTTCCAAATTCTAGAAAAGATATGTTTAAAGTAGGATATGAGTATGCGTTTGAGTCTTTATGGTGAGGTGAGGGGGATTGCCACCCAAAGCATGCATGCTGAGGATTCAGCATGGTCTTAGAGTCTTCTGAATGTGTGTCGAGCACCTACCATGGGCCAGAAAATATGCACCATCTTCTTCATGTTTCTTTAACTCTTTTCTACCCACTTCTTGGGGTTCAAAGGCACAACCCCAAAAGGGAGAGCTCTATGCTCCCACCCACTGAGACAGCCAGGTGCTGCTGCACCATTGTCTTGAATCCCCACAACAGCTGGGAAGAGTAGAGCTGGAGTTTGAAGGCAGGTGACTGTTACTACGGATCCTCAGCCTTTCCTGAGAACTGGCGTATGCCAGAATTTCAAACCTTTACCCAGAAGAAAAAGAGCTTACGGAATGGTTGACATGGTTTGCTTCTACTTTAAGAAACAGTCCACTGTTCCTTGAAAATAGTAAAAGGAGATGAAATAGTTGTTTTTTTTCCTTACCGTTCTGCATCTTCAACAATACTTGTGAAAACGGTCATGCAGCACATTGATTTTGAAAACCTGGGAGTCTGAGGAATTCTTCTATAAATACTGACATTGTGTGGCTAAGAGGATCATGAACAAAGTCCTCAAGAAATCCCTTTGTATGTCAGTTTGGGAGCTGGCTACTCCAGGGAAGCACTGAACTGCTTTCTGTCAAGTTTGCAGGGTTCAAGGTGGCAGAAAGTTGGGTCAATATTCCACGTGTCCTCTCCAAACTGCCACAAAGAAATGGATAAATCTGTAGATCGATACATATAGGCTAAATAGCCTCAAGCAGCCTCTTTGCATACTGGAACAATGCAGCAAAATGACTTAGCTCTGAGTCCTGGAGCCATGCTGCTTCCTTTCGCCCCGGGTTACCACCATTTCCCTGCTGCGTGAACTTGGCCACTTCACAGAATCTCTCCAGACTTGATGGTTCTGTCCACCTCTGATGTGAGAATTAAAATTGTCCTCCCCTTGGGGTGGCAGTCTGGCTAAGTCTGTAGAGCATTTGACTCTGGACCTCAGGGTCAGGGGTGGAAACCCCACCCTGGGCATGGGGCTCACTTCAGAAAGTAAAAGAGGGGCTCCTGGCTGGCCCAGTTGGTGAAGCATCGGCCTTGCGCTTGGGTCCTGGACCCAGGGCCCTGGCATCGAGCCCCACCTCGTCGGGCTCCCTGCTTAGTAAGAAGCCTGCTTCTCCATCTCCTTCTGCCTGCCACATGGCCTGCTTTTGCTAGAGCAATTGACTCTGGACCTCAGGGTCATGGGTGGAAACCCCACCCTGGGCATGGGGCTCACTTCAGAAAGTAAAAGAGGGGCTCCTGTGCTGCCCAGTTGGTGAAGCATCGGCCTTGCGCTTGGGTCATGATCCCAGGGCCCTGGCATTGAGCCCCATCTCGTCGGGCTCCCTGCTTAGCAAGAAGCCTGCTTCTCCCTCTCCTTCTGCCTGCCACTCGGCCTGCTTTTGCTCCCTCTCTCTCAGCGAAAGGAATGAATGGAATGTTTCTTTATTGAAATTCCATGGGCCAACATAGAATACATCATTAGCTTTGGATGCAACGTTCAATCATTAGTTGCGTATACCTCCGTGAGCTCATCATATTATGTGCCCTCCTTAATGCACATCACAGGCTGACACCATCTCCCCACCCACCTCCCTTTCTGCCAACTTCACTTTGCTTCCAGGAGTCAGGAGTGTTTTGTGGTTTGTCTCTCTTTCTGATTTCTTCCCGTTCAGTTTTCCTCTCGATCCCTGTGATCCTCTGCCCTATTCCTTATATTCCATACAGGAAAGGGGACTACCTAAAGAGGATGTGGATCCTAGACTCACTGGAATCTGACTCAGGCATCAGAAGGGGCGAATACCTCCCATTTTCCTCGATGTGGGTGGAAATGCAAGGGATTCTGCTAAGTGAAGTCAGTGAGTCAGAGAAAGATCATTATCACAGGGTTTAACGCATATTGGAATAAATATATTTCTAAAAAAGAAAATCAAATAGCCTGATCTCCAAGTCGTCCAGGTGTTATGCTAAATAAATGAAAATCTGCACTGTCAGTACAGTGAGTGTCCGTTGAGAAGTGGTCATTGATAATTACGATATTGCCTCCTACCCCAAACGGTCCTTTGTGAAAGAATGTATAGATAGTGTATATATATATATATATATATATATATACTTTTTAACGTAGAAACCTATATGTATATGTATAGATGTATGTTTGGCAATGGTTACAGCACTTGGCTTTTTATATATATACAGATATAGATCGATAGATAGATAGCTACATAGATAGATAGATATATGTAAAGCTATATGTATATATATAATATATATATAATATATATGCCCTGCTTTTTAAAAAGAAGTGATTTCCTTATTTGAGAGAGAGAGAGAGAGAGAGAACAAGCATGAGTGGCAGGCAGAGACAGAGGGAGATGGAGAAGCAGAGTCCCCGCTGAGCAGGGATCCTGAATGGAGGCTCAATCCTGTGGCCCAGAGTATGACTTGAGCCTAAAGCAGACATTTATCTGAAAGAAACCCCCAAGGAGCCCCATCATATGCCCTTTCTCAGACCCATTTCCTGTTTAGCCCATCCCCCTGCCCACCTCCTCTCTGAACAACATCAGTGCATTCTCTAGAGCTTCCAGTCTGTTTCCTGGTTTGCCTCTCTCCATTTTTCCCCATGTTCATTTGTTTTTCTTTTAAATACCATATATGAGAGAAACCACACAGAATTCATCTTTCTTTGACTCCTTTTGCTTCATATGGTCCTCTGCAGCTGTATCCATGTCGTTCAAAATGGCAACATAACTTTCATTTGGATGGCTGAGTAATGTTCCATTTCACACACACACACACACACACACACAGAAACACTCACACACATTCTTATTTATTGAGTCATCTGTTGATGGACATTTGAGTTATTTCCATCGTTTTGGCATTGGTGATAATGCTCTAAGCATTGGGCTGCACATTTCCCTTCCAATTAGTTTTTTGGTATCTCTAGGGTCATTCCATCGTAGTGTGATGGCTGGCAAGCAGGGGACTTCAGTTTTTAGATTTTTGAGGGACCTCCATACTATCAAAAAGAACATTTCGGATTTACGTCCAAATTCTAGCAAAAGATAAGTTTAAAGTAGGATATGAGTATGGTTCGAGTCTTTATGGTGAGGTGAGGGGGATTGCCACCCAAAGCATGCATACTGAGGATTCAGCATCGTCTTAGAGACGTCTGAATATGTGTCGAGCACCTACCATGGGCCAGAAAATATGCACCATCTTTTCATATTTCTTTTTCTCTTTTCTACCCACTGCTTGGGGTTCAAACGCACAACCCCAAAAGGGAGAGCTGTATGCTCCCACCCACTGAGACTGCCGAGTGCTGCTGCACCGTTGTCTTGAATCCCCACAACAGCTGGGAAGAGTAGAGCTGGAGTTTGAAGGCAGGTGGCTGAGACTCCGGATCCTCAGCCTTTCCTGAGAACTAACGTATGCCAGATCATCAAACCTTTACCCAGAGGAAAAAGAGCTGACGGAATGGTTGACATGTTTTCCTTATACTTTAAGAAACAGTCCACTGTTCCTTGAAAATAGTAAAAGGAGGTGAAAGATTGGCCTTTTTCCTTACCGTTCTGCATCTTCAACAATACTTGTGAAATCGGTCATGCAGCACATTGATTTTGAAAACCTGGGAGTCTGAGGAATTCTTGTATAATACTGACATGCGTGGCTAAGAGGATTCATGACCAAAGTCTTCAAGAAATCCCTTTCATGTCACTTTGGGAGCTGGCTACTGGAGGGCAGCACTGATCTGCTTTCTGTCAAGTTGACAGGGTTGAAGGTGGCAGATAGTTGGGTCATGATTCCACGTGTCCTCTCCAAACTGCCACAAAGGAATGGAAAAATCAGTAGATCAATACATATAGCCTAAATACCCTCAAGCAGCCTCTTTGCATCTTGCAGATTTGCAGCAAAATGACTTAGCTCTGAGCCCTGGAGTCATGCTGCTTCCGTTCGCCCCTGGACACCACCGTTTCCCTGCTGCGTGAACTTGGCCACTTCACAGAATCTCTCCAGACTTGATGGTTTTGTCCACCTCTGATGTGAGAATTAAAATTGTCCTCCCCTTGGGGTGGCAGTCTGGCTAAGTCTGTAGAGCATTTGACTCTGGACCTCAGGGTCAGGGGTGGAAACCCCACCCTGGGCATGGGGCTCACTTCAGAAAGTAAAAGAGGGGCTCCTCGCTGGCCCAGTTGGTGAAGCATCGGCCTTGCGCTTGGGTCCTGGACCCAGGGCCCTGGCATCGAGCCCCACCTCGTCGGGCTCCCTGCTTAGTAAGAAGCCTGCTTCTCCATCTCCTTCTGCCTGCCACATGGCCTGCTTTTGCTAGAGCAATTGACTCTGGACCTCAGGGTCATGGGTGGAAACCCCACCCTGGGCATGGGGCTCACTTCAGAAAGTAAAAGAGGGGCTCCTGTGCCGCCCAGTTGGTGAAGCATCGGCCTTGCGCTTGGGTCATGATCCCAGGGCCCTGGCATTGAGCCCCATCTCGTCGGGCTCCCTGCTTAGCAAGAAGCCTGCTTCTCCCTCTCCTTCTGCCTGCCACTCGGCCTGCTTTTGCTCCCTCTCTCTCAGCGAAAGGAATGAATGGAATGTTTCTTTATTGAAATTCCATGGGCCAACATAGAATACATCATTAGCTTTGGATGCAACGTTCAATCATTAGTTGCGTATACCTCCGTGAGCTCATCATATTATGTGCCCTCCTTAATGCACATCACCGGCTGACACCATCTCCCCACCCACCTCCCTTTCTGCCAACTTCACTTTGCTTCCAGGAGTCAGGAGTGTTTTGTGGTTTGTCTCTCTTTCTGATTTCTTCCCGTTCAGTTTTCCTCTCGATCCCTGTGATCCTCTGCCCTATTCCTTATATTCCATACAGGAAAGGGGACTACCTAAAGAGGATGTGGATCCTAGACTCACTGGAATCTGACTCAGGCATCAGAAGGGGCGAATACCTCCCATTTTCCTCGATGTGGGTGGAAATGCAAGGGATTCTGCTAAGTGAAGTCAGTGAGTCAGAGAAAGATCATTATCACAGGGTTTAACTCATATTGGAATAAATATATTTCTAAAAAAGAAAATCAAATAGCCTGATCTCCAAGTCGTCCAGGTGTTATGCTAAATAAATGAAAATCTGCACTGTCAGTACAGTGAGTGTCCGTTGAGAAGTGGTCATTGATAATTACGATATTGCCTCCTACCCCAAACGGTCCTTTGTGAAAGAATGTATAGATAGTGTATATATATATATATATATATATATATATATATATATATACTTTTTAACGTAGAAACCTATATGTATATGTATAGATGTATGTTTGGCAATGGTTACAGCACTTGGCTTTTTATATATATACAGATATAGATCGATAGATAGATAGCTACATAGATAGATAGATATATGTAAAGCTATATGTATATATATAATATATATATAATATATATGCCCTGCTTTTTAAAAAGAAGTGATTTCCTTATTTGAGAGAGAGAGAGAGAGAGAGAACAAGCATGAGTGGCAGGCAGAGACAGAGGGAGATGGAGAAGCAGAGTCCCCGCTGAGCAGGGATCCTGAATGGAGGCTCAATCCTGTGGCCCAGAGTATGACTTGAGCCTAAAGCAGACATTTATCTGAAAGAAACCCCCAAGGAGCCCCATCATATGCCCTTTCTCAGACCCATTTCCCGTTTAGCCCATCCCCCTGCCCACCTCCTCTCTGAACAACATCAGTGCATTCTCTAGAGCTTCCAGTCTGTTTCCTGGTTTGCCTCTCTCCATTTTTCCCCATGTTCATTTGTTTTTCTTTTAAATACCATATATGAGAGAAACCACACAGAATTCATCTTTCTTTGACTCCTTTTGCTTCATATGGTCCTCTGCAGCTGTATCCATGTCGTTCAAAATGGCAACATAACTTTCATTTGGATGGCTGAGTAATGTTCCATTTCACACACACACACACACACACACACAGAGAAACACTCACACACATTCTTATTTATTGAGTCATCTGTTGATGGACATTTGAGTTATTTCCATCGTTTTGGCATTGGTGATAATGCTCTAAGCATTGGGCTGCACATTTCCCTTCCAATTAGTTTTTTGGTATCTCTAGGGTCATTCCATCGTAGTGTGATGGCTGGCAAGCAGGGGACTTCAGTTTTTAGATTTTTGAGGGACCTCCATACTATCAAAAAGAACATTTCGGATTTACGTCCAAATTCTAGCAAAAGATAGGTTTAAAGTAGGATATGAGTATGGTTCGAGTCTTTATGGTGAGGTGAGGGGGATTGCCACCCAAAGCATGCATACTGAGGATTCAGCATCGTCTTAGAGACGTCTGAATATGTGTCGAGCACCTACCATGGGCCAGAAAATATGCACCATCTTTTCATATTTCTTTTTCTCTTTTCTACCCACTGCTTGGGGTTCAAACGCACAACCCCAAAAGGGAGAGCTGTATGCTCCCACCCACTGAGACTGCCGAGTGCTGCTGCACCGTTGTCTTGAATCCCCACAACAGCTGGGAAGAGTAGAGCTGGAGTTTGAAGGCAGGTGGCTGAGACTCCGGATCCTCAGCCTTTCCTGAGAACTAACGTATGCCAGATCATCAAACCTTTACCCAGAGGAAAAAGAGCTGACGGAATGGTTGACATGTTTTCCTTATACTTTAAGAAACAGTCCACTGTTCCTTGAAAATAGTAAAAGGAGGTGAAAGATTGGCCTTTTTCCTTACCGTTCTGCATCTTCAACAATACTTGTGAAATCGGTCATGCAGCACATTGATTTTGAAAACCTGGGAGTCTGAGGAATTCTTGTATAATACTGACATGCGTGGCTAAGAGGATTCATGACCAAAGTCTTCAAGAAATCCCTTTCATGTCACTTTGGGAGCTGGCTACTGGAGGGCAGCACTGATCTGCTTTCTGTCAAGTTGACAGGGTTGAAGGTGGCAGATAGTTGGGTCATGATTCCACGTGTCCTCTCCAAACTGCCACAAAGGAATGGAAAAATCAGTAGATCGATACATATAGCCTAAATACCCTCAAGCAGCCTCTTTGCATCTTGCAGATTTGCAGCAAAATGACTTAGCTCTGAGCCCTGGAGTCATGCTGCTTCCGTTCGCCCCTGGACACCACCGTTTCCCTGCTGCGTGAACTTGGCCACTTCACAGAATCTCTCCAGACTTGATGGTTTTGTCCACCTCTGATGTGAGAATTAAAATTGTCCTCCCCTTGGGGTGGCAGTCTGGCTAAGTCTGTAGAGCATTTGACTCTGGACCTCAGGGTCAGGGGTGGAAACCCCACCCTGGGCATGGGGCTCACTTCAGAAAGTAAAAGAGGGGCTCCTGGCTGGCCCAGTTGGTGAAGCATCGGCCTTGCGCTTGGGTCCTGGACCCAGGGCCCTGGCATCGAGCCCCACCTCGTCGGGCTCCCTGCTTAGTAAGAAGCCTGCTTCTCCATCTCCTTCTGCCTGCCACATGGCCTGCTTTTGCTAGAGCAATTGACTCTGGACCTCAGGGTCATGGGTGGAAACCCCACCCTGGGCATGGGGCTCACTTCAGAAAGTAAAAGAGGGGCTCCTGTGCCGCCCAGTTGGTGAAGCATCGGCCTTGCGCTTGGGTCATGATCCCAGGGCCCTGGCATTGAGCCCCATCTCGTCGGGCTCCCTGCTTAGCAAGAAGCCTGCTTCTCCCTCTCCTTCTGCCTGCCACTCGGCCTGCTTTTGCTCCCTCTCTCTCAGCGAAAGGAATGAATGGAATGTTTCTTTATTGAAATTCCATGGGCCAACATAGAATACATCATTAGCTTTGGATGCAACGTTCAATCATTAGTTGCGTATACCTCCGTGAGCTCATCATATTATGTGCCCTCCTTAATGCACATCACCGGCTGACACCATCTCCCCACCCACCTCCCTTTCTGCCAACTTCACTTTGCTTCCAGGAGTCAGGAGTGTTTTGTGGTTTGTCTCTCTTTCTGATTTCTTCCCGTTCAGTTTTCCTCTCGATCCCTGTGATCCTCTGCCCTATTCCTTATATTCCATACAGGAAAGGGGACTACCTAAAGAGGATGTGGATCCTAGACTCACTGGAATCTGACTCAGGCATCAGAAGGGGCGAATACCTCCCATTTTCCTCGATGTGGGTGGAAATGCAAGGGATTCTGCTAAGTGAAGTCAGTGAGTCAGAGAAAGATCATTATCACAGGGTTTAACTCATATTGGAATAAATATATTTCTAAAAAAGAAAATCAAATAGCCTGATCTCCAAGTCGTCCAGGTGTTATGCTAAATAAATGAAAATCTGCACTGTCAGTACAGTGAGTGTCCGTTGAGAAGTGGTCATTGATAATTACGATATTGCCTCCTACCCCAAACGGTCCTTTGTGAAAGAATGTATAGATAGTGTATATATATATATATATATATATATATATATATATATATATATACTTTTTAACGTAGAAACCTATATGTATATGTATAGATGTATGTTTGGCAATGGTTACAGCACTTGGCTTTTTATATATATACAGATATAGATCGATAGATAGATAGCTACATAGATAGATAGATATATGTAAAGCTATATGTATATATATAATATATATATAATATATATGCCCTGCTTTTTAAAAAGAAGTGATTTCCTTATTTGAGAGAGAGAGAGAGAGAGAGAGAACAAGCATGAGTGGCAGGCAGAGACAGAGGGAGATGGAGAAGCAGAGTCCCCGCTGAGCAGGGATCCTGAATGGAGGCTCAATCCTGTGGCCCAGAGTATGACTTGAGCCTAAAGCAGACATTTATCTGAAAGAAACCCCCAAGGAGCCCCATCATATGCCCTTTCTCAGACCCATTTCCCGTTTAGCCCATCCCCCTGCCCACCTCCTCTCTGAACAACATCAGTGCATTCTCTAGAGCTTCCAGTCTGTTTCCTGGTTTGCCTCTCTCCATTTTTCCCCATGTTCATTTGTTTTTCTTTTAAATACCATATATGAGAGAAACCACACAGAATTCATCTTTCTTTGACTCCTTTTGCTTCATATGGTCCTCTGCAGCTGTATCCATGTCGTTCAAAATGGCAACATAACTTTCATTTGGATGGCTGAGTAATGTTCCATTTCACACACACACACACACACACACACAGAGAAACACTCACACACATTCTTATTTATTGAGTCATCTGTTGATGGACATTTGAGTTATTTCCATCGTTTTGGCATTGGTGATAATGCTCTAAGCATTGGGCTGCACATTTCCCTTCCAATTAGTTTTTTGGTATCTCTAGGGTCATTCCATCGTAGTGTGATGGCTGGCAAGCAGGGGACTTCAGTTTTTAGATTTTTGAGGGACCTCCATACTATCAAAAAGAACATTTCGGATTTACGTCCAAATTCTAGCAAAAGATAGGTTTAAAGTAGGATATGAGTATGGTTCGAGTCTTTATGGTGAGGTGAGGGGGATTGCCACCCAAAGCATGCATACTGAGGATTCAGCATCGTCTTAGAGACGTCTGAATATGTGTCGAGCACCTACCATGGGCCAGAAAATATGCACCATCTTTTCATATTTCTTTTTCTCTTTTCTACCCACTGCTTGGGGTTCAAACGCACAACCCCAAAAGGGAGAGCTGTATGCTCCCACCCACTGAGACTGCCGAGTGCTGCTGCACCGTTGTCTTGAATCCCCACAACAGCTGGGAAGAGTAGAGCTGGAGTTTGAAGGCAGGTGGCTGAGACTCCGGATCCTCAGCCTTTCCTGAGAACTAACGTATGCCAGATCATCAAACCTTTACCCAGAGGAAAAAGAGCTGACGGAATGGTTGACATGTTTTCCTTATACTTTAAGAAACAGTCCACTGTTCCTTGAAAATAGTAAAAGGAGGTGAAAGATTGGCCTTTTTCCTTACCGTTCTGCATCTTCAACAATACTTGTGAAATCGGTCATGCAGCACATTGATTTTGAAAACCTGGGAGTCTGAGGAATTCTTGTATAATACTGACATGCGTGGCTAAGAGGATTCATGACCAAAGTCTTCAAGAAATCCCTTTCATGTCACTTTGGGAGCTGGCTACTGGAGGGCAGCACTGATCTGCTTTCTGTCAAGTTGACAGGGTTGAAGGTGGCAGATAGTTGGGTCATGATTCCACGTGTCCTCTCCAAACTGCCACAAAGGAATGGAAAAATCAGTAGATCGATACATATAGCCTAAATACCCTCAAGCAGCCTCTTTGCATCTTGTAGATTTGCAGCAAAATGACTTAGCTCTGAGCCCTGGAGTCATGCTGCTTCCGTTCGCCCCTGGACACCACCGTTTCCCTGCTGCGTGAACTTGGCCACTTCACAGAATCTCTCCAGACTTGATGGTTTTGTCCACCTCTGATGTGAGAATTAAAATTGTCCTCCCCTTGGGGTGGCAGTCTGGCTAAGTCTGTAGAGCATTTGACTCTGGACCTCAGGGTCAGGGGTGGAAACCCCACCCTGGGCATGGGGCTCACTTCAGAAAGTAAAAGAGGGGCTCCTGGCTGGCCCAGTTGGTGAAGCATCGGCCTTGCGCTTGGGTCCTGGACCCAGGGCCCTGGCATCGAGCCCCACCTCGTCGGGCTCCCTGCTTAGTAAGAAGCCTGCTTCTCCATCTCCTTCTGCCTGCCACATGGCCTGCTTTTGCTAGAGCAATTGACTCTGGACCTCAGGGTCATGGGTGGAAACCCCACCCTGGGCATGGGGCTCACTTCAGAAAGTAAAAGAGGGGCTCCTGTGCCGCCCAGTTGGTGAAGCATCGGCCTTGCGCTTGGGTCATGATCCCAGGGCCCTGGCATTGAGCCCCATCTCGTCGGGCTCCCTGCTTAGCAAGAAGCCTGCTTCTCCCTCTCCTTCTGCCTGCCACTCGGCCTGCTTTTGCTCCCTCTCTCTCAGCGAAAGGAATGAATGGAATGTTTCTTTATTGAAATTCCATGGGCCAACATAGAATACATCATTAGCTTTGGATGCAACGTTCAATCATTAGTTGCGTATACCTCCGTGAGCTCATCATATTATGTGCCCTCCTTAATGCACATCACCGGCTGACACCATCTCCCCACCCACCTCCCTTTCTGCCAACTTCACTTTGCTTCCAGGAGTCAGGAGTGTTTTGTGGTTTGTCTCTCTTTCTGATTTCTTCCCGTTCAGTTTTCCTCTCGATCCCTGTGATCCTCTGCCCTATTCCTTATATTCCATACAGGAAAGGGGACTACCTAAAGAGGATGTGGATCCTAGACTCACTGGAATCTGACTCAGGCATCAGAAGGGGCGAATACCTCCCATTTTCCTCGATGTGGGTGGAAATGCAAGGGATTCTGCTAAGTGAAGTCAGTGAGTCAGAGAAAGATCATTATCACAGGGTTTAACTCATATTGGAATAAATATATTTCTTTTTTTTTTTTTTTTTTTTTTTTTTTTTTTTTTTTTTTAAAGATTTTATTTATATATTTGGCAGATAGAGATCACAAGTCGGGAGCGAGGCAGGCAGAGAGAGAGAGGAGGAAGCAGGCTCCCCGCCAAGCAGAGAGCCCGATGCGGGGCTCGATCCCAGGACCCTGGGACCATGACCCGAGTGAAAGGCAGAGGCTTTAACCAACTGAGCCACCCAGGCGCCCCAATAAATATATTTCTAAAAAAGAAAATCAAATAACCTGATCTCCAAGTCGTCCAGGTGTTATGCTAAATAAATGAAAATCTGCACTGTCAGTACAGTGAGTGTCCGTTGAGAAGTGGTCATTGATAATTACGATATTGCCTCCTACCCCAAACGGTCCTTTGTGAAAGAATGTATAGATAGTGTATATATATATATATATATATATATATATATACTTTTTAACGTAGAAACCTATATGTATATGTATAGATGTATGTTTGGCAATGGTTACAGCACTTGGCTTTTTATATATATACAGATATAGATCGATAGATAGATAGCTACATAGATATATATATGTAAAGCTATATGTATATATATAATATATATATAATATATATGCCCTGCTTTTTAAAAAGAAGTGATTTCCTTATTTGAGAGAGAGAGAGAGAGAGAGAACAAGCATGAGTGGCAGGCAGAGACAGAGGGAGATGGAGAAGCAGAGTCCCCGCTGAGCAGGGATCCTGAATGGAGGCTCAATCCTGTGGCCCAGAGTATGACTTGAGCCTAAAGCAGACATTTATCTGAAAGAAACCCCCAAGGAGCCCCATCATATGCCCTTTCTCAGACCCATTTCCCGTTTAGCCCATCCCCCTGCCCACCTCCTCTCTGAACAACATCAGTGCATTCCCTAGAGCTTCCAGTCTGTTTCCTGGTTTGCCTCTCTCCATTTTTCCCCATGTTCATTTGTTTTTCTTTTAAATACCATATATGAGAGAAACCACACAGAATTCATCTTTCTTTGACTCCTTTTGCTTCATATGGTCCTCTGCAGCTGTATCCATGTCGTTCAAAATGGCAACATAACTTTCATTTGGATGGCTGAGTAATGTTCCATTTCACACACACACACACACACACACACACACACACACACACACTCACACACATTCTTATTTATTGAGTCATCTGTTGATGGACATTTGAATTATTTCCATCGTTTTGGCATTGGTGATAATGCTCTAAGCATTGGGCTGCACATTACCCTTCCAATTAGTTTTTTGGTATCTCTCGGGTCATTCCATCGTAGTGTAATGGCTGGAGAGCAGGGGAGTTCGGGTTGTAGATTTTTGAGGGACCTCCATACTATCAAAAAGAACATTTCAGATTTACTTCCAAATTCTAGCAAAAGATATATTTAAAGTAGGATATGAGTATGGGTTGGAGTCTTTATGGTGAGGTGAGGGGGATTGATACCCAAAGCATGCATGCTGAGGATTCAGCATGGTCTTAGAGCCTTCTGAATGTGTGTCGAGCACCTACCATGGGCCAGAAAATATGCACCATCTTCTTCATGCTTCTTTAACTCTTTTCTACCCACTCTTTGGGGTTCAAAGGCACAACCCCAAAAGGGAGAGCTGTATGCTCCCACCCACTGAGACAACCGGGTGCTGCTGCACCATTGTCTTGAATCCCCACAACAGCTGGGAAGAGTAGAGCTGGAGTTTGAAGGCAGGTGGCTGAGACTCCGGATCCTCAGCCTTTCCTGAGAACTAACGTATGCCAGATCATCAAACCTTTACCCAGAGGAAAAAGAGCTGACGGAATGGTTGACATGTTTTCCTTATACTTTAAGAAACAGTCCACTGTTCCTTGAAAATAGTAAAAGGAGATGAAATACTTGTTTTTTTTTTTTTCCTTACCGTACTGCATCTTCAACAATACTTGTGAAATCGGTCATGCAGCACACTGATTTTGAAAACCTGGGAGTCTGAGGAATTCTTGTATAATTCTGACATTGCGTAGCTAAGAGGGATCATGACCAAAGTCTTCAAGAAATCCCTTTCATGTCACTTTGGGAGCTGGCTACTCGAGGGAGGCACTGATCTGCTTTCTGTCAAGTTGACAGGGTTGAAGGTGGCAGAAAGTTGGGTCAGGATTCCACGTGTCCTCTCCAAACTGCCACAAAGAAATGAATAAATCAGTAGATCGATACATATAGCCTAAATACCCTCAACCAGCCTCTTTGCATCCTGTAGCAATGCAGCAAAATGACTTAGCTCTGAGCCCTGGTGCCACGCTGCTTTCTTTCGCCCCGGGAAATTACCATTCCCTGCTGTCTGAACTTGGCCACATCACAGAATATCTGCAGACTTGATGGTTTTGTCCACCTCTGACGTGAGAATTGAAATTGTCCTCCCCTTGGGGTGGCAGGCTGTCTAAGTCTGTAGAGCATTTGACTCTGGACCTCAGGGTCAGGGGTGGAAACCCCACCCTGGCCATCGGGCTCACTTCAGAAAGTAAAAGAGGGGCTCCTGGGTGGCCCAGTTGGTGAAGCATCGGCCTTGCGCTTGGGTCATGAGCCCAGGGCCCTGGCATCGAGCCCCAGCTCGTCGGGCTGCCTGCTTAGCAAGAAGCCTGCTTCTCCCTCTCCTTCTGCCTGCCACTCGGCCTGCTTTTGCTCCCTCTCTCTCAGCGAAAGGAATGAATGGAATGTTTCTTTATTGAAATTCCATGGGCCAACATAGAATACATCATTAGCTTTGGATGCAACGTTCAATCATTAGTTGTGTATACCTCCGTGAGCTGATCATATTATGTGCCCTCCTTAATGCACATCACCGGGTGACCCCATCCCCCCACCCTCCTCCCTTTCTGCCAACTTCACTTTGCTTCCAGGAGTCAGGAGTGTTTTGTGGTTTGTGTCTCTTTCTGATTACTTCCCGTTCAGTTTTCCTCTCGATCCCTGTGATCCTCTGCAATATTCCTTATATTCCATCCAGGAAAGAGGACTACCTCAAGACGATGTGGATCCTAGACTCACTGGAATCTGACTCAGGCATCAGAAGGGATGAATCCCGCCCATTTTCATCGATGTGGGTGGAAAAGCAAGGGATTCTGCTAAATGAAGTCAGTGAGTCAGAGAAAGATCATTATGACAGGGTTTCACTCCTATGGGAAAAATATATATTTCTAAAAAAGAAAATCAAATAGCCTGATCTCCAAGTCGTCCAGGTGTTATGCTAAATAAATGAAAATCTGCACTGAGAGTACAGTGAGTGCCCCGTGAGAAGTGGTCATTGATAATTATGATATTGCCTCCTACCCCAAACGGTCCTATGTGAAAGAATGTATACATAGCATATATATATATTTATTTATATATATATATATATATAATTTTTTTACGTAGAGAACTACATTTATATGAATAGATGTATATTTGGCAATGCTTACAGCACTTGGCGCTTTATATATATATATATATATATATATAGATCGATAGATAGATAGCTACATAGATAGATATATGTATGTAAAGCTGTATGTATATATATAATATATAAATATTATATATGCCCTGTTTTTTAAAAAGAAGTGATTTCTTAATTTGCGAGAGAGAGAGAGACAGAGAGAGAGAGCGAGAGAAAGCATGAGTGGCGGGCAGAGACAGAGGGAGATGGAGAAGCAGACACCCCGCTGAACAGGGATCCTGCATGGAGGCTCAATCCTGTGGCCCTGAGGTATGACTTGAGCCTAAAGGAGACATGTAACTGACAGAAACCCCCAAGGAGCCCCAACATATGCCCTTCCTCAGACCCATCTCCTGTTTAGCCCATCCCCCTGCCCACCTCCTCTCTGATCATCATCAGTGCATTCCCTAGAGTTACCAATCTGTTTCCTGGTTTGCCTCTCTAAATTTCTCCCCATGTTCATTTGTTTTTTTTAAAATACCATATATGAGAGAAACCACATAGAATTCATCTTTCTTTGACTCCTTTTGCTTCATATGGTCCTCTGCAGCTGTATCCATGCCGTTCCGAATGGAAACATTTCTTTCATTTGGATGGCTGAGTAATATTCCATTACACACACACACACACACACACACACACACACACTCACACACAAACACTCACACACATTCTTATTTATTGAGTCATCTGTTGATGGACATTTGACTTATTTCCATCGTTTTGGCATTGGTGATAATGCTCTAAGCATTGGGTTGCACATTACCCTTCCAATTAGTTTTTTGGTATCTCTCGGGTCATTCCATCGTAGTGTAATGGCTGGAGAGCAGGGGAGTTCGGGTTGTAGATTTTTGAGGGACCTCCATACTATCAAAAAGAACATTTCAGATTTACTTCCAAATTCTAGCAAAAGATATATTTAAAGTAGGATATGAGTATGGGTTGGAGTCTTTATGGTGAGGTGAGGCGGATTGATACCCAAAGCATGCATGCTGAGGATTCAGCATGGTCTTAGAGCCTTCTGAATGTGTGTCGAGCACCTACCATGGGCCAGAAAATATGCACCATCTTCTTCTTGTTTCTTTAACTCTTTTCTACCCACTGTTTGGGGTTCAAAGGCACAACCCCAAAAGGGAGAGCTGTATGCTCCCACACACTGAGACAGCCGGGTGCTCCTGCACCATTGTCTTGAATCCCCACAACAGCTGGGAAGAGTAGAGCTGGAGTTTGAAGGCAGGTGGCTGTGACTCTGGATCCTCAGCCTTTCCTGAGAACTGACATATGCCAGAGCATCAAACCTTTACCCAGAAGAAAAAGAGCAGACGGAATTGTTGACATGTTTTCCTTATACTTTAAGAAACAGTCCACTGTTCCTTGAAAATAGTAAAAGGAGGTGAAAGATTGGCCTTTTTCCTTACCGTTCTGCATCTTCAACAATACTTCTGAAATCAGTCATGCAGCACTTTGATTTTGAAATCCTGGGAGTCTGAGGAATTCTTGTATAATACTGACATGCGTGGCTAAGAGGATTCATGACCAAAGTCCTCAGGAAATCCCTTTCATGAATCGCCTGGGTGGCTCAGTGGATTAAGCCACTGCCTTCGGCTTGGGTCATGATCTCAGGGTACTGGGATCGAGCCCCGCATCGGGCTCTCTGCTCCGCAGGGAGCCTGCTTCCTCGTCTCTCTCAGCCTGCCTCTCTGCCTACTTGTGATCTCTCTCTCTTTCAAATAAATAAATAAAATCTTTAAAAAAAAAAAAGAAAAAAAAAAGAAATCCCTTTCATGTCACTTAGGGAGCTGGCTCCGTTGGTGAAGCATTAGCCTTGCGCTTGGGTCATGATCCCAGGGCCCTGGCATCGAGCCCCACCTCATCGGGCTCCCTGCTTAGTAAGAAGCCTGCTTCTCCCTCTCCTTCTGCCTGCCACTCGGCCTTCTTTTGCTAGAGCAATTGACTCTGGACCTCAGGGTCACGTGTGGAAACCCCACCCTGGGCATGGGGCTCACTTCAGAAAGTAAAAGAGGGTCTCCTGTGTGGCCCAGTTGGTGAAGCATTGGCCTTGCGCTTGGGCCATGATCCCAGGGCCCTGGCATCTAGCCCCAGCTCTTCGGGCTCCCTGATTAGCATGAAGCCTGCTTCTCCCTCTCCTTTTGCCTACCACTCAGCCTGCTTTTGCTCCCTCTCTCTAGGGAAAAGGAATGAATGGAATGTATCTTTATTGAAATTCCATGGCTCATCCTACGATACATCATTAGCTTTGGATGCAACGTTCAATCATTAGTTGCGTATACCTCCCTGAGCTCATCCTATCATGTGCCCTCCTTCATGCACATCACCGGCTGAACCCATCCCCCCACCCACATCCTTTTCTGCCAACTTCACTTTGCCTCCAGGATCAGGAGTGTTTTGTGGTTTGTCTCTCTTTCTGATTTCTTCCCGTTCAGGTTTCCTCTCAATCCCTGTGATCCTCTGCCCTATTCCTTATATTCCATACAGGAAAGAGGACCACCTCAAGACGATGTGGATACTAGACTTCTGGAATCTGACTCAGGCATCAGAAGGGACGAATACCTCCCATTTTCCTCGATGTGGGTGGAAATGCAAGGGATTCTGCTAAGTGAAGTCAGTGAGTCAGAGAACGATCATTATCACAGGGTTTCACTCCTATTGGAAAAAATATATTTCTAAAAAAGAAAATCAAATAGCCTGATCTCCAAGACGTCCAGGTGTTGTGCAAAATAAATGAAAATCTGCACCGTGAGTACAGTGACTGCACGTTGAGAAGTGGTCATTGATAATTATGAGGCTGCCTCCTACCCCAAACGGTCCTTTGTGAAAGAATGTATACATAGTGTGTGTGTGTGTGTGTGTGCGTGTGTATATATATATATATATATATATATATATATATATATATATACATACTGTTTTAACGTAGAAACCTATATGTATATGTATAGATGTATATTTAGAAATGCTGACAGCACTTTGCGTTATATATATATAGATAGATAGATCGATAGATAGATAGCTACCTAGATATATGTATGTAAAGCTATATGTATATATATAATATATATAATATATATGCCCTGTTTTTTAAAAAGAAGTGATTTCCTTTTTTGAGAGAGAGAGAGAGAGAGAACAAGCATGAGTGGCAGGCAGAGACAGAGGGAGATGGAGAAGCAGAGTCCCCGCTGAGCAGGGATCCTGAATGGAGGCTCAATCCTGTGGCCCAGAGTATGACTTGAGCCTAAAGGAGACATTTAACCGACAGAAACCCCCAAGGAGCCCCATCATATGCCCTTTCTCAGACCCATTTCCCGTTTAGCCCATCCCCCTGCCCACCTCCTCTCTGATCATCATCAGTGCATTCCCTAGAGTTACCAATATGTTTCCTGGTTTGCCTCTCTAAATTTCTCCCCATGTTCATTTGTTTTTTTTAAATACCATATATGAGAGAAACCACATAGAATTCATCTTTCTTTGACTACTTTTGCTTCATATGGTCCTCTGCAGCCGAATCCATGCCATTCTGAATGGAAACATTTCTTTCATTTGGATGGCTGAGTAATATTCCATTCCACACACACACACACACACTCACACACAAACACTCACACACATTCTTATTTTTTGAGTCATCTGTTGATGGACATTTGAATTATTTCCATCGTTTTGGCATTGGTGATAATGCTCTAAGCATTGGGCTGCACATTTCCCTTCCAATTAGTTTTTTGGTATCTCTCGGGTCATTCCATCGTAGTGTAATGGCTGGAGAGCAGGGGAGTTCGGGATTCAGATTTTTAGGGACCTCCATACTATCAAAAAGAACATTTCAGATTTACTTCCAAATTCTTGCCAAGGATATGTTTAAAGTAGGATATGAGTATGGGTTGGAGTCTTTATGGTGAGGTGAGGGGGATTGCCACCCAAAGCATGCATGCTGAGGATTCAGCATGGTCTTAGAGTCTTCTGAATGTGTGTCGAGCACCTACCATGGGCCAGAAAATATGCACCATCTTCTTCATGTTTCTTTAACTCTTTTCTACCCACTGCTTGGGGTTCAACGGCACAACCCCAAAAGGGAGAGCTGTATGCTCCCACCCACTGAGACTGCCGAGTGCTGCTGCACCATTGTCTTGAATCCCCACAACAGCTGGGAAGAGTAGAGCTGGAGTTTGAAGGCAGGTGGCTGTGACTCCGGATCCTCAGCCTTTCCTGAGAACTGACGTATGCCAGAGCATCAAACCTTTACCCAGAAGAAAAAGAGCTTATGGAATGGTTGACATGTTTTCCTTATACTTTAAGAAACAGTCCACTGTTCCTTGAAAATAGTAAAAGGAGATGAAAGAGTTCCTTTTTTCCTTACCGTTCTGCATCTTCAACAATACTTCTGAAATCAGTCATGCAGCACATTGATTTTGAAAACCTGGGAGTCTGAGGAATACTTGTATAATACTGACATTGTGTGGCTAAGGGTATTCATGACCAAAGTCCTCAAGAAATCACTTTCATGTCACTTTGGGAACTGGCTACTAGTGGGCAGCACTGATCTGCTTTCTGTCAAGTTGACAGGGTTGAAGGTGGCAGAAAGTTGGGTCAGGATTCCATGTGTCCTCTCCAAACTGCCACAAAGAAATGAATAAATCAGTAGATCGATACATATAGCCTAAATACCCTCAAGCAGCCTCTTTGCATCCTGTAGCAATGCAGCAAATTGACTTAGCTCTGAGCCCTGGTGCCACGCTGCTTTCTTTCGCCCAGGGAAAGTACCATTTCCCTGCTGTGTGAACTTGGCCACATCACAGAATCTCTGAAGACTTGATGGTTTTGTCCACCTCTGACGTGAGAATTGAAATTGTCCTCCCCTTGGGGTGGCAGTCTGGCTAAGTCTGTAGAGCATTTGACTCTGGACCTCAGGGTCAGGGTGGAAACCCCACCCTGGCCATCGGGCTCACTTCAGAAAGAAAAAGAGGGGCTCCTGTTTGGCCCAGTTGGTGAAGTATCGGCCTTGCGCTTGGGTCATGAGCCCAGGACCCTGGCATCGAGCCCAGCTTGTCGGGCTCCCTGTTTAGCAAGATGCCTGCTTCTCCATCTTCTTCTGCTTGCCACTTGGCCTGCTTTTGCTCCCTCTCTTGGAGAAAGGAATGAATGGAATGTTTCTTTATTGAAATTCCATGGGCCAACATAGAATACATCATTAGCTTTGGATGCAACGTTCAATCATTAGTTGCGTATACCTCCGTGAGCTCATCCTATCATGTGCCCTCCTTAATGCACATCACCGGGTGACCCCATCCCCCCACCCACCACCCTTTCTGCCAACTTCATTTTGCTTCCAGGAGTCAGGAGTGTTTTGTGGTTTGTGTCTCTTTCTGATTACTTCCCGTGCAGGTTTCCTCTCGATCCCTGTGATCCTCTGCAATATTCCTTATATTCCATACAGGAAAGAGGACTACCTGAAGACGATGTGGATCCTAGACTCCGTGGAATCTGACTCAGGCATCAGAAGTGATGAATCCCTCCCATTTTCCTCGATGTGGGTGGAAATGCAAGGGATTCTGCTAAGTGAAGTCAGCGAGTCAGAGAAAGATCATTATGACAGGGTTTCACTCCTATGGGAAAAATATATATTTCTAAAAAAGAAAATCAAATAGCCTGATCTACAAGTCGTGCAGGTGTTATGCTAAATAAATGAAAATCTGCACTGAGAGTACAGTGAGTGCCCCGTGAGAAGTGGTCATTGATAATTATGATATTGCCTCCTACCCCAAACTGTCCCTTGTGAAAGAATGTATACATAGTATATATATATATATATATATATATATATATATATATATATATTTATATATACTTTTTTTAAGTAGAGACCTATATTTATATGAATAGATGTATATTTGGCAATGCTTACAGCACTTGCCATTTTATATATATATAGAGAGAGATCGATAGATATATAGCTACATAGATAGATATATGTATGTAAAGCTGTATGTATATATATAATATATACGTATTATATATGCCCTGTTTTTTAAAAAGAAGTGATTTCTTAATTTGCGAGAGAGAGAGTGACAGAGAGAGAGAGAGAGAGAGGGAAAGCATGAGTGGCGGGCAGAGACAGAGGGAGATGGAGAAGCAGACTCCACTCTGAGCAGGGATCCTGCATGGAGGCTCAATCCTGTGGCCCTGAGAGTATGACTTGAGTCTAAAGGAGACATTTAACCGACAGAAACCCCCAAGGAGCCCCAACATATGCCCTTCCTCAGACCCATCTCCTGTTTAGCCCATCCCCCTGCCCACCTCCTCTCTGATCATCATCAGTGCATTCCCTAGAGTTACCAATCTGTTTCCTGGTTTGCCTCTCTAAATTTCTCCCCATGTTCATTTGTTTTTTTTTTAAATACCATATATGAGAGAAACCACATAGAATTCATCTTTCTTTGACTCATTTTGCTTCATATGGTCCTCTGCCGCTGTATCCATGTTTTTCCGAATGGAAACATCTCTTTCATTTGGATGGCTGAGTAATATTCCATTCCACACACACACACACACACACACACACACACACTCACACACAAACACTCACACACATTCTTATTTATTGAGTCATCTGTTGATGGACATTTGAGTTATTTCCATCGTTTTGGCATTGGTGATAATGCTCTAAGCACTGGGCTGCACATTTCCCTTCCAATTAGTTTTTTGGTATCTCTCGGTCATTCCATCATAGTGTAATGGCTGGAGAACTGGGGAGTTCGGGTTGTAGATTTTTGAGGGACCTCCATACTATCAAAAAGAACGTTTCAGATTTACTTCCAAATTCTAGCGAAAGATATGTTTAAAGTAGGATATGACTATCGGTTGGAGTCTTTATGGTGAAGTAAGGGGGATTGACACCCAAAGCATGCATGCTGAGGATTCAGCATGGTCTTAGAGCCTTCTGAATGTGTGTCGAGCACCTACCATGGGCCAGAAAATATGCACCATCTTCTTCATGTTTCTTTAACTCTTTTCTACCCACTGTTTGGGGTTCAAACGCACAACCCCAAAAGGGAGAGCTGTATGCTCCCAACCACTGAGACAGCCGGGTGCTGCTGCACCATTGTCTTGAATCCCCACAACAGCTGGGAAGAGTAGAGCTGGAGTTTGAAGGCAGGTGGCTGTGACTCCGGATCCTCAGCCTTTCCTGAGAACTGACGTATGCCAGAGCATCAAACCTTTACCCAGAAGAAAAAGAGCTGATGGAATGGTTGACATGTTTTCCTTATACTTTAAGAAACAGTCCACTGTTCCTTGAAAATAGTAAAAGGAGGTGAAAGAGTTGCCTTTTTCCTTACCGTTCTGCATCTTCAACAATATTTCTGACATCGGTCATGCAGCACATTGATTTTGAAATCCTGGGAGTCTGAGGAATTCTTGTATAACACTGACATGCGTGGCTAAGAGGATTCATGACCAAAGTCCTCAAGAAATATCTTTCATGGGTCGCCTGGGTGGCTCAGTGGATTAAGCTGCTGCCTTCAGCTCCGGTCATGATCTCAGGGTCCTGGGATCGAGCCCCGAATCGGGCTCTCTGCTCCGCAGGGAGCCTGCTTCCTCCTCTCTCTCTGCCTGCCTTTCTGCCTACTTGTGATCTCTCTCTCTGTCAAATAAATAAATAAATGTTTAAGAAAAAAAGAAGAAAAAAAAAGAAATCCCATTCATGTAACTTAGGGAGCTGGCTCCGTTGGTGAAGCATCGGCCTGAGAATTCTGAATATGTGTCGAGCACCTACCATGGGCCAGAAAATATGCACATCTTTTCATATTTCTTTATCTCTTTTCTACCCACTGCTTGGGGTTCAAACGCACAACCCCAAAAGGGAGAGCTGTATGCTCCCAACCACAGAGTCAGCCGGGTGCTGCTGCACCATTATCTTGAATCCCCACACAGCTGGGAAGAGTAGAGATGGAGTTTGAAGGCAGGTGGCTGTGACTCCGGATGCTCAGCCTTTCTAGAGAACTGACGTATGCCAGAGCATCAAACCTTTACCCAGAAGAAAAAGAGCTTACGGAATGGTTGACATGTTTTCCTTATACTTTAAGAAACAGTCCACTGTTCCTTGAAAATAGTAAAAGGAGATGAAATAGTTGTTTTTTTTTTTTCCTTACCTTTCTGCATCTTCAACAATACTTGTGAAAACGATTATGCAGCACACTGATTTTGAAAACCTGGGAGTCTGAGGAATTCTTGTATAATACTGATATGGCGTGGCTAAGAGGTTTCATGTCCAAAGTCCTCAAGAAATCCTTTTCATGTCACTTTGGGAGCTGGCTTCTCGAGGGCAGCACTGATCAGCTTTCTATCAAGTTAATAGGGTTGAAGGTGGCAGAACGTTGGGTCAGGATTCCACGTGTCCTCTCCAAACTGCCACAAAGAAATGGAAAAATCAGTAGATCGATATATATACCCTTAATACCCTCAAGCACACTCTTTGCATCCTGTAGATTTGCAGCAAAATGACCTAGCTCTGAGCTCTGGAGCCATGCTGCTTCCGTTCGCCCTGGGACACCAACATTTCCCTGCTGTGTGAACTTGGCCACATCACAGAATCTCTCCAGACTTGATAGTTTTGTCCACCACTGACGTGTGAATTTAAATTGTCCTCCCCTTGTGGTGGCAGGCTGGCTAAGTCTGTAGAGCATTTAACTCTGGACCTCTGGTTCAGGGGTGGAAACCCCACCCAGGCCATCGGGCTCACTTCAGAAAGTAAAAGAGGGGCTCCTGGTTGGCCCAGTTGGTGAAGCATTGGCCTTGCCCTTGGGTCATGAGCCCAGGGCCCTGGCATCGTGCCCCAGCTCATCGGGCTCCCTGCTTAGCAAGAAGCCTGCTTCTCCATCTCCTTCTGCCTGCCACTCGGCCTGTTTTGCTCCCTCTTTCTCGGCCAAATGAATGAATGGAATGTTTCTTTATTGAAATTCCATGGGCCAACATAGAATACATCATTAGCTTTGGATGCAACGTTCAATCATTAGTTGCGTATACCTCCCTGAGCTCATCATATCATGTGCCCTCCTTAATGCACATCATCGGGTGACCCCATCCCCCCACCCACCTCCCTTTCTGCCAAGGTCACTTCGCTTCCAGGAGTCAGGAGTGTTTTGTGGTTTGCCTCTCTTTCTGATTTCTTCCCATACAGTTTTCTTCTCGATCCCTGTGATCCTCTGCACTATTCCTTATATTCCATCCAGGAAAGAGGACTACCTAAAGACGATGTGGATCCTAGACTCACTGGAATCTGACTCAGGCATCAGAAGGGACGAATCCCTCCCATTTTCCTCGATGTGGGTGGAAATGCAAGGGATTCTGCTAAGTGAAATCAGTGAGTCAGAGAAAGATCATTATTACCGGGTTTCACTCATATTGGAATTAAATATATTTCTAAAAAAGAAAATCAAACAGCCTGATCTCCAAGTCGTCCAGGTGTTATGCTAAATAAATGAAAATGTGCACTGTGAGTATACTGAGTGCCCGTTGAGAAGTGGTCATTGTTACTTATGATATTTCCCCCTACCCCAAAAGGTCCTTTGTGAAAGGATGTATACATAGTATATATAGATATAGATATAGATATCGATATAGATATAGATATATACTGCTTTTACGTACAGAACCATATGTATATGTATAAATGTATATTTGGCAATGCTTACAGCACTTGGCATTTTATATTTATATAGATAGATAGATAGATGGATAGATAGCTACATAGATAGATATATGTATGTAAAGCTATATGTATATATATAATATATATAATATATATGCCCTGTTTTTTAAAAAGAAGTGATTTCTTTATTTGAGAGAGAGAGAAAGCATGAGTGGCGGGAAGAGACAGAGGGAGATGGAGAAGCAGACTCCCCACTGAGCAGGGATCCTGCATGGAGGCTCAATCCTGTGGCACTGAGAGCATGACTTGAGCCTAAAGCAGACATTTAACCGACAGAACACCCAAGGAACCCCAACATATGCCCTTCCTGAGACCAATCTCCCATTTATCCCATCCCCCTGCCCACCTCCTCTCTGATCATCATCAGTGCATTCTCTAGAGCTACCAGTCTGTTTCCTGGCTTGCCAGCCTCAATTTCTTCCCATGTTCATTTTTTTAAGATACCATATATGAGAGAAACCACATAGAATTCATCTCTTTGACTCATTTTGCTTCATATGTTCCTCTGCAGCTGTATCCATGCCATTCAAAATGGCAACATTTCTTTCATTTGGATGGCTGAGTAATATTCCATTACACACACAGACACACATGCAGACACACACAAACACTCACACACATTCTTATTTATTGAGACATCTGTTGATGGACATTTGAGTTATTTCCATCGTTTTGGCATTGGTGATATTGCTATAAGCATTGGGCTGCACATTTCCCTTCCAATTAGTTTTTGGTATCTCTAGCGTCATTCCATCGTAGTGTAATGGCTGGAGAAAGGGGGAGTTCGGGTTTTAGATTTTTGAGGGACCTCCATAGTATCAAAAAGAACATTTCGGATTTACGTCCAAATTCTAGCAAAAGATATGTTTAAAGTAGGATATGAGTATGGGTTCGAGTCTTTATGGTGAGGTGAGGGGGATTGCCACCCAAAGCATGCATGCTGAGGATTCAGCATGGTCTTAGAGTCTTCTGAATGTGTGTCGAGCACCTACCATGGGCCAGAAAATATGCACCATCTTCTTCATGTTTCTTTAACTCTTTTCTACCCACTCTTTGGGGTTCAAACGCACAACCCCAAAAGGGAGAGCTGTATGCTCCCAACCACTGAGACAGCCGTGTGCTGCTGCACCATTATCTTGAATCCCCACAACAGCTGGGAATAGTAGAGCTGGAGTTTGAAGGCAGGTGGCTGTGACTCCGGATGCTCAGCCTTTCTAGAGAACTGACGTATGCCAGAGCATCAAACCTTTACCCAGAAGAAAAAGAGCTTACAGAATGGTTGACATGTTTTCCTTATACTTTATGAAACAGTCCACTGTTCCTTGAAAATAGTAAAAGGAGATGAAATAGTTTTTTTTTTTTTTCCTTACCGTTCTGCATCTTCAACAATACTTGTGAAAACGATCATGCAGCACACTGATTTTGAAAACCTGGGAGTCTGAGGAATTCTTGTATAATACTGATATGGCGTGGCTAAGAGGTTTCATGTCCAAAGCCCTCAAGAAATCCCTTTCATGTCACTTTGGGAGCTGGCTTCTCGAGGGCAGCACTGATCATCTTTCTGTCAAGTTGATAGGGTTGAAGGTGGTACAACGTTGGGTCAGGATTCCACGTGTCCTCTCCAAACTGCCACAAAGAAATGGAAAAATCAGTAGATCGATACATATACCCTTAATACCCTCAAGCACCCTCTTTGCATCCTGTAGATTTGCAGCAAAATGACCTAGCTCTGAGCCTTGGCCATGCGGCTCCGTTCACCCTGGGACACCACCATTTCCCTGCTGCGTGAACTTGGCCACATCACAGAATCTCTCCAGACGTGATAGTTTTGTCCACCACTGACGTGCGAATTTAAATTGTCCTCCCCTTGTGGTGGCAGGCTGGCTAAGTCTGTAGAGCATTTAACTCTGGACCTCTGGTTCAGGGGTGGAAACCCCACCCAGGCCATCGGGCTCACTTCAGAAAGTAAAAGAGGGGCTCCTGGGTGGCCCAGTTGTTGAAGCATTGGCCTTTCGCTTGGGTCATGAGCCCAGGGCTCTGGCATCGTGTCCCAGCTCGTCGGGCTCCCTGCTTAGCAAGAAGCCTGCTTCTCCCTCTCCTTCTGCCTACCACTCGGCCTGTTTTGCTCCCACTTTCTCGGCGAAAGGAATGAATGGAATGTTTCTTTATTGAAATTCCATGGGCCAACATAGAATACATCATTAGCTTTGGATGCAACGTTCAATCATTAGTTGCGTATACCTCCCTGAGCTCATCATATCATGTGCCCTCCTTAATGCACATCATCGGGTGACCCCATCCCCCCACCCACCTCCCTTTCTGCCAAGGTCACTTCGCTTCCAGGAGTCAGGAGTGTTTTGTGGTTTGCCTCTCTTTCTGATTTCTTCCCATACAGTTTTCTTCTCGATCCCTGTGATCCTCTGCACTATTCCTTATATTCCATCCAGGAAAGAGGACTACCTAAAGACGATGTGGATCCTAGACTCACTGGAATCTGACTCAGGCATCAGAAGGGACGAATCCCTCCCATTTTCCTCGATGTGGGTGGAAATGCAAGGGATTCTGCTAAGTGAAATCAGTGAGTCAGAGAAAGATCATTATTACCGGGTTTCACTCATATTGGAATTAAATATATTTCTAAAAAAGAAAATCAAACAGCCTGATCTCCAAGTCGTCCAGGTGTTATGCTAAATAAATGAAAATCTGCACTGTGAGTACAGTGAGTGCCCGTTGAGAAGTGGTCATTGTTACTTATGATATTTCCCCCTACCCAAAAAGGTCCTTTGTGAAAGGATGTATACATAGTATATATAGATATAGATATAGATATAGATATAGATATAGATATATACTGCTTTTACATAGAGATCCATATGTATATGTATAAATGTATATTTGGCAATGCTTACAGCACTTGGCGTATTATATTTATATATATAGATAGATAGATGGATAGATAGCTACATAGATAGATATATGTATGTAAAGCTATATGTATATATATAATATATATAATATATATGCCCTGTTTTTTAAAAAGAAGTGATTTCTTTATTTGAGAGAGAGAGAGAGAGAGAGAGAGAGAGAAAGCATGAGTGGCGGGAAGAGACAGAGGGAGATGGAGAAGCAGAGTCCCCGCTGAGCTGGGATCCTGCATGGAGGCTCAATCCTGTGGCACTGAGAGCATGACTTGAGCCTAAAGCAGACATTTATCTGAAAGAAACCCCCAAGGAGCCCCATCATATGCCCTTTCTCAGACCCATTTCCCGTTTAGCCCATCCCCCTTCCCACCTCCTCTCTGAACATCATCAGTGCATTCTCTAGAGCTTTCAGTCTGTTTTCTGGTTTGCCTCTCTCCATTTCTCCACATGTTCATTTGTTTTTCTTTTAAATACCATATATGAGAGAAACCACATAGAATTCATCTTTCTTTGACTCCTTTTGCTTCATATGGTCCTCTGAAGCTGTATCCATGTCATTCAAAATGGCAACATAACTTTTATTTGGATGGCTGAGTAATATTCCATTTCACACACACACACACACACACACACACACACAAACACTCACACACATTCTTATTTATTGAGTCATCTGTTGATGGACATTTGAGTTATTTCCATCATTTTGGCATTGGTGATAATGCTCTAAGCACTGGGCTGCACATTTCCCTTCCAGTTATTTTTTTGGTATCTCTAGGTTCATTCCATCGTAGTGTGATGGCTGGAGAGCAGGGGACTTCTGTTTTTAGATTTTTGAGGGACCTCCATACTATCAGAAAGAACATTTCAGATTTACGTCCAAATCTAGCAAATGATATGTTTAAAGTAGGATATGAGTATGGTTCGAGTCTTTATGGTGAGGTGAGGGGGATTGCCACCCACAGCATGCATGCTGAGGACTCAGCATGGTCTTAGAGACTTCCGAATATGTGTCGAGCACGTACCATGGGCCAGAAAATATGCACCATCTTTTCATATTTCTTTATCTCTTTTCTACCCACTGCTTGGGGTTCAAACGCACAACCCCAAAAGGGAGAGCTGTATGCTCCCACCCACTGCGACTAACGAGTGCTGCTGCAACATTGTCTTGAATCCCCACAAGCGCTGGGAAGAGTAGAGCTGGAGTTTGAAGGCAGGTGGCTGAGACTCCGGATCCTCCGGGTTTCCTGAGAACTGACGTATGCCAGTGCATCAAACTATTACCCAGAAGAAAAAGAGCTGACGGAATGGTTGACATGTTTTCCTTATACTTTAAGAAACAGTCCACTATTCATTGAAAATAGTAAAAGGAGGGGAAAGAGTTGCCTTTTTCCTTACCGTTCTGCATCTTCAACAATACTTCTGAAATCGGTCATGCAGCACATTGATTTTGAAAACCTGGGATTCTGAGGAATTCTTGTATAATACTGACATGCGTGGCTAAGAGGATTCATGACCAAAGTCTTCAAGAAATCCCTTTCATGTCACTTTGGGAGCTGGCTACTGGAGGGCAGTACTGATCTGCTTTATGTCAAGTTGACAGGGTTGAAGGTGGCAGAAAGTTGGGTCAGGATTCCACGTGTCCTCTCCAAACTGCCACAAAGAAATTGATAAATCAGTAGATCGATACATATAGCCTAAATACCCTCAAGCAGCCTCTTTGCATCCTGTAGCAATGCGGCAAATTGACTTAGATCTGAACCCTGGTGTCATGCTGCTTTCTTTCGCCCCGGGACACCACCATTTCCCTGCTGCGTGAACTTGGCCACTTCACAGAATCTCTCCAGACTTGATGGTTTTTTCCAACTCTGATGTGAGAATTAAAATTGTCCTCCCCTTGGGGTGGCAGGCTGGCTAAATCTGTAGAGCATTTGACTCTGGACCTCATGGTCAGGGGTGGAAACCCCACCCTGGGCATGGGGCTCACTTCAGAAAGTAAAAGAGGGGATCCTGGCTGGTCCAGTTGGTGAAGCATCGGCCTTGTGCTTGGGTCCTGAACCCAGGGCCCTGGCATCGAATCCCACCTCGTCGGGCTCCCTGCTTAGTAAGAAGCCTGCTTCTCCCTCTCCTTCTGCCTGCCACTCGGCCTTCTTTTGCTAGAGCAATTGACTCTGGACCCCAGGGACACGGGTGGAAACCCCACCCTGGGCATGGGGCTCACTTCACAAAGTAAAAGAGGGGCTACTGTGTCGCCCAGTTGGTAAAGCATTGGCCTTGCGCTTGGGTCATGATCCCAGGGCCCTGGCATCGAGCCCCAGCTCGTCAGGCTCCCTGCTTAACAAGAAGCCTGCTTATCCCTCTCCTTCTGCCTGCCACTCGGCCTGCTTTTGCTCCCTCTCTCTAGGCCAAAGGAAGGAATGGAATATATCTTTATTGAAATACCATGGGCCATCATACGATACATCATTAGCTTTGGATGCAACGTTCAATCATTAGTTGCCTATACCTCCCTGAGCTCATCCTATCATGTGCCCTCCTTAATGCACATCACCGGCTGACCCCATCCCCCCACCCACCTCCCTTTCTGCCAATTTCACTTGGCTTCCAGGAGTCAGGAGTGTTTTGTTGTTTGTCTCTCTTTCTGATTTCTTCCCGTTCAGTTTTCCTCTCGATCCCTGTGATCCTCTGCCCTATTCCTTATATTCCATACAGGAAAGGGGACTACCTAAAGAGGATGTGGATCCTAGACTCACTGGAATCTGACTCAGGCGTCAGAAGGGGCGAATACCTCCCATTTTCCTCGATGTGGGTGGAAATGCAAGGGATTCTGCTAAGTGAAGTCAGTGAGTCAGAGAAAGATCATTATCACAGGGTTTAACTCATATTGGAATAAATATATTTCTAAAAAAGAAAATCAAATAGCCTGATTTCCAAGTCGTCCAGGTGTTATGCTAAATAAATGAAAATCTGCACTGTGAGTACAGTGAGTGTCTGTTGAGAAGTGGTTATTGAAAATTACGATATTGCCTCCTACCCCAAATGGTCCTTTGTGAAAGAATGTATACATAGTGTATATATATATATATATATATATATATATATATATATAGTTTTTATATATATATAGTTTTTAATGAAGAAACCTATATGTATATATATATAGATGTATATTTAGCAATGTATACAGCACTTGGCGTTTTATATATATATAGATATAGATCGATAGATAGATAGCTACATAGATAGATATATGTATGTAAAGCTATATAATATATATATAATATATATGCCCGGTTTTTTAAAAAGAAGTGATTTCTTTATTTGAGAGAGAGAGAGAGAGAGCAAGCATGAGTGGCAGGCAGAGACAGAGGGAGATGGAGAAGCAGAGTCCCCGCTGAGCAGGGATCCTGAATGGAGGCTCAATCCTGTGGCCCAGAGTATGACTTGAGCCTAAAGCAGACATTTATCTGAACGAAACCCCCAAGGAGCCCCATCATATGCCCTTTCTCAGACCCATTTCCCATTTAGCCCATCCCCCTGCCCACCTCCTCTCTGAACATCATCAGTGCATTCTCTAGAGCTTCCAGTCTGTTTCCTGGTTTGCCTCTCTCCATTTCTCCCCATGTTCATTTGTTTTTCTTTTAAATACCATATATGAGAGAAACCACATAGAATTCATCTTTCTTTGACTCCTTTTGCTTCATATGGTACTCTGCAGCTGTATCCATGTCATTCAAAATGGCAACATAACTTTCATTTGGATGGCTGAGTAATATTCCATTTCGCACACACACACACACACACACACGCACACACACACAAACACTCACACACATTCTTATTTATTGAGTCATCTGTTGATGGACATTTGAGTTATTTCCATCGTTTTGGCATTGGTGATAATGCTCTAAGCATTGGGCTGCACATTTCCCTTCCAATTAGTTTTTTGGTATCTCTAGGGTCATTCCATCGTAGTGTAATGGCTGCAGAGCAGGGGACTTTGGTTTTTAGATTTTTGAGGGACCTCCATACTATCAAAAAGAACATTTCAGATTTACTTCCAAATTCTAGCAAAAGATATGTTTAAAGTAGGATATGAGTATGGTTTCGAGTCTTTATGGTGAGGTGAGGGAGATCCACCCAAAGCATGCATGCTGAGGATTCAGCATGGTCTTAGAGACTTCTGAATATGTGTCGAGCACCTACCATGGGCCAGAAAATATGCACCATCTTCTTCTTGTTTCTTTAACTCTTTTCTACCCACTGCTTGGGGTTCAACGGCACAACCCCAAAAGGGAGAGCTGTATGCTCCCTCCTACTGAGACTGCTGAGTGCTGCTGCACCATTGTCTTGAATCCCCACAACAGCTGGGAATAGTAGAGCTGGAGTTTGAAGGCAGGTGGCTATGACTCCGGATGCTCAGCCTTTCTAGAGAACTGACGTATGCCAGAGCATCAAACCTTTACCCAGAAGAAAAAGAGCTGACGGAATGGTTGACATGTTTTCCTTATACTTTAAGAAACAGTCCACTGTTCCTTGAAAATGGTAAAAAGAGATGAAAGTGTTGCTTTTTTCCTTACCGTTCTGCATCTTTAACAATACTTCTGAAATCCGTCATGCAGCACATTGATTTTGAAAACCTGGGAGTCTCAGGAATTCTTGTAAAATACTGACATTGTGTGGCTAAGGGGATTCATGACCAAAGTCTTCAAGAAATCCCTTTCATGTCACTTTGGGAGCTGGCTACTAGAGGGCAGCACTGATCTGCTTTCTGTCAAGTTGACAGGGTTGAAGGTGGCAGAAAGTTGGGTCATGCTTCCACGTGTCCTCTCCAAACTGCCACAAAGAAGTGGATAAATCAGTAGATCGATACATATAGCCTAAATACCGTCAAGCAGCCTCTTTGCATCCTGCAGCAATGCGGCAAAATGACTTAGCTCTGAGCCCTGGAGTCATGCTGCTTCCATTCGCCCTGGGACACAACCATTTCCCTGCTGCGTGAACTTGGCCACTTCACAATATCTCTGTAGACTTGATGGTTTTGTCCACCTCTGACGTGAGAATTGAAATTGTCCTCCCCTTGGGGTGGAAGGCTGGCTAAATCTGTAGAGCATTTGACTCTGGACCTCAGGGTCAGGGGTGGAAACCCCACCCTGGCCATCGGGCAAACTTCAGAAAGTAAAAAAGGGGCTCCTGGGTGGCTCAGTTGTTGAAGCATCCGCCTTGTGCTTGGGTCGTGATCACAGGACCCTGGCATCGAGCCCCAGCTCGTCGGATTCCCTGCTTAGCAAGAAGCCTGCTTCTCCCTCTCCTTCTGCCTGCCACTTGGCCTGATTTTCCTCCCTCTCTCTAGGCCAAAGGAATGAATGGAATGTTTCTTTATTGAAATTCCATGGGCCATCATACGATACATCATTAGCTTTGGATGCAACGTTCAATCATTAGTTGCCTATACCTCCCTGAGCTCATCCTATCATGTGCCCTCCTTAATGCACATCCCTAGCTGACCACATCCCCCCACCCACCTCCCTTTCTACCAACTTCACTTTGCTTCCAGGAGTCAGGAGTGTTTTGTGGTTTGTCTCTCTTTCTGATTACTTCCCGTTCGGTTTCCTCTCGATCCCTGTGATCCTCTGCCCTATTCCTTATATTCCATCCAGGAAAGAGGACTACGTCAAGACGATGTGGATCCTAGACTCACTGGAATCTGACTCAGACATCAGAAGGGACGAATACCTCCCATTTTCCTCGATGTGGGTGGAAATGCAAGGGATTCTGCTAAGTGAAGTCAGTGAGTCAGACAAAGATCATTATCACAGGGTGTCACTCATATTGGAATAAATATATTTCTAAAAAATAAAATCAAATAGCCTGATCTCCAAGTAGTCCAGGTGTTATGCTAAATAAATGAAAATCTGCACTGTGTGTACATTGAGTGCCCCGTGAGAAGTGGTCATTGATACTATGATATTTCCTCCTACCCCAAAATGTCCTTTGTGAAAACATGTATACATAGTATATATAGATATAGATATAGATATAAATATATATTGTTTTTACGTAGAGACCCATATGTATATGTATAAATGTATATTTGGCAATGTTTACAGCACTTGACATTTTATATTTATATAGATAGATAGATAGCTACATAGATAGATATATGTATGTAAAGTATATGTATATATAATATATATATATATAATATATATGCCCTGTTTTTTAAAAAGAAGTGATTTCTTAATTTGAGAGAGAGAGAGAGAGAGAGAGAGAAAGCATGAGTGTCGGGCAGAGACAGAGGGAGATGGAGAAGCAGACTCCCCGCTGAGCAGGGATCCTGCATGGAGGCTCAATCCTGTGGCACTGAGAGTATTACTTGAGCCTAAAGCAGACATTTATCTGAAAGAAACCCCCAAGGAGCCCCAACATATGCACTTCCTGAGACCCATCTCCCATTTAGCCCATCCCCCTGACCACCTCCTCTCTGATCATCATCAGTGCATTCTCTAGAGCTACCAGTCTGTTTCCTGGCTTGCCTCTCTCAATTTCTCCCCATGTTCATTTTTTTTAATACCATATATGAGAGAAACCACATAGAATTCATCTTTCTTTGACTCATTTTGCTTCATATGGTCCTCTGCAGCTGTATCCATGCCATTCAAAATGGCAACATTTCTTTCATTTGGATGGCTGAGTAATATTCCATTACACATACAGAAACACATGCACACACACAAACACTCACACACATTCTTAATTATTGAGACATCTGTTGATGGACATTTGAGTTATTTCCTTCGTTTTGGCATTGGTGATAATGCTATAAGCATTGGGCTGCACATTTCCCTTCCAATTAGTTTTTGGCATCATCTAGTGTCATTCCATCGTAGTGTAATGGCTGGAGAGCAGGGGAGTTCGGTTTTTAGGTTTTTGAGGGACCTCCATACTATCAAAAAGAACATTTCAGATTTACTTTCAAATTCTAGCAAAAGATATGTTTAAAGTAGGATAAGAGTATGGGTTCGAGTCTTTATGGTGAGGTGAGGGGGATTGCCACCCAAAGCATGCATGCTGAGGATTCAGCATGGTCTTAGAATCTTCTGAATGTGTGTCGAGCACCTACCATGGGCCAGAAAATATGCACCATCTTCTTCATGTTTCTTTAACTCTTTTCTACCCAATATTTGGGGTTCAAACACACAACCCCAAAAGGGAGAGCTGTATGCTCCCACCCACTGAGACAGCTGGGTGCTGCTGCACCATTGTCTTGAATCCCCACAACAGCTGGGAAGAGTAGAGCTGTAGTTTGAAGGCAGGTGGCTGTGACTCCGGATCCTCAGCCTTTCCTGAGAACTGACGTATGCCAGAGCATCAAACCTAATACCCAGAAGATAAAGAGCTTATGGAGTGGTTGACATGTTTTCCTTATACTTTAAGAGACAGTCCACTGTTCCTTGAAAATAGTAAAAGGAGATGAAATATTTGTTTTTTTTTCCTTACCGTTATCTTCAACAATACTTGTAAAAACGGTCATGCTGCAAATTGATTTTGAAAACCTGGGAGTCTGAGGAATTCTTTTTTTTTTTAAAGATTATTTATTTATTTATTTATTTGACAGAGATAGATCAAAAGTAGGCAGAGAGGCAGGCAGAGAGAGTGAAAGGGAAGCAGGCTCCCTGATGAGCAGACAGCCCGATGCAGGACTCGATCCCAGCACCCTGAGATCATGACCTGAGCTGAAGGCAGCAGCTTAAACCACTGATCCACCCAGGCACCCAGATTCTGAGGAATTCTTGTATAATACTGACATTGCATTTCTTATAGGGATCATGACCAAAGTCCTCAAGAAATCCCTTTCTGTGTCAGTTTGTGAGCTGGCTACTCTAGGGCAACACTGATCTGCTTTCTCTCAAGTTCACAGGGTTGAAGGTGGCAGAAAGTTGGGTCAGGATTCCACGTGTCCTCTCCAAACTGCCACAAATAAATGGATAAATCAGTAGATAGATACATATAGCCTAAATACCCTCAAGCAGCCTCTTTGCATCCTGTTGCAACACGGCAAAATTACTTAGCTCTGATCCTTGGAGCCATGCTGCTTCCGTTCATTCTGACTCTGGCATCAGAAAGTACGAAGACCTCTCATTTACCTCGATATGGGAGGAACTGCAGAGGATTCTGCTAAGTGAAATAAGTCAGGTGGAGAAAGTCTATAATCAAAGGTTTCACTCATATTTGAAAAAATATAGTTCTAAAAAAGAAAACAAAAAAAGCACGGTATCCACTTTTTCCAGGTGTTATGAGAAATAATTGAAAAACTGTACTGTGTGTACCAAGCGTGCCTGTTGAGAAGAGATCATTAGTAATGATGACATTGCCTCCTTCCACAAACTTCCTTTAAAAAATATGTATTATGTATATATATATATTTTTTCTCTTCTTATGGCACTTTGCACGTTATATATAAATACATATATAAATATGTAAATATAAATATATTTATATATATTAAGGGTCATATATATACATATAAGTCCCCTATTTTATTAGAGTATTTTTATTGATTTGTGAGAGAGCTAGAATGAGAGAAGGATATATATACATAAATTTATACCATATAATTATACACACACACACACACACACATATATATATATATAAAAGTTGTGGATTGTCATAATCAATGAGGAGATTTTGTTATTACTGCTGAATTCACAACGAACTTTCAGTGGATTAAGGTTTATATGAAGCTTCTAAAAAGAGGTTCAGAATTGGAATCTGAGCCCAGACTGGAATCAGGCAGATCCCGCTTTGAGTCTGGCCTGGGCAGGTTCCCTGCTCTGCCTCACCCTCATTTAGCTAATGCAGAGAAAGCAATATGACAGGCAGCACAGAGTTTTTGTGACCATAGAAATGAGAGAGGTCCTTTTATACTCCTAGGTGGTGATTGGCTGGTAGGGCTGAAAGCTCTGTTTGCCTCCTCACCCTCGGCGGGGTTAGACGTGACTCGGCAGCCCTCGTGGCCAAATGCAGACATTTGTCTAACATCCTTTCTTGGAGTTTTCCTCTCCTACTCTCATTCATCTCCCCCCCCACCTCCCTTGCTCCACAGATTCTCACGTGACTTCCTGAAGGCAAGGAGCTACTTGTCCAAGCCTCGTTCTTGATGATTAACTAAGAACACATCTTTCTGGACCTATTTTTATAGTCCATGCCCCAGCCCTGCAGAATTAGCTATTCATTCTGTGTCTTGGTCTCAAAAGGAATACATAGATCCTGGGCTAATGCCATGGAAAGAAAGCCTTTGCTACTTTCCCGTGATGTATATAATTGGGGGTTCCTGTAGTGTCTAGCAGTATAAAAATGAAATGTGAAGGGACTGTATTTTTGTCTCTGTAACGAAACTTAAGAAGGAAGCTAAAGAGATATGTCTGCCCTTGCAATCAGTCTTGTGGGGTGAAAAGGTCATTTTGGATGCTTTCATTACACGTCTTTTTAGGAAGCTAGATCATTCAGAGGTAACTGAATTCTGCGAATTGTTAGTCTTCGATATTGGGAATGTAGAACGGGAACTGGTATGTTTCAGTAAAATCCTGTAGGGTCCCACTAACATTCCAGTGTGATAACATTTAACCAGATAGTGTGGCTGAGCTTTCTGACCCAGTGGTTCTAAAACGTCTGTAGGCATGATCCCTGATTATATTCATGGATGTGAAGTTTTTGAATTTTGTTTGACTCATGAGGAGCCCACATAGTTGTTCTAAAATGATCATTAATTATATTGTCACCGAAGTCTGGAGATCCAATATGTATTTTTGTGTCTATGGATAAATCCAATGGGCTCACCCTGTGATTTCTTTTAAGGGGCAGTGGTTAAGAGCTTTGGCTCTGAATCTAGACCACTTATTTTCTTCACAGTCTGCCTCTACCACATATTATCTGTGTGTCCTTGGACAAAGTACTTGAATCCTCTGTGCCTCCATTTCCTCATCTATAAAATATGGATGCTAATAATACCAACCCTATAGGACTGTTGCAAAGATTCAGTTATTTAGTTTATGTAAAGCCCATACAACATCTCCAGCACATAGTGAACCCTCAGTAACTGTTCACTATTAATATTTACAGAGAGAGGTGCCTGGGTGGCTCAGCCGCTTAAGCATCTGACTCTTGGTTTCAAGTCAGGTCATGATCTCATGGTCCAGGGCTCCAGTCCCATGCAGGGTTCCACGCTCAGTGGGGAGTCTGCCTGAGGATTCTCTCCCTCTTCCTCTGCCTCTGCCCCTGCTAAAATAAATAAAAGAATCTTTAAAAAGTATTTTCAGAAAGATGCAAAGACTTATGGATCTCTTAATTTAAAAAAATTACTGTAGAAATTTTATTTATGTGCATGGACTTTGTTGGAGACCAGTTGCTTTGGGTTGGAACTCTGACTGCACCAGAATCAGGCTGTCTGGGTTTAAATCCTGGCTATGTGTCTTTCCATAAGGTTCTTTAACCTCTCTGCACATCTGGAATTCAAAAAGTATGTACCCATAGGATTGTTGTACAGGTGAAAGGAGGCAGGGCTTCTAAGAACACCTGTCACATCATCAGCACTCAGTAAATAACACTGCCTTATTTATGTGTCTTGGCTTCCTCATTTACAAAATGGGGAGAATAATACCTATCTTCATGGTTGTTGTGAATCTAAAAGGAGATCATGTACATGTGAAAATGCCTACCATACAAAAAAGAAGACAGATGAGAGTGAGTGTTGGCAAGGACACAGAGAAACAAAACCCCTCATATATTGCTAGTGGGTGGGTAAAAGGCTACAGCATCTTTGGAAAACAGTCTGGTAGTTCCTCAAAAAGTTCAACATGGAGTTATCTTGTATCCCAAGAATTCCAGTTTTAGGCATATAGCTAGGAATATCGAAAACTTATGTCCACACAAAAAAAAGTATACACAAATTTCACAGAGGCATTATTTGTTATAGCCCCCAAATGGAAACAACCCCAATGTCCATCCATGGAGAAATGAATGAGCAGAAGCAGTAAAGCCAATAAAATGGAATATTATTCAGCCATAAAGAAGGAAGAGGGTAGTGACATGTGCTACAACACACATCACCCTTGAAAATATGCTAAGTCAAAGAAGCTAGTGACGAATGACTGCATACTGTGTTTATACTTATACAAAATGTCCACGATGGGTACAGGATTTCTTTGGGAGGAGGAGAACAAAAATATTCTAGAATTAGAGATGGTTATGGTTGTTCCAACCTTGTGAATATATTTGAAAAAACACTGAATGGTATACTTCAGATGAATGAATTTTGTGGTATGTGAATTATGTATCAATAAAGTGGTTATTTTTTTTTAAAAGGTCTGCCACATAATAGCCATAATTTAACACAAGTAATTTGCAGCCACCAACACTCTGCTCTTACCTTAAGAAACTAGAACAGGGCCCTGAACGAATGGTGCCCATGACAGAAGGCCCACTCAGGGAAAAAAGGATAGATCTAGAGCATGGGAGGCTTGGCAAGGTGTGGGTTAATTTGGAGGGAAAGGCAGTGAAAGCATTTAAGGGGACCAAAAGGAGAGACAAACTACATGTACTTTGAATTTTGCAGGGATCCATCATCTTTCATGTCCTGGACTGAAATCACAGCTGATGAATGTTCTGGGATTTCAAGCTGTCCCAGAGAAGGGGTGATGTGTGACTACTCGACAGAAAGGAAAAAGGAAGAAAACAGAGGCGAATCTGAGGGCATGTAAGTCTGATTTTGAAAGGCAGAAGAAGGCAGTAGTCCATGGAGGACACGTTTATCCAGAGGACTCTAATTGTTCCTTAAGGTCTGGGTCAATGCCTTTAGGTCAGCACTAACTCTGCTCCAAGTAGGATCACTTCAAAGGATTAGAAGTGTCTGTCTAAATCCTATGCCCGGTCTTGGTCTGGGGATGCCAAAGAGTGGTTCACCAGAAGGTTTTCTATCCCTCTCAGTTATTTATCTCATTAATGGAATTTATCAGCAGACTGGAGTCCTTGTTCAGGATGATGAGCATCCAGAGGACTCCCTGAAAGGAATACACTGGGTAGCCATGCCAGAGATTTGCATGCACAGAAGGCAAATGGAAGACATTTGAACAGTGAATTACAAGGAGAGTAGTTGACAGCTCTTGTTTATTAAGAAAGATTGTAATGGGAAAGAAAGACAGCCCACATAGGGGCTGAGATTTTTGACTGAGAGGGAAGAGTTTTACTGCAACATATAGTAAAAATAAATGAAGCCAAGGAAAGAATGAAAGAGAAAGAGAAGGAAAGAAAGAAAGAAAGAAAGAAAGAAAGAAAGAAAGAAAGAAAGAAAGGAAGGAAGAAAGGAAGAAAGGAAGAAAAGGGAGGGGGGAAGAACTTTCAATACTTTAAATCAAGATTTGGGCTCAAAGGTTTTTACTTCAATTCACTCATGGCTCTTTTTATTACTTCCTGATGCTGTCTTACACAAGCCGTTAACTGGATTCAGTCTGTAATGGCAAAGATCAATCAGCCACAGAAGTCCTTGGCTTGACAACTAGGATGAGGAAGCATTTTCCTCAGAGCTATTTGACATAGTCTGTCTTTGTACATGTTTAAAGAATAGTTGTTTTCCTTGTGAAATCTGCCTTCCCACCAGATTGTGAAAACCACCTGAAATGAAACGATGCCTCCCTATGCTCTGGGTATTTTCTGCGGAAGCCCGAATCATGCAGGTGTTCAAATCTGAGTTACCTAGGCAACGGCCCCAGAAGAGCTGTGGGTCAGTAGTATTCTATTTCCAAAATTTCGTATCTTTAAGCTTTGGTTATGTCCACATTTCCCATAAACCCCAGGGGAAGCTTCAGTCAGCTCGTTTTGAAGACAGTGTCTTTTTTTTTTTTAAAAGATTTGATTTATTTATTTGACAGAGAGAGAGAGAGAAAGAGAGAGAGATCAAAATTAGGCAGAGAGGCAAGCAGAGAGAGAGGAGGAAGCAGGCTCCCGCTGAGCAGAGAGCCCGATGTGGGGCTCGATCCCAGGACCCTGAGATCATCACCTGAGCTGAAGGCAGAGGCTTAACCCACTGAGCCACCCAGGCACCCCGAAGACAGTGTCTTTTATAAAGGGCTTTATAATGCTGTCTTCAAATCCAAACCAGCATGTGAAGGCATTGGGCATCTCCCTCCCTCCTTCCTTTCTTCCTCCCCCACTTCCTCCTTTCCCTGTCTTCTTTCCTTATCTTCCTTTCTTATGGGTTTCCTACTTTAAAAACAAAAAGAATGAGTTTCCTTCTGCAAAATCTTGGGATCAGGAACAAGACTAAATCCTAGAGTAATAAAGAACTTTCTGGTTCTACAGGGAGTCCTAGCAGAGTGAGAAATACCACCCAATGCATGAAATAGAGCTCAGAAAAAAATAGAGGGATGATCCACCAGCATGAGGGTTGTTTAACAAAGAGCCCTAACAACTGAGAACAAATAACAGGAGTTACTTTCTAACACATGCGCTGAGGAACAACCTGTGTTGTAAATGTGTATACTTGGAAAGTGCTATTTTGAAAAGGCAAAATTCTTAGTTAATTCTTTTTTGTTGTTGTTGTGATAAGAACACTCAATACGAAATGTACCCTCATCAAAATTTCAAGTGCACTATACAGTGTTGTTAACCATATGAACTATGTTGTGTGGCAGATCTCTAGAACCTATTCATCTCGCTTGACTGAAACCCTATACCCACTGGATGCTGAGAATGGCCAGCAATCCCTGTAACCAGGGATTAAACCGATGAAAGATTACTCCAGACTTTTCTGTGAAAGAGAGGAGAAGGGAAGGGGGTCAGCACTCACAGATGAAGACCCTTTGCTCTTCTTTGGTCCTTCAGGATAATCACAGATCCTTATCATTGTTTCTCAAGCACGTGATGTGTGACAAGTGGTCTTACAGGAACTAGGAGGATCTGTTTACTGAAAGTTACGCTATGCTCAGGATTGTGTTCTATGAGTTCTGCTAAAGACAGCCCAAGGGACCATGTTTACAGCTCTTAGATCCCATGGTAGCTGGTTGGGCTAAGAAAGCTTCTTGGTTTGGGAAGGCAACTCCCTGAGGCATTCCAGTGCCAGGGTGGTCTGGCAGGCCTTGGCATTCCAAAGGGCTGTGGACGCCCTTCTCTGAAACCTTCCCCGCCTTCAGCAGCCTCTGTGTGGCATTTTAGCAAGCCAGGTATTATGGCCGATTTCCTCCCTACATTAACCCCAACAGTTGAACAACTCCCCATTTCCTTCTTTCCATAGCCCTCAGCAACCACTCTTCTCCTCTCTGCTTCTACGAGTTTGGCTCTTTTGGGTATCGCATTGAAGTGGAATGTGCAGTATTTGTCCTTCCGTGACTGGCTTATTTCACTTAGTATAGTGTCTTCCAGGGTCATGCATGCTCTTGCATATGCAGCATTTCCTTCTTTTTAAGGCTTAATAATATTTTATTTGTAACGTATTTATAAAAATAAATTATTTACTTATGATAATAAATATTTATCTTATTTTAAATAATATTTTATTAAAATAATATTTCAGGCTTACTAATCTTTTAATAACATATCAAATAGCTATTTAATATATTTATTATTAAGGCTTAATAATATTTAATAATAAATAAAATGTATGCATGTATATATTTGAGAGCAAGTGGGGAGAGGGGCAGAGGAAGAGAGGGAATCTTAAGCAGCCACCACGTCCAGTGCAGAGCCCCATTCGGGACTCCAACTCATGACCCTGAGGTCATGAACTGAGCCAAAATCAAGAGTCAGATTTTTAACCAACTGAGCCACCCAGGTGCCCCTTTTTAATGAATGAATGAGTGAATGAATGAATGAATAATTTTTTTTTTGAGAGAGAGAAGGCTTAATATTCTCTTTGACATATGTACCACATTTTCTTTGTCCATTCATCCATGGACCTTTAGGTGGTTCCCTATCTTGAGAATCGTGCTGCAATAAACACAAACGTGCACACAAACAAGCAAAAGGAAAAAAAAATGAGAGAGATTGAGAGAGAGAAAGAGTGAGAAATCTAGAAAAGGACTTTTAATTATAGAGAGCCAAGTGATGGTTACCAGAGGGAAGGGGGATGAAATAGCTGATGGGGATTAAGGATGGCCCTTGTGATGAGCACAGGATGTTGTATGGAAGTGTTCAATTACTGTATTGTACACTTGAAACTCGGGTTACGCTGTATGTTAACTAACTGGAATTAAAACAAAACCTTAAAAAACAGAAACATGCACATATCTCTTTGAGACCCCGATTGCAATTCTTCTGGATATATACTCAGAAGCTGGATTACTAGATAAGATGGTAATTATACTTTTTTAAAAGATTTTATGTATTTATTTGACAGAGAGAGAGAGATCACAAGTAGGCAGAGATGCAGGCAGAGAGAGAGGAGGAAGCAGGCTTCCCACTGAGCAGAGAGCCCGATGCGGGGCTCCATCCCAGGACTCTGGGATCATGACCTGAGTCAAAGGCAGAGGCTTAATGCCCTGAGCCACCCAGGTGCCCCCGGTAATTATACTTTTCATACTTTGAGGAATGTCCTCATTATTTTCCACAGCTTCTGTACCATTCCCCATTCCCACGAGCAGTGTGCAGAAGTTTCTTGTTTCTCTACATCTTTGCCAACACTTGACTTCTTTTTGTTTTGAGAGGGGTGAGGTGGTACCTCATTGTGGTTTTGAACTACATTTCCCTGATGATTAGTGATGTTGACCACCTTTCGTTTCTCCTCCTGCTCCTCCTCCTCCTCCTTCTTTTGTAAAGATTTTATTTATATATTTGACAGGCAGAGAGAAAGAGAGAGAGAATGAGGAGAGCACAAGAAGGGTGAGTGGGAGAGGGAGAAACAGGTTCCACCCGATTCTGATACCGGGCTTGATCCCAGGATCCTGGAATCATGACCTGTGCCAAAAGGAAAGGGAGAAGCTTATCTGACTTAGCCACCCAGGTGCCCCATTGAGCACCTTTTGGTATACCTACTGGACATTTTTTAAAATATTTATTTATTTGAGAGAAAGAGAGAGAGAGAGAGAGAGCATGAATAGGCAGAGGGGCAGTGGGAGAGGGAGAGAGAATTCTGAAGCAGACTCTCTGCTAAGCATGGATCCTGACGTGTGGCTCAATCCCTGGACCCTAAGATCATGACTTGATCCCAAATCACGAGTCAGATTCTCATACTACTGAGCCACCCAGACACCACTTCCTAGTGATCATTAGTATGTCTTCCTCAGAGAAACATCTATTCGAGTCCTTTAACCATTTTTTAAATGGGTTATTTGTTTTATTTCCATTGAGTTTTAGAAGTTCCATATATATTTTAGACATTAAGCCCTTATGTCATAAAGGGTTTGCAAATATTTTCTCCCAGTCTGTAGGTTGCCTTTTCACTCTGTTGATTGCTTCCATTGCCTCACAGAGCTTTTTAGTTTGATGGAGTCCCATTTGTCTCTTTTGCCTTGTGGATTGCATTTTTGGTGTCATATCCAAGAAATCACTGCCAAGACAATTTTCTGCTGTTGCCTTCTAGGAGTTTTCTAGTCTTAGCTCTTACACATTTAGATCTTTGATCCATTTTGAATTAATATTTGTATACAGTGTAAGATAAAGTTCCAGGTTCATCCTTTTTCATGTTCATATCCAGTTTTCCCAGCACCATTTATTGAAGAGACTGTCTTTTCCCCTTTTTGTATTCCTAGTTCCTTTTTTTTTGTTTTTTAAAAGATTATACTTATTTCTTTATTTGACAGAGAGACACAATGAGAGAGGGAACACAAACAGGGGAAGTGGGAGAGGGAGAAGCAGGCTTCCTGCTGAGCAGGGAGCCTGATGTGGGGCTCGATCCCAGGACTGTGGGATTATGACCTGAGCTAAAGCCAGATGCTTAAATGACTGAGCCACCCAGGAGCTCTATTTTTGAAGATCACTCGACTATAGGCATGTGTGTTTATTTTTATGTTCTCTATTCTTTTTTTTATTTTTTTTTATTTATTTATTTGACAGAGAGAGAGATCACAAGTAGACAGAGAGGCAGGCAGAGAGAGGAGGAAGCAGGCTCCCTGCTGAGCAGAGAGCCATATGCGGGACTCAATCCCAGGACCCTGAGATCATGACCTGAGCCGAAGGCAGTGGCTTAACCCACTGAGCCACCCAGGCGCCCCTGTTCTCTATTCTGTTCCATTGAGCTATATGTCTGTTCTAATATCAGTACCATAGTATTTTTTATTACTATAGTTTTGTAATATATTTTGATAGCAGGAATTATGATATGTCCAGCTTGTTCTTCTTTCTTAGGATCGCTTTGTCTGTTCGGGGTCTTCTGTGGTTCCTTTTGAATTTTAGGCATTTTTTCTATTTCTGTAAAAAAATGCCATTGGGATTTTGATGTCAATAATATCAAATCTATAGTTTACTTTGGATAGTATGGATACTTTGGTAAGATTAAGTCTTCAAATCAATGAGCTGGAAATGTCTTTCCATTTACTTGGGTCTTCTTATTTTCTTTCATTGATATTTTGTGGCTTTCAGTGTACAAATCTTTCACCTCCTCGGTTAAATTTACTCTTAAGTGCTTTATTGTTGATGCTTTTGTAAATGGGATTTTCTTAATTTCATTTTGGATATTCCTTGTTAGTGTATAGAAATGCGACTGATTGTTGTATGCTGATTTTTTTTCCTGAAACTTTATCAAGTTTGTTTATTAGTTCTAAAGTGTGTGTGTGTGTGTGTGTGTGTGTAGGCTTTGGGGTTTTTCCACATATACGATCATGCAATCTAGGACCCAACATAATTAACCTCTTTTCCAATTTTGATGCCTTTAATTTCTTTTCCTTGGCTAACCGTTCTGGCTAGGAGTTCCAGTCCTATGTTGGATAGGAGTGGTGAGGGTGGGCATCACTATCTTATTCCTGACCTTAGAGGAAAAGCTTTCAGGTTTTCACCATTGAGTCTGTTGTTAGCTGTAGCTTGTCATCTATGGTCTTTGTTATATTTAGGTATAATCCTTCTATACCTAGTGTGTTGAGAGTTTTTCTTCATGAGAGGGTGTTGAATTTTGTCAAATGATTTTTCTGTACTGATTGAGATGATGATGTGATTTTTATCCTTCATTCTGTTAAAGTTGTGTGTCACGTTGATGGACTTAGGTATTTTGAACCATCCTTGCATCCCGGGGATAAATCTCCCTAGATCATGTGTATGAACCTTTTAATGTTGAAAGCAATGTTTTTAGAACTTGAGGTGTGTAGGCATTGTGCTTAGGAGGAATGACCTGGATTATAACATAAAATTGTTAGCTTTACATCTAGAATAGAGAGCTAACCACTTTGATCTGAAGAACACCAATCCCTTCATTTTTCAACTCCAAAAGTGGGCTCTCCTCGTTTGCCTACCTGCAACTGATATTAGAAATTGAAATTATACTATTGGAGATTAATTCCTTTGGCATAAACTTTTCTTGACACCTTATTACAAAAGAAACACCATTGGTTGGGAAAGAATATGGGAAATTTTCAAATAGTATTCTTTTCCAAGTCACTGGCAATTATGTGAAAATCTTCTTTTTTCTAGAGTTGGTTTTCTTTCCACTAATAGAGAGGGTGGAGAGAGTTAGACTAGAAGGTTGAAGACCACGGTGCCTGGGTGGCTCAGTCTTTAAGCGTCTGCCTTCAGCTCAGGTCATGATCCCAGGATTCTGGGATGTAGACCTCCATCGGATTCTCTGCTCTGTGGGAAGTCTTCTTCTCCCTCTTCCACTCCCCCTACTTGTGTTCCCTCTCTCACTGTGTGCGTGTCTCTCTCTCTCAAATAAAATCTTAAAAAAAAAGAATTTTTTTATATTTATTTTTATTTGTTTATTTACAGCATAACAGTGTTCATTGTTTTGGCATCACACCCAGTGCTCCATGCAGTACGTGCCCTCCCTATTACCCACCTCCTGGTTCCACAACCTCCCACCCCCCCACCCCCCTACCGCCCCTTCATAACCCTCTGGTTGTTTTTCAGAGTCCATAGTCTCTCATGGTTCATCTCCCTTCCAGTTTCCCTCAACTCCCTCTCCTCTCCATCTCCCCATGTCCTCCATGTTCTTTGTTATGCTCCACAAATAAGTGAGACCATATGATACTTGACTCTCTCTGCTTGACTTATTTCGCTCAGCATAATTTCTTCCAGTCCCGTCCATGTTGCTACAAAAATTGGGTATTTGTCCTTTCTGATGGAGGCATAATACTCCATTGTGTATATGGACCACATCTTCCTTATCCATTCATCTGTTGAAGGGCATCTTGGTTCTTTCCACAGTTTGGCGACCGTAGCCATTGCTGCAATAAACATTGGGGTACAAATGGCCCTTCTTTTCACTACATCTGTATCTTTGGGGTAAATACCCAGTAGTGCAATGGCAGGGCCATAGGGAAGCTCTCTTTTTAATTTCTTCAGGAATCTCCACACTGTTCTCCAAAGTGGCTGCACTAACTTGCATTCCCAGCAACAGTGTAAGAGGGTTCCCCTTTCTCCACATCCTCTCCAGCACACGTTGTTTCCTGTCTTGCTAATTTTGGCCATTCTAACTGGTGTTATGTGGTATCTCAATGTTGTTTTAATTTGAATCTCCCTGATGGCTAGTGATGATGAACATTTTTTCATGAGTCTGATAGCCATTTGTATGTCTTCATTGGAGAAGTGTCTGTTCATATCTTCTGCCCATTTTTTGATATGATTCTCTGTTTTGTGTGTGTTGAGTTTGAGAAGTTCTTTATAGATCCTGGATATCAACCTTTTGTCTGTACTGTCATTTGCAAATATCTTCTCCCATTCCGTGGGTTGCCTCTTTGTTTTGTTGACTGTTTCCTTTGCTGTGCAGAAGCTTTTGATCTTGATGAAGTCCCAAAAGTTCATTTTTGCTTTTGTTTCCTTGGCCTTTGGAGACATATCTTGAAAGAAGTTGCTGTGGCTGATATCGAAGAGGTTACTGCCTATGTTCTCCTCTAGGATTCTGATAGATTCCTGTCTCACGTTGAGGTCTTTTATCCATTTCGAGTTTATCTTTGTGTACGGTGTAAGAGAATGGTCGAGTTTCATTCTTCTACATATCGCTGTCCAGTTTTCCCAGCACCATTTATTGAAGAGACTGTCTTTTTTTCCATTGAATATTTTTTCCTGTTTTGTCGAAGATTATTTGACCATAGAGTTGAGGGTCCATATCTGGGCTCTCCACTCTGTTCCACTGGTCTATGTGTCTGTTTTTATGCCAGTACCACGCTGTCTTGGTGATCACAGCTTTGTAGTAAAGCTTGAAATCGGGTAACGTGATGCTGCCAGTTTTGTTTTTGTTTTTCAACATTTCCTTAGCAATTCGGGGTCTCTTCTGGCTCCATACAAATGTTAGGATTATTTGCTCCAGCTCTTTGAAAAATATCGGTGGAATTTTGATCGGAATGGCATTAAAAGTATAGATTGCTCTAGGCAGTATAGACATTTTAACAATGTTTATTCTTCCAATCCAAGAGCATGGAACGGTCTTCCATCTTTTTGTGTCTTCTTCAATTTCTTTCATGAGTGTTCTGTAGTTCCTCGAGTACAGGTCCTTTACTTCTTTGGTTAGGTGTATGCCCAGGTATCTTATGGTTCTTGGTGCTATAGTAAATGGAATCAATTCTCTAATTTCCCTTTCTGTATTTTCATTGTTGGTGTATAAGAAAGCCACTGATTTCTGTACATTGACTTTGTATCCTGCCACGTTACTGAATTGCTGTATGAGTTCTAGTAGTTTGGGGGTGGAGTCTTTGGGGTTTTCCATATAAAGAATCATGTCATCTGCGAAGAGAGAGAGTTTGACTTCTTCCTTGCCAATTTGGATACCTTTTCTTTCTCTTTGTTGTCTGATTGCCGTTGCTAGAACTTCTAATACTATGTTGAACAAGAGTGGTGAGAGTGGGCATCCTTGTCGTGTTCCTGATCTCAACGGGAAGGCTGCAAGCTTTTTCCCATTAAGGATGATATTTGCTGTGGGTCTTTCATAGATAGATTTTATGAATTTCAGGAATGTTCCCTCTATCCCTATACTTTGAAGTGTTTTCATCAGGAACGGATGCTGGATTTTGTCAAATGCTTTTTCTGCATCAATTGAGAGGACCATGTGGTTCTTCTCTCTTCTCTTATTGATGTGTTCTATCACACTGATTGATTTGCGAATGTTGAACCAACCTTGCAACCCAGGGATGAATCCCACCTGGTCATGGTGGATAATCTTTTTTATGTGCTGCTGGATCCTGTTTGCTAGGATCTTGTTGAGAATCTTTGCATCCATATTCATCAGTGATATTGGTCTGAAATTCTCCTTTTTGGTAGGGTCTTTGCCTGGTTTGGGGATCAGGGTAATGCTGGCTTCATAAAAAGAGTCTGGAAGTTTTCCTTCTGCTTCAATTTTTTGGAACAGCTTCAGGAGAATTGGTGTTATTTCTTCTTTGAAAGTTTGGTAGAATTCCCCAGGGAATCCGTCAGGTCCTGGGCTCTTGTTTTTTGGGAGGTTTTTGATCACTGCTTCAATCTCATTACTAGATATCAGTCTATTCAGGTTGTCAATTTCTTCCTGGTTCAATTTTGGGAGTTTGTAGCTTTCCAGGAATGCATCCATTTCATCTAGTTTGCTTAGCTTATTGGCATATAACTGTTGGTAATAATTTCTGATGATTGTTTCTATTTCCTTGGTGTTCGTTGTGATCTCTCCCTTTTCATTCATAATTTTATTAATTTGGGCTTTCTCTCTTTTCTTTTGGATTAGTGTGGCCAATGGTTTATCGAACTTATTGATTCTTTCAAAAAACCAGCTTCTAGTTTCATTGATACGTTCTACTGTATCTCTCGTTTCTACCTCATTGATCTCTGCTCTAATCTTGATTATTTCCCTTCTTGCATGTGGAGTTGGTTTGATTTGTTGTTGATTCTCCAGTTCTTTAAGGTGTAGAGACAGCTGGTGTATTCTGGATTTTTCAATGTTTTTGAGGGAGGCTTGGATGGCTATGTATTTCCCCCTTAGAACCGCCTTTGCTGTATCCCATAGGTTTTGGACTGAGGTGTCTTCATTCTCATTGGTTTCCATGAATTGTTTAAGTTCTTCTTTGATCTCCTGGTTGATCCAAGCATTCTTAAGCAAGGTGGTCTTTAGCTTCCAGGTGTTTGAGTTCCTTCTGAACTTTTCCTTGTGATTGAGCTCCAGTTTCAAAGCATTGTGATCGGAGAATATGCAGGGAATAATGTCAGTCTTTTGATATCGGTTGAGTCCTGCTTTGTGACCCAGTATGTGGTCTATTCTGGAGAAGGTTCCATGTGCACTTGAGAAGAATGAATATTCTGTTGTTTTAGGGTGGAATGTTCTGTATACGTCGATGAGGTCCATCTGGTCCAATGTTTCATTCAATGCTCTTATTTCTTTATTAATTTTCTGCTTCGATGATCTGTCTATTTCTGAGAGAGGCCTATTAAGATCTCCTACTATTATTGTATTCGTATCAATATGACTCTTTATCTTGATTAATAGTTTTCTTATGTAATTGGGTGCTCCCATATTGGGGGCATAGATATTCACAATTGTTAGATCGTCTTGGCGGATAGTCCCTTTAAGAATTATGTAGTGTCCTTCTGTATCTCTGACTACAGTCTTTAGTTTAAAATCTAATTTATCTGATATGAGAATCGCTACTCCGGCCTTCTTTTGAGGCCCATTGGCATGAAAGATGCTTCTCCATCCCTTCACTTTCAGTCTGGGTGTATCCTTAGGTTCAAAATGGGTCTCTTGTAGACAACATATGGATGGGTCCTGTCGTTTTATCCAATCTGCAACCCTGTGTCGTTTTATGGGCGCATTTAGGCCATTCACATTGAGAGTGATTATTGAGAGTTAGGTTTTTATTGACATCGTGTTGCCTTTGAAGTCTTTCTGTCTGTAGATTGTTTCTATATTTCTGTTCAATGATATTCTTAGGATTTTTTCTCTTTTATAGGGCCCCCCTTAATATTTCCTGCAGTGTCGGCTTGGTGGTTGCATAGTCTTTTAAGCCTTGCCGGTCTTGGAAACTCTTTATCTCTCCATCCATTTTAAATGTCAGTCTTGCTGGATAGAGTATTCTTGGTTGCATGTTCTTCTCATTTAGTACTCTGAATATATTTTGCCAGCCCTTCCTGGTTTTCCAGGTCTCTGTGGAAAGGTCTGACATTATTCTAATGGGCTTTCCTCTGTATGTAAGAAGCTTCTTTGTCCTAGCTGCTTTTAAGAGGGTCTCTCTTGAAACATAATTCCCCATTCTAACTATAAGATGCCGTGAAGACTTTCGAGAATCTAAAATCTTGGGAGGAAATCTTTCTGCCTCTAGTACATGAACGTTGTTTCCATTCGTGAGATTGGGAAAATTTTCATAGACAACTTCTTCCACTATATCTTCTAGACTTCTTTCTTTTTCTTCCCCTTCAGGGATTCCAATAATTCTGACGTTGGAACGTTTCATGGCATCGTTTATTTCCCTCATTCTGTTTTCGTGGCTTCTGAGCTGTTTGTTCCAGGCTTCCTCCTGATCCTTTCTCTCTATCTGTTTGTCCTCCAGATCACTAATTCTATCTTCTGTCTCAGTTACCCTAGCTTTTAGAGAATTTAGATTCGATTGGAACTCATTGAGAGCATTTTGAACATCATCCCTGGTGGCTTTCAGTTCTGCCCTAACATTGTGAACATCATCCCTGGTGGCTTTCAGTTCTGCCCTAATCAATTCTGTTTGGTCATCCATGGCTTTCTCCAACCTAGCTATTGCCTGGATAATTGTTAGTCTGAATTCCTTTTCTGACATATTGTCTATGTCGATAGCCATTAGCTCTGTTGCAGAAGGCCCATCCTCTGTATTTTTCTTCTGTTGGGTATTCCTCCTCCTAGTCATTTTGGTAAGAGATGACTAAACAGATGCAGCTGGACTTATCGATTGTGGTGCAGTCAAGGTGCACCCTGGAACGCTTCTGTGCAATCAGGATTCCCCACCCAAATGAGAGAAAAAAGAAAAGAAAAAGAAATAGAGAAGAAGAAAGAAAAAAAAGGGGGGAAAGAAAAAAGGAAAAAAAAAGAGAGAGAGAGATAGGAAAAAAAGGGAAGATAAAAGAGAAGGCTCAGCCCAAATGGGCCACAAGGTAAGATTTGTGGAGTATACAAACAAAAACAGACAGACAAAAAGAGTGATAAAAGTATATGACAAGAGAAAAAAATATGTATATATAAGCAAAAAAAAAAGGGAAGAACCTCATCAGAAAGAACCCCAAGTATAAGATTTATATATTATCAGGACAAACACAAATTCACAGAAACACTGACAGAAGGAAAAAATGGGAGAGTGGTTATAGATTCTCAGTGTGGGTGAGGAAGGTTATTTTGATTCTTCCTGAAGGTATCTTGATGTTTTTGTTAAGGGACTCAACTTTCCTAAGTTACAGGGGGATTAGAAACTGGTTTGCCTATAGGGGTAGCATTGATTGGGGAAAGGGGACTACCTTGAAGTTTAACTCTATATGTATAGTAGAAAATAAAAATTAAAAAAGAATAAACTAGACTAAACTAAGTTAAAATTTAAAAAGAATTAAAAAAATAGAAAAACAAAAGAAAAACACGGGTGTATGTATCAAAAAGTTCAGGTTAGAAGGTTATTAAAGAATTTGATGTACTGGACATCTCGGTGTGATGGTAAATAGGTTAAAAAATTATCTGTATGTATATAAAAAAAAAAGAACCAGAATATTGGTAAAGAGTTAAAAATAAAAGTTGTATTTATGAAGTAGTGGTGGTTGTTCTCTTGTAGTCTTTTTTTTTTTTTCTTCCTTCCTGGTTTGTTTTCTGGGGGAGGGGCCTGCCACGTGGGTTTTCAGACAATGATGTTCCCTGAGTTAGGTCCTCCCGCTCCCCTCAAGGGGGTGAGCTCTTTTTTTTTTCCAGGAAACTGTTTTTTTCAGCCTTTTGTTCTCTGGGGGTTTTTATGTTGTTTCATCTGCTTTCTTTTGCCTTGACAGCTTTTGATGGTTTTTGGAGGTTTAGAGGAGAGCAAACAGCACCCCAACCTCCCTCTCAGAGAGAAGCCTCAGACTGTTTTGCAAAAGCTGCTGGCAGAGTCAGTTCTGAGTCACTGTCCCTGGGGATGCAGGAGCTCCTCGTTGTACCCAAAACCAGGGCAGCGGCAGCTGTCTAGGCAGCTCCAGACCGCCAGAGAGGTTCTGAGCAGAGATCACACACTGAGAGTTTCCTGCTGTCCCCGGCTGGGAATGTCTGTTTTTTCTGGCTGCCAGAGCTCCAGGCTAGCGCCTATGAGCACCTATCCCAAGGGAGGGTGTGGGACACGCGCGTTTCAGGATTGCCATCTGGCCAGGCTCCCAGCCCCTCACGGGAGCCAGACCCCACTCGTTCTCAGGGGCGCTGGCGTTCAGGTGCACTGGCCCCTCAGGGACGGAGACCTGATTTCTCTGCCGCACTCTCAGAGCACTCTCCTGTTGGGGTGTTACTTTCCAATCAGTCACCTCTGGTGGCTCCCTCCCCCTTTTGTTTATCTTCCGATATCAGTCCGACACTCCCAGTCTGCTTTACCTGCCACTGGCGTCTTCTGCTCCAGTAGAGATCCAGACGTGTATAATTCTGATCTCAGGCTGATTTCATGGGTGGTCGGAGTTCTTTGGTAGGTAATCAGCTCACTTTAGGGTACAGGTTGAAATGGTGCCTCCTCCTACTTCCCTGCCATATTCCACTCCCCACTTCTAATCCTTTAAAGTGATCCCACTTGGAGCAGAGTTAGTGCTGACCTAAAGGCATTGACCCAGACCTTAAGGAACAATTAGAGTCCTCTGGATAAACGTGTTCGCCATGGACTACTGCCTTCTTCTGCCTCTCAAAATCAGACTTACATGCCCTCAGATTTGCCTCTGTTTTCTACCTTTTTCCTTTCTGTCGAATAGCCACACATTACCCCTTCTCTGGGACAGCTTGAAATGCCAGAACATTCATCAGCTGTGATTTCAGTCCAGGACATGAAAGATGGTTCAGGATGGATCCCTGCAAAATTCAAAGTACATGTAGTTTGTCTCTCCTTTTAGTCGCCTTAATGCCTTCACTGCCTTTCCCTCCAAATTAACCCACACCTTGGCAAGCCTCCCATGCTCTAGATCTATCCTTTTTTCCCTGAGTGGGCCTTCTGTCATGGGCACCATTCGTTCAGGGCCCTGTTCTAGTTTCCTAAGGTAAGAGCAGAGTGTTGGTGGCTGCAAATTACTTGTGTTAAATTAGGGCTACTATGTGGCAGACCTTTTTTTAAAAAATAACCACTTTACTGAGATATAATTCACATACCACAAAATTCACTCATCTAAAGTGTACCATTCAGTGTTTTTCAACTACATTCACAAGTTTGGAACAATCATAACCATCTCTAATTCTAGAACATTTTTGTTCTCCTCTTCCCAAAGAAATCCTGTACCCATCGTAGACATTTTGTATAAGTATAAAAACAGTATGCAGTCATTCGTCACTGGCTTCTTCGACTTAGTGTATTTTCAAGGGTGATGTGTGTTGTAGCACATGTCACTACCCTGTTCCTTCTTTATGGCTGAATAATATTCCATTTTATTGGCTTTACTGCTTCTGCTCATTCAGTTCTCCATGGATGGACATTGCGGTGGTTTCCATTTGGGGGCTATTACAAATAATGCCTCTGTGAACTTTGTGTATACTTTTTTGTGTGGACATAAGTTTTCGATACTCCTAGCTATATGCCTAAAACTGGAATTCTTGGGTTACAGGATAACTCCATGTTGAACTTTTTGAGGAACTACCAGACTGTTTTCCAAAGATGCCGTAGCCTTTTACCCACCCACTAGCAATATATGAGGGGTTCTGTTTCTCTGTCCTTGCCAACACTCACTCTCATCTGTCTTCTTTTTTGTATGGTAGGCATTTTCACATGTACATCATCTCATTTTAGGTTCACAACAACCATGAAGATAGGTATTATTCTCCCCGTTTTGTAAATGAGGAAGCCAAGACACATAAATAAGGCAGTGTTCTTTACTGACTGCTGATGATGTGACAGGTGTTCTTAGAAGCCCTGCCTCCTTTCACCTGCACAACAATCCCATGAGGTAGATACTTTTTGAATTCCAGATGTGCAGAGAGCTTAAAGAAACTTACGGAAAGACACATAGCCAGGGTTTAAACCCAGACAGTCTGATTCTGGTGCAGTCAGAGTTCCAACCCAAAGCAACTGGTCTCCAACAAAGTCCATGCACATAAATAAAATTTCTACAGTAATTTTTTTAAATTAAGAGATCCATAAGTCCTTGCATCTTTCTGAAAATACTTTTTAAAGATTCTTTTATTTATTTTAGCAGGGGCAGAGGCAGAGGAAGAGGGAGAGAATCCTCAGGCAGACTCCCCACTGAGCGTGGAACCCTGCATGGGACTGGAGCCCTGGACCATGAGATCATGACCTGACTTGAAACCAAGAGTCAGATGCTTAAGCGGCTGAGCCACCCAGGCACCTCTCTCTGTAAATATTAATAGTGAACAGTTACTGAGGGTTCACTATGTGCTGGAGATGTTGTATGGGCTTTACATAAACTAAATAACTGAATCTTTGCAACAGTCCTATAGGGTTGGTATTATTAGCATCCATATTTTTTAGATGAGGAAACGGAGGCACAGAGGATTCAAGTAATTTGCCCAGGGTCACACAGATAGTAGGTGGTAGAGGCAGATTGTGAAGAAAATAAGTGGTCTAGATTCAGAGCCAAAGCTCTTAACCACTGCCCCTTAAAAGAAATCACAGGGTGAGCCCATTGGATTTATCCATAGACTCAAAATTACCCATTGGATCTCCAGAATTCAGTGACAATATAATTAATGATCATTTTAGAACAACTATGTGGGCTCCTCATGAGTCAAACAAAATTCAAAAACTTCACATCCATGAGTATAATCAGGGATCATGCCTACAGACGTTTTAGAACCACTGGGTCAGAAAGCTCAGCCACACTATCTGGTTAAATGATATCACACTGGAACGTTAGTGGGATCCTACAGGATTTTACTGAAACATACCAGTCCCCGTTCTCCATTCCCAATATCGAAGACTAATAATTCACAGAATTCAGTTACCTCTGAATGATCTTTGCTTCCTTAATAGACGTGGAATGAAAGCATCCAGAATGACCTTTTCGCCCCACAAGACTGATTGCAAGGGCAGACATATCTCTTTAGCTTCCTTCTTAAGTTTCATTACAGAGACAAAAATACAGTCCCTTCACATTTCATTTTTATACTGCTAGACACTATGGGAACCCCCAATTATATACATCACGGGAAAGTAGCAAAGGCTTTCTTTCCATGGCATTAGCCCAGGATCTATGTATTCCTTTTGAGACCAAGACAGAGAATGAATTGCTAATTCTGCAGGGCTGCAGCATGGACTATGAAAATAGGTCCAGAAAAATGTGTTCTTAGTTAATCATCCAGAATGAGGCTTGGACAAGTAGCTCCTTGCAGTCAGGAAGTCACATGAGAACCTGGGGAGCAAGGGAGGTGGGGGGAAGGTGAATGAGAGTAGGAGAGGAAAACTCCAAGAAAGGATGTTAGACAAATGTCTGCATTTGGCCATGAGGGCTGCTGAGTCACGTCTAACCCGGATGAGGGTGAGGAGGGAAACAGAGCTTTCAGCCCTACCAGCCAATCACCGCCTAGGAGCATGAAAGGCCCTCTCTCATTTCTATGGTCACAAAAACTCTGTGCTGCCTGTCATGTTACTTTCTCTGCATTAGGTAAATGAGGGTGAGGCAGAGCAGGGAACCTGGCCAGGCCAGACTCAAAGCGGGATCTGCCTGATTCCAGTCTGGGCTCAGATTCCAATTCTGAACCTCTGTTTAAATGCTTCACATAAACCTTAATCCACTGAAAGTTCGTTGTGAATTCAGCAGTAATAACAAAATCTCCTCATTGAATATGACATTCCACAAGTTTTTTATATAAATATATATGTGTGTGTGTGTGCGTGTGTATATATATATATAATTATATGGTATAAACTTATGTATATATAACCTTCTCTCATTTTAGCTCTCTCTCAAATCAATAAAAATATTCTAATAAAATAGGGGACTTATATGTATATATATGCCCCTTAATATATATAAAAACATATATATATTTACATATTTATATATGTATTTATATGTAACGTGCTAAATGAGATAAGAAGAGAGAAAAATATATATATATACATAATACATATTTTTTAAAGGAAGTTTGTGGAAGGAGGCAATGTCATCATTACTAATGATCTCTTTTCTCAACAGGCACGCTTGGTACACACAGTACAGTTTTTCAATTATTTCTCATAACACCTGGAAGAAGTGGATACCATGCTTTTTTTTGTTTTCTTTTTTAGCACTATATTTTTTCAAATATGAGTGAAACCTTTGATTATAGACTTTCTCCAACTGACTTATTTCACGTAGCAGAATCCCCTGCAGTTCCACCAACGTCGAGGTAAACGGGAGGGATTCGTCCTTTCTGATGCCAGAGTCAGATTCCAGTGAGTCTAGGAACCACACCCTCTTTAGGTAGTCCACTTTCCGGTATGGAATATAAGGAATAGCACAGAAGTCGGCTTCTCCATCTCCCTCTGACTCTGCCCACCACTCATGCTTTCTCTCTCTCCCTCTCTCTCTTTCTCAATAAAGAAATCACTGCTTTTTAAAAAAACAGGGCATATATCTATTATATATATTATATATATACATATAAGTTTACATACATCTATATATATTTATATACATATACATCTATATATATTTATATATATATAAAACGCCATGTGCTCTAAGCATTGTCAATATACATCTATACATATACATAAAAATATCTAGGTCAAAGAAGTTATATATATATATATATATATATATATATATATATATATATATATACACTATGTATACATTCTTTCACAAAGGACCGTTTGGGGTAGGAGGCAATATCATAATTATCAATGACCACTTCTCACCGGGCACTCACTTGTACTCACAGTGCAGATTTTCATTTATTTAGCATAACACCTGGACGACTTGGAGATCAGGCTATTTGATTTTCTTTTTTAGAAATATATTTTTTCCAATATGTGTGAAACCCTGTGATAATGATCTTTCTCTGACTGACTGATTTCACTTCGCAGAATCCCTTGCATTTCCACCCACATTGAGGAAAATGGGAGGTATTCATCCCTTTTGATGCTTGAGTCAGATTCCAGTGAGTCTAGGATCCACATCCTCTTTAGGTAGTCCTCTTTCCTGGGTGAAATATAAGGAATAGTGCAGAGGAACACAGGGATCCAGAGGAAAACTGAACGGGAAGAAATCAGAAAGAGAGACAAACCACAAAACACTCCTGACTCCTGGAAGCAAAGTGAAGTTGGCAGAAAGGGAGGTGGGTCGGGGATGGGTTCAGCCGGTGCTGTGCATGAAGGAGGGCACATGATATGATGAGCTCAGGTAGGTATATGCAACTACTGTTTGACATTGCATCCAAAGCTAATGATGTATTGTATGTTGGCCCATGGAATTTCAATAAAGAAGCATTCCATTCATTCCTTTGGCTGAGAGAGAGGGAGCAACCTGTACCCTAAAGTGAGCTGATTACCTACCAAAGAACTCCGACCACCCATGAAATCAGCCTGAGATCAGAATTATACACGTCTGGATCTCTACAGGAGCAGAAGATGCCAGTGGCAGGTAAAACAGACTGGGAAAGTCCCACTGATATCGGAAGATAAACAAAAGGGGGAGGGAGCCACCAGAGGTGACCGATCAGAAAGTAACACCCCAACACGAGAGTGCTCTGCGTCTGGGGACTAGCATTAACTTGGAGTCTGGTTGAAAGCACTCAAAAAACAAACAGCAAAGGATCCTGGGGGTAATAGTGGGAACCTGGGCGGTTAGGGTCAGGGACCTAAGTCCCCGGACCCAGGACAGCCTCCCCTGGCGCGGAGCCAGAGAGAGTGCGGCAGAGAAATCAGGTCTCCGTCCCTGAGGGGCCAGTGCACCTGAACGCCAGCGCGCCCAAAAAGAGTGGGGTCTGGCTCCCGTGAGGGGCTGGGAGCCTGGCCAGATGGCAATCCTGAAACGCGCATGTCCCACACCCTCCCTTGGGATAGGTGCTCATAGGCGCTAGCCTGGAGCTCTGGCAGCCAGAAAAACCAGACATTCCCAGCCCGGGACAGCGGGAAAATCTCAGTGTGCGATCTCTGCTCAGAACCTCTCTGGCGGTCTGGAGCTGCCTAGACAGCCGCCGCTGCCCTGGTTTTGGGTACAACGAGGAGCTCCTGCATCCCCAGGGACAGTGACTCAGAACCGACTCTGCCAGCAGCTTTTGCAAAACAGTCTGAGGCTTCTCTCTGAGAGGGAGGTTGGGGTGCTGTTTGCTCTCCTCTAAACCTCCAAAAACCATCAAAAGCTGTCAAGGCAAAAGAAAGCAGATGAAAGAACATAAAAACCCCCAGAGAACAAAAGGCTGAAAAAAACAGTTTCCTGGAAAAAAAAAGAGCTCACCCCCTTGAGGGGAGCGGGAGGACCTAACTCAGGGAACATCATTGTCTGAAAACCCACGTGGCAGGCCCCTCCCCCAGAAAACAAACCAGGAAGGAAGAAAAAAAAAAAAGACTACAAGAGAACAACCACCACTACTTCATAAATACAACTTTTATTTTTAACTCTTTACCAATATTCTGGTTCTTTTTTTTTTATATACATACAGATAATTTTTTAACCTATTTACCATCACACCGAGATGTCCAGTACATCAAATTCTTTAATAACCTTCTAACCTGAACTTTTTGATACATACACCCGTGTTTTTCTTTTGTTTTTCTATTTTTTTAATTCTTTTTAAATTTTAACTTAGTTTAGTCTAGTTTATTCTTTTTTAATTTTTATTTTCTACTATACATATAGAGTTAAACTTCAAGGTAGTCCCCTTTCCCCAATCAATGCTACCCCTATAGGCAAACCAGTTTCTAATCCCCCTGTAACTTAGGAAAGTTGAGTCCCTTAACAAAAACATCAAGATACCTTCAGGAAGAATCAAAATAACCTTCCTCACCCACACTGAGAATCTATAACCACTCTCCCATTTTTTCCTTCTGTCAGTGTTTCTGTGAATTTGTGTTTGTCCTGATAATATATAAATCTTATACTTGGGGTTCTTTCTGATGAGGTTCTTCCCTTTTTTTTTGCTTATATATACATATTTTTTTCTCTTGTCATATACTTTTATCACTCTTTTTGTCTGTCTGTTTTTGTTTGTATACTCCACAAATCTTACCTTGTGGCCCATTTGGGCTGAGCCTTCTCTTTTATCTTCCCTTTTTTTCCTATCTCTCTCTCTCTTTTTTTTTTCCTTTTTTCTTTCCCCCCTTTTTTTTCTTTCTTCTTCTCTATTTCTTTTTCTTTTCTTTTTTCTCTCATTTGGGTGGGGAATCCTGATTGCACAGAAGCGTTCCAGGGTGCACCTTGACTGCACCACAATCGATAAGTCCAGCTGCATCTGTTTAGTCATCTCTTACCAAAATGACTAGGAGGAGGAATACCCAACAGAAGAAAAATACAGAGGATGGGCCTTCTGCAACAGAGCTAATGGCTATCGACATAGACAATATGTCAGAAAAGGAATTCAGACTAACAATTATCCAGGCAATAGCTAGGTTGGAGAAAGCCATGGATGACCAAACAGAATTGATTAGGGCAGAACTGAAAGCCACCAGGGATGATGTTCACAATGTTAGGGCAGAACTGAAAGCCACCAGGGATGATGTTCAAAATGCTCTCAATGAGTTCCAATCGAATCTAAATTCTCTAAAAGCTAGGGTAACTGAGACAGAAGATAGAATTAGTGATCTGGAGGACAAACAGATAGAGAGAAAGGATCAGGAGGAAGCCTGGAACAAACAGCTCAGAAGCCACGAAAACAGAATGAGGGAAATAAACGATGCCATGAAACGTTCCAACGTCAGAATTATTGGAATCCCTGAAGGGGAAGAAAAAGAAAGAAGTCTAGAAGATATAGTGGAAGAAGTTGTCTATGAAAATTTTCCCAATCTCACGAATGGAAACAACGTTCATGTACTAGAGGCAGAAAGATTTCCTCCCAAGATTTTAGATTCTCGAAAGTCTTCACGGCATCTTATAGTTAGAATGGGGAATTATGTTTCAAGAGAGACCCTCTTAAAAGCAGCTAGGACAAAGAAGCTTCTTACATACAGAGGAAAGCCCATTAGAATAACGTCAGACCTTTCCACAGAGACCTGGAAAGCCAGGAAGGGCTGGCAAAATATATTCAGAGTACTAAATGAGAAGAACATGCAACCAAGAATACTCTATCCAGCAAGACTGACATTTAAAATGGATGGAGAGATAAAGAGTTTCCAAGACCGGCAAGGCTTAAAAGACTATGCAACCACCAAGCCGACACTGCAGGAAATATTAAGGGGGGCCCTATAAAAGAGAAAAAATCCTAAGAATATCATTGAACAGAAATATAGAAACAATCTACAGACAGAAAGACTTCAAAGGCAACACGATGTCAATAAAAACTTATCTCTCAATAATCACTCTCAATGTGAATGGCCTAAATGCGCCCATAAAACGACACAGGGTTGCAGATTGGATAAAACGACAGGACCCATCCATATGTTGTCTACAAGAGACCCATTTTGAACCTAAGGATACACCCAGACTGAAAGTGAAGGGATGGAGAAGCATCTTTCATGCCAATGGGCCTCAAAAGAAGGCCGGAGTAGCGATTCTCATATCAGATAAATTAGATTTTATACTAAAGACTGTAGTCAGAGATACAGAAGGACACTACATAATTCTTAAAGGGACTATCCGCCAAGACGATCTAACAATTGTGAATATCTATGCCCCCAATATGGGAGCACCCAATTACATAAGAAAACTATTAATCAAGATAAAGAGTCATATTGATATGAATACAATAATAGTAGGAGATCTTTTTTTTTTTGAGTTTGACAAATTTATTGGTATTTTAGTAAAGACATTCATCTCAGTCGTTTCTCTCCCATCTTGACCTTGGGTTAATATTTCACTTGAGTCAAGAAAAGAATAAGTAGGAGAGGGATGTTATTTTAACATAAGCAGTAAAATGGACAAAAGTGGAAAGTTTGCCTACATTAAAGCAAGTTAAATTCATGTATCTTGATATAATTAAATCATGTAAGAACTAATAGTTCTATATACATTTCCATTGTTTTACTTGGGGCTTACTCTAAACTTAAATGCAAATGAACAAAATGTTAGGAATATATATATACAGGCTGCTTCTCTGGAGTTATTACCTATTAAAAGAGGTGAGCAAGTAGTTACCACCAATAAAATAGTCTGAAGCTGCCTCCAAATTAAGCACTGCAGGAGTATCCAAAGAAATCATTATACTGTTTCTTTTATCTGTGACTAAGCTTTTAAAGATGTGTTTAACTGTCACATTAAAAAATAATTTATACAAAAATTTAAAAAAAACCCTACAATACATAGATCTAACAACATATATGTGGTCAAAGAATCCATAAGATATGTTTAAAGATGCATTTTCTTTCTTTTTATCTTCGGTACCTAAAATGTGCTTTTGAGAGGCCACTGGTTAATATGTATAGACTTCAAATAAACCATTATTACTGTACTAAAGTAAGAATTCTTGCATTAAGTTCAAATCAAATTTGCTTTCACAAGTTAGTAACTTAAATTAAGCTTAAACGAAGTCATAGAAAGTGCATCTTTCTCATTTTCATCTTCATACAATGTTGTTTTTTGGTGTTTCTACCTTTTAAGAATAAAAACTGCCAAATATTTAAGTGTTATATACATTTAAATTTTTGGTGGTGGTTTGTATTTTAAAAGAAACAGCTTCCTTACGATTTGCCTCAAGATCTGGTGGAAATGCTTACAGGAACTAGCTAATAATAAAAACCAAGAGAAGCACATTCAAAATACTGATTTACTTTGGTAGCAAATGGTCTTTGAAGACTGATGAAGGTAGACAAGACCCATTAAAGTGAAGTGGGCTATTTCCAATACTCAACAATTTACATAAAATTTAAAAAATTTTTTTTTGAAGAGCTAAGCATCTGTACCAACTGATAGCAATGCAATATCTAGTTTACAATGACTTGAAACAAAACAAATGCCCATTAGGGAAAAACAAAAGCCTTTATCTAACCTACTTTTTTCAGTCATACGCCAGTAACATTTTCTTCCCAATACAATACTCCCTCTCTATAAGGCTGTTCCTGGGAGCCAGACACTTTGGGTTAATAAGGGAGTTAAGAGTAATTGCTTGCAGGTTAATAGACGATAACTTTTTGCGTTCCTCTTAATGTGCTAATAGTTGTGTCTAAAAAAATATGCAATTCTTAGAAAGGTACCATTTCTGACTTTTTATTATCTGTAACCTTTGGAAACTAATCACATGAAACTACAAAATTAGCAAATGTCTTGAAATCTGTATATAAAACATAAATTACCTCTAATTTCAAACTCTCATTTATTAGTGTACCACTCAATCTTAAAAAAAAAAAGAAAAAAAAAGGCGGCTCCAAAGATAGTCTTATACCATTCTTTAAAAAAGGAAACTGTTCCTTTTAACTTTACACCCACCCCACACCCCAATTTCAACACATCATTTAATTGTCTTGGTCATGGACATTTCCAAGATGAGATTTTATATTTCGCTCCCAGAGCTTCTGGTTATCAGAAAAACCATGCTTTCCTTTATTGAAGGAGTTTGGTCCTGCTGATGTTGGTGTATCCCTTCCAATATTCTTCATCCTCATCTTTGCTTCTGGAGGCATTTCCTCTGGCTCACTATCTTCATCTTCATTAAAAGCTGCTGCTACTGAAAGGGTTTTTGGAGCAAGCATTGGAACAGTTTCTTTAGGCTTACTTGATCCAAGTTTGATGGATATGGCTGAAGCTTTCTTTGTCATCTGACTACCTATGGCAAATCCAAACTTGGAGATCTTTGTAGGTTTTGTTGGGAGGTCTGCAGCTTCTTCTTCAGCTGATCGCTTCTCAGCGCTGCGACTGGAACTTTCCCCTCCATTACTGGAAGAAACAGTCTTAGTTTTCACAGGTTTTTCTGCTTCTTCTTCAGGTCATCCGGCGGCTCCAGCTCGCTGCGGTTTCTCAGGCTTCTCCTCTCCCGCCTTCCCATCCGCCATTTTCCCCGCCGCGGCCTCCCCTGCAGCCACGCCCAATAGTAGGAGATCTTAATACGCCTCTCTCAGAAATAGACAGATCATCGAAGCAGAAAATTAATAAAGAAATAAGAGCATTGAATGAAACATTGGACCAGATGGACCTCATAGACATATACAGAACATTCCACCCTAAAACAACAGAATACTCATTCTTCTCAAGTGCACATGGAACCTTCTCCAGAATAGACCACATACTGGGTCATAAAGCAGGACTCAACCGATACCAAAAGACTGACATTATTCCCTGCATATTCTCCGATCACAATGCTTTGAAACTGGAGCTCAATCACAAGGAAAAGTCCAGAAGGAACTCAAACACCTGGAAGCTAAAGACCACCTTGCTTAAGAATGCTTGGATCAACCAGGAGATCAAAGATGAACTTAAACAATTCATGGAAACCAATGAGAATGAAGACACCTCGGTCCAAAACCTATGGGATACAGCAAAGGCGGTTCTAAGGGGGAAATACATAGCCATCCAAGCCTCCCTCAAAAACATTGAAAAATCCAGAATACACCAGCTGTCTCTACACCTTAAAGAACTGGAGAATCAACAACAAATCAAACCAACTCCACATGCAAGAAGGGAAATAATCAAGATTAGAGCAGAGATCAATGAGGTAGAAACGAGAGATACAGTAGAACGTATCAATGAAACTAGAAGCTGGTTTTTTGAAAGAATCAATAAGATCGATAAACCATTGGCCACACTAATCCAAAAGAAAAGAGAGAAAGCCCAAATTAATAAAATTATGAATGAAAAGGGAGAGATCACAACGAACACCAAGGAAATAGAAACAATCATCAGAAATTATTACCAACAGTTATATGCCAATAAGCTAAGCAACCTAGATGAAATGGATGCATTCCTGGAAAACTACAAACTCCCAAAATTGAACCAGGAAGAAATTGGCAACCTGAATAGACCGATATCTAGTAATGAGATTGAAGCAGTGATCAAAAACCTCCCAAAAAACAAGAGCCCAGGACCTGACGGATTCCCTGGGGAATTCTACCAAACTTTCAAAGAAGAAATAACACCAATTCTCCTGAAGCTGTTCCAAAAAATTGAAGCAGAAGGAAAACTTCCAGACTCTTTTTATGAAGCCAGCATTACCCTGATCCCCAAACCAGGCAAAGACCCTACCAAAAAGGAGAATTTCAGACCAATATCACTGATGAATATGGAGGCAAAGATTCTCAACAAGATCCTAGCAAACAGGATCCAGCAGCACATGAAAAAGATTATCCACCATGACCAGGTGGGATTCATCCCTGGGTTGCAAGGTTGGTTCAACATTCGCAAATCAATCAGTGTGATAGAACACATCAATAAGAGAAGAGAGAAGAACCACATGGTCCTCTCAATTGATGCAGAAAAAGCATTTGACAAAATCCAGCACCCGTTCCTGATGAAAACGCTTCAAAGTATAGGGATAGAGGGAACATTCCTGAACTTCATAAAATCTATCTATGAAAGACCCACAGCAAATATCATCCTCAATGGGAAAAAGCTTGCAGCCTTCCCATTGAGATCAGGAACACGACAAGTATGCCCACTCTCACCACTCTTGTTCAACATAGTATTAGAAGTTCTAGCAACGGCAATCAGACAACAAAGAGAAAGAAAAGGTATCCAAATTGGCAAGGAAGAAGTCAAACTCTCTCTCTTCGCCGATGACATGATTCTTTATATGGAAAACCCCGAAGACTCCACCCCCAAACTACTAGAACTCATACAGCAATTCAGTAACGTGGCAGGATACAAAGTCAATGTACAGAAATCAGTGGCTTTCTTATACACTAACAATGAAAATACAGAAAGGGAAATTAGAGAATCGATTCCATTTACTATAGCACCAAGAACCATAAGATACCTGGGCATAAACCTAACCAAAGAAGTAAAGGACCTGTACTCGAGGAACTACAGAACACTCATGAAAGAAATTGAAGAAGACACAAAAAGATGGAAGACTCTTCCATGCTCTTGGATTGGAAGAATAAACATTGTTAAAATGTCTATACTGCCTAGAGCAATCTATACTTTTAATGCCATTCCGATCAAAATTCCACCGATATTTTTCAAAGAGCTGGAGAAAATAATCTTAAAATTTGTATGGAGTCAGAAGAAACCCCGAATTGCTAAGGAAATGTTGAAAAACAAAAACAAAACTGGCGGCATCACGTTACCCGATTTCAAGCTTTACTACAAAGCTGTGATCACCAAGACAGCGTGGTACTGGCATAAAAACAGACACATAGACCAGTGGAACAGAGTGGAGAGCCCAGATATGGACCCTCAACTCTATGGTCAAATAATCTTCGACAAAACAGGAAAAAGTATTCAATGGAAAAAAGACAGTCTCTTCAATAAATGGTGCTCGGAAAACTGGACAGCGATATGTAGAAGAATGAAACTCGACCATTCTCTTACACCGTACGCAAAGATAAACTCGAAATGGATAAAAGACCTCAACGTGAGACAGGAATCTATCAGAATCCTAGAGGAGAACATAGGCAGTAACCTCTTCGATATCAGCCACAGCAACTTCTTTCAAGATATGTCTCCAAAGGCCAAGGAAACAATAGCAAAAATGAACTTTTGGGACTTCATCAAGATCAAAAGCTTCTGCACAGCAAAGGAAACAGTCAACAAAACAAAGAGGCAACCCACGGAATGGGAGAAGATATTTGCAAATGACAGTACAGACAAAAGGTTGATATCCAGGATCTATAAAGAACTTCTCAAACTCAACACACACAAAACAGAGAATCATATCAAAAAATGGGCAGAAGATATGAACAGACACTTCTCCAGTGAAGACATACAAATGGCTATCAGACACATGAAAAAATGCTCATCATCACTAGCCGTCAGGGAGATTCAAATTAAAACCACATTGAGATATCATCTTACACCAGTTAGAATGGTCAAAATTAGCAAGACAGGAAACAACGTGTGTTGGAGAGGATGCAGAGAAAGGGGAACCCTCTTACACTGTTGGTGGGAATGCAAGTTGGTGCAGCCCAGTTTGGAGAACAGTGTGGAGATTCCTCAAGAAATTTAAAAGAGAGGTTCCCTATGACCCTGCAATTGCACTACTGGGTATTTACCCCAAAGATACAGATGTAGTGAAAAGAAGGGCCATCTGTACCCCAATGTTTATAGCAGCAATGGCCACGGTCGCCAACCTGTGGAAAGAACCAAGATGCCCTTCAATGGATGAATGGATAAGGAAGATGTGGTCCATATACACGACGGAGTATTATGCCTCCGTGAGAAAGGATGAATACCCACCTTTTGTAGCAACATGGACCAGACTGGAAGAGATTATGCTGAGTGAAATAAGTCAAGCAGAGAGAGTCAAGTATCATATGGTTTCACTTATTTGTGGAGCATAGCAAAGAACATGGAGGACATGCGGAGATGGAGAGGAGAAGGGTGGTGTGGGAAATTGGAAGGGGAGATGAACCATGAGAAACTATGGACTCTGAAAAACAACCTGAGGGTTTGGAAGGGGTGGAGGGTGAAAGGTTGGGGAACCAGGTGGTGGGTAATAGGGAGGGCATGTATTGCATCTAGCACTGGGTGTGGTGTAAAACAATGAATACTGTTACGCTGAAAAGAAATTTTAAAAAGTGGGAAAAAAAAGTTGAACATATCACCTATAATATTATTAGCATTTAGAGGTGAGTGTGAGCTAGTGCCATTCATGGTCTATAATGGCCATGGTAAGGGTGGGAACAGTTGTGCAACATCTATTGGAATATATGTTTGCAGGAGCAGGGCCATAAGTAGCAGAGGTGGTTCTGAGAATGTCCCCCATCCTCACCCTCTAGCCTTCTTATTCTTAGATACTAGTTTTTGAGTGCTATGCCCTTAGCCCATTATACGAATTGCTCCTTCAATCAACACTACCACTCTATGAAGTACATATTTATGATTTCCATTTCATAAGTGAGGCAGAGAGAGGTAAGCTAAAGGTATACAGCTAACAATGACTAGTGATATTAAGATATAAACCTGAATCTTCCAGTCCCAAAGCCTCTTCATTATGCTACCACCCATTTGCTAAATTTGTTCTTATTCCTGTGTAGCAGTAGGTTCTGTAGGCTGTAGACATATCTGCGTCATCCCTTTGCCGCATCCAGGGTCCTGACCATACCTCAGCCTTAGCTCAGTGCTTCAACATCATAATCATCTTAGAGGCATAAAATAAAAATCATTTACCAGTTGGTTATAACATATCTATTTATTTTTCCTGATCTGTGGTTTTTGGAATTCTATTTTACTAACGTATTACTGCCATAACCCTCCTGCTTTGTTGGTTTCAGTAATCATCATGTAAGTGCATTCGGCCTTGATTGGGGGGGAGACTCAGAGGCATCTCTTGGAATGGGCTCATGATGTGAAAATGACTGATGGAACCTATGTCTTTGTTCCCTATGACGCTCTGCTCTACAGTTTACTTTATAAGCATACCCCCTACCAGGTCCTGAGGAACAACCCAAAACTCCGGGAAGCCTATGATGCTGTGTTGACCATTACAGTGGAATCCCAAGAAAAAACCTCCTATCAAGCCTATACTGAGGCAGCAGCTAGACATGAAATTCCTGGGAAGCTGGAGTCAGATCAGGTAAGTGCAGAGTTACAAGTTATCATAAGTGGAGACCCTCAAACAAGAAGGTCAGTATTATTCCTGTGAAAAGCCTCTATTTGCATAGGCAACCCAATCTAGAAGAGGCAACCACGCATAAATTAAAAACACCTTTTGTTTGCAGGAAACATTTGTCAAACGAAGACACATTGTTGAAGCTTTTTCTTTTTTAATTGTCCAGCTGCCCACAATGACAACATGCAGCTGTGAAGAATAAGTAAAACCTATTTAAGAAGAGGGAAACAAAGATTTCATAATGTACTAGTGCTATTCCAGGGAGCTAGAGAGGTTTTATGTCTGACCCAAGTTCAGCTGGTTTGAATAGTTCTAAATCTATTCAAAATCAAAGAGAACTGGTGCATGAGACCATATTAAATTTATTATTGATAAAACTGGTATTAGAGAATATGGCTTTTGTTTGTAAGCATTTGAGCTTCACAGTACTGAATCTGAGGATTACCCAGACTTCCCTACCTAGTCAACAACATTGCAGGACCACCATATTCTAGCACCACAAGGGCGTGCCTTTTGTAAAATATACATCCTGGAGGAGCATAGTGGAGTGCGTGCTTCCTATAGGTAGGTGGCTCCTAAGAGAAAGAAGTTAGGAGGGTCTGGGATGTATATCCTTAGTTCTCCTTCCAAATTAACCAGTCAGGTTAAATCACTCCTCCTCTGTGAGAAGGAATGAGTAAGGGCGTGAGGAGAGGTAAGATGATTATTATTTTTTTTTTTTTTTTGCTAGTAGAGCTATCTCTGCATGAAAAGAATAGTTTGGAATGGGGAAGAATTCCTCCCTTCTAATATGTAAGATGTGATATTTACATGTGTATAAATGAATATATGTATAAACACATTTCAGATTCAAATCACAGACACTAAAGGGCCTGAGCAAGGTAAAGGAGTAGGGAGGGGAAGAAAGCAGAGAAAGGAATGGAGAGCAAAGACAAAAACAAAGAGGAAACATCCAAAAAAGACAAGGAATATGGGAAGAAGGTAGGGAGGCCAAAGATACCAGTTAGATTTGAAAAAAATAAAGAGGTGGTTTTTGTAGTTTGGAGGCTAGATGTAGAAGGCAGTCACTTTTAGAAGTATTTAGAATAACACATGAGTAGAATTAAAAGTTCTAGCATTTGCTAGCATAGTGTATCAGTTATAATGCTTCTGGCTGTAAGTGACAGACTATTCAAGACAAAATGGCCCAGGTGATTTTTCTTTTCAAAATTTGAAGGTATGGGAGCTCAAAGGTCCATTATTCATCAGCTCAATGATGTTATCAATGAACCAGGCTCAACATATCTTTCCATTTTACAAGCCATAGCATGCTATCTGGCCATCGTTATTTGGTTGGTCTTATGGTCCCATGATGGCTGCCACAGTTCCAGACATTACATATTATAGGTGGAACTGCCTCCAGCTAAAAATGGGCAATGATCTTTTCTTGTGTCTCTCTTTAAGAGTGAGGAAATCTTTCCCAGAAGCTCCTCAGGCAGACTTTTCTCCACACTTTCTTGATCACATTCATGTCTCATATACATACCGAAATCAATCATTTAGGAAGAGGAACAAAACCATCATGGTTAACCCTATGGCTGCTGGAAAAATGTGAACAGATTTGAGATTCTGTTAGCAGGGAAGAAGGCTGTCAGGGAGTCAGCTGATTGTGTCTAACACTCACATTCTCAATGATATTCTTTTTTATATCCACCATTTATTAATTTATCCCGTGGACTGCTTCTGCTTCTGCACAAATAATTCAGATAAAATGTAGGTTTACTTTAAGTATTGATTACAAAGCTTTTGCTGATTCTTGTTCTAATGAAAAAAAAAAAGGTGACCAGCAGAAATATTAACAGGGCAGGTTTTGAACTTTATTGCTACTGAGATGTTTATAATAAATCTTTCTTTTAGGAGACGCACAGATGTTTAAAAACAGGTGGTCAGTTTGGTCATGAATTGCAAGAATCCCTCAGATCCCTAAGAATGGTTGCTCAAACCAGTTGTTTGGTGTTATTTACAGGCAAGCGAAGAGATGGTGAATTTTTGTATTTTTTAGCCAATGATACAACACCACATCGATACAGACTAAGTCTTTTTACTTTAATCATGAAATGAGGGAAGGAGAAATGTGCATGTGTGTGTGTGTGTATTGTACATACTTATATATGAACAGATATTTTTATAAAAAATTCAGACCTACTACTTGTAATATTTGATCCAATCTTTTTGTGCTTGTGGAAAACATAAGGTAATTAAGGCAAGAAAAGAAAAGACACCACTATCTTCGTTGCTAGGCAACATGTACCCTGCTTTAGACAAGAAAATAGAGAGAGTTAAAGCAAAGGATCTAGATCTTATGAAACAGCTTGTTTGGATGCATTTCTTCCCCCTCTTTGCAGGTGCCTAGGGTATACCCCCCTAACCAAAGGCCAAGAGAAGGATGAGACAGTTATCTTTGGATTTCTGATAAACAAAACCTTCTTTTGCCTAAATTATTTAGCTAAATTTTTGAAGGCTGTTGGTATAGGAGAAAGAGCATATGATAAAGAGTGAGACACACTTGGGTTTAAGTACCAGGGTTCCACTCTTACTAGCTGTGTGTCCTTGGGCAAATTACTTCCACTTTTTTGAGTCTCAGGGTTCTCCTCTGTAAAATGGGTTAGTGATCTACATCTAGGATTATTGCAAAGATTAAACAAAGTCACACGTGTAAGGTAACTAGCAGAATGTCTGGCTCACGAGACCTTCTTTTCCACTTTTTCTGCCATGGGGTCAGAATGACCTTACACTTACCATCTAAGCTTGAATCTGATTTCAGCTCCCTACTCTTGAAGTTTTCTGGTTCCTAGCAGAAAATTGCTCAATAGTTTTAGCTTTCAAGATTATTTTGCTTTCAGAATCCCAAATGATATTTTCTTAGATCAAATGATGTAGTGCATCATTTGTTTGTCCCCAGAATCCTGCTGTTTTTGCCGTTAAGTCAAAAGATCAATAAATATCTGCTGAGAACCTGCCATGCGCCATGCATTGTGTGGAACTCCAGATAGAACAGTTAACAAGACAAGATTTTTGTCAGTGGTGTGTTGGAACTTGTTTACTAAAGTTGATGGTGTGCACCTTTTCCCAATTCTGTGTCCAGTGGCATCATGTTGGTAGCTAGAAACCAGCCATTGGGAGTATTTACACCACAGAAATTGGTAAATGATACAAGTAAGAGCTGTTTTCCTCCTAATAGAATCAAATGTTTCCTTGCGCATCTCTTGTTCCCGATCATTTGGGGTGTAAATTCCTGTGAGAGGGACAGTAAGCGAATAAACAAACGCATGAAAAACATGGCCATTTTTCTCTCTTGCCCAATAACTTCCAGTGGAGTTGAAATTTCCATAGAGAGGCTATATTGCCCAGAGCAGTATTTGCAATCTCTTTTAATTTATGTCCTTCTTTAAAAAGTAAAACCAGGGGCGCCTGGCTGGCTCAGTGGGTTAAAGCCTCTGCCTTCGGCTCAGGTCCTGATCCCAGGGTCCTGGGATCGAGCCCCCATCGGGCTCTCTGTTCTGCAGGGAGCCTGTTTCCTCCTCTCTCTCAGTCTGCCTCTCTGCCTGCTTGTGATCTCTGTCTGTCAGATAAATAAATAAAATCTTAAAAAAAAAGTAAAAGCAAAGACTGTCAAAGTGATATGCACACATAGTTTTAACGGTTAAGAAATGCTAAAAAGTTTGTGTCAACAACAAAGCAGTTCTTAGGCCTCCCTCCCACCTTTCATCAGAAGCAACCACTTTCTTGTCCCTTTTGCTTTTTATTCTGGTATTTACTTCTGGTTATGTAAATACCATACCACCGCTAGTCTCTCTCTCTCTCTCTCTCTCTCTCTCTCCCTCTCTCTCAGTTATCTCTTGATTAATCAATTTATTTATTATTCATTTATTTATGTATTATTGAGAGATGGGGAGAGAGAGAGGGAGGGAGGGAGGAGGGGTAGCGGGAGAAGGAGAGTCTTTTGTGTATTTTTAAAGATTATTTATTTGAGAGTGAAAGAAAGAGAGAGCAAGAGCCTGGGGGGAGGGGCAGAAGGAGAGAGAATGTTAAGCAGACTCTGTGCTGAGCACCAAGCCTGATGCAGGGCTTAATCTCATGAGTCTGAGTTCAGGGCCTGAGCTGAAACCAGGAGTTGGATGCTTAACAAGATGTGCCACCCAGACGCCCCATGGAGAAAGAGAATCTTAAGCAGACTCCACTCCCAGGGTGGAGCTTGACACAGGGCTCCATCCCACAACTGTGAGATCATTCACGCATGACCTGAGCCAAATTCAAGAGTTGGATGCTTAAGGGACTGAGCCACGCTGGCACCCCTTGATTAATCAATTTTAGACAATATTTGCTGGCTTTCTATTACAGTTGAGGACTTTTAGCTCTTATATACTTCCTTATGCTCCTTCAAACCTTCAATATAGGTATGCCACAATTTTTAGTTAAACTCATATTTGGTATTTTTTGTATTATACCTATCTAACTATCATTGATTGCTGATCCATATGGTATATTATGGTAACAGTTCATTCTGCGTGTAACTTTTGATTTTTACTGGGGTTAACAATTGTCTCATTTTAAAATTTGTTTACCTTAACTTGAATTGTGAAGTCTTTCCACACTGTCTGATAAAGCTGTAGAATTTTCACAGAACAGTTTTATACACGGCAAAAATCCTTTATCAGTTTCATTTGTTTTTCCTGAAGCTCTCTGTCCTCCTGTTCCAATCTAAACTTATTGCTTTCTAAAGCTTCTGCACAACTGTTATGCTAAGATCTCCTTTTCCACTACCCTGGAAGGCCCCTTTCTCCTTTTTTTTCTCTGCTGAATCCACTCTTGCATGAATCTTGTGGCTCCCATTTTTTTCCCCCAGTTTACTCTTGTTTTGGTGGAGCACACTCTCTAGTGAGAAAGGTACAGGGATGATAAATTTTTGAAATTTTGCATATCTGAAAGTCATTCTTCTATATTCACGATTGGTTGATAGTTTGAGTATAAAAATCTAGGTTAGAAAATCATTTGGATGTGGAGAAAGGGGAACCCTCTTACACTGTTGGTGGAAATGCAAGTTAGTGCAGTCACCTTGGAGAACAGTGCGGAGATTCCTGAAGAAATTAAGAATAGAGCTTCCCTATGACCCTGCAATTGCACTGCTGGGTATTTACCCCCAAAATACAGATGTAGTGAAAAGAAGGGCCATCTGTACCCCAATGTTTATTGCAGCAATGGCCACCGTCGCCAAACTGTGGAAAGAACCAAGATGCCCTTCAACGGATGAATGGATAAGGAAGATATGGTCCATATACACAATGGAGTATTATGCCTCCATCAGAAAGGATGAATACCCAACTTTTGTAGCAACATGGACGGGACTGGAAGAGATTATGCTGAGCGAAATAAGTCAAGCAGAGAGAGTCAAGTATCATATGGTCTCACTTATTTGTGGAGCATAACAAAGAACATGGAGGACATGGGGAGATGGAGAGGAGAGGGAGTTGAGGGAAACTGGAAGGGGAGATGAACCATGAGAGACTCTGGACTCTGAAAAGCAACCAGAGTGTTTTGAAGGGCTGGGGGAGTGGGAGGTTGAGGAACCAGGTGGTGGGTAATAGGGAGGGCACGTACTGCATGGAGCACTGGGTGTGATGCCAAAACAATGAACACTGTTATGCTGTAAATAAAAAAAAATAAAAAATAAATAAAAAAATTTAAAAAAAAGTAAAATTAAAAAAAAAACGAAAATCATTTCCCCTAAGGCACCCCGCTGGCTGTTGGAAGAGCATGTGACTTTTTTTTTTTAAGATTTTATTTATTTGACAGAGATCACAAGTAGGCAGAGAGTCAGGCAGAGAGAGAGAGGAAGGGAAGCTGGCTCCCCGCTGAACGGAGAGCCAGATGTGGGTTTGATCCCAGGACCATGAGATCATGACCTGAGCTGAAGGCAGAGGCTTTAACCCACTGAGCCACCCAGGTGCCCCAGCATGTGACTTTTTTGATCTCGGGTTTTTATGTTTGATCCCGCGTTGGGTGTAGAGATTACTTAAAATCAACCATCAAATAAAATAAAATCATTTCTTTTAGCGCTCTGCAACATGGCATGCTGTCTTCCTATTTCCATTATTGGCATTGACAATTCCAATGCCATTGTTATTCCTGAGTCTTTAATGTAACCTCTTTTCATTCCTTCTCATCTCTTCCAGAGGCTTTTAAGATTATCTTTATTCTTGATGTTAGGAATTTTCATGATGATGTCTGGGTCCTTGACATATATTATGCAGTATCTATTCTGGGGCCTTATAGTCCCATTCTACCTGGGAAATGTGTGTATATTATTTATTTGATAATTTCTTTGACAACATTGTCTTTGTTCTCTCTGAAAATACTCTTCATTGTTTATAAGATTGCCTGGGTTGATTTTTTTTTTAAATGATGGGCTCAAAGGCCATAGAATATTTTATTCCACAGACAGAGATCATAAGTAGGCGGAGAGGCAGGCAGAGAGATAGGGGGGAGCAGGATCCCTGCTGAGCAGAGAGCTTGATGCCAGGCTGGATTCCAGGACCCTGGGATCATGACCTGAGCCAAAGGCAGAGGCTTAACCCCCTGAGCCACCCAGGCGCCCCTGGGCTGATTTTTAATTGTCTAATTGTTTCTCTTGTACCATCCAGATTTTTGTTATTAATTACTCTTCCTAACAGAGCCTCCAAATTATGCGTCTTCTTTTACTGATTTTTCCCCCCTATAATATTGTTAATTTCCAAGAGGTGGTTCTTGCTGTTTGATTATTCTATTTTGATGGGATCCCAGTTTTGTTTTGTAACTATGGTATTTTATCTTATTTCTTAGAAAATATTCATTGTACTTTCTTTGAAATTCTTTTCTGCTGCCTGTGTTTTTCTCCCTTTCTAATTTTTCATGCTACTTTGTTTTGGTCTTTCTATTTCATGTTGGAAGTTTCCTTAATTCTTAATTTCCTTAATTCTCTGGTGATCCTGAATGAAAAGAATGAAGCTCGAAGAGACAGATTTGAAGGTGAATGTACATGGTGTGTTTGTTAAACAGTGGAGAAATTGGCTAGCCTGCTGACGTTTTAAGTCAGTATCTGTAGATCTTGCCTCTTGGGCTACACTCTCTTCATGGACTCTTGGGAGTCATAATCCTGGTTGTCACTATTCTAGGAGTCATGGGTGGGGGTGCGGGGAGGAGACTGGGACTCTCATTGTTAAGTATAAACACTTTAATTTCATCATTCTTTTTTGTGGCTTGCCTAACTTTTACCTTCTTTTGAATTACCTGTCCCAGCTCCAGAGCTGCTCTGAATCAATTTAACCTGTTTCCAGCAGGGTCTGGCTTTCCTTAATAGAGGTGGGGATGGCGGATGACTAATCACTCCTTACAAGGCCATTCAAAGGGCTGTACTTCCTTTAAAGTCCTGCCTCACTCGGACTTCTATAGTACTTGGTGCCTCTAATTCCTATGCCTTTGTAGGATTCTCAGGGGGGAAATCTGCTTGTTGCTTACCAGCATTCCCCCTTGGGGGAATGGTGTGGAAGGTTGGTGTGTCTGTTCCTTGTTCTCCTTGTTGGAGAGAGAGATTTGAGAGGAAGAGGAGACTGAGGAAAAAAAATCTTGATCTCACCACCTTCAATCAGGAAGTCGTGAAGGAAAAAAGAAGTTACAAAAAAGTTATTGGTGGATCTAGCAGATACTTGATTTAGCAAATATTTATTAAGCTCAGGTATAACATGGTTAAGAGCATGGGCTTTGAAGGCAGGGTGCTGTACATTCACTTAAGCTCTCTGTATCTTCTTTTCATTTTATGAAGTTGGGAGTAATAATAGTGCCTACCCCATACAGTTGTTGTGAGGATTAAATGAGTTAATACACATAAAGAGCTTGCCTGGCACCTAATAGCTCCTTAATAAATGTTTATTATTAGTGGTATTAGTGTTGTTCTTTTTATTATTACTGTAGGCTCAGCACTTTGCAGGTGATACCAAGGAGAACAAAGTAGAAATAAGGCCTTTTCCCCAATGAAGGGGAACAGTTTTACCATTTTAGGGTGCTAAGAACACTGGGTCCAAAATTGGATATTTTAGGGGCACCAAGATGGCTCAGCTAGCAGAGTGTGCCATTTTTGATCTCAGGTTTGTGAGTTTGGGTCCCATATTGGGTGTAGAGATTACTTACAAATAAAAAAAAATCTTAAGATAGAATAAAATAAAATTGGGATTTTTACTTATTGTTCACAAATTCAAGAATGGAATAAGGTACTTGACCACTATGCTTCCAGGATGGTACTATTAGAGTTCTGTGTTCCTCTTCTGAAATGCAAATAATGGAAGCTCTCATGTATCCAGTGCTTCCTCTGTGCCTGGTAGTTAACACAAATGTTCTCATCAGATCTGTAGATCAAGCCTACAAATTAGGTATTATTATCTCTACTTTATGGGTGATGAAACTGAGGCTCAAGGTCACTTTTCCAAGGTCATACCGCTGCTGGCAAGTGGCAGAGCTGGGATTCCAATACTGATCTGCTAACAGAACCTGACCATTTAACTACATAATAAATTACACTGTATCCCCTGTCCAATGCTTTATTCAATGTAATATTGCTAAGTGACTAACACTTTGATTTGAATGGGGTTTTCTGACTGCTTTCCTCTAACCTAGGAAGTACTAGGACTTTATGAGGACCCATGAAAGGAGAACCGTAAATCAGGGGTGCGTGGGTGGCTCAGTCAGTTGGGAGTTTGCCTTTAACTCAGGCCGTGATCTCCAGGTCCTAGGATCTACCTCCCTGCTCAGCAGGGAGTCTGCTCCTCCTTTTCCCTCTGCCTCTCTCCCCAACTCATGCCTGCTCTCTTTCTCTCTGTCTCAAATAAGTCAATAAAATCTTTTTTTTTTAAAAAGGGAGAGAGAACAATGAATCAAAATGGAGGGACTGAGTGGTAGGAAGCCAGTGACAAACTTCCTAATTTAGTCTCAGGATGATTGGGCAAGGATTATCACTTTGTACCTTTAAAATTTGACTTCTGAAGTAAGGTTTTAGTACCTACAACCTTTACTTTTGCTGCCTTCCTAATGCTTGTTTTCAGGAAAATGCTACTGGCTACAAATGCATATTGCTAGAACACACATTTGGGATAATTTTTCCAAATGTGGCCTTATTTGCCTAAGCAAAGGAACTCCTCTGGATTTCTCAGCAAGCCCAGGGGGCCCTGAAGCTCCTGGAACCCACTGGTTTCTATTAGCTTGAATATATATGCCTGTCAGGGGACGTGGTTAGGGCTGAAGCATTCCAGGATGGGACCCACCAGACACTAGTCAGGAAAGGTTGCCTGCTGCTTACAGTGGCTACACTTATCTTTGTACATCATTCTATTAAAAAAAAGAGGATCATTCTATAAAAATAAAAGTACTGTATTCCTGAGTGTCATATCAAATAGCTTGGATTATTAGCCATCTCTTGGCTATGTCCAAGGGTTGAGATCAGGCATTGTTGGAGGTAGCACCTTGAACAAGAGAAATTTGATTACCATCTGGTTTCTTGATCTCTGCACATGCCTGGCTTTTTGTTGAAAAGTGATGTTGCCATTTTGTCCTTCAAATGATGCTTTCTGACCCAGGTATGTTTCAATACGTTTCTGAGGACAAAATGATTTGGAAGCCAGTATTGTGTCTTGTGAGCACAGTAAATCAGAACTGATGGTGGTCCACTTAACAACAGCATGAACCATTAAACTAAACAAATTCAAAAATCACTGCTCCTCACACAGACCCCAGGTTCTTGGATACCAAACTCCAAGAAGCCTGGGGTAGAACTAGTCAAATTTGTTGAATATCAAACAATCAATTGTCATTCATTTGTTCATAATTCATTCAATCAGGTTCAGGTCTATGCAGCAGGCAAAACTAATAGATTGAGTCATGAGTCATGAGTAATGCTTACAGCACTCTGCAGTTTATATAGAGATATATATATACATGTATATAAACATATATATATGTGTGTGTGTGTTTATATATATATATATATATATATATATATATATATAAAATATGGCTTCTTTTTATTTTCTTTTTCTGTTTTTTAAATTTATTTATTTATTTTCAGTGTAACAATACTCATTGTTTTTGCACTACACCCAGTGCTCCATTCAATACATGCCCTCTCTATTATCCTCCACCTGGTTCCCCAACCTCCCACCCCCAGCCCCTTCAAAACCCTCAGGTTGTTTTTCAGAGTCCATAGTCTCTCATGGTTCATCTCCGCTTCCAATTTCCCACACCTCCCTTCTCCTCTCCATCTCCCCATGTCCTCCATGTTCTTTGTTATGCTCCACAAATAAGTGAAACCATATGATCCTTGACTCTCTCTGCTTGACTTATTTCGCTCAGCATAATCTCTTCCAGTCTGGTCCATATTGCTACAAAAGTTGGGTATTCATCCTTTCTGATGGAGGCATAATACTCCATCGTGTATATGGACAACATCTTCCTTATCCATTCATCCGTTGAAGGGCATGCTGGTTCTTTCCACAGTTTGGCGACGGTGGCCATTGCTGCTATAAACATTGGGGTACAGATGACTCTTCTTTTCACTACATCTGTATTTTTGGGGTAAATACCCAGCAGTGCAACTGCAGGGAATATGACCTCTTTTTAAAAGAAGAACTGATTTCTTTCTTTGAGAGAGAAAGAGAGAGAGAAAGCGTGAGTGGGGGACTGAGACAGAGGGAGAAGGAGAAGCAGACTCCCCGCTGAGCAGGGATCCTGATTCGAGGCTCAATCCTGGGGCACCGAGAGTATGACTTGACCCTAAAGCTGTAACTTAACAGACTGAGCCCCCCCCAGGAGCCCCAACAAATGCCCCCCTTCATACCTGACACCCTTTTAGCCCTTCCCCCTGCCCACCAACTCTCTGATCATCATCAGTGCCTTCTCTATAGCTACCAGTCTGTTTCCTGGTTTGCCTCTCTCAATTTCCCCCCATGTTCCTTTCTTTTGTATCTTAAATACCATATACGAGAGAAAGCAAATAGTATTCGTCTTGCGTTGACTAATTTTGCTTCCCCAAGTCCTCTCCAGTTGAGTCCATGTTGTTCCAAATGGCAACATTTCTTTCTTTTGGAGGGCTGAGTAATATTCCTTTACACACAACAGACACACACGGACACACACACACACGCACACATACTCAAAAACCCACAACTTCTTATTTATTGAGGCATTAGTAAATGGATAATTGAGTTGTTTCCAGCAGTACAGCATTGTAGATAATGCTATAAACATTGGGCTGCACATGTCCCTTCCAATTAGTATTTTGGTATCCCTTGGGACAGTCCTTCATAGGGTAATGGCTGGAGAGCAGGGAAATTCGGTTTTTAGCTTTTTGTGGAACATCTGTACTATCAAAAACAACATTTCCATCTTACTTCCAAATTCTAGCAAAATAAATGTTTAAAGTAGGATATGAGTATTGGGTCGAGTCTTTATGGTGAGTTGAGGGGGACCGCAACCGTAAGCAGGTATGCTTAGTATTTAGCATGGTCTTAGAGAATTCTGAATGTGTGTCGAGCACCTACTATGTTCCAGACAATATGCACCATCTTCTTCATGTTTCTTTAAGTAATTTCTACACCCTGCATGGGGTTCAAACTCACACCCCCAAAAGCGAGAGCTGTATAAGCCCAGCAACTGAGACAGCCGGGTGCTGCTGCACCATTGTCTCGAATCCCCAACACAGCTGGGAAGAGTAGAACTGGAGTTTGAAGGCAGGTGGCTGTGACTCGAATCCTCAGCCTTTCCTGAGAACTGACGTATGCCAGAGCATCAAACCTTTACCCAGAAGAAAAAGAGCTTACAGAATGGTTGACATGTTTTCCTTATACTTTAAGAAACAGTCCACTGTTCCTTGAAAATAGTAAAAGGAGATGAAAGAGTTGTTTTTTTTCCTTACCGTTCTGCATCTTCAACAATACTTCTGAAATCGGTCATGCAGCACTTTGATTTTGAAAACCTGGGAGTGTGAGGAATTCTTGTACAATAGTGATATCGCGTGGCTACAAGGGTTCATGTCCAAAGTCCTCAAGAAGTTCCTTTTAAGTCAGTTTGGGAGCTGGCTAATTGAGGGACACACTGAGCTGCTTTCTGTCATGTTCTCTAGGGCTTAGGGTGGCAGCAGGTTGGGTCATGATTCCACGTGTCCTCTCCAAACTGCCACACAGAAATCGATAAATCAGTAGATCAATACATGTAACCTAAACACCCTCAAGCAGCCTCTTTGCATCCAGTAGCAACGCAGCAAAATTACTTAGCTCTGAGCCCTGGAACCATGCTGCTTCTGTTTGCCCCGGGACTCCACCATTTACCTGCTGCATGAACTTGGCCACATCATAGAACCTCTCCAGACTTGATGGCTTTGTCCACCTCTGACGTGAGAATTAAAATCGTCCTCCCTTGGGGGTGGCTGTCTAGCTAAGTCTGTAGAGCATTTGACTCTTGATCACAGGTCAGGGGTTGAAACCCTGCCCTGGGCATAGGTCTCACTTCAGAAAGTAAAAGAAGGCTCCTGGGTGGCCCAGTTGGTGAAGCATCGGCCTTTTGCTTGGTTCATGATCCCATGGCCTTGGCATTGAGCTCCAACTCGTTGGGTTCCCTGCTTTGGAAGGAGCCTGCTTCTCCCTCTCCTTCTGCCTGCCACTTGGCCTGCTTGTGCTCTCTCTTGGCCAAAGGAATTAATGAAATATTTCTTTATTGAAATTCCATAGGCCAACATAGAATACATCATTAGCCTTGGATGCAGTGTTCATTCATTAGTGGTGTATACCTCCCAGAGCTCATCATATCATGTGCCCTCCTTAATGCACCTCACCCGGTGACCCCATCCCCCACCCACCTCCCTTACTGCCAGCTTCACTTTGCTTCCAGGAGTTAGGAGTGTTTTGTGGTTTGTCTCTCTTTCTGATTTCTTCCCGTTCAGTTTTCCTCTCGATCCCTGTGATCCTCTGTGCTATTCCTTATATTCCATACAGGAAAGAGGACTACTTAAAGAGGATGTGGATCCTAGACTCACTGGAATCTGACTCAGGCATCAGAAGGGACGAATACCTCCCATTTACCTCGATGTGGGTGGAAATGCAAGGGATTCTGCTAAGTGAAATCAGTCAGTCAGAGAAAGACCATTATCACAGGGTTTCACTCATATTTGAAAAAATATATTTCTAAAAATCAAAACAAATTAAGAATGGCCTCCACATCTTCTAGGTGTTATGAAAAATAAATGAAAAACTGCACTGTGAGTACCAAGAGTGCCCGTTGAGAAGAGATCATTGGTAATGATGACATTGCCTCGTACCCCAAACTGTCCTTTCTGAAAATTATATACATAGTATATATATGTATATTCATAAACATACATATATATGTACGCGTTCTATGTAGATACATAAGTATATAAATAGATATATATTTGGAAATGCGTACAGCACTCCTTATTTTATATATATATAGATATATATATGTACATATATAAGAATATAGATATATATGATATATGCCGTCCTTTCTAAGAAAAACTGATTTCTTTTTTTGAGAGATGGAGAGAGAGAGTGAGATAGCATGAGTGGGGGCCAGAGGCAGAGGAGAAAGAGAAGCAGACTCGCTGCTGAGCAGGGAGCCTACATTGAGGCTTAATCCTGGGGCCCTGAGAGTATGACTTGAGCCTAAAGCAGACACTTAACAAATCGAGTCCTCCAGGAACCCCAACAAAAGCCCTCCATCATTCCCATCACCCATTTAGACCATCTCCCTGACCACCTCCTCTCTGATCATCATCATTCACTTCTCTATAGCTACCAGTCTGTTCCCTGGTTTGCCTCTCTCAATTTCACCCTATATTCATCTGTTTTCTTTTTTTAAATACCATATATGAGAGAAAACACATAGAATTCGTGTTTCATTGACTCATTTTGCTTCACATAGTCCTCTCCAGCTGAATCCATGTCATCTCAAATGACAAAATTTCTTTCATTTGGATGACTGAGTAATATTCCATTACAGACACATACACACATACACACACACACACACACACACACACACACACACACACACACAGAGAGACACACACAGACACACACACTTTGTTATTTATTGAGTCATCTGTTGATGGACATTTGAGTTATTTCCATCATTACGGCATTGTTGATAATGCTATAAGCATTGGGCTGCACATTTCCCTTCCAATTAGTATTTTGGAATCTCTAGGGCCATTCCACTGTAGTGTAATGGCTGGAGAGCAGGGGAGTTTGGTATTTAGCTTTTTGAGGTACCTCCATACTATCAAAAAGAACATTTCCAATTTACTTCTAAATTCTAGCAAAAGATATGTTTAAAGAGAGAGAACCTCTTTTTTTTTTAAAGATTTTATTTATTTATTTGACAGAGATAAGAAGTAGGCAGAGAGGCAGGCAGAGAGAGGGAGAAGCAGGCTCCCCGCTGAGCAGAGAGCCAGAGGCGGGGCTTGATCCCAGGACACCGGGATCATGACCCGAGCCAAAGGCAGAGGCTTTAACCCACTGAGCCGCCCTGGTGCCCCAAAAGATGTGTTTAAAGTAGGATAAGAGTATGGTTTGAGTCTTTATGGTAAGGTGAGTGGGATCACCACCAAAAGCATGCATGCTTGTATTCAGCATGGTCTTAGAATATTCTGAATGTGTGTCGAGCACCTACTATTTCCCAGACAAAATGCAACATCTTCTTCCTGTTTCTTTAAGTCATTTATGCACCCTGCTTGGGGATCAAAAGCACAACTCCAAGAGCGAGCACTGTATGCTCCCACCAACTTAGACAGCCAGGTGCTGCTGCACCATTGTCTTGAATCCTCACAACAGCTGGGAGAGTAGAGCTGGAGTTTGAAGGCAGGTGGCTGTGACTCTGGATCCTCAGCCTTTCCTGAGAACTGACATATGCCAGAGCATCAAACTTTTACCCAGAATAAAAAGAGCTTACGGAATGGTTGAAATGTTGTCCTTAAACTTTAAGAACGAGTCCACTGTTCATAGAAAATAAAATAGTAAAATGAGATGAAATATATGTATTCTTATTTACCATTCTGCATCTTCGAAAATATTTGTTACAACAGTCATGCAGCACATTGATTTTGAAAACCTGGGAGTCTGAGGAATTCTTGTAAAATCCTGACATCCAGTGGCTACAAAGGATCATGACCAAAGTCCTCAAGAAATTCCTTTCATGTCAGTTTGGGAGCTGGCTACTAGAGGGCAGCACTGATCTGCTTTCTGTCAAGTTCACTGGGGTTGAAGGTGGCAGAAAGTTGGGTCATGATTTCATGTGTCCTCTCCAAACTGCCACAAAGAAATGGATAAATCAGTAGGTTAATGCAAATACCCTAAATTCCGTCAAGCAGCCTCTTTGCATCTGGTAGCAACGTGGAAAAATTATATAGCTCTGAGCCCTGGAACCATGCTGCTTCAGTTTGCCCCGGGCCTCCACCATTTCTCTGCTGCATGAACTTGGCCACATCACAGAACCTCTCCAGACTTGATGGCTCTGCTTTGCAAGGAGCCTGCTTCTCCCTCTCCTTTGCCTGCCACTCGGCCTGCTTGTGCTCTCTCTCTCTTTCGGCCAAAGGAATTCATGAAATGTTTCTTTATTGAAATTCCATCGGCCAACATAGAATAATTCTTTAGCTTTGGATGCAATCTTCAATGATTAGTTGGGGATACCTCCCAGGGCTCATCATATCATGTGCCCTCCTTAATGCACATCCCCGGGAGACCCCATCTCCCTACCCACCTCCCTTTCTGGCAATATCACTTTGCTTCCAGGATTCAGGAGTGCTTTGTGGTTTGTCTCTCTTTCTGATTTCTTCCCATTCAGTTTTCCTCTCCATCCCTGTGATTCTCTTCACTATTCCTTATATTCCATACAGGAGAAAGGACTACCTAAATAGGATGTGGTTCCTAGACTTACTGGAATCTGACTCAGGCATCAGAAGGGAAGAATACCTCCCATTTTCCTCGACGTGCATGGAAATGCACGGGATTCTGCTAAGTGAAATCAGTCAGTCAGAGAAAGACCATTATCCCAAGGTTTCACTCATATTTGAAAAAATACATTTCTAAAAAAGAAAAAAAAATAGACTGGTCTCCAAGTCTTCCATGTGTTATGCTAAATAAATGAAAAACTGCACTTTGAGCACAGTGAGTGCCCATTGAGAAGTGGTCATTGATAATTATGATATTGCCTCCTACTCCAAACGGTCCTTTGTGAAAGAATGTATACATAGTGAATATATATATATATGTATATATATATATATATAATGTAGATACTTATATGTACGTGTATAGATACATACTTGGCAATGCTTACAGCACTCGGTATTGTATATATATTATATATATATATAATATATATATGTATATGTATGATGATATATATAAACATATATATATATAATATATATATGCCCTGTTTTTAAAGAAGAACTGATTTCTTTATTTGAGAGAGAGAAAAAAAGGAGAGGCGGGCAGAGTCAGAGGGAGAAGGAGAAGCAGACACCCTGTTGAGCAGGGAGCCTTCATAGAAGCTCAATCCTGGGGACCTCAGATTATGACTTGAGCCTAAAGCAGACACTTAACCGATCGAAACCACCCAGGAGCCCCAACATATGCCCTTCCTCAGACCCATCTCCCGTTTAGCCCATCCCCCTGCCCACCTCCTCTCTGATCATCATCAGTGCATTCTCTATAGCTACCAGTCTGTTTCCTGGTTTGCCTCTCTCAATTTCACCCCATGTTCATTTGTTTTGTTTTGTTTTTAAATACCATATCTGAGAGAAACCACATAGCATTCATCTTTCTATGTCTCATTTAGCTTCAGTTAGTCTGCTCCTGCTGAATCCATGTCGTTCAAAATGGCAAAATTTCTTTCATTTGGATGGCTGTTTAATATTCCATTACACCCACACACACACACCCACGCACACAAACACTCACACACATACTTATTTATTGAGTCATCTGTTGATGGTCATTTGAGTTATTTCCATCATTTTGGCCTTGCTGATAATGCTATAATCATTGGGCTGCACATTTCCCTTCCAATTAGTATTTTGGTAACTCTAGGGTCATTCCATTGTAGTGTAATGGCTGGAGAGCAGGGGAGTTCGGTTTTTCGATTTTTGAGGGACCTCCATACTATCGAAAAGAACATTTCCGATTTACTTCCAAATTCTACTAAAAGGTATGTTTAAAGTAGGATATGAGTATGGGTTCGAGTCTTTATGGTGAGGTGATGGGGATTGCCACCCAAAGCATGCATGCTGAGGATTCAGCATGGTCTTCGAGTATTCTGAATGTGTGTCGAGCACCTACTATTTCCCATACAAAATGCACCATCTTCTTCCTGTTTCTTTAACAGGAAGAACAACAATTCAATTTCTTTATTGAAATTCCATGGGCCAACATAGAATACGTCATTAGCTTTGGATGCAACGTTCAATCATTAGTTGCGTATACCTCCCTGAGCTCATCCTATCATGTGCCCTCCTTCATGCACATCACCGGATGACCCCATCCCCCTCCACCTCCCTTTCTGCCAACTTCACTTTGATTCCAGGAGTCAGGAGTGTTTTGTGGTTTGTCTCTCTTTCTGTTTTCTTCCTGTTCAGTTTTCCTCTCGATCCCTGTGATCTTCTGCACTGCTCTTTTTTTTTAATTTTTTTTAAAAATTTTTTATTTATTTGTCACAGAGAAGGAGAGAGAGAGAGAGCACACATGCAGGCAGAGGTGGAGAGAGAAGCAGGCTCCCTGCCGAGCAAGGAGACCATGCGGGACTCGATCCCAGGACCCTGGGATCATGACCCGAGCCGAAGGCAGCGGCTTAACCCACTGAGCCACCGAGGCGTCCCTGCACTGCTCTTTATATTCCATAGATAAAAGAGGACTACCTAAAGAGGATGTGATTCCTAGACTCACTGGAATCTGTCTCAGGCGTCAAAAGGGACGAACTCGTCCCATTTTCCTCGATGTGGGTGAAAATGCAAGGGATTCTGCTAAGTGAAATCAGTCAGTCAGCGAAAGATCATTATCACAGTGTTTCACTCATATTGGAAACAATACACTTCTTAAAAGGAAAAAAAGTAGCCTGGTCTCCAAGTCTTCCAGGTGTTATGCTAAATAAATGAAAATCTGCACTGTGAGTACAGTGAGTACTTGGAGTACACGTGGTCATTGATAATTATGATATTGCCTCCTACTCCAAACGGTTCTTTGTGAAAGAATGTATACATAATATGTATATATATTTCTGTTTTTACGTAGAGACCTATATGTATATGTATAGATTTATATTTGGCAATGGTTACAGCACTCGGCATTTTTTATATATATATATATATATATATATATATATATAGACAGAGAGAGATAGATAAATAGATGTATGTAAACGTATATATATATATATAATATGTATATAATTTATGTGGCCTGTTTTTTAAAAAGAAGTGATATCCTTTTTTTGAGAGAAAGAGAGAGAGAGAGAGAGAGAGAGAGAGAAATCATGAGTGGCAGGCAGAGTCAGAGGGAGATGGAGAAGCAGACTCCCCGCTGAGCAGGGATCCTTCATGGAGGCTCAATCCTGTGGCCCTGAGAGTATGACTTGAGCCTAAGGCAGACAATTAACCGTCCGAACACCCCCAGGAGCCCCAACATATGCCCTTCCTCAGAACCATCTCCCGTTTAGCCCATCCCCCTCCCACCTCCTCTCTGATCATCATCAGTGTATTCTCTATAGTTACCAGTCTGGTTTCCTGGTTTGCCTCTCTCAATTTCACCCAATGTTCATTTGTTTTTTTTTTAAATACCATATGTGAAAGAAACCACATAGAATTCATCTTTCTTTGACTCATTTTGCTTCATATGGTCCTCTGAAGCTGTATCCATGTCGTTCAAAATGGCAACATTTCTGTCATTTGGATGGCTGAGTAATATTCCATTACACACACACACAAACACCCGCACACACATTCTTATTTATTGAGTCACATGTTGATGGACATTTGAGTTATTTCCATCATTTTGGCATTGGCGATAATGCTGTAAGCATTGGGCTGCACATTTCCCTTGAATTAGGTTTTGGTATCTCTAGGGTCATTCCATTGTAGTGTAAGTGCTGGAGAACAGGGGAGTTCGGTTTTTAGATTTTTGAGGGACCCCCCATAATATCAAAAAGAACATTTCCGATTCACTTCCAAATTCTAGCAAAAGATATGTTTAAAGTAGAATACGCGTATGGGTTCGAGTCTTTATGGTGAGGTGAGGGGGATTGCCACCCAAAGCATGCATGCTGAGGATTCAGCATGGGCTTAGAGACTTCTGAATGTGTGTCGAGCACCTACCATGGGCCAGAAAATATGCACCATCTTCTTCATGTTTCTTTAACTCTTTTCTACCCACTGCTTGGGGTTCAAAGGCACAACCCCAAAAGGGAGAGCTGTATGCTCCCACCCACTGAGACAGTCGGGTGCCGCTGCACCATTGTCTTGAATCCCCACAACAGCTGGGAAGAGTAGAGCTGGAGTTTGAAGGCAGGTGGCTGTGACTCCGGATCCTCAGCCTTTCCTGAGAACTGACGTATGCCAGAGCATCAAACCTTTACCCAGAAGAAGAAGAGCTTATTAAATGGTTGACATGTTTCCTTATACTTTAAGAAACATTCCACTGTTCCTTGAAAAGAAAATAGTAAAATGAGATGAAATAGTTGTTTTTTCCTTACCGTTCTGCATCTTCAACAATACTTGTGAAAACGGTCATGCAGTACATTGATTTTGAAAACCTGGGAGTCTGAGGAATTCTTATATAATACTGACATTGTGTGGCTAAGAGGGATCATGACCAAAGTCCTCAAGAAATCCCTTTCATGTCACTTTGGGAGCTGGCTACACAAGGGCAGCACTGATCTGCTTTCTGTCAAGTTGACATGGTTGAAGGTGGCAGAAAGTTGGGTCATGATTCCACGTGTCCTCTCCAAACTGCCACAAAGAAATGGATAAATCAGTAGATCCATATATATAGCCTAAATACCCTCAAGCAGCCTCTTTGCATCCTGTAGCAACACGGCAAAATGACTTAGCTCTGAGCCTTGGAGCCATGCTGCTTCCGTGTGCCCCGGGACACCACCATTTCCCTGCTGCGTGAACTTGGCCACATCACAGAATCTCTCCGGACTTGATGCTTTTGTTCACCTCTGACGTGAGAATTAAAATTGTCCTCCCCTTGGGGTGGCAGGCTGGCTAAGTTTGTGGAGCATTTGACTCTGGTCTTCAGGGTCAGGGGTGGAAACCCCACCCTGGGCGTGGGACTCACTTCAGAAAGAAAAAGAGGGGCTCCTGGGTGGCCCAGTTGGTGAAGCATCGGCTTTGCGCTTGGGTCATGATCCCAGGGCCCTGGCATCGAGCCCCACCTCGTCGGGCTCCCTGCTTAGCAAGAAGCCTGCTTCTCCTTCTCCTTCTGCCTGCCACTCGGCCTGCTTTTGCTCCCTCTCTCTCTGCCAACGGAATGAATGAAATGTTTCTTTATTGAAATTCCATGGGCCTACATAGGATATATCATTAGCTTTGGATGCAACGTTCAATCATTAGTTGTGTATACCTCCCTGAGCTCATCATATCATGTGCCCTCCTTAATGTTGGGGCCAGACAGGAAGGGAAACTTTTCAAGATAGTGGATACCCCAAAATGGCCGAGGTTTCCGTCATCACCTCCTCTTGGGATGCCAATTTATCAATGACCTGCTGACAGCTCAACGCAGGCCCCTACACATCTCCTTTTGGACTTCCCCAACCAAACCCCATATCCCTCAAACCCCAGAAAAGGGGCTAACTCTGACTGGTCGGATTACAGTCCATCCTTTGCATAGAGGAAGTAACTCTGACTGGTTGGATTACAATCCTTCCTTTGCATATGAGCCAACCATTAGGAAATAGTTCTGCTTTTCAACTTTATGTAAACCCCAGCCACCTTGTCTTGCGCGGGACTTCCCTGACTCACTGCCCTCCTTTGAGTCCTGGAACCTCGCCCCAGGGTGCCCACAATAAAGATCTGTTCTTGGATCCTCGCTTGTCTTGGGTCTCATTTCCATTTAGTTACCGAGAAACCTGACATTTGGTGCCGAAACCCGGGAGGAGATCGAGCCCCTGCACTGGCACGGAGGCTCTCTCCTCCTTCGTCGGACTGGGACTCAGCTCTCTTTCTCTACTCTGGTCACAGGACTCCTTGTGGTGAGTGTTCCCTGGTCTCCAACCCTTCCCCGGGGCGTCCTGTCCTAATGGCGGCCGAGTCAGGGCAATCCCTCCACCGCCACCTGGTGGCTCCATGGTTCCAGGAATAAAGGAGACACCCTCACTCCACAGCAACCATTTCCCTAAGTTGCAGCTCATTTCTCGGAGGAGGGGACGCCCTCCTCCAAGTCTTGAGCTGATAAGGGAAGGGGGCATGGGAACCTCCCAGTCCAAATTCGATCCCAAAATGCCTTTAGGATGCCTACTGGCTAATCTCTGAACTCTGGAGTTAGACCAGGACCTACGAAGGCGACACCTTATTCATTACTATGCTGTCGCTTGGCCTTAATATGGGCTGGACAACCAATCACAATGGCCACCTGAAGGCACTTTTGATTATCAGATACTTATGGACCTTGATAATCTCTGTAGATGCCAAGGCAAATGGTCTGAGGTGCCTTATGTCCAGGATTTCTGGACCTTGCACTCCAGACCAGAACTCTGCTCTAGCTGCTCAACCTCTCAAGTACTCCTAGCCCGCTCTCCCCCACCAACTCTTCCCCATTCCACCTCTAAAGACTCTAACTCGGCCTCTCTATCTCCCCTCGCCTAGCCTCCTGAAAATCTCTCCAGGCCCCCTGTAAGGGTCCTACACCTTCCTCCTCCTCCCTACCAACCCGCTCCCCAACAGCCTATGCCCCCAACTCCTTCTCCAACCCCCGAAGCTCCAGGCACAGCCTCGAGCACACCCTCTCCTACTGCTCCTCCCCTCCCAGCCCCAGAACCTCAACCACCTTCCAGTGCCCTCCCTTCTTCTCCTCCTATCTCCACCTGTACCAGATCCAAAAACCCTTCCCCGGACCTGGTCTGCACCTTGAGGGAGATTGCAAGGGCTGAAGGGGTTGTCCGAGTCCATGCACCCTTTTCTCCACAAGACCTATCCCAAATAAAAAAACGCTTAGGTTCCTTTTCGGCCAATGCCGGCAACTACATCAAGGAGTTCCAATATTTAGCCCAGGCCTATGACCTAACCTGGCATGACTTACATGTCATCCAGACCACCACCCTTACCACAGAGGAAAGGGGACACATCCAGGCTGCTGCCTGAGAACACGCAGATCAGGTTCACCTGACTGATGCTACGATTCCAGTCGGGGCTCAGGCCGTCCCAGCCGTGGAACCAGGCTGGGACTACCAAAATGGCCAGGATGGTCGTTGACACTGCGACCGCATGGTCCAATGCCTCATTGCCGGCATGCGGGCGGCCTCTAACAAGGCTGTCAACTACGACAAGATTAGGGAAGTCATACAGGCCCCAGACGAGAATCCGGCCATGTTCCTTAACCGGCTGACTGAGGCATTAACCCAATACACGCGCCTAGATCCAGCCTCCCCTGCGGGGGGTGACATTCTAGCCACACATTTCATCTCCCAGTCAGCCTCAGATATCCGAAAAAAGCTAAAAAAGGCCGAGGAGGGCCCACAGACCCCTATTTCAGACCTAGTGAGAATGGTCTTTAAAGTCTTTAGCTCCTGCGAGGAAGCCGCTGAACTTAAATGGCAGGCCAGGCTCCAGCAGAAAGTCCAACTACAAACCCAAGCCCTGGTTGCAGCCCTGCAGCCGGCCGGCTCTGGGAGCCAGCAAAAAGGGGAAACCAACGGCACCCCACCAGGGGCCTGCTTCAAATGCGGGGCTGAAGCTCATTGGGCCCGTCAATGCCCTAACCCAAAGGCGTCAACCGGACCATGCCCTCTCTGCCATTTGATGGGCCATTGAAATCCGACTGCCGTAGCCTCGGGGAATCCTCGGCATCTCAACGCGGGGGAAGACCCTAGACAGTAAGTTCAGCCTTCCAACTGCTTGGGTTGGAGGACGACTGACGAAGCCCAGACTCAGCCACCCCTCTCACCCAGGCCAAGCCCAGGGTCATGCTCCAGGTAGCGGGTAAGTCCATTTCTTTTCTGCTGGACACGGGGGCTACCTACTCTGTTCTACCTTCCTATGTGGGACACACTCGACCCTCACCAGTTGCTTTTATGGGGATCAATGGGAATTTCTCCACTCCTAGGGTCACGCCTCCCCTTATCTGTAGCCCGGATGGGTTCCCCTTCTCCCACTCATTCCTGGTGATTCCCTCATGCCCAGTGCCAATACTGGGTAGGGATATCCTCCAAAAGCTAGGGGCAACTATCCAGTTGTCTCCCTCTCCTCCCTCCTCACCCTTAGCTCATCTCATCCTATATCTCTCCACTCCATCTACTCCTGCCCCCGATCAATTACCCTTCGTGAACCCCCAAGTATGGGATACCTCGGAACCCGTAGTGGCCTCCCACCACACTCCCACCAAAATACAACTCAAGGATGGTTCCAAGTTCCCCTCTAGACCCTAGTTCCCTATCTCCCTCCCCCATCTCCGTGGTCTCAAGCCCATCATAGAATGGCTGAAACGTCAGGGACTTCTGATTCCCATAAGTTCTCCTTGTAACTCCCCCATCCTGCCGGTTCGTAAACCCTCCGGTGCTTATCGACTGGTTCAGGACCTCCAACTCATCAATGATGCAATAGTCCCTCTCCATCCGGTGGTTCCTAACCCTTATACCTTGCTATCCCATATCCCTCCAAGCACCACTCACTTTACAGTGTTGGACCTGAAGGATGCCTTTTTTACTATCCCCCTACACCCTGATTCCTATTTTCTTTTTGCCTTCACCTGGGAAGACCCAGACACACATACCTCTGGACAGTTAACCTGGACTGTCCTACCCCAGGGGTTCCGGGACAGCCCCCATATTTTCGGTCAGGCCTTGGCTGTGGATTTACAGCAATGCATCCTTAAGGCTAGTACCTTAGTACAATATGTAGATGACCTCCTCCTCTGCAGCCCTTCCCACATCACCTCCCACGATGACACCTCCTCCCTACTTAACTTCCTAGGGAGCAAAGGGTATCGGGTCACACCCTCTAAGGCACAGCTCTGCACCCCCGCGGTCACTTACCTAGGCATCCACCTGACCCCCACCTCTAAGTCTCTTACCGGGGACCACATCCGCCTCCTACGAGAGCTCCAACCCCCTCAGACGGCAGATGAGATACTCTCCTTCCTCAGGTTGGCTGGTTTCTTTAGGCACTGGATTCCAAACTTCTCCATCCTGGCCCACCCCTTGTACCAAGCAGCAAAGGACACTCCCCAGGGTCCCCTCAGAGATCCCTCTTTGGTCCGCTGCCTGTTTTCCAAGCTAAGAGACTGTCTCACCGCTGGGCCGGTACTAACTTTGCCTGACCCTTCGAAACCATTCCACCTTTACACTGATGAGCGGTCAGGTTCAGCTACTGGCCTTTTGGCCCAACCGGTGGGACCTACTTACCGGATTGTAGCCTATCTATCTAAGCAGCTAGACAGCACTGCCCGCGGATGGCAGCCCTGCCTCAGGGCGCTGGCAGCTGCTGCCTCCTTGACTAAGGAGGCTCTCAAATTGGCTTTGGGACAACCCCTTGTGGTTTACTCCCCCCATCGACTTGGGGATCTTCTTAGCCACCGATCCCTGGCCCACCTAACCCCCTCTCGTCTCCAACTCTTCCATCTGCTATTCATCGAAAACCCTCAAATCACCCTCGCTACCTCTCCCCGCTTAAATCCTGCAACTCTGTTGCCTACACCCTCACCTACCTCCGAACCCACTCACTCTTGCCCGCAGCTCATGGAGGATCTCACCTCTCCCCATCCTGGACTCTCTGATCAGCCACTCTCCAACCCTGATCGTATACTCTTTGTAGATGGCAGTTCCCTCCTGGCTGCAGACAGTCAGAGACATGCTGCTTATGCTGTAGTCACCTCGGAATCAATTGTTGAGGCAGCTCCCCTCCCGACAGGGACCACATCCCAAAAGGCAGAACTTATAGCCCTCACTAGGGCATTACATCTGTCCAAAGGACAACGAGTCACCATCTACACTGACTCGAAATATGCCTACCTCATTACTCATACCCACTCTGTCCTCTGGCAGGAGCGGGGATTTCTGACCTCAAAGGGAACACCCATAGTCAATGGACCGACCACTCATTGCTAAATTACTCGAGGCCCTCAGTCTGCCCACTGAAGTCGCGATCATTCATTGCAAGGGCCATCAGGCCTCCAACGATATGGTCTCCATGGGAAACAACAAGGCCAACTCAGTGGCCAGGCAGATGACTCTGAATAGCCCCATATCCCCCATCCTTTTTCTTAATACTCCTCACCAACCATCCTACTCAGAAAGAGACCCAAGCACTTCACTCCCTGGGGGGAAAAACAGAAGATAAAGGATGGATTTACATTCAGAGCAAAATCGCTCTCCCAGAGAACCTGGCCCATACCCTAATTACTGATGTCCACCAATCTCTCCATATTGGCCCAAGGGCACTGAACCAATTCCTCCAGCCCCCGTTTTACTATCCATCCCTACCTAAGGTGATTGAGACTGTCCATAGGGCTTGTAAAATCTGCTCGGCCATAAATGCACAAGGAGGAATCTGCCGGCCGGGGCTTAACCATCAACTCCGAGGCCGTCAGCCCCGGGGAAGACTGGCAGCTGGACTTCACTCACATGCCCCGCCATAAAACCTTTCGTTATCTACTAACTTTGGTTGACACTTTTACAAGATGGATTGAGGCGTACCCCGCAGCCAGAGAGACTGCAGACGTGGTGGCCACAATCCTCATCGAGCACATCATCCCGAGGTTTGGGTTACCCCGGACCTTACAGTCAGATAACAGGCCAGCATTTATCTCCAGCATGACCCAACAGGTGGCCGAAAGCCTCAACATTACCTGGAAGCTGCACATCCCCTACCACCCTCAGTCTTCAGGTAAGGAGGAAAGGGCCAACGGGTTACTTCAGGCTCAACTCACTAAACTTACCCTGGAGACTCGCCTTTTATGGCCCGCATTGTTACCTCTAGCTCTCACCAGACTCCGGGCGTCCCCCCGAGGACCATCAGGTTTGAGTCCCTTTGAGCTGCTGTACGGCCGGCCTTTCCTTATCGACCACAACCTCCCGGCCATTCCTCCACCTCTCTTATCTGCCTTACCTTACCCTCCTCCGGGCCCCCCTTGAGAGCCCATGCTGATGCTGTCATACTGGCCCCAGACGACAATACCTCCGAGGAAGCCTGCCCATGAGACTTATCCCCAGGGGACCAGGTGGTTCTCAGAAATCTGCGGCCAGGCTCCCTGCAGACCCGATGGACCGGGCCCCACACGGTTATCCTCACCACCACAACCGCGGCAAAATTGCTGGGACATACCGCATGGGTGCACATCAACAACCTTAAGCGGGCACCCACAGGTAATGAATGGACCTCCCAGATGGTGGGACCCACCAAACTCCGCCTGGCTAAGACTCCTTCTCATATTTCTCCTAAGCCCCCTGATCCAAGCAATAGAATGTGAATGTATGAGGAGCACATCCAGATACTCAAAATACCTACCTCAACTAGCCTCCCGGTCCACTACCTACTTTTCCTCCTATACCTATATGCCCGCTATCTGTTACTCGGGGAAAACGCCAACTACCTGTACTTCGAAACACGCCCCGGGAAAAACCTTTTGGACCCCCAAACTCTCTCAAACTAGTCGATCCCCTTGCATCCAGTACCCCAAAACTGGTAAAGATTGCTGGAACTATCTGGGTCATGCCGGTCTCACTGACGGGGGAGGAGTCCAAGACCAGGCGGCCCAGGAAGTAACCAGACAAAAAGTCATTCAATTAAATAACCGGCTCCAAGCCTCAACCCAGCTTACCTACAAGGGTATTTCCCTTGACAGCATAAAAAAGATCCCCACCACTGAACAACTAACAATAACTCTCCTAAATGCCAGCTATAACTTATGGCGGAATGCCACTGGCAGTGGGGACAGCAACTGCTGGATCTGTTTTCCGTTCTCTACATTCTCTAACTTCGTAGGGATCCCACTCCCAACCAGCTGGCCACTCCCTAATAACACGATCATCAACCAGACTGTCCACATTGGACCTATTGGAGGAAAAATACCAATCATCAACTCCTCCAACTCTCTCACTTCGACATGACTAACTCCTCCCTCCCATACTGTACTCCCTCAGGTGTATTCCTCTCATGCCCTCAGGGTACCTATCGTTGCTTAACTATCAATGACTCCCTAGACTGCACATTTATCTTACTATCCCCCTCAACTAACATCTATTCTGATCCTCAACTCCAGTCCATACTATTCCCCCAGCACCAAACCAAAAGGGCTGCCTTCCTCCCCTTCTTGATAGGCGCTGGGATAACTATGGGAGTTGCAACCGGAGCAGCAGAGTTAGGGACTTCCATGGACTTTTACTATAAACTTTCCCAAGCTCTTAACGATGACATGGAGCGGATCACTGATTCCCTCACAGCCCTACAAACTCAGGTCACCAGCTTGGCAGCTGTCGCCCTACAAAATCGGAGGGCTCTTGACCTCTTAACCGCCGAAAAAGGTGGAACATGTCTATACTTAAATGAACAATGCTGCTACTTTGTTAATCAGTCAGGTATAGTTACTTCCAAGGTCAAAGAACTCCGGGACTGGATCCAGACCAGACACCAGAGCACGTCTTCTGGGGTTTAGACCCCCACACTTGGGTAATGTGGTTACTCCCTTTGGCGGGACCCCTATGCCTAATCCTTCTTCTCATCTCTGTCGCTCCTTGCATGTTTCGATGTTTACAGGAACACCTGTGAGAACTCACCCGGGTATCTGTCAACCAACTTTTACTTCAGCCCTACTCTCACCTGCCCACCTCTGACTGCCCCCAACGATGCCCCACTGTCAGCAGGAAGTAGTCAGAGCAAAGTCGACGCCCCCCACACCATTATATAAAACAAAAGGTCAAAATGTTGGGGCTGGACAGGAAGGGAAACTCTTCAAGATGGCGGATAACCCAAAATGGCCGAGGTTCCCGTCATTACCTCCTCTTGGGACACCGATGGATCAATGACCTGCTGACAGCTCGATGCAGGCCCCTAAACCTCTCCTTTTGGACTTCCCCAACCAAACCCAATACCCCTCAAACCCCAGAAAAGGAAGTAACTCTGACTGGTTGGATCACAATCCTTCCTTTGCATAGAGGAAGTAACTCTGACTGGTCGGATCACAATCCTTCCTTTGCATATGAGCCGACCATTAGGAAATAGTTCTGCTTTTCAACTTTATGTAAACCCCAGCCACCTTGTCTTGCGCGGGACTTCCCTGACTCACTGCCCTCCTTTGAGTCTTGGAACCTCGCCCCAGGGTGCCCACAATAAAGATCTGTTCTCAGACCCTCCCTTGAATTGGCGGTCTCATTTCCATTTAGTTACTGAGAAACATGACACTTAATGCACATCACCAGGTGACCCCATCCCCCCACCCACCTCCCTTTCTGCCAACTTCACTTTGCTTCCAGGAGTCAGGAGTGTTTTGTGGTTTGTCTTGCTTTCTGATTTCGTCCCGTTCAGTTTTCCTCTCCATCCCTGTGATTATCGACCCCTGTGATGACAGGGATCGAGAGGAATACTGAATGGGATGAAATTTTAAATTTAAATTTAAATTTAAATTTTTTTTAAATTTTATTATTATTTTTAATTTTAAAATTAAAATTTAAATTTTAAATACTCCCTGCACTATTCCTTATATTCCATACAAGAAAGAGGATTACCTAAAGAGGATGTGGTTCCTAGACTCACTAGAATCTGATTCAGGCATCAGAAGGGACGAATACCTCCCATTTTCCTCGATGTGGGAGGAAATACAAGGGATTCTGCTATGTGAAATCAGTTAGTCAGAGAAAGATCATTATCACAGGGTTTCACTCATATTTGAAAAAATATATTTCTAAAAAAAAAATAAAATAGCCTCGTCTCCAAGTCTTCCAGGTGTTATGCTAAAAAAATGAAAATCTGCACTGTGAGTACAGTGAGTGCCCGTTGAGAAGTGGTCATTGGTAATTAAGATATTGCCTCCTACCCCAAACGGTCCTTTGTGAAAGAACGTATACATAGTATGTATATATTACTTTTTTAAATGTAGATACCTATATGTATATGTATAGATGTATATTTGGCAAGCTTACAGCACTCAGCTTCATATATATATATATATGTATGTAAACATATATGTATATATATAATATATATATATAATATATATGCCCTGTTTTTTAAAAAGAAGTGATTTCTTTATTTGAGAGAGAGAGAAAGAGAGAGAGAGAAAGCATGAGTGGCGGGCAGAGTCAGAGGGAGATGGGGAAGCAGACTCCCCACTGAGCAGGGATCTGGCATGGAGGCTCAATCCTGTGGTCCTGAGAGTATGACTTAAGCCTAAAGCAGACACTTAACGGAACGAACCCCCCCAGGAGCCCCAACATATGCCCTTCCTCAGACCATCTCCCATTTAGCCCATCCCCCTGCCCACCTCCTCTCTGATCATCATCAGTGCATTTTTTATAGCTACCAGTCTGTTTCCTGGTTTGCCTCTCTCAATTTCACCCCATGTTCATTTGTTTTGTTTTGTTTTGTTTTGTTTTTTAATACCATAAATGAGAGAAACCACATAGAATTCATCTTTCTCTGATTCATTTTTTTTAAACATTTTATATATTTATTTGACAGACAGAGATCACAAGTAGGCAGAGACACAGGCAGAGAATAAGAGAGAGGAAGCAGGCTCCTAGCCAAGCAGAGAGCCTGACGCGGGGCTCAATCACAGGACCCGGAGACCATGACCTGAGCTGGAGGCAGAGACATTATCCCACTGAGCCACCCAGGCGCCCCTCTTTGACTCATTTTGCTTCGTAAGGTCCTCTGCAGATGAATCCATGTCGTTCAAAATGGCAACATTTCTTCCATTTGGATGACTGAGTAATATTCCATTACACACACACACACACACACACACACGCACTCACACACACAAACACTCACATTCTTGAGTCAGTCAGAGTCACATTCAGTCAGTCAGAGAACGATCATTATCACATGGTTTCACTCATATTGAAAAAAATATACTTCTAAAAACGAAAAAAAGTAGCCTGGTCTTAAAACTTCCAGGAGTTATGTAAATAAATGAAAATCTGCACTGTGAGTACAGTGAGTGCCCGTTGAGAAGTGTTCATTGATAATTATGATATTGCCTCCTACCCCAAATGGTCCCTTGTGAAACAATGTATACATAGTATATAAATATTAACTTTTTTTATGTAGATAACTATATGTATATGTATAGATGTATATTTGGCAATGCTTAGAGCACTCGGCATTTTATATATGTATGTGTATATATATATATGTAAACATATATGTATATTTATAATATATACATAATATATACGCCATGTTTTTTAAAAAGAAGTGATTTCTTTATTTGAGAGAGAGAGAGAGAAAGCATGAGTGGCAGGCAGAGTCAGAGGGAGATGGAGAAGCAGAGTCCCCGCTGAGCAGGGATCCTGCATGGAGGCTCAATCCTGTGGCCCTGAGAGTATGACTTGAGCCTAAAGCAGACACTTAACCTACAGAACCCCCCCAGGAGCCCCAACATATGCCCTTCCTCGGACCCATCTCCCGTTTAGCCCATCCCCTGCCCAACTCCTCTCTGATCATCATCAGTGCATTCTCTAGAGCTACCAGTCTGTTTCCTGGTTTCCCTCTGTCAATTTCTTCCCATGTCCATTTGTTTTTTTTTAAAATACCATATATGAGAAAAACCACATAGAATTCATCTTTCTTTGACTCCTTTTGCTTCATATGGTCCTCTGAAGCTGAATCCATGTCGTTCAAAATGGCAACATACCTTTCATTTGGATGGCTGAGTAATATTCCATTTCACACACACACACACACACACACACACACAAAGACACACACACAAACACTCACACACATTCTTGTTTATTGAGTCATCTGTTGATAGACATTTGAGTTATTTCCATCGTTTTGGCATTGGTGATAATGCTATAAGCTTTGGGCTGCACATTTCCCTTCCAATTAGTTATTTGGTATCTCTGGGGTCATTCCATCGTAGTGTAATTGCTGGAGAGCAGGGAAGTTCGGTTTTAGATTTTTGAGGGACCTCCATAGTATCAAAAACAACATTTCGGATTTATTTCCAAATTCTAGCAAAAGACATGTTTAAAGTAGGATATGAGTATGGGTTCGAGTCTTTATGGTGAGGTGAGGGGGATTGCCACCCAAAGCATGCATGCTGAGGATTCAGCATGGTCTTAGAGTCTTCTGAATGTGTGTCGAGCACGTACCATGGGCCAGAAAATATGCACCATCTTCTTCATGTTTCTTTAACTCTTTTCTACCCACTGCTTGGGGTTCAAAGGCACAACCCCAAAAGGGAGAGCTGTATGCTCCCTCCCACTGAGACAGCCGGGTGCTGCTGCACCATTGTCTTGAATCCCCACAACAGCTGGGAAGAGTAGAGCTGGAGTTTGAAGGCAGGTGGCTGTGACTCTGGATCCTCAGCCTTTCCTGAGAACTGATGTATGCCAGAGCATCAAACCTTTACCCAGAAGAAAAAGAGCTTATGGAATGGTTGACATCTTTTCCTTACACTTTAAGAAACAGTCCACTGTTCCTTGAACATAGTAAGAGGAGATGAAATAGTTGGTTTTTTTCCCTTACCGTTCTGCATCTTCAACAACACTTGTGAAAACGGTCATGCAGCACATTGATTTTGAAAACCTGGGAGTCTGAGGAATTCTTGTATAATACTGACATTGCATGGCTAAGAGGGATCATGACCAAAGTCCTCAAGAAATCCCTTTCATGTCACTTTGGGAGCTGGCTACAGAGGGCAGCACTGATCTGCTTTCTGTCAAGTTGACAGGGTTGAAGGTGGCAGAAAGTTGGGTCATGATTCTACGTGTCCTTTCCAAACTGACACAAAGAAATGGATAAATCAGTAGATCGATACATATAGCCTAAATACCCTCAAGCAGTCTCATTGCATCCAGTAGCAATGCGGCAAAATTATTTAGCTCTGAGCCCTGGAACCATGCCTCTTCCATTTGCCCTAGGACTCCACCATTTCCCTGCTGCAGAATTTGGCCACATCACAGAACCTCTCGTGAATGTATATATATATATATACACGTATATACGTATATATACGTATATATATATATATGTATATATATATAAACAATGTATACATTATTTCACAAAGGACCGTTTGGGATAGGATACGTATATATATATACGTATATATACGTATATATACGTATATGTATACGTATATATATATATACACACTGTTTTTACGTATATATACGTAATGTATACATTGTTTATATATATACATATATATATATACGTATATATACGTATATACGTGTATATATATATATACAATGTATACATTATTTCACAAAGGACCATTTGGGATAGGATACATATATATACGTATATATATATATATATATACACTGTTTTTACGTATATATACGTAATGTATACATTGTTTATATATATATACATATATATATACGTATATATACGTATATACGTGTATATATATATATACAATGTATACATTATTTCACAAAGGACCGTTTGGGATAGGATACGTATATATATATGTATATATACGTATATGTATACATATATATACGTATATATATATATACACACTGTTTTTACGTATATATACGTAATGTATACATTGTATATATATACATATATACATATATATATATACGTATATATATATATATATATATATATATATATATATATATATACAATGTATACATTATTTCACAAAGGACCGTTTGGGATAGCATACGTATATATATATATATATATACGTATATATACGTATATATATATATATATATATATATATACACTGTTTTTACGTAGAGACCCATATGTATATGTATAAATGTATATTTGTCAATGCTTACAGCAGTTGGCGTTTTATATTTATATACATAGGTTGATAGATAGATAGATAGATAGCTACATAGATAGATATATGTATGTAAAGCCATATGTATATATATAATATATATATAATATATATGCCATGTTTTTTAAAAAGAAATGATTTCTTAATTTGAGAGAGAGAGAGAGAAAGCATGAGTGGCGGGCAGAGACAGAGGGAGATGGAGAAGCAGACTCCCCACTGAGCAGGGATCCTGCATGGAGGCTCAATCCTGTGGCCCTGAGAGTATGACTTGAGCCTAAAGCAGACATTTAACCGACAGAAACCCCCAAGGAGCCCCAACGTATGCCCTTCCTCAGACCCATCTCCTGATTAGCCCATCTCCCTGCCCACCTCCTCTCTGATCATCATCAGTGCATTCTCTAGAGCCACCAGTCTGTTTCCTGGCTTGCCTCTCTCCATTTCTCCACATGATCTTTTTTTTTTTTTTAATACCATATATGAGAGAAAGCACATAGAATTCATCTTTCTTTCACTCATTTTGCTTCATATGGTCCTCTGCAGCTGTTTCCATGCCGTTCAAAATGGCAACATTTATTTCATTTGGATGGCTGAGTAATATTCCATTACACACACAGACACACATGCACACACACACAAACACTCACACACATTCTTATTTATTGAGTCATCTGTTGATGGACATTTGTGTTATTTCCATTGTTTTGGCATTCGTGATAATGCTCTAAGCATTGGGCTGCATATTTCCCTTCCAATTAGTTTTTTGGTATCTCTAGGGTCATTCCATCATAGTGTAATGGCTGGAGAGCAGTGGAGTTCGGTTTTTAGATGACTGAGGGGCCTCCATACTATCAAAAACTATCAAAAAGAACATTTCCGATTTACTTCCCAATTCTAACAAAAGATATATTTGAAGTAGGTTATGAGTATGGGTTCGAGTCTTTATGGTGAGGTGAGGGGGATTGTCACCCAAAGCAGGCATGCTGAGGATTCAGCAGGGTCTTAGAGTCTTCTGAATGTGTGTCGAGCACCTACCATGGGCCAGAATATATGCACCATCTTCTTCATGTTTCTTTAACTCTTTTCTACCCCCTCCTTGGGGTTCAAAGGTACAACCAAGAAAGGGAGAGCTGTATGCTCCCACCCACTGAGACAGCCGGGTGCTGCTGCACCATTGTCTTGAATCCCCATAACAGCTGGGAAGAGTAGAGCTGGAGTTTGAAGGCAGGTGTCTGTGACTCCGGATCCTCAGCCTTTCCTGAGAACTGATGTATGCCAGAGCATCAAACCTTTACCCAGAAGAAAAAGAGCTTATGGAATGGTTGATATGTTTTCCTTATACTTTAAGAAACAGTCCACTGTTCCTTGAACATAGTAAGAGGAGATGAAATAGTTGTTTTTTTTTTCCTTACCGTTCTGCATCTTCAACAATACTTGTGAAAATGGTCATGCAGCACATTGATTTTGAAAACATGGGAGTCTGAAGAATTCTTTTATTTTTAAAGATTTTTTATTTATTTTTTTGACAGAGAGAGATCACAAGTAGGCAGAGAGGCAGGCAGAGAGTGAGAGGGAAGCAGGCTCCCTGCAGAGCATAGAGCCCGAAGCGGGACTCGATCACAGGACCCTGAGATCATGACGTGAGCTGAAGGCAGCAGCTTAAACCACTGATCCACCCAGGCGCCCCAAGTCTGAGGAATTCTTGTATAATACTGACATTGCATGGCTAAGAGGGATCATGACCAAAGTCCTCAAGAAATCCCTTTCTATGTCAGTTTGTGAGCTGGCTACTCTAGGGCAGCACTGATCTGCTTTCTGTCAAGTTCACAGGGTTGAAGGTGGTAGAAAGTTGGGTCAGGATTCCACGTGTCCTCTCCAAACTGCCACAAAGAAATGGATAAATCAGTAGATCGATACATATAGCCTAAATACCCTCAAGCAGCCTCTTTGCATCCTGTTGCAACACGGCAAAATTACTTAGCTCTGATCCTTGTAGCTATGCTGCTTCCGTTCGTTCTGACTCTGGCATCAGAAAGTACGAAGACCTCCCATTTACCTCGATGTGGGAGGAACTGCAGGGGATTCTGCAAAGTGAAATAAGTCAGGTGGAGAAAGTCTAGAGGTTTCACTCATATTTGAAAAAATATAGTTCTAAAAAAGAAAACAAAAAAAGCATGGTATCCACTTTTTCCAGGTGTTATGAGAAATAATTGAAAAATTGTACTGTGTGTACCAAGCGTGTCTGTTGAGAAGATATCATTAGTAATGATGACATTGCCTCCTTTCACAAACTTCCTTTAAAAAATATGTATTATGTACATATATATACATTTTTTTCTCTTCTTATGGCACTTTGCACATTATATATAAATACATATATAAATGTGTAAATATATATATATATATATATATATATATATATAAAGGGGCATAGATATACATATAAGTCCCCTATTTTATTAGAGTATTTTTATTGATTTGAGCGAGAGCAAGAATGAGAGAAGGTTATATATACATAAATTTATACCATATAATTACACACACACACACACACACACACACACACACACACACACACACACATATATATAAAACTTGTGGATTGTCATAATCAATGAGGAGATTTTGTTATTACTGCTGAATTCACAACGAACTTTCAGTGGATTAAGGTTTATGTGAAGCATTTAAAAAGAGGTTCAGAATTGGAATCTGAGCCCAGACTGGAATCAGGCAGATCCCGCTTTGAGTCTGGCCTGGCCAGGTTCCCTGCTCTGCCTCACCCTCATTTACCTAATGCAGAGAAAGTAACATGACAGGCAGCACAGAGTTTTTGTGACCATAGAAAAGGGAGAGGGCCTTTCATGCTCCTAGGCGGTGATTGGCTGGTAGGGCTGATAGCTCTGTTTCGCTCCTCACTCTCAGCGGGGTTATCCGTGACTCCGCAGCCCTCGTGGCCAAATGCACACATTTGTCTAACATCCCTTCTTGGAGTTTTCCTCTCCTACTCTCATTCATCTTCCCCCCACCTCCCTTGCTCCCCAGGTTCTCATGTGACTTCCTGACTGCAAGGAGCTACTTTTCCAAGCCTCGTTCTGGATGATTAACTAAGAACACATCTTTCTGGACCTATTTTCATAGTCCATACTCCAGCCCTGAAGAATTAGCTATTCATTCTGTGTCTTGGTCTCAAAAGGAATACATAGATCCTGGGGTAATGCCATGGAAAGAAAGCCTTTGCTACTTTCCCGTGATGTATATAATTGGGGGTTCCTGTAGTGTCTAGCAGTATAAAAATGAAATGTGAAGGGACTGTATTTTTGTCTCTGTAACGAAACTTAAGAAGGAAGCTAAAGAGATATGTCTGCCCTTGCAATCAGACTTCGGCGAAAAGGTCATTTTGGATGCTTTCATTCCATGTCTTTTTAGGAAGCCTATATCATTCAGAGGTAACTGAATTCTGCGAATTGTTAGTCTTCGATATTGGGAATGTAGAATGGGAACTGGTACATTTCAGTAAAATCCTGTAGGATCCCACTAACGTTCCAGTGTGATAACATTTAACCAGATAGTGTGGCTGAGCTTTCTGACCCAGTGGTTCTAAAACATCTGTAGGCATGATCCCTGATTATACTCATGGATGTGAAGTTTTTGACTTTTGTTTGACTCATGAGGAGCCCAAATAGTTGTTCTAAAATGATCATTAATTATATTGTCACCGAAGTCTGGAGATCCAATGTGTATTTTTGTGTCTATGGATAAATCCAATGGGCTCACCCTGTGATTTCTTTTAAGGGGCAGTGGTTAAGAGCTTTGGCTCTGAATCTAGACCACTTATTTTCTTCACAGTCTGCCTCTACCACCTACTATCTGTGTGTCCTTGGGCAAAGTACTCGAATCCTCTGTGCCTCCATTTCCTCATCTATAAAATGTGGATGCTAATAATACCAACCCTATAGGACTGTTGCAAAGATTCAGTTATTTAGTTGATGTAAAGCCCATACAACATCGCCAGCACATAGGGAACACTCAGTAACTGTTAACTATTAATATTTCCAGAGAGGGGTGCCTGGGTGGCTCAGCCGCTTAAGCATCTGACTCTTGGTTTCAACTCAGGTCATGATCTCATGGTCCAGGGCTCCAGTCCCATGCAGGGTTCCACGCTCAGTGGGGAGTCTGCCTGAGGATTCTCTCCCTCTTCCTCTGCCTCTGCCCCTGCTAAAATAAATAAAAGAATCTTTAAAAAGTATTTGCAGAAAGATGCAAGGACTTATAGATCTCTTAATTTAAAAAAATTACTGTAGAAATTTTATTTATGTGCATGGACTTTGTTGGAGACCAGTTGCTTTGGGTTTGAACTCTGACTGCACCAGAATCAGACTGTCTGGGTTTAAACCCTCGCTATGTGTCTTTCCGTAAGTTTCTTTAAGCTCTCTGCACATCTGGAATTCAAAAAGTATCTACCTCATGGGATTGTTGTGCAGGTGAAAGGAGGCAGGGCTTCTAAGAACACCTGTCACATCATCAGCACTCAGTAAAAAACACTGCCTTATTTATGTGTCTTGGCTTCCTCATTTACAAAACGGGGAGAATACTACCTATCTTCATGGTTGTTGTGAATCTAAAAGGAGATCATTTACATGTGAAAATGCCTACCATACTAAAAAGAAGACAGATGAGAGTGAGTGTTGGCAAGGACACAGAGAAACAAAACCCCTCATATATTGCTAGTGGGTGGGTAAAAGGCTACAGCATCTTTGGAAAACCGTCTGGTAGTTCCTCAAAAAGTTCAACATGGAGTTATCCTGTAACCCAAGAATTCCAGTTTTAGGCACATAGTTAGGAGTATCGAAAACTTATGTCCACACAAAAAAGTATACACAAAGTTCACAGAGGCATTATTTGTTATAGCCTCCAAATGGAAACCACCCCAATGTCCATCCATGGAGAACTGAATGAGCAGAAGCAGTAAAGCCAATAAAATGGAATATTATTCAGCCATAAAGAAGGAACAGGGTAGTGGCATGTGCTACAACACACATCACCCTTGAAAATACGCTAAGTCAAAGAAGCCAGTGATGAATGACTGCATACTGTGTTTATACTTATACAAAATGTCCACGATGGGTACAGGATTTCTTTGGGAGGAGGAGAACAAAAATGTTCTAGAATTAGAGGTGGTTATGGTTGTTCCAACCTTGTGAATATATTTGAAAAACACTGAATGGTACACTTTAGATGAATGAATTTTGTGGTATGTGAATTATGTCTCAGTAAAGTAGTTATTTTTTAAAAAAAAGGTCTGCCACATAGTAGCCCTAATTTAACACAAGTAATTTGCAAACACCAACACTCTGCTCTTACCTTAGGAAACTAGAACAGGGCCCTGAGCGAATGGTGCCCATGACAGAAGGCCCACTCAGGGAAAAAAGGATAGATCTAGAGCATTGGAGGTTTGCCAAGGTGTGGGTTAATTTGGAGGGAAAGGCAGTGAAGGCATTTAAGGGGACTAACAGGAGAGACAAACTACATGTACTTTGAATTTTGCAGGGATCCATCATCTTTATGTCCTGGACTGAAATCACAGCTGATGAATGTTCTGGGATTTCAAGCTGTCCCAGAGTAGGGGAGATGTGTGGCTATTCGACAGAAAGGAAAACGGAAGAAAACAGAGGCAAATCTGAGGGCATGTAAGTCTGATTTTGAAAGGCATAAGAAGGCAGTAGTCCATGGAGGACACGTTTATCCAGAGGACTCTAATTGTTCCTTAAGGTCTGGGTCAATGCCTTTAGGTCAGCACTAACTCTGCTCCAAGTAGGATCACTTTAAAGGATTAGAAGTGTCTGTCTAAATCCTATGCCTGGTCTTGGTCTGGGGATGCCAAATAGTGGTTCACAAGAAGGTTTACTATCCCTCTCAGTTATTTATCTCATTAATGGAATTTATCAGCAGACTGGAGTCCTTGTTCAGGATGATGAGCTTCCAGAGGACTCTCTGAAAGGAATACATTGGGTAGCCATGCCTGAGATTTGCATGCACAGAAGGCAAATGGAAGACATTTGAACAGTGAATTACATGGAGAGTAGTTGACAGCTCTTGTTTATTAAGAAAGATTGTAATGGGGAAGAAAGACAGCCCATAGGGGCTGAGATTTTTGACTGAGAGGTAACAGTTTTACTGCAACATATAGTAAAAATAAATGAAGCCAAGGAAAGAATGAAAGAGAGATAATAAAGAAAGAAAGAAAGAAAGAAAGAAAGAAAGAAAGAAAGAAAGAAAGAAAGAAAGGGAGGGGGGAAGAACTTTCAATACTTTAAATCAAGATTTGGGCTCAAAGGTTTTCACTTCGATTCACTCATGACTCTTTTTATTACTTCCTGATGCTGTCTTACACAAGCCGTTAACTGGATTCAGTCTGTAATGGCAAAGATCAATCAGCCACAGAAGTCCTTGGCTTGACAACTAGGATGAGGAATCTTTTTCCTCAGAGCTATTTGACATAGTCCGTCTTTGTACATGTTTAAAGAATAGTTGTTTTCCTTGTGAAATCTGCCTTCCCACCAGATTGTGAAAGCCACCTGCAATGAAACGATGCCTCCCTATGCTCTGGGTATTTTCTGTGGAAGCCCGATTCCATGCAGGTGTTCAAATCTGAGTTACCTAGGCAACGGCCCCAGAAGAGCTGTGGGTCAGGAGTATTCTATTTCCAAAATTTCGTATCTTTAAGCTTTGGTTATGTCCACATTTCCCATAAACCCCAGGGGAAGCTTCAGTCAGCTCGTTTTGAAGAGAGTGTCTTTTTTTTTTTTAAGATTTTATTTATTTATTTGACAGAGAGAGAGAGAAAGAGAGAGAGATCACAATTAGGCAGAGAGGCAGGCAAAGAGAGAGGGGGAAGCAGGCTCCCTGCTGAGCAGAGCGCCCAATGTGGGGCTTGATCCCAGGACCATGAGATCATCACCTGAGCTGAAGGCAGAGCCTTGACCCACTGAGCCACCCAGGCGCCCCGAAGACAGTGTCTTTTATAAAGGGCTTTATAATACTGTCTTCAAGTCCAAACCAGCATGTGAAGGCATTGGGCATCTCCCTCCCTCCTTCCTTTCTTCCTCCCCCACTTCCTCCTTTCCCTGTCTTCTTTCCTTATCTTCCTTTCTTATGGGTTTCCTACTTTAAAAACAAAAAGAATGAGTTTCCTTCTGCAAAATCTTGGGATCAGGAACAAGACTAAATCCTAGAGTAATAAAGAACTTTCTGGTTCTACAGGGAGTCCCAGCAGAGTTACAAATACCACCCAATGCATGAAATAGAGCTCAGAAAAAAATAGAGGGATGATCCACCAGCATGAGGGTTGTTTAACAAAGAGCCCTAACAACTGAGAACAAATAACAGGAGTTACTTTCTAACACATGCGCTGGGGAACAACATGTGTTGTAAATGTGTATACTTGGAAAGTGCTATTTTGAAAAGGCAAAATTCTTAGTTAATTCTTTTTTGTTGTTGTTGTGATAAGAACACTCAACACGACATATACCCTCATCAAAATTTCAAGTGCACTATACAGTGTTCTTAACTATGTGAACTATGTTGTGTGGCAGATCTCTAGAACCTATTCATCTCGCTTGACTGAAACCCTATACCCACTGGAGGCTGAGAATGGCCAGCAATCCCTGTAACAACCGATGAAAGATTACTCCAGACTTTTCTGTGAAAGAGAGGAGAAGGCAAGGTGGTCAACACTCACAGATGAAGACTCTTTGCTCTTCTTGGCTCCCACTCTTATTGGTCCTTCAGGATAATCACAGATCCTTATCATTGTTTCTCAAGCACGTGATGTGTGACAAGTGGTCTTACAGGAACTAGGAGGATCTGTTTACTGAAAGGTACGCTATGCTAAGGAGTGTGTTCTATGAGTTCTGCTAAAGACAGCCTAAGGGACCATGCTTACAGCTGTTAGATCCCACGGTAGCTGGTTGGGTAAGAAAGCTTCTTGGTTTGGGAAGGCAACTTCCCGAGGCATTCCAGTGCCAGGGTGGTCTGGCAGGCCTTGGCATTCCAAAGGGTTGCGGACGCCCTTCTCTGAAACCTTCCCCGCCTTTAGCAGCCTCTGTGTGACATTTTAGCAAGCCAGGTATTATGGCCGATTTCATCTCTACATTAACCCCAACAGTTGAACAACTCCCCATTTCCTTCTTTCCATAGCCCTCAGCAACCACTCTTCTCCTCTCTGCTTCTATGAGTTTGGCTCTTTTGGGTGTCGCATTGAAGTGGAATGTGCAGTATTTGTCCTTCTGTGACTGGCTTATTTCACTTAGCATAGTGTCTTCCAGGGTCATGCATGCTCTTGCATATGGCACCGTTTCCTTCTTTTTAAGGCTTAATAATATTTTATTTGTAACATATTTATAGAAATAAATTATTTTTATAACAATAAATAATATATTTCTCTTATTTTATTTAATATTTTTAAATAATATTTAAGGCTTAATAATCTTTTAATAACATATTAAATAAATATTTAATACATTTATTATTAAGGCTTAATAATATTTAATAGTAAATAAAATGTATGTATGCATGTATATATTTGAGAGCAAGTGGGGAGAGGGGCAGAGGAAGAGAGGGAATCTTAAGCAGCCTCCACGTCCAGTGCAGAGCCCCATTCGGGGCTCCAACTCATGACCCTGAGGTCATGAACTGAGCCAAAATCAAGAGTCAGATTTTTAACCAACTGAGCCCCCCAGGTGCCCCTTTTTTATGAATGAGTGAGTGAGTGAATGAATGAATTTTTTTTTTGAGAGAGAGAAGGCTTAATATTCTCTTTGACATATGTACCACATTTTCTTTGTCCATTCATCCACGGACATTTAGGTGGTTCCCTATCTTGTGAATCGTGCTGCAATAAACACAAACGTGCACACAAACAAGCAAAAGGAAAAAAAAATGAGAGAGATTGAGAGAAAGAGTGAGAAATCAAGGGAAGGACTTTTAATTATAGAGAGCCAACTGATGGTTACCAGAGGGAAGGGGGATGAAATAGCTGATGGGGATTAAGGAGGCCCCTGGTGATGAGCACAGGATGTTGTATGGAAGTGTTGAATTACTGTATTGTACACTTGAAACTCGTGTTATGCTGTATGTTAACTAACTGGAATTAAAATAAAACCTTAAAAAACAGAAACATGCACATATCTCTTTGAGACCCCGATTGCAATTCTTCTGGATATATACTCAGAAGCTGGATTACTAGATAAGATGGTAATTATAATTTTTTTAAAGATTTTATGTATTTATTTGACACAGAGAGAGAGATCACAAGTAGGCAGAGAGGAAGGCAGAGAGAGAGGAGGTAGCAGGCTCCCCGCTGAGTAGAGAGCCCGATGCGGGGCTCCATCCCATGACTCTGGGATCATGACCTGAGTCAAAGGCTGAGGCTTAACACACTGAGCCACCCAAGTGCGCCCGGTAATTATACTTTCATACTTTGAGGAATGTCCTCACTATTTTCCACAGCTACTGTACCATTCCCCATTCCCACCAGCAGTGTGCAGAAATTTCCAGTTTCTCTACATCCTTGCGAACACTTGACTTCTTTTTGTTTTGAGAGGGGTGAGGTGGTAACTCATTGTGCTTTAGAACTACATTTCCCTGACGATTACTGATGTTGAGTACCTTTTGTTTCTCCTCCTCCTCCTCCTTCTTTTGTAAAGATTTTATTTATTTATTTGACAGGCAGAGAGAAAGAGAGAGAGAATGAGGAGAGCACAAGCAGGGTGAGTGGGAGAGGGAGAATCAGGCTCCCTGCTCAGCAGGGAGCCTGATACCGATACCAGGCTTGATCCCAGGATCCTAGAATCATGACCTGTGCCAAAAGGAAAGGGAGACGCTTAACTGACTTAGCCACCCAGGTGCCCCATTGAGCACCTTTTGGTACACCTACTGGACTTTTTTTTTTTAAGATTTTATTTTATTTATTTGACAGACAGAGAACACAAGTAGGCAGAGAGGCAGACAGAGAGAGAGGGGGAAGCAGGCTCTCCGCCGAGCAGAGAGCCCGATGCCGGGCTCGATCCCAGGACCCTGAGATCATGACCTGGGCCAAAGGCAGAGGCTTCAATCCACTGAGCCACCCAGGCGCCCCCCTACTGGACTTTTTAAAAAAATATTTATTTATTTGAGAGAAAGAGAGAGAGAGCGAGCATGAGTAGGCAGAGCAGCAGAGGGAGAGGGAGAGAGAATTCTGAAGCAGACTCTCTGCTAAGCATGGATCCTGACGTGTGGCTCAATCCCTGGACCTTGAGATCATGACTTGAACCCAAATCAAGAGTCAGATGCTCAAACTACTGAGCCACCCAGACACCGCTTCCTGCTGATCATTAGTATGTCTTCCTCAGAGAAACATCTATTCAAGTCCTTTAACCATTTTTTAAATGGGTTATTTGTTTTATTTCTATTGAGTTGTAGAAGTTCCATGTATATTTTAGACATTAACCCCTTATGTCATATAGGGTTTGCAAATATTTTCTCCCAGTCTGTAGGTTGCCTTTCACTCTGTTGATTGTTTCCTTTGCCTCACAGAGCTTTTTAGTTTGATGGAGTCCCATTTGTCTCTTTTGCCTTTTGGATTGCATTTTTGGTGTCATATCCAAGAAATCACTGCCAGGACTATTTTCTGCTATTGCCATCAAAGAGTTTTGTAGTCTTAGCTCTTACACATTTAGATCTTTGATCCATTTTGAATTAATTTTTGTATACAGTGTAAGATAAAGGTCCAGTTTCATCCTTTTTCATGTTCATATCCAGTTTTCCCAGCACCATTTATTGAAGAGACTGTCTTTTCCCCTTTTTGTATTCCTAGTTCCATTTTTTTTTGTTTTTTTAAAAGATTATTCTTATTTCTTTATTTGACAGAGAGACACAATGAGAGAGGGAACACAAACAGGGGAAGTGGGAGAGGAAGAAGCAGGCTTCCTGCTGAGCAGGGAGCCTGATGTGGGGCTCAATCCCAGGACCGTGGGATTATGACCTGAGCTAAAGCCAGATGCTTAACGACTGAGCCACCCAGGAGTCCCAGCTCTGTTTTGGAAGATCACTCGACTATAGGCATGTGTGTTTATTTTTATGTTCTTTATTCTGTTCCATTGAGCTATATGTCTGTTCTAATATCAGTACCATAGTATTTTTATTACTATAGTTTTGTAATATATTTTGATAGCAGGAATTATGATATGTCCAGCTTGTTCTTCTTTCTTACGATCGCTTTGTCTGATCGGGGTCTTCCGTGGTTCCTTATGAATTTTAGATATTTTTTCTATTTCTGTAAAAAAAACACCATTGGGATTTTGATGGCAATAATATCAAATCTATAGATTGCTTTGGATAGTATGGATACTTTGGTAAGATTAAGTCTTCAAATCAATGAGCTGGGAATGTCTTTCCATTTACTTGGGTCTTCTTATTTTCCTTTTTGATATTTTGTGGCTTTCAGTGTACAAATTTTTCACCTCCTCGGTTAAATTTATTCTTAAGTACTTTATTGTTGATGCTTTTGTAAACGGGATTTTCTCAATTTCCTTTTGGATATTCCTTGGTAGTGTATAGAAATGCGACTGATTGTTATATGCTGATTTTTTTTTCCTGAAACATTATCAAGTTTGTTAATCAGTCCTAATGTGTGTGTGTGTGTGTGTGTGTGTGTGTGTGTGTGTGTGTAGGCTTTGGGGTTTTCCCACATATAAGATCATGCAATCTAGGACCCAACATAATTAACTTCTTTTCCAATTTTGATGCCTTTAATTTCTTTTCCTTGGCTAACCGTTCTGGCTAGGAGTTCCAGTCCTATGTTGGATAGGAGTGGTGAGGGTGGGCATCACTATCTTATTCCTGACCTTAGAGGAAAAGCTTTCAGTTTTTCACCATTGAGTCTGTTGTTAGCTGTAGCTTGTCATCTATGGTCTTTGTTATATTTAGGTATAATCCTTCTATACCTAGTTTGTTGAGAGTTTTTCTTCATGAGAAGGTGTTGAATTTTGTCAAATGATTTTTCTGTACTGATTGAGATGATGATGTGATTTTTATCCTTCATTCTGTTAAAGTTGTGTGTCACGTTGATGGACTTAGGTATTTTGAACCATCCTTGCATCCCGGGGATAAATCTCCCTTGATCATGTGTATGATCCTTTTAATGTTGAAAGCAAAGTTTTTAGAACTTGAGGTGTGTAGGCATTTTGCTTAGGAGGAATGACCTGGATTATAACATAAAATTGTTAGCTTTACATCTAGAATTGAGAGCTAATCACTATGATCTGAAGAACACCAAAAGTCCCTTCGTTTTTCAACTCCAAATGTGGTCTCTCCTCGTTTGCCTACCTGCCAATGATGTTCGAAATTGAAATTATACTATTGGAGATTAATTCCTTTGGCATAAACCTTTCTTGACACCCTATTACAAAAGAAACGCCATTGGTTGGGAAGGAATATGGGAAATTTTCAAATATTAATCTTTTACAAGTCACTGGCAATTATGCAAAAATCTTTTTTTCTAGAGTTGGTTCTCTTTCCATTAATAGAGAGGGTGGAGAGAGTTAGACTAGAAGGTTGAAGAACACGGTGCCTGGGGGCCTGAGTCGTTAAGCGTCTGCCTTCAGCTCAGGTCATGATCCCAGGGTTCTGGGATCTAGCCCTGCATTGGGCTCTCTGCTCTGTGGGAAGTCTTCTTCACCTTCTCCCACTCCCCCTACTTGTGTTCCCTCTCTCACTGTGTGTGTGTGTCTCTCTCTCTCAAATAAAATCTTAAAAAAAAGAAGTTTGAAGACAACATACGAGATGATTGTGATGAAGATAGTTCCTGAACAAGGCCTAAAATAGAGCCTACTCAGGAACATAGTAATATAAAACATTTCATTTGTGCTCCATTTCTCTTATTGACTCTTTATCCAGCAAGAATTTGTTGAGTACCTATTATGTGTCAGTCATTGTGCAGGGCACTGGACATAAAATGGTGAGTCAAGCAAGCAGGGAAGGTACAGATTTTACCTTGCATGTGAACCCTGTTGGTAGACATTATTGTCCTCTTAGTTCTGGTGTACCTAGTTGAATTCTTGGTGAAATTTCAGGCCTTATATTTCCCCACTTGTATACTTTCAGGGCTAGCACAAACTAGGATCTCAAAGTATACATCTTAACAATGAAGATAAGATAATGAGTGGTTTTAGGAACCCAGACTTTTTCCATGTAGCATAACTCCAACATTTGACCTGCGTGTGTGGGGGGGAGTGGGGGGTCACACTTCACACTGTAGGTGTTTGATAGAGGATTCTAGACCAATATTTTAAAACAATCAGGAACTGGATCTGCCAGATGAGAGTAAGTACAAACCACTTGCAGAAATAGAACACTAGTGGGGCGCCTGGGTGGCTCAGTGGGTTAACCCGCTGCCTTCGGCTCAGGTCATGATCTCAGGGTCCTGGGATCGAGTCCCTCATCGGGCTCTCTGCTCAGCTGGAGCCTGCTTCTCTCTCTCTCTCTCTCTCTGCCTCTCTGCCTCCTTGTGATCTCTGTCTGTCAAATGAACAAATAAAAAAAAAATCTTAAAAAAAAAAACAAAACAAAACATGAAGACTTTCTAAAAAAAAAAAGAGAAATACAACACTAGTGAAAAACTAATTAGAGCAGCAAAGGCTAGAGAACGTTGAATGAATTCAGAAAGCAGTTTAACAGGTGCAGAGGTTTAATAAGGTCACTGTCTGGAAGATGGACAGAATCCCAGGATCGATGCATATGAGAGAGGAAAGGGACTTGCAGATCCTGTAGTCCAGCTGAGGGGGAAAAACGAGAGAGAGAGAGAGAGAGAGAGAGAGAGAGGAGGAATGAAAACTTCAATGTCACATGGCAAGTCAGTGGTAGAACTGGGTTCAGGACTCAGGCCTCCTGATTCCACATGCGGTCCTCTTTTTAAAAAGCAAGGAAGAACTAGTATTTATTTAAAGAAAATTGTGTGCTCAGCATTCTATCTTATTTCATCCCTCACTTCAAAAGCATTAAATTAAATGTACCTCCAATTCGCTGGTGAGGAAATTGAGAATCAGAACTAACATTCCACATCTCTACTCCCAAAATTTCCATTCTCAAAGACTAGGATTAGCTCTGTATAGAATACAGTGTGACTGGTACCTCCCAAGCCCAATAAAGAGAGCTGTCCCAAGACTGGGCTTCAACAGAAGAGGCAAATTCCTTCTGGTTGGATAATGAATGTGTTTGCTCCTCCCAGTTTACTCTTCCCATAACCCCTTGTTGTCTAATTTGTTCTTTCATGGGGGGACTAAGGGAAATTAAAAAAATATATTTATTTATTTTTTCTTTCTTATAAACATATAATGTATTATTATCCCTAGCTGTGAATCACCATGTTTACACACTTCACAGCACTCACCATAGAACATACCCTCCCCAATGTCCATAACCCCACCCCCCTCTCCCGATGAACTATGAAATCCCAATAGTTCATTTTTTGCGGGACTAAGGGCATTTTTAAAACTGCAAGTGAATTAGTCAAACTTGATATGGGTAGCAAAGAAGGTATAATAATGGTCTCTGTAACTTCACAGATTAGGGGCAGTCAACTGTCGATCTGTTTTACTGCTTAATCAACTGGGGTACAAATCCCCATTCTACCACAGTGTGCCCTCACGCAAGTTCCTTGTCCTTTCTGAGCCTCTGTTTCATCATCTGGAACTGTAGGTGACAATAATACCTGCCTCAAAGACTATGGTGATTTTTTTCCTTCTGACTGAGTTTTGACAGTAAGAGAACACATGAGTTTAGCCCAGTGTTTGAGTCATATCAAGAACTCAATAAATATTAGTCTTTGTTAACCAAATGCTAGTTTCTGACTTAAATGTACTACTTATGGCAGAGAACTCACAAAACTGGGTGTGTTTGTGGGAGAAGAGGCAGCGGGTTGGCCACTTTTGCCTGTTGCTTGTGGACAGGACTCTTCCCCATATAGAGTTACCCTCTCTATTGTCTACTCCTAGTGGTTGAAAGAGCGAGGTCCTCTAAGGACAGAGATATCATCTAGTTCAATAACCTCATCACAATACAGACCAGATATAGGAACCTCTTCCATGCTACCCAGAGAGTACCCTGGCTCCCAGGTTTTGCCATGACAGATAAATGGCTGGTGCTCGGGGAGAGTGGGAAGAGAAGCATGTGAGCTCCTTACAGCTCAGCTTGTAGTGTTGGGCTGGGAGCTCTTCAAAGGCGAAGTCTACATCTCATATCTCATCCACTGTGAATCTCACCGTCATGCCTTCTACCCAGTCAGCAAACAGAATAAATCTATTTGGGGGAATAGAGATTGGGGCTAGATTACTCTGAAGGTCCACAAATAGATTTGAGGAACTTTTGGATATAATCTTCCCAGAACCACCTTTTTACTTCCCCAAAAGTGAAGTTGGAATTTTTCTTTCTCCATCATACACACCCTTCAGCTTCTGGCTCATGCTGTTTTGAAACATCTCCTCCCTAAGTCTTTCGTGACCCTCATTTTAACCCACTTTTGCCTGTTTACAAATGTTGAGGTATACTATTTTGGTAGGTCATCAAAAATATGTGCCCCTGACTGGTGTCTTGAGGAGTCAGACTTTCCCATAAAATTAGGAATGAGACTCAAGATAATAACCAACAAGACTGGCACCAGCAGAATTGTTTCCGGTAATGACCAACTCGTTGAGCTTGACTTGTACACACCAGCACTAATAATCAGCCCTGAAGAGAGCCATGCCATTATTTTGAACTTTGGATGGAATGAAAATTTCACTAAGGATTTCCCTCATTAAAACCTCTCCCCCCAACAAGCAATTCATTCTACTTACGCCTGGTGAGGTTATTACTGACCTTGGATCAACCTTAAAGTTTTATGAATTCATTTCACAAACATTATTTGATAGCTACTATATTGGGAACTTGACGAGGCATGAGGCCCATGAAGAAGACCTCTAGAAGTTCCCAGTCCAGTGGGCTCTGTTCCCCATAGGGAGTTGCCTTCGTTATTGCTCATCATTTGTTGTTGAAAGTACGAGGTCCCATAAATATAGAGATATCCAGTGGTATCCATGTCAAAATGTAGACCAGAAGTAGGGGTAATTTATAAATCACAGTGACATCTTCCCTAATGGGTATAAGTATGAGGCAGAGATGGAAAAAACAATGAACTCAATCTGAGGGTGTTAACTAGGACTGCACAGAGGAGGGAACACTTCAAGTGGATCTTGAAGGTAAAGTTCATCAGAACCCAGGAGTAGAATGAGAGGCGGGAAGCGAGGGGATTTCAGGCATACGGAATGGCATTTTACAAATCAGAATGCAGAAGTAGAATGAGAGGCGGGAAGGGAGGGGAAGTTTAGGCATAAGGAATGGCATTTTACAAATCCTATGCCCAACAGGCTAAGTGATAAATGTCTGCAGGAAATTTACTGCAACATTAAGTGTAAACAGTGGGAGATGAGGGGATAAAGACAAGGGCTAGATGGAGAAACCCTTTGCATGTATCACCTTGAAAGGGTTCTCTACATTTGCTGACTCCACTTCACTAATTCCCATTCATTTCTGACTCACTGTGGTCCCCTTAACTGGCAGCCTTACTCTGAATCCAAATCCAATGGGCAGCTCCTTTTCTATCCTTAGTTTACTTGATTTCTCCAGGGAGTGTGAGACGGGATAAACGGTTTTCATCCCCCAAGCTTCAGCCCCCTTGGATTGTGAGATACTACCCTGTCTCTTGGATTTTGCTGATTCCCTGGACTTGCCATTTAAGTTTTCATTATGACCTCTTTCCTCTCTGCCTGACCTTTAAGTGACATGAATTCTCAGGGGTTTATCCTGTTCTTTACCTCACAACTCTCTGTTGTCAATCTTCTACATGTCTTTACTTATTCTCTATCAATTGATTACACTCCTATTTCTCTCTCTAGCTCAGCTTTCTATGATGTGATCCGGTGTGTCAAATTGTCCTGAGTATTGCCACTTGTATGTTCTTCAGGCTTTATGAGTTCACCATACCTAATGGAATGCATTATATTTTCACCACCTTCCTCCAGTGTTCCCTATCTCAGAGACTTGTATAATTTTCCAACCAGTTGCCTAGGTCTGAAAAGCTCAGAATCTTCTGGGGGGTCCTTTTTCTCCCTACCTTCTCCATCCTGTCAGTCACCAAGCTGTTGTCGGTTCTACTTTCTTAATCTCCTTGCTATTTTCTAATCTTGGTGGAATTCCTCTCCATTCCTCTACATCTTCATGACCGCTCTCTTGGTCTGTCATCATTTCCAATATGGAATTGTTACAACAGCTTTGAACCTGGAAGTCCCCAGTCTTAACCACTTTCCAGCCAGTTCATCACATTGCTATTTGGACAATCTTCTCAAAAAGGAAATCTGATTGTGTCATTTCTCTACCTAAAATTATTGTCTATAGTATTAAATCTAAAAACCTGTGAATGGCATATAAGACTCTAGGTCACCTGGCCCTTGCCTTAGCTGCCATCATAGATTTGAACAAAACACATGCCTTGGAATTCTGAGTATCTAACATCCTCTTCTTTAAAAATAATTTTTAGGGGTGCCTGGTCTGGGTGGCTCAGTTGGTTGTGTCCGACTTTGTCTCAAGTCTTGATCTCAGGGTCCTGGGATCAATCCCTGAGACCAGCTCCCTGCTCACTGGGGTATATGCTTGTCCTTCTCCCTCTGCCGTTGCCCCCATTCATGTCCTCTCTGTTTCTCTCAAATAAATAAATAAAAATCTTTTAAGAAAATAAACACTTTTCTTAAAAAACACCTTTGTGTCCTACTCTATGCTGTTCCTTCTGCCTGGAAGGTGCTTAGCACCTCGCCCTCATAACCCCATTAACCTGGCTAACCTTTCTTTCAGTACTCAAGTTGGAGAGACAGTCTCTTCTCTCTCCTCACCTCCCCCTGAAATCAGAGTTTGGGTGATCCTCTCTATCCTCCTCTGCTGATCTACCTAAAATCACACTATTTTTATAATTTCGCATTGCCATTATATCTTTACATCTGTGTTTCTCTCCAAGAGGCATTAGGGTGGAGAAAAAATGAGCACATTTTAAACTATGGAAGTGATAATGATAATAATATCACTAATATAACGCTAACACCATGTGCTTGCTGTACGTTTACCCACACAATCCTCACAACGTTGTGAAGTGGGGAGCTGTTGCCAACGTTGAATCAACAGGACTCGGTAATAGATTGAATGTGGGAGCAGAGATGAAGGAAGAGCATCAGCTGACTATCAGATTTCTGTCTGGAGCAAGGGGCCGAACGGTGGGCAGAGGTGCCATCTATTGGGACAAGGAGTACAGACAGTGCGGGAAGGAGAGGCGTTTTTCTGCAGGGTGGTTTGGGAACTGCCGTTCCTTTGCCATTCTTTTATAATCCATCTTTCCAGAAGCTTCAGGTATAAGGCAAGTAATGAATTTCTCCCTCTTATTGACGGGCATTTGGAAACACAGCAGTACGTCTCAGGAACACAGACTAACTTTCAGACATTTCCTCACTAGCTTGCTGGAAGCAGGAGGGCTATGCTTTGGGGACCATGGCCTTCTTCTCACCTTATGCTCTGGTGTGCGGCTCCCAGAAGACAGCGAAAACACCATGGTCTTGCAGCCTTCAAGCTCCTATGGTGCTCATGCCTCCTGGCCCTGGACTGCATCCCACAGTGGTTGTGGACGCCCCTTTACAAGATAGGGGTAGTGGACCTTGGGCTTGTGACCCGTTGTTCTCAAAGGCTCTGCCTGAGGTTGCTGCTGGCTTAGCCATTGAGCGCATCAACAGGGACCCATCGTTTGAGGCGGGTTGCTCTTTTGAATATGTGATTCTCAATGAAGACTGCCAGACCGCCAGGGCCCTTTGCAGTTTCATTGTTCAGCACCAGATGGCCTCGGGATTTATGGGCCCTCCCAACCCGGGCAACTGGGAGGCCCCCTCGCTCCTGGGAAACAGTTGGAAAAGGGCTTTTCTCTTGGACTTGTGTGAATTACGAATTAGACAATAAAATCAGCCACCTGACCTTTTCTCGGACACTCCCTTCTCCGGACCGGATGCTGGTAACTGTCATGAGGTACTTCCAGTGGAAGTGACATGCCGGAGTCATTTCCTAGATGAAGACATTTGGGTGCACACCACCAATCTAGTACCAAGTGCTCTGAAGAGCTGTGGTGTAGCGGTAGGTGTCCTCCTGAGCTATGGACAAGACAGCCTCAGGCTTTGGACAGCGCTCCTGGGGATTCCTCAGGCTTTTCAGTGAGGGATTTCTCAGTGAGGGATTCTCAGTGAGGGATTTCTCCCCGCTGAGGTTTAAAGGCTGATTGGGCAGTAGCGGGGGGTGGGGTGGTGGCAGGGAATAGGACAATTTCCAAAAGGTTTCCTACCCTCGCGCCCTAGGAGAACACATCTGGCATCCGCCCTCTTGCACTCACACTCAGGCTCCAAGACTGTTCAGCTTCAAGGGAACCTGTTTGATGAATGAAATGAAGGTACAAAGAACTCGGTGGTTAAACATGCCATTGGATCCCAGTGCCTACTCTCAGCATCAAGAGCAACGGGAGCCATACACCTTCCACCCCTGTAGAACACCAGTTGTTTGAGCTCAGCCAAAGAGCGGTGCTTCTGTGGCTCTGTTTGGGGCCATTCTTGCCACCTACTTCATCACCTTTCACTTGGAACCTGTCTTCTCTGGACTCCACGATATGCACTTCCCTTCTGTCCTCTGCACTCACCTCCCTTGCTCCTGCCAAACAGGGCTTATCTTATTGTGTGCCATTCCCAGGCACCTAACTGATAAATAAAAGTATATTAAGATGAGGAGTCAGCCCAGATTTTAACTTTTCCCCTTCCAAGAGAAGGTTGATGTTGAAGGTGATTCTTGCAGACCATGGACAAATCCTGAAGCAAAGGGCAGACCCCAGCAAAGCTACTATCACCAGGCCTAGCTGAGGTGGTTTGGGCGAAGAAGAGCACTTCCTGGTCCTCTGGAGTCCAGTGCCTCTTACTTCCTTTTATTGCAGGCCCTTGTGGCACTTACTTTCGGTATTTTCTATTCCAGTTTTTTTAAAGCTAGATTTTTTTTTCCTGGAAAGTGTCAGTGATTTGTGAGAACACAGCTCATTTTGCTATTGCAGGCCACTCCACTGCTTGAGAACGAATGGAGGGCTCAGAAACTCCTTGTCAAATTGATGACTGCTAGGATTAGTCCTGGTCCCAGTCATTTCTTTAAGGTAACAATGGGTTTGTTAGAGAATGGTCGGGGTTAGCCTGGCCTATAAACAGAAGCCCATTATAAGTTTCAAGTGTCACCAGTATTTGTACCTTCGTTATGATCATTATGGGAAGATGAGGGCAAGAACTTTTAGTTCCTGGAACTACAGTTCTCTGCTTCCAGCTCCAGTCTACAAGATCCTATAATGTTAAGCAATCAGTGTGGCTTTGATTACTTCATAATAGAGCTTGATACTTTCAAAGCAGAGCACAGAATGATTTTGAAAGATATAAAACCATTTCCAGGGAGGAGTCATGCCAGAAGCAGGTTCACAGATTTAGTATGACTTTAGAACATGTTACAAATCTTCACGAAGTCCAGTGTCTCCTGCAAGCTTACATTCCATGAGAGTTTCACATCCCGCCCATTCTAAATAGTATACTCTTTGAAATGACAACTTGGCCTCTACCATGAAATCCTAAATAAGATTTAAGATCTTTGGGCTGAGAGAAGTTAGGACTGAGTGCTCACCACCCACACGTCCTTTGAGGCAGAGAGATAGCAAATGTACGTATTATGGCCCTACTCTTTGAGATTCATTCCTGTAGGTCGATGGTTCTCACTCTGCACACTAGTATTACCTGGACATCTTCTCCAAACAAGTTCTGGTGCCAGAACGCTACATCCAGAGGTTTTGGTGGTCTGCAATGAGGTCCCAGCAGAAGTATTTTCAATAGCCTCCCAGGCGCATGTAAAATGTAGCCAGCATTAAGAACCACTGCTTTTGGGGCACCTAGGTGGCTCAGTCGGTTAGGTGTTTGCCTTCGGCTCCGGTCATAATCTCAGGGTCCGGGGATCAAGCCCCACATCCGGCACTCTGCTCAGCCTTGAGTCCACAGCCTCTCCCTCTGTGATCTCTCTTGCTTTCCCTCTCTCTCGAATGAATAAAAAAAATCTAAAAAAAAAAAAAAAGAACCATGGATGATGAAAATGCAAATAAATGTTCCTTACTTTAAGTTGCCTTTAATATAACGTTGTTTAATATTACATTACTTTAATATAACGTCGTTTAATCAGACTGTTTTCTTCATAACAGCATGCAGCAGCCTGTTCCAGGAATGGAAGTTTTAAGACTGGGGAGGAGGAAGCCTAGAGAGGAAATTCTGTTGTTATGGAGCAGAGGCTGACCCTGGGTAGGGAGGACAACAACAGGAAGTGAAGTAGGGACTCAGAAAGGGAAAGAAAAGGCAGCAAAGACAAAGCTCGGCCCTGCAGGATTTTGCTTCTTGTTTCAGACAAAACACAGACAGACTCAGATGGGACAGGTCCAGAACTCTGCGACAGGAGTCAGAATGTGGTAGGGGTGGTGGGGAGCAGGGAAACTGAACTCTCAGTTGGGCTATGGCCTGAGTATGACCTCTGACAGTATGGAGTATCCAAAGATGTGTAGTACTCACATTTGGTACAGCCATTTGGTGGCATCTGAGGGCGCGAGAAAGCGGTGAGTAGGGTGTGAGGCTAGGAATCGCTGAAGGGGAGTGTCTCAAAGTTAAGATAGGCATGCTGTCGGGTGAGAGCTGTGCCCCAGCCAGTAGAAGCATGAGAAGCAGGATCCGGAGTATGAACATAAATAGACCACGAGGACTTGAACCAAGCAGCCTGGCGTACAGGGCCCGTTTCTGGTCCCAACAGAAAGTGAGGGATCCGGTGAGAAACTGAGCCAGAGGCCAATGAGTATGGACTGGGGCAACAGGGCCATGAGGAAGGTTACAACAAACGAAGCACAGCATATCCCCGATCAAATCTCTGGCTGATTTTTCTAGTCCCTCTTACCTGGTGGGATGAAAACTGCTGAAGTATTCGTAGTTGTTACCTATCTTGATGGAAAAGGCACTAAGCTTTTGGTGGGAGCTCCTCTGAACCTTGCCTTCCCTATTCCGCTGGATATGAAGCTCTTCCTTACACAGTGGGCCCCCACCCGAACCCTCACAGGACATTTTGTGATGTACAAAATACGATAGAAGTAGATCCTGTCCTTTGGAGAGGCCCAGCATATCGGGCAGTGATAAAAATGGGCAAAAGATGGGTTTGGTCCAATCTGCTCACAATGAGAGTGATTCCAGCCCCATGTGGTGGTGATAGTGAGGAACAGTGGCAGGGAGGCAGGGAAGAGAAAGGGAGTCTACTGCGGACTGGTGTGTGGCTTCTCATTTCTGTAAATTTAGGTTTCCAATTAAGAAGTATCACCGTCACCTCGCTGGAGTCAGGAGAACCATCTTTCTCAGAAAGGGGTCTAAATGGTGCTTACACAATACTGAGACAGTGCTAACATTTAACAGTAAAGATGCTAAGAACAATAATAATGGTCATGGGCTCTTTGGAGGGGAAACAGCAGGGGGGTTATTAGATGCTGCCTTTAGAGACAATGATTACAACCATAATACCACTTTATATGTGAACCTTTCCTCTACAGTTTACAGTTTACAAGGTATTTGCGTATATTTAATCTCATTTAACCCTCAGGATTACCCAGAAGATAGGTATTTCAAGTTTTACAACACCTCTGAGTCTCACAAGTAGGTAGGTATAGGTCTTATTCACAACAAACCATGTGGTGAATGAAATCCCAGAGAAGCGGGGATTCGGCCTCTCCCAGATGTTCGGCTCATTTCCTTGAAAATTCAGAAGCAATTACCAATAATCTTTGTTTCTGACCAAGTCAGATAGGGAAGATAGGAATCGAAGACAAAGGGCCGCAATTTACAGCGAGGGCTGCTGTGCCTGTTTATGGGAGGTTGTGTCCTGCATCAGGGGAGCTATCTGAGTGGGCAGGAAGGCTGAAATCCAGTTCATTCTCTACTTAAACCATGAGCCCTGGTGGAAGTTTTGATCCCATGGCATAAAAGAACATCCTTTCACCAAGCAGAACACCTGTTGGATTGCAATTACCCAGAAGAGGGTTTTGTTGGTTTTTGTTTTGTTTTGTTTTGATTTGTTCTGCTTTGTTTTGTTGCCAATTCTCACAAAGGCTAGCAGGAGGTCCCACTGAAAAGCTCTTTGGAGAACTTTTCAAATGGCTATTTCAAACCCTCCTCTCCTCACCTTTTTCCTATCAGTGCTTGGCTGATTGTGAAATCCATTCCATTGGGACTAATCAGGATTTGAACTATTGGGGATGCCTTTAAATTCTTTCAAATCAGGACTTCTTCATTACAATAGGATATTTAGAAAATAGGACACAGAATGGTCTTCTCTTGTTTGTCCAAAATTGAAAACCTTATTACTATATTATTGCCACCTAACCTCTTCCTATCTATTGAAAATTACTGTACATTAAAAAAAAACAAAGAAATAATAGCAACTTTGGTAATAGCTAATATTTCTTGAGGGTTTATTGTGTGTTAGTCATTTCATTTTTCAAGGTTTTTTTTAAGATTTACTTATTTATTTGACAGAGATCTCATGTAGGCAGAGAGGCAAGCAGAGAGAGAGGAGGAAGCAGGCTCTCTGCTGAGTAGAGAGCCCAGTGCAGGGCTCGAACCCAGCACCCCGCAATCATGACCTGAGCTGAAGGTAGAGGCTTTAACCCACAGAGCCACCCAGGGGTCCCTTGCAAGGGTTTTGCACAGACCATATCATTCGGTTCTTGCAACATCCCCCAGTAATAAGGTTAATTATTATTTAACATACTTTATGGATAAGATTTCAGAGGCCAAAAGAGGTTAAATAACTTGCCAAATGTCACAAAGCCTGTGAATGGGAAAGCCAGGCTGTGTACTCAGGTTGGTCTAAAACAGTACCTCTCAAACCTTGGTGTTTACCAGGATCCCCTGGAGGGCGTGTTAAAACACAGATTTCAGAGTTCCCTCTCCAGAGTTTCTGGTTCAGAAAGAGAAAAAAGGCCTGGTGAAGGGCCTCAGAATTTGCATTTTTTAACCAGTTCATCATGGTGCCCATGTTGCTGGTTCAGGGATCACTCTTTGAGAACCACTGCTCTGATGAAAGACTTGCACTCTGCTCCCTCTTGTCTACCTGAGGTATGTTCCCAAAACATACTCACTTGAGACCACGTGTGCCACGTAGGTTGTATAATTCAATTCTTCCATTTTTCTTTCTTAAGTGTTGGGCCCACCGATGAAATTCTTTTAAGTGCCTCAAGGTAACCAGCGTTGGCCTTATTTTCCTATAGTCATAACAACAGTGATATTGATAATACCGTGGCTAAGAGTCTTCGTGTTGATAGGGCATTTTGTATAGGATTTGGTATGGATAAGCCTAAGTAAAGGTAAATGGTGAAAGACAACCTGCTGTCATGAATGGGTCTGATATCAGCAATGATAAAATTCTTAGAGACCCAGCACCCAAGGAAGTTTCTATAGATGTATCCAGCATCTAATCTTTCAAGATTTAGGAGGCCTTACCTGGATAGCAGTTTTTAAAAAGCTGAAGAAAACATATGTTGCAAAGTGTGGAGAAATATTAAAGAGTTCTCTCAAGCTGGACCGCAATGAGAAAGCAATAATGCTCTTGGAATACCAGTTATATTGGGTATAAGAAAATATGACCTGGTGTAGGTGGAATGGCCATTAAATGGAATGTGTGTCTGACATCATGCTGACCTACTTGTATGGGTTCAACATGGTTGGCAGGTAAGTAAGTGGTGGTCTCTGGACTTAAAGCCAAAAATGTGTGTGTCCAGGGTGGTGGGGGAGAGGGGACTGTCCTTAGCTGATAGAAACAGTCACACATTGCCCAGTGCCCTGCTCTTTAACCCAATGAGCCAACCAGGCGCCCCCCACACATTTAAAAAAGATTTTATTTATTTGACAGAGAGAGAGAGAGATCACAAGTAGGCAGACAGGCAGACAGAGCCCAGTGCCCTGTTCTTAAATTGTGCTCTGAAGGCCCCCTGCACACAATCAGAGTGGGGGGTGGATCTGGGAAGCATGCTGATTCCAGAGCCTCCCACCTTCTTCTTATGCATCCATTTTATAGACTGCATGGAAGAAAGCTGACAGGAAGAAGGTCCAGGGGTACTTCATTCACAGTGTGGTCAGATGGTTGAACCATGGGGGAATGTGAGACTTGGGATAAATCACAGAGGATTCCCCCCATCCTCTGGCTTGTCTACTCCTCCCTCAACATTTGTTAAAATGAAATAGATTAAAATATATAGTGATATTATATATATATATATATATATATATATATATATATATGTATCAAATAACTCCTGTTATTTGTTCTCAGGTGTTAGGGCTCTTTGTTAAACAACCCTCATGCTGGTGGATCATCCCTCTATTTTTTTCTGAGCTCTATTTCATGCATTGGGTGGTATTTGTAACTCTGCTAGGACTCCCTGTAGAACCAGAAAGTTCTTTTTTACTCTAGGATTTAGTCTTGTTCCTGATCCCAAGATTTTGCAGAAGGAAACTCATTCTTTTTGTTTTTAAAGTAGGAAACCCATAAGAAAGGAAGATAAGGAAAGAAGACAGGGAAAGGAGGAAGTGGGGGAGGAAGAAAGGAAGGAGGGAGGGAGATGCCCAATGCCTTCACATGCTGGTTTGGACTTGAAGACAGTATTTTAAAGTCCTTTATAAAAGACACTGTCTTCGGGGCGCCTGGGTGGCTCAGTGGGTTAAGCCTCTGCCTTCAGCTCAGGTGATGATCTCAGGGTCCTGGGATGAGCCCCACATCGGGCTCTCTGCTCAGCAGGGAGCCTGATTCCCCCTCTCTCTCTGCCTGCCTCTCTGCCTACTTGTGATATCTCTCTCTCTCTCTCTGTCAAATAAATACATAAAATCCTAAAAACAAAGACACTGTCTTCAAAACGAGCTGACTGAAGCTTGCCTGGGGTTTATGGGAAATGTGGACATAACCAAAGCTTAAAGATATGAAATTTTGGAAATAGAATACTATTGACCCACAGCTCTTCTGGGGCCGTTGCCTGGGTAACTCATATTTGAACACCTGCATGGAACCGGGCTTCCGAAGAAAATACCCAGAGCATAGGGAGGCATCGTTTCATTTCAGGTGGCTTTCACAATCGGGTGGGAAGGCAGATTTCACAAGGAAAACAACTATTCTTTAAACATGTACGAAGACGGACTATGTCAAATAGCTCTGAGGAAAATGCTTCCTCATCCTAGTTGTCAAGCCAAGGACTTCTGTGGCTGATTGATCTTTGCCATTACAGACTGAATCCAGTTAACGGCTTGTGTAAGACAGAATCAGGAAGTAATAAAAAGAGTCATGAGTGAATTGAATGAAAACCTTTGAGCCCAAATCTTGATTTAAAGTATTGAAAGTTCTTCTCCTCTCCCTTTCCTTCTTTCTTTCTTTCTTTCTTTCTTTCTTTCTTTCTTTCTTTCTTTCTTTCTATCTCTCTTTCATTCTTTCCTTGGCTCCATTTATTTTTAATATATGTTGCAGTAAAACTGTTACCTCTCAGTCAAAAATCTCAGCCCCTATGTGGGCTGTCTTTCTTCCCCATTACAATCTTTCTTAATAAACAAGAGCTGTCAACTACTGTCCATGTAATTCACTGTTCAAATGTCTTCCATTTGCCTTCTGTGCATGCAAAACTCTGGCATGGCTACCCAGTGTATTCCTTTCAGGGAGTCCTCTGGATGCTCATCATCCTGAACAAGGACTCCAGTCTGCTGATAAATTCCATTAATGAGATAAATAACTGAGAGGGATAGTAAAGCTTCTTGTAAACCACTCTTTGGCATCCCCAGACCAAGACCAGGCATAGGATTTAGACAGACACTTCTAATCCTTTTTTTAAAAAAATATATTTATTTATTTTTATTTGTTTATTTACAGTATAACAGTGTTCATTGTTTTGGCATCACACCCAGTGCTCCATGCAGTACGTGCCCTCCCTATTACCCACCACCTGGTTCCTCAACCTCCCACCCCCCCCCCCCGCCACCCCTTCATAACCCTCTGGTTGTTTTTCAGAGTCCATAGTCTCTCATGGTTCATCTCCCCTTCCAGTTTCCCTCAACTCCCTCTCCTCTCCATCTCCCCATGTCCTCCATGTTATTTGTTATGCTCCACAAATAAGTGAAACCATATGATACTTGACTCCCTCTGCCTGACTTATTTCGCTCAGCATAATTTCTTCCAGTCCCGTCCATGTTGCTACAAAAGTTGGGTATTCATCCTTTCTGATGGAGGCATAATACTCCATTGTGTATATGGACCACATCTTCCTTATCCATTCATCCGTTGAAGGGCATCTTGGTTCTTTCCACAGTTTGGCGACCGTAGCCATTGCTGCAATAAACATTGGGGGTACAAATGGCCCTTCTTTTCACTACATCTGTACCTTTGGGGTAAATACCCAGCAGTGCAATTGCAGGGTCATAGGGAAGCTCTATTTTTAATTTCTTCAGGAATCTCCACACTGTTCTCCAAAGTGGCTGCACTAACTTGCATTCCCACCAACAGTGTAAGAGGGTTCCCCTTTCTCCACATCCTCTCCAACACACGTTGTTTTCTGTCTTGCTAATTTTGGCCATTCTAACTGGTGTTAGGTGGTATCTCAATGTTGTTTTAATTTGAATCTCCCTGATGGCTAGTGATGATGAACATTTTTTCATGTGTCTGATAGCCATTTGTATGTCTTCGTTGGAGAAGTGTCTGTTCATATCTTCTGCCCATTTTTTGATATGATTATCTGTTTTGTGTGTGTTGAGTTTGAGAAGTTCTTTATAGATCCTGGATATCAACCTTTTGTCTGTACTGTCATTTGCAAATATCTTCTCCCATTCCGTGGGTTGCCTCTTTGTTTTGTTGACTGTTTCCTTTGCTGTGCAGAAGCTTTTGATCTTGATGAAGTCCCAAAAGTTCATTTTTGCTATTGTTTCCTTGGCCTTTGGAGACATATCTTGAAAGAAGTTGCTGTGGCTGATATCGAAGAGGTTACTGCCTATGTTCTCCTCTAGGATTCTGATAGATTCCTGTCTCACGTTGAGGTCTTTTATCCATTTCGAGTTTATCTTTGCGTACGGTGTAAGAAAATGGTCGAGTTTCATTCTTCTACATATCGCTGTCCAGTTTTCCGAGCACCATTTATTGAAGAGACTGTCTTTTTTCCATTGAATACTTTTTCCTGTTTTGTCGAAGATTATTTGACCATAGAGTTGAGGGTCCATATCTGGGCTCTCCACTCTGTTCCACTGGTCTATGTGTCTGTTTTTATGCCAGTACCACGCTGTCTTGGTGATCACAGCTTTGTAGTAAAGCTTGAAATCGGGTAACGTGATGCTGCCAGTTTTGTTTTTGTTTTTCAACATTTCCTTAGCAATTCGGGGTCTCTTCTGACTCCATACAAATTTTAGGATTATTTGCTCCAGCTCTTTGAAAAATATCGGTGGAATTTTGATTGGAATGGCATTAAAAGTATAGATTGCTCTAGGCAGTATAGACATTTTAACAATGTTTATTCTTCCAATCCAAGAGCATGGAAGAGTCTTCCATCTTTTTGTGTCTTCTTCAATTTCTTTCATGAGTGTTCTGTAGTTCCTCGAGTACAAGTCCTTTACTTCTTTGGTTAGGTTTATGCCCAGGTATCTTATGGTTCTTGGTGCTATAGTAAATGGAATCGATTCTCTAATTTCCCTTTCTGTTTTTTTCATTGTTAGTGTATAAGAAAGCCACTGATTTCTGTACATTGACTTTGTATCCTGCCACGTTACTGAATTGCTGTATGAGTTCTAGTAGTTTGGGGGTGGAGTCTTCGGGGTTTTCCATATAAAGAATCATGTCATCGGCGAAGAGAGAGAGTTTGACTTCTTCCTTGCCAATTTGGATACATTTTCTTTCTCTTTGTTGTCTGATTGCCGTTGCTAGAACTTCTAATACTATGTTGAACAAGAGTGGTGAGAGTGGGCATCCTTGTCGTGTTCCTGATCTCAATGGGAAGGCTGCAAGCTTTTTCCCATTGAGGATGATATTTGCTGTGGGTCTTTCATAGATAGATTTTATGAAGTTCAGGAATGTTCCCTCTATCCCTATACTTTGAAGCATTTTCATCAGGAACGGGTGCTGGATTTTGTCAAATGCTTTTTCTGCATCAATTGAGAGGACCATGTGGTTCTTCTCTCTTGTCTTATTGATGTGTTCTATCACACTGATTGATTTGCGAATGTTGAACCAACCTTGCAACCCAGGGATGAATCCCACCTGGTCATGGTGGATAATCTTTTTCATGTGCTGCTGGATCCTGTTTGCTAGGATCTTGTTGAGAATCTTTGCCTCCATATTCATCAGTGATATTGGTCTGAAATTCTCCTTTTTGGTAGGGTCTTTGCCTGGTTTGGGGATCAGGGTAATGCTGGCTTCATAAAAAGAGTCTGGAAGTTTTCCTTCTGCTTCAATTTTTTGGAACAGCTTCAGGAGAATTGGTGTTATTTCTTCTTTGAAAGTTTGGTAGAATTCCCCAGGGAATCCGTCAGGTCCTGGGCTCTTGTTTTTTGGGAGGTTTTTGATCACTGCTTCAATCTCATTACTAGATATAGGTCTATTCAGGTTGTCAATTTCTTCCTGGTTCAATTTTGGGAGTTTGTAGTTTTCCAGGAATGCATCCATTTCATCTAGGTTGCTTAGCTTATTGGCATATAACTGTTGGTAATAATTTCTGATGATTGTTTCTATTTCCTTGGTGTTCGTTGTGATCTCTCCCTTTTCATTCATAATTTTATTAATTTGGGCTTTCTCTCTTTTCTTTTGGATTAGTGTGGCCAATGGTTTATCGATCTTATTGATTCTTTCAAAAAACCAGCTTCTAGTTTCATTGATACGTTCTACTGTATCTCTCGTTTCTACCTCATTGATCTCTGCTCTAATCTTGATTATTTCCCTTCTTGCATGTGGAGTTGGTTTGATTTGTTGTTGATTCTCCAGTTCTTTAAGGTGTAGAGATAGCTGGTGTATTCTGGATTTTTCAATGTTTTTGAGGGAGGCTTGGATGGCTATGTATTTCCCCCTTAGAACCGCCTTTGCTGTATCCCATAGGTTTTGGACCGAGGTGTCTTCATTCTCATTGGTTTCCATGAATTGTTTAAGTTCATCTTTGATCTCCTGGTTGATCCAAGCATTCTTAAGCAAGGTGGTCTTTAGCTTCCAGGTGTTTGAGTTCCTTCTGGACTTTTCCTTGTGATTGAGCTCCAGTTTCAAAGCATTGTGATCGGAGAATATGCAGGGAATAATGTCAGTCTTTTGGTATCGGTTGAGTCCTGCTTTATGACCCAGTATGTGGTCTATTCTGGAGAAGGTTCCATGTGCACTTGAGAAGAATGAGTATTCTGTTGTTTTAGGGTGGAATGTTCTGTATATGTCTATGAGGTCCATCTGGTCCAATGTTTCATTCAATGCTCTTATTTCTTTATTAATTTTCTGCTTCGATGATCTGTCTATTTCTGAGAGAGGTGTATTAAGATCTCCTACTATTGGGCGTGGCTGCAGGGGAGGCCGCGGCGGGGAAAATGGCGGATGGGAAGGCGGGAGAGGAGAAGCCTGAGAAACCGCAGCGAGCTGGAGCCGCCGGATGACCTGAAGAAGAAGCAGAAAAACCTGTGAAAACTAAGACTGTTTCTTCCAGTAATGGAGGGGAAAGTTAAACCCATACTCATATCCTACTTTAAACATACCTTTTAGTAGAATTTGGAAGTAAATCGGAAATGTTCTTTTCGATAGTATGGAGGTCCCTCAAAAATCGAAAAACCGAACTCCCCTGCTCTCCAGCCATTACACTACAATGGAATGACCCTAGAGTTACCAAAATACTAATTGGAAGGGAAATGTGCAGCCCAATGATTATAGCATTATCAGCAAGGCCAAAATGATGGAAATAACTCAAATGACCATCAACAGATGACTCAATAAATAAGTATGTGTGTGAGTGTTTGTGTGCGTGGGTGTGTGTGTGTGGGTGTAATGGAATATTAAACAGCCATCCAAATGAAAGAAATTTTGCCATTTTGAACGACATGGATTCAGCAGGAGCAGACTAACTGAAGCTAAATGAGACATAGAAAGATGAATGCTATGTGGTTTCTCTCAGATATGGTATTTAAAAACAAAACAAAACAAATGAACATGGGGTGAAATTGAGAGAGGCAAACCAGGAAACAGACTGGTAGCTATAGAGAATGCACTGATGATGATCAGAGAGGAGGTGGGCAGGGGATGGGCTAAACGGGAGATGGGTCTGAGGAAGGGCATATGTTGGGGCTCCTGGGTGGTTTCGATCGGTTAAGTGTCTGCTTTAGGCTCAAGTCATAATCTGAGGTCCCCAGGATTGAGCTTCTATGAAGGCTCCCTGCTCAGCAGGGTGTCTGCTTCTCCTTCTCCCTCTGACTCTGCCCGCCTCTCCTTTTTTTCTCTCTCTCAAATAAAGAAATCAGTTCTTCTTTAAAAACAGGGCATATATATATTATATATATATATGTTTATATATATCATCATACATATACATATATATATTATATATATATATAATATATATACAATACCGAGTGCTGTAAGCATTGCCAAGTATGTATCTATACACGTACATATAAGTATCTACATTATATATATATATATATACATATATATATATATTCACTATGTATACATTCTTTCACAAAGGACCGTTTGGAGTAGGAGGCAATATCATAATTATCAATGACCACTTCTCAATGGGCACTCACTGTGCTCAAAGTGCAGTTTTTCATTTATTTAGCATAACACATGGAAGACTTGGAGACCAGTCTATTTTTTTTTCTTTTTTAGAAATGTATTTTTTCAAATATGAGTGAAACCTTGGGATAATGGTCTTTCTCTGACTGACTGATTTCACTTAGCAGAATCCCGTGCATTTCCATGCACGTCGAGGAAAATGGGAGGTATTCTTCCCTTCTGATGCCTGAGTCAGATTCCAGTAAGTCTAGGAACCACATCCTATTTAGGTAGTCCTTTCTCCTGTATGGAATATAAGGAATAGTGAAGAGAATCACAGGGATGGAGAGGAAAACTGAATGGGAAGAAATCAGAAAGAGAGACAAACCACAAAGCACTCCTGAATCCTGGAAGCAAAGTGATATTGCCAGAAAGGGAGGTGGGTAGGGAGATGGGGTCTCCCGGGGATGTGCATTAAGGAGGGCACATGATATGATGAGCCCTGGGAGGTATCCCCAACTAATCATTGAAGATTGCATCCAAAGCTAAAGAATTATTCTATGTTGGCCGATGGAATTTCAATAAAGAAACATTTCATGAATTCCTTTGGCCGAAAGAGAGAGAGAGCACAAGCAGGCCGAGTGGCAGGCAAAGGAGAGGGAGAAGCAGGCTCCTTGCAAAGCAGAGCCATCAAGTCTGGAGAGGTTCTGTGATGTGGCCAAGTTCATGCAGCAGAGAAATGGTGGAGGCCCGGGGCAAACTGAAGCAGCATGGTTCCAGGGCTCAGAGCTATATAATTTTTCCACGTTGCTACCAGATGCAAAGAGGCTGCTTGACGGAATTTAGGGTATTTGCATTAACCTACTGATTTATCCATTTCTTTGTGGCAGTTTGGAGAGGACACATGAAATCATGACCCAACTTTCTGCCACCTTCAACCCCAGTGAACTTGACAGAAAGCAGATCAGTGCTGCCCTCTAGTAGCCAGCTCCCAAACTGACATGAAAGGAATTTCTTGAGGACTTTGGTCATGATCCTTTGTAGCCACTGGATGTCAGGATTTTACAAGAATTCCTCAGACTCCCAGGTTTTCAAAATCAATGTGCTGCATGACTGTTGTAACAAATATTTTCGAAGATGCAGAATGGTAAATAAGAATACATATATTTCATCTCATTTTACTATTTTATTTTCTATGAACAGTGGACTCGTTCTTAAAGTTTAAGGACAACATTTCAACCATTCCGTAAGCTCTTTTTATTCTGGGTAAAAGTTTGATGCTCTGGCATATGTCAGTTCTCAGGAAAGGCTGAGGATCCAGAGTCACAGCCACCTGCCTTCAAACTCCAGCTCTACTCTCCCAGCTGTTGTGAGGATTCAAGACAATGGTGCAGCAGCACCTGGCTGTCTAAGTTGGTGGGAGCATACAGTGCTCGCTCTTGGAGTTGTGCTTTTGATCCCCAAGCAGGGTGCATAAATGACTTAAAGAAACAGGAAGAAGATGTTGCATTTTGTCTGGGAAATAGTAGGTGCTCGACACACATTCAGAATATTCTAAGACCATGCTGAATACAAGCATGCATGCTTTTGGTGGTGATCCCACTCACCTTACCATAAAGACTCAAACCATACTCTTATCCTACTTTAAACACATCTTTTGGGGCACCAGGGCGGCTCAGTGGGTTAAAGCCTCTGCCTTTGGCTCGGGTCATGATCCCGGTGTCCTGGGATCAAGCCCCGCCTCTGGCTCTCTGCTCAGCGGGGAGCCTGCTTCTCCCTCTCTCTGCCTGCCTCTCTGCCTACTTCTTATCTCTGTCAAATAAATAAATAAAATCTTTAAAAAAAAAAGAGGTTCTCTCTCTTTAAACATATCTTTTGCTAGAATTTAGAAGTAAATTGGAAATGTTCTTTTTGATAGTATGGAGGTACCTCAAAAAGCTAAATACCAAACTCCCCTGCTCTCCAGCCATTACACTACAGTGGAATGGCCCTAGAGATTCCAAAATACTAATTGGAAGGGAAATGTGCAGCCCAATGCTTATAGCATTATCAACAATGCCGTAATGATGGAAATAACTCAAATGTCCATCAACAGATGACTCAATAAATAACAAAGTGTGTGTGTCTGTGTGTGTCTCTCTCTCTCTGTGTGTGTGTGTGTGTGTGTGTGTGTGTGTGTGTGTATGTGTGTATGTGTCTGTAATGGAATATTACTCAGTCATCCAAATGAAAGAAATTTTGTCATTTGAGATGACATGGATTCAGCTGGAGAGGACTATGTGAAGCAAAATGAGTCAATGAAACACGAATTCTATGTGTTTTCTCTCATATATGGTATTTAAAAAAAGAAAACAGATGAATATAGGGTGAAATTGAGAGAGGCAAACCAGGGAACAGACTGGTAGCTATAGAGAAGTGAATGATGATGATCAGAGAGGAGGTGGTCAGGGAGATGGTCTAAATGGGTGATGGGAATGATGGAGGGCTTTTGTTGGGGTTCCTGGAGGACTCGATTTGTTAAGTGTCTGCTTTAGGCTCAAGTCATACTCTCAGGGCCCCAGGATTAAGCCTCAATGTAGGCTCCCTGCTCAGCAGCGAGTCTGCTTCTCTTTCTCCTCTGCCTCTGGCCCCCACTCATGCTATCTCACTCTCTCTCTCCATCTCTCAAAAAAAGAAATCAGTTTTTCTTAGAAAGGACGGCATATATCATATATATCTATATTTTTATATATGTACATATATATATCTATATATATATAAAATAAGGAGTGCTGTACGCATTTCCAAATATATATCTATTTATATACTTATGTATCTACATAGAACGCGTACATATATATGTATGTTTATGAATATACATATATATACTATGTATATAATTTTCAGAAAGGACAGTTTGGGGTACGAGGCAATGTCATCATTACCAATGATCTCTTCTCAACGGGCACTCTTGGTACTCACAGTGCAGTTTTTCATTTATTTTTCATAACACCTAGAAGATGTGGAGGCCATTCTTAATTTGTTTTGATTTTTAGAAATATATTTTTTCAAATATGAGTGAAACCCTGTGATAATGGTCTTTCTCTGACTGACTGATTTCACTTAGCAGAATCCCTTGCATTTCCACCCACATCGAGGTAAATGGGAGGTATTCGTCCCTTCTGATGCCTGAGTCAGATTCCAGTGAGTCTAGGATCCACATCCTCTTTAAGTAGTCCTCTTTCCTGTATGGAATATAAGGAATAGCACAGAGGATCACAGGGATCGAGAGGAAAACTGAACAGGAAGAAATCAGAAAGAGAGACAAACCACAAAACACTCCTAACTCCTGGAAGCAAAGTGAAGCTGGCAGTAAGGGAGGTGGGTGGGGGATGGGGTCACCGGGTGAGGTGCATTAAGGAGGGCACATGATATGATGAGCTCTGGGAGGTATACACCACTAATGAATGAACACTGCATCCAAGGCTAATGATGTATTCTATGTTGGCCTATGGAATTTCAATAAAGAAATATTTCATTAATTCCTTTGGCCAAGAGAGAGCACAAGCAGGCCAAGTGGCAGGCAGAAGGAGAGGGAGAAGCAGGCTCCTTCCAAAGCAGGGAACCCAACGAGTTGGAGCTCAATGCCAAGGCCATGGGATCATGAACCAAGCAAAAGGCCGATGCTTCACCAACTGGGCCACCCAGGAGCCTTCTTTTACTTTCTGAAGTGAGACCTATGCCCAGGGCAGGGTTTCAACCCCTGACCTGTGATCAAGAGTCAAATGCTCTACAGACTTAGCTAGACAGCCACCCCCAAGGGAGGACGATTTTAATTCTCACGTCAGAGGTGGACAAAGCCATCAAGTCTGGAGAGGTTCTATGATGTGGCCAAGTTCATGCAGCAGGTAAATGGTGGAGTCCCGGGGCAAACAGAAGCAGCATGGTTCCAGGGCTCAGAGCTAAGTAATTTTGCTGCGTTGCTACTGGATGCAAAGAGGCTGCTTGAGGGTGTTTAGGTTACATGTATTGATCTACTGATTTATCGATTTCTGTGTGGCAGTTTGGAGAGGACACGTGGAATCATGACCCAACCTGCTGCCACCCTAAGCCCTAGAGAACATGACAGAAAGCAGCTCAGTGTGTCCCTCAATTAGCCAGCTCCCAAACTGACTTAAAAGGAACTTCTTGAGGACTTTGGACATGAACCCTTGTAGCCACGCGATATCACTATTGTACAAGAATTCCTCACACTCCCAGGTTTTCAAAATCAAAGTGCTGCATGACCGATTTCAGAAGTATTGTTGAAGATGCAGAACGGTAAGGAAAAAAAACAACTCTTTCATCTCCTTTTACTATTTTCAAGGAACAGTGGACTGTTTCTTAAAGTATAAGGAAAACATGTCAACCATTCTGTAAGCTCTTTTTCTTCTGGGTAAAGGTTTGATGCTCTGGCATACGTCAGTTCTCAGGAAAGGCTGAGGATTCGAGTCACAGCCACCTGCCTTCAAACTCCAGTTCTACTCTTCCCAGCTGTGTTGGGGATTCGAGACAATGGTGCAGCAGCACCCGGCTGTCTCAGTTGCTGGGCTTATACAGCTCTCGCTTTTGGGGGTGTGAGTTTGAACCCCATGCAGGGTGTAGAAATTACTTAAAGAAACATGAAGAAGATGGTGCATATTGTCTGGAACATAGTAGGTGCTCGACACACATTCAGAATTCTCTAAGACCATGCTAAATACTAAGCATACCTGCTTACGGTTGCGGTCCCCCTCAACTCACCATAAAGACTCGACCCAATACTCATATCCTACTTTAAACATTTATTTTGCTAGAATTTGGAAGTAAGATGGAAATGTTGTTTTTGATAGTACAGATGTTCCACAAAAAGCTAAAAACCGAATTTCCCTGCTCTCCAGCCATTACCCTATGAAGGACTGTCCCAAGGGATACCAAAATACTAATTGGAAGGGACATGTGCAGCCCAATGTTTATAGCATTATCTACAATGCTGTACTGCTGGAAACAACTCAATTATCCATTTACTAATGCCTCAATAAATAAGAAGTTGTGGGTTTTTGAGTATGTGTGCGTGTGTGTGTGTGTCCGTGTGTGTCTGTTGTGTGTAAAGGAATATTACTCAGCCCTCCAAAAGAAAGAAATGTTGCCATTTGGAACAACATGGACTCAACTGGAGAGGACTTGGGGAAGCAAAATTAGTCAACGCAAGACGAATACTATTTGCTTTCTCTCGTATATGGTATTTAAGATACAAAAGAAAGGAACATGGGGGGAAATTGAGAGAGGCAAACCAGGAAACAGACTGGTAGCTATAGAGAAGGCACTGATGATGATCAGAGAGTTGGTGGGCAGGGGGAAGGGCTAAAAGGGTGTCAGGTATGAAGGGGGGCATTTGTTGGGGCTCCTGGGGGGGGGCTCAGTCTGTTAAGTTACAGCTTTAGGGTCAAGTCATACTCTCGGTGCCCCAGGATTGAGCCTCGAATCAGGATCCCTGCTCAGCGGGGAGTCTGCTTCTCCTTCTCCCTCTGTCTCAGTCCCCCACTCACGCTTTCTCTCTCTCTTTCTCTCTCAAAGAAAGAAATCAGTTCTTCTTTTAAAAAGAGGTCATATTCCCTGCAGTTGCACTGCTGGGTATTTACCCCAAAAATACAGATGTAGTGAAAAGAAGAGTCATCTGTACCCCAATGTTTATAGCAGCAATGGCCACCGTCGCCAAACTGTGGAAAGAACCAGCATGCCCTTCAACGGATGAATGGATAAGGAAGATGTTGTCCATATACACGATGGAGTATTATGCCTCCATCAGAAAGGATGAATACCCAACTTTTGTAGCAATATGGACCAGACTGGAAGAGATTATGCTGAGCGAAATAAGTCAAGCAGAGAGAGTCAAGGATCATATGGTTTCACTTATTTGTGGAGCATAACAAAGAACATGGAGGACATGGGGAGATGGAGAGGAGAAGGGAGGTGTGGGAAATTGGAAGCGGAGATGAACCATGAGAGACTATGGACTCTGAAAAACAACCTGAGGGTTTTGAAGGGGCTGGGGGTGGGAGGTTGGGGAACCAGGTGGAGGATAATAGAGAGGGCATGTATTGAATGGAGCACTGGGTGTAGTGCAAAAACAATGAGTATTGTTACACTGAAAATAAATAAATAAATTTAAAAAACAGAAAAAGAAAATAAAAAGAAGCCATATTTTATATATATATATATATATATATATATATATATATATATATAAACACACACACACATATATATATGTTTATATACATGTATATATATATCTCTATATAAACTGCAGAGTGCTGTAAGCATTACTCATGACTCATGACTCAATCTATTAGTTTTGCCTGCTGCATAGACCTGAACCTGATTGAATGAATTATGAACAAATGAATGACAATTGATTGTTTGATATTCAACAAATTTGACTAGTTCTACCCCAGGCTTCTTGGAGTTTGGTATCCAAGAACCTGGGGTCTGTGTGAGGAGCAGTGATTTTTGAATTTGTTTAGTTTAATGGTTCATGCTGTTGTTAAGTGGACCACCATCAGTTCTGATTTACTGTGCTCACAAGACACAATACTGGCTTCCAAATCATTTTGTCCTCAGAAACGTATTGAAACATACCTGGGTCAGAAAGCATCATTTGAAGGACAAAATGGCAACATCACTTTTCAACAAAAAGCCAGGCATGTGCAGAGATCAAGAAACCAGATGGTAATCAAATTTCTCTTGTTCAAGGTGCTACCTCCAACAATGCCTGATCTCAACCCTTGGACATAGCCAAGAGATGGCTAATAATCCAAGCTATTTGATATGACACTCAGGAATACAGTACTTTTATTTTTATAGAATGATCCTCTTTTTTTTAATAGAATGATGTACAAAGATAAGTGTAGCCACTGTAAGCAGCAGGCAACCTTTCCTGACTAGTGTCTGGTGGGTCCCATCCTGGAATGCTTCAGCCCTAACCACGTCCCCTGACAGGCATATATATTCAAGCTAATAGAAACCAGTGGGTTCCAGGAGCTTCAGGGCCCCCTGGTCTTGCTGAGAAATCCAGAGGAGTTCCTTTGCTTAGGCAAATAAGGCCACATTTGGAAAAATTATCCCAAATGTGTGTTCTAGCAATATGCATTTGTAGCCAGTAGCATTTTCCTGAAAACAAGCATTAGGAAGGCAGCAAAAGTAAAGGTTGTAGGTACTAAAACCTTACTTCAGAAGTCAAATTTTAAAGGTACAAAGTGATAATCCTTGCCCAATCATCCTGAGACTAAATTAGGAAGTTTGTCACTGGCTTCCTACCACTCAGTCCCTCCATTTTGATTCATTGTTCTCTCTCCCTTTTTTTAAAAAAAAGATTTTATTGACTTATTTGAGACAGAGAGAAAGAGAGCAGGCATGAGTTGGGGAGAGAGGCAGAGGGAAAAGGAGGAGCAGACTCCCTGCTGAGCAGGGAGGTAGATCCTAGGACCTGGAGATCACGGCCTGAGTTAAAGGCAAACTCCCAACTGACTGAGCCACCCACGCACCCCTGATTTACGGTTCTCCTTTCATGGGTCCTCATAAAGTCCTAGTACTTCCTAGGTTAGAGGAAAGCAGTCAGAAAACCCCATTCAAATCAAAGTGTTAGTCACTTAGCAATATTACATTGAATAAAGCATTGGACAGGGGATACAGTGTAATTTATTATGTAGTTAAATGGTCAGGTTCTGTTAGCAGATCAGTATTGGAATCCCAGCTCTGCCACTTGCCAGCAGCGGTATGACCTTGGAAAAGTGACCTTGAGCCTCAGTTTCATCACCCATAAAGTAGAGATAATAATACCTAATTTGTAGGCTTGATCTACAGATCTGATGAGAACATTTGTGTTAACTACCAGGCACAGAGGAAGCACTGGATACATGAGAGCTTCCATTATTTGCATTTCAGAAGAGGAACACAGAACTCTAATAGTACCATCCTGGAAGCATAGTGGTCAAGTACCTTATTCCATTCTTGAATTTGTGAACAATAAGTAAAAATCCCAATTTTATTTTATTCTATCTTAAGATTTTTTTTTATTTGTAAGTAATCTCTACACCCAATATGGGACCCAAACTCACAAACCTGAGATCAAAAATGGCACACTCTGCTAGCTGAGCCATCTTGGTGCCCCTAAAATATCCAATTTTGGACCCAGTGTTCTTAGCACCCTAAAATGGTAAAACCGTTCCCCTTCATTGGGGAAAAGGCCTTATTTCTACTTTGTTCTCCTTGGTATCACCTGCAAAGTGCTGAGCCTACAGTAATAATAAAAAGAACAACACTAATACCACTAATAATAAACATTTATTAAGGAGCTATTAGGTGCCAGGCAAGCTCTTTATGTGTATTAACTCATTTAATCCTCACAACAACTGTATGGGGTAGGCACTATTATTACTCCCAACTTCATAAAATGAAAAGAAGATACAGAGAGCTTAAGTGAATGTACAGCACCCTGCCTTCAAAGCCCATGCTCTTAACCATGTTATACCTGAGCTTAATAAATATTTGCTAAATCAAGTATCTGCTAGATCCACCAATAACTTTTTTGTAACTTCTTTTTTCCTTCACGACTTCCTGATTGAAGGTGGTGAGATCAAGATTTTTTTTCCTCAGTCTCCTCTTCCTCTCAAATCTCTCTCTCGGACAAGGAACAGACACACCAACCTTCCACACCATTCCCCCAAGGGGGAATGCTGGTAAGCAACAAGCAGATTTCCCCCCTGAGAATCCTACAAAGGCATAGGAATTAGAGGCACCAAGTACTATAGAAGTCCGAGTGAGGCAGGACTTTAAAGGAAGTACAGCCCTTTGAATGGCCTTGTAAGGAGTGATTAGTCATCCGCCATCCCCACCTCTATTAAGGAAAGCCAGACCCTGCTGGAAACAGGTTAAATTGATTCAGAGCAGCTCTGGAGCTGGGACAGGTAATTCAAAGGAAGGTAAAAGTTAGGCAAGCCACAAAAAAGAATGATGAAATTAAAGTGTTTATACTTAACAATGAGAGTCCCAGTCTCCTCCCCGCACCCCCACCCATGACTCCTAGAATAGTGACAACCAGGATTATGACTCCCAAGAGTCCATGAAGAGAGTGTAGCCCAAGAGGCAAGATCTACAGATACTGACTTAAAACGTCAGCAGGCTAGCCAATTTCTCCACTGTTTAACAAACACACCATGTACATTCACCTTCAAATCTGTCTCTTCGAGCTTCATTCTTTTCATTCAGGATCACCAGAGAATTAAGGAAATTAAGAATTAAGGAAACTTCCAACATGAAATATAAAGACCAAAACAAAGTAGCATGAAAAATTAGAAAGGGAGAAAAACACAGGCAGCAGAAAAGAATTTCAAAGAAAGTACAATGAATATTTTCTAAGAAATAAGATAAAATACCATAGTTACAAAACAAAACTGGGATCCCATCAAAATAGAATAATCAAACAGCAAGAACCACCTCTTGGAAATTAACAATATTATAGGGGGGAAAAATCAGTTAAAGAAGACGCATAATTTGGAGGCTCTGTTAGGAAGAGTAATTTATAACAAAAATCTGGATGGTACAAGAGAAACAATTAGACAATTAAAAATCAGCCCAGGGGCGCCTGGGTGGCTCAGGGGGTTAAGCCTCTGCCTTTGGCTCAGGTCATGATCCCAGGGTCCTGGAATCCAGCCTGGCATCAAGCTCTCTGCTCAGCAGGGATCCTGCTTCCCCCTATCTCTCTGCCTGCCTCTCCGCCTACTTATGATCTCTGTCTGTGGAATAAAATACTCTATGGCATTTGAGCCCATCATTTAAAAAAAAAAATCAACCCAGGCAATCTTATAAATAATGAAGAGTATTTTCAGAGAGAACAAAGACAATGTTGTCAAAGAAATTATCAAATAAATAATATACACACATTTCCCAGGTAGAATGGGACTATAAGGCCCCAGAATAGATACTGCATAATATATGTCAAGGACCCAGACATCATCATGAAAATTCCTAACATCAAGAATAAAGATAATCTTAAAAGCCTCTGGAAGAGATGAGAAGGAATGAAAAGAGGTTACATTAAAGACTCAGGAATAACAATGGCATTGGAATTGTCAATGCCAATAATGGAAATAGGAAGACAGCATGCCATGTTGCAGAGCGCTAAAGGAAAATGATTTTATTTTATTTGATGGTTGATTTTAAGTAATCTCTACACCCAACGCGGGGATCAAACATAAAAACCCGAGATCAAAAAAGTCACATGCTGGGGCACCTGGGTGGCTCAGTGGGTTAAAGCCTCTGCCTTCAGCTCAGGTCATGATCTCATGGTCCTGGGATCAAACCCACATCTGGCTCTCCGTTCAGTGGGGAGCCAGCTTCCCTTCCTCTCTCTCTCTGCCTGACTCTCTGCCTACTTGTGATCTCTGTCAAATAAATAAAATCTTAAAAAAAAAAGTCACATGCTCTTCCAACAGCCAGCGGGGTGCCTTAGGGGAAATGATTTTCGTTTTTTTTTTTTAATTTTACTTTTTTTAAATTTTTTTTATTTATTTTTTATTTTTTTTTATTTACAGCATAACAGTGTTCATTGTTTTGGCATCACACCCAGTGCTCCATGCAGTACGTGCCCTCCCTATTACCCACCACCTGGTTCCTCAACCTCCCACTCCCCCAGCCCTTCAAAACACTCTGGTTGCTTTTCAGAGTCCAGAGTCTCTCATGGTTCATCTCCCCTTCCAGTTTCCCTCAACTCCCTCTCCTCTCCATCTCCCCATGTCCTCCATGTTCTTTGTTATGCTCCACAAATAAGTGAGACCATATGATACTTGACTCTCTCTGCTTGACTTATTTCGCTCAGCATAATCTCTTCCAGTCCCGTCCATGTTGCTACAAAAGTTGGGTATTCATCCTTTCTGATGGAGGCATAATACTCCATTGTGTATATGGACCATATCTTCCTTATCCATTCATCCGTTGAAGGGCATCTTGGTTCTTTCCACAGTTTGGCGACGGTGGCCATTGCTGCAATAAACATTGGGGTACAGATGGCCCTTCTTTTCACTACATCTGTATTTTGGGGGTAAATACCCAGCAGTGCAATTGCAGGGTCATAGGGAAGCTCTATTCTTAATTTCTTCAGGAATCTCCGCACTGTTCTCCAAGGTGACTGCACTAACTTGCATTTCCACCAACAGTGTAAGAGGGTTCCCCTTTCTCCACATCCAAATGATTTTCTAACCTAGATTTTTATACTCAAACTATCAACCAATCGTGAATATAGAAGAATGACTTTCAGATATGCAAAATTTCAAAAATTTATCATCCCTGTACCTTTCTCACTAGAGAGTGTGCTCCACCAAAACAAGAGTAAACTGGGGGAAAAAAATGGGAGCCACAAGATTCATGCAAGAGTGGATTCAGCAGAGAAAAAAAAGGAGAAAGGGGCCTTCCAGGGTAGTGGAAAAGGAGATCTTAGCATAACAGTTGTGCAGAAGCTTTAGAAAGCAATAAGTTTAGATTGGAACAGGAGGACAGAGAGCTTCAGGAAAAACAAATGAAACTGATAAAGGATTTTTGCCATGTATAAAACTGTTCTGTGAAAATTCTACAGCTTTATCAGACAGTGTGGAAAGACTTCACAATTCAAGTTAAGGTAAACAAATTTTAAAATGAGACAATTGTTAACCCCAGTAAAAATCAAAAGTTACACGCAGAATGAACTGTTACCATAATATACCATATGGATCAGCAATCAATGATAGTTAGATAGGTATAATACAAAAAATACCAAATACGAGTTTAACTAAAAATTGTGGCATACCTATATTGAAGGTTTGAAGGAGCATAAGGAAGTATATAAGAGCTAAAAGTCCTCAACTGTAATAGAAAGCCAGCAAATATTGTCTAAAATTGATTAATCAAGGGGTGCCAGCGTGGCTCAGTCCCTTAAGCATCCAACTCTTGAATTCGGCTCAGGTCATGCGTGAATGATCTCACAGTTGTGGGATGGAGCCCTGTGTCAAGCTCCACCCTGGGAGTGGAGTCTGCTTAAGATTCTCTTTCTCCATGGGGCGTCTGGGTGGCACATCTTGTTAAGCATCCAACTCCTGGTTTCAGCTCAGGCCCTGAACTCAGACTCATGAGATTAAGCCCTGCATCAGGCTTGGTGCTCAGCACAGAGTCTGCTTAACATTCTCTCTCCTTCTGCCCCTCCCCCCAGGCTCTTGCTCTCTCTTTCTTTCACTCTCAAATAAATAATCTTTAAAAATACACAAAAGACTCTCCTTCTCCCGCTACCCCTCCTCCCTCCCTCTCTCTCTCTCCCCATCTCTCAATAATACATAAATAAATGAATAATAAATAAATTGATTAATCAAGAGATAACTGAGAGAGAGGAGAGAGAGAGAGAGAGAGAGAGAGAGAGAGAGAGAGAGAGAGAGACTAGCGGTGGTATGGTATTTACATAACCAGAAGTAAATACCAGAATAAAAAGCAAAAGGGACAAGAAAGTGGTTGCTTCTGATGAAAGGTGGGAGGGAGGCCTAAGAACTGCTTTGTTGTTGACACAAACTTTTTAGCATTTCTTAACCGTTAAAACTATGTGTGCATATCACTTTGACAGTCTTTGCTTTTACTTTTTTTTTAAGATTTTATTTATTTATCTGACAGACAGAGATCACAAGCAGGCAGAGAGGCAGACTGAGAGAGAGGAGGAAACAGGCTCCCTGCAGAACAGAGAGCCCGATGGGGGCTCGATCCCAGGACCCTGGGATCAGGACCTGAGCCGAAGGCAGAGGCTTTAACCCACTGAGCCAGCCAGGCGCCCCTGGTTTTACTTTTTAAAGAAGGACATAAATTAAAAGAGATTGCAAATACTGCTCTGGGCAATATAGGCTCTCTATGGAAATTTCAACTCCACTGGAAGTTATTGGGCAAGAGAGAAAAATGGCCATGTTTTTCATGCGTTTGTTTATTCGCTTACTGTCCCTCTCACAGGAATTTACACCCCAAATGATCGGGAACAAGAGATGGGCAAGGAAACATTTGATTCTATAAGGAGGAAAACAGCTCTTACTTGTATCATTTACCAATTTCTGTGGTGTAAATACTCCCGATGGCTGGTTTCTAGCTACCAACATGATGCCACTGGACACAGAATTGGGAAAAGGTGCACACCATCAACTTTAGTAAACAAGTTCCAACACACCACTGACAAAAATCTTGTCTTGTTAACTGTTCTATCTGGAGTTCCACACAATGCATGGCGCATGGCAGGTTCTCAGCAGATATTTATTGATCTTTTGACTTAACGGCAAAAACAGCAGGATTCTGGGGACAAACAAATGATGCACTACATCATTTGATCTAAGAAAATATCATTTGGGATTCTGAAAGCAAAATAATCTTGAAAGCTAAAACTATTGAGCAATTTTCTGCTAGGAACCAGAAAACTTCAAGAGTAGGGAGCTGAAATCAGATTCAAGCTTAGATGGTTAAGTGTAAGGTCATTCTGACCCCATGGCAGAAAAAGTGGAAAAGAAGGTCTCGTGAGCCAGACATTCTGCTAGTTACCTTACACGTGTGACTTTGTTTAATCTTTGCAATAATCCTAGATGTAGATCACTAACCCATTTTACAGAGGAGAACCCTGAGACTCAAAAAAGTGGAAGTAATTTGCCCAAGGACACACAGCAAGTAAGAGTGGAACCCTGGTACTTAAACCCAAGTGTGTCTCACTCTTTATCATATGCTCTTTCTCCTATACCAACAGCCTTCAAAAATTTAGCTAAATAATTTAGGCAAAAGAAGGTTTTGTTTATCAGAAATCCAAAGATAACTGTCTCATCCTTCTCTTGGCCTTTGGTTAGGGGGGTATACCCTAGGCACCTGCAAAGAGGGGGAAGAAATGCATCCAAACAAGCTGTTTCATAAGATCTAGATCCTTTGCTTTAACTCTCTCTATTTTCTTGTCTAAAGCAGGGTACATGTTGCCTAGCAACGAAGATAGTGGTGTCTTTTCTTTTCTTGCCTTAATTACCTTATGTTTTCCACAAGCACAAAAAGATTGGATCAAATATTACAAGTAGTAGGTCTGAATTTTTTATAAAAATATCTGTTCATATATAAGTATGTACAATACACACACACACACATGCACATTTCTCCTTCCCTCATTTCATGATTAAAGTAAAAAGACTTAGTCTGTATCGATGTGGTGTTGTATCATTGGCTAAAAAATACAAAAATTCACCATCTCTTCGCTTGCCTGTAAATAACACCAAACAACTGGTTTGAGCAACCATTCTTAGGGATCTGAGGGATTCTTGCAATTCATGACCAAACTGACCACCTGTTTTTAAACATCTGTGCGTCTCCTAAAAGAAAGATTTATTATAAACATCTCAGTAGCAATAAAGTTCAAAACCTGCCCTGTTAATATTTCTGCTGGTCACCTTTTTTTTTTTCATTAGAACAAGAATCAGCAAAAGCTTTGTAATCAATACTTAAAGTAAACCTACATTTTATCTGAATTATTTGTGCAGAAGCAGAAGCAGTCCACGGGATAAATTAATAAATTGTGGATATAAAAAAGAATATCATTGAGAATGTGAGTGTTAGACACAATCAGCTGCCTCCCTGACAGCCATCTTCCCTGCTAACAGAATCTCAAATCTGTTCACATTTTTCCAGCAGCCATAGGGTTAACCATGATGGTTTTGTTCCTCTTCCTAAATGATTGATTTTGGTATGTATATGAGACATGAATGTGATCAAGAAAGTGTGGAGAAAAGTCTGCCTGAGGAGCTTCTGGGAAAGATTTCCTCACTCTTAAAGAGAGACACAAGAAAAGATCATTGCCCATTTTTAGCTGGAGGCAGTTCCACCTATAATATGTAATGTCTGGAACTGTGGCAGCCATCATGGGACCATAAGACCAACCAAATAACGATGGCCAGATAGCATGCTATGGCTTGTAAAATGGAAAGATATGTTGAGCCTGGTTCATTGATAACATCATTGAGCTGATGAATAATGGACCTTTGAGCTCCCATACCTTCAAATTTTGAAAAGAAAAATCACCTGGGCCATTTTGTCTTGAATAGTCTGTCACTTACAGCCAGAAGCATTATAACTGATACACTATGCTAGCAAATGCTAGAACTTTTAATTCTACTCATGTGTTATGCTAAATACTTCTAAAAGTGACTGCCTTCTACATCTAGCCTCCAAACTACAAAAACCACCTCTTTATTTTTTTCAAATCTAACTGGTATCTTTGGCCTCCCTACCTTCTTCCCATATTCCTTGTCTTTTTTGGATGTTTCCTCTTTGTTTTTGTCTTTGCTCTCCATTCCTTTCTCTGCTTTCTTCCCCTCCCTACTCCTTTACCTTGCTCAGGCCCTTTAGTGTCTGTGATTTGAATCTGAAATGTGTTTATACATATATTCATTTATACACATGTAAATATCACATCTTACATATTAGAAGGGAGGAATTCTTCCCCATTCCAAACTATTCTTTTCATGCAGAGATAGCTCTACTAGCAAAAAAAAAAAAAATAATAATCATCTTACCTCTCCTCACGCCCTTACTCATTCCTTCTCACAGAGGAGGAGTGATTTAACCTGACTGGTTAATTTGGAAGGAGAACTAAGGATATACATCCCAGACCCTCCTAACTTCTTTCTCTTAGGAGCCACCTACCTATAGGAAGCACGCACTCCACTATGCTCCTCCAGGATGTATATTTTACAAAAGGCACGCCCTTGTGGTGCTAGAATATGGTGGTCCTGCAATGTTGTTGACTAGGTAGGGAAGTCTGGGTAATCCTCAGATTCAGTACTGTGAAGCTCAAATGCTTACAAACAAAAGCCATATTCTCTAATACCAGTTTTATCAATAATAAATTTAATATGGTCTCATGCACCAGTTCTCTTTGATTTTGAATAGATTTAGAACTATTCATACCAGCTGAACTTGGGTCAGACATAAAACCTCTCTAGCTCCCTGGAATAGCACTAGTACATTATGAAATCTTTGTTTCCCTCTTCTTAAATAGGTTTTACTTATTCTTCACAGCTGCATGTTGTCATTGTGGGCAGCTGGACAATTAAAAAAGAAAAAGCTTCAACAATGTGTCTTCGTTTGACAAATGTTTCCTGCAAACAAAAGGTGTTTTTAATTTATGCGTGGTTGCCTCTTCTAGATTGGGTTGCCTATGCAAATAGAGGCTTTTCACAGGAATAATACTGACCTTCTTGTTTGAGGGTCTCCACTTATGATAACTTGTAACTCTGCACTTACCTGATCTGACTCCAGCTTCCCAGGAATTTCATGTCTAGCTGCTGCCTCAGTATAGGCTTGATAGGAGGTTTTTTCTTGGGATTCCACTGTAATGGTCAACACAGCATCATAGGCTTCCCGGAGTTTTGGGTTGTTCCTCAGGACCTGGTAGGGGGTATGCTTATAAAGTAAACTGTAGAGCAGAGCGTCATAGGGAACAAAGACATAGGTTCCATCAGTCATTTTCACATCATGAGCCCATTCCAAGAGATGCCTCTGAGTCTCCCCCCCAATCAAGGCCGAATGCACTTACATGATGATTACTGAAACCAACAAAGCAGGAGGGTTATGGCAGTAATACGTTAGTAAAATAGAATTCCAAAAACCACAGATCAGGAAAAATAAATAGATATGTTATAACCAACTGGTAAATGATTTTTATTTTATGCCTCTAAGATGATTATGATGTTGAAGCACTGAGCTAAGGCTGAGGTACGGTCAGGACCCTGGATGCAGCAAAGGGATGACGCAGATATGTCTACAGCCTACAGAACCTACTGCTACACAGGAATAAGAACAAATTTAGCAAATGGGTGGTAGCATAATGAAGAGGCTTTGGGACTGGAAGATTCAGGTTTATATCTTAATATCACTAGTCATTGTTAGCTGTATACCTTTAGCTTACCTCTCTCTGCCTCACTTATGAAATGGAAATCATAAATATGTACTTCATAGAGTGGTAGTGTTGATTGAAGGAGCAATTCGTATAATGGGCTAAGGGCATAGCACTCAAAAACTAGTATCTAAGAATAAGAAGGCTAGAGGGTGAGGATGGGGGACATTCTCAGAACCACCTCTGCTACTTATGGCCCTGCTCCTGCAAACATATATTCCAATAGATGTTGCACAACTGTTCCCACCCTTACCATGGCCATTATAGACCATGAATGGCACTAGCTCACACTCACCTCTAAATGCTAATAATATTATAGGTGATATGTTCAACTTTTTTTTCCCACTTTTTAAAATTTCTTTTCAGCGTAACAGTATTCATTGTTTTACACCACACCCAGTGCTAGATGCAATACATGCCCTCCCTATTACCCACCACCTGGTTCCCCAACCTTTCACCCTCCACCCCTTCCAAACCCTCAGGTTGTTTTTCAGAGTCCATAGTTTCTCATGGTTCATCTCCCCTTCCAATTTCCCACACCGCCCTTCTCCTCTCCGTCTCCGCATGTCCTCCATGTTCTTTGCTATGCTCCACAAATAAGTGAAACCATATGATACTTGACTCTCTCTGCTTGACTTATTTCACTCAGCATAATCTCTTCCAGTCTGGTCCATGTTGCTACAAAAGGTGGGTATTCATCCTTTCTCATGGAGGCATAATACTCCATTGTGTATATGGACCACATCTTCCTTATCCATTCATCCGTTGAAGGGCATCTTGGTTCTTTCCACAGGTTGGCGACCGTGGCCATTGCTGCTATAATCATTGGGGTACAGATGGCCCTTCTTTTCACTACATCTGTATCTTTGGGGTAAATACCCAATAGTGCAATTGCAGGGTCATAGGGAACCTCTCTTTTTAATTTCTTGAGGAATCTCCACACTGTTCTCCAAACTGGGCTGCACCAACTTGCATTCCCACCAACAGTGTAAGAGGGTTCCCCTTTCTCTGCATCCTCTCCAACACACGTTGTTTCCTGTCTTGCTAATTTTGACCATTCTAACTGGTGTAAGATGATATCTCAATGTGGTTTTAATTTGAATCTCCCTGACGGCTAGTGATGATGAGCATTTTTTCATGTGTCTGATAGCCATTTGTATGTCTTCACTGGAGAAGTGTCTGTTCATATCTTCTGCCCATTTTTTGATATGATTCTCTGTTTTGTGTGTGTTGAGTTTGAGAAGTTCTTTATAGATCCTGGATATCAACCTTTTGTCTGTACTGTCATTTGCAAATATCTTCTCCCATTCCGTGGGTTGCCTCTTTGTTTTGTTGACTGTTTCCTTTGCTGTGCAGAAGCTTTTGATCTTGATGAAGTCCCAAAAGTTCATTTTTGCTATTGTTTCCTTGGCCTTTGGAGACATATCTTGAAAGAAGTTGCTGTGGCTGATATCGAAGAGGTTACTGCCTATGTTCTCCTCTAGGATTCTGATAGATTCCTGTCTCACGTTGAGGTCTTTTATCCATTTCGAGTTTATCTTTGCGTACGGTGTAAGAGAATGGTCGAGTTTCATTCTTCTACATATCGCTGTCCAGTTTTCCGAGCACCATTTATTGAAGAGACTGTCTTTTTTCCATTGAATACTTTTTCCTGTTTTGTCGAAGATTATTTGACCATAGAGTTGAGGGTCCATATCTGGGCTCTCCACTCTGTTCCACTGGTCTATGTGTCTGTTTTTATGCCAGTACCACGCTGTCTTGGTGATCACAGCTTTGTAGTAAAGCTTGAAATCGGGTAACGTGATGCCGCCAGTTTTGTTTTTGTTTTTCAACATTTCCTTAGCAATTCGGGGTCTCTTCTGGCTCCATACAAATTTTAGGATTATTTGCTCCAGCTCTTTGAAAAATATCGGTGGAATTTTGATCGGAATGGCATTAAAAGTATAGATTGCTCTAGGCAGTATAGACATTTTAACAATGTTTATTCTTCCAATCCAAGAGCATGGAAGAGTCTTCCATCTTTTTGTGTCTTCTTCAATTTCTTTCATGAGTGTTCTGTAGTTCCTCGAGTCCAGGTCCTTTACTTCTTTGGTTAGGTTTATGCCCAGGTATCTTATGGTTCTTGGTGCTATAGTAAATGGAATCGATTCTCTAATTTCCCTTTCTGTATTTTCATTGTTAGTGTATAAGAAAGCCACTGATTTCTGTACATTGACTTTGTATCCTGCCACGTTACTGAATTGCTGTATGAGTTCTAGTAGTTTGGGGGTGAGTCTTCGGGGTTTTCCATATAAAGAATCATGTCATCGGCGAAGAGAGAGAGTTTGACTTCTTCCTTGCCAATTTGGATACCTTTTCTTTCTCTTTGTTGTCTGATTGCCGTTGCTAGAACTTCTAATACTATGTTGAACAAGAGTGGTGAGAGTGGGCATCCTTGTCGTGTTCCTGATCTCAATGGGAAGGCTGCAAGCTTTTTCCCATTGAGGATGATATTTGCTGTGGGTCTTTCATAGATAGATTTTATGAAGTTCAGGAATGTTCCCTCTATCCCTATACTTTGAAGCGTTTTCATCAGGAACGGGTGCTGGATTTTGTCAAATGCTTTTTCTGCATCAATTGAGAGGACCATGTGGTTCTTCTCTCTTGTCTTATTGATGTGTTCTATCACACTGATTGATTTGCGAATGTTGAACCAACCTTGCAACCCAGGGATGAATCCCACCTGGTCATGGTGGATAATCTTTTTCATGTGCTGCTGGATCCTGTTTGCTAGGATCTTGTTGAGAACCTTTGCATCCATATTCATCAGTGATATTGGTCTGAAATTCTCCTTTTTGGTAGGGTCTTTGCCTGGTTTGGGGATCAGGGTAATGCTGGCTTCATAAAAAGAGTCTGGAAGTTTTCCTTCTGCTTCAATTTTTTGGAACAGCTTCAGGAGAATTGGTGTTATTTCTTCTTTGAAAGTTTGGTAGAATTCCCCAGGGAATCCGTCAGGTCCTGGGCTCTTGTTTTTTGGGAGGTTTTTGATCACTGCTTCAATCTCATTACTAGATATCGGTCTATTCAGGTTGCCAATTTCTTCCTGGTTCAATTTTGGGAGTTTGTAGTTTTCCAGGAATGCATCCATTTCATCTAGGTTGCTTAGCTTATTGGCATATAACTGTTGGTAATAATTTCTGATGATTGTTTCTATTTCCTTGGTGTTCGTTGTGATCTCTCCCTTTTCATTCATAATTTTATTAATTTGGGCTTTCTCTCTTTTCTTTTGGATTAGTGTGGCCAATGGTTTATCGATCTTATTGATTCTTTCAAAAAACCAGCTTCTAGTTTCATTGATACGTTCTACTGTATCTCTTGTTTCTACCTCATTGATCTCTGCTCTAATCTTGATTATTTCCCTTCTTGCATGTGGAGTTGGTTTGATTTGTTGTTGATTCTCCAGTTCTTTAAGGTGTAGAGACAGCTGGTGTATTCTGGATTTTTCAATGTTTTTGAGGGAGGCTTGGATGGCTATGTATTTCCCCCTTAGAACCGCCTTTGCTGTATCCCATAGGTTTTGGACCGAGGTGTCTTCATTCTCATTGGTTTCCATGAATTGTTTAAGTTCATCTTTGATCTCCTGGTTGATCCAAGCATTCTTAAGCAAGGTGGTCTTTAGCTTCCAGGTGTTTGAGTTCCTTCTGGACTTTTCCTTGTGATTGAGCTCCAGTTTCAAAGCATTGTGATCGGAGAATATGCAGGGAATAATGTCAGTCTTTTGGTATCGGTTGAGTCCTGCTTTATGACCCAGTATGTGGTCTATTCTGGAGAAGGTTCCATGTGCACTTGAGAAGAATGAGTATTCTGTTGTTTTAGGGTGGAATGTTCTGTATATGTCTATGAGGTCCATCTGGTCCAATGTTTCATTCAATGCTCTTATTTCTTTATTAATTTTCTGCTTCGATGATCTGTCTATTTCTGAGAGAGGCGTATTAAGATCTCCTACTATTGGGCGTGGCTGCAGGGGAGGCCGCGGCGGGGAAAATGGCGGATGGGAAGGCGGGAGAGGAGAAGCCTGAGAAACCGCAGCGAGCTGGAGCCGCCGGATGACCTGAAGAAGAAGCAGAAAAACCTGTGAAAACTAAGACTGTTTCTTCCAGTAATGGAGGGGAAAGTTCCAGTCGCAGCGCTGAGAAGCGATCAGCTGAAGAAGAAGCTGCAGACCTCCCAACAAAACCTACAAAGATCTCCAAGTTTGGATTTGCCATAGGTAGTCAGATGACAAAGAAAGCTTCAGCCATATCCATCAAACTTGGATCAAGTAAGCCTAAAGAAACTGTTCCAATGCTTGCTCCAAAAACCCTTTCAGTAGCAGCAGCTTTTAATGAAGATGAAGATAGTGAGCCAGAGGAAATGCCTCCAGAAGCAAAGATGAGGATGAAGAATATTGGAAGGGATACACCAACATCAGCAGGACCAAACTCCTTCAATAAAGGAAAGCATGGTTTTTCTGATAACCAGAAGCTCTGGGAGCGAAATATAAAATCTCATCTTGGAAATGTCCATGACCAAGACAATTAAATGATGTGTTGAAATTGGGGTGTGGGGTGGGTGTAAAGTTAAAAGGAACAGTTTCCTTTTTTAAAGAATGGTATAAGACTATCTTTGGAGCCGCCTTTTTTTTTCTTTTTTTTTTTAAGATTGAGTGGTACACTAATAAATGAGAGTTTGAAATTAGAGGTAATTTATGTTTTATATACAGATTTCAAGACATTTGCTAATTTTGTAGTTTCATGTGATTAGTTTCCAAAGGTTACAGATAATAAAAAGTCAGAAATGGTACCTTTCTAAGAATTGCATATTTTTTTAGACACAACTATTAGCACATTAAGAGGAACGCAAAAAGTTATCGTCTATTAACCTGCAAGCAATTACTCTTAACTCCCTTATTAACCCAAAGTGTCTGGCTCCCAGGAACAGCCTTATAGAGAGGGAGTATTGTATTGGGAAGAAAATGTTACTGGCGTATGACTGAAAAAAGTAGGTTAGATAAAGGCTTTTGTTTTTCCCTAATGGGCATTTGTTTTGTTTCAAGTCATTGTAAACTAGATATTGCATTGCTATCAGTTGGTACAGATGCTTAGCTCTTCAAAAAAAATTTTTTTAAATTTTATGTAAATTGTTGAGTATTGGAAATAGCCCACTTCACTTTAATGGGTCTTGTCTGCCTTCATCAGTCTTCAAAGACCATTTGCTACCAAAGTAAATCAGTATTTTGAATGTGCTTCTCTTGGTTTTTGTTATTAGCTAGTTCCTGTAAGCATTTCCACCAGATCTTGAGGCAAATCGTAAGGAAGCTGTTTCTTTTAAAATACAAACCACCACCAAAAATTTAAATGTACATAACACTTAAATATTTGGCAGTTTTTATTCTTAAAAGGTAGAAACACCAAAAAACAACATTGTATGAAGATGAAAATGAGAAAGATGCACTTTCTATGACTTCGTTTAAGCTTAATTTAAGTTACTAACTTGTGAAAGCAAATTTGATTTGAACTTAATGCAAGAATTCTTACTTTAGTACAGTAATAATGGTTTATTTGAAGTCTATACATATTAACCAGTGGCCTCTCAAAAGCACATTTTAGGTACCGAAGATAAAAAGAAAGAAAATGCATCTTTAAACATATCTTATGGATTCTTTGACCACATATATGTTGTTAGATCTATGTATTGTAGGGTTTTTTTAAATTTTTGTATAAATTATTTTTTAATGTGACAGTTAAACACATCTTTAAAAGCTTAGTCACAGATAAAAGAAACAGTATAATGATTTCTTTGGATACTCCTGCAGTGCTTAATTTGGAGGCAGCTTCAGACTATTTTATTGGTGGTAACTACTTGCTCAGCTCTTTTAATAGGTAATAACTCCAGAGAAGCAGCCTGTATATATATATTCCTAACATTTTGTTCATTTGCATTTAAGTTTAGAGTAAGCCCCAAGTAAAACAATGGAAATGTATATAGAACTATTAGTTCTTACATGATTTAATTATATCAAGATACATGAATTTAACTTGCTTTAATGTAGGCAAACTTTCCACTTTTGTCCATTTTACTGCTTATGTTAAAATAACATCCCTCTCCTACTTATTCTTTTCTTGACTCAAGTGAAATATTAACCCAAGGTCAAGATGGGAGAGAAACGACTGAGATGAATGTCTTTACTAAAATACCAATAAATTTGTCAAACTCAAAAAAAAAAGATCTCCTACTATTATTGTATTCATATCAATATGACTCTTTATCTTGATTAATAGTTTTCTTATGTAATTGGGTGCTCCCATATTGGGGGCATAGATATTCACAATTGTTAGATCGTCTTGGCGGATAGTCCCTTTAAGAATTATGTAGTGTCCTTCTGTATCTCTGACTACAGTCTTTAGTTTAAAATCTAATTTATCTGATATGAGAATCGCTACCCCGGCCTTCTTTTGAGGCCCATTGGCATGAAAGATGCTTCTCCATCCCTTCACTTTCAGTCTGGGTGTATCCTTAGGTTCAAAATGGGTCTCTTGTAGACAACATATGGATGGGTCCTGTCGTTTTATCCAATCTGCAACCCTGTGTCGTTTTATGGGCGCATTTAGGCCATTCACATTGAGAGTGATTATTGAGAGATAGGTTTTTATTGACATCGTGTTGCCTTTGAAGTCTTTCTGTCTGTAGATTGTTTCTATATTTCTGTTCAATGATATTCTTAGGATTTTTTCTCTTTTATAGGGCCCCCTTAATATTTCCTGCAGTGTCGGCTTGGTGGTTGCATAGTCTTTTAAGCCTTGCCGGTCTTGGAAACTCTTTATCTCTCCATCCATTTTAAATGTCAGTCTTGCTGGATAGAGTATTCTTGGTTGCATGTTCTTCTCATTTAGTACTCTGAATATATTTTGCCAGCCCTTCCTGGCTTTCCAGGTCTCTGTGGAAAGGTCTGACGTTATTCTAATGGGCTTTCCTCTGTATGTAAGAAGCTTCTTTGTCCTAGCTGCTTTTAAGAGGGTCTCTCTTGAAACATAATTCCCCATTCTAACTATAAGATGCCGTGAAGACTTTCGAGAATCTAAAATCTTGGGAGGAAATCTTTCTGCCTCTAGTACATGAACGTTGTTTCCATTCGTGAGATTGGGAAAATTTTCATAGACAACTTCTTCCACTATATCTTCTAGACTTCTTTCTTTTTCTTCCCCTTCAGGGATTCCAATAATTCTGACGTTGGAACGTTTCATGGCATCGTTTATTTCCCTGATTCTGTTTTCGTGGCTTCTGAGCTGTTTGTTCCAGGCTTCCTCCTCATCCTTTCTCTCTATCTGTTTGTCCTCCAGATCACTAATTCTATCTTCTGTCTCAGTTACCCTAGCTTTTAGAGAATTTAGATTGGATTGGAACTCATTGAGAGCATTTTGAACATCATCCCTGGTGGCTTTCAGTTCTGCCCTAACATTGTGAACATCATCCCTGGTGGCTTTCAGTTCTGCCCTAATCAATTCTGTTTGGTCATCCATGGCTTTCTCCAACCTAGCTATTGCCTGGATAATTGTTAGTCTGAATTCCTTTTCTGACATATTGTCTATGTCGATAGCCATTAGCTCTGTTGCAGAAGGCCCATTCTCTGTATTTTTCTTCTGTTGGGTATTCCTCCTCCTAGTCATTTTGGTAAGAGATGACTAAACAGATGCAGCTGGACTTATCGATTGTGGTGCAGTCAAGGTGCACCCTGGAACGCTTCTGTGCAATCAGGATTCCCCACCCAAATGAGAGAAAAAAGAAAAGAAAAAGAAATAGAGAAGAAGAAAGAAAAAAAAGGGGGAAAGAAAAAAGGAAAAAAAAAAGAGAGAGAGAGATAGGAAAAAAAGGGAAGATAAAAGAGAAGGCTCAGCCCAAATGGGCCACAAGGTAAGATTTGTGGCGTATACAAACAAAAACAGACAGACAAAAAGAGTGATAAAAGTATATGACAAGAGAAAAAAATATGTATATATAAGCAAAAAAAAAGGGAAGAACCTCATCAGAAAGAACCCCAAGTATAAGATTTATATATTATCAGGACAAACACAAATTCACAGAAACACTGACAGAAGGAAAAATTGGGAGAGTGGTTATAGATTCTCAGTGTGGGTGAGGAAGGTTATTTTGATTCTTCCTGAAGGTATCTTGATGTTTTTGTTAAGGGACTCAACTTTCCTAATTTACAGGGGGATTAGAAACTGGTTTGCCTATAGGGGTAGCATTGATTGGGGAAAGGGGACTACCTTGAAGTTTAACTCTATATGTATAGTAGAAAATAAAAATTAAAAAAGAATAAACTAGACTAAACTAAGTTAAAATTTAAAAAGAATTAAAAAAATAGAAAAACAAAAGAAAAACACGGGTGTATGTATCAAAAAGTTCAGGTTAGAAGGTTATTAAAGAATTTGATGTACTGGACATCTCAGTGTGATGGTAAATAGGTTAAAAAATTATCTGTATGTATATAAAAAAAAAAGAACAAGAATATTGGTAAAGAGTTAAAAATAAAAGTTGTATTTATGAAGTAGTGGTGGTTGTTCTCTTGTAGTCTTTTTTTTTTTCTTCCTTCCTGGTTTGTTTTCTGGGGGAGGGGCCTGCCACGTGGGTTTTCAGACAATGATGTTCCCTGAGTTAGGTCCTCCCGCTCCCCTCAAGGGGGTGAGCTCTTTTTTTTTCCAGGAAACTGTTTTTTTCAGCCTTTTGTTCTCTGGGGGTTTTTATGTTCTTTCATCTGCTTTCTTTCGCCTTGACAGCTTTTGATGGTTTTTGGAGGTTTAGAGGAGAGCAAACAGCACCCCAACCTCCCTCTCAGAGAGAAGCCTCAGACTGTTTTGCAAAAGCTGCTGGCAGAGTCGGTTCTGAGTCACTGTCCCTGGGGATGCAGGAGCTCCTCGTTGTACCCAAAACCAGGGCAGCGGCGGCTGTCTAGGCAGCTCCAGACCGCCAGAGAGGTTCCGAGCAGAGATCGCACACTGAGATTTTCCTGCTGTCCCGGGCTGGGAATGTCTGGTTTTTCTGGCTGCCAGAGCTCCAAGCTAGCGCCTATGAGCACCTATCCCAAGGGAGGGTGTGGGACACGCGCGTTTCAGGATTGCCGTCTGGCCAGGCTCCCAGCCCCTCACGGGAGCCAGACCCCACTCGTTCTCGGGCGCGCTGGCATTCAGGTGCACTGGCGGCTCAGGGATGGAGACCTGATTTCTCTGCCGCACTCTCTCTGGCTCCGTGCCAGGGGAGGCTGTCCTGGGTCCGGAGACTTAGGTCCCTGACCCTAACCGCCCAGGTTCCCACTATTACCCCCCACGATCCTTTGCTGTTTGTTTTTTGAGTGCTTTCAACCAGACTCCAAGTTAATGCTGGTCCCCAGACACAGAGCACTCTTGTGTTGGGGTGTTACTTTCCAATCGGTCACCTCTGGTGGCTCCCTCCCCCCTTTTGTTTATCTTCCGATATCAGTCCGACGCTCCCAGTCTGCTTTACCTGCCACTGGCGTCTTCTGCTCCAGTAGAGATCCAGACGTGTATAATTCTGATCTCAGGCTGATTTCATGGGTGGTCGGAGTTCTTTGGTAGGTAATCAGCTCACTTTAGGGTACAGGTTGAAATGGTGCCTCCTCCTACTTCCCCGCCATCTTCCACTCCCCACTTCTAATCCTTTAAAGTGATCCCACTTGGAGCAGTTAGTGCTGACCTAAAGGCATTGACCCAGACCTTAAGGAACAATTAGAGTCCTCTGGATAAACGTGTCCTCCATGGACTACTGCCTTCTTCTGCCTCTCAAAATCAGACTTACATGCCCTCAGATTTGCCTCTGTTTTCTACCTTTTTCCTTTCTGTCGAATAGCCACACATTACCCCTTCTCTGGGACCTCCAAATTAACCCACACCTTGGCAAGCCTCCCATGCTCTAGATCTATACTTTTTTCCCTGAGTGTGCCTTCTGTCATGGGCACCATTCGTTCAGGACCCTGTTCTAGTTTCCTAAGGTAAGAGCAGAGTGTTGGTGGCTGCAAATTACTTGTGTTAAATTAGGGCTACTATATGGCAGAACTTTTTTTAAAAAATAACCACTTTACTGAGACATAATTCACATACCACAAAATTCACTCATCTAAAGTGTACCATTCAGTGTTTTTCAACTACATTCACAAGTTTGGAACAATCATAACCATCTCTAATTCTAGAACATTTTTGTTCTCCTCTTCCCAAAGAAATAAAGAAATCCTGTACCCATCGTGGACATTTTGTATAAGTATAAACACAGTATGCAGTCATTCGTCACTGGCTTCTTTGACTTAGTGTATTTTCAAGGGTGATGTGTGTTGTAGCACATGTCACTACCCTGTTCCTTCTTTATGGCTGAATAATATTCCATTTTATTGGCTTTACTGCTTCTGCTCATTCAGTTCTCCATGGATGGACATTGCGGTGGTTTCCACTTGGGGGCTATTACAAATAATGCCTCTGTGAACTTTGTGTATACTTTTTTGTGTGGACATAAGTTTTCGATACTCCTAGCTATATGCCTAAAACTGGAATTCTTGGGTTACAGGATAACTCCATGTTGAACTTTTTGAGGAACTACCGAACTGTTTTCCAAAGATGCTGTAGACTTTTACCCACCCACTAGCAATATATGAGGGGTTCTGTTTCTCTGTGTCCTTGCCAACACTCACTCTCATCTGTCTTCTTTTTAGTATGGTAGACATTTTCACATGGACATCATCTCATTGTAGGTTCACAACAACCATGAAGATAGGTATTATTCTCCCCGTTTTGTAAATGAGGAAGCCAAGACACATAAATAAGGCAGTGTTATTTACTGAGTGCTGATGATGTGACAGGTGTTCTTAGAAGCCCTGCCTCCTTTCACCTACACAACAATCCCATGAGGTAGATACTTTTTGAATTCCAGATGTGCAGAGAGCTTAAAGAAACTTACGGAAAGACACATAGCGAGGGTTTAAACCCAGACAGTCTGATTCTGGTGCAGTCAGAGTTCAAACCCAAAGCAACTGGTCTCCAACAAAGTCCATGCACATAAATAAAATTTCTACAGTAATTTTTTTAAATTAAGAGATCCATAAGTCCTTGCATCTTTCTGAAAATACTTTTTAAAGATTCTTTTATTTATTTTAGCAGGGGCAGAGGCAGAGGAAGAGGGAGAGAATCCTCAGGCAGACTCCCCACTGAGCGTGGAACCCTGCATGGGACTGGAGCCCTGGACCATGAGATCATGACCTGACTTGAAACCAAGAGTCAGATGCTTAAGCGGCTGAGCCACCCAGGCACCCCTCTCTGGAAATACTAATAGTTAACAGTTACTGAGGGTTCACTATGTGCTGGCAATGTTGTATGGGCTTTTCATAAACTAAATAACTGAATCTTTGCAACAGTCCTATAGGTTTGGTATTATTAGCATCCATATTTTATAGATGAGGAAACGGAGGCACAGAGGATTCAAGTAATTTGCCCAGGGTCACACAGATAGTAGGTGGTAGAGGCAGACTGTGAAGAAAATAAGTGGTCTAGATTCAGAGCCAAAGCTCTTAACCACTGCCCCTTAAAATAAATCACAGGGTGAGCCCATTGGATTTATCCATAGACTCAAAATTACCCATTGGATCTCCAGACTTCAGTGACACTATAATTAATGATCATTTTAGAACAACTATGTGGGCTCCTCATGAGTCAAACAAAATTCAAAAACTTCACATCCATGAGTATAATCAGGGATCATGCCTACAGATGTTTTAGAACCACTGGGTCAGAAAGCTCAGCCACACTATCTGGTTAAATGTTATCACACTGGAACGTTAGTGGGATCCTACAGGATTTTACTGAAACATACCAGTCCCCGTTCTACATTCCCAATATCGAAGACTAACAATTCACAGAATTCAGTTACCTCTGAATGATCTTTGCTTCCTTAATAGACGTGGAATGAAAGCATCCAGAATGACCTTTTCGCCCCACAAGACTGATTGCAAGGGCAGACATATCTCTTTAGCTTCCTTCTTAAGTTTCATTACAGAGACAAAAATACAGTCCCTTCACATTTCATTTTTATACTGCTAGACACTATGGGAACCCCCAATTATATACATCACGGGAAAGTAGCAAAGGCTTTCTTTCCATGGCATTAGCCCAGGATCTATGTATTCCTTTTGAGACCAAGACAGAGAATGAATTGCTAATTCTGCAGGGCTGCAGCATGGACTATGAAAATAGGTCCAGAAAAATGTGTTCTTAGTTAATCATCCAGAATGAGGCTTGGACAAGTAGCTCCTTGCAGTCAGGAAGTCACATGAGAACCTGGGGAGCAAGGGAGGTGGGGGGAAGATGAATGAGAGTAGGAGAGGAAAACTCCAAGAAAGGATGTTAGACAAATGTCTGCATTTGGCCAGGAGGGCTGCCGAGTCATGTCTAACCCCCCTGAGGGTGAGGAGGGAAACAGAGCTTTCAGCCCTACCAGCCAATCACCGCCTAGGAGCATGAAAGGCCCTCTCTCATTTCTATGGTCACAAAAACTCTGTGCTGCCTGTCATGTTACTTTCTCTGCATTAGGTAAATGAGGGTGAGGCAGAGCAGGGAACCTGGCCAGGCCAGACTCAAAGCGGGATCTGCCTGATTCCAGTCTCGGCTCAGATTCCAATTCTGAACCTCTTTTTAAATGCTTCACATAAACCTTAATCCACTGAAAGTTCATTGTGAATTCAGCAGTAATAACAAAATCTCCTCATTGAATATGACATTGCACAAGTTTTATATATAAATATATATGTGTGTGTGTGTGCGCGTGTATATATATAATTATATGGTATAAACTTATGTATATATAACCTTCTCTCATTTTAGCTCTCTCTCAAATCAATAAAAATATTCTAATAAAATAGGGGACTTATATGTATATATATGCCCCTTAATATATATAAAAACATATATATATTTACATATTTATATATGTATTTATATGTAACATGCTAAATGACATAAGAAGAGAGAAGAATATATATATATATACATAATACATATTTTTTAAAGGAAGTTTGTGGAAGGAGGCAATGTCATCATTACTAATGATCTCTTTTCTCAACAGGCACGCTTGGTACACACAGTACAGTTTTTCAATTATTTCTCATAACACCTGGAAGAAGTGGATACCATGCTTTTTTTGTTTTCTTTTTTAGCACTATATTTTTTCAAATATGAGTGAAACCTTTGATTATAGACTTTCTCCAACTGACTTATTTCACGTAGCAGAATCCCCTGCAGTTCCACGAACGTCGAGGTAAACGGGAGGGATTCGTCCTTTCTGATGCCACAGTCAGATTCCAGTGAGTCTAGGAACCACACCCTCTTTAGGTAGTCCACTTTCCGGTATGGAATATAAGGAATAGCACAGAAGTCAGCTTCTCCATCTCCCTCTGACTCTGCCCACCACTCATGCTTTCTCTCTCTCCCTCTCTCTTTTTCTCAATAAAGAAATCACTGCTTTTTAAAAAAACAGGGCATATATCTATTATATATATTATATATATACATATAAGTTTACATACATCTATATATATTTATACATATATACATCTATATATATTTATATATATATATAAAACGCCATGTGCTCTAAGCATTGTCAATATACATCTATACATATACATATAGATATCTAGGTCAAAGAAGTTATTTATATATATATATATATATATATATATATATATATATATACACACACACTATGTATACATTCTTTCACAAAGGACCGTTTGGGGTAGGAGGCAATATCATAATTATCAATGACCACTTCTCACCGGGCACTCACTGTACTCACAGTGCAGATTTTCATTTATTTAGCATAACACCTGGACGACTTGGAGATCAGGCTATTTGATTTTCTTTTTTAGAAATATATTTTTTCCAATATGCGTGAAACCCTGTGATAATGATCTTTCTCTGACTGACTGATTTCACGTCGCAGAATCCCTTGCATTTCCACCCACATCGAGGAAAATGGGAGGTATTCATCCCTTTTGATGCCTGAGTCAGATTCCAGTGAGTCTAGGATCCACATCCTCTTTAGATAGTCCTCTTTCCTGGGTGAAATATAAGGAATAGTGCAGAGGAACACAGGGATCGAGAGGAAAACTGAACGGGAAGAAATCAGAAAGAGAGACAAACCACAAAACACTCCTGACTCCTGGAAGCAAAGTGAAGTTGGCAGAAAGGGAGGTGGGTGGGTGGATGGAGTCACCCGGTGCTGTGCATGAAGGAGGGCACATGATATGATGAGCTCAGGTAGGTATATGCAACTACTGTTTGACGTTGCATCCAAAGCTAATGATGTATTGTATGTTGGCCCATGGAATTTTAATAAAGAAGCATTCCATTCATTCCTTTGGCTGAGAGAGAGGGAGCAAAAGCAGGCTGAGTGGCAGGCAGAAGGAGAGGGAGAAGGAGGCTTCTTGCTAAGCAGGGAGCCCGATGAGCTGGGGCTCGATGCCAGGGCCCTGGGATCATGACCCAAGCACAAGGCCGATGCTTCACCCCCTGGGCCACCCAGGAGCCCCTCTTTTACTTTCTGAAGTGAGCCCCATGCCCAGGGTGAGGTTTCCACCCCTGACCCTGAGGTCCAGAGTCAAATGCTCTACAGAATTAGCCAGCCTGCCACCCCAAGGGGAGGAAAATTTTAATTCTCACGTCAGAGGTGGACAAAACCATCAAGTCTGGAGAGATTCTGTGAAGTGGCCAAGTTCACGCAGCAGGGAAATGGTGGTGTCCCGGGGTGAATGGAAGCAGCATGGCTCCAGGGCTCAGAGCTAAGTCATTTTGCCGCATTGCTACAGGATGCAAAGAGGCTGCCTGAGGCTATTTAGGCTATATGTATGGATCTACTGATTTATCCATTTCTTTGTGGCAGTTTGGAGAGGACACGTGGAATCATGACCCAACTTTCTGCCACCTTCAACCCTGTCAACTTGACAGAAAGCAGATCAGTGCTGCCCTCTAGTAGCCAGCTCCCAAACTGAAATGAAAGGGATTTCTTGAGGACTTTGGTCATGATCCCTCTTAGCCACGCAATGTCAGCCTTATACAAGAATTCCTCAGACTCCCAGCTTTTCAAAATCAATGTACTGCATGACCGTTTTCACAAGTATTGTTGAAGATGCAGAACGGTAAGGAAAAAAAACAACTATTTCATCTCCTTTTACTCTTTTCTTTTCAAGGAACAGTGGACTGTTTCTTAAAGTATAAGGAAAACATGTCAACCATTCCGTAAGCTCTGTTTCTTCTGGGTAAAGGTTTGATGCTCTGGCATACGTCAGTTCTCAGGAAAGGCTGAGGATCCGGAGTCACAGCCACCTGCCTTCAAACTCCAGCTCTACTCTTCCCAGCTGTTGTAGGGATTCAAGACAATGGTGCAGCAGCACCCGGCTGTCTCAGTGGGTGGGTGCATACAGCTCTCCCTTTTGGGGTTGTGCGTTTGAACCCCAAAGAGTGGGTAGAAAAGAGTTAAAGAAACAGGAAGAAGATGGTGCATATTTTCTGGCACATGGTAGGTCCTCGACACACATTCAGAAGACTCTAAGACCATGCTGAATCCTCAGCATGCATGCTTTGGGTGGCAATCCCCCTCACCTCACCATGAAGACTCTTACCCATACTCATATCCTATTTTAAACATATCTTTTGCGAGAATTTGGAAGTAAATTGGGAAAGTTCTTTTTGATGGTATGGAGTTCCCTCAAAAATCTAAAAACCGATCTCCCTTGCTCACCAGCCATTACACTACGATGGAATGACCCTAGAGATACCAAAAAACTAATTGGAAGGGAAATGTGCAGCCCAATGCTTATAGCATGATCACCAATGCCAAAATGATGGAAATAACTCAAATGTCCATCAACAGATGACTCAATAAATAAGAATGTGTGTGAGTGTTTGTGTGTGCGTGTGTGTGTGTGTGTGCGTGTGTGTGTGTGTAATGGAATATTACTCAGCCATCCAAATGAAAGAAATGTTGCCATTTTGAACGACATGGATACAGCTTCAGAGGACCCTATGAAGCAAAATGAGTCAAAGAAAGATGAATTCTATGTGCTTTCTCTCATATATGGTGTTTTTAAAAAAACCAATGAACATGGGGAGAAATTGAGAGAGGCAAACCAGGAAACAGACTGGTAGCGATAGAATATGCACTGATGATGATCAGAGAGGAGGTGGGCAGGGGGATGGGCTAAACGGGAGATGGGTCTGAGGAAGGGCATATGTTGGGGCTCCTGGGGGGTTCTGTCGGTTAAATGTCTGCTTAGGCTCAAGTCACACTCTTAGGGCCACAGGATTGAGCCTCCCTGCAGGATCCCTGCTCAGCGGGGAGTCTGCTTCTCCATCTCCCTCTGACTCTGCCCGCCACTCATACTTTCTCTCTTTCCCTCTCTCTTTCTCAAATAAAGAAATCACTTCTTTTTAAAAAAGAGGGCATATATCTATTATATATATTATATATATACATATAGGTTTACATACATATATATATATATATATACTTAAATAAAACGCCATGTGCTCTAAGCATTGTCAATATACATCTATACAGATACATATAGGTATCTAGGTCAAAGAAGTAATAAATATATATATATATATATATATATATATATATATATATATGCTATGTATACATTCTTTCACAAAGGACCATTTGGGGTAGGAGGCAATATCATAATTATCAATGACCACTTCTCACCGGGCACTCACTGTACTCACAGTGTAGATTTTCATTTATTTAGCATAACACCTGGACGACTTGGAGATAAGGCTATTTTATTTTCTTTTTAGAAATATATTTTTTCCAATATGCGTGAAACCCTGTGATAATGATCTTTCTCTGACTGACTGATTTCACTTCGCGGAATCCCTTGCATTCCACCCACATCGAGGAAAATGGGAGGTATTCGTCCCTTCTGATGCCTGAGTCAGATTCCAGTGAGTCTAGGATCCACATCCTCTTTAGGTAGTCCTCTTTCCTTTTTGGAATATAAGGAATGGGGCAGAGGATCACAGGGATCGAGAGGAAAACTGAACGGGAAGAAATCAGAAAGAGAGACAATCCACAAAACACTCCTGACTCCTGGAAGCAAAGTGAAGTTGGCAGAAAGGGAGGTGGGTGGAGGGATGGAGTCACCAGGTGCTGTGCATGAAGGAGGGCACATGATATGATGAGCTCAGGGAGGTATACGCAACTACTGTTTGACGTTGCATCCAAAGCTAATGATGTATTGTATGTTGGCCCATGGAATTACAATAAAGAAACATTCCATTCATTCCTTTGGCTGAGAGAGAGGGAGCAAAAGCAGGCTGAGTGGCAGGCAGAAGGAGAGGGAGAAGCAGGCTTCTTGCTAAGCAGGGAGCCCGACGAGGTGGGGCTCGATGGCAGGGCCCTGGGATCATGACCCAAGCGCAAGGCCGATGCTTCACCAACTGGGCCACCCAGGAGCCCCTCTTTTACTTTCTGAAGTGAGCCCCAAGCCCAGTACAGGGTTTCAACCCGGCACCCTGAAGTCAAGAGTCAAATGCTATACAGACTTGGCCAGCCTGCCACCGCACCGGGATGACGATTTTAATTCTCACATCAGAGGTGGACAAAACCATCATTCACGAGAGGTTCTGTGATGTGGCCAAATTCTGCAGCAGGGAAATGGTGGAGTCCTAGGGCAAATGGAAGAGGCATGGTTCCAGGGCTCAGAGCTAAATAATTTTGCCGCATTGCTACTGGATGCAATGAGACTGCTTGAGGGTATTTAGGCTATATGTATCGATCTACTGATTTATCCATTTCTTTGTGGCAGTTTGGAGAGGACACTTGGAATCATGACCCAACTTTCTGCCACCTTCAACCTCAGTGAACTTGACAGAAAGCAGATCAGTGCTGCCCTCTATTAGCCAGCTCCCAAAGTGACATGAAAGGGATTTCTTGAGGACTTTGGCCATGATCCCTCTTAGCCATGGGATGTTAGTATTATACAAGAAATCCTCAGACTCCCGGGTTTTCAAAATCAGTGTGCTGCATGACCGTTTTCACAAATATTGTTGAAGATGCAGAAGGGGAAGTAAGAAAAAATATATTTCATCTCCTTTTACTCTTTTCTTTTCAAGGAACAGTGGACTGTTTCTTAAAGTATAAGGAAAACATGTCAACCATTCCGTAAGCTCTTTTTCTTCTGGGTAAAGTTTGATGCTCTGGCATAAGTCAGTTCTCAGGAAAGGCTGAGGATCCGGAGTCACAGCCACCTGCCTTCAAACTCCAGCTCTACTCTTCCCAGCTGTTGTGGGGATTGAAGACAATGGTGCAGCAGCACCGGGCTGTCTCAGTGGGTGGGTGCATACAGCTCTCCCTTTTGGTGTTGTGAGTTTGGACCCCATGCAAGGTGTAGAAATAACTTAAAGAAACATGGAGAAGATGGTTCATATTGTCTAGCACATAGTATGTGCTCGACACACATTCTGAATACTTTAAGACCATGCTGAATACTAAGCATGCCGCTTACAGTGGCGGTCCCCCTCACCTCGACATAAAGACTCGAATCCATTGTCATATCCTACTTTAAACATATCTTTTGCTAGAATTTGGAAGTAAATCCAAATATTCTTTTTGATAGTATGGAGGTCCCTCAACAATCTAATAACCGAACTCCCCTGCTCTCCAGCCATTACACTACGATGGAATGACCCTAGAGATAGCAAAATAGTAATTGGAAGGGAAATGTGCAGCCCAATGCTTATAACATTATCAACAATCCCGAAATGATGGAAAAAACTCAAATGCCCATCAACAGATGACTCAATAAATAAGAATGATTGTTGTGTGTGTGTGCGTTGTGCGTGTGTCTGTGTGTGTGTGTGGGTGTGTGGGTGTGTAATGGAATATTACTCAGCCCTCCAAAAGAACGAAATGTTGCCATTTGGAACAACATGGATTCAGCTGGAGGGAACTTTGGGAAGCAAAATTAGTCAATACAAAATGAATACTATTTGCTTTCTCTCATATATGGTATTTAAGAAACAAAAGAAAGGAACATGGGGGGAAATTGAGAGAGGCAAACCAGGAAACAGACTGGTAACTATAGAGAAGGCACTGATGATTATCAGATAGTAGCTGGGCAGGGGATGGGCTAAAAGAGAGACGGGTATGAAGGAGGGCATTTCTTGGCGCTCCGGGGGCGGGGGGGCTCATTCTGTTAAGTGACTGCTTTAGGGTCAGGTCATACTTTCGGGGCCCCAGGATTGAGCCTTGAATCAGGCTCCCTGCTCAGCGGGGAGTCTGCTTCTCCTTCTCCCTCTGTCTCTGTCCCCCACTCACGCTTTCTTTCTCTCTTTCTCTCTCAAAGAAAGAAATCAGTTCTTCTTAAAATAGAGGTCATATTCCGTGCAGTTGCACTGCTGGGTATTTATCCCAAAAATACAGATGTAGTGAAAACAAGAGCCATCTGTACCCCAATGTTTATAGCAGCAATGGCCACCATCGCCAAACTGTGGAAAGAACCAAGATGCCCTTCAATGGACAAATGGATAAGGAAGATGTGGTCCATATACACGATGGAGTATTATGCCTCCATCAGAAAGGATGAATACCCAACATTTGTAGCAACATGGACGGGACTGGAAGAGATTATGCTGAGTGAAATAAGTCAGGCAGAAGGAGTCAAGTATCATATGGTTTCACTTATTTGTGGAGCATAACAAAGAACATGGAGGACATGGGGAGATGGAGAGGAGAAGGGAGGTGTGGGAAATTGGAAGGGGAGATGAACCATGAGAGACTATGGACTCTGAAAAACAACCTGAGGGTTTTGAAGGGGCGGGGGGTGGGAGGTTGGGGAACCAGGTGGAGAGTAATAGAGAGGGCATGTATTGCATGGAGCACTGGGTGTGGTGCAAAAACAATGAGTACTGATACGTTGAAAATAAATAAATATAAAAACAAGAAAAAGAAATAAAAAGAGGTCATATTATATATATATATAAACAGCGGAGTGCAGTTAGCATTATTCATGACTCATGACTCAATCTATTAGTTTTGCCTGCTGCATAGACCTGAACCTGATTGAATGAATTGTGAATAAATGAATGACAATTGATTGTTTGATATTCAGCAAATTTGGCTAGTTCTACCCCAGGCTTCTTGGAGTTTGGTATCCAAGAAACCGGGGTCTGGGTGAGGAGCAGTGATTTTTGAATTTGTTTAGTTTAATGGTTCATGCTGTTGTTAAGTGGAGCATCATCAGTTCTGATTTACTGTGCTCACAAGACACAAAACTGGCTTCCAAAACATTTTGTCCTCAGAAACGTACATTGAAACATACCTGGGTCAGAAAGCATCATTTGAAGGACAAAATGGCAACATCAATTTTCAAAAAAAGCCAGGCATGTGCGGAGATCAAGAAACCAGATGGTAATCAAATTCCTCTTGTTCAAGGTGCTACCTCCAACAATGCCTGATCTCAACCCTTGGACATAGCCAAGAGATGGCTAATAACCCAATCTATTTGATATGACACTCAGGAATACAATACTTTTATTTTTATAGAATGATCCCTTTATTTTTTTTTATAGAATGATGTAAAAAGATAAGTGTAGCCACTGTAGGCAGCAGGCAACCTTTCCTGATGAGTGTCTGGTGGGCCCCATCCTGGAATGCTTCAACCCTAACAACGTCCCCTGACAGGCACATATACTTAAGCTAATAGAAACCAGTGGGTTCCGGGAGCTTCCTACCCCCCCGAGCTTGCTGAAAAATCCAGAGGATTTCCTTTGCTTAGGCAAATAAGGCCGCATTTGGAAAAATTATCCCAAATGCGTGTTCTAGCAATATGCATTTGTAGCCAGTAGCATTTTCCTGAAAACAAGCATTAGGAAGGCAGCAAAAGTAAAGGATGTAGGTACTAAAACCTTACTTCAGAAGTCAAATTTTAAAGGTACAAAGTGATAATCCTTGCCCAATCATCCTGAGACTAAATTAGGAAGTTTGTCACTGGCTTCCTACCCCTCAGTCCCTCCATTTTGATTCATTGTTCTCTCTCCCTTTTTTAAAAAAAAAGATTTTATTGAGTTCTTTGAGACAGAGAGAAAGAGAGCAGGCATGAGTTGGGGAGAGAGGCAGAGGGAAAAGGAGGAGCAGACTCCCTGCTGAGCAGGGAGGTAGATCCTAGGACCTGGAGATCATGGCCTGGGCTAAAGGCAAACTCCCAACTGACTGAGCCACCCAGGCACCGCTGATTTACTGTTCTCCTTTCAGGGGTCCTCATAAAGTCCTAGAACCTCCTAGGTTAGAGGAAAGCAGTCTGAAAACCCCATTCAAATCAAAGTGTTAGTCACTTAGCAATACTACATTGAATAAAGCATTGGACAGGGGATACAGTGTAATTTATTATGTAGTTAAATGGTCAGGTTCTGTTAGCAGATCAGTATTGGAATCCCAGCTCTGCCACTTGCCAGCAACTGTATGACTTTGGAAAAGTGACCTTGAGCCTCAGTTTCATCACCCATAATGTAGAGATAATAATACCTAATTTGTAGGCTTGATCTACAGATCTGATGAGAACATTTGTGTTAACTACCAGGCACAGAGGAAGCACTGGATACATGAGAGCTTCTATTATTTGCACTTCAGAAGAGGAACACAGAACTCTCATAATACCATCCTGGAAGCATAGTGGTCAAGTACCTTATTCCATTCTTGAATTTGTGACCAATAAGTAAAAATCCCAATTTTATTTTATTCTATCTTAAGATTTTTTTCATTTGTAATTAATCCCAACACCCAATATGGGGCCTGTACTCACAACCCCGGGATCAGAAATTGCACACTCTGCTAGCTGAGCCACCTTGGTGACCCTAAAAGATCCAATTTAAGACCCAGTGTTCTTAGCACCCTAAAATGGTAAAACCGTTCCCCTTCATTGGGGAAAAGGCCTTATTTCTACTTTGTTCTCCTTGGTATCACCTGCAAAGTGCTGATCCTACAGTAATAATAAAAAGAACAACACTAATACCACTAATAATAAACATTTATTAAGGAGCTATTAGGTGCCAGGCAAGCTCTTTATGTGTATTAACTCATTTAATCCTCACAACAACTTTATGAGGTAGGCACTATTATTACTCCCAACTTCATAAAATGAAAAGAAGATACAGAGAGCTTAAGTGAATGTACAGCACCCTGCCTTCAAAGCCCATGCTCTTAACCATGTTATATCGGAGCTTAATAAATATTTGCTAAATCAAGTATCCGCTAGATCCACCAATAACTTTTTTGTAACTTCTTTTTTCCTTCACGACTTCCTGATTGAAGATGGTGAGATCAAGATTTTTTTTCCTCAGTCTCCTCTTCCTCTCAAATCTCTCTCTCCAACAAGGAGAACAAGGAACAGACACATCAACCTTCCACATCATTCCCCCAATGGGGAATGCTGGTAAGCAACAAGCAGATTTCCCCCCTGAGAATCCTACAAAGGCATAGGAATTAGAGGCACCAAGTACTATAGAAGTCCGAGTGAGGCAGGACTTTAAAGGAAGGACAGCCCTTTGCATGGCCTTGTAAGGAGTGATTAGACATCCGCCATCCCCACCTCTATTAAGGAAAGCCAAACCCTGCTGGAAACAGGTTAAATTGATTCAGAGCAGCTCTGGCGCTGGGACACGTAATCCAAAGGAAGGTAAAAGTTAGGCAAGCCACAAAAAAGAGTGATGAAGTTAAAGTGTTTATACTTAACAATGAGAGTCCCAGTCTCCTCCCCACCCCCCCACCCATGACTCCTAGAATAGTGACAACCAGGATTATGACTCCCAAGAGTCCATGAAGAGAGTGTAGCCCAAGAGGCAAGATCTACAGATACTGACATAAAACGTCAGCGGGCTAGCCGATTTCTCCACTGGTTAACAAACACACCATGTACATAACACCTTCAAATCTGTCTCTTAGAGCTTCATTCTTTTCATTCAGGATCACCAGAGAATGAAGGAAATTAAGAATTAAGGAAACTTCCAACATGAAATAGAAAGACCAAAACAAAGTAGCATGAAAAATTAGAAATGGAAAAAAAAGAAAAGGAAAAGAAAAAAAAATAAAAAACTGAGGGAGAGAGAGACAGGGAAAAAAGGGAAGATAAAAGAGAAATCTCAGCCCAAATGGGCTCCAAGGTAAGATTTATGAAGTATACAAACAAAAACAGACAAACAAAAAGACTGGTAAAAGTGTATGACAAGAGGAAAAAAAATATATATATATATAAGCAAAAAAAGCGAAGAACCTCATCAGAAAGAACCCCAAGTATAAGATTTATATATCATCAGGACCAACACAAATTCACAGAAACACTGGCAGAAGTTAAAATTGGGAGAGTGGTTATAAATTCTCAGTGTGGGCGAGGAAGGTTATTTTGATTCTTCCTGGATGTATCTTGATGTTTTTGTTAAGGGACTCAACTTTCCTAAGTTACAGGGGGATTAGAAACTGGTTTGCCTATAGGGGTAGCATTGATTGGGGAAAGGGGATTACTTTGAAGTTTAACTCTATATGTATATTAGAAAATAAAAATTAAAAAAAGAATAAACTAGACTAAACTAAGTTAAAATTAAAAAAAATTTAAAAATAGAAAAGCAAAAGAAAAACACGGGTGTATGTATCAAAAAGTTCAGGTTAGAAGGTTATTAAGGAATTTGATGTGTGGACATCTCAGTACGATGGGAAATAGGTTAAAAAATTATCTGTATGTATTAAAAAAAAAAAAGAACCAGAACAGTGGTAAAGAGTTAAAAATAAAAGTTGTATTTATGAAGTAGTGGTGGTTGTTCTCTTGTAGTCTTCTTTTTTTTTTTCCTTCCTTCCTGGTTTGGTTTTCTGGGGGAGGGGCCTGCCATGTGGGTTTTCAGACAATGATGTAACCTGAGTTAGGTCCTTCTGCTGCCCTCAAGGGGGTGGGCTCTCAGGAAACTCTTTTTTTCAGACTTTTGTTCTCTGGGGGTTTTTATGTTCTTTCATCTGTTTTCTCTTGCCTTGACAGCTTTTGATGGTTTTTGGAGTTTTAGAGGAGAGCAAACAGCACCCCGACCACCCTCTCAGAGAGAAGACTCAGAATGCTCTGCAGAGCAGTTGGCAGAGTTGGTTCTGAGTCAGGGTCCCTGGGGATGCAGGAGCTCCTTGTTATACCCAATACCAGGGCAGGGGCGGCTGTCTAGGCAGCTCCAGACCGCCAGAGAGGTTCCAAGCAGAGCTCACACACTGAGATTTTCCCCTAGTCCCGGGCTGGGAATGTCTGGTTTTTCCAGATGCCAGAGCTCCAGGCTAGCACCTATGAGCACCTCTCCCAAGGGAGGGTGTAGGAGGCATGCATTTCAGGATTGCCATCTGGCCAGGCTCCCGGCCCCTCAGGGGAGCCAGACCCCACTCCTTCTCAGCTGCGCTGGCGGCTCAGGGACCCAGACCTGATTTTTTCCACCGCACTCTCTCTGGCTCAGCGCCAGGGGAGGCTGTCCTGGGTCCAGAGACTTAGGTCCCTGTCCCTAACCGCCCTGATTCCACTATTTCCCCCCGCGATCTTTGCTCTTTGATTTTTGAGTGCTTTCAACCAGACTCCAAGTTAATGCTGGTCCCCAGACTCAGGGCACTTTCCTATTGGGGTATTACTTTCCAATCGGTCACCTCTTGTGGCTCCCTCCCCCCTTTGTTTTTCTTTGGATATCAGTCAGATATTCCCAATCCGCTTTACCTGCCCACTGGCGTCTTCTGCTCCTGGAGAGATCCAGACGTGTATAATTCTGATCTCAGGCTGATTTCATGGGGGATCAGAGTTCTTTGGTAGGTAATGAGCTCACGTGAGGGTACAGGTTGAAACAGTGCCTCCTCCTAGTTCCCCGCCATCCTGACTCCCCCAAATCAATACCTTCAGCTTTTAAAAATCTAACTTCCCTGTAATTGGAATTACTTTGCACTCTATTTAATTCCTCCTAGACTTACAAAACTATGTTGTTTGGCAAGGCTATGCTAGAATACAGTGGATTAGAGGATGCCACGGTTGAAGAATGGCAGCAAGATCATGAGACTGAAAGTCTTCTATCCAATTTCGCCCTTGGCATGCTAAATGAGTTTAGTTTAAGCCCACTTGTGCTTCAGTGCCCACATCTTTAAAATGCAGATTCCAAAGCATTTCACAGGTACAGTGAGTAGTTTAATTAGATAATGCCTGGCAAGTATTCTAGCTCCTTGAAGAAAGGCAAAGGTCCTATTGATATTGGTAAATACGTGCTTTCAGGGAACCTTTAATCTCAGGAAATGAGTACACTTAACTAGGATCAATGACTGGTCTTTGGCATTTACATATTTCTTCATCTATTTCCAAAAACTTTTTTTACACTCGTTAAATACCCACCCCCCCCAGAAACTTTCCCCTTTGACCTAGAGCTGATAGTTTCCATTTTTTAAGGTGTAACTAGCAAGTTATGATGATGATTTAATCACACACACACACACAGTGTAACTTTCAGTTTTAAAATGACCATTAGTTCCTTCAATATAATTGCCCTAAAAGGTTCTATGTGTATTCTCATCCTTAAATCTTCCTTCAAATACTCTGGGATATCTTTAGAGCTAGTTCCTGAGCCACTCAAGGAATTCAGACTCCTTTGTTCATAATTACACATTGCATAATGGGAAAATGGAGTGCCAGAGAGGTTTGACAAGGCAAAAGCTGGATTTAGAAGGAAAAACTAGAATCAAAGACATCTAACTCTCTATATTTGGTTGCACCATGAAACATGAACCAGTTTGTCCAACTAGTCCAGTAACAGGTCCACTGAGGGGGAGAAATAAGGTAAGTCAGCTGTTTCAGGTAGTTGGCCAGTTTGTCCACCAGGATCCTTAGCAAGCAAGTCAGTATTGCCATGTTTCTTCAACAAAAACAGAGATTAGGTGATTTGACCAAGATGACCCAACAGAGATACAATTTTATTTACTATATTTCAAGGGATATTAAAATTACTTCTTAAATAAGAGCCCATGGCCATTATTATTGTTCTTAGCATCTTTACTGTTAAATGTTAGCACTGTCTCAGTATTGTGTAAGCACCATTTAGACCCCTTTCTGAGAAAGATGGTTCTCCTGACTCCAGCGAGGTGACGGTGATACTTCTTAATTGGAAACCTAAATTTACAGAAATGAGAAGCCACACACCAGTCCGCAGTAGACTCCCTTTCTCTTCCCTGCCTCCCTGCCACTGTTCCTCACTATCACCACCACATGGGGCTGGAATCACTGTTATTGTGAGCAGATTGGACCAAACCCATCTTTTGCCCATTTTTATCACTGCCCGATATTGCTGGGCCTCTCAAAGGACAGGATCCACTTCCACCGTATTTTGTACATCACAAATTGTCCTTCTGTGAGGGTCCGGGTGGGGGCCCACTGTGTAAGGAAGAGCTTCATATCCAGCGGAATAGGGAAGACAAGGTTCAGAGGAGCTCCTACCAAAAGCGTGGTGCCTTTTCCATCAAGATAGATAACAGCTAGGAATTCTTCAGCAGTTTCGGTCCCACCAGGTAAGAGGGACTAGAAAAATCAGCCAGAGATTTGATCGGGTATATGCGGTGCTTCCTTTGTTGTAACCTTCCTCATGGCCCTATTGCCCCAGTCCATACTCATTGGTCTCTGGCTCAGTTTCTCACCGGATCTCTCACTTTCTGATGGGACCAGAAACGGGCCCTGTACCCCAGGCTGCTTGGTTCAAGTCCTGGTAGTCTATTTATGTTCATACTCTGGATCCTGCTTCTCATGCTTCTACTGGCTGGGGCACAGCTCTCACCTGACAGCATGCCTATCTTAACTTTGAGTCACTCCCCTTCAGCGATTCCTAGCCTCACACCCTACTCACTGCTTTGTCGCGCCCTCAGATGCCACCAAATGGCTGTACCAAATGTGAGTACTACACACCTTTGGATACTCCATACTGTCAGAGGGCATACTCAGGCCACAGGCCAACTGAGAGTTCAGTTTCCTTGCTCCCCACCACCCCTCCCACATTCTGACTCCTGTCACAGACTTCCGGACCTGCCCCATCTGAGTCTGTCTGTGTTTTGTCCGAAACAAGAAGCAAAATCCTGCAGGGCCGAGCTTTGTCTTTGTTGCCTTTTCTTTCCCTTTCTGAGTCCCTACTTCACTTCCCGTTGCTGTCCTCCCTGCCCAGGGTCAGCCTCTGCTCCATAACCACAGAACTTCCTCTCTAGGCTTCTTCCTCCCCAGTCTTAAAACTTCCATTCCTGGAACAGGCTGCTGCATGCTGTTATGAAGAAAACAGTCTGATTAAACGACGTTATATTAAAGTAATGTAATATTAAACAACGTTATATTAAAGGCAACTTAAAGTAAGGAACATTTATTTGCATTTCCATTAACTAAAAGCCATGGTTCTTTTTTTTTTTTTTTTAGATTTTTTTTATTCATTCGAGAGAGAGGGAAAGCAAGAGAGATCACAGAGGGAGAGGCTGTGGACTCAAGGCTGAGCAGAGTGCCGGATGTGGGGCTTGATCCCCGGACCCTGAGATTCTGATCAGAGCCAAAGGCAAACACCTAACCGACTGAGCCACCCAGGTGCCCCAAAAGCAGTGGTTCTTAATGCTGGCTACATTTTACATGCACCGGGGAGGCTATTGAAAATACTTCTGCTGGGGCCTCATTGCAGACCACCAAAACCTCTGGATGTAGCGTTCTGGCACCAGAACTTGTTTCGAGAAGATGTCCAGGTAATTCTAGTGTGCAGAGTGAGAACCATCAACCTACAGGAATGAATCTCAAAGAGTAGGGCCATAATACGTACATTTGCTATCTCTCTGCCTCAAAGGACGTGTGGGTGGTGAGCACTCAGTCCTAACTTCTCTCAGCCCAAAGATCTTAAATCTTATTTAGGATTTCATGGTAGAGGCCAAGTTGTCATTTCAAAGAGTATACTATTTAGAATGGGCGGGATGTGAAACTCTCATGGAATGTAAGCTTGCAGGAGACACTGGACTTCGTGAAGATTTGTAACATGTTCTAAAGTCATACTAAATCTGTGAGCCTGCTTCTGGCATGACTCCTCCCTGGAAATGGTTTTATATCTTTCAAAATCATTCTGTGCTCTGCTTTGAAAGTATCAAGCTCTATTATGAAGTAATCAAAGCCAGACTGATTGCTTAACATTATAGGATCTTGTAGACTGGAGCTGGAAGCAGAGAACTGTAGTTCCAGGAACTAAAACTTCTTGCCCTCATCTTCCCATAATGATCATAACGAAGGTACAAATACTGGTGACACTTGAAACTTATAATGGGCTTCTGTTTATAGGCCAGGCTAAGCCCGACCATTCTCTAACAAACCCATTGTTACCTTAAGGAAATGACTGGGACCAGGACTAATCCTAGCAGTCATCAATTTGACAAGGAGTTTCTGAGCCCTCCGTTTGTTCTCAAGCAGTGGAGTGGCCTGCAATAGCAAAATGACCTGTGTTCTCACAGATAACTCACACTTTCCAGGAAAAAAGTATCTAGCTTTAAAGAAACTGGAATAGAAAATATCGAAAGTAAGTGCCACAAGGGCCTGCAATAAAAAGAAGTAAGAGACACTGGACTCCAGAGGACCAGGAAGGGTTCTTCTTCCCCCAAAACACCTCGGCTAGGCCTGGTGATAGTAGCTTTGCTGGGGTCTGCCCTTTGCTTCAGGATTTGTCCATGGTCTCTCCAAGAATACCTTCAACATCAACCTTCTCTTGGAAGGGGAAAGGTTAAAATCTGGGCTGACTCCTCATCTTAATATACTTTTATTTCTCAGTTAGGTCCCTGGGAATGGCACACAAAAAGATAAGCCCTGTTTGGCGGGGGCAAGGGAGGTGAGTACAGAGGACAGAAGGGAAGTGCATATTGTGGAGTCCAGAAAACACAGGTTCCAAGTGAAAGGTGATGAAGCATGTGGTAAGAATGGGCCCAAACAGAGCCACAGAAGCACCCCTCTTTGGCTGATCTCAAACAACTGGGGTCCTACAGGGGTGGAAGGTGTGTGGCTCCCGTTGCTCTTGATGCTGAGAGTAGGCACTGGGATCCAATGGCATGTTTAACCACGGAGTTCTTTGTACCTTCATTTCGTTCATCAAACAGGCTCCCTTGGGGCGCCTGGGTGGCTCAGTGGTTTAAGCCGCTGCCTACGGCTCAGGTCATGATCTCAGGGTCCTGGGATCGAGTCCCCCATCGGTCTTTCTGCTCTGCAGGGAGCCTGCTTCCCTCTCACTCTCTCTGCCTGCCTCTCTGCCTACTTGTATCTCTCTCTGTCAAATAAATAAATAAAATCTATTATTATAAGTAAATAATTAATTTTTATAAATATGTTACAAATAAAATATTATTAAGCCTTAAAAAGAAGGAAATGCTGCATATGCAAGAGCATTCATGACCCTGGAAGACACTATGCTAAGTGAAATAAGCCAGTCACAGAAGGACAAATACTGCACATTCCACTTCAATGCGATAACCAAAAGAGCCAAACTCATAGAAGCAGAGAGGAGAAGAGTGGTTGCTGAGGGCTATGGAAAGAAGGAAATGGGGAGTTGTTCAACTGTTGGGGTTAATGTAGGGATGAAATCGGCCATAATACCTGGCTTGCTAAAATGCCACACAGAGGCTGCTGAAGGTGGGGAAGGTTTCAGAGAAGGGCGTCCGCAGCCCTTTGGAATGCCAAGGCCTGCCAGACCACCCTGGCACTGGAATGCCTCGGGGAGTTGCCTTCCCAAACCAAGAAGCTTTCTTACCCAACCAGCTACCGTGGGATCTAAGAGCTGTAAGCATGGTCCCTTAGGCTGTCTTTAGCAGAACTCATAGAATACACTCCTTAGCATAGCGTACCTTTCAGTAAACAGATCCTCCTAGTTCCTGTAAGAACACTTGTCACACATCACGTGCTTGAGAAACAATAAGGATCTGTGATTATCCTGAAGGACCAATAAGAGTGGGAGCCAAGAAGAGCAAAGGGTCTTCATCTGTGAGTGTTGACCCCCTTGCCTTCTCCTCTCTTTCACAGAAAAGTCTGGAGTAATCTTTCATCGGTTGTTACAGGGATTGCTGGCCATTCTCAGCCTCCAGTGGGTATAGGGTTTCAGTCAAGAGAGATGAATAGGTTCACACAACATAGTTGTGTGCCACACAACTCTGCCACACAACATAGTTCATATAGTTAACAACACTGTATAGTGCACTTGAAAATTTGATGAGGGTACATGTCGTGTTGAGTGTTCTTATCACAACACAACAAAAAAGAATTAACTAAGAATTTTGCCTTTTCAAAATAGCACTTTCCAAGTATACACATTTACAACACAGGTTGTTCCTCAGCGCATGTGTTAGAAAGTAACTCCTGTTATTTGTTCTCAGTTGTTAGGGCTCTTTGTTAAACAACCCTCATGCTGGTGGATCATCCCTCTATTTTTTTCTGAGCTCTATTTCATGCATTGGGTGGTATTTGTAACTCTGCTAGGACTCCCTGTAGAACAAGAAGTTTCTTTATTACTCTAGGATTTAGTCTTGTTCCTGATCCCAAGATTTTGCGGAAGGAAACTCATTCTTTTTGTTTTTAAAGTAGGAAACCCATAAGAAAGGAAGATAAGGAAAGAAGACAGGGAAAGGAGGAAGTGGGGGAGGAAGAAAGGAAGGAGGGAGGGAGATGCCCAATGCCTTCACATGCTGGTTTGGACTTGAAGACAGTATTATAAAGCCCTTTATAAAAGACACTGTCTTCGGGGCGCCTGGGTGGCTCAGTGTGTCAAGGCTCTGCCTTCAGCTCAGGTGATGAACACAGGGTCCTGGGATCGAGCCCAACATCAGGCTCTCTGCTCAGCAGGGAGCCTGCTTCCCCCTCTTTCTCTGCCTGCCTCTCTGCCTACTTGTGATCTCTCTCTCTCTCTCTCTCTGTCAAATAAATAAATAAAATCTTTAAAACAAAGACAATGTCTTCAAAACGAGCTGACTGAAGCTTCCCCTGGGGTTTATGGGAAATGTGGACATAACCAAAGCTTAAAGATACGAAATTTTGGAAATAGAATACTACTGACCCACAGCTCTTCTGGGGCCGTTGCCTAGGTAACTCAGATTTGAACACCTGCATGGAATCGGGCTTCCGCAGAAAATACCCAGAGCATAGGGAGGCATCGTTTCATTTCAGGTGGCTTTCACAATCTGGTGGGAAGGCAGATTTCACAAGGAAAACAACTATTCTTTAAACATGTACAAAGACGGATTTTGTCAAATAGCTCTGAGGAAAATGCTTCCTCATCCTAGTTGTCAAGCCAAGGACTTCTGTGGCTGATTGATCTTTGCCATTACAGACTGAATCCAGTTAACGGCTTGTGTAAGACAGAATCAGGAAGTAATAAACAGAGTCATGAGTGAATTGAATGAAAACCTTTGAGCCCAAATCTTGATTTAAAGTATTGAAAGTTCTTCCCCTCTCCCTTTCTTTCCTTCTTTCTCTCTCTTTCATTCTTTCCTTGGCTTCATTTAATTTTACTATATGTTGCAGTAAAATTGTTACCTCTCAGTCAAAAATCTCAGCCCCTATGTGGGCTGTCTTTCTTCCCCATTACAATCTTTCTTAATAAACAAGAGCTGTCAACTACTCTCCATGTAATTCACTGTTCAAATGTCTTCCATTTGCCTTCTGTGCATGCAAATCTCTGGCATGGCTACCCAGTGTATTCCTTTCAGGGAGTCCTCTGGATGCTCATCATCCTGAACAAGGACTCCAGCCTGCTGATAAATTCCATTAATGAGATAAATAACTGAGAGGGATAGTAAAGCTTCTTGTGAACCACTCTTTGGCATCCCCAGACCAAGACCAGGCATAGGATTTAGACAGACACTTCTAATCCTTTAAAGTGATCCCACTTGGAGCAGAGTTAGTGCTGACCTAAAGGCATTGACCCAGACCTTAAGGAACAATTAGAGTCCTCTGGATAAACGTGTCCTCCATGGACTACTGCCTTCTTCTGCCTTTCAAAATCAGACTTACATGCCCTCAGATTCGTCTCTGTTTTCTTCCTTTTTCCTTTCTGTTGAGTTGTCACACATCGCCCCTTCTCTGGGACAGCTTGAAATGCCAGAACATTCATCAGCTGTGATTTCAGTCCAGGACATGAAAGATGATGGATCCCTGCAAAATTCAAAGTACATGTAGTTTGTCTCTCCTTTTAGTCCCCTTAGATGCCTTCACTGCCTTTCCCTCCAAATTAACCCACACCTTGGCAAGCCTCCCATGCTCTAGATCTATCCTTTTTTTCCCTGAGTGGCCCTTCTGTCATGGGCACCATTCGTTCAGGGCCCTGTTCTAGTTTCCTAAGGTAAGAGCAGAGTGTTGGTGGCTGCAAATTTCTTGTGTTAAATTAAGGCTACTATGTGGCAGACATTTAAAAAAAAAATAACCACTTTATTGAGACATAATTCACATACCACAAAATTCATTCATCTAAAGTGTACCATTCAGTGTTTTTCAAATATATTCACAAGGTTGGAACAACCATAACCATCTCTAATTCTAGAACATTTTTGTTCTCCTCTTCCCAAAGAAATCCTGTACCCATCGTGGACATTTTGTATAAGTATAAACACAGTATGCAGTCATTCGTCACTAGCTTCTTTGACTTAGTGTATTTTCAAGGGTGATGTGTGTTGTAGCACATGCCACTACCCTGTTCCTTCTTTATGGCTGAATAATATTCCATTTTATTGGCTTTACTGCTTCTGCTGATTCAGTTCTCCATGGATGGACATTGCGGTGGTTTCCATTTGGGGGTTATTACAAATAATGCCTCTGTGAACTTTGTGTATACTTTTTTGTGTGGACATAAGTTTTCGATACTCCTAGCTATATGCCTAAAACTGGAATTCTTGGGTTACAGGATAACTCCATGTTGAACTTTTTGAGGAACTACCAGACTGTTTTCCAAAGATGCCGTAGCCTTTTACCCACCCACTAGCAATATATGAGGGGTTCTGTTTCTCTGTGTCCTTGCCAACACTCACTCTCATCTGTCTTCTTTTTTGTATGGTAGGCATTTTCACATGTGCATCATCTCATTTTAGGTTCACAACAACCATGAAGATAGGTATTATTCTCCCCGTTTTGTAAATGAGGAAGCCAAGACACATAAATAAGGCAGTGTTTTTTACTGAGTGCTGATGATGTGACAGGTGTTCTTAGAAGCCCTGCCTCCTTTCACCTGCACAACAATCCCATGAGGTAGATACTTTTTGAATTCCAGATGTGCAGAGAGCTTAAAGAAACTTACGGAAAGACACATAGCCAGGGTTTAAACCCAGACAGTCTGATTCTGGTGCAGTCAGAGTTCAAACCCAAAGCAACTGGTCTCCAACAAAGTCCATGCACATAAATAAAATTTCTACAGTAATTTTTTTAAATTAAGAGATCCATAAGTCCTTGCATCTTTCTGAAAATACTTTTTAAAGATTCTTTTATTTATTTTAGCAGGGGCAGAGGCAGAGGAAGAGGGAGAGAATCCTCAGGCAGACTCCCCACCGAGCGTGGAACCCTGCATGGGACTGGAGCCCTGGACCATGAGATCATGACCTGACTTGAAACCAAGAGTCAGATGCTTAAGCGGCTGAGCCACCCAGGCACCCCTCTCTGGAAATATTAATAGTTAACAGTTCCTGAGGTTTCACTATGGGCTGGCAATGTTGTATGGGCTTTACATAAACTAAATAACTGAATCTTTGCAACAGTCCTATAGGGTTGGTATTATTAGCATCCATATTTTACTCAGGGAAACGGAGGCACAGAGGATTCAAGTAATTTGCCCAGGGTCACACAGATAGTAGGTGGTAGAGGCAGACTGTGAAGAAAATAAGTGGTCTAGATTCAGAACCAAAGCTCTTAACCACTGCCCCTTAAAAAAAATCACAGGGTGAGCCCATTGGATTTATCCATAGACTCAAAATTACCCATTGGATCTCCAGACTTCAGTGACACTATAATTAATGATCATTTTAGAACAACTATTTGGGCTCCTCATGAGGCAAACAAAATTCAAAAACTTCACATCCATGAGTATAATCAGGGATCATGCCTACAGACGTTTTAGAACCACTGGGTCAGAAAGCTCAGCCACACTATCTGGTTAAATGTTATCACACTGGAACGTTAGTGGGATCTTACAGGATTTTACTGAAACATAGCAGTCCCCGTTCTACATTCCCAATATCGAAGACTAACAATTCACAGAATTCAGTTACCTCTGAATGATCTTTGCTTCCTTAATAGACGTGGAATGAAAGCATCCAAAATGACCTTTTTGCCTCACAAGACTGATTGCAAGGGCAGACATATCTCTTTAGCTTCCTTCTTAAGTTTCGTTACAGAGAAAAAAATACAGTCCCTTCACATTTCATTTTTATACTGCTAGACACTACGGGAACCCCCAATTATATACATCACGGGAAAGTAGCAAAGGCTTTCTTTCCATGGCATTAGCCCGGGATCTATGTATTCCTTTTGAGACCAAGACAGAGAATGAATAGCTAATTCTGCAGGGCTGGGGCATGGACTATAAAAATAGGTCCAGAAAGATGTGTTCTTAGTTAATCATCCAGAACGAGGCTTGGACAAGTAGCTCCTTGCAGTCAGGAAGTCACCTGAGAACCTGGGGAGCAAGGGAGGTGGGGGGAAGATGAATGAGAGTAGGAGAGGAAACTCCAAGAAAGGATGTTAGACAAATGTGTGCATTTGGCCACGAGGGCTGCTGAGTCACATCTAACCCCGCTGAGGGTGAGGAGGGAAACAGAGCTTTCAGCCCTACCAGCCAATCACCGCCTAGGAGCATGAAAGGCCCTCTCTCATTTCTATGGTCACAAAAACTCTGTGCTGCCTGTCATATTACTTTCTCTGCATTAGGTAAATGAGGGTGAGGCAGAGCAGGGAACCTGGCCAGGCCAGACTCAAAGCGGGATCTGCCTGATTCCAGTCTGGGCTCAGATTCCAATTCTGAACCTCTTTTTAAATGCTTCACATAAACCTTAATCCACTGAAAGTTCATTGTGAATTCAGGAGTCATAACAAAATCTCCTCATTGTTTATGACATTCCACAAGTTTTATATATAAATAAATATGTGTGTGTGTGTATATATACATAATTATATGGTATAAATTTATGTATATATAACCTTTTCTCATTTTAGCTCTCTCTCAAATCAATAAAAATATTCTAATAAAATAGGGGACTTATATGTACATATATGACCCTAAATATATATAAAAACATATATATATTTACATATTTATATATGTATTTATATATAACGCTCTAAGTGCCATAAGAAGAGAAAAAAATATATATATACATAATACATATTTTTTAAAGGAAGTTTGTGGAAGGAGGCAATGTCATCATTACTAACGATCTCTTCTCAAAAGGCACGCTTGGTACACAAAGTACAGTTTTTCAATTATTTCTCATAACACCTGTAAGAAGTGGATACCATGCTTTTTTTGTTTTCCTTTTTAGAACTATATTTTTTCAAATATGAGTGAAACCTTTGATTATAGACTTTCTCCAACTGACTTATTTCATGTAGCAGAATCCCCTGCAGTTCCAACCACGTCGAGGTAAACGGGAATGATTCGTCCTTTCTGATGCCAGAGTCAGATTCCAGTGAGTCTAGGAACCACACCCTCTTTAGGTAGTCCACTTTCCGGTAAGGAATGTAAGGAATAGCACAGAGGATCACAGGGATCGAGAGGAAAACTGAATGGGAAGAAATCAGAAAGAGAGACAAAGCACAAAACACTCCTGACTCCTGGAAGCAAAGTGAAGTTGGCAGAAAGGGAGGTGGGTGGGGGTATGGGGCATGAAGGAGGGCACATGATATGATGAGCCCTGGGAGGTATCCCCAACTAATCATTGAAGATTGCATCCAAAGCTAAAGATGTATTCTATGTTGGCCCATGGAATTTCAATAAAGAAACATTGCATTTATTCCTTTGGCTGAGAGAGAGAGAGCACAACAGGCCGACTGGCAGGCAGAAGGAGAAGGAGAAGCAGGCTCCTTGATAAGCAGGGAGCCAGACGAGGTGGGGCTCGATCATAGGGACCTGGGATCATGACACAAGTGCAAAGCCAATGCTTCACCAACTGGGCTACCTAGGAGCCCCTCTTTTACTTTCTGAAGTGAGCCCCACGTCCAGGGCGGGGTTTCAAACCCTGAACCTGGGGTCAAATGCTCTACAGACTTAGCCAGACAGCCACCCCCAGGGGTGCACAATTTTAATTCTCACGTCAGAGGTGGACAAAACCATCAAGTGCGGAGAGGTTCTGTGATGTGGCCAAGTTCACACAGTAGGTAAATGGTGGAGTCCCGGGGCAAACGGATGCAGAATGGTTCAAGGGCTCAGAGCTAAGTAATTTTGCTGCATTGCTACTGGATGCAAAGAGGCTGCTTGAGGATATTTCTGCTACATGTATTGATCTACTGATTTATCGATTTCTGTGTGGCAGTTTGGAGAGAACTGGTGGAAACATGACCAAACCTGCTGCCCGCTTAAACCCTAGAGAACATGACAGAAAGCAGCACAATGTGGCCCTCTAATAGCCAACTCCCATAATGACATGAAAGGAATTTCTTGAGGACTTTGGTCAAGATCCTTGTAGCCACGCGATATCAGAATTATACAAGAATTCCTCAGATTCCCAGGTTTTCAAAATCAATGTGCTGCATGACTGTTGTAACAAATATTTTAGAAGATGCAGAACGGTAAGTAAGAATACATATATTTCATCTCATTGTACTATTTTATTTTCAGAGAACAGTGGACTGTATCTTAAAGTATAAGGAAAACATGTCAACCATTCGGTAAGCTCTTCTTTACCTACTGCGTAAAGGTTTGATGTTCTGGCGTATGTCAGTTCTCAGGAAAGAATGAGGATCCAGAGTCACAGCCACCTGCCTTCAAACTCCAGCTCTACTCTTCCCAGCTGTTGTGGGGATTCAAGACAATGGTGCAGCAGCATCCAGCTGTCTCAGTGGGTGGGAGCATAAAGCTCTCCCTTTTGGGATTGTGCGTTTGAACCCCAAGCAGTCAGTAGAAAAGAGTTAAAGAAATATGAAGAAGATGGTGCGTATTTTCTGGCACATGGTAGGTGCTTGACACACATTCAGAATACTCTAAGCCCATGCTGAATCCTCAGCATGCATGCTTTGGGTGGCAATCCCCCTCACCTCACCATAAAGACTCGAACCCATAAACATATCCTACTTTAAACATATCTTTTGCTGGAATTTGGAAGTAAATCGGAAATGTTCTTTTTGATAGTAGGGAGGTCCCTCGAAAATCTAAAAACCGAACTCCCCTGCTCTCCAGCCATTACACTACGATGGAATGAACTTAGAGATACCAAAAAACTAACTGGAAGGGAAATGTGCAGCCCAATGCGTATAAAATTATCAACAAGGCCAAAAGGATGGAAATAACTCAAATGTCCATCAACAGATGACTCAATAAATAAAAATGTGTGTGTTTGTGTGTGTGTGCATGTGTGTGTGTAACGGAATATTACGCAGCCATCCAAATGAAAGAAATGTTGCCAGTTTGAACGACATGGATACAGGTGCAGAGGACCATATGAAGCAAAATGAGTCAACGAAAGATGAATTTTATGTGGTTTCTCTCATATATGGTATTTGAAAAGAAAAAACAAATGAACATGGGGAGAAATGGAGAGAGGCAAATGAGGAAACCGACTGGTAGCTCTAGAGAATGCACTGATGATGATCAGAGAGGAGGTGCGCAGGGGGATGGGCTAAACGGGAGATGGGTCTGAGGAAGGGCATATGTTGGGGCTCCTGGGGGGTTCTGTCGGTTAAGTGTCTGCTTTAGGCTCAAGTCATACTCTCAGGGCCACAGGATTGAGCCTCCACGCAGGACCCCTGCTCAGCGGGGAGTCTGCTTCTCCATCTCCATCTGACTCTGCCCGCCACTCATGCTTTCTCTCTCTCTCTCTCAAATAAAGAAATCACTTCTTTTTAAAAAACAGGGCATATATATTATATATATATATTATATATATACATATAGCATTACATACATATATATATATCTTTATATATATATCTATATATAAAATGCCGAGTGCTGTAAGAATTGCCAAATATACATCTATATATATACATATAGGTATCTACAGAAAAAAAGTGATATATATATATATAGTATGTATACATTCTTTCACAAAGGACCGTTTGTGGTAGGATGCAATATCATAATTATCAATGACCACTTCTCAACGGGCACTCACTGTACTCACAGTGCAGATTTTCATTTATTTAGCATAACACCTGGACGACTTGGAGATCAGGCTATTTTATTTTCTTTTTTAGAAATATATTTATTCCAATATGAGTGAATCCCTGTGATAATGATCTTTCTCCGACTCACTGATTTCACTTAGCAGAATCCCTTGCATTTCCACCCACATCGAGGAAAATGGGAGGTATTTGTCCCTTCTGATGCCTGAGTCAGATTCCAGTGAGTCTAGGATCCACATCCTCTTTAGATAGTCCTCTTTCCTGGATGGAATATAAGGAATAGTGCAGAGGATCACAGGGATCGAGAGGAAAACTGAACGGGAAGAAATCAGAAAGAGAGACAAACCACAAAACACTCCTGACTCCTGGAATCAAAGTGAAGTTGGCAGAAAGGGAGGTGGGTGGGGGGATGGGGTCAGCCGGTGATGTTCATTAAGGAGGGCACATGATATGATGAGCTCAGGGAGATATATGCAACTATTGCTTGAACGTTGCATCTAAAGCTAATGCTGTATTGTATGTTGGCCCATGGAATTTCAATAAAGAAGCATTCTATTCACTCCTTTGGCTGAGAGAGAGGGAGCAAAAGCAGGTCGAGTGGCAGGCAGAACGAGAGGGAGAAGCAGGCTTTTCGCTAAGCAGGGAGCCCGACGAGGTGGGGCTCGATGCCAGGGCCCTGGGATCATGACCCAAGCGCAAGGCCGATGCTTCACCACCTGGGCCACCCAGGAGCCCCTCTTTTACTTTCTGAAGTGAGCCCCATGCCCAGGGTGGTGTGGAAACCCTGAGATCCAGAGTCAAATGCTCTACAGACTTAGCCAGCCTGCCACCCCAAGGGGAGGACAATTTTAATTCTCACACCAGAGGTGGACAAAACCATCAAGTCTGGAGAGATTCTGTGATGTGGCCGAGTTCACAAGGCAGGGAAATGGTGGTGTCCCGTGGCGAACGGAAGCAGCATGGCTCCAGGGCTCAGAGCTAATTCATTTTTCCCCATTGCTACAGGATGCAAAGAGGCTGCTTGAGGCTATTTAGGCTATATGTATGGATCTACTGATTTATCCATTTCTTTGTGGCAGTTTGGAGAGGACACGTGGAATCAGGACCCAACTTTCTGCCACCTTCAACCCTGTCAAAACGACAGAAAGCAGATCAGTGCTGCCCTCTAGTTGCCAGCTCCCAAAGCGACATGAAAGGGATTTCTTGAGGACTTTGGTCATGATCCCTCTTAGCTATGCAATGTCAGTATTATACAAGAATTCCTCAGACTCCCAGGTTTTCAAAATCAATGTGCTGCATGACCGATTTCAGAAGTATTGTTGAAGATGCAGAACGGTAAGGAAAAAAACAACTCTTTCATCTCCTTTTACTATTTTCAAGGAACAGTGGACAGTTTCTTAAAGTATAAGGAAAACATGTCAACCATTCCGTAAGCTCTTCTTCTTCTGGGTAAAGGTTTGATGCTCTGGCATACGTCAGTTCTCAGGAAAGGCTGAGGATCCGGAGTCAGAGCCACCTGCCTTCAAACTCCAGCTCTACTCTTCCCAGCTGCTGTGGGGATTCAAGACAATGGTGCAGCAGCACCCGGCTGTCTCAGTGGGTGGGAGCACTCAGCTTTCCCTTTTGGGGTTGTGCGTTTAAACCCCAAGCAGGGGGTAGAAAAGAGTTAAAGAAACATGAAGAAGATGGTGCATATTTTCTGGCCCATGGTAGGTGCCCGACACACATTCAGAATACTCTAAGACCATGCTGAATCCTTAGCATGAATGCTTTGGGTGGCAATCTCCCTCACCTCACCATAAAGACTCGAACCCATACTCATATCCTACTTTAAACATATCTTTTGCTAGAATTTGGAAGTAAATCCGAAATGTTCTTTTTGATAGTATGGAGGTCCCTCAAAAATCGAAAAACCGAACACCCATGCTCTCCAGCTTTTACACCACGATGGAATGAACCTAGAGATACCAAAAAACTAATTGGAAGGGAAATGTGCAACCCAATGTGTATAATATTATCAGCAAGGCCAAAATGATGGAAATAACTCAAATGTCCATCAACAGATGACTCAATAAATAAGAATGTGTGTGTTTGTGTGTGTGTGCGTGCGTGTGTGTGTGTGTTTGCATAATGGAATATTACTCAGCCATCCAAATGAAAGAAATGTTGCCATTTTGAACGACATGGATTCAGCTTCAGAGGACCATATGAAGCAAAAGGAGTCAAAGAAAGATGAATTCTATGTGGTTTCTCTCATATATGGTATTTAAGAAGAAAAAAACAAATGAACATGGGGAGAAATGGAGAGAGGTAAACGAGGAAACCGACTGGTAGCTCTAGAGAATGCACTGATGATGATCAGAGAGGAGGTGGGCAGGAGGATGGGCTAAACGGGAGATGGGTCTGATGAAGGGCATATGTTGGGGCTCTTGGTTTGTTCTGTTGGTTAAGTGTCTGCTTTAGGCTCAAGTCATACTCAGGGCCACAGGATTGAGCCTCCATGCAGGATCCCTGCTCAGCGGGGAGTCTGCTTCTCCATCTCCCTCTGAGTCTGCCTGCCACTCATGCTTTCTCTCTCTCTCTCTCCCTCAAATAAATAAATCACTTCTTTTTAAAAAACAGGGCATATATATTATACATATATTATATATATATATATAGCTTTATATACATATATATGTATATATATGTGCCGAGTGCTGTAAGAATTGCCAAAAATACACCTATACATATACATATAGGTATCTACGTAAAAAAAATATTATATATGTATATAGTATGTATACATTATGTCACAAAGGACCGTTTGTGGTAGGAGGCAATATCATAATTATCAATGACCACTTCTCAACGGGCACTCACTGTACTCACAGTGCAGATTTTCATTTATTTAGCATAACACCTGGACGACTTGGAGATCAGGCTATTTTATTTTCTTTTTTAGAAATATATTTTTTCCAATATGAGTGAAACCCTGTGATAATGATCTTTCTCTGACTCACTGATTTCACTTCGCAGAATCCCTTGCATTTCCACCCACATCGAGGAAAATGGGAGGTATTCATCCCTTCTGATGCCTGAGTCAGATTCCAGTGAGTCTAGGATCCACATCGTCTTGAGGTAGTCCTCTTTCCTGTATGGATTATAAGGAATAGTGCAGAGGATCACAGGGATCGAGAGGAAAACTGAACGGGAAGAAATCAGAAAGAGAGACAAACCACAAAACACTCCTGACTCCTGGAATCAAAGTGAAGTTGGCAGAAAGGGAGGTGGGTGGGGGGATGGGGTCAGCCGGTGATGTGCATTAAGGAGGGCACATGATATGATGAGCTCAGTGAGGTTTATGGAACTAATGATTGAACGTTGCATCCAAAGCTAATGATGTATTGTATGTTGGCCCATGGAATTTCAATGAAGAAGTATTTCATTCATTCCTTTGGCCTAGAGAGAGGGAGCAAAAGGAGGCCGAGTGGCAGGCAGGAGGAGAGGAAGAAGCAGGCTTCTTGCTGAGCAGGGATCCCGACAAGTTGGGGCTCGATGCCAGGGCCCTGGGATCATGACCCAAGCGCAAGGCCAATGCTTCACCACCTGGGCCACCCAGGAGCCCCTCTTTTACTTTCTGAAGTGAGCCCCATGCCCAGGGTGGGGTTTCCACCCCTGACCCTGAGGTCCAGAGTCAAATGCTCTACAGACTTAGCCAGCCTCACCAAGGGGAGGACAATTTTAATTCTCACATAAGAGGTGGACAAAACCATCAAGTCCGGAGAGATTCTGTGATGTGGCCAAGTTCACGCAGCAGGTTAATGGTGGTGTCCCAGGGCGAACGGAAGCAGCACTTCTCCATGGCTCAGAGCTATGTAATATTGCCGCATTGCTACAGGATTCAAAGAGGGTGCTTGAGGGTATTTAGGCTATATGCACTGATCTACTGATTTAACCATTTCTTTGTGGCAGTTTGGAGAGGACACGTGGAATCATGACCCAACTTTCTGCCACCTTCAACCCTGTCAAAATGACAGAAAGCAGATCAGTGCTGCCCTCTAGTAGCCAGCTCCCAAGCTGACATGAAGGGGATTTCTTGAGGACTTTGGTCATGTTCCCTCTTAGCCATGGGATGTCAGTATTATACAAGAAATCCTCAGACTCCCAGGTTTTCAAAATCAGTGTGCTGCATGACCGTTTTCACCAATATTGTTGAAGATGCAGAACAGGAAGTAAGAAAAAATATATTTCATCTCATTTTACTATTTTCTTTTCAAGGAACAGTGGACTGTTTCTTAAAGTGTAAGGAAAACATGTCAACCATTCTGTAAGCTCTTTTTATTCCGGGTAAAGGTTTGATGCTACGGCATACGTCAGTTCTCAGGAAAGGCTGAGGATCCGGAGTCACAGCCAGCTGCCTTCAAACTCCAGCTCTACTCTTCCCAGCTGTTGTGGGGATTCAAGACAATGGTGCAGCAGCACCTGGCTGTCTCAGTTGGTGGGAGCATATAGCTTTCGGTTTTGGGGATGTGAGTTTGAACCCCATGCAAGTTGTAGAAATAACTGAAAGAAACATGAAGAAGATGATTCATATTATCTGTCACATAGTAGGTGCTCCACACACATTCTGAATAATTTAAGACCGTGCTGAATACTAAGCATGCAGCTTACAGTGGCGGTCCCCCTCACCTCACCATAAAGATTCGAACCATTGTCATATCCTACTTTAAACATATCTTTCGCTAGAATTTGGAATTCAATCGGAAATGTACTTTTTGATAGTATGGAGGTCACTCAAAAATCTAAAACCCGAACTCCCCTGCTCACCAGCCATTACACTACGATGGAATGACCCTAGAGATACCAAAATACTAATTGGAAGGGAAATGTGCAGCCCAATGCGTATAAAATTATCAGCAAGGCCAAAAGGATGGAAATAACTCAAATGTCCATCAACAGATGACTCAATAATTAAGAATGATTGTTGTGTGTGTGTGGGTTGTGCGTGTGTGTGTGTGTGTGCGTGTGTTTGTATAATGGAATATTACTCAGCCCTCCAAAAGAACAAAATATTGCCATTTGGAACAACATGGATTCAGCTGGAGAGGACTTTGGGAAGCAAATTAGTCAACGCAAAATGAATACTATTTGCTTTCTCTCATATATGGTATTTAAGAAGCAAAAGAAAGGAACATGGTGGGAAATTGAGAGAGGCAAACCAGGAAACAGACTGGTAGGTATAGAGAAGGCACTGATGATTATCAGACAGTAGTTGGGCAGGGGATGGGCTAAAAGAGTGACGGGTATGAAGGAGGGCATTTGTTGGCGTTCCGGGGCCGGGGGGGCTCCTTCTGTTAAGTGACTGCTTTAGGGTCAGGTCATACTTTCGGGGCCCCAGGATTGAGCCTCGAATCAGGCTCCCTGCTCAGCGGGGAGTCTGCTTCTCCTTCTCCCTCTGTCTCTGTCCCCCACTCATGCTTTCTCTCTCTCTTTCTCTCTCAAAGAAAGACATCAGTTCTTCTTAAAAAAGAGGTCATATTCCCTGCAGTTGCACTGCTGGGTATTTACCCCAAAAATACAGATGTAGTGAAAACAAGAGCCATCTGTACCCCAATGTTTATAGCAGCAATGGCCACCGTCGCCAAACTGTGGAAAGAACCAAGATGCCCTTCAAAGGATGAATGGATAAGGAAGATGTTGTCCATATACACGATGGAGTATTATGCCTCCATGAGAAAGGATGAATACCCAACTTTTGTAGCAACATGGACCAGACTGGAAGAGATTATGCTGAGTGAAATAAGTCAAGCAGAGGGAGTCAAGTATCATATGGTTTCACTTATATGTGGAGCATAACAAAGAACATGGAGGACATGGGGAGATGGTGAGGAGAAGGGAGGTGTGGGAAATTGGAAGGGGAGATGAACCATGAGAGACTATGGACTCTGAAAAACAACCTGAGTGTTTTGAAGGGGCGGGGTTGGAAGGTTGGGGAACCATGTGGAGAGTAATAGAGAAGGCACGTATTTCATGGAGCACTGGGTGTGGTGCAAAAACAATGAGTACTGTTACACTGAAAATAAATAAATAAATTTTTAAAAAAGAAAAAGAAATAAAAAGAGGTCATATTATATATATATATATATATATATATATACTATAAATGAATGACAATTGATTGTTTGATATTCAGCAAATTTGGCTAGTTCTACCCCAGGCTTCTTGGAGTTTGGTATCCAAGAAACCGGGGTCTGGGTGAGGAGCAGTGATTTTTGAATTTGTTTAATGGTTCATGCTGTTGTTAGGTGGAGCATCATCAGTTCTGATTTACTGTGCTCACAAGACACAAAACTGGCTTCCAAAGCATTTTGTCCTCAGAAACGTACATTGAAGCATACCTGGGTCAGAAAGCATCATTTGAAGGACAAAATGGCAACATCAATTTTCAACAAAAAGCCAGGCATGTGCAGAGATCAAGAAACCAGATGGTTATCAAATTCCTCTTGTTCAAGGTGGTACCTCCAACAATGCCTGATCTCAACCCTTGGACTTAGCCAAGAGATGGCTAATAACCCAATCTACTTGATATGACACTCAGGAATACAATACTTTTCTTTTTATAGAATTATCCCCTTATTTTTTTATAGAATGATGTACAAAAATAAGTGTAGCCACTGTAAGCAGCAGGCAACCTTTCCTGACGAGTGTCTGGTGGGCCCCATCCTGGAATGCTTCAGCCCTAACCACGTCCCCTGACAGTCACATATACTTAAGCTAATAGAAACCAGAGGGTTCCAGGAGCTTCAGGGCCCCCTGGGCTTGCTGAGACATCCAGAGGATTTCCTTTGCTTAGGCAAATAAGGCCACATTTGGAAAAATTATCCCAAATGTGTGTTCTAGCAATATGCATTTGTAGCCAGTAGCATTTTCCTGAAAACAAGCATTAGGAAGGCAGCAAAAGTAAAGGATGTAGGTACTAAAACCTTACTTCAGAAGTCAAATTTTAAAGGTACAAAGTGATAATCCTTGCCCAATCATCCTGAGACTAAATTAGGAAGATTGTCACTGGCTTCCTACCCCTCAGTCCCTCCATTTTGATTCATTGTTCTCTCTCCCTTTTTTTAAAAAAAGATTTTATTGACTTACTTAAGACAGAGAGAAAGAGAGCAGGCATGAGTTGGGGAGAGAGGCAGAGGGAAAAGGAGGAGCAGACTCCCTGCTGAGCAGGGAGGTAGATACTAGGACCTGGAGATCACAGCCTGAACTAAAGGCAAACTCCCAACTGACTGAGCCACCCACGCACCCCTGATTTAGGGTTCTCCTTTCATGGATCCTCATAAAGTCCTAGTACCTCCTAGGTTAGAGGAAAGCAGTCTGAAAACCCCATTCAAATCAAAGTGTTAGTCACTTAGCAATATTACATTGAATAAAGCATTGGACAGGGGATACAGTGTAATTTATTATGTAGTTAAATGGTCAGGTTCTGTTAGCAGATCAGTATTGGAATCCCAGCTCTGCCACTTACCATGAGAGACTATGGACTCTGAAAAACAACCAGAGGGTTTTGAAGGGGCGGGGGGTGGGAGGTTGAGGAACCAGGTGGTGGGTAATAGGGAGGGAATGTACTGCATGGAGCACTGGGTGTGATGTCAAAACAATGAACACTGTTATGCTGTAAATAAACAAATAATAAAAAAACGAACAACACTAATACCACTAGTAATAAACATTTATTAAGGAGCTATTAGGTGCCAGGCAAGCCTCAAAAGGAAGGTAAAATTTAGGCAAGCCACAAAAAAGAGTGATGAAGTTAAGTGTTTATACTTAACAATGAGAGTCCCAGTCTCCTCCCCACACCCCCACCCATGACTCCTAGAAGAGTGACAACCAGGATTATGACTCCCAAGAGTCCATGAAGAGAGTGTAGCCCAAGAGGCAAGATCTACAGATACTGACATAAAACTTCAGCGGGCTAGCCAATTTCTCCACTGGCTAACAAACACACCATGTACATACACCTTCAAATCTGTCTATTAGAGCTTCATTCTTTTCATTCAGGATCACCAGAGAATTATGGAAATTAAGAATTAAGGAAACTTCCAACATGAAATAGAAAGACCAAAACAAAGTAGCATGAAAAATTAGAAATGAAAAAAAAAGAAAAGAAAAGAAAAAAGGAAAATAAAAAAGAGAGGGAGCGTGAGACAGGGAAAAAAGGGAAGATAAAAGAGAAGGCTCAGCCCAAATGGGTCCCAAGGTAAGATTTATGAAGATTTATGAAGTATACACACAAAAACAGACAAACAAAAAGACTGGTAAAAGTATATGACAAGAGAACAACAATAACTATACATACATATATATATATACATATGTATATATATATACATATACATATATATATGTACATATACATATGTACATACATATGTATGTATATGTATATATAAGGAAAAAAAGCAAAGAACCTCATCAGAAAGAACCCCAAGTATAAGATTTGTATATTATGAGGACAAACACAAATTGACAGAAACACTGGCAGAAGGAAAAATTGGGAGAATGGTTATAAATTCTCAGTGTGGATGATTAAGTTTATTTTGATTCTTCCTGGATGTATCTTGATGTTTTTTGTTAAGGGACTCAACTTTCCTAAGTTACAGGGAGATTAGAAACTGGTTTGCCTATAGGGGTAGCATTGATTGGGGAAAGGGGATTACCTTGAAGTTTAACTCTATATGTATATTAGAAAATAAAATTTAAAAAAAATAAACTAGACTAAACTAAGTTAAAATTAAAAAATTAAAAAATAGAAAAGCAAAAGAAAAACACAGGTGTATGTATCAAAAAGTTCAGGTTAGAAGGTTATTAAGGAATTTGATGTACTGGACATCTCAGTACGATGGTAAATAGGTTAAAAAATTATCTGTATGTATTAAAAAAAAAAGAACCAGAATCTTGGTAAGGAGTTAAAAATAAAAGTTGTATTTATGAAGTATTGGTGGTTGTTCTCTTGCAGTCTTCTTTTTTTTTTTTTCTTCCTTCCTGGTTTGGTTTTCTGGGGGAGGGGCATGCCACGTGGGTTTTCAGACAATGATGTAACCTGAGTTAGGTCCTCCCGCTGCCCTCAAGGGGGTGGGCTCTCAGGAAACTGTTTTTTTCAGACTTTTGTTCTCTGGGGGTTTTTATGTTCTTTCATCTGTTTTCTCTTGCCTTGACAGCTTTTGATGGTTTTCGGAGTTTTAGAGGAGAGCAAACAGCACCCCGACCACCCTCTCAGAGAGAAGACTCAGAATGCTCTGCAGAGCAGTTGGCAGAGTTGGTTTTGAGTCCCGGTCCCTGGGGATGTAGGAGCTCCGCATTATACCCAATACCAGGGCAGCGGTGGCTGTCTAGGCAGCTCCAGACCGCCAGAGAGGTTCCAAGCAGAGATCTCACACTGAGATTTTCCCATAGTCCTGGGCTGGGAATGTCTGGTTTTTCCAGATGCCAGAGCTCCAGGCTAGCACCTATGAGCACCTGTCCCAAGGGAGGGTGTGGGAGGCGTGCATTTCAGGATTGCCATCTGGCCAGGCTCCCAGCCCCTCATGGGAGCCAGACCCCACTCATTCTCAGGCACGCTGGCGGCTCAGGGACCAAGACCTGATTTTTCTGCCGCACTCTCTCTAGCTCAGCGCCAGGGGAGGCTGTCCTGGGTCCAGGGACTTAGGTCCCTGTCCCTAACCACCCTGATTCCCACTACTTCCCCCCGTGATTTTTGCTCTTTGTTTTTTGAGTGCTTTCAACCAGACTCCAAGTTAATGCTGGTCCCCAGATGCAGGGCACTTTCGTATTGGGGTATTACTTTCCAATTGGTCACCTCTGGTGGCTCCCTCCTCCTTTTGTTTTTCTTCTGATATCAGTCAGATGTTCCCACTCTGCTTTACCTGCCCAATGGGGTCTTCTGCTCCTGGAGAGATCCAGACGTGTATAATTCTGATCTCAGGCTGATTTCATGGGTGATCAGAGTTCATGGGCCCACACTAAGGATATCTTAGACAAAGAGTCAGAATTTTTATAACTGGAAAGACTCTTTGAGACCTACTAGTTCCTTTCATTCCCCTCATTATTTTACAGATGAGAAAACAAAGCCTTGGAGAGGGTATGATCTCAGTCTCCTCCTTTTCTTTTACATGGCAGGATCTTTGCCATTGAACATGACTGAAATAGAAAGCAGAAATACTGAATTCAAACAACAGCATCTTAAATAAATAGATTGAGTGCTTTGTGAACAGGGATTTGTGGATGCATCTGTTCTACGATTTTGCTAAATAGCTTTATTATCTCAAAATTACATTCATTAAAATGGGATTTTACCTGCAAGGTGTCGTCAGGCAAGGGTTAGTGGACAGAAACCTTAAATCCTCGACAAGGCCTGGGCCAATGGGTGATCACTGAATAATACTAATTTGTTAGTTTCCATCCTGATTGTTAACAGTCAGCCACTCCATAGTCAAAACAAGAATCAGGAGATACATCTTGCTGAGATCCCAGCTCACCATGTTATGATACTAGCACTTTCTCTCTGCTTTCTGAGCCGCACTCAAAACATCAGCAAGGAGGTCCTCATACTGTGGTACCCACTAGAGCAGGCTCTCCATGACGTTCTCTTTCGCCCACAACACGAGCAGCAAGAGACATCATGAAACTCCAGGAGAAGTTCATTACTAAGTCGCTCTACTCCTACTTGTCATCTTCCATTGAAATATTCTGTCTGATAGTTCCTTCAGATGGAGGAACTGTGTTTCTCAGAAGGCAAAGTTCACTTTTTATTTTTTATTTTTTGCAGATTACTGGCTATAGAGCCCTTAGTGGAGGAAAACGGGCCCTGTCTCACACTTAAGTCCTCAGTCCTTAGGAGTTGTATTCATACGGTGAGCCCACAGTATTGCTCCCAAGCCCAGAAAGCATCCCCCTCGGCATTCTAGTGTTCTTTATCTTCATTTTAACTGTTCTGCAACATCCCTTTTCACTGATATATATATCAGTATATATATATGATGAGGTGGGATTCATCCCTGGGTTACAAGAATGGTTCAACATTCGCAAATCAATCAATGTGATAGAAGAAATCAATAAGAGAAGAGAGAAGAACCACATGGTCCTCTCAATGGATGCAGAAAAATCATTTGACAACATCCAGCATCCGTTCCTGATTCAAACGCTTCAAAGTATAGGGATAGAGGGAACATTCCTGAACTTCATAAAATCTGTGTATGAAAGTCCCACAGGCAATATCATCCTCAATGGGAAAAAGCTTGCAGCCTTCCCGTTGAGATCAGGAACACGACAAGAATGCCCACTCTCACCACTCTTGTTCAACATAGTATTAGAAGTTCTAGCAACGGCAATCAGACAACAAAGAGAAAGAAAAGATATCCAAATTGGCAAGAAAGAAGTCAAGCTCTCTCTCTTCACAGAGGACATGATTCTTTACATGGAAAACCCCAAAGACTTCACCCCCAAACTACTAGAACTCATACAGCAATTCAGTAACGTGGCAGGATACAAAGTCAATGTACAGAAATCAGTGGCTTTCTTATACATCAACCATGAAAATACAGAAAGGGAAATTAGAGAATTGATTCTATTTACTATAGCACCAAGAACCGTAAGATACCTGGGAATAAACCTAACCAAAGAGGTAAAGGATCTGTACTTGAGGAACTACAGAACACTCCTGAAAGAAATTGAAGAAGACACAAAAAGATGGAAGACCATTCCATGCACCTGGATCAGAAGAATAAACGTTGTTAAAATGTCTATACTGCCTAGAGCAATCTATACTTTTAATGCCATTCCGATCAAAATTCCACCGGTATTTTTCAAAGAGCTGAGCAAATAATCCTAAAATTTGTATGCAATCAGAAGAGACCCTGAATTGCTAAGGAAATGTTGAAAAACAAAAACAAAACAGGTGGCATCACATTACATGATTTCAAGCTTTACTACAAAGCTGTGATCACCAGGACAGCATGGTACTGGCATAAAAACAGACACATCGACCAGTGGAACAGAGTAGAGAGCCCAGATATGGACCCTCACATCTATGGTCAAACAATTTTCGACAAAACAGGAAAAAATATACAGTGGAAAAAAGACAGTCTCTTCAACAACTGGTGCTGGGAAAACTGGACAGCTATGTGTAGAAGAATGAAACTCAAACATTCTCTTACACCGTACACAAAGATAAACTCGAAATGGATAAAAGACCTCAACATGAGACAGGAATTGAAAATGACCATACAGACAAAAGATTGATATCCAGGATCTATAAAGAACTCCTCAAACTCTTACACTGTTGGTGGGAATGCAAGTTGGTGCAGCCGGTTTGGAGAACAGTGTGGTGAATCCTCAAGAAATTAAAAAGAGAGGTTCCCTATGACCCTGCAATTGCACTACTGGGTATTTACCCCAAAGATACAGATGTAGTGAAAAGAAGGGCCATCTCTACCCCAATGTTTATAGCAGCAATGGCCACGGTCACCAACCTGTGGAAAGAACCAAGATGCCCTTCAGTGGACGAATGGATAAGGAAGATGTGGTCCATATACACAATGGAGTATTATGCCTCCATGAGAAAGGATGAATACCCACCTTTTGTAGCAACATGGACCAGACTGGAAGAGATTATGCTGAGTGAAATAAGTCAAGCAGAGAGAGTCAAGTATCATATGGTTTCACTTATTTGTGGAGCATAACAAAGAACATGGAGGACATGGGGAGATGGAGAGTAGAAGGGAGTTGAGGGAAATTGGAAGGGGAGATGAGCCATGAGAGACTATGGACTCTGAAAAACAACCTGAGGGTTTGGAAGGGGTGGAGGGTGGGAGGTCGGGGAACCAGGTGGTGGGTAATAGGGAGGGCATGTATTGCATGGAGCACTGGGTGTGGTGTAAAAAAATGAATACTGTTACCCTGAAAAGAAATTTTAAAAAGTGGGAAAAAAAGTTGAACATATCACCGATAATATTATTAGCATTTAGAGGTGAGTGTGAGCTAGTGCCATTCATGGTCTATAATGGCCATGGTAAGGGTGGGAACAGTTGTGCAACATCTATTGGAATATATGTTTGCAGGAGCAGGGCCATAAGTAGCAGAGGTGGTTCTGAGAATGTCCCCCATCCTCACCCTCTAGCCTTCTTATTCTTAGATACTAGTTTTTGAGTGCTATGCCCTTAGCCCATTATATGAATTGCTCCTTCAATCAACACTACCACTCTATGAAGTACATATTTATGATTTCCATTTCATAAGTGAGGCAGAGAGAGGTAAGCTAAAGGTATACAGCTAACAATGACTAGTGATATTAAGATATAAACCTGAATCTTCCAGTCCCAAAGCCTCTTCATTATGCTACCACCCATTTGCTAAATTTGTTCTTATTCCTGTGTAGCAGTAGGTTCTGTAGGCTGTAGACATATCTGCGTCATCCCTTTGCCGCATCCAGGGTCCTGACCATACCTCAGCCTTAGCTCAGTGCTTCAACATCATAATCATCTTAGAGGTGTAAGATAAAAGTCATTTACCAGTTGGTTATAACATATCTATTTATTTTTCCCGATCTGTGGTTTTTGGAATTCTATTTTACTAACGTATTACTGCCATAACCCTCCTGCTTTGTTGGTTTCAGTAATCATCATGTAAGTGCATTCGGCCTTGATTGGGGGGGAGACTCAGAGGCATCTCTTGGAATGGGCTCATGATGTGAAAATGACTGATGGAACCTATGTCTTTGTTCCCTATGACGCTCTGCTCTACAGTTTACTTTATAAGCATACCCCCTACCAGGTCCTGAGGAACAACCCAAAACTCCAGGAAGCCTATGATTCTGTGTTGACCGTTACAGTGGAATCCCAAGAAAAAACCTTCTATCAAGCCTATACTGAGGCAGCAGCTAGACATGAAATTCTTGGGAAGCTGGAGTCAGATCAGGTAAGTGCAGAGTTACAAGTTATCATAAGTGGAGACCCTCAAACACGAAGGTCAGTATTGTTCCTGTGAAAGGCCTCTATTTGCATAGGCAACCCAATCTAGAAGAGGCAACCACGCATAAATTAAAAACACCATTTGTTTGCAGGAAACATTTGTCAAACAAAGACACATTGTTGAAGCTTTTTCTTTTTTAATTGTCAAGCTGCCCACAATGACAACATGCAGCTGTGAAGAATAAGTAAAACCTATTTAAGAAGAGGGAAACAAAGATTTCATAATGTACTAGTGCTATTCCAGGGAGCTATTGTGTCTAGCTTCCAGGGAGCTAGAGAAGTTTTATGTCTGACCCAAGTTCAGCTGGTTTGAATAGTTCTAAATCTATTCAAAATCAAAGAGAACTGGTGCATGAGACCATATTAAATTTATTATTGATAAAACTGGTATTAGAGAATATGGCTTCTGTTGTAAGCATTTGAGCTTCCCAGTACTGAATCTGAGGATTACCCAGACTTCCCTACCTAGTCAACAACATCGCAAGACCACCATATTCTAGCACCACAAGGGCGTGCCTTTTGTAAAATGTACAGCCTGGAGGAGCATAGTGGAGTGTGTGCTTCCTATAGGTAGGTGGCTCCTAAGAGAAAGAAGTTAGGAGGGTCTGGGCTGTATATCCTTAGTTCTCCTTCCAAATTAACCAGTCAGGTTAAATCACTCCTCCTCTGTGAGAAGGAATGAGTAAGGGAGTGAGGAGAGGTCAGATGCTTTTTTTTTTTTCTAGTAGAGCTATCTCTGCATGAAAGGAATAGTTTGGAATGGGGAAGAATTCCTCCCTTCTAATATGTAAGATGTGATATTTACATGTGTATAAATGAATATATGTATAAACACATTTCAGATTCAAATCACAGACACTAAAGGGCCTGAGCAAGGTAAAGGAGTAGGGAGGGGAAGAAAGCAGAGAAAGGAATGGAGAGCAAAGACAAAAACAAAGAGGAAACATCCAAAAAAGACAAGGAATATGGGAAGAAGGTAGGGAGGCCAAGGATACCAGTTAGATTTGAAAAAAAATAAAGAGGTGGTTTTTGTAGTTTGGAGGCTAGATGTAGAAGGCAGTCCCTTTTAGAAGTATTTAGCATAACACATGAGTAGAATTAAAAGTTCTAGCATTTGCTAGCATAGTGTATCAGTTATAATGCTTCTGGCTGTAAGTAACAGACTATTCAAGACAAAATGGCCCAGGTGATTTTTCTTTTCAAAATTTGAAGGTATGGGAGCTCAAAGGTCCGTTATTCATCAGCTCAATGATGTTATCAATGAACCAGGCTCAACATATCTTTCCATTTTACAAACCATAGCATGCTATCTGGCCATCATTATTTGGTTGGTCTTATGGTCCCATGATGGCTGCCACAGTTCCAGACATTACATATTATAGGTGGAACTGCCTCCAGCTAAAAATGGGCAATGATCTTTTCTTGTGTCTCTCTTTAGGAGTGAGGAAATCTTTCCCAGAAACTCCTCAGGCAGACTTTTCTCCACACTTTCTTGATCACATTCATGTCTCATATACATACCAAAATCAATCATTTAGGAAGAGGAACAAAACCATCATGGTTAACCCTATGGCTGCTGGAAAAATGTGAACAGATTTGAGATTCTGTTAGCAGGGAAGATGGCTGTCAGGGAGGCAGCTGATTGTGTCTAACACTCACATTCTCAATGATATTCTTTTTTATATCCACCATTTATTAATTTATCCCGTGGACTGCTTCTGCTTCTGCACAAATAATTCAGATAAAATGTAGGTTTACTTTAAGTATTGATTACAAAGATTTTGCTGATTCTTGTTCTAATGAAAAAAAAAAAAAGGTGACCAGCAGAAATATTAACAGGGCAGGTTTTGAACTTTATTGCTACTGAGATGTTTATAATAAATCTTTCTTTTAGGAGACACACAGATGTTTAAAAACAGGTGGTCAGTTTGGTCATGAATTGCAAGAATCCCTCAGATCCCTAAGAATGGTTGCTCAAACCAGTTGTTTGGTGTTATTTACAGGCAAGCGAAGAGATGGTGAATTTTTGTATTTTTTAGCCAATGATACAACACCACATCGATACAGACTAAGTCTTTTTACTTTAATCATGAAATGAGGGAAGGAGAAATGTGCATGTGTGTGTGTGTGTATTGTACATACTTATATATGAACAGATATTTTTATAAAAAATTCAGACCTACTACTTGTAATATTTGATCCAATCTTTTTGTGCTTGTGGAAAACATAAGGTAATTAAGGCAAGAAAAGAAAAGACACCACTATCTTCGTTGCTAGGCAACATGTACCCTGCTTTAGACAAGAAAATAGAGAGAGTTAAAGCAAAGGATCTAGATCTTATAAAACAGCTTGTTTGGATGCATTTCTTCCCCCTCTTTGCAGGTGCCTAGGGTATACCCCCCTAACCAAAGGCCAAGAGAAGGATGAGACAGTTATCTTTGGATTTCTGATAAACAAAACCTTCTTTTTCCTAAATTATTTAGCTAAATTTTTGAAGGCTGTTGTTATAGGAGAAAGAGCATATGATAAAGAGTGAGACACACTTGGGTTTAAGTACCAGGGTTCCACTCTTACTAGCTGTGTGTCCTTGGGCAAATTACTTCCACTTTTTTGAGTCTCAGGGTTCTCCTCTGTAAAATGGGTTAGTGATCTACATCTAGGATTATTGCAAAGATTAAACAAAGTCACACGTGTAAGGTAACTAGCAGAATGTCTGGCTCACAGAGACCTTCCTTTCCACTTTTTCTGCCATGGGGTCAGAATGACCTTACACTTACCATCTAAGCTTGAATCTGATTTCAGCTCCCTACTCTTGAAGTTTTCTGGTTCCTAGCAGAAAATTGCTCAATAGTTTTAGCTTTCAAAATTATTTTGCTTTCAGAATCCCAAATGATATTTTCTTAGATCAAATGATGTAGTGCATCATTTGTTTGTCCCCAGAATCCTGCTGTTTTTGCCGTTAAGTCAAAAGATCAATAAATATCTGCTGAGAACCTGCCATGCGCCATGCATTGTGTGGAACTCCAGATAGAACAGTTAACAAGACAAGATTTTTGTCAGTGGTGTGTTGGAACTTGTTTACTAAAGTTGATGGTGTGCACCTTTTCCCAATTCTGTGTCCAGTGGCATCATGTTGGTAGCTAGAAACCAGCCATCGGGAGTATTTACACCACAGAAATTGGTAAATGATACAAGTAAGAGCTGTTTTCCTCCTTATAGAATCAAATGTTTCCTTGCGCATCTCTTGTTCCCGATCATTTGGGGTGTAAATTCCTGTGAGAGGGACAGTAAGCGAATAAACAAACACATGAAAAACATGGCCATTTTTCTCTCTTGCCCAATAACTTCCAGTGGAGTTGAAATTTCCATAGAGAGGCTATATTGCCCAGAGCAGTATTTGCAATCTCTTTTAATTTATGTCCTTCTTTAAAAAGTAAAACCAGGGGCGCCTGGCTGGCTCAGTGGGTTAAAGCCTCTGCCTTCGGCTCAGGTCCTGATCCCAGGGTCCTGGGATCGAGCCCCACATCGGGCTCTCTGTTCTGCAGGGAGCCTGTTTCCTCCTCTCTCTCAGTCTGCCTCTCTGCCTGCTTGTGATCTCTGTCTGTCAGATAAATAAATAAAATCTTAAAAAAAAAGTAAAAGCAAAGACTGTCAAAGTGATATGCACACATAGTTTTAACGGTTAAGAAATGCTAAAAAGTTTGTGTCAACAACAAAGCAGTTCTTAGGCCTCCCTCCCACCTTTCATCAGAAGCAACCACTTTCTTGTCCCTTTTGCTTTTTATTCTGGTATTTACTTCTGGTTATGTAAATACCATACCACCGCTAGTCTCTCTCTCTCTCTCTCTCTCTCTCTCCCTCTCTCTCAGTTATCTCTTGATTAATCAATTTATTTATTATTCATTTATTTATGTATTATTGAGAGATGGGGAGAGAGAGAGAGGGAGGGAGGAGGGGTAGCGGGAGAAGGAGAGTCTTTTGTGTATTTTTAAAGATTATTTATTTGAGAGTGAAAGAAAGAGAGAGCAAGAGCCTGGGGGGAGGGGCAGAAGGAGAGAGAATGTTAAGCAGACTCTGTGCTGAGCACCAAGCCTGATGCAGGGCTTAATCTCATGAGTCTGAGTTCAGGGCCTGAGCTGAAACCAGGAGTTGGATGCTTAACAAGATGTGCCACCCAGACGCCCCATGGAGAAAGAGAATCTTAAGCAGACTCCACTCCCAGGGTGGAGCTTGACACAGGGCTCCATCCCACAACTGTGAGATCATTCACGCATGACCTGAGCCGAATTCAAGAGTTGGATGCTTAAGGGACTGAGCCACGCTGGCACCCCTTGATTAATCAATTTTAGACAATATTTGCTGGCTTTCTATTACAGTTGAGGACTTTTAGCTCCTATATACTTCCTTATGCTCCTTCAAACCTTCAATATAGGTATGCCACAAGTTTTAGTTAAACTCATATTTGGTATTTTTTGTATTATACCTATCTAACTATCATTGATTGCTGATCCATATGGTATATTATGGTAACAGTTCATTCTGCATGTAACTTTTGATTTTTACTGGGGTTAACAATTGTCTCATTTTAAAATTTGTTTACCTTAACTTGAATTGTGAAGTCTTTCCACACTGTCTGATAAAGCTGTAGAATTTTCACAGAACAGTTTTATACATGGCAAAAATCCTTTATCAGTTTCATTTGTTTTTCCCGAAGCTCTCTGTCCTCCTGTTCCAATCTAAACTTATTGCTTTCTAAAGCTTCTGCACAACTGTTATGCTAAGATCTCCTTTTCCACTACCCTGGAAGGTCCCTTTCTCCTTTTTTTTTCTCTGCTGAATCCACTCTTGCATGAATCTTGTGGCTCCCATTTTTTTCCCCCAGTTTACTCTTGTTTTGGTGGAGCACACTCTCTAGTGAGAAAGGTACAGGGATGGTAAATTTTTGAAATTTTGCATATCTGAAAGTCATTCTTCTATCTTCACGATTGGTTGATAGTTTGAGTATAAAAATCTAGGTTACAAAATCATTTTCCCTAAGGTGCCCGGCTGGCTGCTGGAAGAGCATGTGACTTTTTTTGATCTCGGGTTTTTAAGTTTGAGCCCTGCGTTGGGTGTAGAGATTACTTAAAATCAACCGTCAAATAAAATAAAATCATTTTCCTTTAGCGCTCTGCAACATGGCATGCTGTCTTCCTATTTCCATTATTGGCATTGACAATTCCAATGCCATTGTTATTCCTGAGTCTTTAATAAAACCTCTTTTCATTCCTTCCCATCTCTTCTAGAGGCTTTTAAGACTATCTTTATTCTTGATGTTAGGAAATTTCATGATGATGTCTGGGTCCTTGACATATATTATGCAGTATCTATTGTGGGGCCTTTCAATCCCATTCTACCTGGGAAATGTTTGTGTATCATTTATTTGATAATTTCTTTAACAACATTGTCTTTGTTCTCTCTGAAAATACTCTTCCTTGTTTATAAGATTGCCTGGGTTGATTTTTTAATTGTCTAATTGGTTCTCTTGTACCATCCAGATTTTTGTTATAAATTACTCTTCCTAACAGAGCCTCCCAACTTTGCATCTTCTTTTACTGATTTTTAATTTTTTCCCCTATAATACTGTTAATTTCCAAGAGGTGGTTCTTGCTGTTTGATTATTCTATTTTGATGGGATCCCAGTTTTGTTTTGTAACTATGGTATTTTATCTTATTCCTTAGAAAATATTAATCGTACTTTCTTTGAATTCTTTTCTGCTGCCTGCGTTTTTCTCCCTTTCTAATTTTTCATGCTGCTTTGTTTTGGTCTTTCTATTTCATGTTGGAAGTTTCCTTAATTCTTAATTTCCTTAATTCTCTGGTGATCCTGAATGAAAAGAATGAAGCTCTAAGAGACAGATTTGAAGGTGTATGTACATGGTGTGTTTGTTAACCAGTGGAGAAATTGACTAGCCCGCTGAAGTTTTATGTCAGTATCTGTAGATCTTGCCTCTTGGGCCACAGTCTTTTCATGGACTCTTGGGAGTCATAATCCTGGTTGTCACTATTCTAGGAGTCATGGGTGGGGGGTTTGGGAGGAGACTGGGACTCTCATTGTTAAGTATAAACACTTTAACTTCATCACTCTTTTTTGTGGGTTGCCTAACTTTTACCTTCCTTTGGATTACGTGTCCCAGCTCCAGAGCTGCTCTGAATCAATTTAACCTGTTTCCAGCAGGGTCTGGCTTTCCTTAATAGAGGTGGGGATGGCGGATGTCTAATCACTCCTTACAAGGACATTCAAAGGGCTGTCATTCCTTTAAAGTCCTGCCTTACTCGGACTTCTATAGTACTTGGTGCCTCTAATTCCTATGCCTTTGTAGGATTCTCAGGGGGGAAATCTGCTTGTTGCTTACCAGCATTCCCCCTTGGGGGAATGGTGTGGAAGGTTGGTGTGTCTGTTCCTTGTTCTCCTTGCTGGAGAGAGATATTTGAGAGGAAGAGGAGACTGAGGTAAAAAATCTTGATCTCACCATCTTCAATCAGGAAGTCATGAAGGAAAAAAGAAGTTACAAAAAAGTTATTGGTGGATCTAGCAGATACTTGATTTAGCAAATATTTATTAATCTCAGGTATAACATGGTTAAGAGCATGGTCTTTGACGGCAGAGTGATGTACATTTACTTAAGCTCTCTGTATCTTCTTTTCATTTTATGAAGTTGGGAGTAATAATAGTGCCTACCTCATATAGTTATTGTGAGGATTAAATGAGTTAATACACATAAAGAGCTTGCCTGGCACCTAATAGCTCCTTAATAAATGTTTATTATAAACGGTATTAGTGTTGTTCTTTTTATTATTACTGTGGGCTCAGCACTTTGCAGGTGATACCAAGGAGAACAATATAGAAATAAGGCCTTTTCCCCAATGAAGGGGAACGGTTTTACCATTTTAGGGTGCTAAGAACACTGGTTCTTAAATTGGATCTTTTAGGGGCACCAAGATGGCTCAGCTAGCAGAGTGTGCAATTCTTGATTTCGGGGTTGTGAGTTCCGGCCCCATATTGGGTGTCGAGATTACTTATAAATAAAAAAAAAACTTAAGATAGAATAAAATAAAATTGGGATTTTTGCTTATTGGTCACAAATTCAAGACTGGGATAAGGTACTTGACCACTATGCTTCCAGGATGGTATTATTAGAGTTCTGTGTTCCTCTTCTGAAGTGCAAATAATAGAAGCTCTCATGTATCCAGTGCTTCCTCTGTGCCTGGTAGTTAACACAAATGTTCTCATCAGATCTGTAGATCAAGCCTACAAATTAGGTATTATTATCTCTACTTTATGGGTGATGAAACTGAGGCTCAAGGTCACTTTTCCAAGGTCAAACAGCTGCTGGCAAGTGATAGAGCTCAGGATTCCAATACTGATCTGCTAACAGAACCTGACCATTTAACTACATAATAAATTACACTGTATCCCCTGTCCAATGCTTTATTCAATGTAATATTGCTAAGTGACTAACACTTTGATTTGAATGGGGTTTTCAGATTGCTTTCCTCTAACCTAGGAGGTACTAGGACTTTATGAGAACCCCTGAAAGGAGAACAGTAAATCAGGGGTGCCTGGGTGGCTCAGTCAGTTGGGAGTTTGCCTTTAGCTCAGGCCATGATCTCCAGGTCCTAGGATCTACCTCCCTGCTCAGCAGGGAGTCTGCTCCTCCTTTTCCCTCTGCCTCTCTCCCCAACTCATGCCTGCTCTCTTTCTCTCTATCTCAAATAAGTCAACAAAATCTTTTTTAAAAAAAAGGGAGAGAGAACAATGAATCAAAATGGATGGACTGAGGGGTCTGAAGCCAGGGACAAACTTCCTAATTTAGTCTCAGGATGATTGGGCAAGGATTATCACTTTGTACCTTTAAAATTTGACTTCTGAAGTAAGGTTTTAGTACCTACATCCTTTACTTTTGCTGCCTTCCTTATGCTTGTTTTCAGGAAAATGCTACTGGCTACAAATGCATATTGCTAGAACACACATTTGGGATAATTTTTCCAAATGCAGCCTTATTTGCCTAAGCAAAGGAAATCCTCTGGATTTCTCAGCAAGCCCAGGGGGCCCTGAAGCTCCCGGAACCCTCTGGTTTCTATTAGCTTAAGTATATGTGCCTGTCAGGGGATGTGGTTAGGGCTGAAGCATTCCAGGATGGGGCCCACCAGACACTCGTCAGGAAAGGTTGCCTGCTGCTTACAGTGGCTACACTTATTTTTGTACATCATTCTATAAAAAAATAAGGGGATAATTCTATAAAAATAAAAGTATTGTATTCCTGAGTGTCATATCAAATAGATTGGGTTATTAGCCATCTCTTGGCTATGTCCAAGGTTTGAGATCAGGCATTGTTGGAGGTAGCACCTTGAACAAGAGGAATTTGATTACCATCTGGTTTCTTGATCTCCGCACATGCCTGGCTTTTTGTTGAAAATTGATGTTGCCATTTTGTCCTTCAAATGATGCTTTCTGACCCAGGTATGTTTCAATGTACGTTTCTGAGGACAAAATGCTTTGGAAGCCAGTTTTGTGTCTGTGAGCACAGTAAATCAGAACTGATGGTGGTCCACTTAACAACAGCATGAACCATTAAACTAAACAAAATAAAAAATCACGGGGCACCTGTGTGGCTCAGTGGGTTAAAGCCTCTGCCTTCGGCTCAGGTCATGATCCCAGGGTCCTGGGGTCGAGCCCCGCATTGGGCTCTTTGCTCTGCGGGGAGCTTGCTTCCTCCTCTCTCTCTGCCTGCCTCTCTGCCTAGTTGTGATTCCTCTCTGTCAAATAAATAAAATATTAAAAAAAAAATAAAAAAAATAAAAAATCACTGCTCCTCACCCAGACCCTGGTTTCTTTCCAAGAAGCCTGGGGTAGAATTAGCCAAATTTGCTGAATATCAAACCATCAATTGTCATTCATTTATTCATAATTCATTCAATTAGGTTCAGTTGTATGCAGCAGGCAAAACTAATAGTTGGAGTCATGAGTCATGATTAATGTTTACAGTACTCTGCAGTTTATATAGATATATATATACATATGTGTATAAACATATATATATATGTGTGTGTGTATATATATATATATATAAATGTAATATGACCTCATTTTTTTCTTTTTCTTTGTTTTAAATTTATTTATTTATTTTCAGCATAACAGTACTCATTGTTTTTGCACCACACCCAGGGCTCCATGCAAAACGTGCCCTCTCTATTACCCTCCACCTGGTTCCCCAACCTCCCACCCCCCGCCCCTTCAAAACCCTCAGGTTGGGGGCGCCTGGGTGGCTCAGTGGGTTAAGCCGCTGCCTTCGGCTCAGGTCATGATCTCAGGGTCCTGGGATCGAGCCCCGCATCGGGCTCTCTGCTCGGCAGGGAGCCTGCTTCCCTCTCTCTCTCTCTCTCTCTGCCTGCCTCTCTGCCTACTTGTGATCTCTCTCTGTCAAATAAATAAATAAAATATTAAAAAAAAACCCCTCAGGTTGTTTTCAGGGTCCATAATCTGTCATGGTTCATCTCCCCTTCCAATTTCCCACACCTCCCTTCTCCTCTCCATCTCCCCATGTTCTCCATGTTCTTTGTTATGCTCCACAAATAAGTGAAACCATATGGTACTTGACTCTCTCTGCTTGACTAATTTTGCTCAGCATAATCTCTTCCAGTCTGGTCCATGTTGCTACAAAAGTTGGGTATTCATCCTTTCTCATGGAGGCATAATACTCCATCGTGTAAATGGACCACATCTTCCTTATCCATTCATCTGTTGAAGGGCATCTTGGTTCTTTCCACAGTTTGGCGACCATGGCCATTGCTGCTATAAACATTGGGGTACAGATGGATCTTCTTTTCAATACATATGTATTTTTGGGGTTAATACCCAGCAGTGCAGCTGCAGGGAATATGACCTCTTTTTTTAAAGAAGAACTGATTTCTTTACTTGAGAGAGAAATAGAGAGAGAAAGCATGAGTGGGGGACAGAGACAGAGGGAGAAGGAGAAGCAGACTCCCCGCTGAGCAGGGAGCCTGATTCGAGGCTCAATACTGGGGCCCCGAGAGTATGACTTGACCCTAAAGCAGTCACTTAACAGACTGACCCCCCCCAGGAGGCCCAACAAATGCCCTCCTTCATAGCTGTCACCCTTTTAGCCCATCCCTCTGCCCACCAACTCTCTGATCATCATCAGTGCCTTCTCTGTAGCTACCAGTCAGTTTCCTGGTTTGCCTCTCTCAATTTCCCCCCATGTTCCTTTCTTTTGTATCTTAAATACCATATATGAGAGAAGGCAAATAGTATTCGTCTTGCGTTGACTAATTTTGCATCCCAAAGTCCTCTACAGCTGAATCCATGTTGTTCCAAATGGCAACATTTCTTTCTTTTGGAGGGCTGAGTAATATTCCATTACACACAACACACACACACGGACACACACACACGCACACACACACACAAAAACCCACAACTTCTTATTTCTTGAGGCATCAGTAAATGGACAATTGAGTTATTTCTAGCTTTACGGCCTTGTTGATAATGCTGTAAACATTGGGCTGCACATTTCCCTTCCAATTAGTATTTTGGTATCCCTTGGGTCAGTCCTTCGTAGTGTAATGGCTGGAGAGCAGGGGAATTCGGTTTTTAGCTTTTTGTGGAACATCTGTACTATCAGAAACAACATTTCCATCTTACTTCCAAATTCTAGCAAAAGATATGTTTAAAGTAGGATATGAGTATGGGTTTGAGTCTTTCTGGTAAGGAGAGGGGGACCGCCACCCAATGCAGGCACGCTTAGTATTCAGCATGGTCTTAAATTATTCTGAATGTGTGTCGAGCACCTACATTGTGCCAGACAATAGGCACCATCTTCTTCATGTTTCCGTAAGTCATTTCTGCACCCTGCTTGGGGTTCAAACGCACATTTCTTCCCATGCAGTTTTCCTCTGGATCCCTGTGATCCTCTGCACTATTCCTTATATTCCATACCGGAAAGAGGACTACCTAAAGAGGATATGGTACCTATACTCACTGGAATCTGATTCAGACATCAGAAGCGATGAATACCTCCCATTTTCCTCGATGTGGGTGGAACTGCAGGGGATTCTGCTAAGGGAAATCAGACAGTCAGAGATAGACCATTATCACAGGTTTTCACTCATAATTGAAAAAATATATTTCTAAAAATGAAAACAAAAAAAGAATGCCCTCCACGTCTTCCACATATTATGCGAAAAAAAAAAAAAAAAACTTCACTGTGATTACAGTGAGTACCAGTTGAGAAGAGTCATTGGTAATTATGACATTGCCTTCTACCCCAAACCGTCCTTGTGAAACTTTATATACATAGCATATATATATATGCTACATATATATATGTAGATTCTATGTAGATTCCTAAAAAATATGTATAGATATATATTTGGCAATGCTTACGGCACTCAGAATTTTACATATATATATATATATATACACACACACATATATGCAGATATATATAATCCTATATATATATTTAATATATATGCCCTGTTTTTTAAGAAGAACTGATTTATTAGAGAGAGAGACACAGAGAAAGCATGAGTGGGGGGCAGAGGGAGAGGGATAAGGAAAAGCAGAGTCCCCGCTGAGCAGGGAGACAGATTCGAGGTTCAATCCTAGACTGCGAGATTATAAGTTGTGCCTAAAGCAGACACATAACTGACTGAACACCCCCAGGAGCCCCAACAAATGCCATCCTTCAGACCAATCACCAGTTTAGCACATCCCCCTGCCCACTCCTTCTCTGATAATCACCAGTGCCTTCTCTATAGCTACCAGTCTGTTTCTTGGTTTGCCTTTTTCAATTTCACCCCATGTTCATTTGTTTTGTTTTCTCGAATGCCACATATGAGAGAAACCAAATAGAATTCGTCTTTCTTTGACTCACTTTGCTTCACATACTTTTCTCCAGCTGAATCCATGTCGTTCCAAATGGCAACCTTCAACATTTATTTCTTTTGGATGGCTGTGTAATATTCCATTACACACACACACACACACACACAGGCACACACACACACACACACTGTGTTATTTATTGAGTCATCTGTTGAGGGACATTTGAGTTATTTCCATCATTTCAGCATTGTTGATAATGCTATAAGCATTGGGCTGCACATGTCCCTTCCAATCAGAATTTTGGTATCCCTTGGGTCAGTCCTCCATAGTGTTATGGCTAGAGAGCAGGGGAATTCGGTTTTTAGTTTTTTGTAGAACATCCGTACTATCAAAAACAACATTTCCTTACTTCCAAATTCTAGCAAAAGATATGTTTAAAGTAGGATATGAGTATGGGTTCGAGTCTTTATGGTGAGGTGAGGGGGATTGCCACCCAAAACATGCATGCTGAGGATTCAGCATGGTCTAGAGTCTTCTGAATGTGTGTTGAGCATCTACTATGTGCCAGATAATATGCACCAACTTATTCATATTTCTTTAAGTCAATTGAACAACCTGCTTGTGATTCAAACTCACAACCGAAAAGAGCTAGAGCTGTATGCTCCCACCCACTGAGACAGCCGGGTGCTGCTGCACCGTTGTCTTGAATCCCCACAACAGCTGGGAAGAGTAGAGCTGGAGTTTGAAGGCAGGTGGCTGTGACTCCGGATCCTCAGCCTTTCCTGAGAACTGACGTATGCCAAAGCATCAAACCTTTACCCAGGAGAAGAAGAGCTTACAGAATGGTTGACATGTTTTCCTTATACTTTAGGAATCAGTCCACTGTTCCTTGAAAAGAAAATAGAAAAAGGAGATGAAATAGTTGCTTTTTTTCCGTACCGTTCTGCATCTTCAACAATACTTGTGAAAGCGGTCATGCAGCACATTGATTTTGAAAACCTGGGAGTCTGAGGAATTCTTGTATAATACTGACATTGCATGACTAAGAGGGATCATGACCAAAGTCCTCAAGAAATCCCTTTCACGTCAGTTTGCGAGCTGGCAACTAGAGGGCAGCACTGATCTGCTTTCTGTCATTTTGACAGGGTTGAAGGTGGCAGAAAATTGGGTCCTGATTCCACGTGTCCTCTCCAAACTGCCACAAAGAAATGGATAAATCCATGATCCATACATATAGCCTAAATAGCCTCAAACAGCCTCTTTGCATCCTGTAGTAATGCGGCAAAATGACTTAGCTCTGAGCCCTGGAGCCATGCTGCTTCCTTTCGCCCCGGGACACCACCATTTCCCTGCTGCGTGAACTTGGTCACATCACAGAATCTCTCCAGACTTGATGGTTTTGTCCACCTCTGACGTGAGAATTAAAATTGTCCTCCCCATGGAGTGGCAGGCTGCCTAAGTCTGTAGAGCATTTGACTCTGGACCACAGGGTCAGGGCTGGAAACCCCATCCTGGGCGTGGGTCCCACTTCAGAAAGTAAAAGAGGGGCTCCTGGGTGGCCCAGTTGGTGAGGCATCGGCCTTGTGCTTGGGTCATGATCCCAGGGCCCTGGCATTGAACCCCACCTCATCGGGCTCCCTGCTTAGCAAGAAGCCTGCTTCTCCTTCTCCTTCTGCCTGCCACTCAGCCTGCTTTTGCTCCCTCTCTCTCTGCCAAAGGAATGAATGGAATGTTTCTTTATTGAAATTCCATGCGCCAGCATACAATATATCTTTAGCTTTGGATGCAACGTTCAATCATTAGTTGCGTATACCTCCCTGAGCTCATCCTATCATGTGCCCTCCTTAATGCACAGCACCTTGTGACCCCATCTCCCCACTCACCTCCCTTTCTGCCAACTTCACTTTGCTTCCAGGAGTCAGGAGTGTTTTGTGGTTTGTCTCTCTTTCTGATTACTTCCTGTTCAGTTTTCCTCTCGATCCCTGTGATCCTCTGCACTATTCCTTATATTCCATACAGGAAAGAGGACTACCTCAAGACGATGTGGATCCTAGACTCACTGGAATCTGACTCAGGCATCAGAAGGGACGAATACCTCCCATTTTCCTCGATGTGTTTGGAAATGCAAGGGATTCTGCTAAGTGAAATCAGTGAGCCAGAGAAAGATCATTATCACAGGGTTTCACTCCTATGGGAAAAATATATAATTCTAAGAAAGAAAATCAAATAGCCTGATCTCCAAGTCGTCCAGGTGTTATGCTAAATAAATGAAAATCTGCACTGTGATTACAGTGAGTGCACGTATGATATTGCCTCCTACCCCAATGGTCCTTTGTGGAAGAATGTATACATCATATATATATATATATATATGATATATATATATTACTGTTTTTACGTAGATACCTATATGTATATGTATAGATGTATATTTGGCAATGTTTATAGCACTCGGCGTTTTATATATATATATACACATATATATATACATATGTAAGTAAACCTATATTTATATATATAATATATATAATATATATGCCCTGTTATCTAAAAAGAAGTGATTTCTTTATTTGAGAGAGAGAGAGACAGAGAGAGAGAAGGCATGTGTGGCAGGCAGAGACAGAGGGAGATGGACAAGCAGACTCCCCGCTTTGCAGGGATCCTGCATGGAGGCTCAATCCTGTGGCCCTGAGAGTATAACTTGAGCCTAAAGCAGACATTTAAATGACAGAAACCCCCAAGGAGCCCCAACATATGCCCTTCCTCAGACCCATCTCCCGTTTAGCCCATCCCCCTGACCACCTCCTCTCTGATCATCATCAGTGCATTCTCTAGAGCTATCAGTCTGTTTCCTGGTTTCCCTCTCTCAATTTCTTCCCATGTTCATTTGTTTTTTTTTTAAATACCATATATGAGAAAAACCACATAGAATTCATCTTTCTTTGACTCCTTTTGCTTCATATGTTCCTCTGAAGCTGTATCCATGGCGTTCAAAATGGCAACATACCTTTCATTTGGATGGCTGAGTAATATTCCATTTCACACACACACACACACACACGCACACACACACACAAACACTCACACACATTCTTGTTTATTGAGTCATCTGTTGATAGACATTTGAGTTATTCACATCGTTTTGACATTGGTGATAATGCTCTAAGCATGGGGCTGCACATTTCACTTCCAATTAGTTTTTTGGTATCTCTTGGGTCATTCTATCATAGTGTAATTGCTGGAGAGCAGGGAAGTTTGGTTTTTAGATTTTTGAGGGACCTCCATAATATCAAAAACAACATTTCGGATTTACTTCCAAATTCTAGCAAAAGATACGTTTAAAGTAGGATATGAGCATGGATTCGAGTCTTTAGGGTAATGTGAGGAGGATTGCCACCCAAAGCATGCATGCTGAGGATTCAGCATGGTCTTAGAGTATTCTGAATGTGTGTCAAGGACCTATCATGGGCCAGAAAATATGCACCATCTTCTTCATGTTTCTTTAACTATTTTCTACCCACTGCTTTGGATTCAAAGTCACAACCCCAAAAGGGAGAGCTGTATGATCCCACCCACTGAGACTGCCGGTGCTGCTGCACCATTGTCTTGAATCCCCACAACAGCTGGGAAGAGTAGAGCTGGAGTTTGAAGGCAGGTGGCTGTGACTCCGGATCCTCAGCTTTTCCTGAGAACTGACATATGCCAGAGCATCAAACCTTTGCCCAGAAGAAAAAGAGCTTACAGAATGGTTGACATGTTTTCCTTATACTTTAAGAAACAGTCCACTCTTCCTTGAAAATCGTAAAAGGAGATGAAAGAGTTGTTTTTTTCCTTACCGTTCTGCATCTGCAACAATACTTCTGAAATCGGTCATGCAGCACATTGATTTTGAAAAGCTGGGAGTCTGAGGAATTCTTGTATAATACTGACATGCGTGGCTAAGAGGATTCATGACCAAAGTCCTCAAGAAATCGCTTTCATGTCACTTTGGGAGCTGGCTTCTAAGAGGGCAGCACTCATCTGCTTTCTGTCAAGTTGACAGGGTTGAAGGTGGCAGAAAGTTCGGTCATGATTCCATGTGTCCTCTCCAAACTGCCAGAAAGAAATGGATAAATCAGTAGATCGATACATATAGCCTAAAGAGCCTCAAGCAGCCTCTTTGCATCCTGTAGGAATGCGGCAAAATGACTTAGCTCTGAGCCCTGGAGCCATGCTGCTTCCTTTCGCGCCGAGACACCACCATTTCCCTGCTTCGTGAACTTGGCCATTTCACAGAATCTCTCCAGACTTGATAGTTTTGTCCACCTCTGACGTGAGAATTAAAATTGTCCTCCCCTTGGGGTGGCAGGCTGGCTAAGTTTGTGGAGCATTTGACTCTGGACCTTAGGGTCAGGGGTCAAAACCTCACCCTGGGCATGGGGCTCACTTCAGAAAGTAAAAGAGGGGCTCTGAGTGGCCCAGTTGGTGAAGCATCGGCCTTGTGCTTGGTCATGATCCCAGGGCCCTGGCATCGAACCCCACCTCGTCGGGCTCCCTGCTTAGTAAGAAGCCTGCTTTTCCCTCTCCTTCTGCCTGCCACTCGGCCTGCTTTTGCTCCCTCTCTCTTGGCCAAAGGAATGAATGGAATGTTTCTTTATTGAAATTCCATGCGCCAGCATACAATATATCTTTAGCTTTGGATGGAACGTTCAATCATTAGTTGCGTATACCTCCCTGAGCTCATCCTATCATGTGCCCTCCTTAATGGACAGCACCGGGTGATCCCATCCCCCCACCCACCTCCCTTTCTGCCAACTTCACTTTGCTTCCAGGAGTCAGGAGTGTTTTGTGGTTTGTATCTCTTTCTGATTACTTCCCGTTCAGTTTTCCTCTCGATCCCTGTGATCCTCTGCAGTATTCCTTATATACCATCCAGGAAAGAGGACTACCTAAAGACGATGTAGATCCTAGACTCACTGGAATCTGACTCAGGCATCAGAAGGGAAGAATCCCTCCCATTTTCCTCGATGTGGGTTGAAATGCAAGGGATTCTGCTAAGTGAAATCAGTGGGTCAGAGAAAGATCATTATCACAGGGTTTCAATCCTATGGGAAAAAATATATTTCTAAAAAAGAAAATCAAATAGCCTGATCTCCAAGTCTTCCAGGTGTTATGCTAAATAAATGAAATCTGCACTGTGAGAACAGTGAGTGCCCGTTGAGATGTGGTCATTGAAAATTATGATATTGCCTCCTATCCCAAATTGTCCTTTGTGAAAGAATGTATACATAGTATAAATATATATATTACTGTTTTTACGTAGATACCTCTATGTATATGTATAGATGTATATTTGGCAATGCTTACAGCACTCAGCGTTTTATATATAATATATATATATATATGTATGTAAACCTATATGTATATATATAATATATATATAATATATATGCCCTGTTTTTGACACAGAAGTGATTTCTTTATTAGAGAGAGAGAGAGAGAGAGAGAGAGAGAGAGAGACAAAGCGTGAGTGGCGGGCAGAGTCAGAGGGAGATGTAGAAGCAGAGACCCGGCTGAGCAGGGATCCTGCATGGAGTCTCAATCCTCTGGCCCTGAGAGTATGACTTGAGCCTAAAGCAGACACTTAACTGAAAGAAACCCCCAAGGAGTCCCAACATATGCCCTTCCTCAGACCCATCTCCCGTTTAGCCCATCCCCCTGCCTACCTCCTCTCTGATCATCATCAATGCATTCTCTATAGCTACCAGTCTGTTTCCTGGTTTGCCTCTCTCAATTTCTCCCCCTGTTCATTTGTTTTTTTTTAAATACCATATATGAGAGAAACCACATAGAATTCATCTTTCTTTGACTCATTTTGCTTCATATGGTCCACTGAAGCTGTATCCATGTCTTTCAAAATGGCAACATTTCTTTCATTTGGATGGCTGAGTAATATTCCATTACACACACACACACACACACACACACGTGTGCACACACACACGCACACACAGAAACACTCACACACATTCTTATTTATTGAGTCATCTGTTGATGGACATTTGAGTTATTTCCATCGTTTTGGCATTGCTGATATTGCTATAAGCATTGGGCTGCACATTTCCCTTCCAATTAGTTTTTTGGTATCTCTAGGGTCATTCCATCGTAGTGTAATGGCTGAAGAGCAGGGGAGTTCGGTTCTTAGATTTTTGAGGGACCTCCATACTATCAAAAAGAACATTTCCGGTTTACTTCCAAATTCTAGCAAAAGATATCTTTAAAGTAGGATATGAGTATGGGTTCGAGTCTTTATGGTGAGGTGAGGGGAATTGCCACCCAAAGCATGCATGCTGAGGATTCAGCATGGTCTTAGAGTCTTCTGAATGTGTGTCGAGCACCTACCATGGGCCAGAAAATATGCACCATCTTCTTCATGTTTCTTTAACTCTTTTCTACCCACTGCTTGGGGTTCAAAGGCACAACCCCAAAAGGAAGAGTTGTATGCTCCCACCCACTGAAACAGCCTGGTGCTGCTGCACCATTGTCTTGAATCCCCACAACAGCTGGGAAGAGTAGAGCTGGAGTTTGAAGGCAGGTGGCTGTGACTCCGAATCCTCAGCCTTTGCTGAGAACTGACATATGCCAGATCATCAAACCTTTACCCAGAAGAAAAAGAGCTTACGAAATGGTTGACATGTTTTCCTTATACTTTAAGAAACTGTCCAGTGTTCCTTGAAAAGAAAATAGTAAAAGGAGATGAAATAGTTGTTTTTTATCCTTACCGTTCTGCATCTTCAACAATACTTGTGAAAAATGGTCATGCAGCACATTGATTTTGAAAACCTGGGAGTCTGAGGAATTCTTGTATAATACTGACATGGCGTACCTAAGAGGGATCATGACCAAAGTCCTCAAGAAATCCCTTTCATACACATAGACCAGTGGAACAGAGTGGAGAGCCCAGATATGGACCCTCAACTCTGTGGTCAAATAATCTTCGACAAAACAGGAAAAAATATTCAATGGAAAAAAGACAGTCTCCTCAATAAATGGTGCTGGGAAAACTGGACAGCGATATGTAGAAGAATGAAACTCGACCATTCTCTTACACCGTACACAAAGATAAACTCGAAATGGATAAAAGACCTCAACGTGAGACAGGAATCTATCAGAATCCTAGAGGAGAACATAGGCAGTAATCTCTTCGATATCAGCCACAGCAACTTTTTTCAAGATATGTCTCCAAAGGCCAAGGAAACAAAAGCAAAAATGAACTTTTGGGACTTCATCAAGATCAAAAGCTTCTGCACAGCAAAGGAAACAGTCAACAAAACAAAGAGGCAACCCACGGAATGGGAGAAGATATTTGCAAATGACAGTACAGACAAAAGGTTGATATCCAGGATCTATAAAGAACTTCTCAAACTCAACACACACAAAACAGATAATCATATCAAAAAATGGGCAGAAGATATGAACAGAAACTTCTCCAACGAAGACATACAAATGGCTATCAGACACATGAAAAAATGTCCATCATCACTAGCCATCAGGGAGATTCAAATTAAAACAACATTGAGATACCACCTAACACCAGTTAGAATGGCCAAAATTAGCAAGACAGGAACAATGTGTGTTGGAGAGGATGTGGAGAAAGGGGAACCCTCTTACACTGTTGGTGGGAATGCAAGTTAGTGCAGCCACTTTGGAGAACAGTGTGGAGATTCCTGAAGAAATTAAAAATAGAGCTTCCCTATGACCCTGCAATTGCACTGCTGGGTATTTACCCCAAAGATACAGATGTAGTGAAAAGAAGGGCCATTTGTACCCCAATGTTTATTGTAGCAATGGCTACGGTCGCCAAACTGTGGAAAGAACCAAGATGCCGTTCAACGGATGAATGGATAAGGAAGATGTGGTCCATAAACACAATGGAGTATTATGCCTCCATCAGAAAGGACGAATACCCAACTTTTGTAGCAACATGGACGGGACTGGAAGAAATTATGCTGAGCGAAATAAGTCAAGCAGAGAGAGTCAAGTATCATATGGTCTCACTTATGTGTGGAGCATAACAAATAACATGGAGGACATGGGGAGATGGAGAGGAGAGGGAGTTGAGGGAAACTGGAAGGGGAGATGAACCATGAGACACTATGGACTCTGAAAAACAACTAGAGGGTTATGAAGGGGCGGCGAGGGGGTGGGGGGATTGGGAGGTTGAGGAAGCTGGTGGTGGGTAATAGGGAGGGCACGTACTGCATGGAGCACTGGGTGTGATGCCAAAACAATGAACACTGTTATGCTGTAAATAAACAAATAAAAATAAATAAATTAAAAAAAAAAAAGAAATCCCTTTCATGTCACTTTGGGAGCTGGCTACTCGAGGGCAGCACTGATCTGCTTTCTGTCAAGTTGACAGGGTTGAAGGTGGCAGAAAGTTGGGTCATGATTCCACGTATCCTCTCCAAACTGCCACAAAGAAATGCATAATTCCGTAGATCGATACATATAGCCCAAATACCCTCAAGCAGCCTCTTTGCATCCTGTAGCAATGCGGCAAAGTGACTTAGCTCTGAGCCCTGGAGCCATGCTGCTTCCGTTTGCCTCGGGACACGGCCATTTACCTGCTGTGTGAACTTGTCCACATCTCAGAATCTCTCCAGACTTGATGGTTTTGTCCACCTCTGAGGTGAGAATTAAAATTTTCCTCCCCTTGGGGTGGCAGGCTGGCTAAGTCTGTAGAGCATTTGACTCTGGACCTCAGGGTCAGGGGTGGAAACCCCACCCTCGGCATGGGGCTCACTTCAGAAAGTAAAAGAGGGGCTCCTGGGTGGCCCAGTTGGTGAAGCATCAGCCTTGCCCATGGATCATGATCCCAGGGCCCTGGCATCCAGCCCCAGCTTGTCGGGCTCTCTGCTTACCAAGAAGCCTGCTTCTCCCTCTCCTTTTGCTTACCACTAGGCCTGTGTTTGCTCCCTCTCTCTTGGCCAAAGGAATGAATGGAATGCTTCTTTATTGAAATTCCATGGGCGAACATACAATACATCATTAGCTTTGGATGCAACATTCAATCATTAGTTGCCTATACCTCCCTGAGCTCATCATATCATGTGCCCTCCTTCATGCACAGCACCGAGTGACCCCATCCCCCCACCCACCTCCCTTTCTGCGAACTTCACTTTGCTTCCAGGAGTCAGGAGTGTTTTGTGGTTTGTCTCTCTTTCTGATTTCTTCCCATACAGTTTTCCTCTCGATCCCTGTGATCCTCTGCACCATTCCTTATATTCCATCCAGGAAAGAGGACTACCTAAAGATGATGTGGATCCTAGACTCACTGGAATCTAACTCAGGCATCAGAAGGGAAGAATAACTCCCATTTTCCTCGATGCGGGTGGAAATGCAAGGGATTCTGCGAAGTGAAATCAGTCAGTTAGAGAAAGATCATTATCACAGGGTTTCACTCATATTGGAAAAAATATATTTCTAAAAAAGAAAAAAAAATATCCTGATCTCCAAGTCGTCCAGGTGTTATGCTAAATAAATGAAAATCTGAACTGTGAGTACAGTGAGTGCCCGTTGAGAAGTGGTCATTGATAATTATGGTATTGCCTCTTACTCCAAACGTTCCTTTGTGAAAGAATGTATACATAGTATATATATATATATTATTTATTTCTGTAGATACCTATAAGTATACGTATAGATGTATATTTGGCAATGCTTACAGCACTCGGCATTATATATATATATATATATATATATATATATAGATGTAGATGTAGATATAAAGATATATATGTACGTAAAGCTATATGAATATATATAATATATATATATATATAATATATGCCCTGTTTATTAAAAAGAAGTGATTTCTTTATTTGAGCGAGAGAGAGAGAGAGAGAAAGCATGAGTGGAGGGCAGAGTCAGAGGGAGTTGGAGAAGCAGAGTCCTCGCTGAGCAGGGATCCTGCATGGAGTCTCAATCCTCTGGCCCTGAGAGTATGACTTGAGCCTAAAGCAGACACTTAACCGACAGAACAAACCAAGAGCCCCAACATATGCTCTTCCTCAGACCCATCTCCCGTTTAGCCCATCCCCCTGTCCACCTCCTCTCTGATCATCATCAGTGCTTTCTCTAGAGCTACCTGTCTGTTTTCTGGTTTCCCTCTTTCCATTTCTCCCCATGTTCATTTGGGTTTTTTAAAATAACATATATGAGAGAAACCACATAGAATTCATCTTTCTTTGACTCCTTTTGCTTCATAGGGTCCTCTGCAGCTGTATCCATCTCGTTCAAAATGGCAACATTTATTTCATTTGGATGGCTGAGTAATATTCCATTCCACACACACACACAAACACACACACGCACACACACACAAACACTCACACACATTCTTATTTATTGAGTCATCTGTTGATGGACATTTGAGTTATTTCCATCGTTTTGGCATTGGTGATAATGCTCTAAGCATTGGGTTGCACATTTCCTTTCCAATTAGTTTTTTGGTATCTCTAGGGTCATTACATCCTAGTGTAATGGCTGGAGAGCAGGGGAGTTCGGTTTTTTGATTTCTGAGGGACCTCCATACTATCAAATAGAACATTTCGGATTTACTTCCAAATTCTAGCAAAAGATATGTTTAAAGTAGGATATGAGTATGGGATCGAGTCTTTATGGTGAGGTGAGGGGGATTGACACCCAAAGCATGCATGCTGAGGATTCAGCATGGTCTTAGAGTATTCTGAATGTGTGTCGAGCACCTACCATGGGCCAGAAAATATGCACCATCTTCTTCATGTTTCTTTAACTCTTTTCTACCCACTGCTTGGGGTTCAAAGGCACAACCCCAAAAGGGAGAGCTGTATGCTCCCACCCACTGAGACAGCCAGGTGCTGCTGCACCATTGTCTTGAATCCCCACAGCAGCTGGGAAGAGTAGAGCTGGAATTTGAAGGCAGGTGGCTGTGACTCCGGATCCTCAGCCTTTCCTGAGAAATGACGTATGCCAGAGCATCAAACTTTTACCCAGAAGAAAAAGAGCTTACGGATTGGTTGACATGTTTTCCTTGTACTTTAAGATACAGTCCACTGTTCTCTGAAAATAAAATAGTACAATGAGATGAAATATATGTATTCATACTTACCGTTCTGCACCTTCAACAATACTTGTGAAAACGGTCATGCAGCACATTGATTTTGAAAACCTGGGAATCTGCGGATTTCTTGTATAATACTGATTATGCGTGGCTACAAGGATCTTGACCAAAGTCCTCAAGAAATACCTTTCATGTCATTACGGGAGCTGGCTTTTAAAGTCCACACTGTGCTGCTTTCTGTCATGTTCTCTAGGGTTTAAGGGGGCAGCAGGTTGTGTCATATTTCCACCAGTCCTCTCCAAACTGCCACACAGAAATCGATAAATCAGTAGATCAATACATGTAGCCGAAATACCCTCAAGCAGCCTCTTTGCATCCAGTAGCAACTCAGCAAAGTTACTTAGCTCTGAGTCCATGAACCATTCTGCATCCGTTTGCTCCGGGACTCCACCATTTACCTCCTGCGTGAACTTGGCCACATCACAGAACCTCTCCGGATTTGATGGTTTTGTCCACCTCTGACGTGAGAATTAAAATTGTGCACCCCTGGGGGTGGCTGTCTGGCTAAGTCTGTAGAGCATTTGACTCTGGACCTCAGGGTCTGGGGTAGAAACCCTGCCCTGGATGTGGGGCTCACTTCAGAAAGTAAAAGAGGGGCTCCTGGTTGGCCCAATTGGTGAAGCATCGGCCTTGCGCTTGGGTCATGATCCCAAGGCCCTATGATCGAGCCCGACCTCGTCTGGCTCCTTGCTTATCAAGGAGCCTGCTTCTCCTTCTCCTTCTGCCTGCCACTCGGCCTGTTGTGCTCTCTCTCTCTCAGCCAAAGGAATAAATGAAATGTTTCTTTATTGAAATTCCATGGGCCAACATAGAATACATCTTTAGCGTTGGATGCAATCTTCAATGATTAGTTGGGGTTACCCCCCTGGGCTTGTCATATCATGTGCAATCCTTAATGGGCATCACCAGGTGACCCCATCCCTCCACCCACCTCCCTTTCTGCGAACTTCACTTTGCTTCCAGGAGTCAGGAGTGTTTTGTGGTTTGTCTCTCGTTCTGATTTCTTCCCATTCAATTTCCCTCTCGATCCCTGTGATACTCTGCGCTATCAATTTTCCTCTCGATCCCTGTGATCCTCTGCGCTATTCCTTATATTCCATACCAGAAAGTGGACTACCTAAAGAGTATGTGGTTCCTAGACTCACTGGAATCTGACTCTGGCATCAATGGACGAATCCCTCCCGTTTATCTGGACGTGGGTGGAACTGCAGGGGATTCTGCTACGTGAAATAAGTCAGTTGGAGAAAGTCTATAATCAAAGGTTTCACTCATATTTGAAAAAATATAGTTTTAAAAAAGAAAACAAATAAAGCATGGTATCCACTTCTTCCAGGTGTTATGAGAAATAATTGAAAAACTGTACTGTGTGTACCAAGCGTGCTGTTGAGAAAAGAGATCATTAGTAATGATGACATTGCCTCCTTCCACAAACTTCCTTTAAAAAATATGTATTTTATATATATATATATATATATATATATATATATATATATATTTCTCTTCTTATGGCACTTAGCACATTATATATAAATATATATATAAATATGTAAATATATATATATATTTTATATATATTAAGGGGCATATATATATATATATGTCCCCTATTTTATTAGAATATTTTTATTGATTTGAGAGAGTGCTAGAATGAGAGAAGGTTATATATCCATAAATTTATACCATATAATTATATATATATACACACACGCACACACACACACACACATATATATATATATAAAACTTGTGGAATGTCATAATCAGTGAGGAGATTTTGTTATTACTGCTGAATTCACAACGAACTTTCAGTGGATTAAGGTTTATGTGAAGCATTTATTTTTTTTTGTTTTTTGTTTTTTTTTTAAGATTTTTTATTTATTTGTCAGAGAGAGAGGAGCGAGAGTGAGCACAAGCAGACAGAGTGGCAGGCAGAGGCAGAGGGAGAAGCAGGCTCCCTGCCAAGCGAGGAGCCCGATATGGGACTCGATCCCAGGACGCTGGGATCATGACCTGAGCCAAAGGCAGCTGCTTAACCAACTGAGCCACCCAGGTGTCCCTATGTGAAGCATTTAAGAAGAGGTTCAGAATTGGAATCTGAGCCCAGACTGGAATCAGGCAGATCCCGCTTTGAGTCTGGCCTGGCCAGGTTCCCTGCTCTGCCTCACCCTCATTTACCTAATGCAGAGAAAGTAATATGACAGGCAGCACAGAGTTTTTGTGACCATAGTAATGAGAGAGGGCCTTTCAATGCTCCTAGGCAGTGATTGGCTGGTAGGGCTGAAAGCTCTGTTTCCCTCCTCACCCTCAGCGGGGTTAGACGTTACTCGGCAGCCCTTGTGGCCAAATGCAGACATTTGTCTAACATCCTTTCTTGGAGTTTTCCTCTCCTACTCTCATTCATCTTCCCCCCACCTCCCTTGCTCCCCAGGTTCTCGTGTGACTTCCTGACTGCAAGGAGCTACTTGTCCAAGCCTAGTTCTGGATGATTAACTAAGAACACATCTTTCTGGACCTATTTTTATAGTCCATGCCCCAGCCCTGCAGAATTAGCTATTCATTCTGTGTCTTGGTCTCAAAAGGAATACATAGATCCCGGGCTAATGCCATGGAAAGAAAGCCTTTGCTACTTTCCCGTGATGTATATAATTGGGGGTTCCCGTAGTGTCTAGCAGTATAAAAATGAAATGTGAAGGGACTGTATTTTTTTCTCTGTAACGAAACTTAAGAAGGAAGCTATAGAGATATGTCTGCCTTGCAGTCTTGTGGGGTGAAAAGGTCATTCTGGATGCTTTCATTCCCCGTCTTTTTAGGAAGCAAAGATCATTCAGAGGTATCTGAATTCTGTGAATTGTTAGTCTTTGATATTGGGAATGTAGAACGGGAACTGGTATGTTTCAGTAAAATCCTGTAGGATCCCACTAATGTTCCAGTGTGATAACATTTAACCAGATAGTGTGGCTGAACTTTCTGACCCAGTGGTTCTAAAACGTCTGTAGGCATGATCCCTGATTATACTCATGGATGTGAAGTTTTTGAATTTTGTTTGACTCATGAGGAGCCCACATAGTTGTTCTAAAATGATCATTAATTATATTGTCACCGAAGTCTGGAGATCCAATGGGTATTTTTGAGTCTATGGATAAATCCAATGGGCTCACCCTGTGATTTCTTTTAAGGGGCAGTGGTGAAGAGTTTTGACTCTGAATCTAGAGCACTTATTTTCTTCACAGTCTGCCTCTACCACCTACTATCTGTGTGTCCTTGGGCAAAGTACTTGAATCCTCTGTGCCTCCGTTTCCTCATCTATAAAATATGGATGCTAATAATACCAACCCTATAGGACTGTTGCAAAGATTCAGTTATTTAGTTGATGTAAAGCCCATAGAACATCGCCAGCACATAGGGAACCCTCAGTAACTGTTAACTATTAATATTTCCAGAGAGGGGTGCCTGGGTGGCTCAGCCGCTTAAGCATCTGACTCTTGGTTTCAACTCAGGTCATGATCTCATGGTCCAGGGCTCCAGTCCCATGCAGGGTTCCACGCTCAGTGGGGAGTCTGCCTGAGGATACTCTCCCTCCAACTCTGCTTCTGCCCCTGCTAAAATAAATAAAAGAATCTTTAAAAAGTATTTGCAGAAAGATGCAAGGACTTATGGATCTCTTAATTTAAAAAAATTACTGTAGAAATTTTATTTATGTGCATGGACTTTGTTGGAGACCAGTTGCTTTGGGTTTGAACTCTGACTGCACCAGAATCAGACTGTCTGGGTTTAAACCCTGGCTATGTGTCTTTCCATAAGTTTCTTTAAGCTCTCTGCACATCTGGAATTCAAAAAGTATCTACCTCATGGGATTGTTGTGCAGGTGAAAGGAGGCAGGGCTTCTAAGAACACCTGTCACATCATCAGCACTCAGTAAATAACACTGCCTTATTTATGTGTCTTGGCTTCCTCATTTACAAAATGAGAAGAATAATACCTATCTTCATGGTTGCTGTGAATCTAAAATGAGATGATGTACATGTGAAAATACCTACCATACAAAAAAGAAGACAGATGAGAGTGAGTGTTGGCAAGGACACAGAGAAACAAAACCCCTCTTATATTGCTAGTGGGTGGGTAAAAGGCTATAGCATCTTTGGAAAACAGTCCGGTAGTTCCTCAAAAAGTTCAACATGGAGTTATCCTGTAACCCAAGAATTCCAGTTTTAGGCATATAGCTAGGTGTATCGAAAACTTATGTCCACACAAAAAAGTATACACAAAGTTCACAGAGGCATTATTTGTAATAGCCCCCAAATGGAAACCACTCCAATGTCCATCCATGGAGAAATGAATGAGCAGAAGCAGTAAAGCCAATAAAGTGGAATATTATTCAGCCATAAAGAAGGAACAGGGTAGTGGCATGTGCTACAACACACATCACCCTTGAAAATACGCTAAGTCGAAGAAGCCAGTGACGAATGACTGCATACTGTGTTTATACTTATACAAAATGTCCACGATGGATACAGGATTTCTTTGGGTGGAGGAGAACAAAAATGTTCTAGAATTAGAGATGGTTATGGTTGTTACCACCTTGTGAATATATTTGAAAAACACTGAATGGTACACTTTAGATGAGTGAATTTTGTGGTATGTGAATTACGTCTCAATAAAGTCATTATTTTTTTAAAAAGGTCTGCCACATAGTAGCCCTAATTTAACACAAGTAATTTGCAGCCACCAACACTCTGCGCTTACCTTAGGAAACTAGAACAGGGCCCTGAACGAATGGTGCCCATGACAGAAGGCCCACTCAGGGAAAAAAGGATAGATCTAGAGCATGGGAGGCTTGCCAAGGTGTGGGTTAAGTTGGAGGGAAAGGCAGTGAAGGCATTTAAGGGGACCAAAAGGAGAGACAAACTACATGTACTTTGAATTTTGCAGGGATCCATCCTGTACCATCTTTCATGTCCTGGCCTGAAATCACAGCTGATGAGTGTTCTGGCATTTCAAGCTGTCCCAGAGAAGGGGCGATGTGTGGCTATTCGACAGAAAGGAAAAAGGAAGAAAACAGAGGCAAATCTGAGGCCATGTAAGTCTGATTTTGAAAGGCAGAAGAAGGCAGTAGTCAATGAAGTACACGTTTATCCAGAGGACTCTAATTGTTCCTTAAGGTCTGGGTCAATGCCTTTAGGTCAGCACTAACTTGGCTCCAAGTGGGATCACTTTAAAGGATTAGAAGTGTCTGTCTAAATCCTATACCCGGTCTTGGTCTGGGGATGCCAAAGAGTGGTTCACAGGAAGCTTTATTATCCCTCTCAGTTATTTATCTCATTAATGGAATTTATCAGCAGACTGGAGTCCTTGTTCAAGATGATGAGCGTCAGGAGGACTCCCTGAAAGGAATACACTGGGTAGCCATGCCAGAGATTTGCATGCACAGAAGGCAAATGGAAGACATTGAAACGTGAATTACATGGAGAGTAGCTGACAGCTCTTGTTTATTAAGAAAGATTGTAATATGGAAGAGCTCCATGTCACTCAGCATCAGGGAAATACAAATCAAAAGCACAATGAGATATCACCTCACACCAGTCAGAATGGCTAAAATTAACAAGTCAGGAAATGACAGATGCTGGCGAGGATGTGGAGAAAGGGGAACCCTCCTACACTGTTGGTGGGAATGCAAGCTGGTGTAACCACTCTGGAAAACAGCATGGAGGTTCCTCAAAATGTTGAAAATAGAACTACCCTATGACCCAGCAATTGCACTACTGGGTATTTACCCTAAAGATACAAACATAGTGATCCGAAGGGGCACGTGCACCCGAATGTTTATAGCAGCAATGTCTACAATAGCCAAAATATGGAAAGAACCTAGATGTCCATCAACAGATGAATGGATAAAGAAGATGTGGTATATATACACAATGGAATACTATGCAGCCATCAAATAAATGAAATCTTGCCATTTGCGACGATGTGGATGGAACTAGAGCGTATCATGCTTAGTGAAATAAGTCAATCGGAGAAAGACAACTATCATATGATCTCCCTGATATGAGGACATGGAGAAGCAACATGGGGGGTTAGGAGGATAGGAGAAGAATAAATGAAACAAGATGGGATTGGGAGGGAGACAAAGCATAAATGACTCAATCTCACAAAACAAACTGGGGGTTGCTGGGGGGAGATGGGGTTGGGAGAGGGGGAGGGGGTTATGGACATTGGGGAGGGTATGTGCTATTGTGAGTGCTGTGAAGTGTGTAAACCTGGCGATTCACAGACCTGTACCCCTGGGGATAAAAATACATTATAAGTTTATAAAAAAAAATTGGAAGGGGAGGCAAACCATAAGAGACTATGGACTCTGAAAAACAACCTGAGGGTTTTGAAGGGTCAGGGGTGGGAGGTTGGGGGAACAGGTGGTGGGTAATGGGGAGGGCACGTTTTGCATGGAGCACTGGGTGTTGTGCAAAAAGAATGAATACTGTTACGCTGAAAAAAATAAATAAATTAAAACAGACTCCGGAAAAAAAAATATCAAGCAGTAGGGGGCAATTAAAAGCATACTAAACTTTCCTGTAAGGGATAAGGATCTTGATAGGGGAAAAAAAATAAAAAGCATTTGTTATATGTAAAAAAAAAATGTAATGGGGAAGAAAGACAGCCCACATAGGGGCTGAGATTTTTGACTGAGAGGTAACAGTTTTACTGCAACATATAGTAAAAATAAATGGAGCCAAGGAAAGAATGAAAGAGAGATAGAAAGAAAGAAAGAAAGAAAGAAAGAAAGAAAGAAGGAAAGAAGAAAGAAAGAAAGAAAGAAAGGGAGAGGGGAAGAACTTTCAATACTTTAAATCAAGATTTGGACTCAAAGGTTTTCACTTCGATTCACTCATGACTCTTTTTATTACTTCCTGATGCTGTCTTACACAAGCCGTTAACTGGATTCAGTCTGTAATGGCAAAGATCAATCAGCCACAGAAGTCCTTGACTTGACAACTAGGATGAGGAAGCATTTTCCTCAGAGCTATTTGACATAGTCCGTCTTTGTACATGTTTAAAGAATAGTTGTTTTCCCTGTGAAATCTGCCTTCCCACCAGATTGTGAAAGCCACCTGAAATGAAACGATGCCTCCCTATGCTCTGGGTATTTTCTGCGGAAGCCCGATTCCATGCAGGTGTTCAAATCTGAGTTACCTAGGCAACAGCCCCAGAAGACCTGTGGGTCAGTAGTATTCTATTTCCAAAATTTCATATCTTGAAGCTTTGGTTATGTCCACATTTCCCATAAACCCCAGGGGAAGCTTCAGTCAGCTCGTTTGGAAGACAGTGTATTTTTTTTAAAAAAAGATTTTATTTATTTATTTGACAGAGAGAGAGAGAGAGAGAGAGAGAGAGAGATCACAAGTAGGCAGAGAGGCAGGCAGAGAGAGAGGAGGAAGCAGGCTCCCTGCAGAGCAGAGAGCCCGATGTGGGGCTCGATCCCAGGACCCTGAGATCATCACCTGAGCTGAAGGCAGAGGCTTAACCCACTGAGCCACCCAGGTGCCCCGAAGACAGTGTCTTTTATAAAGGGCTTTATAATACTGTCTTCAAGTCCAAACCAGCATGTGAAGGCATTGGGCATCTCCCTCCCTCCTTCCTTTCTTCCTCCCCCACTTCCTCCTTTCCCTGTCTTCTTTCCTTATCTTCCTTTCTTATGGGTTTCCTACTTTAAAAACAAAAAGAATGAGTTTCCTTCTGCAAAATCTTGGGGTCAGGAACAAGACTAAATCCTAGAGTAATAAAGAACTTTCTGGTTCTACAGGGAGTTCTAGCAGAGTGAGAAATACCACCCAATGCATGAAATAGAGCTCAGAAAAAAATAGAGGGATGATCCACCAGCATGAGGGTTGTTTAACAAAGAGCCCTAACAACTGAGAACAAATAACAGGAGTTACTTTCTAACACATGCGCTGAGGAACAACCTGTGTTGTAAATATGTATACTTGGAAAATGCTATTTTGAAAAGGCAAAATTCTTAGTTAATTCTTTTTTTGTTGTTGTGATAAGATCACTCAACACGACATATACCCTCATCAAAATTTCAAGTGTACTATACAGTGTTGTTAACTATATGAACTATGTTGTGTGGCAGAGTTGTGTGGCACACAACTATGTTGTGTGAACCTATTCATCTCGCTTGACTGAAACCCTATACCCACTGGAGGCTGAGAATGGCCAGCAATCCCTGTAACAACCGATGAAAGATTACTCCAGACTTTTCTGTGAAAGAGAGGAGAAGGCAAGGGGGTCAACACTCACAGATGAAGACCCTTTGCTCTTCTTGGCTCCCACTCTTATTGGTCCTTCAGGATAATCACAGATCCTTATCATTGTTTCTCAGGAACGTGATGTGTGACAAGTGGTCTTACAGGAACTAGGAGGATCTGTTTACTGAAAGGTACGCTATGCTAAGGAGTGTGTTCTATGAGTTCTGCTAAAGACAGCCCAAGGGACCATGCTTACAGCTCTTAGATCCCACGGTAGCTGGTTGGGCTAAGAAAGCTTCTTGGTTTGGGAAGGTAACTCCCCGAGGCATTCCAGTGCCAGGGTGGTCTGGCAGGCCTTGGCATTCCAAAGGGCTGTGGACGCCCTTCTCTGAAACCTTCCCCGCCTTTAGCAGCCTCTGTGTGACATTTTAGCAAGCCAGGTATTATGGCCGATTTCATCCCTACATTAACCCCAACAGTTGAACAACTCCCCATTTCCTTCTTTCCATAGCCCTCAGCAACCACTCTTCTCCTCTCTGCTTCTATGAGTTTGGCTCTTTTGGGTGTCGCATTGAAGTGGAATGTGCAGTATTTGTCCTTCTGTGACTGGCTTATTTCACTTAGCATAGTGTCTTCCAGGGTCATGCATGCTCTTGCATATGGCAGCGTTTCCTCCTTTTTAAGGCTTAATAATATTTTATTTCTAACATATTTATAGAAATAAATCATTTATTTATAATAATAAAGAATATATTTCTCTTATTTTAATTAATATTTTATTAAAATAATATTTAAGGCTTAATAATCTTTTAATAACATATTAAATAAATATTTAATATATTTATTATTAAGGCTTAATAATATTTAATAGTAAATAAAATGTATGTATGCATGTGTATATTTGAGAGCAAGTGGGGCGAGGGGCAGAGGAAGAGAGGGAATCTTATGCAGCCTCTACGTCCAGTGCAGAGCCCCATTCAGGGCTCCAACTCATGAGCCTGAGGTCATGAACTGAGCCAAAATCAAGAGTCAGATTTTTAACCAACTGAGCCACCCAGGTGCCCCTTTTTAATGAATGAATGAGTGAATGAATGAAGGAATTTTTTTTTTTTTGAGAGAGAAGGCTTAATATTCTCTTTGACATATGTACCACATTTTCTTTGTCCATTCATCCATGGACATTTAGGTGGTTCCCTATCTTGAGAATCGTGCTGCAATAAACACAAACGTGCACACAAACAAGCAAAAGGAAATAAACAGTGAGAGAGATTGAGAGAAAGAGTGAGAAATCAAGGAAAGGACTCTTAATTATAGAGAGCCAACTGATGGTTACCAGAGGGAAGGGGGATGAAATAGCTGATGGGTATTAAGGAGGCCCCTTGTGATGAGCACAGGATGTTGTATGGAAGTGTTGAATTACTGTATTGTACACTTGAAACTCGGGTTACGCTGTATGTTAACGAACTGGAATTAAAATAAAACCTTAAAAAACAGAAACATGCACATATCTCTTTGAGACCCCGATTGCAATTCTTCTGGATATATACTCAGAAGCTGGATTACTAGATAAGATGGTAATTATACTTTTTTTAAAAGATTTTATGTATTTATTTGACAGAGAGAGAGAGATCACAAGTAGGCAGGGATGCAGGCAGAGAGAGAGGAGGAAGCAGGCTCCCCGCTGAGCAGAGAGCCCGATGCAGGGCTCGATCCCAGGACTCTGGGATCATGACCTGAGTCAAAGGCTGAGGCTTAACACACTTAGCCACCCAGGTGCCCCCGGTAATTATACTTTTCATACTTTGAGGAATGTCCTCACTATTTTCCACAGCTACTGTACCATCCCCATTCCCACCAGCAGTGTGCAGAAGTTTCCAGTTTCTCTACCTCCTTGCCAACACTTGACTTCTTTTTGTTTTGAGAGGGGTGAGGTGGTAAGTCATTGTGGTTTTGAACTACATTTCCCTGATGATTACTGATGTTGAGTACCTTTTGTTTCTCCTCCTCCTCCGCCTGCTCCTTCTTTTGTAAAGATTTTATTTATTTATTTGACAGGCAGAGAGAAAGAGAGAGAGAATGAGGAGAGCACAAGCAGGGTGAGTGGGAGAGGGAGGAACAGGCTCCCTGCTGAGCAGGGTGCCCGATACCTATACCAGACTTGATCCCAGGATCCTGGAATCATGACCTGTGCCAAAAGGAAAGGGAGAAGCTTAACTGACTTAGCCACCCAGGTGCCCCATTGAGCCCCTTTTGGTATACCTACTGGACATTTTAAAAAATATATTTATTTATTTGAGAGAAAGAGAGAAAGAGAGAGAGAGCGAGCATGAGTAGGCAGAGGGGCAGAGGGAGAGTCAGAGAGAATTCTGAAGCAGACTCTCTGCTAAGCATGGATCCTGACGTGTGGCTCTATCCCTGGACCCTGAGATCATGACTTGAACCCAAATCAAGAGTCAGATGCTCAAACTATGGAGCCACCCAGACACCCCTTCCTGCTGATCATTAGTATGTCTTCCTCAGAGAAACATCTATTCGAGTCCTTTAACCATTTTTTAAATGGGTTATTTGTTTTATTTCTATTGAGTTGTAGAAGTTCCATATATATTTTAGACATTAACCCCTTATGTCATATAGGGTTTGCAAATATTTTCTCCCAGTCTGTAGGTTGCCTTTCACTCTGTTGATTGTTTCCTCTGCCTCACAGAGCTTTTTAGTTTGATGGAGTCCCATTTGTATCTTTTGCCTTCTGGATTGCATTTTTGGTGTCATATCCAAGAAATCACTGCCAAGACAATTTTCTGCTATTGCCTTCTAAGAGTTTTATAGTCTTAGCTCTTACACATTTAGATCTTTGATCCATTTTGAATTCATTTTTGTATACAGTGTAAGATAAAGGTCCAGTTTCATCCTTTTTCATGTTCATATCCAGTTTTCCCAGCACCATTTATTGAAGAGACTGTCTTTTCCCCTTTTTGTATTCCTAGTTCCATTTTTTTTTAAAAGATTATACTTATTTCTTTATTTGACAGAGAGACACAATGAGAGAGGGAACACAAACAGGGGAAGTGGGAGAGGAAGAAGTAGGCTTCCTGCTGAGCAGGGAGCTTGATGTGGGGCTCAATCCCAGGACCGTGGGATTATGACTTGAGCTAAAGCCAGATGCTTAACGACTGAGCCACCCAAGAGTCCCAGCTCTGTCTTGGAAGATCACTCGACTATAGGCATGTGTGTTTATTTTTATGTTCTTTATTCTGTTCCATTGAGCTATATGTCTGTTCTAATATCAGTACCATAGTATTTTTATTACTATAGTTTTGTAATATATTTTGATAGCAGGAATTATGATTTGTCCAGCTTGTTCTTCTTTCTTACGATCGCTTTGTCTGATCAGGGTCTTCTGTGGTTCCTTATGAATTTTAGACATTTTTTCTATTTCTGTAATAAAACACCATTGGGATTTTGATGGCAATAATATCAAATCTATAGATTGCTTTGGATAGTATGGATACTTTGGTAAGATTAAGTCTTCAAATCAATGAGCTGGGAATGTCTTTCCATTTACTTGGGTCTTCTTATTTTCTTTTTTGATATTTTGTGGCTTTCAGTGTACAAATTTTTCACCTCCTCAGTTAAATTTATTCTTAAGTACATTATTGTTGATGCTTTTGTAAACGGGATTTTCTCAATTTCATTTTGGATATTCCTTGGTAGTGTATAGAAATGCGACTGATTTTTGTATGCTGATTTTTTTCCTGAAACTTTATCAAGTTTGTTAATCAGTCCTAATGTGTGTGTGTGTGTGTGTGTGTGTGTGTGTTTGGGTCTGTGTGTCTGTGTGTCTGTGTGTAGGCTTTGGGGTTTTTCCACATATAAGATCATGCAATCTAGGACCCAACATATTTAACTTCTTTTTCAATTTTGATGCCTTTAATTTCTTTTCCTTGGCTAACCGTTCTGGCTAGGAGTTCCAGTCCTATGTTAGATAGGAGTGGTGAGGGTGGGCATCACTATCTTCTTCCTGACCTTAGATGAAAAGCTTTCAGTTTTTCACCGTTGAGTCTGTTGTTAGCTGTAGCTTGTCATCTATGGTCTTTGTTATATTTAGGTATAATCCTTCTATACCTAGTTTGTTGAGAGTTTTTCTTCATGAGAGGGTGTTGGATTTTGTCAAATGATTTTTCTGTACTGATTGAGATGATGATGTGATTTTTATCCTTCATTCTGTTAAAGTTGTGTGTCACGTTGATGGACTTAGGTATTTTGAACCATCCTTGCATCCCGGGGATAAATCTCCCTTGATCATGTGTATGATCCTTTTAATGTTGAAAGCAAAGTTTTTAGAACTTGAGGTGTGTAGGCATTGTGCTTAGAAGGAATGACCTGGATTATAACATAAAATTGTTAGCTTTACATCTAGAATTGAGAGCTAATCACTTTGATCTGAGGAACACCAAAAGTCCCTTCATTTTTCTTTTTCTTTTTTTTTTAAAGATTTTATTTATTTATTTGACAGAGAGAGATCATAAGTAGGCAGAGAGGCAAACAGAGAGAGTGAGAGGGAAGCAGGCTCCCTGCTGAGCAGAGAGCCCGATGTGGGACTCGATCCCAGGACCCTGAGATCATGACCTGAGCTGAAGGCAGCAGCTTAAACCACTGAGCCACCCAGGCGCCCCTCCCTTCATTTTTCAACTCCAAAAGTGGTCTCTCCTCGTTTGCGTACCTGCCACTGATATTTGAAATTGAAATTATACTATTGGAGATTTATTCCGTTGGCATAAACCTTTCTTGACACCCTATTACAAAAGAAACACCATTGGTTGGGATATTCCATATGGGAAATTAGAGAAGAACCACATGGTCCTCTCAATTGATGCAGAAAAAGCATTTGACAAAATCCAGCATCCGTTCCTGATGAAAACGCTTCAAAGGATTGGGATAGAGGGAACATTCCTGAACTTCATAAAATCTATCTATGAAAGACCCACAGCAAATATCATCCTCAATGGGAAAAAGTTTGCAGCCTTCCCGTTGAGATCAGGAACACGACAACGATGCCCACTCTCACCACTCTTGTTCAACATAGTATTAGAAGTCCTAGCAACGGCAATCAGACAACAAAGAGAAAGAAAAGGTATCCAAATTGGCAAGGAAGAAGTCAAACTCTCTCTCTTCGCAGAAGACATGATTCTTTATATGGAAAACCCCAAAGACTCCACCCCGAAACTACTAGAACTCATACAGCAATTCAGTAACGTGGCACAATACAAAGTCAATGTACAGAAATCAGTGGCTTTCTTATACACTAACACTGAGAATACAAAAAAGCAGTGGCTCTTTTTTTTTTTTAAAGATTTTATTTATTTATTTGACAGACAGAGATCACAAGTAGGCAGAGAGGCAGGCAGGGAGAGAAGAGGAAGCAGGCTCCCTGTAGAGCTGAGAGCCTGATGCGGGGCTCGATCCCCAGACCCTGAGATTATGACTGGAGCTGAAGGCAAACAACTAACCGACTGAGCCACCCAGGTGCCCCAAAAGCAGTGGTTCTTAACGCTGGCTGCATTTTACATGCACCTGGGAGGGTATTGAAAATACTTCTGCTGGGGCCTCATTGCAGACCACCAAAACCTCTGGATGTAGCCTTCTGGCACCAGAACTTGTTTGGAGAAGATGTCCAGGTAATTCTAGTGTGCAGAGTGAGATCCATCGACCTACAGGAATGAATCTCAAAGAGTAGGGCCATAATACGCACATTTGCTATCTCTCGGCCTCAAAGGACGTGTGGGTGGTGAACACTCAGTCCTAACTTCTCTCAGCCCAAAGAGGTTCAGGGCCTGGATTTATTTAAGATTTCATGGTAGAGGCCAAGTTGTCATTTCAAAGAGTATACTATTTAGAATGCGTAGGATGCGAAACTCTCATGGAATGTAAGCTTGCAGGAGACACTGGACTTCAATAAGATTTGTAACATGTTCTAAAGTCATACTAAATCTGTGAGCCTGCTTCTGGCATGACTCCTCCCTGGAAATGGTTTTATATCTTTCAAAATAGTTCTGTGTTCTGCTTTGAAAGTATCAAGCTCTATTATGAAGTAATCAAAGCCACACTGATTGCTTAACATTATAAGATCTTGTAGACTGGAGCTGGAAGAAGACAATGGTAGTTCCAGGAACTAAAACTTCTTGCCCTCATCTTCCCATAATGATCATAATGAAGGTACAAATACTGGTGACACTTGAAACTTATAATGCGCTTCTGTTTATAGGCCAGGCTAAGCCCGACCATTCTCTAACAAACCCATTGTTACCTTAAGGAAATGACTGGGACCAGGACTAATCCTAGCAGTCATCAATTTGACAAGGAGTTTCTGAGCCCTCCATTCGTTCTCAAGCAGTGGAGTGGCCTGCAATAGCAAAATGAGCTGTGTTCTCACAAATCACTGACACTTTCCAGGAAAAAAATATCTAGCTTTAAAAAAACTGGAATAGAAAATATCGAAAGTAAGTGCCACAAGGGCCTGCAATAAAAGGAAGTAAGAGACACTGGACTCCTGAGGACCAGGAAGGGCTCTTCTTCCCCTAAACCACCTCAGCTAGGCCTGGCGATAGTAGTTTTGCTGGGGTCTGCCCTTTGCTTCAGGATTTGTCCATGGTCTCTGCAAGAATCACCTTCAACATCAACCTTCTCTTGGAAGGGGAAAGGTTAAAATCTGGGCTGACTCCTCATCTTAATATACATTTATTTATCAGTTAGGTCCCTGGGAATGGCACACAAAAAGATAACCCTGTTTGGCGGGGGCAAGGGAGGTGAGTGCAGAGGACAGAAGGGAAGTGTATATTGTGGAGTCCAGAGAAGACAGGTTCCAAGTGAAAGGTGATGAAGCAGGTGGCTAGAAAGGGCCCAAACGGAGCCACAGAAGCACCGCTCTTTGGCTGAGCTCAAACAATTGGGGTCCTACAGAGGTGGAAGATGTGTGGCTCCCTTTGCTCTTGATGCTGAGAGTAGGCACTGGGATCCAATGGCATGTTTAACCACGGAGTTCTTTGTACCTTTATTTCGTTCATCAAATAGGCTCCCTTGAAGCTGAACAGTCTTGGAGCCTGAGTGTGAGTGCAAGAGGGCGGATGCCGGATGTGTTCTCCTAGGGCGCGAGGGTAGGAAACCTTTTGGAAATTGTCCTATTCCCTGCCACCACCCCACACCCCGCCACAGCCCAATCCGCCTTTTTTTAAAATTTGTTTATTTACAGCATAACAGTGTTCCTTGTTTTGGCATCACACCCAGTGCTCCATGCAGTACTTGCCCTCCCTATTACCCACCACCAGTTTTCTCAACGTCCCACCACCCCACCCCCGCCCCTTCAAAACCCTCTGGTGGTTTTTCAGAGTCCATAGTCTCTCATGGTTCATCTCCCCTTCCAGTTTCCCTCAACTCCCTCTCCTCTCCATCTCCCCATGTCCTCCATGTTATTTGTTATGCTCCACAAATAAGTGAGACCATATGATACTTGACTCTCTCTGCTTGAACCGCCTTTAAATCTCAGCGGGGAGAAAGCCCTCACTGAGAATTCTGTCAGCCTGAGGAATCTGCAGGAGCTAGGTCCCAAGGCTGAGGCTGTCTTGTCCTGAGCTCAGGACGACCCCTACTGCTAGACCACAGCTCTGCAGAGCGCTTGGTACTCCATTGGCGGTGTGCACCCAAATGTCTTCATCCAGGAAATGACTCTGGTGTGAGCCCACTGGAAGTACCTCATGACAGTTACCAGCACCCGGACAGGAGAAGGGAGTGTCTGAGAAAAGGTCAGGTGGCTGATTTTATTGTCTATTTCGTAATTCACACAAGCCCAAGAGAAAAGCCCTTTGTTCCAACTGTTTCCCAGGAGCGAAGCGGCCTCGCAGTTGCCGGGGTTGACAGGGCCCAGGACATCTGGTGCTGAACAATGAAACTACAAAGGGCCCTGGTGGTCTGGCAGTCTTCATTGAGAATTCACATATTCAGAAGAGCAACCGGCCTCAAACGATGGGTCCCTGTTGATGCGCTGAATGTCTAAGCCAGCAGCAACCTCAGGCAGAGCCTTTGAGAACAACGGGTCGTAAGCCCAAGGTCCACTACCCCTATCTTCTAAAGGGGTGCCCACACCCACTGTGTGATGCAGGCAAGGGCCAAAAGGCACGAGCACTATAGGAGCTTGAAGGCGGCAAGACTATGGTGTTTTCGCTGTCTTCTGGGAGCCGCACACCAGAACATAAGGTGAGAAGAAGGCCATGGTCCCCAAAGCATAGCCCTCCTGCTTCCAGCAAGCTAGTGAGGAAATGTCGGAAGGTTAGTCTGCGTTCCTGAGATGGACCGCTGTGTTTCCAAATGCCCGTCAATCGGAGGGAGAAATTCATTACTTGCCTTATTCCTGAAGCTTCTGGAAAGATGGATTATAAAAAAATGGCAAAGGAATGGCAGTTCCCAAACTATCCTGACCAAAACCGCCTCTCTTTCCCGCACTGTCTGTACTCCTTGTCCCAATAGATGGCACCTCTGCCCACCATTCGGCCCCTTGCTCCAGACAGAAACCTGCTAGTCAGCTGATGCTATTCCTTCATCTCTGCTCCCACATTCAATCTATTACCGAGTCCTGTTGATTCAACGTTGGCAACAGCTCCCCACTTCACAACGTTGTGAGGATTGTGTGGATAAACGTACAGCAAGCACATTGTGTTAGCGTTATATTAGTGATATCATTTTCATTATCACTTCTATAGTTTAAAATGTGCTCATTTTTCTCCACCCTAATGCCTCTTGGAGAGAGACACAGATGTAAAGATATAATGGCAATGCGGAATTATAAAGATATAATGTCAATGCAAATGCGGAAAAATAGTGTGATTTTAGGTAGACAGCAAAGGAGGATAGAGAGGATCACCCAAACTCTGATTTCAGGGGGAGGTGAGGAGAGAGAAGAGACTGTCTTTCCAACTTGAGTACTGAAAGAAAGTTTAGCCAGGTTAATGGGGTTATGAGGGCGATGGTGCTAAGCACCTTCCAGGCAGAAGGAACAGCATAGAGTAGGACACAAAGGTGTTTTTTAAGAAAAGTTTTATTTTTTTAAAAGATTTTTATTTATTTATTTGAGAGAGAAACAGAGAGGACAGGAGTGGGGGCAAGGGCAGAGGGAGAAGGACAAGAATACACCCCAGTGAGCAGGGAGCTGGTCTCAGGGCTCGATCCCAGGTCCCTGAAATCATGACTTGAGCCAAAGTCAGACACAACCAACTGAGCCACCCAGACAAGGCACCCCTAAAAATTATTATTTTTTATTTTTTTATTTATTTGACAGAGAGAGAGGTCACAAGTAGGCAGAGAGGCAGGCAGAGAGAGAGGGAGAAACAGGCTCCTCACTGAGCAGAGAGCCTGATGCGGGGCTCAATCCCAGGACCCTGAGATCATGACCTGAGCCGAAGGCAGAGGCTTAAACCACTGAGCCACCCAGGCGCCCCCCTAAAAATTATTTTTAAAGAAGAGGATGTTAGATCCTCGGAATTCCAAGGCATGTGTTTTGTTCAAATCTATGATGGCAGCTAAGGCAGGGGCCAGGTGACCTAGAGTCTTATATGCCATTCACAGGTTTTTAGATTTAATACTATAGACAATCATTTTAGGTAGAGAAATGGCACAATCAGATTTCCTTTTTTAGAAGATTGTTCAAATAGCAGTGTGATGAACTGGCTGGAAAGGGGTTAAGACTGGGGACTTCCAGGTTCAAAGCTGTTGTAACAATTCCATATTGGAAACGATGACAGACCAAGAGAGCGGTCATGAAGATGTAGAAGAATGGAATAGAATTTCACCAAGATTAGAAAATAGCAAGGAGATTAAGAAAGTAGAACCGACAACAGCTTGGTGACTGACAGGATGGTGAAGGTAGGGAGAAAAAGGACCCCCATATGATTCTGAGCTTTTCAGACCTAGGCAACTGGTTGGATGATGATACAAGTCTCTGAGATAGGGAACACTGGAAGAAGGTGGTGAAAATATAATGCATTCCATTAGATCTGGTGAACTCACAAAGCCTGAAGAACATACAAGGGGCAATACTCAGGACAATTTGACACACCGGATCGCATCATAGAAAGCTGAGCTAGAGAGAGAAATAGGAGTGTAATCAATTGACAGAGAATAAGTAAAGACATGTAGAAGATTGACAAAAGAGAGTTGTGAGGTAAAGAACAGGATAAACCCCTGAGAATTCATGTTACTTAAAGGTCAGGCAGAGAGGAAAGAGGTCATAATGAAAACTTAAATGGCAAGTCCAGGGAATCAGCAAAATCCAAGAGACAGGGTGGTATCTCACAATCCAAGGGAGCTGAATCTTGGGGGAGAAAAACTTTTATCCCATCTCACACTCCCTGGAAAAGTCAAGTAAACTAAAGATAGAAAAGGAGCTGCCCATTGGATTTGGATTCAGAGTAAGGCTGCCAGTTAAGGGGACCACAGTGAGTCAGAAATGAATGGGAATTAGTGAAGTGGAGTCAGCAAATGTAGAGAACCCTTTCAAGGTGATACATGCAAAGGATTTCTCCATCTAGCCCTTGCCTTTATCCCCTCATCTCCCGCTGTTTTCACTTGATGTTGCAGCAAATTTCCTGCAGACATTTATCACTTAGCCTGTTGGGCATAGGATTTGTAAAATGCCATTCCTTATGCCTGAAATTCCCCTCCCTTCCCGCCTCTCATTCTACTTCTGCATTCTGATTTGTAAAATGCCATTCCTTATGCCTGAAATTCCCCTCCCTTCCCGCCTCTCATTCTACTCCTGGGTTCTGATGAACTTTACCTTCAAGATCCACTTGAAGTGTTCCCTCCTCTGTGCAGTCCTAGTTAACACCCTCAGATTGAGTTCATTGTTTTTTCCATCTGTGCCTCATACTTATACCCATTACGGAAGATGTCACTGTGATTTATAAATCGCCCCTACTTCTGGTCTACATTTTGACATCGATACCACTGGATATCTCTATATTTATGGGACCTCATACTTTCAACCACAAATGATGAGCAATAATGAAGGCAACTCCCTATGGGGAACAGAGCCCACTGGACTGGGAACTTCTAGAGGTCTTCTTCATGGTCCTCATGCCTAGTCAAGTTCCCAATAGAGTAGCTATCAAATAATGTTTGTGAAATGAATTCATAAAACTTTAAGGTTGATCCAAGGTCAGTAATAACCTCCCCAGGCATAAGTAGAATGAATTACTTGGTGGGGGGAGAGGTTTTAATGAGGGAAATCCTTAGTGAAATTTTCATTCCATCCAAAGTTCAAAATAATGGCATGGCTCTCTTCAGGGCTGATTATTAGTGCTGGTGTGTACCAGTCAAGCTCAACCGGTTGTTCATTACTGGCAACAATTCTGCTGGTGCCAGTCTTGTTGGTTATTATCTTGAGTCTCATTCCTAATTTTATGGGAAAGTCTGACTCCTCAAGACACCAGTCAGGGGCACACATTCAGGATCTTGAAGACCTACCAAAATAGTATACTTCAACATTTGTAAACAGGCAAAAGTGGGTTAAGATGAGGGTTAAGAAAGACTTAGAGAGGAGATGTTTCAAAACAGCATGAGCCAGAAGCTGAAGGGTATGTATGATGGAGAATGAAAACTTCCAACTTTAATTTGGGGGAAGTAAAAGGGTGGTTCTGGGCTGATTATATCCAAAAGTTCCTCAAATCTATTTGCGGAACTTCAGAGTAATCTAGCCCCAATCTCCATTCCCCCAAATAGATTTATTCTGCTTGCTGACTGGGTTGAAGGCATGACGGTGAGATTCACAGTGGATGAGGTATGAGATGTAGACTTCACCTTTGAAGAGCGCCCAGCCCAACACTACAAGCTGAGCTGTAAGGAGCTCCCACGCTTCTCTTCCCACTCTCCCTGAGCACCAGCCATTTACCTGTCATGGCAAAACCTGGGAGCCAGGGTACTCTCTAGGTAGCATGGAAGAGGTTCCTATATCTGGTCTGTATTGTGATGAGGTTATTGAACTAGATGATATCTCTGTCCTTAGAGGACCTCGCTCTTTCAACCACTAGGAGTAGACAATAAAGAGGGTAACTCTATATGGGGAAGAGTCCTGTCCGCAAGCAACAGGCAAAAGTGGCCAACCCGCTGCCTCTTCTCCCACAAACACACCCAGTTTTGTGAGTTCTCTGCCATAAGTAGTACATTTAGCCAGAAACTAGCATTTGGTTAACAAAGACTAATATTTATTGAGTTCTTGCTATGATTCAAACACTGGGCTAAACTCATGTGTTCTCTTATTGTCAAAACTCAGTCAGAAGGAAAAAAATCACCATAGTCTTTGAGGCAGGTATTATTGTCACCTACACTTCCAGATGATGAAACAGAGGCTCAGAAAGGACAAGGAACTTGCCTGAGGGCACACTGTGGTAGAATGGGGATTTGTACCCCAGTTGATTAAGCAGTAAAACAGATCGACGGTTGACTGCCCCTAATCTGTGAAGTTACAGAGATCATTATTATACCTTCTTTGCTACCCATATCAAGTTTGACTAATTCACTTGCGGTTTTAAAAATGCCCTTAGTCCCGAAAAATGAACTATTAGGATTGCATCAAGATCAAAAGCTTTTGCACAGCAAAGGAAACAGTTAAGAAAACCAAAAGACAACTGACGGAATGGGAGAAGATATTTGCAAACGACATATCAGGTAAAGGGCTAGTGTCCAAAATCTATAAAGAACTTAGCAAACTCAACACCCAAAGAACAAACAATCCAATCAAGAAATGGGCAGAAGACATGAACAGACATTTCTGCAAAGAAGACATCCAGATGGCCAACTGACACATGAAAAAAGTGCTCCACATCCCTTGGCATCAGGGAAATACAAATCAAAACCACAATGAGATACCACCTCACACCAGTCGAATGGCTAAAATTAACAAGGCAGGAAATGACAGATGCTGGCGAGGATGCAGAGAAAGGGGAACCCTCCTACACTGTTGGTGGGAATGCAAGCTGGTGCAACCACTCTGGAAAACAGCATGGAGGTTCCTCACAATGTTGAAAAATGTACTACCCTATGACCCAGCAATTGCACTACTGGGTATTTACCCTAAAGATACAAATGTAGTGATCTGAAGAGGCACGTGCACCCGAATGTTTATAGCAGCAATGTCTACAATAGCCAAACTATGGAAAGAAACTAGATGTCCATCAACAGATGAATGGATAAAGATGTGGTGTATATACACGATGGAATACTGTGCAGCCATCCAAAGAAATGAAATCTTGCCCTTTGCGACGACATGGATGGAACTAGAGGGTATCATGCTTAGTGAAATAAGTCAATGGGAGAAGGACAACTATCATATGATCTCCCTGAGATGAGGACGTGGAGATGCAACATGGGGGTTTAGGGGGGTAGGAGAAGACTAAATGAAAAAAGATGGGATCGGGAGGGAGACAAACCATAAGTGCCTCTTAATCTCACAAAACAAACTGAGGGTTGCTGGGGGGAGGGGGGTCGGGAGAGGGGGGTGGGGTTATGGACATTGGGGAGGTTATGTGCTATGGTGAGTGCTGTGAAGTGTGTAAACATGGAGATTCACAGCTAGGGATAAAAATACATTATATGTTTATAAAAAATAAAAAATAAATAAATATTTTTTTTAATTTCCCTTAGTCCCCCATGAAAGAACAAATTAGTCAACAAGGGGTTGGAGGAAGAGTAAACTGAGAGGAGCAAACACATTCATTATCCAACCAGAAGGAATTTGCCTCTTCTGTTGAAGCCCAGTCTTGGGACTGCTCTCTTTACTGGGCTTGGGAGGTACCAGTCACACTGTATTCTATACAGAGCTAATCCTAGTCTTTGAGAATGGAAATTTCGGGGGCACAAATGTGGAATGTTAGTTCTGATTCTCAATTTCCTCACCAGCAAATTGGAGGTACATTTAATTTAATGCTTTTGAAGTGAGGGATGAAATAAGATAGAATGCTGAGCACACAATTTTCTTTAAATAAATACTAGTTCTTCCTTGCTTTTTAAAAAGAGGACCGCTTGCGGAATCAGGAGGCCTGAGTCCTGAACCCAGTTCTACCGCTGACTTGCCATGTGACATTGAAGTTTTCATTGGTCCCCCCCCCCTCGTTTTTCCCCCTCAGCTGGACTATAGGATCTGCAAGTCCCTTTCCTCTCTCATATGCATCGATCCTGGGATTCTGTCCATCTTCCAGACAGTGACCTTATTAAACCTCTGCACCTGTTAAACTGCTTTCTGAATTAATTCAAATTTCTCTAGCCTTTGCTGCTCTAATTAATTTTTCACTAGTGTTGTATTTCTTCAAGTGGTTTGTACTTACTTCTATCTGGCAGATCCAGTTCCTGATTGTTTTAAAATAGTGGTCTAGAATCCACTACCAATCACCTACAGTGTAAAGTGTGACCCCCACCGCCCACACACAAATGCAGATCAAATGTTGGAGTTATGCTACATGGAAAAAGTCTGGGTTCCTAAAACCACTCATTATCTTATCTTCATTGTTAAGATGTATACTTTGAGATCCTAGTTTGTGCTAGCCCTGAAACTACACAAGTGGGGAAATAGAAGGCCTGAAATTTCACCAAGAATTGCAACTAGGTACACCAGAAGTAAGAGGACAATAATGTCTACCAACAGGGTTCGCATGCAAGGTAAAATCTGTACCTTGCCTGCTTGCTTGACTCACCATTTTATGTCCAGTGTCCTGCACAATGACTGACACATAATAGGTACTCAACAAATTCTTGCTGAATAAATAGTCAATAAGAGAAATGGAGCACAAATGAAATGTTTTATATTACTATGTTCCTGAGTAGGCTCTATTTTAGGCCTTGTTCAGGAACTATCTTCATCACAATCATCTCGTATGTCGTTTGTCTTCAAACTTCTTTTTTTTTAAGATTTTATTTGAGAGAGAGAGAGACACATGCACAGTGAGAGAGGGAACACAAGTAGGGGGAGTGGGAGAGGGAGTAGAAGACTTCCCACAGAGCAGAGAGCCCGATGCAGGGCTAGATACCAGAACCCTGGGATCATGACCTGAGCTGAAGGCAGATGCTTAACGACTGAGCCACCCAGGCACCATGGTCTTCAACCTTCTAGTCTAACTCTCTCCACCCTCTCTATTAATGGAAAGAAAACCAACTCTAGAAAAAAGAAGATTTTCACATAATTGCCAGTGATTTGTAAAAGATTAATATTTGAAAATTTCCCATATTCCTTCCCAACAAATGGTGTTTCTTTTGTAATAGGGTGTCAAGAAAGATTTATGCCAAAGGAATTAATCTCCAATAGTATAATTTCAATTTCAAACATCAGTTGCAGGTAGGCAAACGAGGAGAGACCACTTTTGGAGTTGAAAAACGAAGGGACTTGGTGTTCCTCAGATCAAAGTGGTTAGCTCTCTATTCTTATGTAAAGCTAACAATTTTATGTTATAATCCAGGTCATTCCTCCTAAGCACAATGCCTACACACCTCAAGTTCTAAAAACTTTGCTTTCAACATTAAAAGGATCATACACATGATCAAGGCAGATTTATCCCCGGGATGCAAGGATGGTTCAAAATACCTAAGTCCATCAACGTGACACACAACTTTAACAGAATGAAGGATAAAAATCACATCATCATCTCAATCAGTACAGAAAAATCATTTGACAAAATTCAACACCCTCTCATGAAGAAAAACTCTCAACACACTAGGTATAGAAGGATTATACCTAAATATAACAAAGACCATAGATGACAAGCTACAGCTAACAACAGACTCAATGGTGAAAACCTGAAAGCTTTTCCTCTAAGGTCAGGAATAAGATAGTGATGCCCACCCTCACCACTCCGATCCAACATAGGACTGGAACTCCTAGCCAGAACGGTTAGCCAAGGAAAAGAAATTAAAGGCATCAAAATTGGAAAAGAAGTTAATTATGTTGGGTCCTAGATCGCATGATCTTATATGTGGAAAAATCCCAAAGCCTACACACACACACACACACACACATTAGGACTGATTAACAAACTTGATAAAGTTTCAGGAAAAAAATCAGCATACAACAATCAGTCGCATTTCTATACACTAACAAGGTATATCCAAAATGAAATTGAGAAAATCCCATTTACAAAAGCATCAACAATAAAGTACTTAAGAATAAATTTAACTGAGGAGGTGAAAAATTTGTACACTGAAAGCCACAAAATATCAAAAAAGAAAATAAGAAGACCCAAGTAAATGGAAAGACATTCCCAGCTCATTGATTTGAAGACTTAATCTTACCAAAGTATCCATACTATCCAAAGCAATCTATAGATTTGATATTATTGCCATCAAAATCACAATGGTGTTTTTTTACAGAAATAGAAAAAATGTCTAAAATTCATAAGGAACCACAGAAGACCCCGATCAGACAAAGCGATCCTAAGAAAGAAGAACAAGCTGGACATATCATAATTCCTGCTATCAAAATATATTACAAAACTATAGTAATAAAAATACTATGGTACTGATATTAGAACAGACATATAGCTCAATGGAACAGAATAAAGAACATAAAAATAAACACACATGCCTATAGTCGAGTGATCTTCCAAAACAGAGCTAGGACTCCTGGGTGGCTCAGTCGTTAAGCATCTGGCTTAACTCAGGTCATAATCCCACGGTCCTGGGGTTGAGCCCCACATCAGGATCCTTGCTCAGACAGTCTCTTGAATAAATGGTGCTGGGAAAACTGGATATGAACATGAAAAAGGATGAAACTGGACATTTATCTTACACTGTATACAAAACTTAAATCAAAATGGATCAAAGATCTAAATGTGTAAGAGCTAAGACTGTAAAACTCTTAGAAGGCAATAGCAGAAAATTGTCTTGGCAGTGATTTCTTGGATATGACACCAACAATGCAATCCACAAGGCAAAAGAGACAAATGGGTCTCCATCAAACTAAAAAGCTCTGTAAGGCAAAGGAAACAATCAACAGAGTGAAAGGCAACCTACAGACTGGGAGAAAATATTTGCAAACCCTATATGACATAAGGGGTTAATGTCTAAAATATATATGGAACTTCTACAACTCAATAGAAATAAAACAAATAACCCATTTAAAAAATGTTTAAAGGACTCGAATAGATGTTTCTCTGAGGAAGACATACTAATGATCACCAGGAAGGGGTGTCTGGGTGGCTCCGTAGTTTGAGCATCTGACTCTTGATTTGGGTTCAAGTCATGATCTCAGGGTCCAGGGATTGAGCCACACGTCAGGATCCATGCTTAGCAGAGAGTCTGCTTCAGAATTCTCTCTCCCTCTCCCGCTGCCCCTCTGCCTATTCATGCTCTCTCTCTCTCTCAAATAAATAAATATTTTTAAAAATGTCCAGTAGGTATACCAAAAGGTGCTCAATGGGGCACCTGGGTGGCTAAGTCAGTTAAGCTTCTCCCTTTCCTTTTGGCACAGGTCATGATTCCAGGATCCTAAGATCAAGCTCGGTATCGGTATCGGGCTGATACCTGCTGAGCAGGGAGCCCGTTTCTCCCTCTCCCACTCACCCTGCTTGTGCTCTCCTCATTCTCTCTCTCTTTCTCTCTGCCTGTCAAATAAATAAATAAAATCTTTACAAAAGGAGGAGGAAGAGGAGAAACAAAAGGTACTCAACATCAGTAATCATCAGGAAAATGTAGTTCTAAAGCACAACGAGGTACCACCTCACCCCTCTCAAAACAAAAGAAGTCAAGTGTTGGCAAGGATGTAGAGAAACAGGAAACTTCTGCACACTGCTGGTGGGAATGGGGAATGGTACAGTAGCTGTGGAAAATAGTGAGGACATTCCTCAAAGTATGAAAAGTATAATTACCGGGGGCACCTGGGTGGCTAAGTGTGTTAAGCCTCAGCCTTTGATTCAGGTCATGATCCCAGAGTCCTGGGATGGAGCCCCGCATCGGGCTCTCTGCTTCCTCCACTCTCTCTGCCTGCCTCTCTGCCTACTTGTGATCTCTCCCTCTCTGTCAAATAAATACATAAAATCTTTTAAAAAAAGTATAATTACCATCTTATCTAGTAATCCAGCTTCTGAGTATATATCCAGAAGAATTGCAATCGGGGTCTCAAAGAGATATGTGCATGTTTCTGTTTTTTAAGGTTTTATTTTAATTCCAGTTAGGTAACATACAGCGTAACCTGAGTTTCAAGTGTACAATACAGTAATTCAATACTTCCATACAACATCCTGTGTTCATCACAAGGGGCCTCCTTAATTTCCATCAGCTATTTCATCCCCCTTCCCTCTGGTAACCATCAGTTGGCTCTCTATAATTAAGAGTCCTTTTCTTGATTTCTCACTCTTTCTCTCTCAATCTCTCTCATTTTTTTTCCTTTTGCTTGTTTGTGTGCACGTTAGTGTTTATTGCAGCACCATTCACAAGATAGGGAACCACCTACATGTCCATGGATGAATGGACAAAGAAAATGTGGTACATATGTCAAAGAGAATATTAAGCCTTCTCTCTCTCAAAAAAAAAAAATACATTCATTCATTCATTCATTCATTCATTAAAAAAGGGGCACCTGGGTGCCTCAGTTGGTTAAAAATCTGACTCTTGATTTTGGCTCAGTTCATGACCTCAGGGTCATGAGTTGGAGCCACGAATGGGGCTCTGCACTGGAGGTGGAGGCTGCATAAGATTCCCTCTCTTCCTCTGCCCCTCTCCCCACTTGCACTCAAATATATACATGCATACATACATTTTATTTACTATTAAATATTATTAAGCCTTAATAATAAATATATTAAATATTTATTTAATATGTTATTAAAAGATTATTAAGCCTTAAATATTATTTTAATAAAATATTAATTAAAATAAGAGAAATATATTCTTTATTATTATAAAAATAACTTATTTCTATAAATATGTTAGAAATAAAATATTATTAAGCCTTAAAAAGGAGGAAACGCTGCCATATGCAAGAGCATGCATGACCCTGGAAGACACTATGCTAAGTGAAATAAGCCAGTCACCGAAGGACAAATACTGCACATTCCACTTCAATGCGATACCCAAAAGAGCCAAACTCATAGAAGCAGAGAGGAGAAGAGTGGTTGCTGAGGGCTATGGAAAGAAGGAAATGGGGAGTTGTTCAACTGTTGGGGTTAATGTAGGGATGAAATCGGCCATAATACCTGGCTTGCTAAAATGTCACACAGAGGCTGCTGAAGGCGGGGAAGGTTTCAGAGAAGGGCGTCCGCAGCCCTTTGGAATGCCAAGGCCTGCCAGACCACCCTGGCACTGGAATGCCTCTGGGAGTTGCCTTCCCAAACCAAGGAGCTTTCTTAGCCCAACCAGCTACCGTGGGATCTAAGAGCTGTAAGCATGGTCCCTTGGGCTGTCTTTAGCAGAACTCATAGAACACACTCCTTAGCATAGCGTAACTTTCAGTAAACAGATCCTCCTAGTTCCTGTAAGACCTCTTATCACACATCACGTGCTTGAGAAACAATGATAAGGATCTGTGATTATCCTGAAGGACCAATAAGAGTGGGAGCAAAGAAGAGCAAAGGGTCTTCATCTGTGAGTGTTGACCCCCTTGCCTTCTCCTCTCTTTCACAGAAAAGTCTAGAGTAATCTTTCATCGGTTGTTACAGGGATTGCTGGCCATTCTCAGCCTCCAGTGGGTATAGGGTTTCAGTCAAGCGAGATGAATAGGTTCTAGAGATCTGCCACACAACATAGTTCATATAGTTAACAACACTGTATAGTGCACTTGAAATTTTGATGAGGGTACATGTCGTGTTGAGTGTTCTTATCACAACAACAACAAAAAAGAATTAACTAAGAATTTTGCCTTTTGAAAATAGCACTTTCCAAGTATACACATTTACAACACAGGTTGTTCCTCAGCACATGTGTTAGAAAGTAACTCCTGTTATTTGTTCTCAGTTGTTAGGGCTCTTTGTTAAACAACCCTCATGCTGGTGGATCATCCCTCTATTTTTTTCTGAGCTCTATTTCATGCATTGGGTGGTATTTCTCACTCTGCTAGAACTCCCTGTAGAACCAGAAAGTTCTTTATTACTCTAGGATTTAGTCTTGTTCCTGAGCCCAAGATTTTGCGGAAGGAAACTCATTCTTTTTGTTTTTAAAGTAGGAAACCCATAAGAAAGGAAGATAAGGAAAGAAGACAGGGAAAGGAGGAAGTGGGGGAGGAAGAAAGGAAGGAGGGAGGGAGATGCCCAATGCCTTCACATGCTGGTTTGGACTTGAAGACAGTATGATAAAGCCCTTTATAAAAGACACTGTCTTCGGGGCACCTGGGTGGCTCAGTGGGTTAAGCCTCTGCCTTCAGCTCAGGTGATGACCTCAGGGCCCTCGGATTGAGGCCCACATCGGGCTCTCTGCTCAGCAGGGAGCCTGCTTCCCCCTTTCTCTCTGCCTGCCTCTCTGCCTAATTGTGATCTCTCTCTCTCTCTTTTTCTCTCTCTCTGTCAAATAAATAAATAAAATCTTAAAAAAAAAAGATACTGTCTTCAAAACGAGCTGACTGGGGCGCCTGGGTGGCTCAGTGGATTAAGCCGCTGCCTTCGGCTCAGGTCATGATCTCAGGGTCCTGGGATCGAGCCCCGCATCGGGCTCTCTGCTCGGCAGGGAGCCTGCTTCCCTCTCTCTCTCTCTCTCTCTGCCTGCCTCTCTATTTACTTGTGATCTCTCTCTGTCAAATAAATAAAGAAAATATTAAAAAAAACAACAACAACAACAAAAAAAAAAACGAGCTGACTGAAGCTTCCCCTGGGGTTTATGGGAAATGTGGACATAACCAAAGCTTAAAGATACGAAATTTTAGAAATAGAATACTACTGACCCACAGCTCTTCTGGGGCCGTTGCCTAGGTAACTCAGATTTGAACACCTGCATGGAATCGGGCTTCCGCAGAAAATACCCAGAGCATAGGAAGGCATCGTTTCATTTCAGGTGGCTTTCACAATCTGGTGGGAAGGCAGATTTCATAAAGAAAACAACTATTCTTTAAACATGTACAAAGACGGACTATGTCAAATAGCTCTGAGGAAAATGCTTCCTCATCCTAGTTATCAAGCCAAGGACTTCTGTGGCTAATTGATCTTTGCCATTACAGACTGAATCCAGTTAACGGCTTGTGTAAGACAGCATCAGGAAGTAATAAAAAGAGTCATGAGTGAATCGAAGTGAAAACCTTTGAGCCCAGATCTTGATTTAAAGTATTGAAAGTTCTTCCCCCCTCCCTTTCTTTCTTTCTTTCTTTCTTTCTTTCTTTCTTTCTTTCTTTCTTTCTTTCTTTCTTTCTTATTTCTCTTTCATTCTTTCCTTGGCTTCATTTATTTTTACTATATGTTGCAGTAAAACTGTTCCCTCTCAGTCAAAAATCTCAGCCCCTATGTGGGCTGTCTTTCTTCCCCATTACAATCTTTCTTTTTTTTTGGGGGGGGGGAGGAGAATTACATTTATTCATACAACCAAAACATCAGACTCAGAGCAGCAGTGGGGAGGCTGGGGGGCAGTGCTAAGTGTCCATTCACAGCCTGTAGGCCCTGCATCCTGGGGCTGGGGGTGCTGGTGGTGGGTGGGAGAATGGTCTCTTTACAGTGCCTCTGTCTTCTTACTGAGAAGGAGGGTGGGACGGTCTGTCAGGCCTTAATCTTGGGAGATTTGCTTTTTCTTGGGAGATAGGGAGGCCTGAGCCTTCAGATTCTTCCCCTTGGGGATGTCTCCACAACTCAGGACTTAGAACCACTCCCTGTGATCAGAGGAGGGGTGGGGTGTCCCTCGGTGACTGGGATTCCTTCACTGCTGCAAGCTCCCACACACTAGGGGAGGGAGTTAAATGACCATCCTACTTTGACTATGCTCAGGGTTTGAGGACTTTCACCCCCTCCATTCCCAGGAAAGGTGGATGAGGGTGATGAATATTGAGCTTTCTCCTGGGTCCTCCAGTCTCTGGTGCCCCTGCCACGCAGGAGTTGAGGGCTGGCCAGCTTTGAGCCCCAGAGTGCAGAGTGGCTGGTGGGGTGGCTCAAGTCTCAGCAGGTATGTGTTGGGGGTCGGGACCTTTGCTCCTCCATTCGACCCCCACCCTGAACTCTCAGCAGCAACTCCAGGAGCTCCTGTCCACCTGGGGGTAGGGGAGGCTCTGACCGCTGGGCTTCCATCCGCTGGCACTGGTGACTGAGGATAGTGCTGTAGAGTTGTTCTCTGTCCTCAAGAGGCCAGTGTGGGGCTGGGGCTCTGCTTGGGGGATTCTGGGGGATGTGGAAGGTGGCTCTCTGCTCCTCTAGGCAGCGGGACTGGGCCTCTGCCACCAAATCAAGAAGGAGCTCAGTCTGTAGGGAGAGCAGGGAGGCGGAGCGGGGCCCCAGGGCTGGTCATCTTCCTCTTCTTCCTGGGGTCTCTCGGCCTCCATCCCCTGAGGGGGAGAAACTGAAGGGGGAAGGGTAGCCGGGATTTGGGAGGAGGGCTGGAACCCTAGGTTCCTGAGGGGAGTGGGGGCTGGAAGGGGTGGGGGTGAGCCAGGGGCTGGATGCCTGGGTCTACAATCTTTCTTAATAAACAAGAGCTGTCAACTACTCTCCATGTAATTCACTGTTCAATGTCTTCCATTTGCCTTCCGTACATGCAAATCTCTGGCATGGCTACCCAGTGTATTCCTTTCAGGGAGTCCTCTGGACGCTCATCATCCTGAACAAGGACTCCAGTCTGCTGATAAATTCCATTAATGAGATAAATAACTGAGAGGGATAGTAAAGCTTCCTGTGAACCAGTCTTTGGCATCCCCAGACCAAGACCGGGCATAGGATTTAGACAGACACTTCTAATCCTTTAAAGTGATCCCACTTGGAGCCGAGTTAGTGCTGACCTAAAGGCACTGATCCAGACGTTAAGGAAAAATTAGAGTCCTCTGGATAAACGTGTACTCCATGGACTACTGCCTTCTTCTGCCTTTCAAAATCAGACTTACATGCCCTCAGATTTGCCTCTGTTTTCTCCCTTTTTCCTTTCTGTTGAATAGCCACACATCGCCCCTTCTCTGGGACAGCTTGAAATGCCAGAACACTCATCAGCTGTGATTTCAGGCCAGGACATGAAAGATGGTTCAGGATGGATCCTTGCAAAATTCAAAGTACATGTAGTTTGTCTCTCCTTTTGGTCCCCTTAAATGCCTTCACTGCCTTTCCCTCCAAATTAACCCACACCTTGGCAAGCCTCCCATGCTCTAGATCTATCCTTTTTTCCCTGAGTGGGCCTTCTGTCATGGGCACCATTCGTTCAGGGCCCTGTTCTAGTTTCCTAAGGTAAGAGCAGAGTGTTGGTGGCTGCAAATTACTTGTGTTAAATTAGGGCTATTATGTGGCAGGCCTTTTTAAAAAAAATAACCACTTTACTGAGACATAATTCACATACCACAAAATTCACTCATCTAAAGTGTATCATTCAGTGTTTTTCAAATATATTCACAAGGTTGGAACAAGCATAACCATCTCTAATTCTAGAACATTTTTGTTCTCCTCTTCCCAAAGAAATAAATCCTGTACCCATCATGGACATTTTGTATAAGTATAAACACAGTATGCAGTCATTCATCACTGGCTTCTTCGACTTAGCACATTTTCAAGGGTGATGTGTGTTGTAGCACATGCCACTACCCTGTTCCTTCGTTATGGCTGAATAATATTCCATTTTATTGGCTTACTGCTTCTGCTCATTCATTTCTCCATGGATGGACATTGGAGTGGTTTCCATTTAGGGGCTATTACAAATAATGCCTCTGTGAACTTTGTGTATACTTTTTTGTGTGGACATATGTTTTCGATACTCCTAGCTATATGCCTAAAACTGGAATTCTTGGGGTACAGGATAACTCCATGTTGAACTTTTTGAGGAACTACCAGACTGTTTTCCAAAGATGCTGTAGCCTTTTACCCACCCATTAGCAATATATGAGGGGTTTTGTTTCTCTGTGTCCTTGCCAACACTCACTCTCATCTGTCTTCTTTTTTGTATGGTAGGCATTTTCACATGTACATCATCTCATTTTAGGTTCACAACAACCATGAAGATAGGTATTATTCTCCCCGTTTTGTAAATGAGGAAGCCAAGACACATAAATAAGGCAGTGTTATTTACTGAGTGCTGATGATGTGACAGGTGTTCTTAGAAGCCCTGCCTCCTTTCACCTGCACAACAATCCCATGAGGTAGATACTTTTTGAATTCCAGATGTGCAGAGAGCTTAAAGAAACTTATGGAAAGACACATAGCCAGGGTTTAAACCCAGACAGTCTGATTCTGGTGCAGTCAGAGTTCAAACCCAAAGCAACTGGTCTCCAACAAAGTCCATGCACATAAATAAAATTTCTATAGTAATTTTTTTTAAATTAAGAGATCCATAAGTCCTTGCATCTTGCTGCAAATACTTTTTAAAGATTCTTTTATTTATTTTAGCAGGGGCAGAGGCAGAGGAAGAGGGAGAGAATCCTCAGGCAGACTCCCCACTGGGCGTGGAACCCTGCATGGGACTGGAGCCCTGGACCATGAGATCATGACCTGAGTTGAAACCAAGAGTCAGATGCTTAAGCGGCTGAGCCACCCAGGCACCCCACTCTGTAAATATTAATAGTTAACAGTTACTGAGGGTTCACCATGTGCTGACAATGTTTTATGGGCTTTACATCAACTAAATAACTGAATCTTTGCAACAGTCCTATAGGGTTGGTATTATTAGCATCCACATTTCTCTGTGTCCTTCCCAACACTCACTCTCATCTGTCTTCTTTTTTGTATGGTAGGCATTCTCATCCAGATGAGGATACTGAGGCACAGAGGATTCAAGTAATTTGCCCAAGGACAAACAGATAGTAGGTGATAGAGGCAGAATGTGAAGAAAATAAGTGGTCTAGATTCAGAGTCAAAGCTCTTCACCACTGCCCCTTAAAAGAAATCACAGGGTGAGCCCATTGGATTTATCCATAGGCTCAAAAATACCCACTGGATCTCCAGACTTCAGTGACACTATAATTAATGATCATTTTAGAACAACTATTTGGGCTCCTCATGAGTCAAACAAAATTCAAAAACTTCACATCCATGAGTATAATCAGGGATCATGCCTACAGACATTTTAGAACCACTGGGTCAGAAAGCTCAGCCACACTATCTGGCTAAATGTTATCACACTGGAATGTTAGTGGGATCCTACAGGATTTTACTGAAACATACCAGTATGTTTTTCGTTCTACATTCCCAATATCGAAGACTAACAATTCACAGAATTCAGTTACCTCTGAATGATCTTTGCTTCCTAAAAAGACGTGGAATGAAAGCATCCAAAATGACCTTTTCAACCCACAAGACTGATTGCAAGGGCAGACATATCTCTTTAGCTTCCTTCTTAAGTTTCGTTACAGAGTCAAAAATACAGTCCCTTCACATTTCATTTTTATACTGCTAGACACTACAGGAACCCCCAATTATATACATCACGGGAAAGTAGCAAAGGCTTTCTTTCCATGGCATTAGCCCAGGATCTATGTATTCCTTTTGAGACCAAGACACAGAATGAATAGCTACTTCTGCAGGGCTGTGGCATGGACTATGAAAATAGGTCCAGAAAGATGTGTTCTTAGTTAATCATCCAGAACGAGGCTTGGACAAGTAGCTCCTTGCAGTCAGGAAGTCACGTGAGAACCTGGGGAGCAAGGGAGGTGGGGGGAAGATGAATGAGAGTAGGAGAGGAAAACTCCAAGAAAGGATGTTAGACAAATGTCTGCATTTGGCCACGAGGGCTGTGGAGTCATGTCTAATCCCGCTGAGGGTGAGGAGGGAAACAGAGCTTTCAGCCCTACCAGCCAATCACCGCCTAGGAGCATGAAAGGCCCTCTCTCATTTCTATGGTCACAAAAACTCTGTGCTGCCTGTCATATTACTTTCTCTGCATTAGGTAAATGAGGGTGAGGCAGAGCAGGGAACCTGGCCAGGCCAGACTCAAAGTGGGATCTGCCTGATTCCAGTCTGGGCTCAGATTCCAATTCTGAACCTCTTTTTAAATGCTTCACATAAACCTTAATCCACTGAAAGTTCGTTGTGAATTCAGCAGTAATAACAAAATCTCCTCATTGATTATGACAATCCACAAGTTATATATATATGTGTGTGTGTGTGTGTGTGTGTGTGTGCGTCTGTGTGTATATATATAATTATATGGTATAAATTTATGTATATATAACCTTCTCTCATTCTAGCTCTATCTCAAATCAATAAAAATACTCTAATAAAATAGGGGACTTATATGTATATATATGCCCCTTAATATATATAAATATATATATTTACATATTTATATATGTATTTATATATAACGTGCAAAGTGCCATAAGAAGAGAAAAATATATATATATATATAAATATATATATACATAATACATATTTTTTAAAGGAAGTTTGTGGATGGAGGCAATGTCATCATTACTAATGATCTCTTCTCAAAAGGCACGCTTGGTACACACAGCACAGTTTTTCAATTATTTCTCATAACACCTGGAAAAAGTGGATACCATGCTTTTTTTGTTTTCTTTTTTAGAACTATATTTTTTCAAATATGAGTGAAACCTTTGATTATAGACATTCTCCACTTGACTTATTTCACTTAGCAGAATCCCCTGCAGTTCCTCCCATATCGAGGTAAATGGGAGGTCTTCATACTTTCTGATGCCAGAGTCAGAACGAACCGAAGCGCATGGCTCCAAGGATCAGAGCTAAGTAATTTTGCCGTGTTGCAACAGGATGCAAAGAGGCTGCTTGAGGCTATTTAGGCAATATGTATCGATCTACTGATTTATCCATTTCTTTGTGGCAGTTTGGAGAGGACACGTGGAATCCTGACCCAACTTTCTGCCACCTTCAACCCTGTGAACTTGACAGAAAGCAGATCAGTGCTGCCCTAGAGTAGCCAGCTAATAAACTGACATAGAAAGGGATTTCTTGAGGACTTTGGTCATGATCCCTCTTAGCCATGCAATGTCAGTATTATACAAGAATTCCTCAGACTCGGGGCGCCTGGTTGGTTCAGTGGTTTAAGCTGCTGCCTTCACCTCAGGTCATGATCTCAGGGTCCTGGGATCGAGTCCCACATCGGGCTCTATGCTCGGCAGGGAGCCTGCTTCCCTCTCACTCTCTCTGCCTGCCTCTCTGCCTACTTGGGATCTCTCTCTGTCAAGTAAATAAATAAAAAATCTTTAAAAAAAAAAGAATTCTTCAGACTCCCATGTTTTCAAAATCAATGTGCTGCATGACCGTTTTCACAAGTATTGTTGAAGATGCAGAACGGTAAGGAAAAAAAAACAACTATTTCATCTCCATTTACTATTTTCTTTTCAAGGAACAGTGGACTGTTTCTTAAAGTATAAGGCAAACATGTCAACCATTCCGTCACCTCTTTTTCTTCGGGGTAAAGGTTTGATGCTCTGGCATACATCAGTTCTCAGGAAAGGCTGAGAATTCAGAGTCACAGCCACCTGCCTTCAAACTTCAGCTCTACTCTTTCCAGCTGTTATGGGGATTCAAGACAATGGTGCAGCAGCACCCGGCTGCCTCAGTGGGTGGGAGCATACAGCTCTCCCTTTTGGGGTTGTGCCTTTGAACCCCAAGCAGTGGGTAGAAAAGACTTAAAGAAACATGAAGAAGATGGTGCATATTTTCTGGCCCATGGTAGGTGCTCGACACACATTCAGAAGTCTCTAAGACCATGCTGAATCCTCAGCATGCATGCTTTGGGTGAAAATCCCCCTCACCTCACCATAAAGAAACTTACCCATACTCATATCCTACTTCAAACATATCTTTTGCTAGAATTTGGAAGTAAATCGGAAATGTTCTTTTTGATAGTATGGAGGCACCTCAGTCATCTAAAAAACGAACTCCACTACTCTCCAGCCATTACACTACGATGGAATGACCCTAGAGATACCAAAAAGCGAATTGGAAGGGAAATGTGCAGCCCAATGCTTATAGCATTATCACCAATGCCAAAACGATGGAAATAACACAAATGTCCATCAACAGAAGACTCAATAAACAAGAATGTGTGTGAGTGTTTGTGTGTGTGTGCATGTGTGTGTGTGTGTGTGAAATGGAATATTACTCAGCCATCCAAATGAAAGAAATGTTGCCATTTTGAACGGCATGGATACAGCTGCAGAGGACCATATGAAGCAAAATGAGTCAAAGAAAGATGAATTCTATGTGGTTTCTCTCATATATCGTATTTAAAAAAAAAACAAATGAACATGGGGAGAAATTGAGAGAGGCAAGCCAGGAAACAGACTGGTAGCTCTAGAGAATGTACTGATGATGATCAGAGAGGAGGTGGGCACAGGGATGTGCTAAATGGGAGATGGGTCTGAGGAAGGGCATATATTGGGGCTCCTTGTGGGTTTCTGTCAGTTAAATGCCTGCTTTAGGCTCAAGTCATACTCTCAGGGCCACAGGATTGAGCCTCCATGTAGGATCCCTGCTCAGCGGTGAGTCTGCTTCTCCATCTCTCTCTGTCTCTGCCCGCCACTCATGCTTTCTCTCTCTCTCTCTCTCTCTCTCTCTCTCTCTCAAAATAAGAAATCACTTCTTTTTAAAAAACAGGGCATATACATTATATATATATATATATATATATATATATATATATATAGCTTTACATATATATATATCTACTTATCTATCTATATATCTGTCTATATATATATAATGCCAAGTGATGTAGCATTGCCAAATATACATCTATACATATACATATAGGTATCTACGTAAAAAAATAATATATATGTATACGATGTATACATTCTTTTACAAAGGACCATTTGGGGTAGGAGGCAATATGATAATTATCAATTACCACTTCTCAACGGGCACTCACTGTACTCACAGTGCAGATTTTCATTTATTTAGCATAACACCTGGACGACTTGGAGATCAGGCTATTTTATTTTCTTTTTTAGAAATATATTTTTTCCAATATGAGTGAAACCCTGTGATAATGATCTTTCTCTGACTCACTGATTTCACTTCGCAGAATCCCTTGCATTTCCACCCACATCGAGGAAAATGGGAGGTATTCGCCCCTTCTGATGCCTGAGTCAGATTCCAGTGAGTCTAGGATCCACATCGTCTTGAGGTAGTCCTCTTTCCTGTATGGAATATAAGGAATAGTGCAGAGGATCACAGGGATCGAGAGGAAAACTGAACGGGAAGAAATCAGAAAGAGATACAAACTACAAAACACTCCTGACTCCTGGAAGCAAAGTGAAGTTGGCAGAAAGGGAGGTGGGTGGGGGGATGGGGTCACCCGGTGATGTTCATTAAGGAGGGCACATGATATGATGAGCTCAGGGAGGAATACGCAACTGATGATTGAACGTTGCATCCAAAGCTAATGATGTATTCTATGTTGGCCCATGGAATTTCAATAAGAAACATTCCATTCATTCCTTTGGCAGAGAGAGAGGGAGCAAAATCAGGCCGAGTGGCAGGCAGAAGGAGAGGGAGAAGCAGGCTTCTTACTAAGCAGGGAGCCCGACGTGTGGGGCTCGATGCCTGGGCACTGGGATCATGACCCAAGCGCAAGGCCTAAGCTTCACCAACTGGGCCACTCAGAGCCCCTCTTTTACTTTCTGAAGCGAGCCCCATGCCCAGGGAGGGGTTTCCAGCCCTGACCCTGAGGTCCAGAGTCAAATGCTCTACAGACTTGGCCAGCCTGCCACCCCAAGGGGAGGGGAGGACAATTTTAATTCTCACGTCAGAGGTGGACAAAACCATCAAGTCTGGAGAGATTCTGTGATGTGCCCGAGTTCACAAGGCAGGGAAATGGTGGTGTCCCGTGGAGAACGGAAGCAGCATGGCTCCAGGGCTCAGAGCTAATTCATTTTTCCCCATTGCTACAGGATGCAAAGAGGCTGCTTGAGGCTATTTAGGCTATATGTATGGACCTACTGATTTATCCATTTCTTTGTGGCAGTTTGGAGAGGACACGTGGAATCAGGACCCAACTTTCTGCCACCTTCAACCCTGTCAAAACGACAGAAAGCAGATCAGTGCTGCCCTCTAGTTGCCAGCTCCCAAAGCGACATGAAAGGGATTTCTTGAGGACTTTGGTCATGATCCCTCTTAGCCATGCAATGTCAGTATTATACAAGAATTCCTCAGACTCCCAGGTTTTCAAAATCAATGTGCTGCATGACCGATTTCAGAAGTATTGTTGAAGATGCAGAACGGTAAGGAAAAAAACAACTCTTTCATCTCCTTTTACTATTTTCAAGGAACAGTGGACAGTTTCTTAAAGTATAAGGAAAACATGTCAACCATTCCGTAAGCTCTTCTTCTTCTGGGTAAAGGTTTGATGCTCTGGCATACGTCAGTTCTCAGGAAAGGCTGAGGATCCGGAGTCAGAGCCACCTGCCTTCAAACTCCAGCTCTAGTCTTCCCAGCTGTTGTGGGGATTCAAGACAATGGTGCAGCAGCACCCGGCTGTCTCAGTGGGTGGGAGCACTCAGCTTTCCCTTTTGGGGTTGTGCATTTAAACCCCAAGCAGGGGGTAGAAAAGACTTAAAGAAACATGAAGAAGATGGTGCATATTTTCTGGCCCATGGTAGGTGCTCGACACACATTCAGAATACTCTAAGACCATGCTGAATCCTTAGCATGAATGCTTTGGGTGGCAATCTCCCTCACCTCACCATAAAGACTCGAACCCATACTCATATCCTACTTTAAACATATCTTTTGCTAGAATTTGGAAGTAAATCCGAAATGTTCTTTTTGATAGTATGGAGGTCCCTCAAAAATCGAAAAACCGAACACCCATGCTCTCCAGCTTTTACACCACGATGGAATGAACCTAGAGATACCAAAAAACTAATTGGAAGGGAAATGTGCAACCCAATGCGTATAATATTATCAGCAAGGCCAAAATGATGGAAATAACTCAAATGTCCATCAACAGATGACTCAATAAATAAGAATGTGTGTGTTTTTGTGTGTGTGCGTGTGTGTGTGTGTGTGTTTGCATAATGGAATATTACTCAGCCATCCAAATGAAAGAAATGTTGCCATTTTGAACGACATGGATTCAGCTTCAGAGGACCATATGAAGCAAAAGGAGTCAAAGAAAGATGAATTCTATGTGGTTTCTCTCATATATGGTATTTAAGAAGAAAAAAAAAATGAACATGGGGAGAAATGGAGAGAGGTAAACGAGGAAACCGACTGGTAGCTCTAGAGAATGCACTGATGATGATCAGAGAGGAGGTGGGCAGGAGGATGGGCTAAACGGGAGATGGGTCTGATGAAGGGCATATGTTGGGGCTCTTGGTTTGTTCTGTTGGTTAAGTGTCTGCTTTAGGCTCAAGTCATACTCAGGGCCACAGGATTGAGCCTCCAATGCAGGATCCCTGCTCAGCGGGGAGTCTGCTTCTCCATCTCCCTCTGAGTCTGCCTGCCACTCATGCTTTCTCTCTCTCTCTCTCCCTCAAATAAATAAATCACTTCTTTTTAAAAAACAGGGCATATATATTATACACATATTATATATATATATATATACATATATATATAGCTTTACATACATATATATGTATATATATGTGCCGAGTGCTGTAAGAATTGCCAAAAATACACCTATACATATACATATAGGTATCTACGTAAAAAAATATTATATATGTATATAGTATGTATACATTATGTCACAAAGGACCGTTTGTGGTAGGAGGCAATATCATAATTATCAATGACCACTTCTCAACGGGCACTCACTGTACTCACAGTGCAGATTTTCATTTACTTAGCATAACACCTGGACGACTTGGAGATCAGGCTATTTTATTTTCTTTTTTAGAAATATATTTTTTCCAATATGAGTGAAACCCTGTGATAATGATCTTTCTCTGACTCACTGACTTCACTTCGCAGAATCCCTTGCATTTCCACCCACATCGAGGAAAATGGGAGGTATTCGTCCCTTCTGATGCCTGAGTCAGATTCCAGTGAGTCTAGGATCCACATCGTCTTGAGGTAGTCCTCTTTCCTGTATGGAATATAAGGAATAGTGCAGAGGATCACAGGGATCGAGAGGAAAACTGAACGGGAAGAAATCAGAAAGAGAGACAAACCACAAAACACTCCTGACTCCTGGAATCAAAGTGAAGTTGGCAGAAAGGGAGGTGGGTGGGGGGATGGGGTCAGCCGGTGATGTGCATTAAGGAGGGCACATGATATGATGAGCTCAGTGAGGTTTATGGAACTAATGATTGAACGTTGCATCCAAAGCTAATGATGTATTGTATGTTGGCCCATGGAATTTCAATGAAGAAGTATTTCATTCATTCCTTTGGCCTAGAGAGAGGGAGCAAAAGGAGGCCGAGTGGCAGGCAGGAGGAGAGGAAGAAGCAGGCTTCTTGCTGAGCAGGGATCCCGACAAGTTGGGGCTCGATGCCAGGGCCCTGGGATCATGACCCAAGCGCAAGGCCAATGCTTCACCACCTGGGCCACCCAGGAGCCCCTCTTTTACTTTCTGAAGTGAGCCCCATGCCCAGGGTGGGGTTTCCACCCCTGACCCTGAGGTCCAGAGTCAAATGCTCTACAGACTTAGCCAGCCTCACCAAGGGGAGGACAATTTTAATTCTCACATAAGAGGTGGACAAAACCATCAAGTCCGGAGAGATTCTGTGATGTGGCCAAGTTCACGCAGCAGGTTAATGGTGGTGTCCCAGGGCGAACGGAAGCAGCACTTCTCCATGGCTCAGAGCTATGTAATATTGCCGCATTGCTACAGGATTCAAAGAGGGTGCTTGAGGGTATTTAGGCTATATGCACTGATCTACTGATTTAACCATTTCTTTGTGGCAGTTTGGAGAGGACACGTGGAATCATGACCCAACTTTCTGCCACCTTCAACCCTGTCAAAATGACAGAAAGCAGATCAGTGCTGCCCTCTAGTAGCCAGCTCCCAAGCTGACATGAAGGGGATTTCTTGAGGACTTTGGTCATGATCCCTCTTAGCCATGGGATGTCAGTATTATACAAGAAATCCTCAGACTCCCAGGTTTTCAAAATCAGTGTGCTGCATGACCGTTTTCACCAATATTGTTGAAGATGCAGAATGGGAAGTAAGAAAAAATATATTTCATCTCATTTTACTATTTTCTTTTCAAGGAACAGTGGACTGTTTCTTAAAGTGTAAGGAAAACATGTCAACCATTCTGTAAGCTCTTTTTATTCCGGGTAAAGGTTTGATGCTCTGGCATATGTCAGTTCTCAGGAATGGCTGAGGATCCGGAGTCACAGCCAGCTGCCTTCAAACTCCAGCTCTACTCTTCCCAGCTGTTGTGGGGATTCAAGACAATGGTGCAGCAGCACCTGGCTGTCTCAGTTGGTGGGAGCATATAGCTTTCGGTTTTGGGGATGTGAGTTTGAACCCCATGCAAGTTGTAGAAATAACTGAAAGAAACATGAAGAAGATGATTCATATTATCTGTCACATAGTAGGTGCTCCACACACATTCTGAATAATTTAAGACCGTGCTGAATACTAAGCATGCAGCTTACAGTGGCGGTCCCCCTCACCTCACCATAAAGATTCGAACCATTGTCATATCCTACTTTAAACATATCTTTCACTAGAATTTGGAATTCAATCGGAAATGTACTTTTTGATAGTATGGAGGTCACTCAAAAATCTAAAACCTGAACTCCCCTGCTCACCAGCCATTACACTACGATGGAATGACCCTAGAGATACCAAAATACTAATTGGAAGGGAAATGTGCAGCCCAATGCGTATAAAATTATCAGCAAGGCCAAAAGGATGGAAATAACTCAAATGTCCATCAACAGATGACTCAATAATTAAGAATGATTGTTGTGTGTGTGTGGGTTGTGCGTGTGTGTGTGTGTGTGCGTGCGTGTGTTTGTATAATGGAATATTACTCAGCCCTCCAAAAGAACGAAATGTTGCCATTTGGAACAACATGGATTCAGCTGGAGAGGACTTTGGGAAGCAAATTAGTCAACGCAAAATGAATACTATTTGCTTTCTCTCATATATGGTATTTAAGAAGCAAAAGAAAGGAACATGGTGGGAAATTGAGAGAGGCAAACCAGGAAACAGACTGGTAGGTATAGAGAAGGCACTGATGATTATCAGACAGTAGTTGGGCAGGGGATGGGCTAAAAGAGTGACGGGTATGAAGGAGGGCATTTGTTGGCGTTCCGGGGCCGGGGGGGCTCCTTCTGTTAAGTGACTGCTTTAGGGTCAGGTCATACTTTCGGGGCCCCAGGATTGAGCCTCGAATCAGGCTCTCTGCTCAGCGGGGAGTCTGCTTCTCCTTCTCCCTCTGTCTCTGTCCCCCACTCATGCTTTCTCTCTCTCTTTCTCTCTCAAAGAAAGACATCAGTTCTTCTTAAAAAAGAGGTCATATTCCCTGCAGTTGCACTGCTGGGTATTCACCCCAAAAATACAGATGTAGTGAAAACAAGAGCCATCTGTACCCCAATGTTTATAGCAGCAATGGCCACCGTCGCCAAACTGTGGAAAGAACCAGGATGCCCTTCAAAGGATGAATGGATAAGGAAGATGTTGTCCATATACACGATGGAGTATTATGCCTCCATGAGAAAGGATGAATACCCAACTTTTGTAGCAACATGGACGGGACTGGAAGAGATTATGCTGAGTGAAATAAGTCAGGCAGAGGGAGTCAAGTATCATATGGTTTCACTTATTTGTGGAGCATAACAAAGAACATGGAGGACATGGGGAGATGGAGAGGAGAAGGGAGGTGTGGGAAATTGGATGGGGAGATGAACCATGAGAGACTATGGACTCTGAAAAACAACCTGAGTGTTTTGAAGGGGCGGGGTTGGAAGGTTGGGGAACCATGTGGAGAGTAATAGAGAAGGCACGTATTTCATGGAGCACTGGGTGTGGTGTAAAAACAATGAGTACTGTTACGCTGAAAATAAATAAATAAATTTTAAAAAAAGAAAAAGAAATAAAAAGAGGTCATATTATATATATATATATATATATATATATATATATATATATATATACTATAAATGAATGACAATTGATTGTTTGATATTCAGCAAATTTGGCCAGTTCTACCCCAGGCTTCTTGGAGTTTGGTATCCAAGAAACCGGGGTCTGGGTGAGGAGCAGTGATTTTTGAATTTGTTTAATGGTTCATGCTGTTGTTAGGTGGAGCATCATCAGTTCTGATTTACTGTGCTCACAAGACACAAAACTGGCTTCCAAAGCATTTTGTCCTCAGAAACGTACATTGAAGCATACCTGGGTCAGAAAGCATCATTTGAAGGAAAAAATGGCAACATCAATTTTCAACAAAAAGCCAGGCATGTGCGGAGATCAAGAAACCAGATGGTTATCAAATTCCTCTTGTTCAAGGTGATACCTCCAACAATGTCTCTCTTTCTGATTTCTGGTTTGTCCCTCTTTCTGATTTCTTCCCGTTCAGTTTTCCTCTCGATTCCTGTGATCCTCAGCACCATTCCTTATATTCCACAGAGGAAAGAGGGCTATATAAGGAGGATGTGGATCCTAGACTCACTGGAATCTGACTCAGGCATCAGAAGGGATGAATACCTCCCATTTTCCTCGACGTGGGTTGAGCAGCAGGGGATTCTGCTAAGTGAAATCAGTCAGTCAGAGAAAGACCATTATCACAGGGTTTCACTCATATTTGAAAAAACATATTTTTAAAAATGAAAACAAATTAAGAATGGCCTCCACGTCTTCTAGGCGTTATGAAAAATAAATGAAAAACTACACTGTGAGTACAAAGAGTACCCGTTGAAAAGAGATCATTGGTAATGATGACATTGCCTCCTACCACAAACTGTCCTTTAAAAAATATGTATTATGTATATATATATTTTTTTCTCGGCTTATGGCACTCTGCAAGTTATATATAAATACATATATAAATATGTAAATATATATATATTTGTATATATATACAAAGGGGGCATATATATACATATATGTCCGCTTATTTATTAGAATTCTTTTATTGATATGAGAGAGAACTAGAAAGAGAGAAGGTTATATATACATAAATTTATACCATGTAATCCTATATATATATACATATATACATATTTATATATGTATAAAACTTGTGGAATGTCATAATCAATGAGGAAATTTTGTTATTACTGCTGAATTCACAAAGAACTTTCAGTGGATTAAGGTTTATGTGAAGCATTTAAAAAGAGGTTCAGAACTGCAATTCTGAGCCCAGACTGGAATCAAGCAGATCCCGCTTTGAGTCTGGCCTGGGCAGTTTCCCTGCTCTGCCTCACCCTCATTTACCTAATGCAGAGAAAGTAACATGACAGGCAGCACAGAGTTTTTGTGACCACAGAAATGAGAGAGGGCCTTTCATGCTCCTAGGCGGTGATTGGCTGGTAGGGCTGAAAGCTCTGTTTCCCTCCACACCCTCAGCGGGATTAGAGGAGACTCAGCAGCCCTCGTTGCCAAATGCACACATTTGTCTAACATCCTTTCTTGGAGTTTTCCTCTCCTACTCTCATTCACCTTCCCCCCACCTCCCTTCCTCCCCAGGTTCACACGTGACTTCCTGACAGCAAGGAGCTACTTGTCCAAGCCTCGTTCTGGATGATTAACTAAGAACACATCTTTCTGGACCTATTTTTATAGTCCATGCCCCAGCCCTGCAGAATTAGCTATTCATTCTGTGTCTTGGTCTCAAAAGGAATACATAGATCCCGGGCTAATGCCATGGAAAGAAAGCCTTTGCTACTTTCCCGTGATGTATATAATTGGGGGTTCCTGTAGTGTCTAGCAGTATAAAAATGAAATGTGAAGGGACTGTATTTTTGGCTCTGTAACGAAACTTAAGAAGGAAGCTAAAGATATGTCTGCCCTTGCAATCAGTCTTGTGCGGTGAAAAGGTCATTTTGGATGCTTTCATTCCACATCTTTTTAGGAAGCAAAGATCATTCAGAGGTAATTGAATTCTGTGAATTGTTAGTCTTCGATATTGGGAATGTAGAATGAAAAACATACTGGTATGTCTCAGTAAAATCCTGCAGGATCTCACTAACGTTCCAGTGTGATAACATTTAACCAGATAGTGTGGCTGAGCTTTCTGATCCAGTGGTTCTAAAACGTCTGTAGGCATGATCCCTGATTATACTCATGGATGTGAAGTTTTTGAATTTTGTTTGACTCATGAGGAGCCCAAATAGTTGTTCTAAAATGATCATTAATGATATTGTCACTGAAGTCTGGAGATCCAATGGGTATATTTGAGCCTATGGATAAATCCAGTGGGCTCACCCTGTGATTTCTTTTAAGGGGCAGTGGTGAAGAGCTTTGACTCTGAATCTAGACCACTTATTTTCTTCACAATCTGCCTCTATCACCTACTATCGGTGTGTCCTTGGGCAAATTACTTGAATCCTCTGTGCCTCAGTATCCTCATCTGGATGAAAATGCCTATCATACAAAAAAGAAGACAGATGAGATTGAGTGTTGGGAAGGACACAGAGAAATGTGGATGCTAATAATACCAACCCTATAGGACTGTTGCAAAGATTCAGTTATTTAGTTTTTGTAAAGCCCATACAATATTGCCAGCACATAGTGAACGCTCAGTATCTGTTAACTATTAATACTTACAGAGAGGTGTGCCTGGATGGCTCAGCCGCTTAAGCATCTGACTCTTGGTTTCAAGTCAGGTCATGATCTCATGGTCCAGGGCTCCAGTCCCATGCAGGGTTCCACGCTCGGTGGGTAGTCTGCCTGAGGAGTCTCTCCCTCTTCCTCTGCCTCTGCCCCTGCTAAAATAAATAAAAGAATCTTTAAAAAGTATTTGCAGAAAAATGCAAGGACTTATGGATCTCTTAATTTAAAAAAATTACTGTAGAAATTTTATTTATGTGCATGGACTTTGTTGAAGACCAGTTGCTTTGGGTTTGAACACTGACTGCACCAGAATCAGACTGTCTGGGTTTAAACCCTGGCTATGTGTCTTTCTGTAAGTTTCTTTAACCTCTCTGCACATCTGGAATTCAAAAAGTATCTACCTCATGGGATTGTTGTGCAGGTGAAAGGAGGCAGGGCTTCTAAGAACACCTGTCACATCATCAGCACTCAGTAAATAACACTGCCTTATTTATGTGTCTTGGCTTCCTCATTTACAAAACGGGGAGAATAATACCTATCTTCATGGTTGTTGTGAATCTAAAATGAGATGATGTACATGTGAAAATGCCTACCATACAAAAAAGAAGACAGATGAGAGTGAGTGTTGGCAAGGACACAGAGAAACAAAACCCCTCATATATTGCTAGTGGGTGGGTAAAAGGCTACAGCATCTTTGGAAAACAGTCTGGTAGTTCCTCCAAAAGTTCACCATGAAGTTATCCTGTAACCCAAGAATTCCAGTTTTAGGCATATAGCTAGGTGTATCGAAAACTTATCTCCACACAAAAAAGTATACACAAAGATCACAGAGGCATTATTTGTAATAACCCCCAAATGGAAACCACTCTAATGTCCATCCATGGATAGCTGAATGAGCAGAAGTAGTAAAGCCAATAAAATGGAATATTATTCAGCCATAAAGAAGGAACAGGGAAGTGACATGTGCTACAACACACATCACCCTTGAAAATGTGCTAAGTCGAAGAAGCCAGTGATGAATGACTGCATACTGTGTTTATACTTATACAAAATGTCCACGATGGGTACAGGATTTCTTTGGGAGGAGGAGAACAAAAATGTTCTAGAATTAGAGATGGTTATGGTTGTTACCACCTTGTGAATATATTTGAAAAAACACTGAATGGTACACTTTAGATGAATGAATTTTGTGGTATGTGAATTATGTCTCAATAAAGTTGTTATTTTTTAAAAAATGTCTGCCACATAGTAGCCCTAATTTAACACAAGTAATTTGCAGCCACCAACACTCTGCTCTTGCCTTAGGCAACTAGAACAGGGCCCTGAACGAATGGTGCCCATGACAGAAGGCCCACTCAGGGAAAAAAGGATATATCTAGAGCATTGGAGGTTTGCCAAGGTGTGGGTTAATTTGGAGCGAAAGGCAGTGAAGGCATTTAAGGGGACTAAAAGGAGAGACAAACTACATGTACTTTGAATTTTGCAGGGATCCATCATCTTTCATGTCCTGGACTGAAATAACAGCTGATGAATGTTCTGGCATTTCAAGCTGTCCCAGAGAAGGGGTAATGTGTGGCTATTCGACAGAAAGGAAAAAGGTAGAAAACAGAGGCAAATCTGAGGGCATGTAAGTCTGATTTTGAGAGGCAGAAGAAGGCAGTAGTCCATGGAGGACACGTTTATCCAGAGGACTCTAATTGTTCCTTAAGGTCTGGGTCAATGCCTTTAGGTCAGCACTAACTCTGCTCCAAGTGGGATCACTTTAAAGGATTAGAAGTGGGGAGTGGAAGATGGCAGGGAAGTAGGAGGAGGCACCATTTCAACCTGTACCCTAAAGTGAGCTGATTACCTACCAAAGAACTCCGAACACCCATGAAATCAGCCTGAGATCAGAATTATACACGTCTGGATCTCTTCTGGAGCAGAAGACGCCAGTGGCAGGTAAAGCAGACTGGGAGCGTCGGACTGATATCGGAAGATAAACAAAAGGGGGAGGGAGCCACCAGAGGTGACCGATTGGAAAGTAACAACCCAACACGAGAGTGCTCTGTGTCTGGGGACCAGCATTAACTTGGAGTCTGGTTGAAAGCACTCAAAAAACAAACAGCAAAGGATCGTGGGGGGTAATAGTGGGAACCTGGGCGGTTAGGGTCAGGGACCTAAGTCTCCGGACCCAGGACAGCCTCCCCTGGCACGGAGCCAGAGAGAGTGCGGCAGAGAAATCAGGTCTCCATCCCTGAGCCGCCAGTGCACCTGAATGCCAGCGCGCCTGAGAACGAGTGGGGTTTGGCTCCCCTGAGGCGCTGGGAGCCTGGCCAGATAGCAATCCTGAAATGCGCGCCTCCCACACCCTCCCTTGGGAGAGGTGCTCACAGGTGCTAGCCTGGAGCTCTGGCATCTGGAAAAACCAGATATTCCCAGCCCAGGACTAGGGGAAAATCTCAGTGTGAGATATCTGCTTGGAACCTCTCTGGCGGTCTGGAGCTGCCTAGACAGCCGCTGCTGCCCTGGTATTGGGTATAAGGAGGAGCTCCTGCAACCCCAGGGACCATGACTCAGAACCGACTCTGCTAACTGCTCTGCAGAGTATTCTGAGTCTTCTCTCTGAGAGGGTGGTCAGGGTGCTGTTTGCTCTCCTCTAAAACTCCGAAAACCATCAAAAGTTGTCAAGGCAAGAGAAAACAGAGGAAAGAACATAAAACCCCCAGAGAACAAAAGTCTGAAAAAAACAGTTTCCTGAGAGCCCACCCCCTTGAGGGCAGCGGGAGGACCTAACTCAGGTTACATCATTGTCTGAAAACCCACATGGCAGGCCCCTCCCCCAGAAAACCAAACCAGGAAGGAAGAAAAAAAAAAGACTACAAGAGAACAACCACCACTACTCCATAAATACAACTTTTGTTTTTAACTCTTACCAATATTCTGGTTCTTTTTTTTTTAATACATACAGATAATTTTTTTAACCTATTTACCATCGTACTGAGATGTCCACAGATCAAATTCCTTAATAACCTTCTAACCTGAACTTTTTGATATATAGACCCGTGTTTTTCTTTTGCTTTTCTATTTTTAAATTCTTTTAAATTTTAACTTAGTTTAGTCTAGTTTATTCTTTTTTTAATTTTTATTTTCTAATATACATATAGAGTTAAACTTCAAGGTAATCCCCTTTCCCCAATCAATGCTACCTCTATAGGCAAACCAGTTTCTAATCCCCCTGTAACTTAGGAAAGTTGAGTCCCTTAACAGAAACATCAAGATACATCCAGGAAGAATCAAAATAAACTTCCTCGACCACACTGAGAATTTATAAACACTCTCCCAATTTTTCCTTCTGCTAGTGTTTCTGTGAATTTGTGTTTGTCTGGATAATATATAAATCTTATTCTTGGGGTTCTTTCTGATGAGGTTCTTCGCTTTTTTTGCTTATATATATATATATATTTTCTCTTGTCATATATTTTACCAGACTTTTTTTTTTTGTCTATTTTTGTTTGTATACTTCATAAATCTTACGTTGGGGCCCATCTGGGCTGAGCCTTCTCTTTTATCTTCACTTTTTTTTCCTGTCTTTCTCTCCCTCTCTTTTTTATTTTCCTTTTTTCCTTTCCTTTTCTTTTTTTTTCCATTTCTAATTTTTCATGCTACTTTGTTTTGGTCTTTCTATTTCATGTTGGAAGTTTCCTTAATTCTTAATTTCCTTAATTCTCTGGTGATCCTGAATGAAAAGAATGAAGCTCTAAGAGACAGATTTGAAGGTGTTATGTACATGGTGTGTTTGTTAACCAGTGGAGAAATTGGCTCGGCCGCTGAAGTTTTATGTCAGTATCTGTAGATCTTGCCTCTTGGGCTACACTCTCTTCGTGGACCCTTGGGAGTCATAATCCTGTTTGTCAGTATTCTAGGAGTCATGGGTGGTGGGGTGGGGAGGAGACTGGGACTCTCATTGCTAAGTATAAACACTTTAAATTCATCACTCTTTTTTGTGGCTTGCCTAACTTTTACCTTCCTTTGGATTACGTGTCCCAGCTCCAGAGCTGCTCTGAATCAATTTAACCTGTTTCCAGCAGGGTTTAGCTTTCTTTAATAGAGGTGGGGATGGCGGATGTCTAATCACTCCTTACAAGGCCATTCAAAGGGCTGTCCTTCCTTTAAAATCCTGCCTCACTTGGACTTCTATAGTACTTGGTGCTTCTAATTCCTATGCCTTTGTAGGATTCTCAGGGGGGAAATCTGCTTGTTGCTTACCAGCATTCCCCCTTGGGGGAATGGTGTGGAAGGTTGGTGTGTCTGTTCCTTGTTCTCCTTGTTGGAGAGAGAGATTTGAGAGGAAGAGGAGACTGAGGAAAAAAAATCTTGATCTCACCATCTTCAATCAGGAAGTCGTGAAGGAAAAAAGAAGTTACAAAAAAGTTATTGGTGGATCTAGCAGATACTTGATTTAGCAAATATTTATTAAGCTCAGATATAACATGGTTAAGAGCATGGGCTTTGAAGGCAGGGTGCTGTACATTTACTTAAGCACTCTGTATCTTCTTTTCATTTTATGAAGTTGGGAGTAATAATAGTGCCTACGTCATAAAGTTGTTGTGAGGATTAAATGAGTTAATACACATAAAGAGCTTGCCTGGCACCTTATACCTCCTTAATAAATGTTTATTATTAGTGGTATTAGTGTTGTTCTTTTTATTATTACTGTAGGCTCAGCACTTTGCAAGTGATACCAAGGAGAACAAAATAGAAATAAGGCATTTTCCCCAATGAAGGGGAACGGTTTTACCATTTTAGGGTGCTAAGAACACTGGTTCTTAAATTGGATCTTTTAGGGGCACCAAGGTGGCTCAGCTAGCAGAGTGTGCCATTTTTGATCTCGGGGTTGTGAGTTCGGGCCCCATATTGGGTGTAGAGATTACTTACAAATGAAAAAAATCTTAAGATAGAATAAAATAAAATTGGGATTTTTACTTATTGGTCACAAATTCAAATTCAAGACTGGGATAAGGTACTTGACCACTATGCTTCCAGGATGGTATTATTAGAGTTCTGTGTTCCTCTTCTGAAGTGCAAATAATAGAAGCTCTCATGTATCCAGTGCTTCCTCTGTGCCTGGTAGTTAACACAAATGTTCTCATCAGATCTGTACATCAAGCCTACAAATTAGGTATTATTATCTCTACATTATGGGTGATGATACTGAGGCTCAAGGTCCCTTTTCCAAGGTCATACCGCTGCTGGCAAGTGGCAGAGCTGGGATTCCAATACTGATCTGCTAACAGAACCTGACCATTTAACTACATAATAAATTACACTGTATCCCCTGTCCAATGCTTTATTCAATGTAATATTGCTAAGTGACTAACACTTTGATTTGAATGGGGTTTTCAGACTGCTTTCCTCTAACCTAGGAGGTACTAGGACTTTATGAGGACCCCTGAAAGGAGAACAGTAAATCAGGGGTGCCTGGGTGGCTCAGTCAGTTGGGAGTTTGCCTTTAGCCCAGGCCGTGATCTCCAGGTCCTAGGATCTACCTCCCTGCTCAGCAGGGAGGAGTCTGCTCCTCCTTTTCCCTCTGCCTCTCTCCCCAACTCATGCCTGCTCTCTTCCTCTCTGTCTCAAATAAGTCAATAAAATCTTTTTTTAAAAAAGGGAGAGAGGACAATGAATCAAAATGGAGGGACTGAGGGGTAGGAAGCCAGTGACAATCTTCCTAATTTAGTCTCAGGATGATTGGGCAAGGATTATCACTTTGTACCTTTAAAATTTGACTTCTGAAGTAAGGTTTTAGTACCTACGTCCTTTACTTTTGCTGCCTTCCTAATGCTTGTTTTCAGGAAAATGCTACTGGCTACAAATGCATATTGCTAGAACACACATTTGGGATAATTTTTCCAAATGCAGCCTTATTTGCCTAAGCAAAGGAAATCCTCTGGATTTCTCAGCAAGCCCAGGGGGCCCTGAAGCTCCCGGAACCCACTGGTTTCTATTAGCTTAAGTATATGTGCCTGTGAGGGGACGTGGTTAGGGCTGAAGCATTCCAGGATGGGGACCACCAGACACTTGTCAGGAAAGGTTGCCGGCTGCTTACAGTGGCTACACTTATCTTTGTACATCATTCTATAAAAAAAAATAAGGGGATCATTCTATAAAAATAAAAGTATTGTATTCCTGAGTGTCATATCAAATAGATTGGGTTATTAGCCATCTCTTGGCTATGTCCAAGGTTGAGATCAGGCATTGTTGGAGGTACCACCTTGAACAAGAGGAATTTGATTTCCATCTGGTTTCTTGATCTCCGCACATGTCTGGCTTTTTGTTGAAAACTGATGTTGCCATTTTGTCCTTCAAATGATGCTTTCTGACCCAGCTATGTTTCAATGTACGTTTCTGAGGACAAAATGCTTTGGAAGCCAGTTTTGTGTCTTGTGAGCACAGTAAATCAGAACTGATGATGCTCCACTTAAAAACAGCATGAACCATTAAACTAAACAAATTCAAAAATCACTGCTCCTCACCCAGACCCCGGTTTCTTGGATACCAAACTCCAAGAAGCCTGGGGTAGAACTGGCCAAATTTGCTGAATATCAAACAATCAATTGTCATTCACTTATTCATAATTCATTCAATCAGGTTCAGGTCTATGCAGCAGGCAAAACTAATAGATTGAGTCGTGAGTCATGAGTAATGCTAACAGCACTCCGCAGTTTATATATATATTATATATATATATATATATATATATATAATATATATATATAATATATATATAATATATATATACATACATATATATTGTATATATATACACATATACATATACATATATATGTATATATGTGTGTATATATATATAATATGACCTCTTTTTATTTCTTTTCTTTTTTAAAAATTTATTTATTTATTTTCAGCGTTACAGTACTCATTGTTTTTGCACCACACCCAGTGCTCCATGCAATACGTGCCCTCTCTATTACTCTCCACCTGGTTCCCCAACCTCCCACCCCCCGCCCCTTCAAAACCCTCAGGTTGTTTTTCAGAGTCCATAGTCTCTCATGGTTCATCTCCCCTTCCAATTTCCCACACCTCCCTTCTCCTCTCCATCTCCCCATGTCCTCTATGTTCTTTGTTATGCTCCACAAATAAGTGAAACCGTATGATACTTGACTCCCTCTGCTTGACTTATTTCACTCAGCATAATCTCTTCCAGTCCCATCCATGTCGCTACAAAAGTTGGGTGTTCATCCTTTCTCATGGAGGCTTAATATTCCGTCGTGTATATGGACCACATCTTCCTTATTCATTTGTCCATTGAAGGGCATCTTGGTTCTTTCCACAGTTTGGCGATGGTGGCCATTGCTGCTATAAACATTGGGTTACGCATGGCTCTTTTTTTCACTACATCTGTATATTTGGGGTAAATACCCAGCAGTGCAACTGCAGGGAATATAACTTCTTTTTTAGAAGAACTGATTTCTTTCTTTGAGAGAGAAAGAGAGAGAGAAAGCTTGAGTGGGGGACAGAGACAGAAGGAGAAGGAGAAGCATACTCTCTGCTGAGCAGGGAGCCTGATTCGAGGCTCAATCCTGGGGCCCCAAAAGTATGACCTGACCCTCAAGCAGTCACTTAACAGAATGAGCTCCCCCGCCCCCGGAGGGCCAACAAATGCCCTCCGTCATACCCGTCACTCTTTTAGCCCATCCCCTGCCCAACTACTGTCTGGTAGTCATCAGTGCCTTCTCTGTACCTACCAGTCTGTTTCCTGGTTTGCCTCTCTCAATTTCCCCCCATGTTCCTTTCTTTTGTTTCTTAAATACCATATATGAGAGAAGGCAAATAGTATTCGTTTTGCGTTGACTAATTTTGCTTCCCAAAGCCCTCTCCAGCTGAATCCATGTTGTTCCAAATGGCAACATTTCGTTCTTTTGGAGTGCTGAGTAATATTCCATTACACACACACGCACACACACACACACAACAATCATTCTTATTTATTGAGTCATCTGTTGATGGACATTAGAGGTTTTTCAATCATTTTGACACTGTTGATAATGCTCTAAGCATTGGGCTGCACATTTCCCTTCCAATTGGTATCTTGGTATCTCTAGGGTCATTCCATCGTATTGTAATGGCTGGAGAGCAGGGGAGTTCGGTTTTTAGATTTTTGAGGGACCTCCATACTATCAAAAAGAACATTTCCGATATACTTCCAAATTCTAGCAAAACATATGTTTAAAGTAGTATATGACAATGGGTTCGAGTCTTTACGGTGAGGTGAGGGGGACAGCCACTGGTAGCGGTATGCTTAGTATTCAGCAAGGTCTTAAAGTATTCAGAATGTGTGTGGAGCACCTACTATGTGCCAGATAATATGCACCATCTTCTTCATGTTTCTTTAAGTTATTTCTACACCTTGCATGGGGATCAAACTCACATCCCGAAAACCGAGATCTGTATGCTCCCAGCAACGGAGACAGCCAGGTGCTGCTGCACCATTGTCTTGAATTCCCACAACAGCTGGGAAGAGTAGAGCTGGAGTTTGAAGGCAGGTGGCTGTGACTCCGAATCCTCAGCCTTTCCTGAGAACTGACATATGCCAGAGCATCAAACCTTTACCCAGAAGAAAAAGAGCTGACGGAATGGTTGACATGTTTTCCTTATACTTTAAGAAACAGTCCACTATTCATTGAAAATAAAATAGTAAAACGAGATGAAATATATTTTTTCTTACTTGCAATTCTGCATCTTCAACAATATTTGTGAAAACGGTCATGCAGCACACTGATTTTGAAAACCTGGGAGTCTGAGGATTTCTTGTATAATACTGACATCCCGTGGCTAAGAGGGATCATGACCAAAGTCCTCAAGAAATCCCTTTCATGTCAGTTTGGGAGCTGGCTACTAGAGGGCGGCACTGATCTGTTTTCTGTCAAGCTGACAGGGTTGAAGGTGGCAGAAAGTTGGGTCATGATTCCACGTGTCCTCTCCAAACTGCCACAAAGAAATGGATAAATCAGTAGATCGATACATATAGCCTAAATACCCTCATGCAGTCTCATTGCATCCAGTAGCAATGTGGCAAAATTATTTAGCTCTGAGCCCTGGAACCATGCCTCTTCCATTTGCCCTAGGACTCCACCATTTCCCTGCTGCGTGAACTTGGCGACATCACAGAACCTCTCATGAATGATGGTTTTGTCCACCTCTGATGTGAGAATTAAAATCGTCGTCCCCGTGGGGTGGCTGGCTGACTAAGTCTGTATAGCATTTGATTCTTGACTTCAGGGTGCCTGGTTGAAACCCTGCACTGGGCGTGGGGCTCACTTCAGGAAGTAAAAGAGGGGCTCCTGGGTGGCCCAGTTGGTGAAGCATCAGCCTTGTGCTTAGGTCATGATCCCAGGGCCCTGGGATCGAGCCCCTCCTCATCGGGCAAACTGCTTAGCAAGGAGCCTGCTTCTCCTTCTCTTTCTGCCTGCCACTTGGCCTGATTGTGCTCTCTCTCTTGGCCAAAGGAATAAATGAAATGTTTCTTTATTGAAATTCCATGGGCCAACATAGAATACATCTTTAGCTTTGGATGCAATCTTCAATCATTGCTTGGGTATACCTCCCAGGGCTCATCATATCTTGTGCCCTCCTTAAGGCACCTCACTGGGTGACCCCATCTCCCCATGAAACTCCCTTTCTGCCAACTTCACTTTGCTTCCAGGAGTCAGGAGTGTTTAGTGGTTTGTCTCTCTTTCTGATTACTTCCCGTTCGGTTTTCCTATTATGATATTGCCTCCTACCCCAAACCGTCGTTTGTGAAAGAATGTATACATAGTGTGTGTATGTATATATATATATATATACACATATATACATATGTATATATATATATTTATGTAGATACCTATATGTATTTGTAAAGATGTATATTTGGCAATGCTTACAGCACTCGGCTTTATACTTATACATATATATAGATATATATATATATGGTTAGATAGATGTATGTAAACATAAATGTGTATATATAATATATATAATATATATGCCCTGTTTTTTAAAAAGAAGTGATTTCTTTACTTGAGAGAGAGAGAGAAAGCATGAGTGGCAGGCAGAGTCAGAGGGAGAAGGAGACGCAGAGTCCACGCTGAGCAGGGATCCTGCATGGAGGCTCATTCCTGTGACCATGAGAATATGACTTGATCCTAAAGCAGACACTTAACTGACAGAACCCCCCAGGAGCCCCAAAATATGCCATTCCTCAGACCCATATCCCATTTAGCCCATTCCCCTTCCCACCTCCCCTCTGATCATCATCAGTGTTTTCTCTAGTGTTACCAGTCTGTTTCCTGGTTTGCTTCTCTCAATTTCTCCCCATGTTCATTTGTTTTTTTTTTTTAAATACCATATATGAGAGAAACCACATAGAATTCATCTTTCTTTGAATCATTTTGCTTCATATGGTCCTCTGCAGCTGTATCCATGTCGTTCAAAATGGCAACATTTCTTTCATTTGGATGGCTGCGTATTTTTCCATTACACACACACACACACATGCACACACACACAAAAACACTCACACACATTCTTATTTATTGAGTCATCTGTTGATGGACATTTGAGTTTTTTCCATCATTCTGGCATTGGTGATAATGCTATAAGCATTGGGCTGCACATTTCCCTTCCAATTAGTTTTTTGGTATCTCTAGGATCATTCCATCATAGTGTAATGCCTGGAGAGCAGGGAAGTTTGGATTTTCGATTTTTGAGGGACCTCCATACTATCAAAACGATCATTTCCGATTTACTTCCAAATTCTAGCAAAAGATATGTTGGAAGTAGGATAGAAGTATGGTTTCGAGTCTTTATGGTGAGGTGAGGGGCATTGCCACCCAAAGCATGCATGCTGAGGATTCTGCATGGTCTTAGAGTATTCTGAATGTGTGTCGAGCACGTACCATGTGCCGGATATATGCACCATCTTCTTTATGTTTCTTTAACTGTTTCTACCACCGTCTTGGGGCTCAAACGCACAACCCCAAGAGTGAGATCCGTATGCTCCCACCAACTGAGACAGCCGGGTGCTGCTGCACCATTGTCTGGAATCCCCACAACAGCTGGGAAGAGTAGAGCTGGAGTTTGAGGGCAGGTGGCTGTGACTCTGAATCCTCGGCCTTTCCTGAGAAATGACGTATGCCGTAGCATCAAACCTTTACCCAGAATAAAAAGAGTTTACAGAATGGTTGACATGTTTTCCTTATACGTTAAGAAACAGTCCACTGTTCATGGAAAATAAAATAGTACAATGAGATGAAATATATTTTTTCTTACTTACCATTCTGCATCTTATAAAATATTTGTTACAAATATTTGTATTTGTAACTTTCCATTGCAATTGAGAAGCTTTTGAAAGCTTTTGAAACATGGGAGTTTGAGGTATTCTTGTATAATACTGACATCACGTGGCGACAAGGGATCATGACCAAAGTCCTCAAGAAATTCCTTTCATGTCAGTTTGGGATCTGGCTACTAGAGGGCAGCACTGAGCTGCTTTGTGTCAAGTTCTGGTGTTGAAGGTGGCAGAAGGTTGCGTCAAGATTCCACGTGTCCTCTCCAAACTGCCACAAAGAAATGGATAAATCTGTAGATTGATACATAACCTAAATAGCCTCAAGCAGCCTCTTAGCATCCAGTAGCAACGCGGCAAAACCATTTAGCTCTTAGCCCTGGAAAAATGCTCCCTCTGTTGGACCCAGGACTCCACCATTTACCACGTGCATGAACTTGGCCACATCACATAACTTCTGGGGATTTTATTGTTTTCTCGACCTCTGACGTGAGAATAAAAATTGTCCTCCCCTTGCGGTGGCTGGGTGGCGCAGTCTATAGAGCATTTGACTCTTGACCACAGAGTCAGGGGTTTAAAACCCACAGCAGGCGTAGGGTTTACTTAAACAAGTAAAATAGGGACCCCTCGGTGGCCCAGTTGGTGAAGCATATGCCTTGCGCTTCGGTGATGATCCCAGGGCCCTGGGATGGAGCCCCACCTCATCGGGCAACCTGCTTAGCAAGGAGACTGCACTCCCTCTCCTTCTGCCTGCCACTCGGCCTGCTTGTGCTCTCTCTTTATCGGCCAAAGGAATGAATGAAATGTTTCTTTCTTGAAATTCCATGGGCCAACATAGAATGCATCATTAGCTTTGGATGCAATCTTCAATGATTAGTTGGGGATACCTCCCAGGGCTCGTCATACCATGTGCCCTCCTTAATGCGCATCACCGGGTGACCCCATCCCCCCATCCACCTCCCTTTCTGCCAACTTCACTTTGGTTCCAGGCTTCAGGAGTGTTTTGTGGTTTGTCTCTCTTTCTGATTTCTTCCCATGCAGTTTTCCTCTCAATCCCTGTGATCCTCTCTGCTATTCCTTATATTCCATACAGGAAAGTGGACTACCTAAAGAGGATGTGGTTCCTAGACTCATTAGAATCCTACTCAGGCATCAGAAGGGATGAATACCTCCCATTTTCCTCGACATGGGTGGAACTGGAGGGGATTCTGCTAAGTGAAATCAGTCAGTCAGAGAAAAACCATTATCTCAGGCTTTCTCTCATATTTGAAAAAATATATTTCTAAAAATTTAAACAAAATAAGAATGCCCTCCACGTCTTCCAGGTGTTATGAGAAATAAATGAAAAACTGTACTGTTTGTACGAAGAGTGCCAGTTGAGAAGAGATCATTGGTAATGATGGCATTGCCTCCTACCACAAACTGTCCTTTGTGGAAGAATATGTACCTAGTATATATCTCTATCTCTATCTATATCTCTATCTATATCTTCTATGTAGATACATAAATGTATATGTATGAATATATGTAGCAATGCTTACAGCACACTGCATTATATATACAGACATATATGTACATATATATAAACATACATATATGTATATATATATATGATATATGCCCTCGTTTGTAAGAAGGACTGATTTATTTATTTAAGAGAGAGAGAGAGAGAGAGAGAAAGCATGAGTGGCGGGCAGAGTCAGAGGGAGAAGGAGAAGCACACTCGCTGCTGAGCAGGAACCCTCCATCCAGGCTTAATCCTGGGGCCCCAAGAGTATGACTTGAGCCTAATACAGACACTTAACCGATGGAATCCCCCCAGTAACCCCAACAAAAGCCCTCCTTCATACCCGACACCCATTTAGCCCATCCCCCTGCCCACCTCCTCTCTGATCATCATCAATGCATTCTCTATAGCTACCAGTCTGTTTCCTGGTTTGCCTCTCTCAATTTCACCCCATATTCATTTGTTTTCTATTTTTAAATACCATATATGAGAGAAACCACATAGACTTCATCTTTCTTTGACTCATTTTGCTTCGCATAGTCCTCTCCAGCTGAATCCATGTCATTCCAAATGCCAACAATACTTTCATTTGGATGGCTGAGTAATATTCCATTACACACACACACACACACACACACACACACACACGCACACACACAAACACACTTTGTTATTTATTGAGTCATCTATTGATGGACATTTGAGTTATTTCCATCATTATGGCATTGTTGATAATGCTTCAAGCATTGGGCTGCACATGTCCCTTCCAATCAGTATTTTGGTATCCCTGGGGTCAGTCCTTCGTAGTGTAATGGCTGGAGAGCAGGGGAGTTCAGTTTTTAGCTTTTTGTGGAACATCCATACTATCAAAAACAACATTTCCAATTTACTTCCAAATTCTAGCAAAAGATATGTTTAAAGCAGGATATGAGTATGGGTTCGAGTCTTTATGGCGAGGTGAGGGGGACCACCACCGAATGCAGGCATGCTTAGTATTCAGCATGGTCTTAAAGTATTCTGAATGTGTGTTGAGCACCTACATTGTGCCAGACAATATGCACCATCTTATTCATGTTTCTTTAAGTCATTTCTACTGCCTGATTGGTGTTCAAACTCACAACCCCAAGAGCGAGAGCTGTATGCTCCCACCCACTGACACAGCTGGGTGCTGCTGCACCATTGTCTTGAATCCCCACAACAGCTGGGAAGAGTAGAGCTGGAGTTTGAAGGCAGGTGGCTGTGACTCCGAATCCTCGGCCTTTCCTGAGAACTGCCAGAGCATCAAACTTTGGCCCAGAAGAAAAAGAGCTTACGGAATGGTTGACATGTTTCCATATACTTTAAGAAAGAGTCCATTGTTCATTGAAAATAAAATAGTAAAATGAGGTGAAATACATGTATTCTTACTTATTATTCTGCATCTTCTAAAATATTTGTTACAATGGTCGTGCGGCACATTGATTTTGAAAACCTGGGAGTCTGAGGAATTCCTGTATAATACTGACATCGCGTGGCTACAAGGGATCATGACCAAAGTCCTCAAGAAATTCCTTTCATGGGGCACCTGGGTGACTCAGTGGGTTAAAGCCTCTGCCTTCGGCTCAGGTCATGATCCCAGCGTCCTGGGATCGAGCCCCGCATCGGGCTCTCTGCTCAGTGGAGAGCCTGCTTCCCTTCCTCTATCTCTCTGCCTGCCTCTCTGCCTACTTGTGATCTCTGTCTGTCAAATAAATTAAAAAAATCTTAAAAAAAAAAAAAGAAATTCCTTTCATGTCGGTTTGGGAGTTGGCTACTAGAGGGCAGCAGTGATCTGCTTTCTCTCATGTTCACTGAGGTTGAAGGTGGCAGAAAGTTGGGTCACCAGTCTTCTCCAAACTGCCACAAAGAAATGTATAAATCAGTAGATTAATACTTATAGCCTAAATACCCTCAACCAGCCTCTTTGCATCCAGTAGCAACGTGGCAAAATTATATAGCTCTGAGCCCTGGAGCCATGCTGCTTCCGTTCACCCTGGGATACCACCATTTACCTGCTGCATGAACTTGGTCACATCACAGAACCGCTCCGGACTTGATGGTTTTTTCCATCTCTGACGTGAGAATTAAAATCGTCCTCCCCTAGGGGTGGCTGGCTGGCTAAGTCTGTAGAGCATTTGACTCTGGACCTCAGGGTCAGGTGTTGAAACCCCGCCCTGGGCATGAGGCTCACTTCAGAAAGTAAAAGAGGGGCTCCTGGGTGGCCTAGTTGGTGAAGCATCAGCCTTGCGCTTGGGTCATGATCCCAGGGCCCTGGCATCAAGCCCACCTCGTGGGTCTCCCTGCTTAGCAAGGAGCCTTCTTCTCCCTCTCCTTCTGCCTGCCACTAGGCCTGCTTTTGCTCCCTCTCTCTCTGCCAAAGGAATAAATGAAATGTTTTTTTTTTCCTGAAATTCCATGGGCCAACATAGAATACATCATTAGTTTTGGATGCAACGTTCAATCATTAGCTGCATATACCTCCCTGAGCTCATCATATCATGTGCCCTCCTTAATGCGCATCCCCGGGTGACCCCATCTACCCACCCTCTTCCCTTTCTGCCAACTTCACTTTGGTTCCAGGTGTCAGGAGTGTTTTGTGGTTTGTCTCTCTTTCTGATTTATTCCCGTTCAGTTTTCCTCTCGATCCCTGTGATCCTCTGCACCATTCCTTATATTCCATACAGGAAAGAGGACTATCTAAAGAGGATGTGGATCCTAGACTCACTGGAATCTGACTCAGGCATCAGAAGGGATGAATACCTCCCATTTTCCTCGACGTGGGTTGAGCAGCAGGGGATTCTGCTAAGTGAAATCAGTCAGTCAGAGAAAGACCATTATCACAGGGTTTCACTCATATTTGAAAAAATATATTTCTAAAAATGAAAACAAATTAAGAATGGCCTCCACGTCTTCTAGGCGTTATGAAAAATAAATGAAAAACTACACTGTGAGTACAAAGATTGCCCATTGAAAAGAGATCATTGGTAATGATGATATTGCCTCCTACCACAAACTGTCCTTTAAAAAATATGTATTATGTATATATATATTTTTTTCTCGGCTTATGGCCCTCTGCTATTTATATATAAATACATATATAAATATGTAAATATATATATATATTTGTATATATATACAAAGGGGGCATATATATACATATATGTCCGCTTTTTTATTAGAATTCTTTTATTGATATGAGAGAGAACTAGAAAGAGAAAAGGTTATATATACATAAATTTATACCATGTAATTATATATATATACATATATACATATTTATATATGTATGAAACTTGTGGAATGTCATAAGCAATGAGGAAATTTTGTTATTACTGCTGAATTCACAAAGAACTTTCAGTGGATTAAGGTTTATGTGAAGCATTTAAAAAGAGGTTCAGAACTGCAATTCTGAGCCCAGACTGGAATCAAGCAGATCCCGCTTTGAGTCTGGCCTGGGCAGGTTCCCTGCTCTGCCCCACCCTCATTTACCTAATGCAGAGAAAGTAATATGAAAGGCAGTACAGAGTTTTTGTGACCATAGAAATGAGAGAGGGCCTTTCATGCTCCTAGGCGATGATTGGCTGGTAGGGCTCAAAGCTCTGTTTCCCTCCACACCCTCAGCGGGATTAGAGGAGACTCGGCAGCCCTCCTTGCCAAATGCACACATTTGTCTAACATCCTTTCTTGGAGTTTTCCTCTCCTACTCTCATTCACCTTCCCCCCACCTCCCTTGCTCCCCAGGTTCTCATGTGATTTCCTGACTGCAAGGAGCTACTTGTCCAAGCCTCGTTCTGGATGATTAACTAAGAACACATCTTTCTGGACCTATTTTCATAGTCCATGCCCCAGCCCTGCAGAATTAGCTATTCATTCTGTGTCTTGGTCTCAAAAGGAATACATAGATCCCGGGCAATTGCCATGGAAAGAAAGCCTTTGCTACTTTCCCATGATGTATATAATTGGGGGTTCCTGTAGTGTCTAGCAGTATAAAAATGAAATGTGTAGGGACTGTATTTTTGTCTCTGTAATGAAACTTAAGAAGGAAGCTAAAGATATGTCTGCCCTTGCAATCAGTCTTGTGGGGTGAAAAGGTCATTTTGGATGCTTTCATTTCACGTCTTTTTAGGAAGCAAAGATCATTCAGAGGTAACTGAATTCTGTGAATTGTTAGTCTTCGATATTGGGAATGTAGAACGAAAAACATACTGGAATGTTTCAGTAAAATCCTGTAGGATCCCACTAACGTTCCTGTGTGATAACATTTAACCAGATAGTGTGGCTGAGCTTTCTGACCCAGTGGTTCTAAAACGTCTGTAGGCATAATCCCTGATTATACTCATGGATGTGAAGTTTTTGAATTTTGTTTGACTCATGAGGAGCCCAAATAGTTGTTCTAAAATGATCATTAATTATATTGTCACTGAAGTCAGGAGATCCAATGGGTATTTTTGAGACTATGGATAAATCCAATGGGCTCACCCTGTGATTTCTTTTAAGGGGCAGTGGTTAAGAGCTTTGACTCTGAATCTAGACCACTTATTTTCTTCACAATCTGCCTCTATCACCTATTATCTGTGTGTCCTTGGGCAAATTATTTGAATCCTCTGTGCCTGAGTATCCTCATCTGGATGAAAATGCCTACCATACAAAAAAGAAGACAGATGAGAGTGAGTGTTGGCAAGGACACAGAGAAATGTGGATGCTAATAATACCAACCCTATAGGACTGTTGCAACGATTCAGTTATTTAGTTTATGTAAAGCCCATACAACATTGCCAGCACATAGTGAACCCTCAGTAACTGTTAACTATTAATATTTACAGAGAGGGGTGCCTGGGTGGCTCAGCCGCTTAAGCATCTGACTCTTGGTTTCAACTCAGGTCATGATCTCATGGTCCAGGGCTCCAGTCCCATGCAGGGTTCCACGCTCAAGTGTGTAGTCTGCCTGAGGAGTCTCTCCCTCTTCCTCTGCCTCTGCCCCTGCTAAAATAAATAAAAGAATCTTTAAAAAGTATTTGCAGAAAGATGCAAGGACTTATGGATCTCTTAATTTAAAAAAATTACTGTAGAAATTTTATTTATATGCATGGACTTTGTTGGAGACCAGTTGCTTGGGGTTTGAACTCTGACTGCACCAGAATCAGACTGTCTGGGTTTAAACCCTGGCTATGCGTCTTTCCGTAAGTTTCTTTAAGCTCTCTGCACATCTGGAATTCAAAAAGTATCTACCTCATGGGATTGTTGTGCAGGTGAAAGGAGGCAGGGCTTCTAAGAACACCTGTCACATCATCAGCACTCAGTAAATAACACTGCCTTATTTATGTGTCTTGGCTTCCTCATTTACAAACGGGGAGAATAATACCTATCTTCATGGTTGTTGTGAATCTAAAATGAGATGATGCACATGTGAAAATACCTACCATACAAAAAAGAAGACAGATGAGAGTGAGTGTTGGCAAGGACACGGAGAAACACAACCCCTCATATATTGCTAGTGGATGGGTAAAAGGCTACAGCATCTTTGGAAAACAGTCTGGTAGTTCCTTAAAAAGTTCAACATGGAGTTATCCTGTAACCCAAGAATTCCAGTTTTAGGCATATAGCTAGGAGTATTGAAAACTTATGTCCACCCAAAAAAGTATACACAGAGTTCACAGAGGCATTATTTGTAATAGCCCCCAAATAGCTACTTCTTTGAGTAGCAAAGAAGGTATAATAATGGTCTCTGTAACTTGACAGATTAGGGGCAGTCAACCGTCAATCTGTTTTACTCCTTAATCAACTGGGGTACAATTCCCCATTCTACCACAGTGTGCCCTCAGGTAAGTTCCTTGTCCTTTCTGAGCCTCTGTTTCATCATCTGGAAGTGTAGGTGACAATAATACCTGCCTCAAAGACTATGGTGAATTTTTTCCTTCTGACTGAGTTTTCACAATAAGAGAACACATGAGTTTATCCCAGTGTTTGAATCATAGCAAGAACTCAATAAATATTAGTCTTTGTTAACCAAATGCTAGTTTCTGGCTTAAATGTACTACTTATGGCAGAGAACTCACAAAACTGGGTGTGTTTGTGGGAGAAGAGGCATCGGGTTGGCCACTTTTGCCTGTTGCTTGTGGACAGGACTCTTCCCCATATAGAGCTACCCTCTCTATTGTCTACTCCTAGTGGTTGAAAGAGCGAGGTCCTCTAAGAACAGAGATATCATCTAGTTCAATAACCTCATCACAATACAGACCAGATATAGGAACCTCTTCCATGCTACCCAGAGAGTACCCTGGCTCCCAGGTTTTGCCATGACAGATAAAAAAGACTGGGGCTGGGGAAGAGTGGGAAGAGAAGCATGTGAGCTCCTTACTGCTCAGCTTGTACTGTTGGGCTGGGAGCTCTTCAAAGGCGAAGTCTACATCTCATACCTCATCCACTGTGAATCTCACCGTCATGCCTTCAACACACTCAGCAGACAGAATAAATCTATTTGGGGCAATGGAGATTGGGGCTAGATTACTCTGAAGGTCCGCAAATAGATTTGAGGAACTTTTGGATATAATCAGCCCAGAACCACCTTTTTACTTCCCCAAAAGTAAAGTTGGAAGTTTTCCTTCTCCATCATACACACCCTTCAGCTTCTGGCTCATGCTCTTTTGAAACATCTCCTCCCTAAGTCTTTCTTGACCCTCATTTTAACCCACTTTTGCCTGTTTACAAATCTTGAGGTATACTATTTGGGTAGGTCTTCAAGATCCTGAATGTATGCCCCTGACTGGTCTCTTGAGGATTCTGACTTTCCCATAAAATTAGGAATGAGACTCAAGATAATAACCAAAAAGACAGGCACCAGCAGAATTGTTTCTGGTAATGAACAACCAGTTGAGCATGACTGGAACACCCCAGCACTAATTATCAGCCCTGAAGAGAGCCATGCCATTATTTTGAACTTTGGATGGAATGAAAATTTCACTAAGGATTTCCCTCATTAAAACCTCCCCCCCGCCAACCAAGCAATTCATTCTACTTATGCCTGGTGAGGTTATTACTGATCTTGGATCAACCTTAATGTTTTATGAATGTATTTCACAAACATTTATTTGATAGCTACTACGTGGGGACCTTGACTAGACATGAGGACCATGAAGAAGACCTCTAGAAGTTCCCAGTCCAGTGGGCTCTGTTCCCCATAGGGAGTTGCCTTCGTTATTGCTCATCATTTGTGGTTGAAAGTATGAGGTCCCATAAATATAGAGATGTCCAGTGGTATCCATGTCAAAATGTAGACCAGAAGTAGGGGTGATTTATAAATCACAGTGACATCTTCCGTAATGGGTATAAGTATGAGGCACAGATGGAAAAAACAATGAACTCAATCTGAGGGTGTTAACTAGGACTGCACAGAGGAGGGAACACTTCAAGTGAATCTTGAAGGTAAAGTTCATCAGAACCCAGGAGTAGAATGAGAGGCGGGAAGGGAGGGGAATTTCAGGCATAAGGAATGGCATTTTACAAATCAGATCTCAGGAGTAGAATGAGAGGCGGGAAGGGAGGGGAAGTTCAGGCATAAGGAATGGCATTTTACAAATCCTATGCCCAACAGGCTAGGTGATAAATGTCTGCAAGAAATTTACTGCAACATCAAGTGAAAACAGTGGGAGATGAGGGGATTAAGGCAAGGGCTAGATGGAGAAACCCTTTGCATGTATCACCTTGAAAGGGTTCTCTACATTTGCTGACTCCACTTCACTACTTCAGATTCATTTCTGACTCACTGTGGTCCCCTTAACTGGGAGCCTTACTCTGAATCCAAATCCAATGGTCAGCTCCTTTTCTATCTTTAGTTTACTTGACTTCTCCAGGGAGTGTGAGACGGGATAAACGTTTTTCATCCCCCAAGCTTCAGCTCCCTTGGATTGTGAGATACCACCCTGTCTCTTGGATTTTGCTGATTCCCTGGACTTGCCATTTAAGTTTTCATTATGACCTCTTTCCTCTCTGCCTGACCTTTAAGTGACATGAATTCTCAGGGGTTTTTCCTGTTCTTTACCTCACAACCCTCTTTTGTCAATCTTCTACATGTCTTTACTTATTCTCTATCAATTGATTACACTCCTATTTCTCTCTCTAGCTCAGCTTTCTATGATGCGATCTGGTGTGTCAAATTGTCCTGAGAACATACAAATTGCCACATGTATGTTCTTCAGGCTTTATGAGTTCACCAGATCTAATGGAATGCATTATATTTTCACCACCTTCCTCCAGTGTTCCCTATCTCAGAGACTTGTATCATTTTCCAACCAGTTGCCTAGGTCTGAAAAGCTCAGAATCATCTGGGGGTCATTTTTCTCCCTACTTCTCCATCCTGTCAGTAACCAAGCTGTTTTCAGTTCTACTTTCTTAATCTCCTTGCTATTTTCTAATCTTGGTGGAATTCCTCTCCATTCTTCTACATCTTCATGACCGCTCTCTTGGTCTGTCATCAATTCCAATACGGAATTAGTCTTAACCTCTTTCCAGCCAGTTCATCACACTGCTATTTGAACAATCTTCTAAAAATGGAAATCTGATTATGACATTTCTCTACCTAAAATGATTGTCTATAGTATTAAATCTAAAAACCTGTGAATGGCATATAAGACTCTAGGTCACCTGGCCCTTGCTTTAGCTGCCATATAGATTTGAACAAAACACATGCCTTGGAATTCTGAGTATCTAACATCCTCTTCTTTAAAAATAATTTTTAGGGTGCCTGGTCTGGGTGGCTCAGTTGGTTGTGTCTGACTTTGTCTCAAGTCATGATCTCAGGGTCCTGGGATCAAGCCCTGAGACCAGCTCCCTGCTCACTGGGGTATACGCTAGTCCTTCTCCCTATGCATTTGCCCCCATTCATGTCATCTCTGTTTCTCTCTCAAATAAATAAAAATCTTTTAAGAAAATAAGCAGGTGGCTGTGACTCTGAATCCTCAGCCTTTCCTGAGAACTGATGTATGCCAGAGCATCAAACTTTTACCCAGAAGGAAAAGAGCTTACGGAATGGTTGTCATGTTTTCCTTATACTTTAGGAAACAGTCCACTGTTCCTTGAAAATAGTAAAAGGAGATGAAAGAGTTGTTGTTTTTTTTTTCCTTACTGTTCTGCATCTTCAACAATACTTGTGAAAGCGGTCATGCAGCACATTGATTTTGAAAACCTGGGAGTCGGAGGAATTCTTGTATAATACTGACGTTGCGTGGCTAAGAGGGATCATGACCAAAGTCCTCAAGAAATCCCTTTCATGTCAGTTTGGGAGCTGGCTACTCGAGGGCAGCACTGATCTGCTTTCTGTCAAGTTGACAGGGTTGAAGGTGGCAGAAAGTTGGGTCAGGATTCCACGTGTCCTCTCCAAACTGCCACAAAGAAATGGATAACTCAGTAGATCGATATATATAGCCTAAATAGCCTCAAGCACCCTCTTTGCATCCTGTAGCAATGCAGCAAAATGACTTAGCTCTGAGCCCTGGAGCCATGCTGCTTCCTATCGCCCCGGGACACCACCATTTCCCTGCTGCGTGAACTTGGCCACATCACAGAATCTCTCCAGACTTGATGGTTTGTCCACCTCTGATGTGAGAATTGAAATTGTCCTCCCCTTGGGGTAGCAGGCTGGCTAAGTCTGTTGAGCGTTTGACTCTGGACCTCAGGGTCAGTGGTGGAAAAAGCACCCTGGGCATGGGGCTCACTTCAGAACTTCAGAAATTAAAAGAGGGTCTCCTGGGTGGCCCAGTTGGTGAAGCATCAGCCTTGTGCTTGGGTCATGATCCCACGGCCCTGGCATCGAGCCCCACCTTGTCCGTCTTACTGCTTAGCAAGAAGCCTGCTTCTCCCTCTCCTTCTGCCTGCCACTCGGCCTGCTTTTGCTCCCTCTCTTTCTGCCAAAAGAATGAATGAAATGTTTCTTTATTGAAATTCCATGGCCAGCATAAAATATATCTTTAGCTTTGGGTGCAACATTCAATCATTAGTTCTGTATACCTCCCTGAGCTCATAATATCATGTGCCCTCCTTAATGCACAGCACCGGGTGACCCCATCCCCCACCCACCTCCCTCTCTGCCAACTTCACTTTGCTTCCAGGAGTCAGGAGTGTTTTGTGGTTTGTCTCTCTTTCTGATTTTTTACCGTTCAGTTATCCTCTCGATCCCTGTGATCCTCTGCACCATTCCTTATATTCCATCCAGGAAAGAGGACTACCTAAAGACGATGTGGATCCTAGACTCACTGGAATCTGACTCAGGCATCAGAAGGGACAATACCTCCCATTTTCCTCGATGTGGGTTGAAATGCAAGGGATTCTGAGAAGTGAAATCAGTCAGTCAGAGAAAGATCATTATCACAGGGTTTCACTCATATTGGAAAAAATGTATTTCTAAAAAAGAAAATCAAATAGCCTGATCTCCAAGTCGTCCAGGTGTTATGCTAAATAAATGAAAATCTGCACTGTGAGTAGAGTGAATGCCCCTTGAGAAGTGTTCATTGATAATTATGATATTGCCTCCTACACCAAACGGTCCTTTGTGAAAGAATGTATACATAGTGTGTATATATATATATATATATATATATATATATATATATATATAATACTGTTTTTACATAGATACCTATTTGTATATGTATAGATGTATATTTGGCAATGGCTATAGCACTCAGCGTTTTATATATACATATATATATATATATATATATATATATAGAGAGAGAGAGAGATGTATGTAAACATATATGTATATATATAATAAATATATAATATATATGCCCTGTTTTCTAAAAAGAATTGATTTCTTTATTTGAGAGAGAGAGAGAGAGAGAGAGAGAGAGAAGGCATGAGTGGCAGGCAGAGACAGAGGGAGATGGAGAAGCAGACTCCCTGCTGAGCAGGGTTCCTGCATGGAGGCTCAATCCTGTAGCCCTGAGAGTATGACTTGAGACTAAAGCAGACATTTAACCGACAAAAACCCCAAGGAGCCCCAACATATGCCCTTCCTCAGACCCAACTCCCGTTTGGCCCAACCCCTGCCCACCTCCTCTCTGATCATCATCAGTGCATTCTCTAGAGCTACCAGTCTGTTTCCTGGTTTCCCTCTCTCATTTTCTTCAGATGTTCATTTGTTTTCTTTTTTGAAATACCACATATGAGAAAAACCACATAGAATTCATCTTTCTTTGACGCCTTTTGCTTCATATGGTACTCTGAAGCTGTATCCATGTCGTTCAAAATGGCAACATACCTTTCATTTGGATGGCTGAGTAATATTCCATTTCACACAAACACACACACACAAACACAGACACACGCACACACACACAAGCACTCACACACATTCTTGTTTATTGAGTCATCTGTTGATAGACATTTGAGTTATTTCCATCGTTTTGGCTTTGGTGATAATGCTCTAAGCATTGGGCTGCACATTTCCCTTCCAATTAGTTTTTTGGTATCTCTAGGTTCATTCTATCGTAGTGTAATTGCTGGAGAGCAGGGAAGTTCGGTTTTTAAATTTTTGAGGGACCTCCATACTATCAAAAAGAACATTTCGGATTTACATCCAAATTCTAGCAAAAGGTATGTTTAAAGTAGGATATGAGTATGAGTTCGAGTCTTTATGGTGAGGTGAGGGGGATTGCCACCCAAAGCATGCATGCTGAGGATTCAGCATGGTCTTAGAGACTTCTGAATGTGTGTCGAGCACCTACCATGGGCCAGAAAATATGCATCATCTTCTTCATGTTTCTTTAAGTCTTTTCTACCCACTGCTTGGGGTTCAAAGGCACAACCCCAAAGGGGAGAGCTGTATGTTCACACCCACTGAGACTGCCGAGTGCTGCTGCACCATTGTCTTGAATCCCTACAACAGCTGGGAAGAGTAGAGCTGGAGTTTGAAGGCAGGTGGCTCTGACTAAGGATCCTCAGCCTTTCCTGAGAACTGACGTATGCCAGAGCATCAAACATTTACCCAGAAGAAAAAGAGCTGACGGATAGGTTGACATGTTTTCCTTATACTTTAAGAAACAGTCCACTGTTCCTTGAAAATAGTAAAAGGAGGTGAAAGAGTTGCCTTTTTCCTTACCGTTCTGCATCTGCAACAATACTTGTGAAATCGGTCATGCATCACATTGATTTTGAAAACCTGGGAGTCTGAGGAATTCTTGTATAATACTGACATTGGGTGGACAAGGGGATTCATGACCAAAGTCCTCAAGAAATCCCTTTCATGTCACTTAGGGAGCTGGCTACTAGAGGGCAGCACTGATCTGCTTTCTGTCAAGTTGACAGGGTTGAAGGTGGCAGAAAGTTGGGTCATGATTCCACGTGTCCTCTCCAAACTGCCACAAAGAAATGGATAAATCAGTAGATCAATACATATAGCCTAAACACCCTCAAGCAGCCTCTTTGCATCCTGTAGCAATGCGCCAAAATGACTTAGTTCTGAACCCTGGAGTCATGTTGCTTCCTTTCGCCCCGGGACACCACCATTTCCCTGCTGCGTGAACTTGGCCACTTCACAAATCTCTCCAGACTTGATGGCTTTGTCCACCTCTGACATGAGAAATAAAGTTGTCCTCCCCTTGGGGTGGCAGGCTGGCTAAGTCTGTAGAGCATTTGACTCTGGACCTCATGGTCAGGGGTGGAAACCCCACCCTAGGAATGGGGCTCACTTCAGAAAGTAAAAGAGGTGCTCCTGGGTGGCACAGTTGGTGAAGCATCGGCCTTGCGCTTGGGTCATGATCCCAGGGCCCTGGCATCGAGCCCCAACTCGTCGGGCTCTCTGCTTAGCAAGAAGCCTGCTTCTCCCTCTCCTTCTGCCTGCCACTCGGCCTGCTTTTGCTCCCTCTCACTCTGCCAAAGGAATGAATGGAATGTATCTTTATTGAAATTCAATGGGCCATCATACGATACATCATTAGCTTTGGATGCAACGTTCAATCATTAGTTGCCTATACCTCCCTGAGCTCTTCCTATCATGTGCCCTCCTTAATGCACTTCACGGGCTGACCCCATCCTCCCACCCACCTCCCTTTCTGCCAACGTCACTTTGCCTCCAGAAGTCAGGAGTGTTTTGTGGTTTGTCTCTCTTTCTGATTTCTTCCCGTTCAGTTTTCCTCTCGATCCCTGTGATCCTCTGCCCTATTCCTTATATTCCATACAGGAAAGACGACCACCTCAAGACGATGTGGATCCTAGACTCACTGGAATCTGACTCAGGCATCAGAAGGGACGAATACCTCCCATTTTCCTCGATGTGGGTGGAAATGCAAGGGATTCTGCTATGTGAATCAGTGAGTCAGAGAGAGATCATTATCACAGAGTTTCAATCATATTGGAATAAATCTATTTCTAAAAAAGAAAATCAAATACCTTGATCTCCAAGTCGTCCAGGTGTTATGCAAAATAAATGAAAATCTGCATTGTGAGTACAGTGAGTGCCCGTTGAGAAGTGGTCGTTGATAATTATGATATTGCATCCTACCCCAAACGGTCCTTTGTGAAAGAATGTATACATAGTGTGTATATATATATATATATATATATATATATATATATATATATACTGATTTAACGTAGAAACCTATATGTATATTTATAGATGTATATTTGGCAATGCTTACAGCACCTGGCATTTTATATATATATATATATATATATATATATATATATATATATATATCTCGATAGATAGATAGCTACATAGATAGATATATGTATGTAAAGCCATATGTACATATATAATATATATATATAATATATATGCCCTGCTTTTTAAAAAGTAGTGATTTCTTAATTTGAGAGAGAGAGAGAGAGAGAAAGCATGAGTGGCGGGCAGAGACAGAGGGAGATGGAGAATCAGACTCCCCGCTGAGCAGGGTTCCTGCAGGGAAGCTCAATCCTATGGCCCTGAGAGTATGACTTGAGCCTAAAGCAGACATTTAACTGACAGAAACCCCCAAGGAGCCCCATCATATGTCCTTTTCAGACCCATTTCCCGTTTAGCCCATCCCCCTGCCCACCTCCTCTCTGAACATCATCAGTGCATTCTCTAGAGCTTCCAGTCTATTTCCTAGTTTGCCTCTCTCCATTTCTCCCCATGTTCATTTGTTTTTCTTTTAAATACCATATATGAGAGAAACCACATAGAATTCATCTTTCTTTGACTCCTTTTGCTTCATATGGTCCTCTGAAGCTGTATCCATGTCATTCAAAATGGCAACATAACTTTCATTTGGATGGCTGAGTAATGTTCCATTTCACACACACACACACACACACACACACACACACACAAACTCTCACACACATTCTTATTTATTGAGTCATCTCTTGATGCACATTTGAGTTATTTCCATCGTTTTGGCATTGGTGATAATGCTCTAAGCATTGGGCTGTACATTTCCCTTCCAATTTGTTTTTTGTTATCTGTACGGTCATTCCATTGAGTGTAATTGCTGGAGAGCAGGGGAGTTCGGTTTTTAGATTTTTGAGGAACCTCCATACTATCAAAAAGAACATTTCAGATTTACGTCCAAATTCTAGCAAAAGATATGTTTAAAGTAGGATATGAGTATGGGTTCGAGTCTTTATGGTGAGGTGAGAGGGACTGCCACCCAAAGCATGCATGCTGAGGAATCAGCATGGTCTTAGAACCTTCTGAATGTGTGTCGAGCCCCTACCATGGGCCAAAAAATATGCACCATCTTCTTCATGTTTCTTTAACTCTTTTCTACCCACTCTTAGTGGTTCAACCGCACAACCCCAAAAGGGAGAGCTGTATGTTCCCACCCACTGAGACTGCCGAGTGCTGCTGCACCATTGTCTTGAATCCCCACAACAGCTGGGAAGAGTAGAGCTGGAGTTTGAAGGCAGGTGGCTGTGACTCCGGATCCTCAGCCTTTCCTGAGAACTGACGTATGCCAGAGCATCAAACATTTACCCAGAAGAAAAAGAGCTTACGGAATGGTTGACATATTTTCCTTATACTTTAAGAAACAGTCCACTGTTCCTTGAAAATAGTAAAAGGAGGTGAAAGAGGTGCCTTTTTCCTTACCGTTCTGCATTTTCAACAATACTTATGAAATCGGTCATGCAGCACATTGATTTTGAAAACCTGGGAGTCTGAGGAATTCTTGTATAATACTGACATTGTGTGGCTAAGAGGATTCATGACCAAAGTCCTCAAGAAATCCCTTTCATGTCAGTTTGGGAGCTGGCTACAAGAGGGCAGCACTGATCTGCTTTCTGTCAAGTTGACAGGGTTGAAGGTGGCAGAAAGTTGGGTCAGGATTCCACGTGTCCTCTCCAAACTGCCACAAAGAATGGATAAATCAGTAGATCGATACATATAGCCTAAACACCCTCAAGCAGCCTCTTTGCATCCTGTAGCAATGCGGCAAAATGACTTAGCTCTGAGCCCTTGAGTCATGCTGCTTCCGTTCAGACCAGGACACCACCATTTCCCTGCTGCATAAACTTGGCCACTTCACAGAATCTCTCCAGACTTGATGGTTTTGTCCACCTCTGACGTGAGAATTAAAATTGTCCTCCCATTGGGGTGGCAGGCTGGCTAAGTCTGTAGAGCATTTGACTCTGGACCTCAGGGTCAGGGGTGGAAACCCCACTCTGGGCATGGGGCTCACTTCAGAATGTAAAAGAGGGGCTCCTGGGTGGCCAGGTTGGCTAAGCATCGGCCTTGCACTTGGGTCATGATCCCAGGGCCCTGGCATCGAGCCCCACCTCGTCGGGCTCCCTGCTTAGTAAGAAGCCTGCTTCTCCCTCTCCTTCTGCCTGCCACTCGGCCTGCTTTTGCTAGAGCAATTGACTCTGGACCTCAGGTTCACAGGTGGAAACCCCACCCTGGGCATGGGGCTCACTTCAGAAAGTAAAAGAGGGGCTCCTGTGTGGCCCAGTTGGTGAAGCAGCGGCCTTGCACTTGGGTCATGATCCCAGGGCCCTGGCATCGAGCCCCAGCTCGTCGGGCTCCCTGCTTAGCAAGAAGCCTGCTTCTCCCTCTCCTTCTCCCTGCCACTCGGCCTGCTTTTGCTCCCTCTCTCTGGGCCAAAGGAATGAATGGAATGTATCTTTATTGAAATTCCATGAGCCATCATATGATACATCATTAGCTTTGGATGCAACGTTCAATCATTAGTTGCCTATACCTCCCTGAGCTCTTCCTATCATGTGCCCTCCTTAATGCACATCACCAGCTGACCCCATCCCCCCAACCACCTCCCTTTCTAGCAACTTCACTTTGCTTCCAGGAATCAGGAGTGTTTTGTGGTTTGTCTCTCTTTCTGATTTCTTTCCGTTCAGTTTTCCTCTCGATCCCTGTGTTCCTCTTCCCTATTCCTTATATTCCATACAGGAAAGAGGACTACCTAAAGAGGATGTGGATCCTAGACTCACTGGAATCTGACTCACGCATCAGAAGGGACGAATACCTCCCATTTTCCTCGATGTGGGTGGAAATGCAAGGGATTCTGCTAAGTGAAGTCAGTGAGTCAGAGAAAGATCATTATCACAGGGTTTCACTCATGTTGGAATAAATCTATTTCTAAAAAAGAAAATCAAATAGCCTGATCTCCAAGTCGTCCAGGTGTTATGCTAAATAAATGAAAATCTGCACTCTGAGTATAGTGAGTGTCCGTTGAGAAGTGGTCATTGATAATTACGATATTGCCTCCTACCCGAAACGGTCCTTTGTGAAAGAATGTATACATAGTATATATATATATATATATATATATATATATATATATATATATATACTGTTTTAACGTAGAAACCTATATGTATATGTATAGATGTATATTTGGCAATGCTTACAGCACGTGGAGTTTTATATATATATATATATATAGATCGATAGATAGATAGCTACATAGATAGATATATGTATGTAAAGCTATATGTGTATATATAATATATATATATAATATATATGCCTTGTTTTTTAAAAAGAAGTGATTTCTTAATTTGAGAATGAGAGAGAGAGAGAAAGCATGAGTGGCGGCCAGAGACGGAGGGAGATGGAGAAGCAGACTCCCCGCTGAGCAGGGATCCTGCAGGGAGGCTCAATCCTGTGGCCCTGAGAGTATGACTTGAGCCTAAAGCAGACATTTAACCAATAGAAACCCCTAAGGAGCCCCAACATATGTCCTTCCTCAGACCCATCTCCCGTTTAGCCATCCCCCTGCCCACCTCCTCTCTGATCATCATCAGTGCATTCTGTAGAGTTACCAGACAGTTTCCTGGTTTGCCTCTCTCAATTTCTCCATTGCTCATTTGTTTTTTTTAAAATACCATATATGAGAGAAACCACATAGAATTCATCTTTCTTTGACTCATTTTGCTTCATATGGTACTCTTAAGCGGTATCCATGTCGTTCAAAAGGGCAACATTTCTTTCATTTGGATGGCTGAGTAATATTCCATTCCTACCACACACACACACACACACACACACACACACACACACACAAACACTCACAAACATTCTTATTTATTGAGTCATCTGTTGATGGACATTTGAGTTATTTCCATCATTTTGGCATTGGAGATAATGTTATAAGCATTGCGCTGCACATTTCCGTTCCAGTTAGTTTTTTGGTATCTCTAGGGTCATTCCATCGTAGTGTAATGGCTGGAGAGCAGGGGAGTTCGGTTTTTAGATTTTTGAGGGACCTCCATACTATCAAAAAGAACATTTCTGATTTACTTCCAAATTCAAGCAAAGATATGTTTAAAGTAGGATATGAGTATGGGTTCGAGTCTTTATGGTGAGTTGAGGGGGATTGCCACCCAAAGCATGCATGCTGAGGATTCAGCATGGTCTTAGAAACTTCTGAATGTGTGTCGAGCACCTACCATGGGCCAGAAAATATGCACCATCTTCTTCATGTTTCTTTAACTCTTTTCTACCCACTGTTTGGGGTTCAAAGGCACAACCCCAAAAGGGAGAGCTGTATGCTCCCAACCACTGAGACAGCCGGGTGCTGCTGCACCATTGTCTTGAATCCCCACAACAGCTGGGAAGAGTAGAGCTGGAGTTTGAAGGCAGGTGGCTGAGACTCCGGATCCTCAGCGTTTCCTGAGAACTGACGTATGCCAGAGCATCAAACCTTTACCCAGAAGAAAAAAAGCTTAAGGAATGGTTGTCATGTTTTCCTTATACTTTAATAGTCCACTTTTCCTTGAAAATAGTAAAAGGAGATGAAAGAGTTGTTTTTTTTTTTCCTTACCGTTCTGCATCTTCAACAATACTTGTGAAAGTGATCATGCAGCACACTGATTTTGAAAACCTGGGTGTCTGTGGAATTCTTGTATAATACTGACATTGTGTGGCTAAGAGGGATCATGCCCAAAGTCCTCAAGAAATCCCTTTCATGTCACTTTGGGAGTTGGCTACTCGAGGGCAGCACTGATCTGCTTTCTGTCAAGTTGACAGGGTTGAAGGTGGCAGAAAGTTGGGTCATGATTCCACGTGTCCTCTCCAAACTGCCACAAAGGAATGGATAAATCAGTAGATCGATACATATAGCCTAAATACCCTCAAGCAGCCTCTTTGCATCCTGTAGCAATGCAGCAAAATGACTTAGCTCTGAGCTCTGGGGCCACGCTGCTTCCTTTCGCCCCGGGACACCTCCATTTCCCTGCTGCGTGAACTTGGCCACATCACAGAATCTCTGTAGACTTGATGGTTTTGTCCACCTCTGACGTGAGAATTAAAATCGTCCTCCCTTTGGGGTGGCAGGCTGGCTAAGTCTGTAGTGCATTTGACTCTGGACGTCAGGGTCAGGGGTAGAAATCCCACCCTGTGCATGGGGCTCACTTCAGAATGTAAAAGAGGGGCTCCTCGGTGGCCCAGTTGGTGAAGCATCGGCCTTACACTTGGGTCATGAGCCCAGGGCCCTGGCATCGAGCCCCAGCTCATTGGGCTCCCTGCTTAGCAAGAAGCCTGCGTCTCCCTCTCCTTCTGCCTGCCACTCGGCCTGCTTTTGCTCCCTCTCTCTGGGCCAAATGAATGAATGGAATGTTTCTTTACTGAAATTCCATGGGCCAACAAAAAATGCATCATTACCTTTGGATGCAATGTTCAGTCATTAGTTGCATATACCTCTCTGAGCTCATCATATCATGTGCCCTCCTTAATGCACATCACCGGGTGACCCCATCCCCCCACCCACCTCCCTTTCTACCAACTTCACTTTGCTTCCAGGAGTCAGGAGTGTTTAGTGGTTTGTCTCTCTTTCTGATTCTTTCCCGTTCAGTTTTCCTCTCGATCCCTGTGATCCTCTGCAGTATTCCTTATATTCCATCCAGGAAAGAGTTCTACCTAAAGATGTTGTGGATTCTAGACTCACTGGAATCTGACTCATGCATCAGAAGGGACGAATACCTCCCATTTTGCTCGATGTGGGTGGAAATGCAAGGGATTCTGCTAAGTGAAATCAGTGAGTCAGAGAAAGATCATTATCACAGGGTTTCACTCATAAAGGAAAAATATATTTCAAAAAAAATAATAAAATGGCCTGATGTCCAAGTCGTCCAGGTGTTATGCTAAATAAATGAAAATCTGCTCTGTGAGTACAGTGAGTGCCCGTTGTGATGTGGCCATTGATAATTATGATATTGCCTCCTACCCCAAAAGGTCCTTTGTAAAAGAATGTATACATAGTATATATATATATATATACATATATATATATATTACTTTTTTTACGTAGATACCTATATGTATATGTATAGATGTATAATTGGCAATGCTTACAGCACTTGGTGTTTTATATATATAAAGATATAGATATAGATATAGATAGATAGATATACGTATGTAAAGCTATATGTATACATAATATATATATATATATTATATATATGCCCTGGTTTTTAAAATGAAGTGATTTCTTTATTTGAGAGAGAAAGAGAGAGAAAGCATGAGTGGCAGGCAGAGACAGAGGGAGATGGAGAAGGAGACTCCCCGCTGAGCAGGGATCCTGCATGGAGGCTCAATCCTGGGCCCTGAGAGTATGACTTGATCCTAAATCGGATATTTAACCAACAGAAACCCCCAAGGAGCCCCAACATATGCCCTTCCTCAGACCTATCTCCAGTTTAGTCCATCCCCTTGCCCACGTCCTCTCTGATCATCATCAATGCATTCTCCATAGCTACCAGTCTGTTTCCTGCTTTGGGTCTCTCAATTTCTCCCCATGTTCATTTGTTTTTTTTAATACCATATATGAGAGAAACCACATAGAATTCATCTTTCTTTGACTCATTTTGCTTCATATAGTCCTCTGAAGCTGTATCCATGTCATTCAAAATGGCAACATTTCTTTCATTTGGATGGCTGAGTAATATTCCATTACACACACACACCCACACACACACACACATACACGCTCACACACACACAAACACTCACACACATTCTTATTTATTGAGTCATCTGTTGATGGACATTTGAGTTATTTCAATCATTTTGACATTGGTGATTATGCTATAAGCATTGGGCTGCACAATTCCCTTCCAATTAGTTTTTTGGTATCTCTATGGTCATTCCATCATAGTGTAATGGCTGGAGAGCAGGGGAGTTTGGTTTTTAGATTTTTGAGGAACCTCCATACTATCAAAAAGAACATTTCAGATTTACGTCCAAATTCTAGCAAAAGATATGTTTAAAGTAGGATATGAGTATGGTTTCGAGTCTTTATGGTGAGTTGAGGGGGATTGCCACCCAAAGCATGCATGCTGAGGATTCAGCATGGTCTTAGAGTATTCTGTGTGTCGAGCACCTACCATGGGCCAGGGAATAAGGACCATCTCTTTCATGTTTCTTTAACTCTTTTCTACCCACTGCTTGGATTTCAAAGGCACAACCCCAAAAGGGAGAGCGGTATGCTCCCACCCACTGAGACAGCCAGGTGCTGCTGCACCATTGTCTTGAATCCCCACAACAGCTGGGAAGAGTAGAGCTGGAGTTTGAAGGCAGGTGGCTGTGACTCCAGATCCTCAGCATTTCCTGAGAATTGACGTATGCCGGAGCATCAAACCTTTACCCAGAAGAAAAAGAGCTGAAGGAATGGTTGACATGTTTTCCTTATACTTTAAGATACAGTTCACTGTTCTCTGAAAATAAAATAGTACAATGAGATAAAATATATGTATTTGTACTTACCGTTCTGCATCTTCAACAATACTTGTGAAAACGGGCATGCAGCACATTGATTTTGAAAACCTGTAGTCTGAGGAATTTTGTATAATACTGATACCGTGTGGCTACAAGGATCTTGACCAAAGTCCTCAAGAAATTCCTTTCATGTCATTACGAGAGCTGGCTTTTAAAGTGCACACTGTGCTGCTTTCTGTCATGTTCTCTAGGTTTTAAGGGGGCAGCAGGTTGGGTCCTGTCCTGTCCTGTCTACCAGTCCTCTACAAACTGCCACACAGAAATCGATAAATCAGTAGATCAATACATGTAGCCGAAATACTCTCAAGCAGCCTCTTTGCATCCAGTAGCAACGCAGCAAAATTACTTAGCTCTGAGCCCATGAACCATTCTGCATCCGTTTACGTGCTGGGACTCCACCATTTACATGCTGTGTGAACTTGACCACATCACAGAACCTCTCCGGACTTGATGGTTTTGTCCACCTCTGACGTGAGAGTTAAAATTGTGCACCTCTGGGGGTGGCTCTCTGGCTAAGTCTGTAGAGCATTTGATTCTGGACCTCAGGGTCAGGGTTTGAAACCCTGCCCTGGACATGGGGCTCACTTCAGAAAGTAAAAGAGGGGCTCCTGGGTGGCCCTGGTGGTGAAGCATCGGCCTTGCACTTGGGTCATGATCCCAGGGCCCTATGATCAAGCCCCACCTCGTCTGGCTCCTTGCTTACAAGGAGCCTGCTTCTCCTTCTCCTTCTGCCTGCCACTCGGCCTGCTTGTGCTCTCTCTCTCTCAGCCAAAGGAATAAATGAAATGTTTCTTTATTGATATTCCATGGGCCAACATAGAATACATCTTTAGCTTTGGATGCAATCTTCAATGATTACTTGGGGTTACCTCCCAGGGCTCATCATATCATGTGCCCTCCTTAATGCGCATCACGGGGTGACCCCATCCCCCCACCCACTTCCTTTTCTGCCAACTTCACTTTGCTTCCAGGAGTCAGGAGTGTTTTGTGGTTTGTCTCTCTTTCTGATTTCTTCCCATTCAATTTTCCTCTCGATCCCTGTGATCCTCTGCGCTATTCCTTATATTCCATACCAGAAAGTGGACTACCTAAAGAGGATGTGGTTCCTAGACTCACTGGAATCTGACTCATGCATCAGAAGGGACGAATCCCTCCCATTTACCTCGACGTGGGTGGAACTGCAGGGGATTCTGCTACGTGAAATAAGTCAGATGGAGAAAGTCTATAATCAAAGGTTTCACTCATATTTGAAAAAATATAGTTTTAAAAAAGAAAACAAATAAAGCATGGTATCCACTTCTTCCATGTATTATGAGAAATAATTGAAAAACTGTACTGTGTGTACCAAGTGAGCCTGTTGAGAAGAGATCATTAGTAATGATGACATTGCCTCCTTCCACAAACTTCCATTAAAAAATATGTATTATGTATATATATATATATATTTTCTCTTCTTATGGCACTTAGCACGTTATATATAAATATATATAAATATGTAAATATATATATGTTTTTATATATATTAAGGGGCATATATATATATATATGTTCCGTATTTTATTAGAATATTTTTATTGATTTGAGAGAGAGCTAGAATGAGAGAAGGTTATATATCCATACATTTATACCATTTAATTATATATATATATATAT